>NC_081824.1:364858328-366058328 GCF_030867095.1 Alligator mississippiensis
TTGTTTCAAAGTCAAGAAAAATGATAAATAATAGAATGGCAAACATCTATCTGACTTAAATCTCATTCTGATCATACAGAAAAGCATTCTGGTCCTCCACTATTGCTGCCTATTGTAGTTATGGAATGCATTATCAATTCAGAAAAAAGCTGCATGCATTATCAATTCAGAAAAAAGCTGTTATTCCTAATTCCTCCTTCAGACCTGTAGAAAATAGCATGATGGATTTGGAATACATTTATACTTAGGCTGTTCCCTTATAGATCTATAAACCTTGAAGTATAATCTTCTGCATAGCTGCATATATCTGGAATTTTTTCATGTTAACTGGGGATAGTCCACATCCTTGCCACTTCAGTGCTGCACAATGAGAACAGTATTTCCACCACAAGCAATTAAAACTCATAAGTGATGGTGTCATACCCTCAGTTTCGATGATAAATAGGTCGCAAGCACACTGGCTGGGGCCCTCCTGCTACTTTCCTGACACAACTTAATTGTACTAAAGATGGGAGGGTTCAAGCGCTATACTTGATGCGCCCCACAGGGGGGGAAGGAGGGGAAGGTACTCACGTTACCTCAGCAGCTGACTTGGCGCTCCACCTCCTCTACACCCCTCCCACTTACCAACCGTAGTGCCTGCTTCCCAGCTCTCCCTGTCCAGCACTTCCCCAGTGCCTTTTAAACCGTGCAGTGGCACATGGGGGCTGGTGTCATTGGCTAGGTGCTGCCCAACCAGATGGCCAGTGTGCTTATAAAGCAGTGCTGCTGCACCACGTGTCATGTCAGCCTGAGCTGTCTCGCTCCAGTAGGTAAGTTTCTTGGGTCCCTCACTGGTCCCTGTCTTTCTTCCTCCACTCCCAGGCGGTTCCTCGGAGGGCTGGGTGATCGTGCCCAGTCTTTGTCACCACAGAGGGCTAGAAAATGATATTTAGAGGTTTGCTTTTGGGAATTGGCTTATGGGTGAGGTAAGCATGCATTAGAATAATGCAATGCCATAGCAAGGGCGGGGGCGAGTGGGGGAACTGCCCTGGGTGCTGAAGCAAAGGGGTGCCAACAGGCACTTCCCAGCTGGGGCAAGGTTCAGAATAGAGTAGTGAGTGGCTCATCTGTGGGGGCAGGCATGGGGATGGGGCAAGGGTGACTCTCACTTCTGCATGCACTCCCAGGCAAGCTGGGGTGGGGTGGGGGTGCCTCCTGGATCTGTGCGCTGAGCAAGGGCAGGATGCCACTGCAGGCTTTGCCCTGGGAGCCAAACTTCACTACTACGGCACTGGAACAATGGTCCAGGGCAACAGCAAGGGTTAATTGATTTCTAAAAACCTATTTTTACAAAGTCTCCTTCGAAGCCCACTGTGTCTGACACAGGCAAGCAGTAAGAAAACACACAGAATAGAAAATTGAAGACATGTGCTACAGTGTTCCATTATATGATATAAGGGACTCCGCAGCATTGGCCAGGTCACAGTGCCCAGTTGCAGACCCCTTGGAATTTCCAGTTTTGGTAAACAGACCAAATTAAGAGGACACCAGAAAGAGTCAAATTAGGATATGTGCATGTGATGGGTTTGTAAAACAAAGGAATATGCTGACAGGACAGAATGTGAACAGTATGATGCCCACAAGGAGACCAATCAACGATGCCCAGAGATGAAGTTATCAGAGGGGAGAAAGAATACAAAAAGAGGGATTTCAGAACAGGAAATGGTCCCCAAGAAAGGAACCTAAGGCCACTATGGACAAAGGGCATACCGCCAGCCCGTCTCACCCACCCCATTTGGGGAGGGTGGTCCTTGGCCTTCGATCTCCAGGCTGCTGACATCTGACATTGAAGAGAGAACCTCAGGGCGAATCATGCATATTGGCCAGACATACTTTGACTCTGTGAGCCCTAGGACTGATCAATATAGAATTGTTTGTATTATTCTTATCTGCTATCACTGTGTATCAACAAAAATTGCCTTTTATCAAATGGAAAGGTTGTAGTCAGTCTGAGGGTTTGGGTCCACCTGGAGCAAGGTATCTGGGTCATCAATCCGGTGCCAACAAATAGTTTCATTAATGACTAAGATAATGGAGTAGAGACTACACTTATAACATTTGTGGGAGAGTTTGCAAATATGCTGAAGGACAAGATCAGATTCAAAATGATCTTGATAAATTGAAGAGATGGATTTAAATCAACAAGATGAAACCCAACAATGCAAAGAACCACACTTACAAAATAAAAACTGAATGTAGAAATACAGAATGGGATATGGTTGAGTAGTATGTCAGAAAAGAATCTAGCATGTTAAACTGGATCAAAACTAAATATGAGACAACAAAGTAGTGGTATTGCCAAAAAGGCTAATTTAAGGTAATTCTGGGGTTTATTAACATGAGTGCCATATGCAAGGCATGGGAGATACTTATTCAGTTCTAAATCAGTGCTGGTGAGTCCTGTACTTTACAAAAGATGTAGACCAAAGAGTCCAGAGGATAGCAACAGGAAGGATAAGAAGCTTAGATAAATGACAGAAAAATGGTGTTATTTAGTCTAGAAAAGAGAAGACTGAGGGTGGGCATCGTAACATAAAATATTCTTATAAAGAGACTGGTGATCAATTGTTCCCTCAGGCCCCTGGGAAAAGGGCAAGAAGCTTAATTTACAGCAAGAAGGATAAAGGCAACCCTAAAAATATTACAAAAAGCTTTCAAGGGTTAAGATGGTGAAAGACTGGAACAGGCTACCTAGAAATGTTGTGGAATCTCTTCCATTGTAGGGGTGTAAGAACAGGTCAGTTGCAAATCTGTCGGGAGTGATTTGGCCCTGTCTCAGTTGTGAAGATTCTCTCTCTCTTCCAGCCTTATGTTTCTATGAGTCTATAAAGCTTTTGTGGTTGATTTTATGGAATTTAACTCTGCTTTGAGGGAGAACCACCAACAAAGATCATTCTTGTTTGCCTCTTCACTTAACATCTTGTGCAGAATGATACTATACATTGTTAGTTTGACCACGTCTTCATTTTTAACCTTTAGGCCACTGTGTGGATTCTAATAATTGAAACCATCCAAATGGTTATAGCTGAACACAGATTCTACATCCCTGTGTTCAATGAAAGCAACACAAGGGTTTCTCTCTTTTATATACTTTTTTTAGAGTCAAAGCTATAGATGTTTAGTCCTTCAAATTTACCATCCCTAGGGATAAGTTTTCAAACATAAATGCCAGCATTTTCTTGGAATAAGGATAGAGCTCTGTAGCAGAAAATAGTATGTGATCATGCAATTAAGAAATGAATCAAAACACATATGCACAAAAGAGCTAAAGTAAGACTTCACAGAGCAGTCACCTCTGACATTTTCTTTCAAGTGCTTAATTTTTCAAATTTAATATTCTTTAAACATAGCTTTTGTAATGAGAGAGAGAGAGATATGACTATTATATATGCATATATATTATGTATAATATAGTAATAGCTAAATCTTGTGTTAATTAAAGAGAAGTTTAAATCTCATTTGTATGAGAAACATTTAAAATATAGTGCTTTGGCAGCTCCTGGTTGAGTAGCTAAATCACAGGATTTTATATCAGCTATCTGTATAACTTAATTTAGTACACAAAATACTGAAAGACAGGCTGGATTGCAACAGTCTTGATGAGCATCTGTAAAATTATGAAGATTTATGCATTGCATTTAAAGGACCCAATTATAGAATCCATTAGCAGGGCAAAACATTATGGTTACCACTGAAAAAATTCAACATGCTTTGCTCGTACCTAATACTTTTATAGGTATAAAGAGAATAACTCCATATTCTTATTAGATATCAAATATTTACAAGCTATTTTAGACTGAATTTGTGCCATTTGGTATCTTCATGTCCAAGTATAGGCATCAAATTGCTTCAGATAAATATTCATAAATTGGACCAGCAAACATGCCTAAAGTAACTTTCGCTACCTGGGAGAGGCATGGGGCAGAGTGGATAAGGTGTCTTTCTACAGGTCCAGAAACATATGCCTCATTGCAGCCAACTTCTGCCACCTTTATGTCAACCCAAAATGATGTTTTTTCTGGCTGGAGAATCAGAGGAATTCAGAAGAAGATTCTAGTCACGTTGCTCCTTGCATGTCGTTGGCCACAGAAGCTAGCAGGCCTTAACCACATGAGCCTGATGGACTTTCCAGACCAGGATTGTAACATGAAACCTTACCCTGTTACTGGAGAATTAAAGTAAAGCTCTGTCCCACTTAGCTGCTGTTTGGAGCTAGATTGCTTACAGGACCATAGAAAACAGGACAAAAGGTGGCCAACTGATGTGCTTATGGAGCAAGGCATTAAAATTGCTCCTATTATACAGCAGAGTTTCTCAACCTGTGGTATGCCTACCCCTGGGGGTATGCGAGACACGGGCAGGGGGTATGCAGGTGCTGCGTTTTGGTTTTTGCACGCTCAGGCTAGAAGTTCCGGCCGCTGCCCCTCCCACTGTGTCAAGTGTGCCAAGGCTGTCACTCCCCAGCATCAGTGTGCTGGGGGATAGGAAGGGAGGCCCCATGCAAGCTGCTTTGCCTCGGGCCATGGTGGAAAAAGTGAGACTCGGCTCGTGGAGACAAAACCGGAAGTGCCACGGTGGGACTTCGGTTTCACTTTTGCCGTGTCGATCAGCAGGGGGTATGTAAGGTATCAAAGGTTGAGAACCACTGTTATACAGGACTAAGGGACTACATCCCTATTTAAATAACATCAAGTCATAGCAAACAAGAGGCAAGTAGCCACCTTGGGTGCCTATACACCTTGGGTGCACCCAGACTGCTTTGATGCGCTGTAATTATGATCTCCAGTGTCACGGGGGAGTTGAATAAACTTTAGTTAAAGCGCCCTGCCACCATTTTTCAGCATAGGGATGCTGATACACGTGATGCTCTGGGTGCTTTACAGAGTGGCTCTGAGAGCCCTCTAATTAAAGCACCCAGAGCATCATGTGTATTAGCATTCCCATGCTGAAAAATCTCTCAGAGTCGCTCTAATTAAAGCCCCCCCTCCCCTCCAGCTCCTGGAGCATGTGTATAAACGCCTCTTGGAACTAAGAAAAGTGTGCGCATGCCAAAATCAACAGCCAGAGGATAGTAAACTACTTTGAGGCTGCCCTGGATGGTGACAATGACTTACTGGTACTGGCATGCATTACTGTTTTGGTGGAATTATGACCCACTATAGTCAAGCCAAGCATTTTTACACCTATCCACTTCCCCTATCACTGATAACTCACCCTGCTACTGATTCTCCCATCATTGCCACTGCTTCTCCTGCTGCTCATTGCTATTGCTTCCCCCTAACACAGCCACTTTCCCTTGCTGCTGATTGACACTGCCATCCCAGCTTTGTGCCCCTCCTTACTCCTCCCTCCAGGGAAGCATGCCCAACAAATTGGGAAAGACTGTTCTAGGGAGTGCCATTTAAAATATTTTCTTAAAACCTACCTGTATACAAAATGTTCTTCATGGAAAGTCTCCCCTATCCCACTTTATATTATAGTTCCATGTACTGGAGCACAGAATAACAGTGCTCATCCCTTCTTCATATATGTGTAGAAAGAACCTATCCATATGTCCTTTACCCTCATGGAATAAAAGTTAAGACTGCTCTTCCCTTTGTGTCCCATTAGTATGATGGTTTTACTGCTATATGTGGTATAGCAGTAATTGCAAAAGATCTAAAATATTGTGAAATTTTGGGTAGCTCTTAGTACCAGATGCTGTTATTTGAATACTTTTTTTTTTTCCCCAATTCAAAGATGAAAGAGTAGAAAGTGATTTATTTTTCCTCTTATGTGCAACTCTTCTTACATGGCCATTATATGATCATTAGACTTACTGAGACCAGTGAATAATTATCACTTCCATTAACTTCTGTAGGCATGGATGCCATTTAGCATCACAGAAGAAATGCATATCACATAATAGGTTTGGTCCCAAGGGCCAGGTGGTTTCTTTTAATACAATTTTTAAAAATTTGACAGTCTCTGGAAGATCTCATGGATTAATACTCTTCAAGGACTGTTCACTTTATTCATTGAGGAACCTGGATGGTACTTGCAGGAAAAAAAACCCTGTTTTTTCAGTAATTGAATATTTCTGTGGCTTTTTTCTCTTAAAAAAAAGTATTAAAATGTAATGACATTAAATGGAAAAATGATGCAGTTAAAAGGTTTAGTTAAAGATGCACAGTTAAAAGATTTAAAATCAGGAAATCTAAAAATGTAATGCTCCTACAACAACATGAACCTTAACCTTGGCATGTTGTATGTATGACATATTTGGTACTCCTGCTTTTCTTATTAAGCATAATATATTCATGTGGTATTAAATGTATACTGGGCTTTGCAAATGCTGTGGTTACAAGATAATCTAAAGAATTTCTTTCTTAGGTCACCTATTTCAACAATAAGGACCCTCCCAGCCCTGTGAATATTTTATTTGAGTGGAGATCATTTTCTTGATTGTCATATAGCAAGCTGTCATGTGGGGTTCCCTGCCTTCCTGCCTGTCTTAGCTGACTGCCTTTCTCCACACCACAAGGGGGAGTTCTAGCTATTTTCAAATGCCATGTGCATGAGCAAGGCAAATTTAACACCAGGGCCACAAAAATAAATTTCCCAAACAACTAGACCAGGACACAATGCTAAAATTTCAGGTTGGCATCATCTTCAAAGTAAAAAGTAATCAGCTTTGCAAATGAGCTTACCAAAAGCTCTCTGTGGGCATCCCACAGCCTAACTGAACCTGCTTGACTAATGGTTGTTATAGTTTCCCTCCTATTCCCACCTGCTACTGACTTGTGCCAGTTCCTCATGGCCAAATGAATGGACTGTAGCTTCCAGTGTTTCCAGGCCTATCCCCTTCCTGTCAGCTGACCCGCCTGGGTGGTTGGACTATTAACCCCTACTCTCCTGGTGCTTGGTGCTCCTGTAGACTCGGGTCTTAAAGGAGCAGCCCTGCCTCTTAGTAACAGGACTGGGGTTCCCTGTTACAGGGCCCCAAAACTGAACACAGTACTCCAGATGTGGCCTCACCAGTGCTGAATGGAGGGAGGGGAATAATCACTTTTCTAGACCTGCTGCAGGTCATTTCCCTTGAACCTATGAATGCAGCCTAGTATGCGGTTTGCCTTCAAGGGTACACTGTTGGCTCATATTTAGCTTACTGCCCACTGTAACCCTCATTTTAAGATGCTATAAAAATATTACTAATTTAAGATAGTGAGAGCTTATGAGTTTTTTGATGCACAGAGAAAAATAGCTTTTAGGCTGGATGCATATTGTCAGTATATTGTTTGCCATTAGTTTAGGGGGTTTTGACAAAAGGCAACACCATATGATCACTAGAATACAGTTGGATATAAAACAAAGAACAAATGTTTCTCTCCTATGCAAATAAGCAATCACCTGTAGCCCATAATATAAAGAAGTAAGGACTCTGTCCAGAAATAGGACCATATTTGTCCATACAATTTGAGGAAGTGAGTTACTAAGCTTCAAAACTTAACGCATGAGATATGTTGTCATTGTAGGAAGCCTGTGTAGAAATAAAAATACTTAGTGCCTAATACAGGTGGGCATTTTTATGTAGCATTGTAGATATGCAAAAATGACATAAAAATAAGATCATATCTATGACGAAGATCTTCAGGCCTGTCCAAAGCCCACTGAAGTCAATAGAAAGACTCCCACTGATTTCTGTGGTTTTTGGATCAGGCTATTACAGTTTAAGTAGAAAAAATAGTATAACACAGAACTAACACAGATGGGATATGCACATTATAGCTGGAATGATTCATGGAACAGATGGTTCTACAGCATATTTTTGAAAGAGGAGAGGGAGAATGCCTGGTGAATACTAGGTGGGAGGTTGTGCTTGTTCCAAGTGTACAGTAATGTAACACAAGATAGCATAAAGTCAGAAATAAGTAAAGGGACAAAGGGAGTGGTCATGAGAAAAGGCTGGGAGGAATGTGGGGAATTGGGAGGGAATAGAGGAGATGAGGAAGAGATCCTGACAAGGTTGGAATTGTGGGAATAGTCATGTCTTAAATATGATACAAATTTAAAGAGCCATAAATCACCCTATGAGGAAAACATGGCTACAGTGATAGAAAGAAAGATGTCATTAATGGGATCAAGCCCTGTTGACTGTCCATAAAGGAAGAATAAGTTAGCTCTCAGAAAATGTATTAATCTCTTGAAGATAAATTAGCATCATCTACTGATGTAAAGTTCCTCACTTCTACAGTAACTGAGGTTCTTCAAGAACTTCAAGAGCGGATAGAATATACATATCTGTATATGTATACATTCTACCATTCATGTGCATTCCATGTGTTCAATATTAGAATCTTTTGGACAGCAGTTTCCACTGGAGCTGGAAAAGGTCCCTGCAGTATCCTAACACTACACATGAAGAAGACAAAGAGTAGAATGGTCCATCTCCCACTTAGATCCTTCTCCAATGCAGAAACTAGGTGTTATAGGACTCCAGAATAAATGGGAAGGGTGGTGGTCCATGCAATAGATAAGATGGAGAGAGAGGGTGGAGTATAATATAGAATATATATATAGGGACAGGTTAAGATCCTTTTATAAGCACTTCTTAAAAATTAAAATCCAGTCTAATTTGGCAACACAAGAAGAGTTAATAGTCATCAGTTGTTTGCATCTAAGAACTCTGCTTTTTGAGGACTAATGTCAAGTTTCTTGACCTTGGCAGGTAAGGAAGTAAAATTCAACCTCCCTGTGGCACTGGCCTCTTCCTGAACACTCACCTTCCTTTGAAATGGTCCTGGCTAGCAACAAGAAGTAAGATGTTCATTTTGCAGTCTACTTTGTCAACAACCCACAAATACCTTAATATAACAAAAATTAAATTTGTTTAACTTTCAAGTGACACCCACTAAAAAGTTAACCAATTTTGGTTTTAATACCCAGGTATAAAAAGGCTATGGAGAAATCATGGCTTGGATAATGTAAGTGTATTTTACTTTTGCGTTATATCTGTCCCAGGTAGCATTCAAAGCACCCTAATTACAATGTAAATATTCTCAGCACTATGCCTACATTATTTAATGACTCCCATGGGGCAGGCAAGTGTTCCTCCCTTTTGCTGATGCAGGTGTAGTGACTTGCCCAACACAAAATAATGAGTCATTGGTGGAGTCAGAATTACAACACAGGACTTGCAAACTCCCACATCTGTGCTCATTCCTGTACATTAGCATGCTTCCCAAACGTGTCATTATTATAAAGTCACACCTTTAATCGCTTCAGTCTCTTTATTTATGAACTTTTATCTACTCTTAGTAAATCTGTTTGCATATTGCAACATAAACAGGTTGTGCCTAACAAGGGAACTCAAAAGGGAGCTTTACATTTCCATATTTACAAAGTCTGCTCCAAGAAAGATGTTAGCTAAGCCCTTAAGCAACCTAGAGAACAAAATCATGGTATTCATGGAGGTGTGTCCAGAGGCAAAGGATGAACCTACTTGAACCACACATAAATATGGATATAATTTAGCACGTGAATTAATGAGGGGGAGGAAATTATAGTTGCATACATTGTCTATGCTCAGGCAGGAGGATTGTTTCCTTTAATAAAATATGCTTTGATGCAACTGTAAGGAACTCACACCTTTTATAAATGAGATGTAGTTATAAATAGTAAGCGGACCAGGCATTCAGGTGGTACAACCTGGCATAGTTCCAATGAAGTCAGTGAAGCTCTTCTAACTGAAACTGAGGTCTCGGCTCAGATATTTTCCCTAGATATGTCACTGTGAAGGCAACTTTAAGAGCCTGAGAGAGAGCATGAGCAAGCAGTGGAGTCTAAAGCTATCTTTTTTGACAATTATTTCAGTAATTGCTCTACTTTCCCAGCATTTAGGTTCCATTTTCTGTACTGTAAACATTTAATAAACACTTTTTTTTGTTATAGTCAGTCTGAATAGAATAGCACCTATTCTGTCCTGATTATTTTAACTGAAGATGTTCTTAAAGAGATCTTGTCTCAGTTCTCTTGAGGAGAAGAAAAGGGATAAGTAGCAGCCTGGATATTATTTGCAGATACAGAGAAGGTGGTATTTGTCTTTTGCCTAGGACAGTGCCAGAAGAAGGACCTGCTGGGGAAGCTGTGAGTATTAAGAGCTCCAATAATCTATGTTGAAGTACAAAACATAGTCATGTTACCCTTTTCTGATTCAGTCCCCGCGTGACAGCCACATTCTCTATGCTGTCCTGACCTCCACTGAAAATAGAAATATTGCCTTACTGTATTTTAAATACAGTACAAATTGGTACTGTACAAATTGGTACAAATTGTCCAAGGGTGACTCAGAAAACCTGATAAGACTGACATTCCCCTACACTTTATGTAATCAATCTGCGCCACAGCAAAGTAGCATAAAATGTTACCAAATAAGAAAGAGGGACTTTTACACATATTTGTCTTGTACAAGCAACTGCAAGGTGCAAGGCGGATGATAGTCAGACCCAACACAATATTGCCAGCCCCAAATGTTGAAAATGAACGTCAGGCTCCAAAATTTAATGAGGTTGGCCTAAAATATCAAGACTTGTAAAAAAGCAAATTTGGGGGGTTCTTCATGCTTGCCTTGTGGTATGTGAGTATTTAGGATGCACTTGTCACATATTTCAATTTTTTATCTGCAATGATAAGGCCTAGAAACTTACTTTTTTCTAATCATTAAAGATGAGCTCCTCATGCACACTCTGGTTCCAGAAGAAGGGGTTTTAGGAAACCAACAGATAGCTTGATTATTGCAATACAATGGCCAGAGTTGGTGGCCCTGCAGTATATCTGAACTAGTTTTTAACCAAAAAGTTTCTCCAGTTTAGGGCTGAGGCAGACAGACAAACCAGGGTATGGAAACATGCACTGCTACTGCCTGTCTGTACCTGTTCTGTGAATAAAATACTTCACACTTGAGAGCTGGTGGTCCTTTGATGAGTAACCAATTCTCTGAATAATTCAGGCCTGAATCTTAACTCACACTAGTGTGAACAAGAAACCAAGCCTTTTCATTTTACATGCATACTTGAGTAATATATTATGCAGATATTATATGCACCAGTGAGGAGAAAATAAGTATATTTTAATCTTGGGCACATGCATTCTTTGGGCTTAAGACTAGAGCCAGCATTGTCTTCTGGAACCACACACACTGCTGCTTAAGCATGAGGCCTTATGTCTATACGGCACAATACAGTGTCACAAAGGCTGCAAACAGATGTTGCCTTTGTGCCACCATAAACATTTTATGGTGGCAGAAAAGCCAAGAAAACAAACATCCATGCCTGTTGTCACACCACAAATGCCCAAAACTGGCTACAACAATAGGTAAAAACTTGTGCCACTTTTTTGTGTCAGACTTCTCTTTGCTTTATGGCAAGAAAGTGCTGGCCACCAGGGATTTCAGGAGTTGGATCCCTCATACTTTGGGTATTTCCCTGCTGGATCTGACCCTGAAGCCTCAGGACAGCCTGCCTGGGTTTTCCTATTTGCATAAATGCACCCTGGGAATCCCCTGGCATGGGATTCCCTGGCCACACTTATCAGGTTGTTATGCATAGACCAGGACAACAGGCAATGTTTGTGTTATTCAGTGAAGTGGATCAACTGTGCCAGCACACGTCCTAGCACATCTGGTGCTGCTCCAAGGATGACGTCTGTTTACAACCAAAGAGACACTGAGACTAGCTCTGAATGAGCTACTAGAAACAGTTTAACATGGCACTCTACCAAGTTTGTATTGTCTTGTTGAGAAGCTGTACCATTTACGGTACCTGAATTAGCTACTTCAGAGCTAATCCAGGTATCTCTGCATGGGACTACATAGTGTCAGGGCGATATATTCTTAGAACTGCAAAGAAACATGTTTATGTAAACATGCCAAAACTCAGGGCAGTTTTTTTTTCCAACTGCATGTTCAGAATCTGTCAGTTCAGATTATTATTGACAATGCACTATATGAACAAATCTGTGTTCTATATACACAAGCAGGAAGGCACAAAGATTATGTTCGTTTTGTCACTAGGCAAGTTGACCACAGAATTGGTGCAACTGTCATTTATAATCAAGGATCTGTCATAGTGATTAATTTTCCAGGTATGTAGAATATTTTAGCAGACAGATTGGGCAGACACTGTTGCTTGATCATGAGTCACATACAATAATTTCAAAGAATGGAGTTTCCCCTCAGCAGTCCTCTTTGCAACAGACAAAACCAAAAAATCTATGACCTTCTGCTGGAAGTGTGGGTATGTTAGAATCCCTTCCAGACATATTCCTGATCTCTTGGTCAACAGTGGGCATGTCTACACCTTCCTTAATGTGCCATGGTTACTGCGCATTAAGTTTAGTACTTGGATAACCAAGTACTAATTCAGTGCACAGTAATTTGAGCTACTGCACAATAGCACCAGCACATGGGTTTTTAGTGATACTTACTGCATAGTAGCATAATACTCTTGTGCAGTTGCACATTATCATGGTTTTTGCATGGCACGCTACTGAGCAGCATTATTAGGCTAGTGCACAGTTAGCATCTATGTAGACATGACCAGTGTATATAGTACCAGGAGTATAAAGAACTAAGGAAATACCCTGAGTATAAAAACTAAGCCACATAAAACTATACAAGTGCTTAAACTTTCTGGAAATGTGTTGCTTCACTCTGTATCTTTGAAGATTAATCTAATGAGTCCCAAGAAAAGGAAGACAATTTGCAGGTAGTTTTAATTCTGATAATAATTGATTCTGAATATCTGATTTTTTAAATAGCTGTCATTTAAGTTGGGCAGAAGGGGTGAACTATGAAATTGTACTACAGATACTTGAAGAGCACTGTGCTCCACAAACAATGTGTATTTTTAATTAAAGGGTACTAAAAAGAAAGTAAAACTATAGAAATATTTGGTTCTGACTACAACTCAATCAATCATGCAAGTTTCCAGATTATGATTGGGTACTGGGACAGGCAACTCAGAGAGACAGAGATTATTAGAATACCCAGCATTGAAACTTGATGACACAATCAGAAATTGCCAAGCAAAGGAAGTCACTCAGTTCAGCAAATATATGGAGGGTAAACAGTGCTCTGATACTCTGAGAAGTATAAAGAAGTAAAACTATGACAAGAAAAGAGAACAGGTGCAGAATGGCAAGTACGGCTCAACATTCAAATCTACAAAAACAGGCTATGGAACTGTATGTGCTGTAGCAAATATCAGCCCAGGATTTGGACAAAACACATGCACTGCATTACATCATTTTGCAAGTCTGTAAGCTCCAGCACAGCGTGCACAGCATGGACTAAGCAGATAACAGCAGCACTACCAGATTCAGGGAACTCTTTGTAGGAGCAATGGAGAGCTTTGCAGCAGAAGATGATTACAGTGTCAATCTGAAAGCAAACAGGACAGGAGTGTAACTAGGGCAAGGTGACAATGACAGCTGCCTTGGGCACTGACTAGGGGAGGGGTGAAAAAAATAGCTTTTGCTCCAACTATGTGATTGTGACCCTAGGACCCTGCTGTGTTGTTACAACAATTAAAGTTGTAACAATAACATTTAAGTTAGGCAGAGATTCACAAACCACAGTCTGGCACTGACATGAATACTGACAGAAAAGCCATACGAAATAGAAGGTACATAGGTGAAACTTTGGACTTACAGAGATAAGATGATATCCGCAAGGAAAAAGGTAGCCAACTGTGATAGTCAGAAGTCAGGCAGACCTTGCTCTGCCTTCCAATAGGAGAGTAGTGGAGCAAAATATGAAGGTAAAAAACAAATTAGAAAAGATACAATTATTAATATTAGGGGCCTACCTAATCTGCAGCAAGAGAAAGCAATTTTTGCAGCTTAATAAGAGCTGATGTTGTGGTCATTTTGGGACAGCCCTGCCCCTTGGCACTGATTGGCAAAGAGGCTCCACCCCTCAGTGCTGATTGGCAGAGAGGCTCTGGGAGGGAAGAGATGCGGGGGCAGGCACCATCTTGATTCCTGGCTGCCCTTCTTGCCACCCCACCAATGGCACCTTCCCCCCCCCCCCCCCCCCGAGCAGGATACAAACCCAGGCCACACCAGCAGCAAGGACTGCTAGCTGCCACTGGAGAGCCAGCATTTTATTTTTATTAAGGTTTTTTTGGGGGTTGATTTCCTAGGAAATTGCAGCCAATGCCTTTTTTGCAGCAATCACAGACATAGCTATTTTTCATGGTTTAGGTAGGTAATAGTACAAGGGGAGTACCTATGAATGGGTTAAAAGCATGTCAAGCCCTTAGTCTTATTAAGAGGGTTCAGTAATTGAACGGACAGGAGATCAAACCAGTTGAGGAAGTTTTCCAGGACATAGGAACACCCTTAACAAGGTGCAGAGCTCTGTACTCTACAAGACCTTGGAGGTCTTCAAGAGGAGGCTGGACAGATATTTAGCTGGGGCATTATGACCCTGGCACTCATTCCTGCTTTGGGCAGGGGGTTGGATCTGATGATCTGTTTAGGTCTCTTCCGACCCTAAGCACTATATGACTATATATGACTATATAACTAGATAGTTGAACCTAAGTCAGCAGAAGTTTCGATAAAAGAAAAATGTCAACAGAATTATACAGCACCCAACAGAAAGGACAGAAGGATCTTAAACTTAACTATCTTGTGATTCACATTCCTGGGAAATGTTCCTCTTATCTGAAGGCAAAGGCTAAAACAGACTGCATAGGCACACTGCCCTGGGAGGCACAGACTGATTAGATAAACCAGAAAAGTAATACAGGTGCTGGTCATTGCAGAGCACCTAATGCAGTACGTTTCTAGCAAAAGAAAGCAGAATCTCTTCAGCGAACAGCTCATGCAGTGACCAGACATTCACTGTGCAATTAGGCAGTGACATCCAGATATACTCGGAGCAACACCTCTATAAAGTCAGTATCTCCTGCTGTCTGGTGCAGGTGCATCTGATAGGAATTTACAGACATATCTGTTGATGATGCAGAAGAAAGAAAACAGATCACTCTAAGCTGCTTTTTGTGTTTAAACTAACTGCAAGACAATTTGTTTAGTGAGATGATACTCTTTGTATGCATTTATTCTTCAGAATGTAACCACACTTTAAAAGTCCACATTTAACTTCTGTTTCCATATCAAGAATTGATCTTCTGCACACTAGTATAGTAATATATTACACAACGGCAGTGGCCCAGATTCTCACCTAAGGTAAATGTGGGGTGATCCTTTTGATTTCAGTGAAGCTGTACTAATTGAACCAGCTGTGCATTTAGCTCAAGACAAATTAAAGCCAGAACGCATTACAAATTTATACAAACTCTGAAACTTTGAAATATGAGGTATGTGTTTTCCAATAGGTCTTTATGTGGCCTAGTTTTATAGTCTACTGAGAGGCTTAATTGAGTAAGAACTGTGATATCTGGTTCAAAAACCTATTTTAATATCCATGGGAATTTAGCTCTATTAATGGTCTCTGTCACAGGACAATTACCAGTTCGCTACAAGTGTATGTGAGTAGTTGTCTCCTCTTCAGAGACTCTCCTGCCACACCTTGATGGGGAGAAAATAAATCAATATATATACCACAAAGGGGAGACCCCTGACTACACACAATGAACAGCATCCACTTTGATGGTTGTTGTTGTTCTTGTAGCTGTTGCAGGGCTCCACCTTCCCTTTATACCTTGTCCGTGCCCAACCTGTTTTGGCTTTGTAATTCTTAACTATTGGAGGATGGAGAAAATCACACCCAGCTTGTATCACTAGCGAGGTCATTCCACCGTCAATCTTCTCAACTAATGTTATCAAATAGTCTGTCTCTTTCACAGTCATGCAATCCCTTGCATCTGCATAGATTTCCCTCCTAGAGTTCTACCCAATAGCAGGCTCAGGAAAGAGTTCTTCCTTTCTTTGTTTCTCCCCATAACATCGTTCAGGAGAGCTCTCTCGTTCTTCTCCTTCTCTTCTTTCTGGTCTACGAGAGTCTTTTTTACCAGGACCCACCATGACTCTCACAAAGCTCTTAAGGTCAACGGTTCCACTCACTGTCAGCCATCATTAGCACCATCTGTGCAGCTCTACACCACCACATAAATTGCAGCATCTATCCACTGTTTCTCCTCCATCCCCTCCCAGGGAGCTAACCTTCATTTTCTTTCCTTTTATAGGTCCATAAGCAGCTATGAGCAGATTCTGGGCACATCTCAGCAGGACGTGTTTGGTCAGGCTAGGGGAGCTGACCCTTTTTACTTTTGCTGCTGGCATTGGCCACCGTTCAAATGTGGCAGCCGGAGCCAGACAACCGGAGCTGGATCATCGAGGACCCCGAGTGAGAGGAATAGAGGCAGGAAGAAGAGAAAACCATGAGTAAGGCAGCAGTGAGCATGACTCACTGTGCATCCTGTTCACCCTAACTGCCTGGAGGGGCAGTGCCTGTGTTTGGGATAGAGGACTTGGTTATAGAAAGAGGCTGCAGACTAATACCTGCAATCCACAGAGCTTTTGCACCCATAAGTGGACTTAAAGTGACTAAAGATTTTTCAGGAGCAGACCACTTATATATCCCAGACAAGACTCTTGAACACCCTCTTGGAACTAGGCAGGGTGAAGGGGAGGCAGAGCCCCAATGGACAACACTTGTGTGGCTAACAAGTTGTAGGGTATAAGAGCTCCCTCCCTAAACAAAGTTTAACACCAAAGTTGCAGCAGGCAACAACACTTGGCAACCCTGTGAGCCACAATAGCGAGCCAAACTGTTGGTCTGGAAGGGTATTGAGGTAGCTAATCAACAGGAGAAGAGCAAGCAGCCCACTAAAGACTGGTATGGCAGATTACACCGGGGCTTGTCAGAAATGCAAAACAAGCAAAGAAAGTTAAACAAATAAACTAGCACTTAGCCATTTTCCAGTGGATCTTCCCAATCTTCACCTTCTGGCTACCTCTCATCTTTCAGAGAATTTTCAAAGCTTTTGGCCTTATACAAACAAAGTAAACAAACAAACAAAATGAACAGGCAAGAGCCCTGCTCTCGGGCCGCTCCCGGTGGCTGCCTAACCCCCACATAACCCCAGGATCCAAGCAGCCTGCTCCCGGCCAGGTGCAGCCCCTTGAGGCTGCTATCAGCATCTTTTATTCTTCCCCCTGCTGGTGCTGACCCACATGGCTGACCCTTCCTCATTCACAACATCTGTTAGCTCCCTTGCTGGGAGACTCACTGCGTCCCTGGACCTGTTTCCCCAGCTTTCGGTGAGTTCTTCCCAGTCTGGGGTGGGTATGAGGATGTGTGGGGGGGGAACATCCAGGGTGTGGGGCTGTTCACACTCCCCTGTGCCCCTAGTAACAGGGCCCTTCCCTGTTATAAGGTCCTTCCAGTTCCAGCAGGTGTTCCGGTTCAATCAGCTTCCCCCTCTGCCAGCTCCAGAAACTCTACAGGTGGACACCATTTGATGATGTAATTTTTCCATGCCGTGCTCCACACCCTCATTCCAGGTGAATATTTTTGCATTTCTTTCTCCTACCAGGGCCAGTAATGGCTTCCCTGTTACAATCTCCCAAAGCACTTTTCATAGAATGTAAACAAACAAGAACTACTTAAAATGTAATATTAAGAAAAATCAAGATTACTTTATTACTTGATGACTAGTGTTAAGTGCAAACATGCAAACTTCTGTACACATTTAATTTAGTATTGCATATATTTACTTCATCAGTAAACATTAATGGTCCTTGTTCCCTTCCAAAGCAAGACCTGTAGGATGGGATAGGCACCCAAAAATCTGTAGGCTCCCTTTGCAGAATTTTTTATTCTTGCTTCTCTTGTAGAAGCAGTGCTTGCTGAGAGAATAACTTTCAAGTATTTTGGATCGTTAGAATCCATGGAGAATCAGGAGTTTAAAACATACATAAAATGCAATTGTAGTATTCAGTCATAACTCTTATCATCTGTCTTGACTTAAAGACCAAGTGTGATATTGAATTAATTTGTAATTGTTTATTCTAGAGATCAGAGATTAATTCAAGACAAGACAATTGAATTCGGGCAAGAAAATTGCCTCTTTTTCCCATATCCTTTACCAAGGAAGCAGATTCATCCACATCTGGCCAGTGGTCACTGTCACTTAATAATTATGTATTCATATGACAATGTAACAAAATAGAGTATATAATCAGTAGCATCCAAAAGACTGCTAATTCATCAGCTATCCATTCTTTTTTTTCTGCTGCCAGTGCAGTTGCCATTTTTGTGTCTGTGTATGGAGATACAAATGCAAATAAGTACTGAATCATAGAGGATTCAAGAGGATGTTATCAAGGCTGCATGCCAAAGGATAACTTATATTTATGTAGCCATTAGCCAGGATAATTCAACATGCTTTGAAGTTTTTCATGCAAGTTTCAGCCTTTTACAGATGTTGGAACACTCAAGCAAGTTATTCAAGAATGATAGTACTTTTAATAAAATTCAATTATTTTCTTTAATTTATTAATTTTAACATTGAGTTTACAAAAGCTGAAATACCTAAGCTATTGAAATCCAGAAGATCAAGGCTTCAGTTTTTTCCCAACAGAACTTGTCCAAATGAAAACATAAGCTTTTATCTACAGAAAGATGTTGTTCATGGACATCAAATGTCACATGGGGGGCAGGTATCAGATCTTACCAGTTTTGTTTTACCATTATTCTGGCACTCCTGTATGGTGGTAGCAGTGGGAAGCAAGGATTAACCTATAACTAGCGTTCTCTCTCTCTCTGTGCCACGTGATATAGACAAATGATAATAACTATACTACCCATTAAATGATAATAACTATACTACCCATTAACTCTCAAAATGGCCATAGCAGAAGTGTTTATGTAAATTCCACTAAACACCTTGTCGTCACAATCTCAGACTCTGAAAAAACATCTAAATGTATGACAAGGACAGAAGAAGAAGATGGCCTATTAAGTATATTATATACTACAGGAACTATATTTTTATATACATAACTAAGTACATTGCACAGAGTAAGAGGACACAGCAGATGTTTCATCTCACTGCCATGGATGGTTAGAAGGAGTGGCAGGGCAACTGAGCTTACTCCATCCTTTATGCCCTCAGATGAGAGTGTACAAGGGCATTTTATGCAGCTCAGTGGACACTGCTGGCCAAAAACATCAGATCACACATGAAGCATGCTTATCAAATCTGCAATCTGCATTTCAAAATTGCTGAAAGAAGCCAATTTTGAAGCCATAGGATACTTGCTACAACCCTCACTTTTAATCCTAATTATAATCCTAATTTTAATTATTAATCCTAATTTTTCTTCAATGTATACCTTTCTTAATATTTCAGTAACAGTCAATTTACATTAAATTTACATAACCTAACTGTGCTTTAAAATAAGCTAGCTACTTGCAAGCATCCCTACTTGTAGTCAGATGTAAGTGAGGGAGAAAAGATCCCATTTTACTTCAGGTATAAAAGAATAAGGAACCTGGTAAGGCAGGTGTAAGCAGCCTCCAATCCACAGGCCAGATTTGATTTTGGAGCCACTGGATTCAGCCCACAGAACTAGGGCTTTGTTGGCATTTAGTGGTGAGGGGCTTTGCCTACACTGCACCACAGCTGGGTGACCACAAACTTCACTTGTGACACACCACAGCTGGGCAGTGAGGAGAAGCAATGGTGGGGAGAAGTGGTGATGGCTGCAGCCAAGCCCTAGGAATGGCCCTGTTCAGATGCAAGTGAAGCCATTCTGGGCTGCCATCAGAAAACATTACAGCTCACTGTATGAAGAGCCTGTCTGAGTAGATATGGGGTCTGGACAGGCCTCCAGCTCCAATAGGGAAGCTGAACATATATAAGAGGATGCATGAACAAGTCAGACAGAGATCTGCCTGTATGCTTCAGATACAAGAAAGAGGTTCTCTGTAGAAAATGTGGCCAGGGAAGTGTGAGCGCTAAAGAAAGTGTAATCCTAAATCCCAGAAAGGGGACCAAAACAAGGCAAGATGAAACTGAGGGGTGAACTGTTTGTTTCCAGTGAGAGAAAGAGGGATATTTGTGTAGAACCTGTCCAAAATAGTATGCAACCCAGAAGGAGTAAGGCTCCATACCCCAGGAAAGAGGATGGCAACTGGGTGAGATGGCTAATGGCCAGAGTACAACACACTACTGCCAGTGACACCTCAAAGAAGTAACTGGCTGCATCAAAGACCAGAGAGGAAGAAGTGACTGAGTAGGGTCCCATAGATGAAGGGATGTGAAAGATATTGAAATTATTGAGAAACTAATTGTCATAGTGAGGATTTATAAAATAACTCAACAGCTCAGATCAGTAACAATAGATGGCTTGGAGGAACCAGTAGGGCAGCTAAAACAAATTAACTGAGAGAAAGAAGAGGGTTTTCTTATTCTGATAGCTTTTCATAGTTGGTAGGGTCGGAAGGGACCTGAGCAGATCATCAAGTCCAACCCCATGTAATGGCAGGAAAGAATGCTGGGGTCAAACGACCCTGGCTAGGTGATTATCTAGCCTCCTTTTGAAGATCCCCAGGGTAGGAGCGAGCACCACTTCCCTTGGAAGTTGATTCCAGATCCTAGCTGCCCTGACTGTGAAGTAGTGCCTCCTGATGTCTAGCCTGAACCTACTCTCAGTCAGCTTATGGCTGTTATTCCTTGCAACTCCTGATAGTGCTCGGGGGAATATGGAACTCTCCTACTGCCTGCTGGTCCTCCTAAGCAAGTTTGTAGGTGGCCACCAGATCCCCCTCTCAGCCTTCTCTTATGAAGGCTGAACAGGTTCAGGTCCCGTAGTCTCTCCTCACAGGGCCTACCCAGATGCCCCCTGATCATGTGAGTGGCCCTCCTCTGGACCCTCTCTTTGCTATCCACATCCCTCCTGAAGTGTGGCACCCAGAACTGGATGCAGTACTCCAACTGCGGCCTGACCAATGTCACATAGAGGGGGAGGATCACCTCCTTGGACCTGCTCATGATGCGTTTATAGATGCACAACAAGGTTTGGTTAGCCTTCCTGACTTTGTCCCCACATTTACAGCCCGTGTTCATCTTGGAATCAATAGTGACTCCAAGATACTTCTCTGCCTCTGTGCTGATGACAAGGGAGTTCCCCAACCTGTAGGTATGCTGCCAGTTTTTCCTCCCCAGGTGCAGTACCTTGCCCTTGTCAGTATTGAAACCCATCCTATTCTCATCCACTCACCCCTGTAACCTGTCCAGATCTAGTTGTAGCCTGTCCCTCTCTTCTAGAGAGCTCACTTCTCCCACATATTAGTGTCATCTGCAAACTTGAACAAGGTGCTTTTCACCCTCTCGTCCAAGTCGCTGATGAAGATATTGAACAGTGGGGGCCCGAGGACTGAGCCCCTGGGGAACCCTACTGTCCACATCCCTCCAGGTCGAAAATGACCCATCCACCACCACTCTGGGTGCAGCCCTCCAGCCAATTTGCGACCCATCTGACTGTATAGGCGTCGACACCACAGTCGCCTAATTTTTTAATGAGAATAGGGTGAAAGACAGTGTCGAAGGCCTTCCTAAAGTCCAGAAAGACTACGTCCACCGCGTCACCTGCATCCAAGGATTTTGTGACCTGGTCATAGAAGGCAACCAGGCTGGTGTGACAGGACCTGCCTCTAGTGAACCCATGGTGATTGCCCCCAAGCATAATCCCCCTTGCTGGTCCCTCGCAGATGTGCTCCTGGATAATTTTCTCAAAGAGCTTCCCCAGGACCAAGGTAAGACTAATGGGCCTATAGTTTCCTGGGTCCTCCTTCCTCCCTTTTTTGAAAATGGGGACCACATTGGTCCTTTTCCAGTCCTCTGGCACCTCACCAGAGCACCACGAGTGCTCGTAAAGCTGTGCCAGGGGTCCCGCAATGACCTCTGCCAATTCCCTCAGGACTCTGGGATGGAGATCCTCAGGACCTGCTGATCTGAACACATTCAGTCCCACTAAAAGTTCCCTGACTAGGTCCTCACTGACCCTGGGCCTGGCTGTGCCTCCCCTGGGTCCGTCCAGGATCCTGATTGGGGGGGGCGCGGAGTCTCCTGGTCCCTGCTCAGAAAAATGGAGGCAAAGAATTTGTTAAAGAGGTTATCGTTGTCGTCTGGTGTGACCACCAGATTTCCAACCGTGTCCTGCAGAGGTCCCACGTTACCTGGTACCTTCTTTTTACCCCTTATGTATTTAAAAAAAGAAGGACTTCTTATCTTTGATCCGGGTCACTAGTCCCAGTTCTGTCTCCACCTTAGCCTTCCTATCAGCCCTCCTACAGTCTCGAGCAATGGAGGTATAATCCTCCTTGGTGATGGCCCCTCCCTTCTATTGGGTATATGCCTCCTTTTTAGCTTTGAGACATTCCTAGATGCTTTTGGTGAGCCATGGGGGCTTTTGAGCACTCTTGTCCCCTTTGATCTGTGTTAAGATTGTCACCCTTTGGGCTTGGAGGATCGTCTCCTTAAGGAACGACTGCTCCTCTTGGACTCCCAACTCCCCTCCCCTCCAGAACCTCAGTGCCTCTCTGACTAGTCTCCTTATCTCATTGAAATCCGCCCTCCTGAAGTCCAGGGCTGCTGCCTTGCTGCAGGCCTTTGACACCCTGCGCTGGATGGTGAACTCCAGTAGATGATGATTGCTATCACCAAGGTGGTCAAGAACCTGCCGTCCCCTCACCAGGTCATATTGGCCAGGACCAGGTCCAACAAGGCATTTCCCCTGGTGGGACTGTGCTCCTCCTGGGTTAGATGGAAGTCCTCTAACTTGGCTAGGAACCTACGTGAGCAGTCAGACCTGGCTGACTACTCTTCCCAGTAGATGTCCGGGTAGTTTAGGGGTGTACTTGGGTAGCCGTGTTAGTCTGAGACAAAAAGACATACAAAAAAACGGAACTCTTGGTTCCAAAATGATACCTTTTATTAGACCAACTGGAAAATGGCACGAAATTGTCCTTTTCTGCAAGCTTTCAGGATCAAAGTCCCTTTGTCAGGCTCTGGGAAAAGTGTAAATGCTACAAGATGGTAAAAAGTCCCCATAGGTAGGAAATAAGCTTCATTTTTGCACAGAGGGAGCTGAAGATGGAAATCTGTCCCTCTAGGTCCATGAGTGTCTTTGTGAGCTGTGTTGATCAGCTCTTTGATGTGTTGATCAGGTAGAATTCTTTCCCTGGAGGTGTCAGATGGCAGGCAGGGAGGCAAAAAAACAACTTCCTTGTTGTTCTGCAATGAAGTTTAAAATCCAAAATCGGCTAAAATTCGGCATCTTCCATGTTTCAGGGGTGTACTTGGTAGCCGTGTTGGTCTGAGACAAAAAGACATACAAAAAACAATTTCTTGCCATTTTCCAGTTGGTATAATAAAAGGTATAATTTTGGAACCAAGAGTTCCAGTTTTTTGTATGTCCGGATAGTTTAGATCACCCACAATGACCACATCCTGTGACTTAACTGCCTCCGCAAGCTGACCTGAGAATTCCCAGTCCAGCTCTTCCCCCTGGTTGGGTGGCCTGTAGTAGACCCCCACAGTTAAGTCCCTTTCCCCCTGACCCTCTTGTATTCTGACCCAGAGCACTTCAGTCTGCCCCTCCTCTGATCTAATGCTGTTTGCTAAGGATGTGTTTTGCTCTTTGACGTAGAGCGCCACACCCCCACCTTTCCTCCCTTTTCTATCCTGCCTTTACAGCCTATAGCCCTTGATGTTTACCACCCAGTCATGTGTTGGAGCCCACCAAGTTTCAGTGAGCCCCACTATGTCTGGGTTTGTGTTAGCTAGCAGGAGGGCAAGTTCCTCCTGCTTGTTCCCCATACTATGAGCATTAGTGTAGAGGCATTTAAGGCCTCCTGAGGGTGTATGTACCCCCCACCCTCCAATCCCAGGCCTAAACTTGTGGACACAAAACACCTTACCTCAGGTTTGCTGAATGTCAATGCTGACCTCATAGCAGAAGAATGGGACCTCTGAGTAGATACAACCTAGGTATCTGGAATAGAATAACAGCACACCAGGCATTGGGTCAGTCTTTCTTAGCCAGTGTTACAGCCCTGGCTGTAGCTCTCTAAAAACCTGAGAAAACTCACATCAACCTCTCCAGAAGGAAAAGTTTCAACCTCAGCTCTCCTGCTCTCTATATAAACTTTAAGAAAAAGTAACAGATGGACTACTGCTCCAGGACACATCCTTCTCCAAAACAAAGCAAGGTGCCATGTTGAACTAACTGTTGAAGGAATTCCAGAGTAAAGGGCCTAACACTAACCCTGGGATCCACTACCTAGTCTCCTGGTGCACTAGTCATCACTGTGGTATCTGAGCTGTAAACTGAAGAAGAGGAGATTATTTAAATTGTCTCGTCACAGCACTGGAGGTGAAGTAGGATGGAAAATTTCTACGCTTTTAAGATCTAACCCAAAACCTTGATGTGCAAACAGCATGCCAATGCTTTGTAGCACTACTGTAATGTGCTCCTATAGCCAGTTTCACTGCCAGAAGAGATGCCACTCATACTTCTGAGTAACTCATGCTTTAAGCCATGCAGAGTGTGTTGCAGCAACCTTATGTGGAAGAGACAAGGTGCATATCCAGCTCTGAAGTAAATGAAAGAAGGAATTTTTTTTACAGCTATGAAGTAGCTGAATTTCTAGGATGATGGCATCTCTAATAGTGATTAAAAGCATGAGTACTGGCTCGTATATTATTGGCACCTAATGTTACACAGATTGCCAAAATAATTAAGGTCATTGTGAGGGCCAAAGTTAAAAGGTGAACATTAAAAGTAGATATAAAGATGCTGGCAAAAGTTCAGTCAGCTTGAAGAATTTATGTTCACATAAATGCGTATATAAGCAGACTTCTTAACATACAATTTAGTCAACTTTTGACAGCTTTGCTTACAACAGGATTTCCCTCAGATTTTGAATCAACATTCACTTAGTTTGATTCCCCTTTCCAGATATGCTACCAATATGTCAGATGAAAGGAGGTGAATCACCCTAAGGAAAATAATTCCTTTTACAAAATTATAGTTATTTTTACATTTAGAATAATAAATACATTTTGCTCATTCATCGCACAGTTCCAGACAAGATATACATTATTTGTGGATCAGAGTCTGCTCCCTTTACTAACCCTGAATGTTAAGTTGGTCCCAAGTGCTATACAGTACAGTCCCAATGAACTCTGAGGTAACTAGCATGTATAAAGCTAAGCCCGATGTTACTGAACTGAACTGCTGCAAAAGCTATCAACATTCCAGGACATTTTATTAATGCACATTATCCACCATATGTAGTTCATATTATGTTGTGTTTTTTTTCCTAGATGAAAACATGAAGACTTAGTCTAAAAATATACATTATATTCCAAAAAGCAAAACTTACACAGACATTTTCTTTTTGAATTCTATGTGGGGAAAATAGAAAAGTGCTCATCAGTTTCTTTGTCTTCATTTAATTCTGGACATAACAATGGAAATCAGAGCTACAACATGAAATATATTGTTAAAGTACCATGGTAAATTACTCCTCAGAACAAGATCATATGAAATCCTCTCTTTATCTATCAAGAGGCACAGCATAGACACACTACATTAGCAAAAACATTTTCCCATTGTCAGGGAGAGATCATTTATTGTGAGAAAAAAAATTACTTAGTCCCTGTGACCAAACTATCCTTGCCCTTCTGGCAGCAGTAAGGGAAATTCCAAGAAGAAATGTAGGTATTTATGTTGTATACACCCAGCCATTGGAAACTGGACTGAGAAAAGTCATTCTACATACTTAGAAATACACTTACTTGGTAATGAGTGTGGATAATGGATTCCTGTGTCATCGGTGTAAGCAATTTCATTATTAATTTTCATTGTATAGAGCAAACTTAACAGAGTAACAGCTCCCCCAAAAACGCTTTGCCAAAAACCCACTCAGAACTTCTGGCCTTCCTTGAACTGCATTTGAGGAGTGAGAGAGAGAATCTCATGCAGAACAACAAAGTGGGTGGAGAAAATATAAGGAATGATCTATACATTTTAAGAAAAACAGTCAAAACTTTCCATGACTCATCTTTGATCATTTTCTTTTGTCCTCCCCCAAAGTGTACCGTGTCTGATTTAATACTGCACATTTAAATTAGGGTTTGCTGCAGGGTGCGTGGCCTGGACAAAACAAGAAATATCATTTAGAACATATAATTCTGTTGCCTGGAGGTAAGTAATGGGTAGATATGAATAGTCCTTCAAGAAGTTCTCTGCATTTCCTGCATATCACCAAAGGAGACATCATGATGGTTCCAAGAAAGGCTGGTATGGAAGGAATCTTTGATGGCTGTTCTAGGGTAGATGGATGACAGTAGGGCTTCTGGACTCAATAATTCATAACTCAGAAGCACACAGAAGAAGTAACAGAAATTTCAAGTCATAAGCTAACAATAATATCCAATTAAGGACATTACTGTAGCCCTATGGTTTGCTGGCTCATTAGAGATAAAATTCCTTCCTACTGTAGCAGAAAGCCCCCTTTTCCTCTTTCCTGCATTTGCTCTCCCTTCTTTGGATATGTTTCTCTTCTGCTACCTTTTCTTCCTTCCTCTTTCTTTCAGTATAAGATAAGGAATTGTGTTTTAAAGTTTGTATGTGTGTATTTTGTATCTCCCCTTGTATTTTGGTATTTTTATCTATTTGTGTGCCATGGCATTACTTTTGCAGCTTATATTTTATACTCCTCACCTTTCAACTAAATGTGTTTAGTTTCAGAAGTAAGTTATACATTGTAACAATGTTAACAAGGGCAGGAATCAAACTGCTGCTTCCCTGTATCAGGCAGGCCCCTGAAAGAGGGAGTGTATCTGTGATTGAATGCGTAACACAGTAGCAGACAGCAATTAACACCTAGGAAAACCACAGATCAACCAACAGAAGAAATCAATAGAAGACAATGTAGCAACCAGGAATTCTCTAAACATCACTGTTCAAGGGCTAGAAGCCCTGGTCTGAGTTAATCAAAGCCGGGGACCAACTTTTGAGCTGAATATCTCCAGATCGACCACTCCCAGAGCCCTATTCAAAATTCATCAATGGACTCCCAAACCTGCACGTACATGCGGACACCCCTGGGGCTGACAGATGCCATCCAGTAGCCACCGAGGGGGAAGTCCCACAAGTGTCAATGACCCCTGGATTGGGCAAACCTGAAAACTGGGGTCACCAAAGTCTGCCAAAGACAGATAAAAAGCAGTGAAAAGTGACCCTCAGCGGTGCCCTCTTGATCTCCAACTTGACCAGCACCCGACCTGTCCAGCCAGAAGGACCAGCCAGTGACCCCACTTCTGGAGGATAACACCACACTGAAAGAAGCCTCAACTGGCCATCGACAGCAGACTCCAGCGCCTGTAGGATAGGTATACCTGACTCTTGTAGCTCGCTACTGTATATATGTGTGGGGGGGGGCCAGCCCCAAGGTTTATGATTTAACTTCATTGCAGTGTTTCAATCTGCCTAATAAACCAGAATTTTAAAGATCCTGAGTTGGACATTTGTAGTCAACACTATCAAATAACATGGAGTTCTACATACCAAGTGTGATAATCCCCATTTTCTGCAGGAATGGATATGAGTTTTGTGACAACCTCAAATTCCTTTATTTGGTGTAAAAATTAAAAGTATTATATCTCATAGCCATTGTTCTCTTTGGGAAATTATAAATTGCCCTTGCTAAAAAAAATTATGCAAGTTAATTGATGAATCATTGCTCCCTCACAAGTAGGAGATACTGGGCACATCTACATGAGATGTTTACTCTACAGATGACTAATTAACTGTTCAGTAAACATCTCGGTGTCTACATGTGTGGCCAGGGGACCCCAAGGTCCCCTGCCAGCCCAAGCTGCTCCAATCAGGTTTCATATGCTACGCATAAACTCCAGAGTAACATGCTCTGGAGTTTTTTGATCCTGGAAGCATGTTCAAATGGCCCACCCAGGAACAATAAGCTCCAGAGTTTATTCAAGCACCTTAATTGCACATGTAGATGCACCCACTAGGAAGATTTGCCTCTCTCAAATCCAGGAGGACCTAGAACCCAGGCCTACTACTTCCTGGGTAAATATGCTAACCACTAGACCAGGGGTTTTCAACCTTTTTTAAACAAGTGTACCCCTTCCAACTCAAAATTTCAGTTCATGTACCCCTCTATATTTTTTTCTCATTTGTAAGGGGAGGGGGCAGATCAAGGCTTCTGTGGTGAGGGAGGGAGTGGGGCTGGGGCTGGGGCAGGGGCAGACAATGCACAGCTGGGGCAGGATGTGGAATGAAGTGCAAGTGGCTCATCCAGGGGGTGCAGGGAGAGGGGCATGGCTCCCACTGCTGCACACACCCCAGGACAACATGGGGGGCAGGTGTTCCTGGATCTGTGCAAAGGGCAGGGCAGGCTGCTGCTGGGAGGGGAGATTGGCAGGGGGAGGGGGGCTACAGTGAATTCTGGAGTGGATGTAGCCCCTCCTGTAAGCCCCCATGGTGTGGAAGGGAGTAGGGCTGGGGCTGGGACAGAGGCAGGTGCTGAACAGCCAGGGCGGGGTGAGGGACTGAGCTGCGTGCAGGGGGAGCAGGCAGCTGCCACCGTTATGCACACCCCCAAGAGTTATGGGGGGCATGTACCCCCAAATCTGCACATGGGGCAGGGCAGGTTGCCACTGCAGGCTGGGGTTGGGGCAGTGCTGGGCTGTTCCCGGCAGGGGGGTTGGGCCGCACTGCACTTTTTAAGTATCCCTAGGGGTACGCATACCCAGCCAAGAACCCTTCAAAAAGTCCAACCAAGAGCCCTTCAAAAAGTCCAGCAAAGTCACCTCAAAGAAGTCCTTTCAAATCAATATAATTGCTAATTACAATATAAATGCATTAATGTAGCTATATTGCTCATCTATAATTGATTGAGTACAAAATTCTGGAGTATTTTTGGTGAAAATAGGGTATCGGGCCTTGGTTCAGGAACCAATCCCCCATTTATAAAATTGTTTCTTATGAGAAAATTGGTTCCGAGTTGCAACGTTTTGACTTAAAACGTGGTTTTCAGGAACCAGTTGTGTCGTAAGTCCGAGGACTGCCTGTATTCGCATACTTTTGATTGATCATAGTTATTTTTTATGGACCCTTTCTTAGACATAGTCAGGAGACCCCAGGGGTCTGTGGACCACAGGTTGAAAGCCACTGCACTAGACAATTATGTAAAAGCACCATCCTCACTAGTGAATTAGACACAAATGATCTGGGTGTTCTGGACCCTGGGTTTACAGAGTCACCTAACACAGAGCTATCAGTTAAGGAAGATTGGGAGTTTGGCTATATGCCCTCTCCCCCCACCCCAATCTCCCTGTACTTACTAATTAGCCAACTGTAGGGCCACCCCTGCTTAATATCTAGGTGCTCTGGATCACGTTTAGGGATCTTAGGCATTTAAATCTCTCAATTTGAATCACATTTCTAAGGCAAACTGCCTATTTTAGGTATGCTGAAGCCTAAAATGGAGGCGCCGGAAAGGCCACGCTTAAGATTTGGCCCTCAGTATCAGATTCTCATTTGAAAACAGATTTACTTTAGGGCTAAGTACAGACAGTAAAAAAGCCTGAGGCTGAACTAATACAATCTTTGCAGGTTAGGTTCAGCTGTGTAGATTGAACCAATAAGGAAGGGAACAGACATTCACGTTTGATTCTAGAAATACAGCCACATGCCTACAGTGGCCCAGGCTAGAAGCTGTGAGGGGGCGTTCCCTGGTTGGCTGGAGCAAACAACTTGGACCAGGGATAGCCCCCACACCAGAGGTGGGAAATTATTTTGGGCAGAGGGCCATTTACTGAGTTTTGTCAAGCCATTGAGGGCCGTATGACAGGCAGCCAGGGGCAGATAAATATTAATTTTCTACATTTTTAGAGGCCCCACAGGTTGGAGAGAATGGCCTGGTGGGCCGCATCCAACCTGCGGGCCACATTTTGTCCACCCCTGCCCCACACCCTGTGAGGGGTGGTTTGCAGGAGGAAGTGCAAAGCATCCTGGGATGCTGGGGGACTGTGAGTTTAATTTGAATCTGGAGGGGATCTGGACAGAAGTTCAATAAATCAATTTAACCCAAATCAGTTAAGTCAGATACTATAGCCATTCAGATTTATCTTAAACTGGTTTTGGCCATTTTGAAAGCAGTTTATGTTCACTGAACTTCTGTTGTGTTACAGATTTTAACTGGTTTCCGATTACTTATACTGGTTTATGTGCAATTTCTGTCCATAGCCTAAATGATTATTTCTTTATGCTTCATTTCTTTTTTGGGGGGAGGTTATGCCACATGTTGAATATGTAGGAAAGGAGAGGTTCTTCTTTCCTAGCTTTTAGACATATACTTGTTTTAAAGTTTTATATTTCAAATTAATTTGTTGCATATAGTTCATTATATGGGTTATGCACTACTTACAGCAATGTCATGAATCTCAAGAAGGGTGCCAAGAGGACTATACCTTTGTGACTCCATCAAATTTTGAAGCTGGCCAGGAACACCTCTAAGCCCCATTTTACACTAGAACAACTTGATGTCTACTACTTTAACATACCCTTACAACGCTGTTGCTGCAACTAGAAATGGCCAACGTACCTGGGCTCTCCAACTATGCCTCAAAACTTGGGACTGAGAGGCAGTACCAAAGAACCATTCTTCCAAACCCATGCCACCCTGCAGATAATTTCATGCAAGCGGATTCCCAAGCTCAGCTGGTTTTGTTGTTTCTTGGCACCATCATAATTGATTAACAGGTCCATAACAGAAGCCAGAATCAGGGCTTCTGATGCTACGTGGAACTGGTTTTAGTTCAGCAATGGAAAGCTCTAAGCCACCCATGCATCTATGGTTTTTCAGAGCAGGTGTAAATTATTTGACTATGTTAGAGCTCCCACTATTGCTGCCACACCTGAAGCTGAAATGGTGGGATATATAAGAAAAAGCTCAATAGTGATGAGGCCTATCTGTGAGGGATGGCTGAAGTGGAGGAACTCATGGACGGTTCAGTGGTAATATTACTGCTTGATAGAACAGAAAGTGGTCCTTGAAGCACAAAATAACTTCTCCCTCCTTCCCCCACACCCTTCTGCTAGTTGTAATAGATCAGCTGGCAGCTTTTTCAGTTGGCTTTCAGACAAGGTTTAAGAGTACCAGAACAAAATTCTGTTTTGTGTACAACCAGGGCAGGTCCTGAAAAAAGGACATTCTCAGTTTTCCAGGATACCTGATTACCCTTTTTATTTAAACAATTTTGTTCCTTTCCATTAATGCAAGTGGATGTGAGCTTGTAGATAATAGTTAGCTAATGTTTTTGGAAGCAAAAGTGACATTAGTTTTTCACAGGCCTGTCAAAAATGTTAGAATTGGCCCTAGCTATGTCAAGCTTACATAATTATCCCCTTTTGTTACAATTAGATCAATTTGTTCTTTCTGAAACTCATTGTCATCAATCCTATATTCACCTTGGGTTCACTGCAGTCCCATTAATTTTAAACCAAGTGCAATAGACTTAACACATGGAGTAAATTCAGACTTCAGGTTTATTTTAGCTGCAAAATAAAACGTTTGGCTTACCAATGTTGCCCTTCTGGAGGCTGAACATGTTTCCGTGTTATATGCTGCCAGGAAACTATTAGGTTACAATTATAAGAAGTTAAAATGCTTCAACAGAACTGCTAACTGGAAGTCAGAATTTCCTTTATATTGTTCCATTTATGTTTAATCTTTACAAGCTTGAAATCCACAAACTGATTAGTTTAATCATGTCACTTATTTTTTCTATTAATTATTGGTATTTGTGTGATTGACCTGTGATTTCCCAGACCTGTGTATTTGTTTCCTTCAGTCTGTTTTTGATTAATCTTTGCTAGATTATCTACTTAACAAAATATGTTCTACCAGCCCTACCATATTATAGTACTCCCTGCATTAACTCTATTTATTACATAGTGATTTTTTAAACCATGTTAAAGATATAGTTTTTCATTCCTTTTAATGCTAAATGGTTCTGTAGTCAGTACACTGAAGAAGAATGCAAGCAGGAGAGAGTATATGATAAGAACAATAAGAGCAGTGTTTGCTTTAAAAAATAAAGCTGAAATAGTTTGAGCAACAACTTTACATACTAAGGGAAAGACAGAAAGTAAACCTTCTGGGTGAATGAGACCAGAAGTAAGCTACAAGGACATGGTAGAAAAGATTATGACAATTTAAAAGAAAATAAAATATAAGATATGTAATGCAATCCTAAAACAATAAAAAACCTGGATATGTAAATAAAGTCCTATGAAAGAGTAATGGAAACATCACTTAATAGGGAACAGGAAATGACAAATCTAAGGATGAAGCTCCAAGAACTGAAGTATTCAAAATATAGATCAGTAGTAATTTCACAAACACAGCTGATTCTTTAACAAAGCATAAGATTTAAGATGACTCTGAAAGAGAGAAATAACATGCCTGGAATGTTGGCTGAGCTAGCAAGAGAGATAATGTGTAGCTCTTTGATAAGTTATTTGAACATGGACACTGTGGGGAATGGAATTTTGAGGACTGTGGATCTGATACACATCCACATCCTGTGTACTCATTGGCCCTTGGCAAAATACATACAGAGCGCTAGATCCTACTCTCCCTGTTAGGCATCTAAGGGGACATGGGCACTGAAAAGCAATCCCTGTTTGAATCCTTGAAAACAAAAGATGGATAGATCTGCCTCCTGCTCACTGCATTTCATGACTTAATTTTAAGGCTAAAATTATATGATGACGTATTAAAAGGAGGCACAATATTGTTTTTCAGGAACTCAAGCAGAGTAGAGTAAAATCACCCTTAGTTACCTAAGTCCACTCGGGCACCTAATAGGTGTAATAGGATCTGGTCCAAAGTTTGTGTAAAGCAATATTTTTTTTAATTGGTAGCATTTTACACTCACTTTGCATAGGAATAAGTGATTGCCCCAGGGCAAAATAGTGAAGAATCAGGCCCTGTGCCAAATTCAATGGGATACAAAGCAGACATCACTGTAACCTTTAGGCTAGGGACAGACATTCAAAAAGCCTGAGTCTGAATTGATTCAATCTTTGCAGGTTAGTCTATCCTGCCTAGATTGAATCAGTTTGCAACTGTGTAGACATTCTCTCTGGAGCAAAGAAATGCAGGGACATGCCTGCAGTGGCTCAAGCTAGAAGCCAGGGGGTACTAGATCAGCCCTCCCTTCCCTTTCCTAGTCCTGAGTTGATGTCAGGTATAGCCAGGCCCTGGCAGGATGCTCTATTAGGGAGAGGTTTAAACCCCCACCCTGGCCTGCACCATCCCAGGTTTTTTCCCTTTCGCTGCTCAAGAGTGTTGCCAGACCCGAGCCCACAGCTTGCACTCTGACGCAAAAGGGGGATGTGCAGTGCATGCATCTGTTGATAATACTGAGCTTTTCAATATCCCTCTCCCTGCTTCTTCATACTGCCCACAAACCTGACAGGCAAGAGAGCCAGCAGGGAGCTGATAACACAGCATTTATCAGCCCATCAACAAAACAAAAGCCTCTCTCATTAGTTCAAGCTCTTCTTAAACAGCTTTCTCCAAGGAAGGAATGGAGGGACATTACCAGCTGACCTGTTGATTAGCTCCAAAACTAAGTGGACACTATCCAATCTTTCCACTATCCTAGCCTTTGTCCTGTCCTAATTAAATTGGAGACACAGACACCTCTCAGCATTAGCTAGCATACCACATGCCGGCTAGGGTCCGTGGGGCTGGGGTCCATGCTGTGGGAGAGGAGAGGGAAGGGGGTATCTCTGCTTGAGCAGCAGAAGGAGAGGGCGGGGTGGGGTGGGGTGGGGTGGGGCAGAGGGAGGAAAGGCAGACCCTGCTGTGCCTGCAGTCTCCACCAGAGTTCTCCCTAGGGAGCAGAGGGGCAGGGGCAGTCCTGTTCTCTGGAGCAGACAACACAGCCCAGCGCAGCGCTGCATCTGAGATGCTAGGGGATTCTGGTTCAACTTAAACCAGGAAGGGGTTTGGGACAGACATTGCATAAGCTGGTTTAACTCAAATCAGTTAAGTCTGATACTACATTCAACCAGGCTTATCTTAAAACAGTGTCAGCCATTTTGAAACTGGTTTATGTGCACTGAATTTATGTTCTGTTACAGGTTTAAACCAGCTTCTGATCACTTAAACCAGTTTATTAGTAATGTCTGTCCCTAGCCATACAGATGACTTGTTACAGCCACTTTGTGCCACGACCATGGCAGTAGCAGCTGGAGTGTATCAGTGAGTCTGCTGCACTGTATCTGCTTACAGCACCTTTAAAATATGGAGGATTTTTTTTTTATGTCAGAGTCCAGAATAATTGTGAGTCTGTGATATATTTACTGCTGCAGTTGCTACAGAGTAAATATTAAGAAAGAAGAGGCTTCAGGCTGAAGATTATGTTCAACAACCTTGCTGCTCTGGCACAATGGAGCATGTCCTATATTAGACGAAATATTACTGTGCGGGAGACAGCTTTCTTAAGGCATATCTACATTGCCTCCATGCTAATGAATTGCACTACCTTGGTGTCTCCTTTCACACCTGCTCCACATGCAGGAATCCTAAAAAAATATGTATATTTTTTTTAAATCAAGCAATGTAGAGTGGCCCTGAGTGCATGCTAGTAATCACTCCCTAAAGAGAGTAATAGCAGCTCTGGCACACACTCAGAGCTACTCTACAGTGATTCCACTGACTTATTTTCAGGATTTGGTGTACTTCCCAGTGACAGTATAGTCTTGCCTTTAGGGGTCCTTTGTAATTAATCCAAACTAGAACCATCATAAACCTCATCATTTTTCACTTTACTTGAAAACATACTTCTTTGACTTTGTGTTCTTCAACATCAACATAGCAATATGTATAGTTGTATAGATAAAATTCACACACATATGCACACACACCCATACTATACTAGGGAATCTAATGTAATATAACTGCTGCAAAATCTATCAACATTCCAAGGAATGTTATTAGTACACATTAGTATTATTGTGCATGTGGAAGTATACACACACACACACACCATATTTTGCCTCATACAACATGCACATTATTTTTTAGAAAGCAGAACATAGTGGGGGAAAAAAAGATTTTTTTTCCCAAATTCATAGCCTAGAGCTTGCTTTTTCACGGAGAGGCTGCGTTACAAAATTGCCGTGAACTTCTCTCTCAGCTAGTGAGCTGAGAGCAGCTGTGAAACACTGGTCTCTCCATATCCTGCTTGCTTATTGAGAGACAAGTTGACAGCCATTTCACAACATGTTGTCTTTATGCTTATAGTCTTCCACATTTCTCTTCTGATGAAGAAAAACAGCTTGCCTGCTTAAAACATGCACCCCAATTTCAGAGGTGCATGCGGTAGGCAAGTAAATATGATGTATATGTGTATAAAATAAAAAAGTTCCAAAACAAACCACTGCACCTAACACACTTCCCTGGGAAAAGAAAGAAAAAAAATGAGACACATGATGTAGGTAGGTATTCAGATATTATTGCTATTAATGCAGAACAGCAACCTATAAAAAAAAAATTAATAGAATAGAATATGTAGGTTGCCAATAAGAACTCTCTAGCTGTGATAAACTGATTATTTTGTTGCTACTTTATTTTTATGTTTATATACAATTAGTTGAATTTGTTAAATTTAAAGCCCAAAGTAATCAGTGATAAATGCCTATGAGGATTCTTCATATAAGAATTAAAAATAATTCTGTACTAAAAAAGATACTTTATACAAGTAAGTATATATTACTTAATATAAGTAAATGATTTTCTAGGAAGATTGGAAGCCTGAAAAAATGAAAATATTTAAGTAGGTTGTTTTCTAATACACAAAAGCTGAAGAAGGCCTAAGCCTTTTTGAGCCTGCTCTTCCCTTCCTTGACACTGATTTTACACCACTGCAACTCCAATGACTTTCCTGGGCTTACAGCTGATTTACTTAACAAATTAACGGATAAGGGCTAGTGTTTCTGATTCAGGCCTTTTAGGAAATCCTTAAGAAAGCAAGTTGTCACCTTTTCTGTATTCCCAATTAGCTGAGCCCCATTTTTTTTTTGGTGGAGTAAAAGCATAGGCTGCTTTTCTTCATCTGATTTTTAATCATACCATGAATACATGCTACACAAAACTTTGGAAAAAATAAAGTGTGTTACCAAATTATGTAAATCGCTCTGAGAAATTGCAATTCTAGAGTTGGTGATAGGAAATCTTCATCATCAGAACACCAGGGTTTTGAATCCTTCATATAATCACTTTGATGAAGAGATTTTTAAAGCATGGTTGATTAAAGTATAGGAGCAAAAAGCTGCTGCATGACTAATATTGATTATGAAAATGTTACATTTATGTTTTAGAAAGATGTTGGGCTTCTACCATTTTACTTAGTACTTGCAGTCAAGATTTTTGGTTCCTTCATTACGATTTTCTAACTTGCACTGAAATAGCAGTGCTGCATTTTTCTGCTTATAAGTGTTATTCTATTTCTGTCATTTCTTTCTGAACAGGAGTACCAAGTGCCTTAGGTTGTTTTTCTTGTCAGTGCTTAGGAGTCAGATACATGTGGTAAAATTAAATACACTGTTGTAAACTCCAAAGTTTTTCATCTGCACAGTACAAAGCATCATTGTTATTGTGTTGCCAAGAATATCCAGGCAAGGAGACTATGACTCAGGGAATCACAGGCTTCTCTGGATATTTCTGCTGCTCTAGAGAAGTAAACTGAGCTTGGAATAGTTCCTAGTCAAGGAAGACGATTAGTAGCATTGCTATTTTTATGAGTGCATTGGGGGAGTAGAGCCAGAGCTCCACCTTTGCTTCTCCCACCTCTACCTGATGAGCAAAAGGAGAAACAATGGTTTTGGGGACACAGTTTTCCCCAAGTCATACTGCTATACATGATGCCAACCTGTGATTTGGTCCTAAAAAATAAGCCATTCTTGCAGCCTGTCATGGGGTTGGAGTCCTGTAGGATGGCCATGATCTTCCCCAGGCCCCTTTATAAGTTGGCACTCTCAATTCTCACCCACCACATCTTTGATCAAATGATTGATAGGGAGGCTGCCTCCAAGTCCTCTTGGACACAGTCAAGATTAATTCCCAGGACCCCATGGGTCCCCAGACCCCTAGTGGGTCCTGCTCCAGGATGGATGTCACAATGGGTGTTTCAGGGCACCCTCACCTTATGGGCCATGCATGTCTCCAACCACCCCTTTACCATGCCTCAAGCCTCACAGATGGAACTGACACTGTGAGGTCTGGGCCTTGTTATAATTTGGTCCCCTGGTCCTCCCTGGGCTCCTCACAGCACTGTCTCACGCTACACTTCCCTGGCGCTCAGGCTGTCCGCAGACCTGAGAAGTGCTGTGCCCTCTATGGCATTGGGGTCAGTGCACCCTCAAGTGCTGCACCCTCTGTGGCACTGGGGTCCCCACACTGCCATGGGTTTGCTACAAGGCCTCCTCCTTCCCCTAATAGCCTCACCCAAACCACCAGCTTTAAACAGCAAACAAAACACAAGCCCCTGGGCTATAACATAAACTCAAGCCACACCAGGGGTGCTCCATCCCTCACCAGTATCAGAGAACATACCTACAATCAAACCTCTCTCCCACTAGTTACTCTAAGAAAACTCCTTCCCCCTTAATTGCTAGCCTCAGCCCTGGGGTTTATATATGAGCCAGGCCCTGCCCCTTCCAGTCAGCTGACCACTGGCAGGTGTGGGCCACTAGCTCACTCTGGCTGCCCTGGTAACCAGCAGCTGGGGGCTCCCCACTCACTGCTAGGGTTCTTTCCCTAGCAGTTTCCACTCTTTAAAGGAGCCGGGCACCCAAGTGCTCTGCAACACTGCCTTATCTAAGTGTTTTTTTTCTCCCCCTAGCAATTTCAATGGGATTGTACATGTAAATGAAAATTATTGTTGCAAGTAAGGTTGCAGAATCTGGGGCATAGTTACCTAGTAACTGATTGATATTTTACAGGAGATGCAAATCTTTAAAGGGACTATAAACTTGTCAAACCCTTAAATTGTTCCTTTGGTTTCTGGAGAGTCTTTTTTTGGTACACAGTTAAATTACAAGTAAACACTGATCCTTTAAAAACACTTCCAAAGCTTGTTTAAAAATTATTAAATTGGGAAAAAGATGGCAGGAAGATAAAACACCAACCAAAGCTTAAACTGACTGAAAAAAACCCCAGTAATTAGGGCAGCTAACGGTGGATCAAGAGAATAGGTTTGTTGATAACAGGAGGAATTTTTGTATTAGATTAGTATAAATGATAGCCAGCTGAATTGAAACGGAGGGAATATACTATGCATAAATCAGCATACTGTTTATTATTAATGTATACTGTTTTAACAGGCTTACAACTACAAAGCCCAATTGTGATGTGTATACAAAAATATAGTAATGACAAAGCATGTTATCTTTTTCTTGTGAACAACATAAGAAGAATCTACATGGAGAAATTTGACTACTCATCAGCAGACATCTCTGCTGAATCTATTTTTCTGCTGTTGAACCAAGATCTATGACCTTCTAGGGACACATACACTATGAACACTGTCAGCTCATTACAGCTGTATAGAGTTCTGATGCATCCTGACTTGTTCTCACTCATGTAGTATCACTTTACCCTGATCCAAGCATGAAACTATAGACAAAGGGCCTCTGAAACTGGGAGAAATTTCTCCAAGTTTCTATCAAGTCAGATAAACAATAATAAGCAAGCAAACAATAAGCAAGCTATTGCTGGGGATCCTGGTTTTCTGTTTTAAAATCACAAATTTTCTGATAAAAATGCAAATTCTCTGATTAAAAAGCCCCCAAATCCTCATTTTTCCATGATTAAAAGGAAACACTGCTGTATATACAGGTATCAGCTGAACACCATATTTTATTGACATATTTAAAATTTTTCAGCAATTTGGAAACCCACCAGTGCCTCAATAACTATAATAAAATACATTCTAAATACCTATAAAAGTTCGCATTTGATTTTGGGCTTTTTATCATAAAAATCAGAGCTCCCTCTCCCACCTTTGCTTACCAAGAATGCAGGTTCAGCTATCCCCTGCTACTGCTTTGTGGCACTGAGAAGCTCTGATATGCCAGTGCCCCTCACTTCCAACCCACAGCCTCTGGACCTGTGGGTACACCTCACCCCCCATGCACAGCCACCTGCCCCCCAGTCCTGTCCAGGTGCCAGCACTATGAGGCCAGAGATCCAGGTCCGCAGCCCCCTGCCCCCATAGCAGCGCCCAAGCCCTGGCTGCTGGCTATGGAAGGCGATGGCTGCTGCAGTGGAATCTGGCCCCCCCTCCCACGTGGGTGGCATGGCTGGAGCAAAGCCCATGGTGGGGGCAGATGCAGGCTGCCCACTGCAGGCTCAGGCTCCCTCCTCTGCTGCCTTTTGCCTCCGGGGCCTCCGGGGTGCAGCAGGTGGGTCCCAGAGCAGCAGGGCAGAGTGGGGCAGGGAAGACTGATGCCACAGCCACAAGCCCCACACCACCATGGCGAGGTGCCCCCTGCCCACCCAGCAACAATGGGGGTGGCAGTGCAGAGTTGTGCCCCCTGCTGCAGCTAGCCCTTGCCATGCTGGCGCGGGGCTCGCGGTGGCAACATTGATCTTCCTCGCCCTGCTAGACTGGGGCCCATCTGCTGGGTTGTGGAGGCCCTGAGGGGAGGGCAGCAAGGCAGGGAGCCCGAGCCTGCAGCAGGCAGCCCACATCTGCCACCTGCATGGGCTCCACTCCAGTGGAGGCCTTGCGGGGAGGGCAGCAGGGTGGGAAGTCTGAGCCCATAGCAAGCAGCCCGCCCCTGCCCCTGTCCCTGCCCCATGCACCAATCAGGGAGTGGGGGGCATATGCCCCCATCCCCCCCAGGAGAGTGCACAGCTGCAGGAAGCCAGTGCCCCCCATCCCCCGCAAGAGCCACCTGTGGCCCCATCCCACTCCCTGCCCAGACCTTCCAGCTGCACATTGCGGCCCCAAGCCCCACACACCACCTGGGCTGGGCAGCAGCCCCAGCCCTGCCCAACTCCCTCCTTCCCTTGCTATAGGGGCCTCAGTCCCCACCCCACAACTTACCTGCAGGGAACTGCTTTTCAGTCTGCCTGGAGGCCATGTGCATGTGTACATGGGCACATGCACATGGAGCCCCCTGCTGATCACCCTCCTCCCACTCCCCCCAGCCCCTTGCAGGCTGGAACTCTGCCAGCCTGCAAGGGGAAACCCACTGTTTCCCATGGTTTCCTTCAGGTCATGAGGCACTATAGGGATTTGGGAGTGGGGCTAAAGGGTCTGGAGGCACAGGTGGTGTTCTCTTTGATCCTCCCAGTCTAGGGGTATGGGCTGAGGAGAGAGAGGAGGATCCAGGTAGTGAACCAAAGACTGCAGCGCTGGTGTCATCGGGAACGCTTTGGCTTCCATGACCACAGCCTGCTCTTTGGCAAGAGAGGCAGCAAGCTGCTGGGAAGAGATTGCCTCCACCTCTCTCCCCTGGGGAGAAGGCTCTTCTCAGCCAGACTGGCTGACCTGCTCCACTGGACTTTAAACTAAGCCCGCAGGGGGACTACCGCCACTGCTGGCCTGCTGAGCAACCCTTGCAAAGCCAGCAGGCCAAGGCACTTAAGGGAGCCCACCCCTGCCCCAGCCCTGGTACAATCTGTGGGCAAGGCAAGAGCCCCCAAGGGGACACTTGCCTGCCTGTACACAAACGCCAGGAGCTTAGGGAATAAGCAGGAGGAACTTGTTCTCCTGCTTAACACAAGTAATTATGACGTCATAGGGATAACAGAGACCTGGTGGGACCATTGGTATAGACGTCTATACCCTGCACAGGAGAGATTGAGTAGATAAAAGGGGCGGGAGTGTAGCTTTCTATGTTAAGGAAAGCTACGTGTCCCTGCAAGCTGATGTTAGTGACCAGGGTGGATGACTAGAGACCCTCTGGTTTAAAATCTGTGGGGGACATGACACAGGGGACACAATGGTGGGAGTCTACTACAGACCTCCCACCCAAAGTCAAGAGCTTGACCAGGAGTTCGCCTGGGAACTGGCCGAGGCCGCATGCTCCAGGACCATGGTTGTCATGGGTGACTTCAACTACCCAGACATCTCATGGAAGGATCACTCAGCAAAATCCGAGCGGTCACAAAGCTTCCTATCATGCGTGCATGACCTCTACCTGACTCAAGAAGTCTACGGGCCAACGAGAGGTAAAGTGCTGCTCAATCTGGTACTGGCTGCCGGGGATGACCTAATCGGCAACCTAGTGATCGATGGGAAGCTGGGTGACAGCGACCGTGAGCTAATCACCTTCACCATCCACCATAAAGCTGGCAAGTCAGTCAGCAGCACTGAAGTCCTTGACTTCAGGAAAGCCGACTTTGACAAGCTCAGGAGGCTTGTCAGTGCGGCCCTAAGGGACCATGACCCCAGGGGGAGGGGAGTTCAGGAAAAGTGGTTGCTCCTCAGGGGAGCTATCCTCAATGCACAAGCTAATTTTATTCCATCTCGGAGGAAAGGCAGCAAGAGGGCACAGCAGCCGCCCTGGCTCTCCAGGGATCTAGCAGACCTCCTCAGGCTAAAAAAAAGGCCTACAAAGGATGGAGGATGACATTCACCTTCAAGGCGGAATATTCTGCACTAGTCCAGTCCTGCAGGGAGCAAACCAGGAAAGCCAAGGCTGCAACTGAACTCCAACTAGCTTCGAGTATCAAGGACAATAAAAAGTCCTTTTTCAGATATGTGGGGAGCTGGAGGAAAAGCAAGGGCAACATTGGACCTTTGCTAAACCGGATGGGACAACTGACAACTGATGCCCAGGAAAAAGCCAACCTATTAAATGGGTACTTTGCATCAGTCTTTTATCAGTTCCATGGGACGCCCATGCCCACTATGGGACAGGGAGGTCTGGGTGAGGGAGATTCCCTGGCCTCCATCAATGCCGACCTCGTGAAGGAACACCTTAAGAGGTTGGATACCTTCAAGTCAGCTGGCCCTGACAATCTACACCCCAGGGTACTGAAGGAGCTGGTGAGCATCATACCCCAGCCTCTGGCATGCATCTTTGAGAACTCCTGGGGCTCTGGTGAAGTGCCCGAAGACTGGAAGAAGGCTAATGTGGTGCCTATCTTCAAGAAAGGGAGGAAAGTGGATCTGGCAAACTATAGGCCCATCAGCCTGACCTCTATCCTGGGGAAGGTCTTAGAAAAGTTTATTAAAGAGGCCATCGTTAATGGACTGGCCAACACCAACAGCCTGAGGGATAGCCAGCATGGGTTTGTTGCAGGTAGGTCTTGCTTGACCAATCTCATTTCCTTCTACAACCAGGTGACCTATCACCTGGACAAGGGAGAAGAGATTGATGTCATATATCTTGACTTCAAAAAAGCCTTCGATCTGGTATCCCATGATCACCTCTTGGCGAAACTGACCAACTGTGGCCTCGGATCCACCACGATACACTGGCTGGGGAATTGGCTCCGTGGTCGGACCCAGAGGGTGGTAATTGATGGAAACCAATCGTCATGGTGCCCTGTGACCAGTGGGGTCCCCCAAGGCTCTGTCCTTGGACCCATATTGTTCAACATCTTCATGAATTATGTGGACATTGGAGTCAGAAGCAGACTGGCCAGGTTTGCCGATGACACCAAACTTTGGGGCAAAGCATCCACACCTGAAAACAGGAGGGTGATCCAGGCTGACCTGGACAGGCTCAGCAAATGAGTGGATGAGAACTTGATGGTGTTCAACGCCGATAAATGCAAGATTCTCCACCTTGGGAGGAAAAACCTGCAGCATCCTTATAGGCTCGGCAGTGCTACGCTGGCTAGCACTATGGAAGAAAGAGACTTGGGGGTCATCGTTGTCCACAAGATGAACATGAGCCTGCAAAGCGATGCTGCAGCTGGTAAAGTGACCAAAACACTGGCTTGCATCCATAGATGCTTCTCAAGCAAATCCTGGGACATCACTCTCCCCTTGTACTTAGCCTTGGTGAGGCCGCATCTGGAGTACTGCATCCAGTTTTGGGCCCGGCATTTCAAAAAGGATGTGGAGAGGCTTGAAAGAGTCCAGAGAAGAGCCATGTGCATGATCAGAGGTCAGGAAAACAGACCTTACAATGACAGGCTGAGAGCTATGGGGGTCTTTAGCCTGAAAAAGTGCAGGCTCAGGGGTGATGTGATGGCCACCTATAAGTTTATCAGGGGTGACCACCAGTATCTGGGGGAACGTTTGTTTACCAGAGCGCCCCAAGGGATGACAAAGTTGAACGGTTATAAACTACTGCAAGACTGTTTCAGGCTGGACATAAGGAAGAATTTCTTTACTGTCTGAGCCCCCAAGGTCTGGAACAGCCTGCCATCAGAGGTGGTTCAAGCACCTACATTGAACACCTTCAAGAAAAAATTGGATTCTTATCTTGCTGGGATCCTATGACCCCAGCTGACTTCCTGCCTTCGGGCGGGTAGCTGGACTCGATGATCTTCCGAAGTCCCTTCCAGCCCTAATGTCTATGAATCCATGAATTTAATGGAGAAAATCTGGGTTTTTCTCCTTAAAATGAGAAAATTCAGGTTTTTCTCATTAAAATGCGAAAATCCAGGTTTTACTGCATTTTTCCATCATGAACGGAAAACCCAGATCCCTGGCTACTACTAATGAAAGAAGGTGGGAGCTATATGAAATGTACGTGTTTGGACAGATAGAAGCTATGATGGTAGATTTGTAATCCTAAAGACTTCTCTGTATTGAGCTATTTGAAGTGATTCTGTAGGCACCTCTTTGCCAGCTAGGTTTCAGGCAGAGTGCCTTGCTCTCCTGCTTCAGTATGTTGTCTCCTGCTTGCGGTGTTCACCTTAGTACACAAGTTGATTCTCAATCTTTTTAGATGCAAGGCACCCCTTGGAAAATGCTAGCTGCTAGCTTTCACTCCTTTTTTGATTGGAAAAACAATAGGACAATTGTTCTGTGGCAAAGAACTCAAAAAGACCATAAAGGTCAAAATGTTTTGATACTATATACTCCTATATGAAATCTTTGGGTTTATCTTGTGAATCATTGGCAGATGTTTGCACACCTAATAGTGTTTATATTGCTCATCACTCTTAAAATGATTTTGCGCTAGTTGGTTGAGAATCACTGCACTAACTCTTTGCCACTTTGCCTTAATCTTAATCATAGAAATCATAGAAATTATGGGCTGGAAGGGACCTCAAAAGATCATTGAGTCCGACCCCCCTGCTCTGGGCAGGAATACTGCTGAGATCAAATGATCCCAGCAAGGTGTCTGTCCAGTCTCCTCTTGAAGACTTCCAAGGTTGGGGACTGCACTACCTCTTTGGGAAGTCTATTCCAGATTATGGTCACCCAGAATAAAGAAGTTCTTCCTTACATCCAACCTGAAACCATCCTCTAACAGTTTATCTTTAGAGCAGCTTTCCAACAACTTCAAACTGCTGAACTTTTAACTGTGGATTTAGCACCTTCAGGAAGGTGAAAAATGGTAAAATAAGAAAGGATTTTTCCTCCGGACTCTAGAGGGCAGAGAGAAGGATTAATAACAGCAAATTAGTAATTTATTGATAAAATTGTATGCAATAACACTGTAGCAAAACTCCCAGGTTTTTTTTTTTTTTAAACTTAAAAATGCATTCCCTCCCCTTCCCCAACCATTTCTGACTTTCTCTCTGCCCTCTCTATCCCTTATAAGTCATTTCAAGTAGTACTAGGTAAGCTAATTTCTTATACTCCCTTATAGTAACAAGCCCCTTTTATATTGTAAATAGTGTTCTATTACGTTTATATTGATTTTTACTGTTTTATATTGAATTTATATGATTTAGGCCTATAAAGGTCTGTAAAGTAATGTCAAGTAATGTCAAGTTTCCATTTTGTATGTCAAGCCTCCATCTTGTGTCCTCTGCCCGGGTGTAACCTATGTTGTAACTATGACTCATGTCTAACCAGTCTCATGTAAATTAGTTCCTGAATGAATGGGAATGAATGAGGGTGTTTGAGGTACAATGGTAGCAGGCCTCTGCTGAATCAACTCAACGACTGGACCATCAACTCAATGACCAAACCATTGCCTTGCATCGACTCACCCAGGAACCAGGGACCTCACCCAGGAACAGAACAGAAACCCAGCATTTGAAAGACAAAGACCCTACAGAAACCAGCCACCCCACCATCGTGTCCTACCAGACAATGAGGACACCTGGGTCTGCATGTAGGCATCTGAGCAGGACTGTCCTTGCCTGGACGTGTCCCTCCCATAGGAGACACAGGTAGCCCACCCCTATAAAAGGGGTGGTAGAGTGTTACCTCCCTAGAATGCCCTCTCCATCTGGACCAGCACTACGCCATGCCACCTATCTACCCAGAGACCCTGCTGGCAACCCCCTCTGGACACCTTGCTGGGGAAGACCCCAAATGGCCATCAAGGATCAACTCACAGCCCAGGATAGGTAGCTATCACCCACCTTCCTTCCCCAAGCAAAGGACCTGGACTCTGCCTCTGCCTCTACACACCTTGACTTCAATCCCTCCACCAAGACTTTTTATCTCCTGCTACCATTGTGTGGGTGTGTATGTGAGTGCTTGCATGTGTATGTGTGTAAAGGAACCAATAACTTCATGGGGCTGTGTAGTGTGTTGTCTGTTTAATAAACCTGTTATTTTGAAACCCTGAGTTGGATTTTTGTCTTATTGACCTCCCGACCTTCCTCCTTGATTTCCCAGCTCTCCTTTGGTTCTTTCTGCCTCATTACCAGCCCTGATCTCCCAGCTTTCTGCTCTTCCTTTCAGCCCCAATCTCCCAGTTTTCTGTCTCTCTATTTCCTGGCTGTCTCCTCCTTTCCACCACTTATCTGCCCCTATCTCCCAGCTTTCTGCCTCTCAGTTTCCAGCCCCCATCTCCCAGCTTTCTGTCCCTCCTGTTTCCTGGCTGTCTCCTCCTTGCTACCACTTGTCTGCCTCCAGATCTCCCAGCTTTCTGCCCCTCCTGTTTCCTGGCTGTCTCCTCCTTGCCACCACTTATCTTCCTCCTGATTTCCCAGCTTTCTGCCCCTCCTGTTTCCTGGCTGTCTCTTCCCTGCCACCACTTATCTGCTTCCAATCTCCCAGCTTTCTGCCTCTCTGTTTCTTGGCTGTGTCCTCCTTGCCACTTCTTATCTGCCTCCTGATCTCCCAGCTTTCTGCTTCTCAGTTTCCAGCCCCCATCTCCCCTGCCCCTCCTTTCAGCCCCAATCTCCCAGCTTTCTGCCTCTCTGTTTCCAATCTGTCTCCTCCTTGCCACTGGGCTTTTTCCCTTGCTTCCCCCTGGCACCACAGGACCCCAAATAACCCCAGGGCACATTAACCCTAAGTAACCCCAACCCCAAGTGACCTCGAGTAACCCCGGGGCACATTGACCCTGAGTAACCCCAAGCACCAAGTTACCCCAAACGCCCCCTAGTGTTAACACACAGCCATGAAAATGTGTGTTTGTATATGTGGACATGTGTGTAAACTCATAGTGGTGTTTATGTAGCTTGTGTAGTTTGTGTGTATATAATTTTGTATCACACCCTCCTATCTAACAGCACAATATTGGGTTCCCAAGTGTTGATCTGGCACGTGTCAAGCCAACAACACATGTATGAATTTATATTTGGCAAAAAATTTTAAAAGATATTTTCTCTCCCCTGAGGAATGTATCATTTAAAATTCCCAAATATGGCAAGGCTGAAATACTTAATTTTGCACATATGAATAATAACTGTTAAGTGAATAGAACTAACAACATGCAGAAAGTTAAATATGCATATAAGTCTTTGCAAATCAGGTCAAAGTTATGTAAATAGAATGTAAAGACAACAGAAGAAAGAAGACTTTAGAGAAAGAGGGAAGGAGGAGAACTAAAGATCATTTGAGTCACTTGTTTGAGACTATATAAGTGGATGAATCGGATAATACAAAATTTATTAGACTTTTGTGAGTGTTGATCTTGTCAGGAAATGCTTAAAATGGAGATTGGGAACAGTGTCTGGCCTGACAAGATGATCCTGGCCACTTGATTTGTTTATCATGTGAAGGCTAATTGGGGGTGTGAGGAAGAACTATAAATGGTAGGACTACACTCAGACTACACAAGTCCTCAGAAACAAAGATCCATTCAGAGCAACTTAATCATTTTGTGAAACATATATGTACACAATAATATAAAATACAGTGATAAGCTGTCATTATTTTAATTACTTTTGTTTAATCCTCCTACCCTGTACCATATATTATATCCTGTTTCCCAGGTTAAGGTAAAAAATGAGGAAACGTTTATTTTGCCTGTTTAAAGAACAAAAACACTTTCTCTCACATTCACATCCTTCATTATAATAATTACAAGAAAGATGCTCAGAAAAAAAATCTAATGGATATGTATATTTCTTTACACTAAGGGCAGAATTCTACTTCACTGCTAAGATGTATAAGCAATACTTACATGGTTATAGATATGTAAGTCACACAATGACATTCTACTTTGCGTTGTATAACAACCAATTGTGCTAGGATATGTAAGGGTACCTACAGACATTCAGGGGCCCCAGTCTACCTCATGGTGCTTTACACAAAGTGCCACGAATTAGAGAGGCCCTCCCCTCATGCCGACCCAACTGACATTCTCCTATTGTGAGGATATGTCTTGAGCCTGCCTGCACCATCTCTAGTCAGCAAGCAGGAGATCTCCAGCAGCCTCCAAGGCCCCTTTCCCCAGCCCTGTCCCATCCATTCTGCCCCCCAGCTTCAGGGCTGTCAGTAAGGGAGGGATAAGAGGGAGAGGGAGCAGCAGGCAGCTGCCAGGCTAGAGCTGGAGGGAGAGGCAGGGTGGCGTGGAGGCCCCTTGCCTCATGGGCTCCCCTAGATACCGCAGCTGGTGTAGTGGGGGGAACCAGGCTGGGCCAGGCTTGAGAGGCAAGGGGGCTCCTTTCTACCCTGCTCCCCTCCCCCAGTTCCAGCCAGGCAAAGCTGAGCTGGAAGCTGGTTCTGCTGCTGTCAAATGGCCGGGGGGGGGGGAGGGGTAAGGGAGCCCCCTCATGTTGTGGGCCCCCCCAGCTAACCTGGCAGGAGTATTGCGGGGAGCTGGGCAGGGACCACAAGGCAAGGAGGGGCTTCCTTCCCCAACTCCCTGCCTGGGCCTCTTGACAGTAGCAGCATTCTACTTTGGTTTTTGCCCGGCTGGAGCTGGGGATGGGGAGTGGGGTGGAATGAAGACCCCTTACATCACAGGCCTGGCCTGAATCCCCTCAATACCCCAGCTAGGGTAGGTGGGGGGGTCTGCGAGGCAACGGGCTCTGCCTTGTCACCCCGCTTCCAGCTCCAGTTATCTGTTCCAACCTTGCCACTCACCTCCTAGGCCACTGGGCTGTAGAAAGGGTACAAGAATCCTAGGGACAGAAAGAGAACAAGTCATAGGGTGCTTTATTCTGTGACTCTGGGAGGTGGCTGCTCTGACAGGATACAAGTGCACCTTTGCTTCCAATAATGCTTGTACATTTTGCATTACAGAATTGGAGAAATGATATAATTGGAGAAACAATATAAACTGTAATTGGAGAAACAATATAAACACCATGGGCGCATCCAGATAAGCGTGCATGCATGGTCTGTGGAGCCTCAAACCTGTTTGAGGCATTGCAAACTACACGCAGCGCATGTGCAACTGTTTGCCATGCTGCAAATTTGATACTGGGAACTCCTGGAACTGCTTTAGGTGTCCTCCATGTCTTCCAGCATGCTGTGAGCTGGGAAAAGAGGGGAAATGGCCATTTCCTCAAAGTAGGGCATTTTACCCTGCACCAAATCCCATATGCAATGGCATGCACAGCGGCAAAAAGCAGCAGCACAAATTTGTGCCACTGCTATTTTTGCTGTGGCAAATGCACACCCCTGCATATGGGGATGTGCCCCACGGAGGCAGAGAACAAACTTCTTAACATCATGCTCCACCTGCCTGAAATGCCCTTCTCATGGGACTGCAATTGATGCCTACACTGTGCTGTTTGGAAAACCTTCAAGTTGCTGTCTTCATTACAGTATAGTTCATACTGTATAGTTCAGGAGAGGCCTCTTCAGGGACATTTTCCATAATCCCTGGAAGGAAAAAGTGCGTGCTGTGATGAATAGAGGAAGGAAAAGCCTCATGGATTGGTAGTAACAAACCTCAAGATCTTTGAATGTCCTTTCAGAAAAAGAGAGCCTACATGTGTACAGTGCTCAGCATTATCCAGCCCCAAACTGGCTTTCAGACACTAGCCATTTCTCTTCACTGTTAAGCCTCTCCTGGAATCACACTTCTATGACACCTTTTACCATGCAGCCAGCTTACAAAGAAGGGTAGAGCGGACATGCAAATTATAACTTTTTTTGCAGATCACCCTGTGTATTGCAGGCATTGATGCAATTCCATTGGGCCACATCTTGCTCCCTGTTACTATAATATAATCCATAATAGTGCGATTACTTCCAATGGCAGGACTCCAAATGTACATCAGTGTGCATGAAGCATTTGGCATTCAATAGTCATTGGATGAAGTGCATAAACAGCTTTATGAACAGGGACCAAAGCCCAGGACTCCTTCACTGCTAGAGTAATCCCCTTCTCCTTTAGCCACAGAGTAAGGCTTGTTCTTGCTTACTTGCGTTCCTTCTGGCCCCATGCCTCTTTCCTTCTCTCTTGTTCAATTGTTTGCATAGCCTAATCATGGACATTTGGGGAGGTTAGGTTGCATTAAAAATGGCCACCCAAGCTAACTTAGTTTGCCCAGGTGTGGACCTTACGCTACTTAGATGGATCTAAGTGTGAACTGTACAGAAATTTAGAACAGTTAGATCAGTCTAAAAATGGCTGACCTGATCTAAGTTGACCTTACCTCTAAGGTAGTCTAACATAGATCAGATTGGCTATTTTTTAGACCAATCTAATTGTCCTGAACTCTTGTACAGTTCCCAGCACAGTCCCAGAGCTCGGAAAGCCCACTCATCCCCAGCCAGGGCTGCGCTACCCCCTCCCTGGCACCAGGCTATTTTTAGGCCCCCAGCCCCTCCCCACTGTGGACTAGCCAGCCCCCCACTGAGACTGACAAACCTCCCATTCCATAAGCTGCTCCCAGTTCTGTTTTTACCAGTATTTGTTACTTCCAGGAGCCAAGCAAGTAAGTCTGGGTAAGGGGAGAAATGGGCGGGGGGGGGGGAGGGTTGTTCGCCAGGGGTATGGAGGGATTGTTCATCAGGGGATGAGGGTAGTCAGTGAGCTAAAAAATAGCCCCTGGTCCTGGGGGTGAGAGAAAGACCCCCTAAGTCCCCCCCATGGACCCTATAAGCCTGATGATCCTGCCAAACCCTCCCGGACCCAACCAACCCCTCCATGGACTCCATCTGCTACCTGATCCTCACCTGCCCCGCAGTCTCCTGACCCCCCATCCCTTGCCCCCTAGAGCCTCCTGGGGACCCTGTTTGCTCCCCCAATTCCCTGATCTCTCCCACAGATCCCACTGGCCCCCCTCAATCCCTTTGCTGACACCTCCTGGTCCCCTGTCTACCTTGCCTGCCCCCCAACTTTCTCACCGCCTTGAGCCTGCTTGTCCTCCCAATCCCCTAAAGTCTCCCCCAGGCTCCCCCAAACGTACCTTAGATCAGGTGGCCATTTTTAACTTAATCTAACATCTCTCCAAACTCCCCAAATGTCTGTACACAGGTCCATAGCAAAAAGGACCCACTCCTTCCTTTTAGACCTGGTAATGCTAAGTCACAGTTTTTCTCTTTGTCTCTTTTGTCTGTTTGCCTCTATAATGAGGCAAGTCTGCTTGAAGTGATTGAAGACTTGTCACATGTTACAGTGCCACTGGAAGCAAATTAATGCTTGAGTATCCCACGTATTGATGTTAATATCAGATTGACCTTCAAAATCTCCTTGACTCTCTTCTTTTGCCCACCCCGAGAGCAGTGACCATTGGTGAGTTGGGAGTATATAATCTATTTCAGGAGCTCGTTGTCAAGCATCTTCATGACATGTCCTGGAGTTGATGGTGTATAAATTCAATGCTGGTAGAGTTTTCTTGAGCTGGCATTCATTTTTCTGTCCTTCCAACTGATATGGAAGATTTTTTGAAGACATCACTGATGGTAACACTCAAAAGTTTTCAGGTGTTTCCAGTATGTCATCCAGGTATCACACCCATACAGCAGGTAGGAATGTCAACAGTTTGGTAGAAAAGAAGTTTGGCTTGGGTCCTGGTTTTGTGATCACTTAAGAAATTATTTTGGAGACATCCAATGTTGAATATTGTTGTCTATATTTACTTTTTGGGAAAGGTGGCAACCTCAGTAGGGGAAATGTTCAATATTCTCTAAACACTGTGTAATAGGTGGAAGAGTGGGTTGGTAAAATATTTTGTTTTTTGTGAAGTTGAAAGTGAGTCCAAACATTTAGTATATTTCACAGAAGCAATCAAGAATGACCTGGAGCTCTTCAGTTGAGTGGGTACATACAACACAATCATCTGTGTATTGAAGATCAGTAAAGGAGGCGATGATTATATTTGGAATATAACTGGTTGATATAAAAGAGATTCCCATCCATGTGATACTGGATGCTGACTCCAAGTGGAAATCTATCAGCAATGAGAGGCACAATAGTTGAGATATGGATGGAAAATAATGTTGGTGCAATCACACATCCTTGCTTGACTTCAATTCTAACAGTGAAGGGGGCTGTTTCTGAGCCATTGCTTAGGATGGTTGCTGTCACATCATCATGAAAGAGTCCACTGATGGTAACAAATCTTAACAGGCATCCAAATCTCATCAGCTCTTCAACAGAACTTCTCTTGATCAAATCAAGGCCTTAGGCCAGTGAATGCTAAGACTGAAATAAAGATTTTAGTGTTGCTCACGGCACTCCTGTAGCTCTTTAGCAGCAAAGATAGTATTTCTTGTACCTCTGAGTGGTCTGAAACCACACTGAGACTCAGGTAGTATTTCCTCAGCAAGGAAGGTGAGTCTATTGAGGAGATTGCAAATGAGGATCTTCTCAGCTGCAATGCATTCTATCTCCTTTCTTTAATGTGGTAACAATTTTGGGTATGCCACAGTCCCACCAATATGCTATTATTTTTATTTGCCAGCCAAAGCATTGACTCATAAGCATTCTAGGTCCTCTACTTTTGAACTTTCAAGTAAAGTAATTAATGGTATCTTTGACATAGAGTAGGCAAAAGGGGTGGTTGGGAGCAGGCAGGGGATGGCATCCTTTCCTTCCTAAATAGGAAGTAGGAAGTGATTCAAACATTCCGAGTATAAAAATCCTCCATGTTTTACCAGTACTTATTATGGCCAATGTATTTTTAAAAAATGGGTTTTCATACTTCTTATTGTCCAGGCTTGCAGCATCAAGAAAAAGGCCTTGAAATAATTTCATGGTGTCAAGGACAGGTTATTAATGCTAACAATACCTTGAATTTGAGTTACATGGTTGCACCACATTTATCCTTTGCTGTCTTTCTAAATATTTTAGTCTCAGTTACACTGAACACTGCTATTTGCAGCACATTTGAGTGGTGTCCAAAGGCCCAGTAAAGAACAAGGCTCCTGTACTAAGTATTGTACAACCAAATAATCTGGGACAAAGTGTGCAAAATGCTTTTCGAATAGTGAAAACCATATTTTTGTATCACTTATTTTTACATTTTAATTATCCTCTACCTTTGAAAAGTAAAAATGGCTTCTTAGAAGTCAACATGTTTGAACAATACTTCAGAAAATAAGGTCTAACACTTTATGCATGTAAGTAGTTCACTGTGTTCAGTATGAGCACCCATGAATTCCTCAGTGGGGCTTCAGTAGTATAACTAAAAAAAAATATTTACCTGTACATGCATTTATATTATTAGGCACATGCATGCAATTTTACTCCAAAGTATATTTTCTGTAGTTAATGAACAAACTTTAGAAAGAGGTTATACCAAACCAATAGAAACAATAATATGGTTTAATCAGCTTGCATCTGTATACAGATTGAGGTTGGATACTGAACAAAAGACATTTAATATTATGATTTCTCACACCCATTATGAGTCTGGACGGGTGTACTCCTGTTTAAAATAGCAATTATTCTGCTTTGTTGTTTCCTGCAGGGTCAAGTGCTCTGGCCAATAAAAACAACTTTGTACTTTGCTCTCTGGATTATTCACTGCAACACACATGCAGCTGGAAGCCCGGCAACACTGGGGCTGCTATTTTCTCAGGGCTGCCATTGGCATCCTGGGTGTATTGTAGCTGTTTGCTCAGCTCCACTGCAGTGAAGCTGACACTGCACTCAGCACTTGAGTGGCCAAAGCTTTTCCCTGAGCAGCACCAACCACAGGCAGAAGTCTGGCTTTGGGCTCTAAGGAAGCTTGATATAGATGTAAATGTATGTACATATACACATCTACCTATATCTAAATAGGTATCTATGTGTGTGTGTGTGTGTCTATATATAATATAGCTATATAGATAGGTAGGTATAAATAGGTATGTGTGTGTGTGTATACACACACACATATGTATACACATATATACATATACACAATATATGTATACACATTTTATATACATACATATGTATATACATATACACATATATAAATATACATGTATGTTTATGTGTGTATATATGTGTGTGTGCATGTGTGTGTATGTGCATAATACATACACACCTATTCAGAACAGTCTGGAAAGGGCACATGTACATAATTTTACTCCAAAAAGTGGATTTTTGGTAATTAATGATCCCTGACTGACATCAGGCCTCGCTGAGGCTGCAGCACGAGGATACACTGGCCAGGGCCAAGGCTCACCCCCGCGGTGCCCGGGCGCAGGCTGCAAGGCGGGGCAGGAGGCCCCCCCTGGACACACCGCCTGAGTTGCTAACGGCCACCCTCCCGGGATGACGTCACTGCCCCCCGGGCACTGAGCAACTCCGAGTTAACGTGAGGGGCTTCAACAGCCACCGCGGAGCGGGCGCGCCGCACCGCGCCAAACGCACACGACCAGGGAGTGAAACAGGGCTCTCCAGAAAGAGGATTTCCGGCACCCCCTTCACCTCGCATTCGGGTCCCTGGTGAACCAATGGGTGGCGGGGTAACGACGGCGGCCGGGCAGGTAACGCCCGATGACCAATCAGAGGCAGCAGCAGTCCGCAGAACAGGTGGGGGCGGGGCTCGTTCTCCCCGCCCCCCTCGAAGCCCACCAATCGGCGGGCGGGAAGGACCCTCCCTTCCCTCCCCTGCCCCGCCCTCCTTCGGCATCTGAGCGTGTTGGGGCTAGGAGCCGGCGCGGGAGCATGGGCTGAGCGCGGGGGGCGGGGCCACCTGACAGGAGCGGCGGCGCCGGCCGAGCTGGGACGCGGGCACCGCCAACCGCCGCAGCCAACTGCCATGGGGGCGCGGCGCGCGGCGGAGTGAGGCCGGGCCGAGCCGGGGCCATGGCTCAGACGCTGGCGCCGCCTGAGACGCGGAAGTTCACGCGGGCGCTCAGCAAGCCGGGCACCGCGGCCGAGCTGCGGCAGAGCGTGTCCGAGGTGGTGCGCGGCTCCGTGCTGCTGGTGAGAGGCGGGCGGGGGGAGGGGGCGTCCCGGTGCGGCTAGAAACTTCCTCCCCGCGTCCTCGGGAAGTTTTGGGGTGGAGCTGGGGGGTCGGGCCCGGCGTCCGGTTCCTGCCTGCCGCCTGCCACCTGCCTGCGCCCAGGGCCCGCAGGGCGGCTCCTCCCTTGGCGGACGGTGGTGCCGGGGCGGGCACGCGTGCGTGCCTGCGTGTGCACAGACGTGTGTATGTCTGTGCATTTATAGGTATGTTGGCTGTGTGGTAGACGTGTGTGTGTGTGTGTGTGAGGTTCCTATGTGTACGTGGGGGGGTGTATGTTCTCTCTCCAACATACTCTTATATAGGTGTTTGAGTGTGTATATGCATCCCCATATATAGGGGGTGGTGTACACGTACACCCCCAGTATATACGGGACTGTGTATCTGTGCACATACATATACATATGTGCATGCACACATTTCCTATGTTTCTTACATACACACAGGTTTTTTAGTTGTTTCCTCACATGTGCACACACCAGTATATGGGTGTGTACATGTATGTGCCTGTAAAAAGTGTGTGTGTATATACCTGTATACTGGGGTGTATGTGCGCACGCAAGCTGGAACCCCCTAGTTCTCCAGTTGAAATTTGCTTTTCAGAGCAGTTTATTTGGTCATGGGAAGCAGCTAGGCTGGCTAAATGAGGATTTTATAGTGTGGTCCTATCCTGGGAGTTGGTGTATTGTGCTCTGCATCTGGCTCATGCTGGTGCTGAGGCTCCTCTGGCCAGGCTTAGCGCTGTGTTGTTCATTCCTTGCTGTGCAGAGTGAAACCCTGTTTGTTTCTCCAGGCTACCCACAGTGGTGGTACCCAATAAATGTAAATGCATGAACAATAAATATTAGTTTTAGTCATGCAAACGAAAATGTTTTTATTGAATAAAAAGATGACCCTACTGAGTTTATATCTGGCTCTACTTCAAGCAATGCCTAATAGATTAATTAAGCAACATAAATGATCAGTGATATAGGAACAATGATTTGTGAGGAAAGCTTGGAAGACCTGGGATGCCCTTCCCCTCATTATTCTCTTCACCAGAGGAAGTAAGGGGATCTGATAACAGTCTTCAAACACCTGAGGGGTGGTTATAAAGAAAGTGATATGTTGTTCTCTGGCTGTAGAGTAGGGGTTCTCAACCTTTTCCTTTCTGAGGCCCCCGCTAGCATGCTGTAAGACCTCCACAGCCCACCTGTACCACAACACAGCTGTTCTGCATATCCGGAAAGAAAGGCAGGGAGGGGAGCTGCAGGGGCATAAGTGACAGGTGGGGTGGGCATTGGGGGCCACATGCTTCCTCAGATTTGTACACTCACAGCAAGCATGGGGCTTCAGCCTAGCCAGACTGGCATAGGCAGGAGTCACCTCTGTAGACCAGTGGGTGGGACCTCGCATGGGAGGGCAGAGCAGGGCAGTGAGATTTGTTGCTGCCGCTGGGACCTCCACGCCGGCCATGCTGCTAGCACTGCAAGGAGTAATGGCCTGGAGGGAGGAGGCTGCTCTGTTTTTGCTTCTTCCCACTGTCAGTCATTTGCATGCTGCCTACCTCTGTGACCCAGTTGCTGCTACCAGCCCCCTCAGACTGCAGCTCTATGCAGAGGGGATGTAGGGGGGAACTGTGCAGACCCATGGACCCCTGACACCTGCTTATGGCCCTCCAGGGGGGCGCAGACTCCTGGTTGAGGACCATTGCTATAGAGGACAGCAAGGAGTAAAGTTGTTAAATAGCAACAAGAGTAGGTTTGATTGGATTTTAGGAGGAACTTCCTAACCATGAGGGTGGTTAAGCACTGGTATAATTTACTTAGAAAGGCTGTGGAGTCTCTATCCTTGGAAGTTTTTGAGAGCAGGTTAAACACACTGGTTTGGATGATTTAGGTGGGGGGGGGGGTCCATCCTTGAGCAGAGGGTTAGACTAAATTGACTACCTGACAGTTCTTCCAGTCCTACCATCCTTTGATTTTGTTAAGAGATTCAAAGTTCCTAGTTGGAAATAAAAAGTTTTCAGTCTCTGGAGTCTTATTACTTGCCTTGTGATTGTATCAATGCTAGGCAGGCAAAAAAGAGTATATTTTAATGTTGGCTGACATGCTAACAGTTTTTCCTTTTGAAGGCAATGGGAGTGACATGGCACAGAGGTAGTTTTTTTCCACAGTCCCAATACAGCTGAATGTTTCTGTTGAAATGATCATTAGAAGAAAATAGTTAATGTTCATAGTTGACACTATTTAGGTTAATTGAACAATTTCTGTTCCTTAGATCTATTCTGTCGGGACATTTGAATTATGAGACTATAGGACTACGTTTGCACATGTTCAGAAGGCTTCTTTGCAATCAGAAAGGCTATACATTTTGAGTTTAAATTCCCCAGAAAATGTTGGAGCTATTGGAAAAGTGGTAGTGCATGTGGCAAGTGGGATGCAGTCTGATTCTAAGTGGTACTTTTTTCAAAGTACTGTGCTAATGTCATGATGACCCTTTTGAAGGTCAACTGGTTTGGTATTAAAAATGAACAGAACTTAAAGTACTATATACAGTTAGGTTAGTAGGTAGAATAAAGTTCCCAACCTTTCTTCTTTCTCTAAGTGTTAAATCCATGTTTCTTCCTTAGCCTTTTTTCTTTCTACTACTGTTATGAAGTCTGCCTGGTTAGTCCCAAACTCTGGCTTGCAGCAGCATCATATTTCTCTGTGCCTGTCTCTGTGCTGTTAAACCCTTCCTGAGGAAGGCCTGCGATTATGGGATTTTTCATCATTTACAAATTATTTTTATTCCTCACTCGGCTCTGTAATATTTCTTGCTAAGCATCATTACTTTTCAAATCACTGAATTCAGCATTTGATAAAAGAAGAGGAATTGTGGTGGCTGTCATCAGTTTTGTGTCTGCCCTTGAATGTTTCAGTGAGAAGTGATAGCTACCATAGTGTCTGACAGTCTTTAACAAGCTGTGGGCTGGGTGACTTTGGAGGCATGTTAGGGGTAGGGGTTTTCCTTGCACTTGTGCTAGAACCAGGCAGCTGGGAGCTGCACCTGTGCCACTGCAGCTTCTTTCAGCCCCTTGCTTCCTAGTTGGTCAGTGAGCTCAGCTTTCAGCTGGTGAGGGGTTGCCCTGGGGATGGGCAGCCGTAACTGCATCTTAGCTGCCACAGCTTCTCTCTTTGCCCGTGCCTCCTGACTGAGGTGGGAGTGCAGTTGGAAGCTGCCTAGCGCTGGCAGCTCCCCATCAGTTGGAAGCTGCACCCAACCTGCAGTCAGAGCTGAAAGCTGCCGGGGCCCAACAGAGTTACTTGCTGCCTGGCTTGGGCATAGAGGCAGGCATGGGGAAAACCCTCCAGCTCCACAGGTCAGATCTAGCCCATAGGCTGTATGTTACTGACCCCTGATCTACCACAACTTGTCCCCTTTTTCTCATCTCACTAGTTTTTTCTTACTCCTCGCCCCCCCCTTTAATTTCTCCCTCTGTTTTGTGACCCCCTTTTTCAGATTTTCTTACCTCTATTTTTTCCATTCCATCTCTGTTTTTTTCCACAATGTCTTGCTTTTTTTCCAACACTTTTTCTTCTTGCAAGTGCTTTTTGGTGTGTCATGTCTTCAGACCCTCTTCCCTATAGTTCTTTGTTGCCTGCTTTTTACTGGCTCATGTCTTCTTTTTCCTTCGTGCTGAAACTTCTGTGAGTAGTAGGCAGTTATTTTCCCAACTTCTTATGCGATTCCATACTGGATCTACTACAGTTTAGATTCTTTCCTCTCCACTGAAACACTCTAGTTCAGAGTTGCCCAACCTGCAACACATGCTACAAGTGGCACTGGTGGCCTTCATGTGCAGTGTGGCCAATCAAGGAGGGAATGGGCAGCACAGCAGCAGGTACAGTAGAAAGTAAAGCAGTATATTGGGTGGGAGTCACATGACTTGGAATAAAAGCAGAGCAGCAGGACAGGTAGGGAACATGGGGGTGGAAGTATAAAGCAGAGCAGGGGATCGTAGTGGTACTTGGAGAGGAAGTGGGGCTAATCTGCCAAAAAAGTTGGCTCCTACTGCTCTAGTTTATTTGGAAACACTGGTTGAAACTCAGTGCTGTTTACTGAAGGACACACATGATTGGTTTAATCAGTTTACATAGCGTAAAGTATTATGTAATCCTCAGACATGAAGATCTTATTGCACATCTGAGAATCTTCATGTGAATCTTGCATGTAGAGTGAATTTGGAAGAATGTAGGTCCTTAAAGTTAGTGTGGTCTTAATGACTAGTGTCAGTTTGCAAACTCTTAACTTATAGGGTAAAATGCAGTATTTCTGGGCATCAAATTGGAAATTCTGCTGCAGCTGTAGATCAGTTAAAAAAAAGTGTGGCTTTATCCTCCATGTAAAAATAACTTTACTATATTGAAGTTACTGTTTTAATATTACCTTTTTTTTCTTTGTTCTGTCTGTTGTGGCTCTACTTCAGTTTAATGTCCAGTATGAATGTCAAAGATTAGATTTGCAAACTTAAAAAAAAAAAAAAAAAAAGCTCATCTGTCAGAAATAGCTAGTATGTGTTCTGTTAGTAAGGAAAACTTTTTTCCGTCCCTTACACTGAACATTTTTCACGTTTTGTTGCTTAATTTTACAGTGCATTTTGAAATGCAGCTGACCATACATGTGCCATGTCCCATGTTAGCTGGGAAATACTGGTGTATTTGTAAGCTATTTTGCACATTTTGATAGCGTGGTAAATACTGCAAATTATTTATAACGGGGTAACATCCATAATAAAATTGATAGCTTGTTTGGTTTGTTTTTACCTTACTTCACTTACAGCAGCACTATATTTTAGATGCTCATTTCATAAAGTAGCCTTTTCTAGCTTGCTGACTTCCCCAGATTGTCAGGCCAGGTACTATATCTTGGTAGCCTTGAGCGTTCCATTTTCTGTAAAGCACTCAGCTGGCAATGGAGTTTATGCAGGGATATTCCTAAGAAGACTACATTACAGGATTGGGACCTGGGTATGGAAGTCTGAATAAAAGTTCTAAGGAATAGATGGGCCAAACATGTTAATGTACAAATGGGGTCTGGTTGGAAAGAAATGTCACAAATTGTTTTACTAATGAGGTATTGGATAACTAAGTTTCAGTCCCTTTTAGGGTCTTTTGGAAGGACAGATGTGTGCTGCTTTTGTTAAGCATAGTCACTTCCTGGAATAAAGACACAATGGAGCTGTTACATGTGTCCCTGAGATGACAATGGTCACATAATGAAGGAAAACACTGGATTTGACCTATTGGGGGTTGGGAGGCTTTGTTCTTTGTACAGATTCTTAAGATGCTATTCTTAAGATGCATTCTGACCTAAGATTTTTGCCTATGCTACAATTATTTTAGGAGATAAATGTTTGTCTTTGAAAATAATGCTATATGAATATTTTGTATATTTATTTAAAAACATTTTTAGGATGTCCTGAAATTTGTAAACAAATTAATGTTTTCTACTTGCTTATTGACAGTCTTTAGCAAACAACTGCCTCTATGCAAGAAAAGAAGAGGTCTTTAAACACAAATCTATCAAATTCATAAAATAAGAAAACTGAAAAATGGCTATGGTGATTTTTTTATTTTTTATTTTTATTTTTTAGTGTGATTAATTGACTGGATATGAAGTTGGCAACTCTTCAGTTGTTACCAATTATTTTAAACACTTGGCGATAGCTTCTCTAATGTGTTTTCTTAAAAACTTGACTTTATGTATCATTTTTAGTTAATTGACTGGTTCCAAGCCTGTTATCTTTAAACCTGAAGTGAAAATGTATAAAACTCTTGATCATATGATGAAATTGACTTGTGTGAATTTCCAAAAGACTAGACTTAACCATAAAATACTTGTTTCTTCCAAATTCAAGTAGCAACTTTCTGATTGAGCTTCCTCAATATAGCCCTCATCCTCTTTCAAGTAGTTAATGAGTAGCATAAGTTTAAAAAAATACTAATTTCTGATCTTCAGGAAAACTCCATTTAGTCAGTTGCAAAGAACATATGGTACATGTGGTATAGTTCTAAAAAGCAATATATGATAAATATAAGACAGTCTGAAAAGTGTGGGTCAGTGGCTATGCCATTAGACTGGATTCCAGAGACCTTGGCTTTATTCCTAATTTTGCCACTTGCTGCTGTGGGGCCTGCAAAATTGTTTTGCATCCTTATATGTCCTTTCCCACCTGCAACATAGAATTTCATTTTCTTCCAATCCTGTTTCTAAGTCATGAGTTGATGATATTGGAGTAATTTGTCACACAAATGAATAGTTGATACTTTAAGAGCTGAAATTCTTTGCTTAAATCTGTAATGAAGATGGCAGAGTTCTGGAGAAGGAAGGCTGGTGTCTGAATACTTCAGTTATGCTTTGAGTTCAGGTGCGCAAGTGAGCACTCTCTGCATATCTTCCATGTTTGCAGGATTTGCTTTGTGAACAAAAAGGTCAGGATACTGAATGAAAAATACTGGGGTCACAGGTAGGGAGTTACTCTGTGGTCACAATGGATTTATCAACCCACTCTTTCATTAAAAAATATTTTCATTGCTTAAGTTGTCTTCTAGGACATAGAGGCAGCATTGTGTTTTAATTTGATAAAGTTATAGTAACTTTTTAAGGTTGGGTAACTAAACAGTTGAGAAAATGATGAGATTTGGTGTTGTATAGAATTTTATTTTGAATAAAATGTCTTGGTTGCACATATGGGCAATAAAAAGGGGCTTACATATAATCATTTGTGGAAAATCTTTGTTTTATTGTTCTATAGTGATGTGGTGGGAGAGATGCTTCTGCCATGTAAGAAATTATATTATTGAATGTAAATCAGTTTTTAGATGGGTTTTACCTCAAAAGGGGAGGAGAGATGCAACAGGATTCCTACTGGGAGTCACCCTCCATGTATGACTTTGAATGTATAAAAGCAAGTTAGGGTAACTTCTTATGGTCAGAATTTTGAGTGCTTAGTGAACCAAGTGTGTGTGTGTGTGTGTGTGTGTGGGGCAAGGTTTCTTTTTTGTATAAGAGATTAGGATAGTCTGCTAAATCTGTTTTATGGTATTGGTATATGACATTGGTATATAATACTGCTGTGCAATGTTATATTTCAAGTACTAGGAATTTTTAGCTTCCCACATGTCATAGTATCAATGTTTTAAGGATTTCTATGGGACCTTTACTTGCTTCACCTTGAGGAAGTGTCTCATGCCTTTTTTATCTTGATTTTTTTCCCTCCGTTATCTGAAGGATGATACCAATATTCAATCTGAGAGTGATGTCAAATGTCCTTTTTCTCTAACACTTATTTAAATAATATCATCTGACCTCCTAGAAAGGATTATGCACTGGACACTATGTTCCTGAAAAATTGCTAGAGGATGTGTAAAACGGGTTCAAGCATGCACGGCAATACACAGCTCTTCAGATGAAGGCTGTCTGTGTAGTAATTGTTCTTAGATTGCACCCCCTTTGTTTCTTGCGTTCTTCCTTTGCCTTGAGAGAGAGACTGCAGATAGTGGTTCACATACCGCATAGGAAGTTTTCTACAAAGCACTCTAAAATGTGTGGTGCTTTGTTCAGCAACTTAGAGAACTGAACTGCAGGGTTTGTGTGTAGATTGGGCTACATAAATTCTTGCCTTAGGAACCTAGGGTTTATCAGAAGTGAGGGTACCTGGGGCAAACTTGGATGCCTGGGAAAAGGAAGCATTGGGACCTGTTGGGTGCAGTAGAGGCTGGGAGTGAAATTTGAATTTATTGAATAGGGAATGTGAAATTTGGTATGCTACATTGCCGGAGAGAGTAGATCTGTATGTGGGTGGGGTATCTCTGTCTGTTTTTTCTTTGCTCAGTGAATTGATGAGGAATGATGGGGAAAGGGAAGGGGAGAAGGAAAACAGAAACAGATGATTTTTTTTGAAAGAATGATAATAGAAACTGATTGTTTTAACCTGAGACTTATTGGGAGAGCTTAGTGTTGCACATATAGCTGTAAATTTGAAGTAATAGATTAGTTTAAAGCTTCTCGGGTATCAGTGAAAACACAGCTTTAAAACTTATAACATTGACACTGAGCCCTTTAGCAAGAGAGATGATTTTTAACTTGGGAAAATGCAGAGAAAAAATGTTGACAAAATTAATTACACATTTTAAGATCGATGGTTTTTGGAGAGTGTATGGATTTCTACCTTTCTAGAGTCCATGTTTACAGCAGCCTTAATTGACTAAAAGAAAGTAATAAGATAATTTAACTGCTATCTATGGTAAAAAATGGTAACTGGATGGAATACACATTCCATGGTTGTGAAGATGGTGCAAGGCTGCCCTGTATCTTAAATAATCTTGTCAGCATGTTGTGCTCATAACGATCTCTTAAAATCTGAAGAATATCAGAATATTAATTGAGCGGTTTCCTGTCTAGAAAGGTAATTGTTAAAGGAGATCTGTCTACAAAATCATGGACTATCATGGTGAACACAAGACATCCTTAATCAAACACAATTCATTGGTGGTTATTTTCCTCCTCATCTTTTCTCTTCTGATTACTATTATAAGCAGCGTCGGTAGTAGAGGTGCATCGATGCGTTGGTCCGATCTCAAATTGGCACCGATATAAAGAAAATTGACTGTATCAGAAATTGGCCTGAAGTGGCTGATATATGCCCCATGCATACGCGCAGTGCAGCACGTAGGCGGCGAGGAGCACAGCCTGACAGCTTGGAGAGCAAAGTGCAGCTGGTAAGTCTGTTGTGATGGAAAGGAAGGGGCATATGGGGGGGAGAGGGGGCAGATTGAGGCCCCTGTGGTGAGGGAGGGAGTGGGGCTAGGGCAGGCGCTGCCCAACAGGGTGGGTGGTGGTGGTGCTGGGAGGAGGGTTGTGGGGGCTACGGCAAATTTTTGGGTAGCTGCAGCCCCCTCCCAGTGCTGCCTCTGCCTGCCCTGAGCACAGCCTGGCCCAGCCCCTGCTAGGAAGAGCCCAGCGTAGCCCTGGCCCCAGCCTACAGTGGCAGCCCACCCTACCTTGTGCAGATCCGGGGGCACACGTCCTCCCCGTACCCTCCTGGGGTGTGCATAGCAGTGGGAGCTGCCCCTGCCTCCTCATGCTCCCTGGACAAGCTGTGGCTCTGTCCCATGCCCACCTGCCCCAGCTGGGCAGCGCCTATTCCAGCTCCTACCCCAGCCCCACTCCCTTCCTCAGTGCAGGGGCCCCCAAGCCCCTTCCCTTCCCCCTTTCACCACAACAGACTTACCAGCTAGACACTGCTCTTCAGGCTGCTGGGCTGTGTATCAAAAATCAGATTGATATTGGTCAATATGCCTCCTTAATAATTGGCTATCGGTATTGACCCCAAATATCTCTATTGGTGCACCCCTAATCTATAGTTCCTGTAAGTTATTATGGATGATGGGTACCTTTTCAATATCTTAGTATGGGAAAGCCAGGGTATGCCCCCTTTGATTTAGGTGGAGTTTTATTAATATGCTTGGAATGTTGATTGGGAATTGTCAATTCTAAAACAGAGGATGTAGAGATCAGGACAGATGAGTTTAAAGGAGTGCACCCACATCTGAATTTTACCTGTTCAAAGATGAAGCAACAGAATATTGAAAATCATTACTATACTTAAATACAAGATGAGGTCTTCTCTTTCTGCTCCCCCTTAGGATGGGGAACCCCATCCTCCCCCCCTGCTCATATTATATTTACATACAAACCACCCCACCCCCCACCCCCATTAAACACATAGTCTATCATTAAATTTATTGCCAAAAGCAGCATGGGCTCAGTAATGGAAACCACTGTGAAACTGATTTAAATGCAGCCAACACTGAGTGTGACTATAAAACACATGGCCTGTACTGGGCAAACAGGCTGATGGGAACCTACCACAATTTTTTTTATTTGCAAAAATATGTAGTCTTATATTCATAAATAAATAAGTGTGTGTGTGGCAGACTTACTGGAAGAGCCCGGCATGCGGGGCTCAGAGAATCTGCAGTGTAATTGGTGGAGCCATCCCACCAATTGGGGGAAAGGCAGGGAGGGGCTTGCCTCACCCCTGCTCAGGGCTAAGCAGGAAAAAGCCCCGGAAGTGGTTCGAGACCCTGCTCTGCCAGGCCTGACAGAACCCCAGGGGCAGAGCCTCCAGGGTAAATAAAAGGAGCTACATATGGTGAATAGTAGTTCTCTATCACTTTGTCCACACTCTTCATCATTTTATAGACCTCTAGAAGATCCCCTCCTCAGCCTTCCCCCTTGCACTGGAGATTCATAGGCACTAGGGCTGGAAGGGACCTCAGAAGATTGAGTCCAGTCCCCTGCCCCAGGGGCAGGAAGTCAGCAGGGATCATAGGATCCCAGCAAGATAAACATCCAAATGTCTCTTGAAGGCATTCAAAGTAGGTGCTTGAACCACCTCCAGTGGCAGTCTATTCCAAACCTTGGGGGCTCGGACAATAAAGAAGTTCTTCCTTATGTCCAGCCTGAAACGGTCATGGAAGAGTTTGTGACTGTTTGACCTTGTCATCCCTTGGGGTGCTCTGGTGAACAGATGTTCCCCAAGTCCTGGTCTTTTCACTCTTGCCTGGTATGTCAGCTGCTTCATGCTTCTTAGTGTCCTGGTTGCCCTCCTGTTTTCTAAGTACATTTTTTTTTTTAAGACTTAGAGACAAGAACTGCTTGCAGTGTTCAAGACAGGAGGGCAGGATGAATATTCTACATTAAATTTAGCAAAATGGCTGCCATATCTTGATCTCTGAGCGAGAGCTTACTGTTAGTTAAATGGCAACATTCCCAGTGGGGATGAAGCAATGCTGTCATCAAGAAACATGGCTCTTGACAGTATGGTGACTCTTTGTAACAACAAAATGACCATTATGAAAATTTAGCTCTCAAACTTGTTTCATACAGTTGTTATTTCTAAGTGATTTGTCTCAACATTTGCACTTTAAAAAAAAAAAAAAAAAAAAAAAGTGCCATAGTGTCATTCTTTAGGATAAACATCTGTGTTTATATTCTCCACCTTTTGGCTCAAATCAAGTATAGTTCTTATCAGCATAACTTCCTCATTTGATTAGTGGTGTCTTTGGTGACATGTAGGGGGTGCATGCGGGTGCATGTGCACCCCCTGGGCTTGGCAGTGCCCCCCCCTTGCAAAAAGCATCATCAGTGCTGCTGGCAGCACCTGCGGGCAGTTGCTGCTTGCCAGCCCCCCCTTGCCAACCCTGCTGGCAGCGTCTGCAGGTGGTCCCCAATTGCTGATGGCTGTGCCGGTGCCCTGACACCGCTGCTGGTGGTGTCTACGGGTGGTTGCCAACCACTGGTTAGCGCTCGTCACCCCTCCCCACCCCCCACCACTGACACCACCATAGCTGCCTGTGGGAGCTTGCTGTGCCCCCCTCCCCTGGCCCTGCCTCCGGTGGCACGTGGCATTCATGAATGGTGTTATAGTTTCTTATTCCCCAATCTGCCCATCCACATTCCTCCCCCAGCCTTTTTTGATGTTTGTGGGATTCCTTTCTTGTGAACAACTTGGTTCTGCCCTCTGCTTCACTTGCCTCTCTACTGTAGCAGCAATATCAGTGAAGCTTGGGGTAATTCTGAGTAGTTCTATGGTCATTCCAAGTTCTGGATAGCAGCAGTGTCACTTTCCATTGTTTTAAACAATGTGAAACCAATTTATAGAAAATTTCCCAGGGAGACTATATTGTAGGGGTGCACCAATAGAGATTTTCCACCAATAGATATTTTCTGGGCCAAAACCAATGTCTGAATTTTTTTTTTTTTTTTTTTTTTTTTTTAACTAGCCATATTGGCCGATTACCAATCTGATATGCAGCCCTGCAGTGTGGAGAACAGGTTGGGCTGTTAGGTCTGTTGGGAAGGAAGGGGAGAGGGAAGCGGGGCATGTGGGGGGTGCAGATCAAGGCCCCTGCAGTGAGGGAGGAAGTAGGGCTGCGGGAGGGGCAGGCGCTGCCCAGCCAGGGTGGAGTGCGGGATGGAGCTGCGAGTGGCTCGTCTGAGTGGGTTGCAGGGGGGGGGTTGGCTCCCACTGCTGTGTGCACCCCTGAGGAGGCATGGGGGGCATGTGCCCCCGGATCTGTGCATGGGGTGAGGGTGGGCTGCTACTGCAGGCTGGGACTGAGCTTGTGCCAAGCTCTTCCCAGCAGGGAGCTGGACCTAGCTTCATTCAAGGTGGGTTGTGGTGCTGGGAGCGGGGCTATGGGGGGGCCTGCAGCCACCCCACAATTCACCGTAGCCCCTTCCAGTGCTGCTGCCACCTGCCCCAAGTACAGCCCGGCCCAACCTCCTGCTGGGGAGAACCCGGCGCTGCCCTTGGCCCCAGCCCACAGTGGCAGCCCACCCTTATGTTGTGCACAGATCTGGGGGCACCCCATGCCCGCCCAGGGTGCGTGCGGAGGGCAATCTGTTGGGCAGTAAGAGCCCTTGACTTCACACACCCTTTGAAGAAACAGCTGGAGATTTGGTATCTGGGTTAGGGTGGTTCTTCCTCTGAGCAGAAGGTCAGAGAAGAGTAGAGCTAAGTAAAAAGAACCATGAATCTCATGAGGGGTATTATGAATGTTGAGGTGGTATTAGGTCCAAGACTAAGATAATGTTGTAACAGGTTTTCCAGCTATCAGCGGGAATGGTGTCTCCTGATGGCTGCTTGATAATCCCGTTCCTTATACTCTGATATCTATGGGTTCTTCCTGTCCCTGTCTGCACCACCCTGCACCCCCCACTTTATCCTCGCCTGCCACCCTTTTGATGATGTTATATTCTGTGAAGTTGCCTCCAGAGCACCAGTGTGGTCCTGGGTACTCTGCAGTGTCTCTTGCCCTTTCTACCCTGTCTCTTAGAGCTTTCATAGTTGTTAGGGGCTGGAAGGGACCTTGCAGATCATTGGGTCCAGCCCCCCTGCACTTGGGCAAGAAAGGCTGCTGGGATCAGATGACCCCACCAAGATGGGCATCTAGACGCTTTTTGAAGATCACCAGGGTCGATGACTATCACCTCTGGGCGGGGGGTGCCTGTTCCAAACCCTTGGCACTCAGCTCATAAAGAAGTTTTTCCTTATGTCTAGCTTGAAGTGATCTTTAGTCAGTTTGTACCCATTATTTCTTGTCTTCCCCCAAGGCCTGATGTATGACCCTCATATACTTATAGGTTGCCACCAAGTCCTCTCTTTGTTCAGCCTGGAGAGGAGAAGACCATCTCAAGTCCCTCAGCCTCTCATCATACGTCTTGGTCACTCAGCCTGCCAATCCATGGATAAGCTAGGCTCCTCTGCAAGGTGTCTTCAGTAGCTTCCTTTTCTCCCCTTCAGCCACTGCCATGCCTCATGACCTAAACAGCAAACATAAAGCCAAACACAAATGCAGTTAAGTGCTGCCAGGGGGTGCCTTTCTCAAAGCTCTCCTTTAGGCTTCTCCTCAGCTCTGTTGGCTTCTCTCAGCTTGGATCCTCCTGGGCCTGGTCACAGTTGCTGCTTCTCAGCTTCATGCACAGAATGCTCCTTCAATTAGTGCGGTCAGGGGCAGTTTCCAATTCCCTGCACTCCTTTACAGAGCTTCTGCAACCAAGTCAGACTTCCCCCTTTGCCTCTGTTGTGAGGCTTATATAGCCCGCAGCTTGCCTCTGTCTTTCAGGAGCTTGCCTTGGAGGCAAAGTCCTCAATTCCTTGCTCTTCCAGTAACAGGGCAGGATTCCCTGTTACAAGTGTCTAGTTCCTTTTTATAGGCGTTTTGTAGTCTATTAAGGGGAAAAATATTTTTGTTCTGGGAAGTTGCTAGGCTACCATAACAGACGCTGATAAATCTTTAGCAAAGAGCAGAATCCTCTAATATTACAATAGAAATATCGTCCCCCACCCTTAGGTTACTCATTCATATGGATTGTTCATATTTTGGTTAAATGAAAGCGAGTTTATATAATCTTAGTCCAACTGATTTTTGTCTAATACATTTGAATGCAGGCTCCTTGAAGAATCACAGCAATGTTTTATTTCACACTGGATCTTGTACAGTAGACTTCTGGAACACAGCATTCTTTGGTAGTAGTAAATTGTACTTTTATTTACAAATGTTTTAAAAACCATCTACAGATAATACTTTTGAAAATGAAACATCAAGTATAGGCAGTTAAGCATGTCTGCTCAATGTATGTATACAAGTATAAGTTCACCATGTGCTTTTTAAGTAGTTAGCAACTTATGTGTTTGTAGAATCTACACAAGATTAGTTAATCAGGTAACATGAACATACTTTACTCACTTGCATATACACCTCGGGTACTTAAGCACAAACCGCTTTATGGTCATTATTTTGAAACTAATGCCAGAAAGACTTTCAACAGTAGTAAGAAAAAAGAAAATTATTAATGATTCATTGGAAAAACTGGAACTCCCTGACTGATTATTAGACAACAGGAAGCTTAGTTGTATTCTTCCAAGGAACATATTGATACAGGATTTGGGATGTGGGTATACGAGAGCTTCTGGAACAGTTGGGGTAGGAGTTTAGAGTTGCTTCTTTTCTTTAAGATTGGACAAGACCGGCAACATACTTATCCTAAAATAAATTAGTGGCTTAGGAACATATTTACATTGGTGAAAAGCCAGTGCTGCAGACGAAGGTTTTAACAATTTCCTCTCTGCTGCTCTATTTTCACAATTAGTTATGGTAGAAATGTGGATAAAAACTGTCTTGGCTTCAATTAGTGCTTAGTTTGAACGTTGAGGTTTAATGAACTTAGTAACCTCACATCAGGTAATGAACTAAAGGTAACATTCCTTCCTTTGAGTACTGTCTCCAAAACACTCACTAAGCAAAAGAGTTTATCATGGGAAAAATGTATTCAAATACAAAGCTGTAAGAATTAGGGATGCATCAATAAAGATTTTCTTGGCCAATACTGATAGTCGATTATTAACCAGCTATATCAGCCAATACCGATCCGATAGCCGATTTACAGGAATGCAGCCTGACAGCTTGGAGAGCAGCTCACTGCGGGTAAGTCTGTGCAGGGGAAGGGGCGTGGGGGAGGGAAGGGGCATGGTGGGGGAAGATTGAGGCCCCCATGGTGAGGGGAGGAGAGAGGCAGGTGCTGTCCAGCTGGGGCAGTGAATGGAACCCTGAGGCCAGGAGAGGGATGGAACTGCAGGTGGCTTGTCCAGGGGGGGCTGGTGGGGGGTGGGGGGCAGTTCCCTGTGGGTGCATGGGGGGGGCATGTGCCCCTGTGGATTTGTGCATGGGGTGGAGGCAGGCTGCCCGCTGTGGGCAGGACTCGGCCTCATTCTCATGGGGGTGCGGGGCTGGGCTTGGAGCGGGCAGGAGTGGTGTGGGCTCAGCTGTGCAAGGCATACAGTGGCAGCACGGGGAGCAGTGGCTACAGGTGGGCTCAGGGCCAGGGCCAGTGCCAGCCTTTTCTTGGTGTGGGGCTGGGTTGGGGCTGGGCTGGGATCAGAGCTGGCAGGAGCAGGGCAGGCCCAGCTTTGCGCCGCACTGGGAGGGGTGGCTATGGTGAATTTTGGGGTGACTATAGGCTCCCCCCTGCTCAGGGCACTCTGTTCTGCTGCTTTTTCCTTAGGTGTCCTGCACTGTAGGGCAGGCAGGTCATGTGCAGTCAGCACAGGGTTCCCGAGGGAAAGGCAGTAAAGCAGAGTGCTCCAAGCAGGGGCAGTGCTAAGGAGGGGCTCGGGGAGTGCAGGGAGGCTGTAGCCAGCCCAAAATTCAGCTTAACCCTCCTGTAGCCGCTGCTTCCAGTGCTGCCACTGTATGCCTCTCACAGTTGAGCCCACCCCACCCCACCCCACCCCTGTCTACTCCAAGCCCAGTCCCAGCCCCCCCACCAGAACAAGGCCCTGAGCCCCCAGTGGACAGCCTGCCTCCCCCCTGCGCACAAATCTACAGGGGCACATGCCCCCCATGCAGCCCCGGGGAGCTGCCTAGCCCCCACCAGTTCCCTGGACAAGCCACCTGCAGCTCCATACCACTCCTGGCCTCAGGGTTCCATTCACTGCCCCAGCTGGGCAGCACCTGCCCCTGCCCCTCTCCCCCCCTCACCATGGGGGTCTCAATCTGCCCGCACCAGAGCGGGCAGCCTGTCTCTGCCCTGTGCAAAAATCCAGTGGGGCATATGCCCCCCATACCTCTCCTGGGGGTGCATGTAGCAGTGGGGAGCTTCCCCTTATCCACCTCCCTGTACTCCCTGGACAACCCACCTGCTGCTCTGTCCTGTTTCCAGTCCTGGGGTCCTATTCACTGCCCTGGCTGGGCAACACCTACCCCTGCCCCTTCCCCTACCCAATTCCCTTCCTTACCATGGGGGGGTGGGCTTGATCTGCACCCCCTCATCGCTCTTTCTCTCTCCCCACACCCTTTACTTACCTTCAGGGTGCTGCTCTCCAAGCTGCAGGGCTGCGTTCCTGGCCATGTGCATGCATGTGGCATTTATTGGTGAAATTGGCTACACTGGCCAAAAAAAGCTGATAGCTGATAATGTTAATTTGCCTTTTATTGGTGCTGATTTGATATGCAGCCTATATATTGGTGCACCTCTAGTAAGGATAGTGCACTTACTCTCTGCTTGGAAGTGTTCTGAAACAACACTTACCTGGAGGCTGAGAAGGCACTCCCTGTGACTTTGCACTAATAGTACGTTCATTTGTGTAATGTACCTTTCATACTTAGGAGGAAGAATAGTGTTTGTGTATAAGGCAAGAGTCTATGAATCATGAATTCTGTGCCTACCTTTGCTGCAGGCTGCTTGTGAAACTTGGGACAAGCCTTTCAGGGTCTGATATTTTTTTTTTTTCCCCCCCCACCTCCCCTCCTCACAGGTTCTCAACCTCATTGGACTTGGAGCACCCCTCATTGGAGGCATCTCTCCATAATTTTTGTGAATTGAGTGGCACCCAATTTCAAAAACCTATTTATGTATAGGGATCTGGCTAAATCAGGGTTGAGATGAAGGGCTTTTTGGGGCCAGATCTCAGGGCGCAGAGCCACTTTTGTGGGCATTTCATGGCAGCCCCACACCTCACTGCTGATTGGTGGAGAGGCCCTGGAGGCCTGCCCCTTGCCATTGATTGTTGGAGGGCTGCCTTTTGTGTGGTCCTGTCTCTTGCTGATTGGCAGAGAAGGCTGCCATTCATGTGGCCATATCTCTGATTGGCGGAGAGGCTCTGGTGGGGAAGGAGAGACAAGGGGGCAGCTGTCATCTAGGCTGCTCTTCATGATGCCACTCCATCAGCCAGTGCCTTCCCTCCCCCCGTCCCGCCTGGCAGGCTGTGAGGACTGCTGGCTCCCACTGAAGAGCTAGAATTTTCTTTTTTAGCACGTTTTTTAAATGGGGAGGGGGGTGATTTCATGGGAAATCGCAACAAATGCCATTTTTTGTGGAAGTTGTGGAAACTGCTGTTTTTCAGTTTCTGTGAAAAATTGCAAAAGTGCAATTTTAAGTAGCTCCCTAGTTATATATAATGGTGCTAACCTCCTTGCAGAAGGGTCAGGCAGTGGGGATGGGGTATCAGCCAGACAAGGCCAAGCATATCTGCTCATCTCCTCACATGTCGTGGTATTAAAGGGTGTTGTGGCACCCTGGTTGAGGATCACTGCCTTGGGTGCTAAGTACTTATAACTGATATTTAAAGCAGGGAAGTGATCAGTATCTGGAAATTCTGCAGATCTTTATGACTGAGTTTTATCCTTTGTAACAGGGAGATGAAGCTTATCTCAGGTGTTGTTGTGAGGCTTATACTTTTTTAAGGTGCTTTGGGTTTCTTCCATTGAAGACTAAGCATATATTCCATTGAAGATTAAGCATATCTGAAGTGCATGGACTTCTTTGCAGTATTCAAAGGACAAACATTTATATAGAACATACTGTAACAATGAGGCTTGACTAGTCTGGGTACATATGAGTTTAGCCACTGTTCTTGTTTCCTCATCAGAAGAATACAACCTCACTTGAAGCTAGCTGCACCGATCTTTGAGGTGGGGGACAGGAAATCTAGTTATTGATAAACAAATTCTAGATGTCACATGTATAGAAGCTCCTGTGCACAGGTAGAACTCCTAGTTTTTGCCCAAAGTCTCTTGTTTAAAATAAACTCTTGCTTTTTGAGTGTTTAGGCCTGATTTTTTTTTTCTCTATCTTTCACCAAAAAATTCTACTGCAGACTCAGTAATACATGAATATGGTGTTTAGCTGTAGGTTTGTAAATGTATAGTTTAACAATCATGTTTTTATTTTCTGGAGACTTTCAACACCACCTCAGTTTCAGCATACAGCCTTACATTGATATCCAAAGAACAGCAGAAAGTGATATAAAGCCTATTGAAGAAATGCAGATATCTTTTTTTTTCAGGAGCATTTGTTTAATATATTGCAATGTCTAACTGTAAAACAAAGTAATTAAATGTCAAACCTTGTCAAAAAAGTTTACTTCATTAGGCTACTTCTAGGAGCTGCAACTGGAGCATGACTTAGTTGCTTTTGTTATATGATGTCTAAACCAGAGGTACTAAACTTCATTGGACTTGAGGCACCCTTCACTAACTTCTGTGAATTTAGTGGCATCCAATTTAAAAAAACTACAGTGCTTACCTCCTTGCAAGGGGCCTGGCAGTGGGAATCATGGATTGTCTAGGTAGGGACAAACCCGAGTTTGCTGTTTTCTGCTTAGTTTAGCTGTTTATCTCTTAATCTCTTGCTATCTTCTTCCACCTCAAGGCACACTTAGATTGGAAGCACCCCTGGTCTAAACATAAGATGCTGTGCCTTTTTCTTTCTTTTTTTAGTATAGGCCCTAATATAGTCCTCTTCCTTTCTCCTGTGCATATGTTATAGATTTAAGAGTGTTATTAAGAAACTGTTAAATTTAAAATTTTTAGATTGTAACATAGGGTTAGAAGATGAATAGGACCCTTCTCATAGTAATCACATAGGCTGTAAACAGGTGCCTCAGTTGAGGCTGTCCAGATTGTCCTTGGTTTTGACCTGGATCAAAACAGGAAAAGCACAGCTATTTACACACACAGCCCTTCCAAGCTGCATGGCTGCTCCTCTACCAGTAGGTGGCGAGCAAGAGTACACAGCTTGACAGTGTCTATTACAAGGGTGGGCACAACGCGGCCTGTGGGCCAGATGCGGCTTGCCAGACCATTCTATCTGGTCTGCAGGGCCCCTAAAAAATTTAGAAAATTAATATGCATCTACCCCTGGCTACCTGTCATGTGGCCCTTGATGACTTGCCAAACCCAGTAAGCGTCCCTCCATCCAAAATAATTGCTCACTCCTGGTCTATTATTTGCCAATAGATTCATAGATTCATAAATTGTGAGGCTGGAAGGGACCTCGGAAGATCAAATCCAGCACCCCTGCACCAAGCAGGAAAGACAACTGGGGTCAGGTGACCCCAGCAAGGTGACCGTCCAGTCTCCTCTTAAAGATTTCCAGGATAGGTGATTGCACCACCTCTGGAGAGAGCTTATTCCACAGTCTGGACAATTAAGAAGTTTTTAAGATGTTCAGCCTGAAATGGTCTTCTAAGAGTTTGTGACTTCTGGTTTTTCCCCAAGGGTGCCTTGGTGAACAGTTGTTTACCGAGCCCTTGATGTACACCTCTGATGTAGTGTTATATCTGTCTCTGGAATGATTTGCAACTAATTTGAATGACCTATAGGTAACTTAAAAGTACACAGTGATGTCCCAGGACAAAGTGTTAGCACATTTTATCTTGCATAATTAACAGGTATTTAAAGTGGAACAAGGAACTTGTACCTTTACAGGATCTTGGAATAAAAAGCTTCCCCCCCCCCTCCCCCCCAAGAAATGCAGCATCTGTTTACAACCATAGTACAGTAGTTTACAGGATGTTAAATTAGTCTCAATTATTTAATCAATCATGCAGTCTAGTTCAGCTTGGGGTAAAGGCATTAAAAACTTCCATGCAACCCTGGTTATAAGACAGGAACCTCCTGTGCATGGGAACTGCATAGTTCTAGGATTGTGTAGGATTGTTATGCATTGACTTCGTCATGTGGTCTACATTTGTCTGGTTTGAAAAACTGTCAATAGCATTAACAGTCTCTAGTAAAATCCATGGTGTAGATGGCAATGTTTCTTTCAATCTGTTTCCTCACTCTCACTTCTGACATATGGTCTCATTTGTTTCTTTTCATGTTGGTGATGGCTGGTGGTGCACTCGATGTAAACGTCCTATAACTATTTGATGGTGTCTAATGCCATAAGATGCCTCATCAGTTTGCCGAATACCCTTTCTATTCCAAACTCTCGGGATGGTTTTGTTGCTCAGGTCCCATGCTCCTAGTACCCTGATGATCACTACCTGTACTGTTACATAATATTCCTTTTCTCTTGAGGCAGTCTAAGCCAGGAAGAAGACAAACTCTCTTGAGGTAGAGGCAGCAGATGCAGATGTTACTTCAACCTTTTTAAGTGTAATAGAAACCTTTTCACTGCTGGAAAAGGTGTTTTTTTTGTTTTTGTTTTTGTTTTTTTTGCAGGTATAACGACTGCTGTAATGAATTAATAGGTATCTTTGGGTATGTATGCCGTTTCTGTAGTGCTCTTATGGAGGGATGCTGTTGAGTTCACTCTCCTGCCTTTTTGCGTCAAACCTAGAAGTAAATTAAAGAAGTATTCCCACGTGGCCATTCTTAAGACCCCTGCCTTTAGCATGTTTGAGATTTAGCATGATTTGAGAGATCCTGGGCAGCCCAAAGTGGGTTTGCCCTGCTGCATTTCCAGATTAGGCAGGGGTACTTGGGGAATATCCCTTCCCAAGAATGCCCTGGAAGTGGTGTAAATGTACCTCCTATGTGTGTAGCAATTGGCATGTTCCCTTCTGTTCTTTGAATATAGTTTTCATTACAGCTTTTGCTGTAACCTTCACTTTTGCACTCCAGTTCCCATCTAGGTATGGCACATCTAGCAGGAGGCCTAATAGTAGAAATGACATCAGGAATCTTTAGCTTTGATTTGAACTCCATTTAGATGGACCTTATTCTCCCTACTGTTCTGGAGGGAACCATTTTTTTCCCCTCTTGTTTGGACCAGGAAGGGACGATAAGGATTTGCTGGGAATTTTGAAGCTGCTTGAAGAGGGGATGGTCCCTTGATGGTCTCAAACTTTAGCTTTATAGCGGTCTTCAGGTGGCTGTCAAAGAAGAAGACTCCCCAGGAGGCAGATGGTACAGGAGTTTCCTGAACTAAATGAAAGTGTGGTGAGCAACTAGATAAGTTTCATAAGCAGGTGTCTGTCATTTTTTACTAAATCTAAAACTCCTACACTTCTATAAAGTGCGTGTTCTAAAAAACCCCATGCAAAGTCAGCATATCCTTTGTTTTAACAGTGGTATAGTGCCTAAAGAATTAATCTCTAACCTGGAGTACAGATAAGGGCGGAGCTCTGGGGAGGATTTAGCCTCTTAGTAGAACTAGGGGATCAGCACTGGCCTTGGAGCTTTGGATAGCTTCTGCTACAGGAGCCCATTTTACAAGAAAAAGTACTAGATAGATGGTTTTCACTTCTGGAATGTGCCAGAGATGTTGGCCTTGGACATTATATTTGCACAGCTTAAACCCAGCAGGTTTGAAACTATCCATGATCCATAAGTTTGGATGTAGTGCAGTTGCTGGGTGTCTGACCATAATGGGAAAACTGAATGAGGGGTATAGCAATTGCAGCTGTAGGAGGGCGTTTTCAGTATGAAACGCATCAAATCACACCTAACCAACACTGACAAGTTTGGAAAAGATTTGAACGCATGTCTGTCTTGAAACTTCTGGCTGCTTGCTGCTCCATATATTTTTTTCCCAAGTGATTTTTATCCCTAGTCATCTAATTTGTTCCCACACACATTTCTCAGCTTGTTGGGCTTTGTCCTTGTATTATAAGCATGCTTTGTCTCCCCTCTCTTTAAAGCTTGCCCCAAATCCAGCTTTCTTTTCCTGTTATTTTCTAAGCCTCCTGAATTAACTGTTGGATTACTTTTATTCCTGGCTATACCCAGTCATTCCAAAAGTCAGTTCTCTCTTCCCTATATATATATAAAAAAATCAGAATGGATAACAGTGAAACATTTGGTTTGTGAACCTCTTCTACTGTACCTCAAGCCTTCTTTCATAGAGCTCAAGTAACAGTTTCTGAAATCTGCAAGGTGATGACAGAGTAATCTAATGACCACCTTTAAAAGTTATGCTTTGGATTTAACTGCATAGGCATATACCAACTGAGGGTAGTCCTGAAAAAGACTTTGGGCTGCACATCAAATTTCTCATCCAGTCATTTAGAGGGGGCATGATTTCCCAGTGATGTTATGTGTGTGTATCCTGTTGAATACTTGAAGAAAGAATAGTTGTTTATAGTAACTGGTCCTATGAAATATTGACATTGTGGCTTTTGCAACCTGCCCTCCATCCCAGAATTTTGGAGTCTTCAGCTAATGCAGAGTCAAATGCTAAGGGTATTGAGGGAGGGGTGCAGCTACTTGCCACTTATGTAATCTTTTTGGGAGCATGAGGAGGTGCAATACATCATTGGTTACCTGAACATCACGTTTATTTTATGGACTTGCACGTGTTAGTATTGTGTAACAAACTACTTAATATCTATCTTGGTATGGTTTTATATTATGCGTCACGTTAGCATGTATAATTCCTCACAAGATATGGTGCTTTTATTGCTCTTTGGGGTTGGCAGTTGCCCAGTCCCTGAGCTTGTGACCTGGTTCCCTGCCAGGCCATAGAGCTCTACCCATCCTCTTCCCCACTTCAGAGCTTAAACTACCTACACTTACCCTCGCTGCAGATACCTAGCCCCCCTGTAGCAATAGTCAGCACAGGTAAAGAGAGCACGAGCAGCAGCAAGGGCTGCAGAGCGGGGTGCTGCAGTGTGTACTGCACTGCGCCAGGTCGGAGCTTTCCAGGCTGGATCCAGAATGGGAATCATAGGTTGCTGGCCCCTCGCTTCTCTGAATGAATTCAGCTTTATGGACGACTTTTTGGTGGATGCTTTCCAGTGGAATGTAGATAACTAAGGATTTACTGTAGAGGATTCATGTATGATGATGATAGGCATTGTTCGTCAATAATCCTATCATATGTTCATGAGACATGAATATCTACAGTGGATCCACACTATCATCTTACACTGCAGTTACTGTAGCACAAATAACTGTTCTATAAACAAAAGTGTTTATAATGAAGAAAATGAAATTTTCTTGCATCTTGAAGAAAATACAATTTGCATGCAAGTGTATCCACAATGTTGGGAAATGGTATATGATGTCATCACCTTAATTGCTAACTTTCAGACTCCTGAAGTACTTTCCCACCTTACCACAATTTACTGGCTCTAAAGAGGAAATCTTAAAATGAAACCTCTCAGAGTATAGTAGTGCATATGGAGGGCTTTGTTACCAGTGCTAAATATTTAATGCTAGAACATAGTTTCGTAGCATAGTTGGGGCTTTTTTGCATTGTTCAAGATTAAGTTTGTTATCATTAGGAGGATGGAACACAGTGAAAGGCTTTAGCATAGGTATGACCATACCTACTCTACAAAACAAAAGCACATCTTAAGGTCAGGGGGGGCTGTGTTTTATAATGATTTTCCTCTAACATTGTACTCATAAATGATTTAGGAGAAAAAGTAAGAAGCATTCTCAAATCATTGCCTGTCAGTTTCACAAATTATCCTAACATTTCATTCTTCTCCATCCATGCATTTAGAATTCAGAGTCTTCTGATATTCTGAATGCTAACACTGTGGGTAGATTTGCATTGGGAAGTTTGACAAACATCTACATCAGGGCTGTTCAGTTGGCGGCCTGTGAGCTGCATCTGGCCCATGTGGGATTAAATTGTAGCCCTCAGGCTCCTGTTTTGAGTGCCGCTTCCTCTGTCTCTCTCTAACTGCTGCCACTGGGGTCTCTGGGCTCCCCCTCCCTCCTCCTGTTTTTACTGCTTGCCCTTACCCCTGGGGTGGCACGGCCTGAAACTGAGGAAGAACTCAAGGGCCACACAAGGGAGTAGTGGTGCTAGCATGCCTCAGTGGGGAGTGCCATACAATGTGATGTAATGCCACGCAGCAGTGGAGGGGGGGCATGTGACATGGTGTGGGGGCACTGGCTTGGTGGGGGGTGGCAAGGGTGTACATGTGGCATGACTCAGTGCAGTGGGGAGGGTGTGCATGGTGTGGCATACAGTACATACAGTGTGTAGACTAGGGGGTGCACATCTTGTGCAGTGTATTTAATTAGATATTAATTAGTAACCTTGCATCGTAAGGCCTGGGGTTCCTTTCAAAATTTCCACTGAGATGCATGGAATTAAAAGTTCATTATTTGCAAAGGGAAAGAAAACTGGGCTTTATATTTAGTGGTTATATCGACTGCTGGGTTTATATTTGTCTTCTGTATTTTTAAGGATAGGCCTTAAATTGAGTGTTGGGATGGCCAGATTTGTTCTGCCTGTTTGTAAGAATTTTCTCATTCTCAGGTCCATACTCCAGGAGACTTTAAAACAGTGGTGGCATGTGAAGCCTGATACTTTTCTGAAGTTGTCAAAGATAAAGCTAGTCTTTAATCCTGGGGAAAGTAGAAGTGGAACACGGGTAACTAGGCTTCAAATGAGGGAGGTACACATTTACTCTGTTCTCCTAGGATGCTGACTGAGAACAGGTAGAGAAAATCTGTGGAGCTGCTTTATGATTTGATTACTGATCTAAGGAGAGCTAGGAAGGTGGTTTGGTGCTCATGTGCTACTGAATGTTCTCCAACTGCATCTATAACAATCTTACATTTTAACTTGGAAATTCCTAAGTGGGAGTTTTACCATTCTTGATTTATAATCACTTTGCCATGGCCTGCTCCTTGGAACACAGCATGTTCTAAATTTTATTATCCTCTCACTCTTTAAAAAAAAACAAACACACACAACAAAAAAACAACCCATAACAGAACAAAACAAAACAACACCCCCTTCAGCCTTGACTGCACAAAGCCATCTGATGCTATTTTTTGCTTGCCCATCATTAAGCCCACCACCTGTGCTGTGTTCCTGGTGCAACCTGAACAATGCTGTGCTGAAATAAGATATGCTGGTATACTTGCACTTTTCCCCTTTGATTAGATGTGGGAGTTAGAAAGGCTTGCATCCCCAGGGGGAACTGGCTCTCCCAGATTGTCTCATCATAATTGCAGCTTCGTCAGGATTTTCCAAATGATTCCGCGTGGTGAATGTACCTGGAGTGCTTGTGGAAAACTTATTATCTGTTTATTGCCATCTCCAAAAATGCAGTTCTGGGGTTGCCTCTTTCTTTATTTCTCCTTTTTTGCTGACCTTGACATTCTGGAAGGGCATGAGGTACCACTGGAGAATATTAATTGTTCATAATGAAACTTTTTTGATATTGCATAACTACATATACAAGCCAAATGTCATAACAAATTAATTCTAGAGTGTTTTTGGCAAAACTGTTGACTTAACTGTGTGTTGTTTTTCATAGATGCTAGGCTAGGGTCGGAAGGGACCTCAATAGATCATCGAGTCTGACCCTCTGCATAGGCAGGAAAGAGTGCTGGGTCTAGATGATCCCAGCTAGATGCCTATCTAACCTCCTCTTGAAGACCCCCAGGGTAGGGGAGAGCACCACCTCTCTTGGGAGCCCATTCCAGACCTTGGCCACTCTAACTGTGAAGAAGTTCTTTCTAATGTCTAGTCTAAATCTGCTCTCTGCTAGCTTGTGGCCATTATTTCTTGTAACCCCCGGGGGCGCCTTGGTGAATAAAACCTCACCAATTCCCTTCTGTGCCCCCGTGATTAACTTATAGGCAGCCACAAGGTCGCCTTTCAACCTTCTCTTGCGGAGGCTGAAGATGTTCAGGTGCCTCAGTCTCTCCTCATAGGGCTTGGCCTGCAAGCCCTTCACCATACGAGGGGCCCTTCTCTGGACCCTCTCCAGGTTATCCACATCCTTCTTGAAGTGCGGCGCCCAAAACTGCACACAGTATTCCAACTGCGGTCTGACCAGCGCCCGATAGAGGGGAAGTATCACCTTGGATCTGTTTGTCATGCATCTGCTGATGCACGATAAAGTGCCATTAGCTTTTCTGATGGCTTCGTCACACTGATGACTCATGTTCATCTTGGAGTCCACTAGGACTCCAAGATCCCTTTCCGCTTCCGTACCACCAAGCAGGTCATTTCCTAGGCAGTAGGTATGCTGGACATTTTTCCTCCCTAGGTGCAGTACTTTGCATTTCTCCTTGTTGAATTGCATTCTGTTGTTTTCTGCCCATTTGTCCAACCTGTCCAGGTCTGCTTGCTGCTGTTCCCTGCCCTCCGGCGTGTCCACTTCTCCCCAGTTTTGTGTCATCCGCAAACTTGGACAGAGTACACTTCACTCCCTCTTCCAAGTCGCTGATGAAGACATTGAAGAGTATCGGTCCTAGGACCGAGCCCTGCGGGACTCCACTGCCCACACCCTTCCAGGTCGAAACCGACCCATCCACCACGACTCTCTGGGTGCGACCCTCTAGCCAATTCGCCACCCACCGGACTGTGTAGTCATCCAAGTCACAGCCTCTTAACTTGTTCACCAATATGGTGTGGGATACCGTATCGAAGGCCTTCCTCAAGTCTAAGTAAATGATGTCAACCCCTACTCCTGCCTCCAGGCATTTTGTAACCTGGTCATAAAAAGAAACTAGATTAGTCAGGCATGATCTACCTGCTATGAACCTGTGCTGGTTTCGCCTCAGCATAATTTTTCCTGCCGGGCTCTCACAAATGTGAGCCTTGATAATTTTTTCAAAGACTTTGCCAAGGATGTAGGTGAGACTGACTGGCCTATAGTTGCCTGGGTCCTCCTTCCTCCACTTCTTGAAAATGGGGACCACATTGGCCCTTTTCCAGTCCTCCGGGACCTGGCCTGTGCGCCACGAGTATTCAAATATTCCCGCTAGTGGCTGTGCAATGACATCAGCCAGTGCCTTCAGTACCCTCGGATGGAGCTCATCCTGGCCTGCTGACTTAAACGCATCCAGTTCCCCCAAGTGACTCTGCACCATCTCAGGGTCTACGCATGGTAGTCTGGCACCCTGCTGCTGCTTCTCTACAATCCCAGTGAGAGACTTGTCTTGCCCCTCACTTAGGAACACTGAGGCAAAGAACTCGTTGAGGAGTTCAGCCTTGTCCCCCCTGTCCGTCACCAATTACTTCTGCCCATTTAGTAGGGGTCCTATTCCACCCTGGGCCTTCCTTTTACTCCCTATATAGCTAAAAAAACAATTTCTTGTTATCCTTAACTTGGGATGCCATCCTCAGCTCCATGGTAGCTTTGGCCTGTCTAACTGCCTCCCTACAAGCATGAGCAGAGGAGGTATACTCCTCTTTGGTAATCTCTCCCTGTTTCCACTTTTTATATGCTCCCCTTTTAGCCCGTAGGCTGCTCTGGATTTCTCTGGTCAGCCAGGGAAGCTTTCTGGCCCCTTTCCTTCTTTTTCCTCGCATCGGGATCATCTCCCTCTGTGCCTGAAGGATCATTTCCTTAAGGTACAGCCACCCTTCCTGGGCTCCCATCTCTTCAAAACTCCTACTCTGCAGTGCATCCTTGACTAACTGCCTGAGTTCATTGACATCAGCTTTCCTAAAGTCTAGCACTTTCACCCTGCTAGTTACCTTACCCGCTCGACGTCTTATGATGAATTCTATTATTTGGTGATCACTGTCCCCCAGGTGACCACCGATCTGTAGGTCCCCTACCATGCCATCCCCCATTGCCAATACCAGGTCCAGTAAGACATTCCCCCTAGTGGGACCATGTACCTCCTGCGTCAGATGGAGGTCCTGTACACCGGATCGGAACCTGCGTGAACGGTGGGACTTTGCTGTCTGCATCTCCCAGCAGATGTCTGGGTAGTTTAGGTCCCCCATGACTACCGCCTCCTTAGTTTTTATGGTCTCTGAGGGCTGCCTCAGGAGCCCCAAATCTAGCTCTTCCCCTTGGTGTGGGGGTCTGTAGCAGACCCCTACCACCAAATCCCTTTCCCCTTGACCCCCATGTAACCTAACCCACAATCCTTCTAATTTCTTCTCCTTCGATTCCGTCTTGATAAGGGTCAATGTATATTGCTCATTGACATAGAGCGCAACCCCTCCCCCTTTCTTCCCCACCCTGTCCTTTCTGTACTGCTTATAACCCTCAATATGTACCGCCCAGTCATGGGAAGAATCCCACCAGGTTTCTGTTAGCCTGGTGGTATCTAAGTTCATATCATAGTGTCTGTAGGCCACACTCAATCAGTCTCCTTTTGTGTTAGTTACTATATAACCTATAATGACAGCTCTACTCCCAAAGAGCTTAATCTAAATTTTGAGATGACAAAAGAAATGGACACGGTAACCGTAAAAACTACACAAAGTATTTAGTGTGAAACTTTGTAGCTTCTGATTATTGTAAGTTTTTGAAAATCAGATGTTTTTGACTCATCCACAGCTAGTTTATACCCTTTATAGCAGTGTCTTTGGGATTCTTCAGCTATTGTCAATGGGCTTAAACTATGGATAAGTACAGTTCTATTTTTTGGCATAATTTTGGATCACAAGCTTATTAAATAGATGTGGAATTTTAAAAGTCTTTTTTTAAACTTTTAGCTATCCAGCATATGGATTAAACCATTTTTCATATTCATGTTAATCTTAAAATGACTAAAGATATCTTATAAACAGCTTAAACAGTTGCACATTTGGCATGCTTAAAGAGTGAATAGTTTTTGTTTTTATTAAGTGCCAGTTGAAATGTGGTGTGTAGATGTGTGTTGTTTAAAATGTCGCTGTTTAAAAAGTTTGAATTTGGACACTAGGAAGTGAACTAACTTTAATGCTGTGGTATATTATGTAGCATAAAACATTGTATTGTGTACCTACTAAATGGAGGCTGAAATCTCCTAGGGTGAGGGGAGTTCCTGAGATATACTATGATTCAAAAGTAATACTGCTGGCAGAAGCATAGTATATCTTTCATCATTGACAATGAAGGAAGATTCTAGTATTATTTAACAAGTTTTAAGAACATTGAATAAAGGCCTCTCTTAAATGTGCGGATACCTTGCCCCTTGAAGGAAGGGCAGCGGAGGTAGGGAGGCTTTCTTTTGCTTTGCTTTAGTTTTTTGAAATGATTTGCACTGCTTTGTACCAGGCCAGCTGTTTCTAGTTTGGTTCTTTCCTACATCTATTTACAGCTCTGGCATCTCTACCCTTCTACTTAGAGATTTCCAAAGAAATGGTAGAATAAAATTAACATTTCTTTTCATGTTAACATGATACTGCAGGTATCACTAATAGACATGACTGACTAATTTTGGAAAAGCTGAATAGTAATAGCAGAGATTCTGGGTCTGAAAGCCCTAAAAAGAGACTACACTGCATCTGTTTTTGGTGGGCTGTAGCCTAATGAATTTTCTCATTTTGTGACTTAGAAGTCTAATTTCTTATTGGTAGTAAGGTCCATCTGTCCATGCCAGAGATAAAGACAGAACTGGTCAATCAGTGGTAGGAAGATTGACTCCATGTTTGTGGGGGAAAAAAAATCTCATCAGTTTTTTTCAGTTTGCATCTTCTTTTGCAGACCAGCTCCACCCTGCCACAGAACTAACCTTTAACAAACAAAATCAAGCTTGATCTTTGTCTTTCAGGGTCTTCTCTTTATTGGTCCACTTATTAGGATTTTTTCAAATCTCTTGTTTGTTTATGTAGATTGAAGTATTGATAGAACAATAGGAATGGTAAAGCCAGAAAGTCTGTTGTACTTCCTTGTTGGTTGTTTGTTTCCAGTCTAGAGGCCTAGGCCCTTGAAATGTTTGAACTGAGTTAGGGTTTTCCAGAGTAGAAGAGGCAGCAGCAGCACTTAGTTGCAAAATCTCTTCAGGCCAGGCTTGGGTGCTGTTACAGGAACATGTATTTGAAGCCAGAGAACTTTCCCACTCAGCTGCTTGAACTCAGGCTCAGAGCCCCAAATACTTATTATGGAGCAGGGCCTGGCTCCTTCATCCTGGTGTTAACAGCAGCAGGATGTACAAAGAAGGGAGCAGAGCAAGGAAAACCTGTTAAAGAGCCCTTAGACTCAATTTTTACTTCTGCTTGACAGTGCTTCTGCCTAGACTTACAAGCCAGATCCAGACATGCAGGCACGTGCGGTTTGTGGCACCGCAAACCTCATTAATCTGTGTATGGTGCTGCTAATTTGCATAACTGGAGCAAAAATTCTGGGATTTCCCAGTAGCAAAAACAAACAAAAACAAAAAACCCTGAAAAAAGTGGCACAAATTATGCTAAAGTGGCATGCACTGGGACAAACAGAGAGAAGGCTGCCTGCTCCCTCATCTTTATGTGCTGTGGAGGCCCTGTGCTGAGACACCCTGGAGAGAGATTATTTGGCTGGGGTGATAATGAGCTGGTACCCATTCATGCCCAGGGCAGGGGGTCGGACCTGATGATCTGCTTGGGTCCCTTCCGAACCTAAGCACTACGATACGATGATATAGAGATACCTATAGAGATCTAGATCTGCAGATATAAAAATAAAAAAACAGTTGGGGATTGTATGCGATGCCACCTGTACCTGATACCCTTAGTACTCAGCTGTACTAACATGGTAATATGTCAACAGATAGAAGTCTGGGACTGGAAATCAGAGCCACAAGGCTAAGCTGCTTTTAACTGTTTTTGGCTCTTATTGTGGAGGTGTAGGGAAGTTCCTTGGTATAAAGCTGTGGTTAAAGCGATTAATACGCTTGCTGGAAAATCAAAAGAGACTTGATTCCCCACCTGTCTATATGACTATAGAGCTAGTGCAGTTAGGTCATTTTCTGAAGAGTAAAAGTGGAATAGATTCAGATGATAGCATTGTGACAAATGTGCAACTTTTAGTTAGATTCTAGGCATTGTAAGAAAAAGCAAATAACTTGTAGTAGGTAGCCCAGCCCAGAACTTGTCTTTCTCAATTTGCAGCTTTTTGGCCTCTACTGATCTTGGACAAAAAAGGTTTAGAAATGGATAAAAGAGGATGTTCTTAGGATCTTTTGCCATATGCGGGATTTAGGTTGTCCTATTTCCCAAAACCATGTCATGTTCTTTTATATTTACGTTTGCAACAGACTGGTTCTTACACGTTGGCTCCCCAGGTTATAATGGACCCTGCAAGAATATTATGGCAGACATGGGTGTCTTGCCTTTGGTCAGGTTCAGATATTACACTTTTACAGGTATAAATGATCATAAACTGGTGTGTACCTGTAACAAGAGAAGTTGAGCACTCAGACTGGTTTAAATTGGTTGAATCTGGTCTAAGATTTGTGCCCCCACCCCACAAGCGCAGAACTGGGACTTGCGACCCGGATCAAAGATGACAAGAAGTCCCTTTTTAAATAGATAGGGAGTAAAAAGAAGGCACTGGGTAACATGGGGCCCCTGCAGGACATCCTTGGCAATCTGGTGGTCGCACCAGATGATAAAGCTAACCTCTTCAACAAATTCTTTGCCTCCATTTTTTTGAGCAGGGACCGGGACATCCCCCCACCGGGATCCTGAACAGCCAGGCCCAGGATCAGAGAGGACCTAGTCAGGGAACTTTTAGTGGGACTGGATGTGTTCAAATCAGCAGGTCCAGATGATCTCCACCCCAGGGTGCTGAGGGAATTGGCAGAGGTCATTGCAGGACCCCGGCACAGCTTTACAAGCACATGTGGTGCTCTGGCAAGGTGCCAGAGAACTGGAAAAGGGCCAGTGTGGTCCCCATTTTTAAAAAAGGGAGGAAGGAGGACCCAGGAAACTATAGGCCTGTCAGTCTTACCTCAGTCCTGGGGAAGCTCTTTGAGAAAATTGTCCAGGAGCACATCTGCAAGGGACCAGCTGGAGAGATTATGCTTAGGGGCAACCAACATGGGTTCATTAGAGGCAGATCCTGTCAGACCAACCTGGTTGCCTTCTATGACCAGGTCACAAAATTCTTGGATGCAGGTGACGCGGTGGATGTAGTCTTTCTGGACTTTAGGAAGGCCTTCAATACTGTCTCTCACCCCGTTCTCATTAAAAAATTAGGCGACTGTGGCGTCGATGCCTACACAGTCAGATGGGTTGCAAATTGGCTGGAGGGCCGCACCCAGAGAGTGGTGGATGAACAGGTCATTTTTGACTTGGAGGGACGTGGGCAGTGGGGTTCCCCAGGACTTGGTCCTTGGGCCCGCACTGTTCAACATCTTCATCAGCGACTTGGATGAGGGGGTGAAAAGCGCCTTGTTCAAATTCACGGCTGCCACTAAGATGTGGGGAGAAGTGGGCACGCTAGAAGGGAGAGACAGTCTACCACTAGATCTGGACAGGTTACAAGGGTGGGCGGATGAGAATAGGATGCATTTCAGTACTGACAAGTGCAAGGTACTGCACCTGGGGAGGAAGAACCAGCAGCATACCTAGTCTGGGGAGCTGCCTTCTCGTCAGCACAGGCAGAAAAAGATCTTGGAGTCATTATTGATTCCAAGATGAACATGGGCCGCCAATGTGAGGACGCAGTCAGGAAGGCTAACTGCACCTTGTCATGCATCCACAGATGCATCACAAGCAGGTCCAAGGAGGTGATCCTCCCCCTCTGTGACATTGGTCAGGCCGCAGTTGGAGTACTGTGTCCAGTTCTGGGCACCACACTTCAGGTGGGATGTGGACAGGATTGAGGGGGTCCAAAAGAGGACCACTTCCATGATCGGGGGCAGCAGGGCAGGCTACGGGACCTGAACCTGTTCAGCCTCCACAAAAGAAGGCTGAGAGGGGATCCGGTGGCTTCTATAAACTGGCCAAGGGGGACCAGTGGGGAACGGGAGAGACCCTGTTCCCCTGAGCACTACCAGGAGTAACTAGGAATAATGGCCATAAGTTGACTGAGTAGGTTCAGGCTACACATCAGGAAGGTCCTTTGACCCCAGCATTCTTTCTTGCCCGTGGCAGGGGGTCAGACTTGATGATCTGCTCAGGTCCCTTCTGAGCCTACCAACTATGAAACTGAAGACGTGTGTTCTGTTTGGTACTGATCTAAATGACACCACTTACAGAAAAGTGCGTAACTTGGATCGATTCCACCATGGGCTGTACCTAGCGTATGACTAAAGGGGATATGAAGTAAGGCGTATCATTTGAGGTGTGAATTCTGGATATTGTCATGCAGTGCAGTGTTTCCTAGTGATGACCACTGCCAATGAAAACAATCAGTGCAAACATAATGAGGCAGAGACTTCAGAGAGAGGTTCTATTAAGCCACGAACTAACAATTTAGGATTGCAGATGATCAAGCATGGTTAGCTTAAAGTCTCTGCACTGCAGCTGGACAACTAGGTCAGGCATGCTCAACCCCTAAGCAGGGCCAGCTGAGCCTCAGCCTGCTGATTTGATTCTAGGGCTGCTTTTAAGGAGTTCTTGCAGCACCTGACCCCTGCTGTGCAACAAACTGTCTTCAGTCTGTGAGTAGCTCTTGTCTGTGTGACTTTCCTGGTGTCTGCTCCTGCATTCCTGCCTGTGTACCCAGTCCCTGAAATTTGGAACCCGGGTTTGACTTCAGCCCACCTCCTGACATTTGCTCCTGGTAATCCCTTTGACTCGGCACGAGCCCCAGTTTAACTTTGGCTTTCTCCCTGACTATGGACACTGGTAATACCCTCCTGGCTCTAATCACTAGGACTAATGGCTCTGTGGACCCTGATGGCTAACTTGTTACGATTTCAGAATCACTGAGTAAATTGTGATCCTGGTGGACAGCCTGCCCTAGGATAAGAGTCTTTGGTGTGCATGATTATAGAGGGCTACCGTAGTGCCTAGTGGGTAAAATGACTGCTTCCAGGTTTGTGGCTTCAGCAGTGGTGATGCACTGTATCTTGTAATCTTCCCAGGTCTGGCTTCTCCAGGGGCATACAAGCTATATGTGATGGGCTGTAATGCAGCCAGTCGAATGTTGGCCTCCCCTCCTGCTTAGGGGCGGTCTGCCCTGTCTTGCCTGCCACAACTTGATGACTAAATAACTAGTGTAAAATGCGGGAGGCTGCCCATTTTGTGCCCTGATGCCAAAGGTGTTATACACAGCTCTGATCTTTCCTATACTGTCTCATGCATTGCAGATGTTATCATAAGTTGGTAACAGCTCTGGCCCATGGGTGGGTTAAACTGTGCTCCTTTGCTGGGCTTCCAGCATTCTTCCCTAACACACTGCCCTTCACAGGGCCCCAAACATACTGCCTGCTTCTGGGCCTTATTCATACTGCCCCACACTGGGCCACTGTCAGCCCACCCTACTCTGCATAGCCCCTTCGGGTCCCCCTTGGGCCCTACTGTACATGGCCCTTCAGGCTTTCCTACTCGCACTCTGGCCGGTCCACACACAGCTCTTCAAGCCATCCTCCCATACCCTATTTTATGTGGTCACCAGTTAGTCTACCTTACACTGGGCTAGACTCAGCCACTAGCCCCTCTCTGGGCCATTTTCTTAGGTTCACACTTCTGTGGGGGTTGGCCTGTGTGCTGCTTTTCAAGTTGCCCCTGCAACCCTAGTCTACACCCCTCGTGCAAAGTCCTTCAGGCCGCCACTGTGCACCCTACTCTGTTCAAGCTTCCACAGATACTTCTGCCCTCTTGCTGGAGCCGATCTCTCTCTGCTCCCCCTCTGGGGTCTTACACCCCATGGGGCTCAGGTATCCATAGAGATGCCTGGCCCCTGTGCCTGTTCCTACATAGTTTCATAGTAGTTTCATAGTAGCTAGGGTCAGGAGGGACCTGAACAGATCATCTAGCCTGACCCCCTGCTACCAGCAGGAATGAATGCTGGGTTCACAAGACCCCAGACAGGTGATCATCCAACCTCCTCTTGAATTTGCCCAAGGTAACCCACCAGGATGTGGGAGCTTGGGCTTTAAGGTGCCCCATCCTTGCCTTTTACTAGGGAGGCAACTGGTGTGGTACTGAGGGCTACCACACCATCTGACCCTAGCAGGGTGTAGTTTTACATCATTCCCCAAGACCAGGAGTCTTCTACCATCCCCAAAGCACCTGTCCTTATGTCTAAGGACATTGTGAGCAGCAGCTCCAGCTGGGTGGTGGTCTCTCCACAGCTGCAGCCAGCAAACTACTGGCTCCCTGCTCAGGCCTGCTCTTATTGCCAGCAGCTGAGCCCTCTTCCTCAGTCAGGCAGCCCCCTGCCGGCCATATGACTCCTAACTGGGGAGTGCAGCCACTTTCAAGCTGTTTTGCTGCTAGCTCTCAGCCCTTAAAGTGGCAGGCACCAAAGGTGCTCTGCCACACTGTGGCAGATGATTGATCATTCAAAGGCATAGAGCTCTTTAGCTTGAGAATGAATAAAACATTGCGTGCTACACAGGACATTTCAGGATCACACTAAGATCATTGAGTGTATTTGCCTTTTTTCTTAACCAAAAAAATGGAGCTATATAATTATCACTAAAAGCGCTTTCAACAAACTACAGGCTTTTGGGTTCAAATATTTCAACTGACACAGAGATCATTTGTTCCACCCAGGAAATGCCAAAGAGTACATAAGTACAGGCAGCAAAAGGCTAGTGTACAAACATACACATAGGAAAAAATGCTCCAAAGTATGACAGAAGTGTACCGAAAAGGAGTAGTTTGTACCATTTTGTTACACAGTGCGTGTGTACAGTGATACTCCAGACATCCCACCATGCTGTACTTGAATTTTTTTTCCCCACATTTATCTTAAATTCTCTTTAGCTTTCGTGGGTCATCAGTTCTTCTTGAACATGTTTCTCCTGTGCATGAGATGACATGTTACTAATACTTTTGTATTTGGGTAGTTGTACTCATTGGCGACACGTACGGGGTGCATGTGCACCCCCAGATCTTGGCAGTGCACCCCCTGCAAAAAGGTGCCGCCGACACTGCCATTTGGTGCCTGTGGGTGATCACCACTCCCCACTCCCCCCCCCCCAACAGCATTGGTGTCGTCTGTGGGCGGTCCCTAATTGCCACTGACTGCTGCCAATGCTGCCGACGTGGGTGGTTGCTGACTGCTGATCAGGGCTCGCCACCCCTGTCCATTGCCGACAGTGCTGCAGCCGCCTGCAGGGAGCTCACTGCTTGCTGCTGCGACGGTGCTGCCACCACCCGTGGGAGCTCGCCGTGCCCCCCCCTCCCAGCTTCCAGGGGCACATGGTGTTCATGGTTGCATTTATACCTTTGTTATGGATTACTTTAATTTTCACGAATTTTCATTCTTTAAATTTAATTGCTGAAGTCTGACTAAGAGTTGTTTGTATGCGTGGGTGCATCTAGGATTTTAAAAAGAGGGGTGCAGATGGTGTGGCACATCATTACATATTATGCAACACATTTTCCTCCAGTTAAATAGAAATTAGATGCTTTACTATTATTAGAGGGCTAGTGTTATATTCAGTTTTAGAGTAAAGTAAAACCAAGTACAACTATTACAATGTGCACTTGTTTGATAGATTATAAAGTTTAAAAAAACCCAACAAATTAGGCAAAAAATAGTCAAAAGATATTGTCATTAGTCCTGTAGTCATTACAGTCAAATATAAAGTCTGTGTAGTCATTTATAGTTAAATTTTTGTTTTTTATTCAGCTTCATAGTCTAGCCATAAGTGTCAATAGTCTTGATTGTTTTAATAATAAATCTCCTACTTCACTGTCAGTTATTTCTAGACCTGAATTAATATTACCAAACTTGAGTTAAGTTTTTTTTGCTAGGGCTAAAAACAGCCTGGAGGGCTTTGAAATACAAGGAGCTATTACCAGGAATGGCTTACATAGGGAGACTCTGCCCTATGCCTGAGGAAGGGTGTTTGTGCCCAAAACCTTGCAAAGAACTTTTTTCCCAACTTTTTAGTTGCTCTAATAAAAGATATTACATGTACCCAAAGAATGTTGCCTAGTTTGAATAGTGGCACATCAAGACCATTAAAAAAAAAAAAAGAGAGAAAGTTGTTAACACATGTGGAGTGGGGAGATTAGCAGAAATCAGGAAGATAACTATGAAGTTAGTTGACTTCATCACCAGGGATCCTGGTTTTGTCTGATTTTTAACCCCTCCCTCCCCCCCAGCTTAATTTTTGGTTTAAAAAAACCCTATAGCCCCAAGCCAGGACTGCTGGCTCCCACTGGGGAACCAGCATTTTATTTTTATTATGGTTTTTTTTTTTTTTTAAGTTGATTTCATGGCCAATCCTGGATTTCACAGTTTCTGTGAAATCATGAATTGAATAGACCCTATTTATAGAGAGACTTTATTATTGTTTGGATCCTTGCATATGTTTGTTATGGCCTCAATGGGGATATCTCTAGGCTTTCTGAACAACTTTTGTCTTTCATGCAGGATCCAAGTTTTCAAGTCCCATCTCTTAATGCCTCTTTTTAACTTACATTTTCTGTTTTCCTTGGCTCCCATCTTCCAGCTTCTTTCCTGGAAACTTCTGAAGTGACTGACAATATCTTTGTTTTACTCTCTGGCCTATAGTAGTCATTCTTGCTATTTAATAAGGGTCAGATAGCTCAAATACTTTCCCTTTTTTGGGACATGAATCTGGCTATGTATCCCTAAGGACAGGGCAGAGAGAGAAGTACCTTTATAGACTAATTAAATTGGAGGTGCCTAAGCTCTCAAGTAAGAGCTCACTTTATTAGGTGCTATATACTATATAACACTATAAGCCAATTTTGTTTCTACCCTGTCTCTAACTGAAGGTGCTGCAGTTATCTTTTACCAAGTCTTTTACATATCTGCTTATAAAGACATAGTGTTTCCCTTCCCAGATATTGACTGCCTCCTAATATCTGTTCCTTTCAGTTTTAAGTTTTTTTTTTAAGGCTAGGTTATGAGGTTTTACTGGCAGAATTCAAATTCTGCTGACAGAACTTGGTGTATGTCTACATTCAGAGCTCCTTTGCAGTGGTAAAACCCTAATTTTTATTAGCAGAATTATAGGCACATCTTCCATTACAGCAGCTGGCAGAAGGTTCATGTATACCAGTGGTTCTCAAGCTTGTTAGATTTGAGGTGCCCCTCAGAAAATGCCTTCTCTTGGCTTTCACTCATTTCTTGCCTACAGAAAAATAATGCAGCAATTTTCTTGTTGCAAAAAACTTGGACCACAGTAGTGCAGAATGTTTGTGACACTATTTGAAGTCTCTTGGTGTATCTTGTGCATCATGTGAAGAGGTTTGCTAAAAATGAGCAGCACCCTTAAAAGATCTTGTGGCATGCCAGGGTGCCAAAGCACCCTGGATGAGAACCACTGATGTACATATGCATTCTCCTGTGCTGCCTTCTGGCTTTAGCAGCCTGCTCACAAGCTAGATATTTACTGCTCTGATGGTACAGCTGCTTCGCTGGAGTCAAATGAAGTTTCCAGAAGCATGCGGATCTGTTTTTGGTTGGATGGTAGTGCTGTTTGTCTGTCCCCCATAACATAAATAGACAAAGCCTCCTTCCCAATGACCTAATGTTTGTAAGACGAGGTTCTGTGGGTAAATCTAATATCTTTTTTTAGACCAACTCAAATAGGTGAAAAAATTCTTTGTAAGCTTTTGGGTACAGATACCCTTTGTCAGGCTGAGGCATCTGCAGTTGGTCTGTGCCCTTCCTGGGTGGAATAGCAAAGCAACCAGGGGCTAGTACATGTGCAAGTTTGTAATTCACTCTAAGCTATCCCATAACCATGAACATGTGCCCCCAGTGGTTGGGGTGGGCACGGCAGCGGCGGGAGTGCAGCAGTGGTACGCGGGAGCTCTTGCAGACACTGCCAGTGCTGTGGCAGGGGGGTGGCGAGTGCCAACCAGGGGTCAGCGAACACTCAGACGCCACTGGCAGTGTCGGCAGGTGTGAGGTGGGGTGGCGAGCGGCAACCACATGCCTTTTTATAGGGGGTGTACTGCCACGCTCAGGGGGTACATGTGCACCTGTGTGCACCCCCTATGCGTCACCCCTGCCCATAACACTTACAACCCTATTAAGAAAACAAAAACATAACTGGAAAATATGGTCCTAAAAGTCAGTTTGGAAAAATGCACAAATGGAGCAATATTAATTTCTTTGACATATCAACATCACTTGCTTCCTTTTCCCTTTACATTTGGTGATAACAGAACTCCCCTCCTACCTATCCCACAGAGATCACTAACACTTAAACAAAAAATACTGCTAACTAAATTCTCCCTTCTCAGGTTAACATTGTCTAATTGATGTCTGTGTTAGTAGTACACTTTAAAAGTAATTAGATAAAACCCATGACAAATCTCAGTCTCTCTGCCTGTCTCTTCCTGTCTCTCTCCTACAATTAAACAAAAAACAAAGGTTGTTTCAGCAAAGACTGATTTACTGAACTTGACTGTACAAAGCCACACATTATGGCTTTATTCAGGTTTCCACAATTGTACAGAAAAAATGTTTTTTGTTTGTACGCCACAACTTCTGCAACTAAATCCTGGAAGATATTTTTGCAGTAATTACACCTGCATGGTTACTGTTACATTTGGTGGAGTAGGTGTGCGCTGCATGTGCTTTGTTTTGTAGGAGTGACATGTATGGATGATGTGTGTTGCCTAGTGTTATAACAGTGCATTTCCCATGGCTTAGTCACCATGTAACCATTGGACTACCTTTGAGCAATTATTTTTTTAACTGTGGAAATATAGAAACAAAATTAATAATATTACAAGAATTGGATGAGGTTGGAAATATCCATACTTACAAAGGATATATTATAACAATTCTTATACCATATGTGTACTATAAATACTGTTTATTTTCATATATGTACATCATATATAATGTGTGCATTGATTATTCAAACAACCTGGCTCTTCTGGGTAGTGAATAATTATATAGCTGGAACTGACTTCATAAGAAAATAATAAAGCATATCTAGATTATTGTTTGATTTTAGTTAATATACCTGCAATACTGTTTTGGTTCCTGTTTATTATTTTATGCATTTTTACCCTAAAATGAACTTCATTTACTAAAACCCCTGTTCATATTCCTCCCATTTGGATCCTCAGTGATCCTTAGTTTTTGTATCCTTTAGGCCTCCCCATCCCCCTGGCAGTTACACCATTGTCTTCCAGTCTTTGTCACTGTGGTCTGAGGATTTCTTTCTCCTGGGCTTAACAGTTTGCCATTCAGTATCGTGATATTGCTTCTTGCTGACTGTGTCACTCAGGCTGAGATTCAAGGGTGTTTTCCATTAAGTTTTTAGTTTCTTAATAATTATAACACCTTCTCTTTCCCTTAATGCTGATGTATTTTGATTTGGAAAGACATAGGAAGGTCCAGGATTTTAAAAAGTGGGGTGCTACATGGGTGGCTGCATTTCCCCTCCCCCCCCACCCTTGCTTCCCACCAGGGTGGGCAGACCATACTGAAGGAACTTCTAAAATTCCCCTTATTGGGTAAGAATCCATACTCATCAGCACCTTCCCTCCTTTCCCATTCTCTTCCTCTCCCTTTCTGCTTATGTCTCTGTCCCAGTGCTCCTGCCCCACTCCAGCTGGGGTTGCAGTGAGCAGTTTCGTGAAGAGCTAAGCTCAGCTGGGGACAGCAGCAGCAGTGGGTGGGTTTTCTCTTCCCTGTACCTGCTTCTGGTTTGGTGGGGAATGCTCAGGGGACCAGGCAGGATGGGGGAACCTACCTGCTGCCTCCATGGCTCTCCTTGCAGCCAAGCTGGAGCAGGGCAGAGGTGTCTCAGAAGCTCCCCCCACCCAAGGTCAGCTGGGGGACTTCCAGTGGTGGGTGGGGAATGGGAGGGGGCAGGGAAGTGGGTGCTTTAGGGAGGAAGGTGTGGGTTTCTTACTTGCTTTGAGGACTTCACATCCCCAGCTGCTGCTTCCATTCTGTGGTCCAAAAACGGGCATGGCTTTGCCCTTGCAGTCCCTCTGAATCCACTCTTGAATAAAATAAGAAGAATAAAAAAGGGTAAACCCCATCTGTAATGTATTTGTTGCCATACATGTAGTAGTTTCACTCAGTTCCTTCTTTCTCCTTAACATTGCCTGTGATGAGCCTTAAAATACTTATATTTTAAATCATCCCAGATTTAGGATTACAGGCCTCTCTAACCTTATTCAGAAACTGCTGCTTTTGCTCAAAATAGAGCAAATGTCACATCATGTCTCTTTCCCTGGAAAAAAACTTGCTTGGATTTTTTTAAACCAAGGTGGGGGACACTGTAGAGTTCCGCATGCTCTCTCTACAAGGACTACTTTTGTTTTCAGCTGTGGGAAGGAATGGAATACCTGTTTTAAACGTTGTGCTAGATCTCCCTTCTCCATACCTTCTGGAAATCCTCTTACTCTTATGTTATTTCTTCTCTCAAAATTTTTCATAATCTCAGTTTTCTCTGCAAGTTCCTTTTTTTTTTTTTTTTTTTTTTTAAGATTATTGCTGATTTGTGGGTTTTTCTCCACCTTTATTCACAGGTCTGTCACCCTGTAGCCCTTCTCCCAATCTTTTTATCTCTGCTTTGATTTCATCCAATTGTGCCTCCATAGAGGATCTTAAAGTTCTGATTTCTAAGATTAACTCACCAAAATACTTTCTGGTCAAGGAGCTGTTTTATTTTTCTCCTTCTCTGCTCTGCCTGTTCTGTTCTCCCCAGTGCAGGAGCCATCTTTAATTCTGCAAAGCCTGTGAACTTAGGATCTTCCAGTGAGTTTTCTCCAGGGAAGAAACAAACAAGGGGGAAATGCTTTGGGGGAGTTAAAGGGGCTTCAGGCATCGGTGATGTTTGTGAATTTTGCTGTCTCTTCCAGAGGTCTGGCTTTAGGTAGCCATCTGCTCTGATGATGTCATGTGACCCCAACCTTGAGTGATTTTTACATACCATTACAGAAATAATCATAAATAGCTTTTATATATTTTTAATGTTTGTTATTCTGAGTTGCTTAGGGTGCCTCTACATGAGCGCGGAGGCTGCTTCGATGCTCTGTAATTACGGTGTGTTGGAGCAGACTTAATTATTCGAAACTGCTGGAGCATGATAATTGCTGCGCTCCAGCAGCCTCCCACATCTTGTGTATCAGTGTCCCCGTGCTTCAGAATGGCAGCACAGGCACTTTAACTAAAGCTCATTGAAGTGCCCCCACCTCCATTTTGAAGCGCAGGGATGCTGATACACAACACTGCGGCATTTTAATTAGAGTAGCTCTGGGAGCGTTCTAGTTAAAGCCCCTCCTACTTCCCCCCACTTCTGGAGCCATGTGTAAAAGTGTCCTGAAATTGCCAAAAAGTCAATACTTAAAATATTAAGGAACTTAACAAGGTGTACTAGATTGAATGAAAATTGAGCTAAGCATTTCGGCTGGGCTAGAATAAAATCTTGAATTACAAATCTTTACTTTTGTTTTGCTTTGTTTTGGATGTGGACCAAAATAAACCTATATACAATTAAGGTATTGCTTATGTTACATTGCTTACATATACCACTTATGTGCATACACTCTGATCCCTCTTTTCATTCCAGTTGCTGTGTTCAAAAGGAAAGGTGCTAGTGGATTTCCTAGTGTGTGTGTGTGTGTGTGTGTGTGTGTGTGTGTGTGTGTGAAAAGAATTATAATGCCGTTGAAACTTTGGGAATCCTTGTGGTTACATAAGATAGCACAACTAATGCAAGGCTGGTACTTTTTGCTTGATATTATGAACACTGATAAAATGATTGCTCTACAATTCAATTAGAATGTTCCAATATGTTATTCCTTGGCTGTAATGCTTCAGTATTCACTGCAAATAAACAATTGCTTATACGAAAGTTAAAAAGCTGTTTTCTCCACTAGATGGAGTACATTCAGCATATATTTTTAGGGCTAAAAATCTAAAAGTCTGAAATGTAACATGTTGTTAGGACCTTACATTTTTTGTACTTGAAGTACATTTGTTACACCCAACTTTATTGTGGATATATTCTTAAGGTTTATAATATGCTGTTTCTGTTTTTAAATCTGTTGTAACCTAGCCACTGGTCAACCCTGAGTTTCTGGTTTTTAGTGTTTACTGATAATTAGTTACTGAGAAGTGTTAGCATCCATGAAGGAAAATAGAATGTTACACTTCTGCTGAACTGGAGTCATTGCATGAAGAGGAAGTTCTCCGAAACATTCATTGTTGGTGACTAAGCTATTTATTTTAATAGTTAAGATCAGTGTGTGTGTGGTGAATTGTTTATTTTTACCACATTTAACACATGTAAATACAGATACCTATCCAGAGGCGCACATAAAAACATGAAACTAAAAGAGGCCTCCTGGGCCATCAGGTCCAGACCCCTGTATTCTCATTTGAATCGTTTACCTAAGAAATCCTCAGAATCATCCCTTAGTGGCAATGTATTCAAGGTGCGCTGTGAGAGTACTGGAAATGTCTTGCCACTGCATAGATGATCCTAGAAAAAAAGCCATGCTTCTTGCTACAGGAGAAAGCTGAAGGTTTTTAATCAGGGACTTCACCTAAGTGCTTCCCTACACTCCCAAAAGCAAGTAGCATTCATGAGGAGAAAAAATTATGGGATTACCAAACAGATCATTACAATGTGGGGATTGCAGATACAAGTATATATATGGAATCCTCACACTGGGGTGACTGTCCTCTGAGCCAAAATTCTCAGTCCTAACATAACATCAGTTTCATAAATTTATTCAATACAATCTTAAAGCACTTTTAACTTCTTGGTTCCCACAACTTGGCTCAGAAGAACATTCCAAAACTTCACTCTGCTGATGGATAGAAATTTTAGGTAAAAACCTACCAGCTCTCTCTCTATATCTCTCTATGTATATCTCAAACCTTGTTTTAAGCTCCTCTAACCATCTTTCATAAGAAAAGATCTTCATTTCTTTGACAGTATTAATGGGCCTTCTCTGAACTGAACCATAAGTTTTGTTTTAACTTATGTAAGAAGCAAAAAGGGGGTTTTGGTATCACCTTCTTTTGGACCAACTGTATAGCTGAGAGCAGTGTTACAGGTTTTGGGGTACAAAGTGTGCTCATGCAGATTTGGAAAGGATACTTTTTGCCCAACAGCTTGTTTAATGTAGTTGCCAGCTATATGGTTCGTCTTATAGAAGATCTCGCCACAAAACCCCCTTGCTTCTGTCATGTTTCCCAAACCATCATGGCTACAGCAACACTCCAGCCCAGTTCAACATAATTATTTTTTAAAATCAGTGACCAGAGTTGAATAAAGCTTTCTGAGTGGGGTATTACCATTTACGTGAATATACCCAATGAAGCATGTTCTAGGGTTGCATTATCTTTTCTTCCATAGTTGCTTCACACTGGTCCCTCTCTTCCTCTGTTGTCTCTAATCTTTGCACCCCTGTATTGCAGCCGAAATCCTTGTTGGTACTTAAATTTATGTATGGCTTTGCACTTCATATGTTTAAACTTAATTCCGTTTCTAATGCTCCATTCTACAAGATTATTTAATTTTTTGTGCGTAGTAATTGCTTTTTTTCTCTATTGGCAATATCCCCAGCTTAGTGGTAGCTGAAAATTTCACAAAGCACATCTACTTCTAGTACCAAGTTTTCTAATAAAAATATTAAATAGGACCTATTCAGAGGCTGATTCTTAAGGAACACCACTAAGTAACCATGCTAGTCAGATACTTTGCCTTTCAGTGTAGTGTATCCCTCTGTAGTCTCACTTAGAGCCAAATCTTTATTTATTTCACTGCTTGGATACTGAGACCTGTCCTCTTCAGTTTGTGGCCAATAATTTCACATGTGGCAATATCAAAAGCTTTGTTTAAATTCAGATAAATTAAGTCCATGGATTTGCCCTTATGCAGGAAGTTACCTTACCTTAATCTGATGCCATTCTCTTCAGATAAAATCATGTTGTATATTGTCCCATTTTCTGTTCCCTTCCATTATCCCCTTCTGTATAAGTACCAAAACCTACGCCACTGAAGTCAAGGCCTGGAATTGCTTGAGTTATTCCCCACTTTTTTTTTTAAATGTACCATTTACTGTTTTCCTAGAGTTGACAGATTCAGTAAAGTTCTATGCCAAAAAAGTATTTGGTGTTTCAATTCCTTCAGTATTCTAGAAGGAACATTTTCCTTTGACAATCAGCAATCTGCATTTTCCTTCTGCCTCCCATGTGGCAATTTCTATAATCATATCTTCTTTGGCATGTGGTAGCCCACCAGTATCCTTAACTATCTCTTTAGTCTTTTAAGCCTAAAGTAAAGTATTTATTCACTTCTTGTGTTATGTTTTGCTGTTTTGAGATTTGGAATCTTTTGAGTAGCAGTATCTGTCTGTCATACTGTACTCTTCACACTTTTATTCTGTCTCCCCCCTCCCCATACCATTTAAAGACAAAAAGACAAGAGTGGCTGTAACATTCCTCTATTCCCTGTCATGTGTCTTGGCTGTGTTGTGAATTTAGCAATATTAGCTTGCTTTCTTTTAGCATTCCTTAGACTGGAATTATCTGTTAGGTTTTTTGACTTTCAAATTTTACCTTCCTTTCTTTCTCTTCCAGCTTTTGATTTTTTTTTTTATTTTTTTTTTCCCCATGACGTACCTCTCCCCCAACCACTCATGGAGTCCAGGCCTTCAGGTTTCAAGCCAAGCCATCTTGTGATGGCTTACTCATTTTTGCTGTCTGCAAAATAAAGCAGTTTCTGTGAAACTGGTAAGAAAAAATTCTAGATTTGTGGTAAAGGTACAGGTCCTTTTCCATAGTGATTTGGAAATTTAAGGCTGCTAGTTCTAACTCAAACTCTATTTCCTAGAGCAGTTCTAGTAACATTTAGAATCATAAAATCATAGAAAATTAGGGTTGCAAGAGACCTTGGAAGGTAATCTTGTCCAACTGCTTGCTCAAAGCAGGACTGTCCCCAACTATATATTATTCTACCCAAGGTTTTGTCTAGCTGGGTCTTAAAAACCTCTAAGGATGGACATTCCATAACCTCACTGTTCTAGCCTGTTTACTACCCTCCTAGTGAGTTTTTCCTAATTCCTAATCTAAGCTTCCTTGCTGCAACTTGAAACCACTGCTGCTTGTTCCATCATCTACCAACAGTCTAGCTCTGTCAAGCACCTTTCAGGCTGTTATTAAATCTCCCATCAGTCTTCTCTTCTCTAGATTAAATGAGACTGTTTTCCTAAGCTGTTCCTCATAAGTCATGTGCCCCAGCACCCTAATAATTTTCACTGCCTTCTGCTGGACTTGCTCCAATTTGTCCACGTCCTTTCTGTAGTGGGGGCCCAAAACTGGATGTAGGACTCCAGATCTGGCCTCACTAGTGCTGAACAGAGGAAAATAAGCACTTCTGTCAGTCTACCAGCAGCACTTTTACTAATGCAGTCCAGTATACTGTTCTCCTTCACAACAAGTGCACACTGTTGGCTCATATTAAGCTTACTGTTCATTGTAACTCTCAAGTCCTTTTTTGTAGAGCTCCTGCTTAGCCAACTGGTCTACAGCCTGTACCAGTGCATGAGATTATTGCGTCCTAAGTGCAAGACTTTGCACTTGTCCTTTTTGAACCTCATGCAACTTTTTTTTTTCTTTTAGTCCATCCTCCAATTTGTCAAGGTCTCTCTGAATCCTAGCCCTACCCTCCAGCCTATGTAACTATGTACCCAGCAGGGTGAGGCTCCCCTTCACTTCCGGCAGAGTCTGGGACCTGCATGGCAAGGGGCAGGGAAGGCAGCTGGTTCTATTGTGCAGGGTTTCTCTGCATTCGGCGTGAGTGTCAGTAGCAGTATGTGTGCTGCAGGGAGCCCTGTGTGATAGAGGCAGTCAGCCTGGCTGCACTCCTTGCTGCCATGTGCAGTGCTGGCTGGAGTACCTGCAGGGGCCAGCAGCACTCTGAATGTCTACCTCCTACTGTTGCTGGTGACAGGCTGTGCACTATGGGGGAGAGTGTGTGGGGGGGTGGTCTCCACACCCCTCCCACTTCCTCACACCCTGCCCACCCGAGCTCTGCGCTCCCGCCACCCCCCTGGGCATGGGCTCTGTGCTTCCACTACTCCCAGCACCATGCTCCATGCTCCCACCCAGCTGCTGCAGCTCCTCCTTCCTTTGCCCCTGCCGCTTCTCTACCTGCTGCTTGGAGCGAGCGCTGTGGTAGGAAGACGAGGAGGAGCCACTGGATGCTGGAGAAGCTGAGCAGGTGCCCCAGTAGCTGTAGCAGTGACAGCAGCAGTCCCATCCTGAAGCTGTGCATGGTGGCTGGAATGCCTAGTTTTAAAGCCCTTTGCACTGTGTTAATGAGTCTATTTGCAGACATGCTCTCTCCTCTCTTTGTTAGGTGGATCCCGTCTCTTCTTAACAATCCTTCCTCTTGCAACAACATCCCATGGTTGAAGAAGCCAAAGCCCTCCTGGCAACACCACCTGCACAGCCATGCATTGATCTGCAGGATGCATCCCCTCCTGCCTGGGCCCTTCCTCTTGACCTGAAGGATCAAGGAGAACAATACCTGAGTCTTTGTCCCCTTCAGCCTTGCACCCAAAGCCCTATAATCACTTTTGATCTGCTCATGGTCTTCCCTGGCAATATCCTGGGTGCCCACATGGATGAGCAGCATGGGGTAGTAATCAGAGTACCAGATGAATCTCAGTAGTCCTTCCATGACATCTTAGGTCTGGGCCTTGGGCAAGCAGCAGACCTCCTGACACAACAGGTCAGGATGGATGCCTCTGTCCCCAGCAGATGAAGGCATCTATCCACTACCACCCATTTCTTCTTGATGGCAGTGATCTTGATGCTTCCAATGGAACTTGCTTCTTCTGTGTTGCTAGAGCTTCATATCTGTTCTCCAGCCAAATTATTGCAGGTGGAGATGAAGACTTCTGCTTACTGCTAGAGGTCACAAGCTTCTAGCTTCTGCCTTCCTGGGAGTCCATGGACTCTTCTTTCTCTAGCACTCTCTTGTACTCCTTCCTCTGCAGTCCTAGAGGTCTCTTCTGGCACTGAATCATTGAATTTCCTCATGGTGGAAGATGTTTTAGATGCTCACCACCTCTTCCTGTAGCTCTCTTGTCTGCTCCATGAGGGACACCACCAGGAGGCACTACTCACATCATAGGCCATCCCCCACCTGGCTGTCACTGTAAGGAACCTGCAAGCCATAGTCTCCACAGAACCACACTAGGATTCCGGTGGAAGTCTCAAGAGTAGGTGGTCCTGCCTGGACTGACATCTCACAGGTACAAGCAGCACAAGAGTTGGCAATAGCAGTGGCTCTAGCACTGCTGTGTCCTCCAGCCATCTCTTTGGGTCTCTTAAATCTTCTTCCTATCTCTTCCTGGGGTTCTTGTCCAGTCTCCTTGAAGACCCCCAAGGTAGGGGAGAGCACTACCTCCCATGGAAGCCCATTCCAGATTCTGAAAACCCTTACTGTGAAGAAGTTCTTTCTAATGTCCAACCTAAATCTGCTCTCCGTCAATTTGTGGCCATTGTTCCTAGTTACTCCAAGGGGTGCCCTAGTAAAGAGAGCGTCTCCTATTCCCTGGTGCCCTCCCGTGATGAATTTATAGGCAGCCACAAGATCACCTCTCAACCTTCCCTTGTGAAGGCTGAAGAGATCTAGGTCCCTCAGTCTCTCCTCGTAGGGCCTTGCCTGTAGGCCTCTGGCCATACAGGCCCTCCTCTGAATTCAGGTCCTCCTCTGAACCCTTTCAACATTCTCCGCATCCCTCTTGAAGTGCGGCACCCAAAACTGGGCAAAATACTCCAACTGCAGCCTGACCAGTGCTGCATAGAGGGGAAGCATCACCTCCCTGGACTCCTCTGTAAGCTGGCCTGTTTGCTGCTTTTTGGTCTTGAAAGGCTCCCTTTCCTTTTCCTTCCTAACTTGCTTCTTCTCTCAAAGCTTACAGTGAAAGAAGGTGAGAGGGCTTCCAGGCAAACTCTAGCAAACTCTCCACTCAGTCTGGACTCTAGTTAAACAGGGGGCTAAAGTGTTGATCTAAGTGCTGAGTTTTAGCGACTTATATGTAGTTTAGTTGCTCTTAATTAAAGAAAGGACTTACCTTAAAGGCTCCCTTTCAAAGAGCAGGGTGGCAGACTGTCTTGTAGAGGTTCACCAATACATCGGTCCAATATCGGATCAGCACTGATATAAAGAATATTGGTTGTATCAGAAAATGACCCAATGTGGCCAATAATTTGACTGATAAATGCCCATGCGTGTGTGCAGCCGCAGCACAGCATGCAGGCAGTGAGGAGCATAGCCTGGCAACTTGGAGAGCTGCATGCAGCTTGTAAGTCCATTGTGGTGGAAAGGGAGGGAGGAGGGAAGGAGCGTGGGGGGCAGATCAACGCCCCCTGCAGTGAGGGAGGGAGTGGGGCAGGGGCTGCCCAGCCAGGGCAGGATGGGGCACAGGGCAGAGCTGCAGCTCATCCAGGGGACATGGGGGGGCAGGGAGCATGTGCCTTCCAGATCTGTGTGGGGCAGGGCAGGAGGGCTGCAGCTGCCGCCTGGAGCTGGGGCTGTGTAAGGCTCTTCTCGGCAGGGGCTGGGCTCGGGGTAGGCAGCAATGGCACTGGGAGGGGACTGCGGCAGGGGGGAGGGGGCAGAGGCTGCAGCCACTCCAGATTTTGCCATAGCACTCCCAACTCTCTCTCCCAGGGCTGTTGCCGCTCACCTGATGCGGCCCTGGCTCAACCCCCACCTCCACCCATGCACTGGGAAGAGCCGGAGCTGCACCAGGACAGTGAAATTTGGGGCGTCCGCGGCTTCTCTCCTCCTCCCCCTCCCCCCCTCCTGTAGCTCCCTCTTAGTGCTGCCACCGCCTGCCTCGAGCCCACCCCCTGCTGAGAAGAGCCCGGCACAGTCCTGGCTCCAACCAGCAGCTGCAGCCCACCTGCCCCACCCTGCCCAGATCTGGGGGACACCCCCCTGTGCCCTCCTGGGGTCTACGCAGTGGCAGGAGCTGTTTTCCACCTCCCTTCCCCCCCCCCCCCCCCATCTCCTCCGGATGAGTTGCAGCTCCTTCCCATGCCCTGCCCCACTTGACTGGGCAGCGTCTGCCTCTGCCCCAGACCCACTTCCTCCTTTACCGCATGGGGCATTGATCTGCTCCCCCATGCCCCCCCCTCCCCCCCAGTCCACCACAGCAGACTTACAAGCTGGATGCAGTTGTATCAGAAATCGGATCGGTATCAGCCTCAAAAATCTCTGTCAATGTACCCCTATTGTCTTGCAAGCTGAATTGTGAACTGCCCTGTTTGTGGTCCCTGTTCACTTGCTTGCTCCCTGATTTCTTGGGGAGTCTCGTTTTATACTCTCCTGGGCCTGCACCACCTCTACGCCCTTTTTAGGGCTTTGGTCAGAGGCAGGCAGCAGTTGCCCAGCAGTCACTCGGCTAGCAGCATTCAACTGCTTAGAGCACATACCCAAACACAGTCTACCAGACGAATGCTCAGTAAGCCACACACACAGGTGTCTTCGCTCATGTGCCTTCCAGGATCTGATGCCTGGTTCCTCTTTCTCCTCCCTTTCCTTCTCTTGCTTGGCAGTTTGCAAGCCATCTGCTTCCTGTTTGTCCCTGTTTGCTTGCATTTCTACTAAGTGCATGTTGTTTTCCTAATTTCTACCTATTTACATTCTCACTGGCATCCTGTCACACTTTTAGCTTCTCATTTTTTGAAGTCTCAGAACAGCAGAGACTTCCTATGCCTGAAGAATGGTGTTTGCTCCTGAAAACTTGCTAAGGACTTTTTTCCAACTACTCAGTTGGTATAATAAAAGATATCACATCTTCCCAAAGAACTTTGCCTGCCTATGTCCTTAGACCAACACAGCTACAACCAAAAACCCAGCAAGTGGAAGAAGATACACCTGAAGAACAGAAGTGACAAGTAAGTGAGCAGGGAACTCCTGAATCCTCATTTGTAACTTCTCTAGTGAAAATAGCACTTGGTTCCTTGCTCCAGAACCAGCAAATCAATCAACACTTCTGCAGTGGATTCTACTCCAGTACCAGCAGTTCTGACCACAGGAAGAGGCATGGCTTCTGTCACCAACCATCTCCTCCAAAGGGAGGCCTAAACATTAGTCCTTTGGAGAATAACTAATTTTTTCCCATGTATTGTGCATGGGTCAGTTATTGCTTAAATAAGCATAATGTCCTTTGGAGTAAGGACCAGAACCCAAATCTCCCCATTCCAGATTAGTGCCCCTAACCATGGGTAGGGAATCATGCTCACTTGCTCTCCTTCTGTGTGGCCCATTTCATCTTGAACTCTTCTAAACAGTGGTTCAGCTTCAACAGAGGGAGTGAGAAGTTCCACAGTTTGAATAGTCTGTAGTGTGGGGATTGAAGCACCCTCATGGGAGGGAGATCTACAAGGGCTGAGGGAACATCAGACATTTGGCAAGTGCCCTACTTGACCAATTAGAGGATTGGACAAAACTCAGAGAAACCTTCACAAATAGGAGGATTAGACCAAAAGAAATCTCTTGAAGTTCATTAAGGACAAGTGCAAAATCCTGCACTTAGGACAGAACAGTCCCATGCACCTGGTGTGCAGGCTGAGGACTGACTAGCTAAGCAGCTGCTCTACAGAAGAGGACCTGGAGGTTACAGTGGACAATAAGAGGCCACTCGACTCATTTTTTCCCCTACTGTTTATAATTACGTTGTCCAGGAAGGCCAGTGAATGAGAAGCTCTCATGGCATGATTTTGGTTATGAAACATTTTATTATGACCCAATGCTAAGTATTCCTAAGATTTCTCACATAAAAGTATGTTGATTCATATGTATCAGTTTACCTATCATTTTTTCTTTGTGAGCCTATAAGGAAAAAATAGTTATTTTTGAAACTTTGACAACATGATTTTTTGTCTTTCTATATCATCATTGTCATCTTTCATGCATCAAAAAGCTAAGCTATCTGCTACCAAATGCTGACATGCCCCTTTTCCAAATATTACTGTTCGTTTTATTTGGACACCAGCTGCATTTTCTGCCTAGGTCAGGAATATTTCCATATTTACAATCTGTGAAGCTTTACATGGAGTAACTTTCATTAAGCTCTATGCCTTGACCTTGTTGCTGATACCTAGGGACCTACGAAATTCATGGCAGAAGTAGGCTGTGCAGTGGGCCCTTTTAATCTTGAAGGTTCCCTGTGTGCCCTCCACTGCTGATTGGTGGAGGGCCCCCACTGCTTGTTGCTTCCTCCTGATCAGCCAGGAGGCAAAAACTGCAGTTTTAACTATGGTGCTGTTTTTGCTGCTCACTGCTGATCAGTCTAGGGGCCCTGACAGCCCTGCTGTCTGTTGTTGACTGGCTGGGAAGCAAAAACAGCACCATATTTAAAACTATTTTGTTTTTTTTTACCTTCCTGCTGATCAGGAGTAGGGAGAGGGCATCAGAGTTTGCCCAGGCTGTGCGGTCTGTGGCTGCCCCTGTGGTGCTCCACGTGGAGCCGAGCCCTGCTTAGGCCAGCCCGTGCCATGCTCCAGCCTGTGCCTGCCAGCCTGGCCCTGCTCAGCACACGCATCTTCTAGCAGGGTTGCTCCCAGTGTGGTTGCAGGCACCCAGATGCTTCTCTGTTCCCTTTGTCTCCAGCAGTGGCTCCTCCTCCTGCTGCGCTGCTCTAGACCTGGAGGAAGCTTCAGCCAGGTGGCTCCTGCCCCAGTACATAGAGCTCCAGTTCTGGCTTCCATCTACTTTCCATCTACTTCACGCGCCCAGCGCAATGCGCAACCACCTCCAGGCACAGGCTGGAGCATGGCACAGGCTGCCCCAGGTGGGACTCAGCTCCATGCGGAGCACCACAGGGGCAGCCACAGACTGCACCGCTTGGGCAAGATCTGCTGCATGCGCCCCTGCCCCCCCCCCCCCCCCTTCCTCTACTTCTGATCAATGGGGAGGCAAAAACCACAGTTTTAAATATGGTACTGTTTTTGCCTCCTGGCTAGTCAACAACAAACAGTGTGGCTGCCAGGGCCCCACAGCCAATCTTGAAGGTTCCCCTGTGTGTCCCCCACCATTGATTGGTGGAGGGGCCCTGCTGTTTGCTGTTCCCTTCTGATCAGCTGGGAGGCAAAAACCGCCATCTTAAATATGGTGCTGTTTTTGCTGCTCACAGCTGAGGGGCCCTGGGAGCCCTGTTGTGTGTGGTTGACCAGGTGGGAAGCAGAAACAGCACTATATTTAAAACTGTGCATTTTGCCTCCCAGCTGATGAGGATTAAGCTGCAAGCAGCAGTGGTGGGTGCACAGTGGAACCTTCAAGATGAAAGGAGCTGCTGAACAACCCGCTCCTGCTGTCAATTTAGTAGGATTCTACTGATACCAGATGATAAGTTTGTAGCCCTGCCCTTCCAGTAGTTGTCAGCTTCTGTCATTCAGTATTCCTCTGTTGCTCCTGTGGAGTGGAAGAATGCTGCTTAGCCACTTCCTTCAGTGGAACTCTGCTACCTCTCACACACCACAGCTAACCAATAGTGTGTGTGGTGCCTGCTCTGTGTATCCCTCACCTTACCTGCCTTTCATTCCTGCTTTTTTCAAACCCTTCCTTATCTAGTTTTATGAATTCATGAGGAAACTGAAAGACAGTTATGGCCACCTGACTTTTGTGTATGCAGGTCAGGGGAGAAGGGGGAGAGCAAAAGGACCTGAAAAGCGCAACTGTAGTCCAATCCATGCTTTTGTTTAACATTACCATAGCCTGATGTAGCCTTTCTAACTTTTGCTAACCAGTATTTGTGCTTGCTTTGCTCTGCTTTGCCATGCCGTAATATGACCAAGAACAGGAAATTGCTTCTTTTTGTTCCTGGCTTTAAGAAACTGTAATATCTCTGTACCTTTTCCCAGGGGGCTTTATTTGCTAAGCAGATAAGGTAAGTCGGATGGACAAAATATTTTTGTTGTAATGCAAACAGTAAATCACCGTCAAACTTTCCCAATAAGGAAACAAAGCTAAAAGACTTCCTTGCCTTGCATAACAGATTTTTTTTTCTTCTGAATTTATCAACTGAATAGGTCAGAGAGCACTGGGCTGATTCATTCCAAATGTCAAAGTGGCCTACAACCGCATCTATTTCCAGCTGTCCCTCAGTAATTTGACAGTCACTAATTCCTCAAGTTACTCATCTGTAAAGTGGGGATGGAGTTTTCTGTTGAGAAGCATTTTTTTTAAATGTGTTTCTTATATCTAAAAGGTGACAGGTGAGCCCAATGGGGTCCATAACTTAATATAGGTTTAAAACCAGAAAAATGTATTTAGGTATCAAAGTGAACTAACTCTCTCTCTCTCTCTCTCTCTCTCTCTCTCTCTCTCTGTGTGTGTGTGTGTGTGTGTGTGTGTGTGTGTGTGTGTGTGTGTGTGTGTATATAAATAAAATAATATATATTTTTTTGTGGATCAGTTTACAAACAGGAAACAAATTTTCTTTTAATTTTTTAGATATGGCAAGGTCGTATTGCGATGCGGCGCATTGGAACATTATCATTTTAAAGGTGGTGACTATTAGGGCTGTGCGAAACAGCACCATTTTGTTTAGACTTCCGTTCTGCCATTTTGAAAGGACAGTGTTTTGTTACGTTGTTTCATTTTGAAGCACTGTTGTGTTTCGTTTTGTCGAAACTGTTTCATTGTTTTGACATGTTTCAACATTTCACCCATAGGCTATAATGGGGAATCATGAAAATGCCTAAAACTGTCATTTCTTGCCTAATTTGGATGAAAATTGCAGGGATGGTAGCTCCTGAGGGCATGAAGTTTCAAGGAGATAAGTTCCAAGGGTTTTGGGAAACTGCACCTCAAACTGTTCAAAGCAAAACTGACACTTGCTGGCAGTGGCAGCCTCCTCTCATCCAGCATGCAGATCTGGGGGCCCACACCCCTGAGAGGACTGTGCCAGACTCCTCCCAGGGTTGCGAGCCCCTGGATCTGTGCGCCAGATGAGGAGGCTGCCAGCGCCAGATGAGGAGGCTGCCAGCACCATGCAAGATTGATGCTGCCACCAGTCCCAAGTGGCAGCGGCAGCCTCCTCTCATCTGGCGCGCAGATCTGGGGGCTCGCACCCCCGGGAGGAGTCCAGCACAGCCCTGCAGCCCTCCCGAGGGTGAAGGCCCCTGGATCTGTGCGCCAGATGACAGGAGGCTGCCACTGCCACCTGGGACCAGTGCTGAAGCCAAGTAAGCCTAGCTTTGAAACTTGAAACGTTTTGAGTGCCCTTGTTTCGTTTTGAAGCCTTTTGTTTTGTTTCGATTTTGCTGTTTCAAGCTTGAAACGTCAGAATAGCTTTGAAATGAGACACCCGTTGAAATTTTGCACTCTCCTAGTGACTACGCAGAATAAGGAAATCAAGCCTCTTCCATGTAATTGCTGTTACAAGGAGAAAAGAGACTCATTCTTTGTACCTGCGGGTGTTGCAAAAGCCTCGGTTGCCTGTGACTTAAAAACCCAAGCCAACGCTCCTATCTTTCTTTTGTCAAAAACCTCAGTCTGTCTAACCTGCAGTCTTCCCCCAATTTCAGGAGAGGATCCATTTCTTATAATTCACAATTTAAAATATCTGCCTTGCTTTTAATAGACTAACAAAATACTGATTCTGGTGGTAAAATCATTGAGATTATTTCACTCCATACTTCTGTGTGTGTGTTGTCTTGGTCTATAATAAATGATTTGCATTCAGTTTATATTAAGCTGATGTAGTGTTTTAATGACAGGTCTTTGATATATTTTTCAGTATCAGCTATAGGAGCATCTTTTTTTTTTCTTAGAGGCATCAAAACTGATGACACAGAATGTCAATTGTCATGACAGGATGAATCAGAAGCCTTGACTTGGCTACGATCCACTATATAACCAAGGAACTTGGGCGTGTAATAAAAATTTTATAGTAGATTTTTGTTCCCCAGGTGGATGCTAATCTGAACCAGATAGTCATTCAGCCATACTCATTCTTGCATGACTGTTACCTATCAAGGACTAAACGAAGTAATTTTCTTGTGGATAAAACTTACCAGTTTTTCATGTGAAGGAAGAGGAAAGAAGCAAAAAACCTGTTTGTTCCAATCTTTCACTCCCTTGTGGCTTGCTATAAGCAAGCTATAATCAGTTCAGGCAGATAGGCTTGTTTGAAGTAGGTTAATACAGTAACATGTGCAGCATGTTTCCATAGCAGCAGTAATCTAATGATTTTCCTTTTTTTTTTTTAATTTTTTTTTTTTTACTTCTTTGCTTCTTATCGGTTTTGAAATGCAGCATTGAACAACAAAAAGCATATTTAGGTCAGGTAAAGAAACGTTTGCTAGCACGAACTCTGTGCTGAGCATTCTGGGAGAGCTCTTTCTTGCAGCAGATGAAAATTCTTTGTGGCTGGCAGCAGAAACTGCAGCAGTTACCTTTGCAGTTTCTTTTCATCTTGGATATGTTCTGAGGATCTTTGAAAAACAGGAATCCAGTAGCTAATTCTTTTAACCTACTTTTATCTCTATCAGACAGTAATAGCACATTGTGAGAACGTCCTATTTGAGTTTTATAGCTGAGGTGTCATTTTGTTTTTTTCCACCATCCTCCTATTTTATTTTCTACGTCTGGATTTTTGGCAGTTTGTTGCCTTAATAAACAGGATTGCATTACAGCAGCTGATAGCTTTTGGTCTAATGAGATACTAGACACTGGACTTACTGAAGATGGTACAGAGGAAAATTATTTCTGTGGAGCAGAGGAAGACATTCTGCAAATGGAGCTAGGGTTGCTAGAAGTGCAAATTTCAACATATTTGGAATGGGTTGCACTACTAGTGTGGTTCTGTTTAAAGGCATTCGTACAGTTTTTGAGAGAAACTGTGCTTATATTTGCAAACAGCAAGGAGAAAATAATGCCCTTGAATATACAGCACACAGCTTGTCTAATGAAGATTCAGGAATACTGATACATTCATCCCTGGTAAATGCTGGCTTGCTTATTTAATGGTATTGAATTAGTCAATGAAATTTATATTTTAAAGTATATGTTTTAATGTAAATTCACCTTTTATATGGTAGGTGTTAATATCCTAGACAGTGTTTTTAAGTGAATGTCTCATGCGTTACACATTTGTGCACACTGGTGTTATAGATTCAAAAGCTTGTTTCCTTTATATATTGTTCATTTAGACTTGTACTGATACAGGTTTCTTAAAAATCGGGTTTTGTTAGGAGGTTTATAAGGGCATAGATTCATATACTGGAATTTTTCTATTTGGTATTTTATCTGGTGTAATTGTCTGACAGATGGTTATAATATTTGGTAAAATATAAGAAAATTGAATGCATTAAAGGGAAATACTGATGCAGGTTTACGTTTTTAATTTTCTCATGAACCTGGGTAGGCTTTCTGAGGAAATGTGCTGCTGCAGTAAACTAAGCTGGAAAGGGATAAATGAACATGATACAAGAAGAAAATTATTGATAAGGATAGTAATTACTACCTACATTTGCCTGTTACGCTGAAATGCTTTTAGGTGTTGTCTAATGCACAGGAAACAGGTTTTGAAGTGGGACTCTCCTCTTTGTATTCCCCAACTAGTGATGCAGAAATGCATTGGATGTATTGCATTTGGGCTTGAGGGGTGGAAGTGTAATCACCAGTAGGCGTCACTTGCTGGCAAATTCATGAAGTGGTTCTGACAGGTAAGGGTTTTAGGGTGTGTGTATTATTATTCATACATTAAACTCTTGTGTCACTTATAGAAAGACAGGTGATGGGTCTGGTAAATCATAAGAATATTTACAATACAAATGTGTGGTTAGTGTCTAGGTTGAGACCAGTTGCAGTTAAAGGAAGTTCATGTTTGGATGAAGGGGTGCTATAACAATTAAACAGCTGTATTTTTTTTTAATGGAACTTTGATCCTAGTACAGCAAGTTAAGGGGTTTTCTTAGGTGCAAATACTGAAAATTTTGATCCTGCCCTAAGCAGTTGAGGAAACTTAAAATATGCATCCTCTACCTTGAGTGCATATTTTAAACCTGCATGTTTTGAAATTGATCATTAGTTGGCATAAAATAAGGCTTTCAGAACCTTTTCAATCTGGCCACTTTTGAATGTCCAGTCTCCTCCACTGCTGAATAAATACTACTCACATTATTTGCAGTTTTAGGAAAAATGTGTTAACCCTTCATAATTAAACACAGTTAAATCAGTTGTCTGAATCAAATAAATCAATTAACAGTATTTCTCCAGTCATACTGTTCAGGAAGGTATGACCTTTTGTAACATGATAGAACATGAGTTCCTTCTGTTGAATTGTCACTATCATTTATTCCTTTGATTTATGTAGCAATTTTGTTCTAAATGCTATTGCTTCAGTTGATACTTGTCCAGTTCAGGTTTTCAGATTTGGCCTGCAGATTCATCAGATGAACATTTACCGTTCATTATCATGGAGGTTTAAGGAAGACATAGAGCTGCTGTGTAATATATAAATATGTATGGTGACCTGATCGTTGGGCTGTTAATTATATGGATATATTGGTTTGGTTGAATTTTGTTTGATTTAGATCCTGAAAGGTTTTTATAGTGTAGTGGAAGTCATTGGCTCCAAGGAGTCAGATTTTTGCTCTGTCTACTGGACTGCTTTGGTCCAGAAGAACAAAAGTCAGAAATCTAGAAGAGCAAATGGATGCTGGCTTGAAAGGTCTCCCTCTTCCCTTATACCCTCCCCTCTGGAGAGAAAAGAGAGCATGTGTTGGGAGAGCTATTCTTGGAAGTCAGACTGGTGTACCAATACCCTCTCAGATGCCTGAATTAGCTAGGTCTGCCTACATTGTCAGGGGGATTTTAAGTGTTTGCAAGATAATGTTTGCTTATCTTCTGGTTTAGAATCCTTTTCCTCCTATACTTAATTCCTGTTTTGGGTAGATGACTGATGCTTGTGTTTTATGAAGGATGTCTGGTCTCCCTGAAAGGTGGAACTACAAAAGTGACACCCAGTTGGACCAGCTTGATAAGCAAAGGTGATGGAAATTAGGGTATTGCATATTAGGGCCTAGTTGTAAGGGCAGGAATTCCAAAAGTTCTCCATGGAAGAGATGAATCCTTGGAGGGCAGTGCAGAGAAAAGACTGGTACAGTTTGCCATTTTAATTTACAAAACTTTTTGTGATGGGAAGTGTGTACATAATAATCTTTCCTTCACAAATTGCACAAACCAGTTGATCCAGTTGCCTTCTCCTTTTAAGCTTAATTTTTGTGGGGAAGAATTTGACTTTCTACTCTTTAGTATAACTGCCTTCCTCAGGACTGGCTACTAGTTGGCAGGGGCAGGAAAGAGAGGCAACAGTAGGGTCTCATTTCCTGTCTTCTGCTTGTAGAATAACACAAAAGTTGAAGTTTTTTTTTTTATTCTGACAGAATTTAACTATGATGAATGTCTGACCTGGTTACTATCTCATACAGTCTCTTGAACAGCATGAAGAAATTGATCTGTAGTGGCCTTCAGATACCAATCTGATGATGAATTCTTTAATAGAAATAATACTTTTTCCAGGGAGCCACCCAGTTTGGCATTTTCCTAATTTTGCCTTTTAACCATTGTTGTTTCTACTGCAGCAGCCAGCCTGTATGTTCTCCCTATTCTCAAATTATCGTTGCATCAATAGATTCAGAGTTTATCTGTCTACTCTCACCAGTGTTACGTTAAAAATGTAACTTGCTGCCTTCGGAACATGAGTACTGCTCTATTGCCTTTGTGTTCCATCTTGATGTCCAGAGTCTATCGACAGATCTCAGTTGGGCCTCTAGCTGCAAATGATTCAGTCAAGGAAATATTAAATTAGTCCCAGATAACCCTTTAGATAACAGTAGGCATTTTCATCAATTTTGCTTTTACTTTCTTCTTCCTAAATTTTGTCCCTTTTAGGAAACAAACATTTGCTGCATTGATACCTATAATTTATGTGTTCAGCCTTCTCTTGTAACTCCAGGTCACAGCCTCAGGGTGCTCCTGAATCTCCTGTACTACCTAGATCTTCATGTGGCAGAAGTGAGTTCCTTTCACCAACTTTATTTGGTGAGAAGGTGGTGACCCTTTCTTTCAGATTCAGATCTGGCCACCACCATCTATGCCATCATCATCACCTCAAGGCTAAACTAATACAGTCTATATGGGGCTGCCCTTAAAGATGGCTTGAAAACAGAATGCAGCACCTCACCCTTTGACAGGGTGGGTCACAAGGAGCACATAACTCCAGTGCTCGAGAGTCTGCATTGGCTTCCATTAGCTTTCCAGGTGAAATTCAAGGTGCTGGTTTTGACCCATAAGGCCCTGAATAGCCTGGGCACTGCGTACTGAAGGGACAACCTTCTCTCCTATGCCCCACCATGATCCCTAGGGTTAGCTGGGAGCAAACTCCTGTAAGTGCTATCAATATGGCAAGTGTACTTGGCCAAAATATGTGGCATGTTGTTCTTAGTAGTCACTCCTCAGCTCTATCATGCCTTCCTCTCCTTGAGGCCTGCCAGAGCCCAAGTCTGGATATCTTTCAGAAGGTGCTGTAAGACCTTCTTATTTGGGTAGGTGTTTAACAAATAAAGGTAGACCGCAGTACTGTTTAGTGGGTTTCTGTTTTATGTTGGTGACCTAGTTGCCTTGACTTTTTTTTTTTAAGGGTTTTTTTTTCCCCCCCCATATTCATTCACCATTTTTATAACTCTATTCTGTTATTGTAAACTGCCCTGAGCCTTTGTTAGGATGGGAGGCATATAAATCAGATAAACTAAATAAATAAATTAGTTATATTGATTTGTTTAGGATATTTGTAAGGAATCTAGTCACTTATAGTTCAAGGTATTATAAAAGAACTCAGACATTATTAATTCACTTTACTAACTTTTTTTTCCCTTCAAAATCAAGCGTGCATCACATTCATCTTTGTCTGATTCCTGTTTGCTTCATAAGCCAGATGCTCTTCTCGCACAGCAATACTCTCCTCACCTCTTCCAGCTCTTTCATTTATTCTTATTTCCATGCTCCCACCTATACTTTCGATATCTTTGACTGTACACCAAAAATCCCTCCATGCCAAATTGTTCTTGAAGTTATGGGCGGGGGAGGTATTACGGTCTGGCTTGCTTATACTGTATCCTTTCCAAAAATTCTATCTCTGTATATGAATGCCTTTGCATACTTGAACTGCTTTCTTTTTTTACTTCATGTAATTGGACAAAAGTGAAGACTCTTATGTCTTCTGTTATTGCAGAAGCTATTAGGATAAAAATCTTAATGTCTGTCTTCAAATTCATCATGTAAATTTCTCATTTCTTTAATAATATCAAATGTTCTAAGTAAGGAGGGTAATTCTTTGAAAAAATATTTTTTTATCATGTTTACTGTAATACACCTAAGGCTAATTGAAAATGTGGTCCCATTTTGCTAGTCTCAGAGTTTGCAATCTAAGGAGGTAAGACAGATGCATGATACTAGAAATGGTTAAAGCATAAATAGAACAATGTGATCATGACAAATGTCATGTTAATTCACAGATTTTTTATCTTGCAGTGGCTTCATGTTAAGAAATGATTAGCTATATGGGAAGACTAAGGAAAAGAAACCTTGCAGGATGAGGAAGGTTTTGTTGTAGCAAACAGCCATTCAGATTGATACAGGGAAAAAATGTTCAGAATGCTTTTTGAAAATGTCTGTTTTAAACATTACTTCTCAATATGCTTGAACAATTTTTTTTTCAGTGTTGTACTGGTTTCAGTACTTTACAGTTATGTAATACTTAAACGTTTTTAAAAATTGCAACCTAGTAATAAGAAATTTTAAGGTCATTTGTCAGATTTAAAGATCATTATACAACATTTAAAGATGCATTAAAGTATTGGGCCATCTGGTCAATGAATTTAGTCTACAGTGCAAAATATTCTTAATATGAACAATTATATTACATAATTTCTATAGACAGGATTCCCAAGACATTAGAGGAAATACTAGGCATGTCATTTAATCGATGCTGATATACTGCATGCCTAGGTTTTATGAAAAGTTAACTGGTAAGATAACTATTAAAAACAAGGCCTAGTAAAATAATCTAAAAACAAAACAAAAAAAGCTCCCTGCTAATTTGACGATTCCAGCAAGAAAAAAATAGTTTCCAAGAAACTTAACCTTTTGTTGACTCAGAATAATATAATATTTTAAGCCAGTGATTTTTCAGCCAGGGTACAATGACATCTAGGGCTACTGCAAGTTCCTCATAAGGGTGCAACCCAATATTAGCATTTGCTAGGTATGCAAACATCAACACATGATTCATAAAATAAACCCAGAGATTTCAAATAGGAATCCTTCGTATCAAAATATTCTGACCTGTTCTAGTCATTTGAGCCCTTTGCAACAATATTGCTTTATTTTTCTGTAGTCCTAAAATGAGTGAAATGTAAGAGGGAGTGGTGCTTTAAGTCTAGTAAGTGGTGCCTTGAGTATAAAAACATTGAGAACCACTGTTTTAGGAAGTTTTGAAAATCTTCAGCATAATTTTTCTGTTGATGGTAATAATGGTTGAACCACTGGCTCTTTTAAATATTTCTTTAAAAATATCTTCTTGAAGTGTGTACAGAGGCAAGGGATAAAGTTTCAGTATGACTGATTCCTAACTGCCTAGCAAGAGACATGGGATAGCAAAGATTAGAAATATGTTTTCGCTGCAAGGTTGATTTTTGTGTTAATTGTTCTAGGGCAGTGGTGCTCACAATTTTGGCTCTGCAGCCTAGACGAATGGCACCGAGCCGGGCTCTGGGCCAGATAGGGCCCCATGCTTGCTCTTTGCATCAGAATCAGGCTCCAGGACCCCTCTCTTTCTCTACCTGGCCAGAGCTTGATCCTGGCTGGTTGGGGGTGGCATGCTGGGATCAGGTCCCACGCTGCCCTTTATACCTGATCTAGCCATACAATATGGCACTGGGGGCCAAGCACCCCTGTTCTAGGGAGAGACACTTTAAGTAGGCTGACTGTATAATTAAATTTAAGTGTATGTGCTACTATCAAAGGAGATGTGCTCCTTTTTGCAGGATCTAGTATAAACTCAAAATAGAGGAGAAATTAAACCCTTAAGAAAAAAAAGGAAAGCAGTACTATGTAGTTATTCAGATAAGTAATTTATAAAATACAGAAGCACTTATCTTTTTAAAAAGTAAATTCATAAAAAGTTAGACCTCTTCTTCCCCTTCTTTTGTGGGTGGGGGAGGAGAAGATAAGCTCTTCATTTGAATGTCTTTGGACTAATTCTCATTTAATATAAGAGAAGGAAGTGAACAGGAGAAAGCGCTGTTTGTTTTTTGATGTACAGTCTTGGCAGTGACTGAACTAAGTAGCCATGTCAGTAAGAGTTTGAGAAGAGTTTAGAAGTTATGCTGTTTAAACTGAAATGTACTATATCCAAGTGTGTAGAAGTTCTCTATGATCTTAAAATTATGGTTGCAACATATAGATAACAGATTCCTCTTTGGCAGCTGTATCCTGAAATAATGGTATAATTTAGACTAAAATACTCCCTACTTCCGCTCTGTGAAAACAAAGGGAGGCAGTGCAAAATAGAAGCAAAGGTGCTGCTAAACATTCGTTAACTTTTGTCCACTTTTATTTACACAGGAAAATAAGCTGTTATTTTGTAAATTTAACTCTATATCTTGTTTCCGCTTTGACTCTTAAAACAGCTGTGGAAAAAATGTTTTTTACCAATTGCTAGTTTTGTTCCTTTTAGAGTTTAATGATCAAATTGTGAAGTGTTGGTTTAAATCAAAACTTGTTAAACTTTATTTTCGTGGAAGAAAAAGATGAAGCATAATAAAAAAAAAATATAGCTTTCTGTTTTTTGGATTCAGAATAATCATTCTTCATCCATTACTATATGCATGGCTTTCTAATGCCGTATTTTCTCACATAACCCTCTTCCCTTCCCTACCATGAAATGCATACCTTTTTTAGTAGGCAGAATATAGAAAAAAGAAATCATAGCTATGACATGGAGTAAATCGTCCTTGTGACATAGTGTCCAGGAAGCGTAGCATCAAAGGAGAAAGTCTGGGTAAGGCAGCAGGAACTTCCTGATGTCTGGCAAGACAATAACATAGTTAGGTCCCAGACCCTTGCAAAGGTCAGTAGCAAGAACTATTAGCATTAAAGAAGTCATAGTCTTGGCATAAGTTCCCATAAATAGCAAAATGTTGTTTCTGCAACACAAGCCTCATCAAGGTACTACAGACTCCATGCAGGAGCTCAGTCATCCTCAGCCAGCTCAATTGCTCCTTCAGGCACAAGATACAGTGCTCAGCTAATAGCAATGGCTATGTGAGGGATAGCACAGGACTCCATCCATTCTGCCTGCTCCGCTAGAGATAAGTGGCAGCAGTTGGAGCACAGTGCCTGCATCTCTTCTAGCGAAGGGAAAAAAAGCATCTTTTCTTCAAAAGAGAGATGCCCTGATTTTGGAGGGCTGATTTTTGGAGCGGGGAGGGTATATGTGGTATATAAGTAAATACAGTAGTAAAATATAATTTTTGAAAACCATTGGCCAAACTCGGTTTCAAAGTTGCATGTAACCTGGATACTTTGAGGAGAATAGTATGTATATCTTTAGTCGAAACAAATTAATCTGTTTTTATCATCTAAGTTTACATTGAATGACGTGACATCTTTTTCCTAACAAAGTTACCATTTTTTTTTAAGACCCTTAAGTTTGGCACATGGACAACTACTTTGTGTAATATTCATTCAAGTAAGATCATGCTTAACTCCATATGTGAAGAAAGAGCAGACTGTAAGTAAGTAAATCAATTGGGATCTGGAAATTTTCGTACTGAATGAAGATCCTGGCCCAAACCATATGTTCTATTTAGTTCAGCATGGGCTAAAAGAATTGAGCAAAAAACCCAAAAAATCCTTATTGCTAAACTGAAAAAAAAGTTAACTTACTGATAGCTTCAGTGCCCTGGTAGTTTAGAAATATTCACATAAGGAACAGATCTGTTGTATGTAAATATTCTGAATGGCAGTTTTGTAAACCTCAGATGTTTTTAGAGACATGGGATCCCCAATATTGTAGTGTCAGAGTGCTTTCTGGTAAAAACTAATGCCTAAATCCTTAGTGAATTCATGGAGTTTCTTGCTCTTCTCCTTTTCAGATTAAAGCTCTAAGGTAGGGGTGGGCAAAATATGGCCCGCTACTGCAGACTCTAAGCCAATTAACTAAACCATATAGTAGTTTCTGTAGCAAGAACTGACAGAACATATAATAAGCCACATGCAACCTACAAGGGCTTAAGTTGGGTCCCCCAGACTCCTGTCCATGTGCTGCTCTCCCACCCTTCTCCAGCTGCAGCCTCTTGCCTTTGCCCTAGGAGTCGGGGCAGTGCAGTGAGCAGCACAGGGAGCTGAGGGTGAGTATGGGGGCTGCCTGTGGAGGGGGGAGGGTAGATAACATCCATGTAGTCTAATGGTATGGGGGGTGCCTGTGAAGGTGTACATTGCAGGGAGTAGGAGGGGAAATCTGCTCATGTGCTCACACGTTGCAGCAGGGTATGGGAATGGTGCTTGCATGTCTGCACATTTCAGTGCAGGGGTGGAAGGGAATTGCACTTGTGCAGTGGGGAATGAGGTGTCCACATGGGCGCGTGATGTTGGGGGGGGACAGATTCTGTGCAGCCTGGTGGCCTGTGGCCCAACTGGTGTGGCCCCCAGGTCATGTGGTCCCTGGAGACTTAGAGGGTGGGCAATGCTGTTTTAATTTATTTAGACTTGACAGAGCTTTCTCACCCTTTGTCAAATAGAGTATTGTGGCTTTTTTTTTTAGTTAAAAGCTCAAAACTCTAATAATCACGTAGAGCGCATTGAGATGTATCAAGTCTTTTACCCTCAGAATCCGTTGGGTTTGGTTTTGTTTTTTTTGGTTTTTTTTTTTAAGTCGTGTTGACTTCTGTCATAGAAACTTTGCTATTGTCCAGATTCTAATCCCTGGTGGCTGGTGTTTTAAACAAGTGGAAATTCTGACTGACCGTGCAGTTGCTTGTTTATACAAAAAGTTGGGCGATGTCCAAAAGTTCAGACAATCTGTAATGACCATAATTTAAAAACAGTCTGTACCTTTTTAATGAACATTGCAGTTGGTGTGCTCTCATGGCACTGTATGGGGGGTGGTATTTAATATCTGTTAGATAAATAGAGAAACTCTATTAACTGTGTATGAAGGTTCAGAATTCAAGATTTTGTTTTTCATAACTTCTTAAAAAGGTGTAAGCCAAACAGTTCTTGTCCCCATCCTGGAATTCTTTTGCTTCAATCATAAACGTATAGTACTGGAAAGGACATACTGGGTCAGCTATTCCAGTCTCCTGCAATTCGGGCATCCTCATTGTAATTGATTTTAAGTCCAAGAGAGGTCCACAAAACTTTCCACTCCCGTATGCCACAAACAGTAAAGCATTTTCTAACATCCTTAGGGTTTTTAGTCGAACCAAAGCCCTCATAAAATACAATGTGGCAAAGAAGGAAAACAAGAAAAGCTGAAGGTATCACCAGTGCATTGTCCCAGCAGTGGCAGAAAGGATGAAATATGCTCAGACGATGCTAGGAAGTAGTCCATGTCCCATGTTCGCTGTACTTGCTAATCTGACCTTTAGGAAAATTCCTTCCTGATGCCAAACTTGGTGATTGGGTTGGTCCTTAGCTTGTGAACAAGACACACTAGTCAAGCACAAGAGATCTTCCCATACCATTAACAGGTGCAGTAGTAAGCCCCACTTAGTTGTCTATTTCTAATCGTGGCCTGTCTGCTTCAAAGCATGGCAAAATCCCCTGACCCTCCAGAAGCTGAGCTGCATTAATGGAGAAAGGTGGGGGACTATATAAGCTCTGGCATCTTGTGGCAGTGACAACGTGTCACTGGTACAAGATCCCATCCTGGATCCAGAGCAGCTCCTCACCCTCCTATGCACTCTGCCAGCAGGGGTGGTGCTAGGGGGAGAGTTTGTGGGAGCTATAGCCACTACAAAATTCCCCATAGCCTCCTATTAGCAGCCGCTGCCTGACCTGCACAGACAGTGACAGGTGAGCCTACACAGCCCTCCGTTAGTGCCCCCGCCATGAAAACCCTGGCCCCATGCTATCACAGTGTGGCTCTTTCTGGGGGTCTCCATGGAAACTGGCCCCAGCCATGCAGGCAAGTGCTGCTGGGAAATGGAGTCCACTGGTGCCTGGATCTGGCCAACAGGCTGGATGGGTGATTTTGGAGGGATCAGGTATCACATCTCAGTCATGCCATTTCAACTTACAAACATATGTGGAACTTGAGATTGCGTGCAAGTGGAGCCCAGGATCACAGAAGTTGAAAGCTGTGCACAGTATAGTTTTGCATGGGGCTCCCCTGACTGGCACCCTCAGCTAGGCATAGCCATGTGCCTGGGAGCCCTGCATGCTGGCAGGCTGCTGGTGCATGGCTCTGCAAGTGCCAGGTCAGAGGCAGCTAGTGGGCTCCCCCAACCCAGTGAGTTGAAAGCTGTGTGCTGGAACCCCCTTCTCACCTCCATTCAGATTCTTCAGTAATCGTAACAGTAGAGAACACATAAAAGTGGAATCTCTTTCTTGAATTCCATAAGCCAGAAACAACTCCAATTTTTACATTAAACTAGGTGAAGTTTTCAGGACTAGCTCTTATTTAAAAAATGTTTCACTTGTAAATTATATAACTGTAATAAACAGGTCAGTGAAACATAAAATGCCCTGGGTATGTTCATTTGTTGTGTTTTTTGTTTTTTTTTAAACAAGTTCACTTTTTTGCAATAGATCCATACTTTAATGTCATCTCTTTACAGAGGCTCCCATTATGGAAATGTATGAGGTAATATAGTAGCAGAAAACAAGAAGGAAGAACATTTCCCCCCCCCAAACCCAAGATAATTACTTGGAAACAGTTTCAAGCAACCCAGATGGAATAGAAAAAACTTTCTTCTTGGAGTAGAACAGAATACAGATGGGGTGTGTAGGAAGTTGATTTAAAAAAATTTTTTTTTAATAATACCATGTCTAAATAACACTAGTGTCGCAATTCTATACACTTTATTTGCAGAAATTTGAATTCAGATGTGATATGAATTCATTAGATCTGTAATATATCTCCAGAAGTTCCAGTACAAAATTTGGATAAGCTGCTATGCCAATGCAGAACAGCTATCTGACTGCTCTTAGGGCTTATCTAAACACAGCTTTTTTACTACTTAGCTATGTTTCTTAGTTAAAACTGCTATAGTGAAACAGTTCAAATCCCCATTGTTGTGTGTAGGTTGCCTATTTGCTGACTTTTGCTGGACCTTAGAAATAATTCTGCTAGCTGGTTTATAGTTTTTAAAAAAACCTTAAATGGGCCACAGAAGGGACTTATTCTGGATTTATAGGAAAGTTGAAGCAAAGAGGTCAGTCTCTGTAGTTGGTATGTGTTTAGCATGCTTTAAGGAAGTATGCTTTCAGGAACATTTAAGGAAGTGATGTTCAACATTTTAAATACATTTTAGACCTGGTATCGTGTTGTTAATTCCTCATAATTGTAGTGCTCATAACTGTCTTAGTATTCATGTAAAATCAAGGAATATTTCTTGATCAAATTCTGCATAATAGCAGTCAAGCGTTAATTAATTAATTATATTTCCTTTATTTTTGGTGAGGGTTTTCTCCAGGTGTTACTCCAAAAAGGAAAGATTTTTATCAGTCCATATACTTCTCACACTTGAGGCAGATTGCTAGTGGTAATCCCATTGTAACTGTTGTGTACACCTTAGCATGAAAAATAGGAAAATGTCTATGATTATCTGTGAACTTACTCTCTTCAAGTATGAAGTCCACAGCCTGTATTGCAGATTAAACAAATCATTCAGAATAGAAATGGAAATTTGACATCAAAGGATTTTTTTCTGTTATCATTAGGTAGAACTTAATGTGCATCTCGAAGTATATTTAACATGGTCTGTAATCAAGTAAAATAAATCTTAATTATGTTGCCTGGGTAACTTATCCTAACTGAAGGAGACCTCAGAAATGCTAGCAACTAGTAAGGATGCTGCTTGGACCTAAAAAGGTCCTTGTTTCACTACTATGGTTAAAGGAAGCTTAAATAATCATAATAAAGGATCCATAGACCCTACTGTTCTAAGAAAGGAAAGCTGTGGATAATCTTGGTTAAATTATCCAATTGTAGCTAACAGCTAGAGCTAACGCATGGAGCCACATTATCTGGTTTGTGGGGCTGGAATTTGTCAATGATGGCATTAATTGCTGCGGCTCTTAGAGTCACAGCAGACACTGCACCACCTTCACCAAAGTTTTGGCCCCTGGGCCAGACAATGCATCTCTGTGCTCTGGATCCAGCCCTCGGGTTCCCCATGGGGTTTGCAGTGCCACGAAATTTCTGAACCCATGGGGAACCCTGAAAGCTGGACACAACGGCTCTATGAACTAAATCTAGCCTGAGGGCCGTATTAGGATAGCTCGGGGATGACCAAAATCTTTCATTCTGTGGGTGGCGACCAGTATTGCAGAAATGTAGCTTGACCCAGTTGTCTATTACAAATTAAACACCACAAAAGAAGGAACTCTGGGACATAGGTCTGTCTCTATAATGAGTCACTTATGATCGTGAAGTCCTCAATTTTTTTCTAGACTAACATTCAAGGAAGTTGGTTAGTGAATAAATAAAACAAATGTGTGGTTTTTGAAAATGTGTTCTAGTACTTGTTTTCCTCTTGGCAGTCTCTTATTTAACAAATGGGTGAATATGCAATTGAGGAACTATATCTCAGATAACAGATAGGAAGAAATGTGTCATCTGTTGATCTCCTCTGAAATGTTATCCTGAAAGGAAGAAAAACACTTCAAAGGGACTTTGCCAACTACTGTTAATATGATTATAGAAAATGACCTTTCATTTAACTGCAAATAAATCCATTACCTCAAAAGCTGTACTACTGGAAGTGTCATAGTTATTAAATTAACTATGAAAGACAGTCTTGTTAAATTTCTTAACATATAAAAAACATAAGTGTTCTTTTAACCATTTTGGATCCCACAATATTTAATTTTAAAAAATCTGTCCCTTGAATGCATTATTAATAAGCAGTAGCATAATCAGTTCTATATTGGTTTGATAAGTTTAGGTGTATGAGAAGCTTTTCCTTACGAGTGTGCAGAGGCACAACTGGGCAGCTCTATGCTTTGGGTGATGACCAGGAGAACAGTGGCAGTAGCTGCTATTTTTGTGCCCCTTTTCCCTCCCTGCCCCCCCTCATTGCCAGGATGTCACTCAAGGCTGGTACCCCAATGGCCCCCTCCCTCAGCTGTGCTACCATGATGAAGGGTCTCAGTCATCAGTTCCTGTAGAATTTAAGCGTATGCCTGTAAAAACAAAGACCACAGCCTTTTATGGTTTTAAAGATAGTCTTCCAAATGTGAAATCAGTGTAACTTTATACAGTCATGGGGTATAGGAGATTATACACAACACAAATGCCTGTCACTTTAGGCAGCTGTAGTGGTAGGTGCTAGGGTTCATTCTCAAGTAAGATTAAAGAATGATGGAGAAAGAATAGAGCAGTAGAGTATTTTGGGTTTTTTTTAATCTCTCAGCAGCAAGAAGGCTGAGATGTGGAGGTGGGAAAACTAGCTCAAAGACTGCAACAGCCCATATGGAGGAAGAAGGGCAGATTTATGCTTTGGGGGAAGGAGACTTCAAATTTAGCAGACATCCCCTATCGGTGGATTCTGCTGCAGGAATGGAACTTTAAATTAGGATTCAGGGAACAACACTCTGATGGGAATCCTACTTCCTTCTTTTTTCCCGACAGCACATACAAGTGACATCATACTTCTTCTCTCTCTTGGTTGTTTAGGTGCCTCATAATTTTTTTTAAACGGGTATGCCAGCAGTAATATATTTTTGGAGTTCATGATTGAAATGAAAATAAAGTTACTTAACTATCTGGAATCATTTTCCAGTCATTTGAAGCCATAGCGGATCAAAGTGAGAAAACTCTTTTATGCTGAAGAATTGTCTTGGATAAACTTAAAGGACATATTTATTTGGTCTGTTTCACACAGATTTAAAAAAGAGAAGTTATTCTGTTCTTAGCATGAAAAAAACAGGTGGCTACTTGAAGAGTCCTGATCATTGAAAACCTTGAGAGGCAATGTTAATTGTCACTGAAAATGAAATTCTGGTTTATTCTTTTGCGTTTATTTTTATCAGTTCTTAATAGGAAATGGTTAGGATTCCAGATCTTTCTCCCCCCCTCTCCCCCCCCCCCCGCCATAAAATTAAGTGAGGGGCAAGGATTTCTTAGGGTGATATTTTTTATTTGACCAACTGCATAGTTGAGATGGAGTTAGACAAGTTTTTGAATTTCAGACATTCATCATCAGGTAACCCCCCCCCCAGTTACATTTCACACAATTCTTGGACCCTCACAGCAACAATATCACCCTAACACTACCACTTATGAAAATTAAAGCAGACCTGGAGAATACAAGAGTCACTTCCTTTCTCTCATTCATTAATTAAATCAATGCTATTAAGTATGCAGTCCTACTTAGGTATGCAGTATAGAAAAGATTTGGTGTTGACTGCTCAGCCAGCCATTTCTCTTCCTTCCCTTCTTGCCAGACTTTTGGGGCATTATAAAATAAGTACTATAAGTAACAATTTTTAAAATTCTATATAATAAAAATGTAAACTAAAATATGGTGAATTTTTACATGGGGGGTGGGGGGGAAAGGGAAGAAATGATTAAAAGTCTTATGTTCATGAAGATGGTTTGCTTAGTGCCCTATCAATGCAAATAGCATTTCACTTGTCTACAAATTGGTTGCGCCGCTGCCGCACCCCCCCCCTGCAGCTGCTTGGCTCCACAGGCTAAATTCTTAAGATCCACAGCTTGGATCCAGCCTGCTGACTCCTGGCCTGTACTATTAAAGGCTTTAAAAATCTATACTATCTATTTAAAATCTGTTGCTTCATAGGTAGTCAAGGAACAGGACACAGAGTATGCACAGTCACTATTTCATCTGAGTGAGCAGATGTATTGCATTTTTCACAAGCTTGTAAGCAGCTGATGGAGGCCAGAACCTTGCCCTTTGGGCACCCTTAACTCCTTGTCCACCCTGTATGTCCCTGCCCCCACACCTGTGCTTGTACCCCTAATGCCTGTCCCTACTGTGCCTGTCCTCCCCTGCTGCTTACCTTCTGGGTGGTATCTCTTGCTCAGGAGCAGTCAGCAGTGGTGGTAGCCCCAGCCCTGGCCTGGCCAGGGAGAAGTAACAAAGGCAGCTCTGATCTTGTCCAGGCTGAAGTTGGAGCTGAAGGTAAGCAGGAGTAGAGGGCAGGTGGAGCAAGTGGCTGGGTGGGGCAGGCTATGTGGTCTCTCCCATGCACTCTCCCTACCATGCAGTCTCCCCCATGATTCCCTTGATGCACATCCCCTCCCGTACCACACAAGCCACCCTGGCCTGGAGCAGGCAGTGACTCAGCTCTGCCTTGGGCCCAGAGCCCGGGGCCATAGCCAGAGCTGAGCTCTGCCTGCCCCTGGCCAGTACTCAAATCTAAGACTAGGTTCTTCCCCCTCCCCCCTAGTGAGGGGGGGGACAGACGGGCACCTTGTCTTGGATTTGAGTGTATATATATATGGTGATTTCTGTATTTTACATTGGGATTGCCACATTTCATTCTTAATTTTTTTCTCTCTTCTCTCCCTCCTCTTTTATAGCTTGCACCATATCACATCCTATGATTCAAAAGTTTGGACTGTGTAGCTCATGAGCACGTGACTGTTCAGCCCCGATTTTTAAGTCCATTTCCACTTCCTTCTTGAAGCGATATCCAGGGACTACTGCTTCCTCTTTCCAGTCTAATTGTACTTCCAGTTGGACTATTGTTTTTGCCTCTCCTATTGTGTCAGGGTCATGGATGGTCAGAACAGTTTTTTAATGTGGGAAAATTCAGTACTGGAAATTGTTGGGTTTTTTGCCTTTTGTTTCCGTTACTCATATATGTGGATCCTCTCTTTCTTCCTAGGGAATTATTTCCCTTTTGTCTTTTGGGTTTTTCTACAATAATAAGTCCTAGCTGTCCCATGGTCACTTGTTTTCTTCAAAGTCCAAGTTCTTAAAGGAGCATACCATTAATATTGCATAAGTGCATAAGCCCCAGCAGGCAGACAAGGTTCCTTGGGTGAATTTGATATCTTTTATTAGACCAACCCAAGTGGTTGGAGAATAGTTATTAAGCAAGCTTTCGGTTTCAAAAACCCTTCGTCAGGCTAAGGAAGCTGCAGCAGTTGGTGTGTGCTCTTCCTGGATGGAATGAAAAGTAAAGAAGCCAGGGGCTGGGCTGGGCTGTGCTGGGGAGTCAGTTGCCAGGCAGATTATAATGTATCAAAAATCCAATGTCTATGTTTAGTCTGTGATCTCTAGTATCCAGCAGGTTGATGAAATGGAGCTCATAGGCTCATCTCTGGGAAGTGTTGTATAACAGTCCTAAGGGACTGTGACCACAGGGAGAGGGGAGTTCAAGAAGAGTGGTTGCTTCTCAAGGGAGCGATCCTCAATGCACAAACTAAGTCTATTCCATCTCAGAGGAAAGGCAGCAAGAGGAGACAGCAGCCCCCCTGGCTCTCCAGGGACCTAGCAGACCTCCTGAGACTTAAAAGAAAGGCCTACAAAGGATGGAGGATGGGAGTCACCTCCAAGGAGGATTATTCTGCACTGGTCCGGTCCTGTAGGGAGCTGACCAGGAAAGCCAAGGCTGCAACTGAACTCCAGCTAGCTTTGAGCATCAAGGACAATAAAAAGTCCTTTTTCAGATATGTGGGGAGCCGGAGGAAAAGCAGGGGCAACATTGGACCCCTGCTGAACCAGATGGGACAACTGACGCCCAGGAAAAAGCCAACCTATTAAATAGGTACTTTGCATCGGTCTTTCATCAGCCCTATGTGACGCCCATGCCCGCTACAGGGCCGGAAAGTCCGGGTGAGGGTGATCCCCTGCCCTCCATTAACGCTGACTTCGTGAAGGAACATCTTGAGAAGCTGGATACCTTCAAGTCAGCCGGCCCTGACAATCTTCACCCCAGGGTACTCAAGGAGCTGGCAAGCATCATAGCCCAGCCTCTAGCGCGGATCTTTGAAAACTCTTGGCGCTCTGGTGTAGTGCCCGAAGCCTGGAAGAAGGCCAATGTGGTGCCTATCTTCAAGAAAGGGAGGAAAGTGGATCCGGCTAACTATAGGCCCATTAGCCTGACTTCTATCCCGGGGAAGATCTTAGAAAAGTTTATTAAGGAGGCCATCCTTAATGGACTGGCTGACGCCAACATCTTAAGGGATAGCCAGCACGGGTTTGTTGTGGGTAGGTCTTGCTTGACCAATCTCATTTCCTTCTACGACCAGGTGACCTATCACCTGGACAAGGGAGATGAGATTGATGTCATATATCTTGACTTCAAAAAAGCCTTCGATCTGGTGTCCCATGATCGTCTCTTGGAGAAACTGGCCAATTGTCGCCTTGGGTCCTCCACGATCCACTGGCTGGAAAATTGGCTCCGGGGTCAGACCCAGAGGGTAGTAATTGATGGAAGTCACTCATCGTGGTGTCCTGTGACCAGTGGGGTCCCCCAGGGCTCTGTCCTTGGACCCATACTGTTCAACATCTTCATTAATGATGTGGACACTGGAGTCAGAAGCGGACTGGCCAAGTTCGCAGATGACACCAAACTTTGGGGCAAAGCATCCACACCAGAAGACAGGCAGATGATCCAGGCTGACCTGGACAGGCTCAGCAAGTGGGTGGACGAGAATCTGATGGTATTCAACGCCGATAAATGCAAGGTTCTGCACCTTGGGGAAAAAAAACCCGCAGCATCCTTATAGGCTTGGCAGTGCTATGTTGGCTAGCACTATGGAAGAAAGAGACTTGGGGGTCATCATTGACCACAAGATGAACATGAGCCTGCAATGCGATGCTGCGGCTAGTAAAGTGACCAAAACACTGGCTTGCATCCATAGATGCTTCTCAAGCAAATCCCGGGACGTCATTCTCCCCCTGTACTCGGCCTTAGTGAGGCCGCAGCTGGAGTACTGCGTCCAGTTTTGGGCTCCACAATTCAAAAAAGATGTGGAGAAGCTTGAGAGAGTCCAGAGAAGAGCCACGCGCATGATCAGAGGTCAGGGAAGCAGACCCTACGATGACGGGCTGAAAGCCCTGGGGCTCTTTAGCCTGGAAAAGCGCAGGCTCAGGGGTGATCTGATGGCCACCTACAAATTTATCAGGGGTGACCACCAGTATCTGGGGGAACGTTTGTTCACCAGAGCGCCCCAAGGGATGACGAGGTCGAATGGTCACAAACTACTACAAAATCGTTTCAGGCTGGACATAAGGAAGAATTTCTTTACTGTCTGAGCCCCCAAGGTCTGGAACAGCCTGCCATCGGAGGTTGTTCAAGCGCCTTCATTGAACACCTTCAAGATGAAACTGGATGCTTATCTTGCTGGGATCCTATGACCCCAGCTGACTTCCTGCCCTTTGGGCAGGGGGCTGGACTCGATGATCTTCCAAGGTCCCTTCCAGCCCTAATGTCTATGAAATCTATGAAATTTCCCTTGAGGATCAGGACTGAGAGATTGGAGAGAGAGTGGCCCTCCTGTGAGAAATGTTCCCCCACCGGTAATTGAGTGTTTCTGTCTTTGATGGATTTCCGGTGTGCATTCATTCTGGTGCGCAGATGTTGTTTGGTCTCTCCTACATATCTTCCATCAGGGCATTTGGTGCATTGGATGAGGTATATTACATTTCTGGAGGTGCAGCTGTAAGATCCAGGGATGCTGATGGTTCTGTTGTGGGGTGTAGTAATAGTGGGGGTGGTGGAGATGTGTTGGCAGGTTTTGCATTTCTTGTCCTGGCACGGTCTGGATCCTTTTGGTGTGTTCTGGGGTTGAGGAAGTTTGCTTCTGGTGATGAGGTTGGCTAGGTTCGGTGCTTGTCTGAAGGCTAGGATGGGTGGCTCTGGGAGGATCTTTTTAAGAATAGGGTCTCTTTCTAATATGGGTTGCAATTTTTTGAGGGTTTTCTGTACAGGTTCAAGGGAGGGGTGATAAGTCATAACCAGCAGTGTGCGATTTGTGGGTGTTTTTCTTCTGTACTGCAGCAGTTCTTCACGTGGTATCCAGGTGGCTCTTTCAAACGTGTGATCTACCTCTCTGGAGGAGTGTCCTTGCTGGGTGAAAGCCTTTTTAAGATTGGTGAGGTGGCGATCCTGGGTGTTCTCTTCAGTACAAATGCGGTGGTATCTGAGGGCTTGGCTGTATATCACAGCTTTTTTGGTGTGTTTAGGGTGATTGCTGGTTCTGTGCAGATATGTATGTTGGTCTGTGGGTTTCTTGTATACTGTAGTCTGTATTTTACCCTTCTGGATACTGATCATTGTGTCTAAAAAGGGGATGTTGGTGCTGGAGTATTCTAAAGAAAATAGGATGGAGGGATGGTGACTGTTGAATTTCTGGTGGAACTCAATCTGAGATTGCAGGTTCTCAGTCCAAATGATGAAGATGTCATTGATGTATCGTAAGTACAGCAAGGGCTTGATGGTGCAGTTCTTGAGGAAGTCTTCTTCCAGGTGGCTCAAAAAGGTTGGCATAAGCCCCAGCAGGTCACTACCTCTTTCAAGTAGCCAAATAATTGCACAGTTGCTGGCTGTACTGAACTGTGCACCTTAGCTGTGCACTTTTCAATTCCTGAGCTAGTTACTTTTAAAGCTAAGTTTGTCATGGGGATATAAGATGAATTCCTATGTTTTTTCTCTGCAGCAGATGTGTTCTTAGGCCACAAACAGATGTGCAAGTAAAGGCTTAATGGGATCTGATGCATGATGCCCACAATCATGCTTCCTGCCATGCCTTACATGCATGGCAGGAGGTGTGATTGTGGGATCTAGCACCAGATCTCATTATGCCTTACTGCCAGTGCAGAGGGATCTAAGAATCACAATCCTGGCCTCCCTTCTCACCAGTATGTAGCAGTTTCCTGCAGGTGAGAGCCTTGTCAATTGATGTGGCTGGTATGCCCCTGTGTCTGGGAGCCCCATCAGGTGATGCAGCTGGTGCATCTCTGTGGGTGGGAGCCTGGATAAACTGACTTGGCTTCTAGCCCTGGGAGTCCAGCTCCAGTTCCACTACACGTTCAATTAATGGCATGATAAGAACCAACCACAAAGTTATTACACTTTTTTGTGTACTAACTTTGTGTTGTTTATCATGCCATTAACTGCATCAACATGTGGCTGCATGTGGCTAATCACATCTTAAATATAATGTATGCTGGGAGCCTTAGATTATCTTTCTTTTGGATCACTTGAACTTCCCAATATCACTACTGGATGACTTCTAGTGCTAACTTGCTATTTTCAAGTTTCCCACAGTGGAAATAGACCTCTGTTATCCATCCCTGGCCAGAGAAAGGACACGCTAGCGGAACTACTGATTCTTGTGTAATTCTTCCTGTTCATAGGAGTGGGCTTTCTGCTAGTGCTGCTGACCTGGGAGTTGCCACCTGTTGCTTTTGGAGCTCTGGTGCTGAATGCTGCCCTGTTTCCTGCTGTTAGTTTTGTATCAGATGAATGGGACAGCTTGAATCAATCATGCTACGTGTTATTGTTACTTCTTTGCCAGACCTGTTAAGACTGCTGGTATTTCACTGTGAGAGCTACAGGGGTGTAGGTTGTAGCCGTGTTGGTCAAAGAACATAGGCAGACAAGGTTCTTTGGGTGAATCTGATATCTTTTATTAGACCACCTTAAATAGTTGGAAAACAATTATTAAACAATTCTTTTCACTGACTACTTGTCTTGTATGCATACTAGGCCAGCCTCTGGCTTCTTTACTTTTCATTCCATCCAGGAAGAGCACACACCAACTGCTGAAACTTCCTTAGCCTGACGAAGGGTTTTTGAACCCAAAAGCTTGCTTAATAATTGTTTTCCAACTATTTAAGTTGGTCTAATAAAAGATATCAGATTCACCCAAAGAACCTTGTCTGACTGTGAGATCCAGTAATTCTGTTATAATTCTTCTTGCCTAGAGGAAATGACTGATCTTATCTGTTCTATCATCCTGGGAGTAGTTTAAGAATCACTTGCTACATGGGTAGAAAGCTCTAATAGAAGCGTATAATGTAAATAAAATAGAGCAATGGGGACAAAAATTTATGGCACCCTCAAGTCCTACTCCATTCCCCTTCCTCTGCCCTATCTGCTACTCTCCTTTCTACTTCCTGCTCAGTGTGCTGCTCTGCTTTCCATCTTATCTTCCACTGTGTTGCCTCTCTTCTTCCTGATCTGCTGCATGCCACCCAGAAGCACCCTGTGGCACTTGTGATGGGTTGGTTACCCCTGAAATAGAGCAGGATATCTAAAGATAGCAGGGAAAAATCAATGATTAAAATCACAAGGAGTTTAATCGGGAACAAAGGGAAACCTAACTATGGCATAGTCTCATTAATAGATGAAGATGGTCAATGTAGCTATGCAGAAATGCCAGAAGTTTTGAAATATTCTATTTTGCAGAATAGTTTCTATTGCATGAAGAAGAGAACTACCTTCCAATCTATAGGTGGAATGTTAAATAGCTGTGGAGCTTGCGCCCCTTTCGCCGCCCAGTCTGTCGGGGTTTGCCCCTCCCCTCAACTCGCCTGCCACGACTTGGATGTTAAACGCACTTTAAGAGGGGTCTACAGTGGAGATCTTGGCACGAATGGGGCCTCCTGATAGATGGTGGTACTCATGGTCGTTCGACGCTGTGTTCCACGGGGCTCCGCCTCCCCTACACCCTGTCCACACGCCAGCTGTTGGATGATGCGTTACAGATGTTTCCTGGCCTCGTATGATGGCCTCAGACCGGTTCCAAGGTCCCGGTCACTCTCCCTGCCTTCTGGAGGGAGCTTTCTTTTTATAGAAAATATTCCTCCGGGTCGGAAGGAGCTTCAGGGTTATCCCCCTTATTCCAGCTCCCTCCCGGATTCTCAGCTGTTTTCTCTCCCTTACCACAAGCAGGGAGCTCCCTTGCCCCCCTGAGTGCAAGCTCCTTCAGGTGTGTGCAAGAGTGCCTTCGCTTGCCCTCCTTGTCTGCCTCCTGCTCTGCCTCCCGCGGGAGGCTTAAAGCCCTTCCCTGGGCTGCCTGCTGAAGCCTCGCAGGGCTAGGTTGCTTCCTCCCCATGCCGGAGCTTGCCTCACGAGCTGCCAGCGTGTGCTCGCTCTCTCTCCTGCTCTCCCCTCATCCCCGCTCCGACGGGGTTTTTAAATTTTCCTGCAGCGGCCAATATGGCCGCTGGGATTGGCTCAGCTGTTCCCCTCACCAGGAACAGCTGATGTCACAGCCAGTGTAATGCTGGTTCGCGCGGCTGCGGCTCCTGCTCCTGCTGCTCTTCAGGAGGTACGTACGCCCCTCTGGGGGCTTGCTCCCAGGGCCTGGGGTCTGCGGGCTCTCTTCTCTCCCCCTTGAGAGCCTGTGGGGGTACCTCACTGCCACAATAGCATTTTCTAGGTCCAGAGAATTTGTACTCAAGAGTTGTTAAAGTTGTCCGAGATGACCTGTCTGCTGATGTTAATATAAGACTGGAAAAGTTCCAAAAGTCTGGATGACTGGTGGTGCCATACAGATGTTCAGGGAAGGCAAATGGGATGGGCAACTCAAATGCCAATTTATCCAACCTCAGAAGAAACCCACAAAAATGTGCAGTATCTGGACAGAATGTGGTGAGAAGCTTAAGCCGAGTTTCCTTATCTTCTCAAAACAGAAACCGGCAGGTGACTTGATTAAAATATAAGTACCTTCAGGGGGAGAAAATATCAGGTCCTCTTTTACCACATGGAGAAAGGTTAAATTCAGATCAACACATTCAAATGAGAAATGACGTGTCGGTTCTTAACAATGTAGGTATATATTAATTAATAATAACCAAGGGAAAGCTTCATTCTTCATATTCTGAGTTTTCAAAAAAAATGGGAGCGTCTCACAGTTCTGCCCTGGTAAGGATAAAGGCATAGGCTTTATGTTTGGAGGGCAGGGAGGGAAGTAAACTGGTTCCGGGAGGAAGGTAGAAATTCAACTAGCCCTGTAACTGACAAAGATTACAAGCTTTTCTTTCAGGACAAAGGTAAAGGTACTAAAGAAAGAAACTTTATCTTATGTGACAGGATTGCCTGGAGGCTGTAATAAAGATCAGGGCTCTATTGTGCTTAATACTATACAAGGTATAGAAAGAAATATTCCTGCCCCAGAGAACTTAGAATATAAGTAGATAATGCAAAAAGGTGAGAGGGGTGAAGTACCTTGCGCCTAGGTCCCTGACTAGTTCAGTAACCTAGCCAGCAATATAACCTGGCTCAGACTCCCACTCTAGTACCTTTATTTACAAGAGTATGCTATCTTCGTGTATATTAATATGTGGATTTTACTATAACCTGCACTTCAGCAGGGAGGTTGAGGGTTTGTAAGTTCAGTAGTATGGGGTATAAAAGGTTTTTGAAGGCCCACTATATGTACTAGTACAACTTTGCTGCATGCCAGTTTCTCCAGAATGATAGGAACTACTTCATGGGCAGCACAAGGTGCAACAATATTATTTGTTGCTTTCTCTTTATTCTTCCAGAAAACAGTCCACACTTTTCAAAAGAAGATTAGTAATTGATTGTGTGTGGTGGGGGATGGCTCTTTAAACCACAAGGAAAAATCCTCCATAAACCTGACAAATGTGGTCTTCACTCTAAAATAGTGATTCTTAAGGTACCACAGCACCCTGGGGTGCCTTGAGATGATTTAAGGCGGGGAGAGGTGGTATGAGGTGTCATACAATGTTAGCAGGGTTGTTCGTTGTAGGAAGACAAAGTTTTTTTGGGTAGATGTGATATCTTTTATTAGACCAATTGAGTAGTTGGAAAACAGTTCTTTGCAAGCTTTTGGGCACGAGCATCCTTGTTCAGGCATTGAGAGACTCTGCTGTTGTTCTAAAGTCTCCAAGGTAGGAAAGAAGCTAGAAGTGTGACAGGACATCAGTGAAAATGCCAAGACAAGAAATGCAAAACCTGCCAACACATCTCTACCAGTCCCATAATAACTAACCCCCACAACGGAACTATCACCATTCCTGGGATCTTATACCTGCACCTCCAGAAATGTAATAAATCTCATCCAGTGCACCAAATGCCCTGATAGAAAATATGTAGGAGAAACCAAACAACTACTGTGTACCAGAATGAATGCATACTGAAAATCCATCAAAGACAGAAATATCCAATTACTTGTGGGTGCCCACTTCTCACAAGACAACTACTCCCTCTCCGATCTCTGTTCCAATCCTCAAAGGGAACTTGCAAAACACCTTTTGTAGATGAGCCTGCAAAATTCACTTCCTCAATCTATAGGATACAAAAAAAACATGGACTTAATATAGACATTGGATTTATGACGCATTGCAACCTGCCTAACATCTGATTCACCAGATACCTGCCTGAACTTACTGTTTAAACATTTTTCCCCTTTTTCTCCCCTCCTGTCTCCTCCTCTACCCACCCATTGTCATCTTAACGTCCATGTATTTACTTTTTCACAGACCTCTTTTCTACCTTGGAGGACTCAATACTACAACAGAGTCTCCCATGCTTACTTTTTGCATTCCTTCACCCATTGTTTCCCCTTCCCCCTGTCCCTTCTCTACCCATTATTTTCCTAACTTCCACCTACTTACATTTTCACTGACCTCCTGTCATACTTCCAGCTTCTTTCCTACCTTGGAGATCTCAGAACAACAGCAGTCTCCCAACGCCTAAACAAATAAACCCAGCGATTGCAAATAGTAATTCTGACATGTTGTAGTTGTTCCGAGTTCTTTGCACCAGAATTGTTCTGTTGTTTTTCTGTAGTCAAAAACTGAGTGAAATTAAGAGCTGACATTTTCCAAGAAATGCCTGAAGTCTCATAAGGGGTACCTTCAATCCTAAAAGATGTGAGAAGCATTGCTCTAAAAGTTATGTACTAAGCCCAGAATTTACTTGGACATACCTAGAACATTGCATTTGTAGATTTATCTTTTTTACTCAAAAATTTGCCTCTTTTGTCAGGAAGCAACTTTTTCAAGAAGGGGATTTTGCTCTGTATATTTAAGTCAAGTCAGTATACTTATTTTGCTGACAGATTTTTAATATCTCTTAATAAGAGAGCCATAGTTTTTAAAGGCAGCTGTAATAGACTAAGATAAAATAAAGGGATCGGAAATTAGCAATCAGAGACTTGTCTGAAGAACTTGTTGTACTCAGTTTCATTAAGAAGTTAAAACGATTACCATAAAATATCAAAATAAAATGAAACTACAGTATTCACTCGATTTATAAGATGATTCTGCTCTATAAGATAACCCACCAATAATTAGATTCTATATATGGAAAATGTATACATTTGATATAATTTTCCAGGTACAGAATTTAATTATTGAAGGTTTGTCTTGAATTTGTAAACCTCCCATTGCTACATCAGGAAAGATAAATCGGGGGGGATCAGGTAGCCCCTTTGTGCTCTGCCTCCTCCCCAACTTCTTTCCCCTGTGACTCCTTTCCCCCTCCTTACCGACAAACCCTGTTCTCCCTGAGCACATGGAAGTGAGGGGCAAATTTGAAAACACTGACCTGGAAATAAACATAGCTGTAGTAATCTGCTAATAGTATTCATAGATTTAGTTCACTGAGCAATGCATTTTTACCTTTTTTGCAACTGCTGCAAGCTTTAGTTTAGGTACTCCACAAACAACTTGAGCACCTACTTATAGAGTACAGAATATGCATGGTACTAGTCCAAAGCCAAAAGGCTCATGATTTACCATTATGCACCCTAGCAGTGTCAACAGCATTTCAAGCCTTGGTGACCCAACAGCTCAGCGCTGTGCAGTATGGATGTACTCCAAATATCGTCCCCAGCCCCAAAGGATCCATGTGCTAATTAGCCCCCACTCATGACAAAAACACCCAGTTCTAGTCATGAGTCCTGGGATGATCCAAAATTTTTATGCAGATGAGGTGCAGGGCAACTTGGTCTGGCTTCACCTCATGGGGGGTGGGCCACACTAACCATATGTGAAAGGCTGAGAGAGGGGCAAAAGGGATTCTGGTGAACTGTTTGGGGCCCTGTTTGGTGATGTTTGCCAGACATTTAAGGCTGGTGAAGAAACGGGTATAATTGGAAACGGGAAAGAAAGGCACAGCTCAGCTGTGGGACTGAAGAGGAAGTTGAAATATAGTCAGTGTAGTGGCTCACCAGGTCTTGAAAAAGTGTTATTGTTGAGGGGAACTTGTACTCAGTGGGCACTACTATATGTTTTATTCAGATAGCCTGTGCTAATCTGTCTTTGTGGAGATGACAGTGACAGTATGAGAGAAATGAATTAAAAACTACATAATAGAGAACAGCCACTAAGGACAAGACCGAAGAAACAGTGTAATTATAATGGTGCAGGGAGCACAGGTGTGAGTTTTTGTAGCGGGTATGTGCATTGTAACAGGTGAATGATTCTATAACTGTGTTTTGTGTTTGAAGACTGGTAGGCTTGGTGTGTGTGTGTGTGTGTGTTGCAAAAATAAAATCTATTGTTGTGGATAGATAGCTATCCTATCGCTTCTCAGCATTTTTAAGGCTAAGATCAAGTTTTCTGGGCTGCACTTGTCTTTTCCCAGTGCCAAGGTCATCTTTAATGGCATTGTGTAGTAAAGGGTGGAGACCTGTCCAATGCACTGCGGACAGAACCCTGTACAAGAGTCTACTATAGTCTTCCAGTGGGAGGATCTCAGCTACATACCTATTTTATGGTGATGAGGGATTTCTCCCTAGCTTCCTTTTGGCCTTCGAGCTAAGGGCAAGTGAGACTTGGGGACATCTGAAATCCAAGACCTCCAGATGCCTGCTGTGGATTTAGGAGTATCTGAAGCCGCAGGCTGAAGAGTCTAGGAAGGAGAATACTTGCTGGTGGTAGTGCCACACAGACTTGAACGATTGAGGCTTTGTTTGTTCAGTTGATAGGATTTGGAACTGATTTGGCTAATTTGGCCTGACACAAAATTAATTACCAGAATTTAAGATGATTCTCTAATAATTAGATTCTGTAAGTAGAAAATGTATACATTTTGTTAGTTTTCAAACCTAATTATTGGAGGGTTATCTTAAACTGCAGGGCAGGCCATGGGGCTTGACACTTTAAACCTTGCCTTCTTCCACCTGTTCATGGCACCCTGCCCCTGTGCCTACCCCCTGCCACATCAGATCCTCCTTCTCTCCGTCTCTTCCTGCCCTCTCTTGGCTGCTTGTCCTTGTCCTGGTAGGGTCTGACCCCACTCCAACCTGGGACCTAAATCATGTGCTTGCTCTGGCCCCAGCCTAGCCCTGTAGCAGTGAGGGCTAGAGCAAACAAATACTTTGTGGCCTGGGCTGGAGTGGGACTGGAGCCTGCAGGAGCTGGAGCAAAGGTAAAGTGGCAGGTAGGGTGGATAACAATGATTAAAAATAGTAATAAATCACATTTTTTATTTATTTGTATTTTTATATTTTTTTCTTAAAATGCTCTTTTAAAAATAAACCTATATAAAGATAGTTTTAATTTAAGATGCATTAAAGCTCAAAGACATCATCATGGAATTATAACTTCTAATTATATACTATTTGAGACAATATATTCATGTAACCTTTTTGGAAACATTTTATAAATAGGTCACAACAGGCTGTAGACTATATTAGGGGCCCAATCTTATGGGGTTCTCAGAGGCTCCTCTGTAGATTAGTAAAGATTAACTCTGCCCAGTAGAACGTGGTGCTCAGTCTAGAAGATCCCATTAAGCATCTCTGTGATGCTTAGTTTCAGTTCTCAAACTGCGGATTGGTGTCTCCAGAGATAACATCCTTGTTAACAGCAGTATATGGAGATGAGAGATAACAGACCTGAATACTTACCGATCAGCCCTCTTGTCTCTCTACAACATTCCGTACAGAGTCAAGCCCTTACCTCTCTTTCAAAGTACAAAGTGTCAAGTAGTTAAATAAAGTTACAACAAGAATGCACTTCTTTGTAGAGAAAATGATTAAATCGAGGCTTCCTGACCAGTGATTTAAATTGATTTGATTTCATTCAAATCCACCCCGGTGGCAGGGGTGGGCTAGGGGGAGAGGCGAGGAGGGGTGCAACAGGTGTGGGATGTGGGGAGATAAGAGAAAGAGGCAGTGAAAAAGGCAGATAGAGGAGCAAAGGATGTGGAGGGTAGACAGAGGCTGCAGGGAGGCAGGTGGGGTGGGGGGGGGCAGAAGTGGCAGGGGGACATACAGCAGCTATGGCTATGGCTCCAGGCTCAAAATGCAAGATGAGGGGCTTCTCTCCTTGTTGAATGGGGAAAATCCTTTAGTCTTAGATTGGTGTAAATATGGTATGCCTTATAATAGCTATATAATTATGTCTAAATAGTATGTGATTATGTAACTGCATTGTTGCCTTAGGTATACGGGAAAAAAAAATTAATACTAAGGTTTCGTTTCCTAACTTCTGAGTGGTTGCTTTTTTCCATTATATGCATTATTTAACTTAATTCTTGGATATAGTTTTCTAAGCGAGCTTAAAAAAAAGCACACTGAGGTTTCTGGAACAGGCGTGCAGGGTCCCGAGGCTGTGGAGGTGAGAGGCAGGGGATGCAGAGACATCTGGGGGTGGGGGGTGGGCAGGCAGCTCTGGCTCCGCAGCAGCTGCCTGCCCCTGTGGTGTCTCATACTCGATTCCAAGATTAAGGACTTTTTTTCCTTACGTTAAATGAGAGAAACAAACCTTGACTTAGAATTGAGTAAAAACAGTATTTGAGATTTTTTTTAGGGGAAGAATGTATGAAAGTAAGAAAGCTTTCTTTTGTTTAGTTTTTAGAAATGCTGGAATAAAAAAAGGGCATTGACAGTGTAACAGAGACATACCCTTGCTGGCTGACATGGCATTGACTGGAGAAGTTACTCCATTAGCTGTTGAGCATTAATGGGAATCTGAGTGGATAGTATGGTATTCATTTGGAAAGAAGAACACTTGGAATCTTGTTCTGCTGTGGAGTTCCAAACTGTAATAAGCAAGTTAATATTTAATGTAGAACAAATTTAACTCTTACTCTAAAATGTACCTTATGTGTTTTTTATAATATGTGTACTGTCAGAATATCATAATGCATTTCTCTGTTGCACCATTTTTAGTTTTTGTTCCTGTAGCATTAAAATGGATCCACCTATTTTTCCAGAGGAGTACTACCCCCTTTAGAGGCTGTCCTTTGTCATGCATTCTCACCATGACAGCAAGCTGCAGCTTGGAAGTTGAACTAGTTTGTACTTTCCATAGCTTCTGCCTAGAAAAAAACTCTTTTCTCTGGATCACTGGTATGGTGTTTACTTTGATCACAAGAAGAACAGGCTTTCTTAGTTTTTTCAGTTTTCTGGCTAACAATGCAGGCAAGAACAAACAGAAGTATAAAAAAAGAGCTTGTTATAGCGTCTCCGCAACAGTACAGGGATGCAGCTCAGTGTGAAGTAGAAGTGGACAGTCCTGTGGAAGTGCTGGTAGGAATTTGTGTAAATGAAATCTTTCTGTCTAACTTCCTTACACTTTTTAGGAAGTTTCTTGATTTTTGTTTGTTTGTTTGTTTTGTTTTGTTAATTAATCAGACTTTATTCAGGTTGCTTTTGATCCTTTTCAACCAATATGTATTTGCTTTTGGTGTGTAGTTTGGTTTCAGTGAGGTTTTCCTTGAGGATTACAAAATATATTTCAGGCTCTTATTTCATACTATTTACTGCTAAACATCGGTTTAGTTCAGCTTAATGTATCTTAAGGTGGTTGTACAAATCTTTAAATTTGAGGTTATCTACATTTTTTAATACAAGCAGGACAAAGACATTACATTTTATTTTTCAAGAGACATTGGTTTTGCTTAGAGATTTCCTAAATTGTTAATATTTTAGGGACATATACTACAGACTTCATATTTTATTTAATATCCCTGAGATTAGTGTAGCATTTTCAGGTATGCTTAATTGAAGGCTACGTTTCCAACCCATAGTGAATAACATATTTTTATCTTCAGAATTGTTGAATTGTGAAGTGAAACGTGTGCTCTCTGAGGGAGGAATTTGAGAAGAGTTTGTTCTCTGTTGCTGAGTGGGCTGTATGCTTCTGCTGGAATTTTTATTGTACAGTAAGAGAACATAGTATTTTTGTATGCAGGCTCCAAGAAATCCTCCAACACAGTGCAGCTAAAACAATTAACTTTTTCAGAGCCTCTCCTTAATCCCCAGGCAAGTCAGTAAGTGTGTACTTATGCTTGATAATTGGAAACAAGTACTCTATTTAATTATGTCCGTAAGGTGTTCCATTTTTGCAAATGAGGCGCTGAAAATTTTGACCAAGCTATTATTATTTTTGACTGTGTAGTTGGAGAAGGGTTGGTTTGTTTGTTTGTTTTAATCCTTTATTATTTTCATTTTGTTGCTTAGGAACTATAGCTCCCATTGAAATATGTGGAAGCTTTAGGTACTCGGCACTGCTAAAGACTTAAATCACATTTATTTAGCTGCCTAACTATTTTGGCATGCAAATGAAACACTTTTGCCTCTATTAGAAAATATTCTTGGTGGTTAGTGATTTGTTTATTTTTATGTAGTTACAAAATGCATTCTATTACCTAAAGAAAGTGTGTGCTAGAAAGGAAATGTGATGGAATAGAAACTCTTCTGCCACTTAATTTCATTCTTTATTCAAAGAAGCCATTAATTAAACCTTCTTTTAATACAAGTTTGTTCTGATTTTCTGCAGATATTTATCTGAGAAATGTGAGCTAATCTTTGTTTAGGTTTAGGCTTTTGTTTTTTGCTCTGTTTGAAGTGCTTAACTTTATTTAGAATAGGTTTTTGTCCCCCCTCCCTGTGAATATTATGAGGAGGTGTGTAGTGTTGTTGCAGATGTTTAAAAATACTGAAGTTGGTCTAACATGTACATACTTACTAGAAACATAGTGGAACAGGATATTAATTTGTCCAAATAATTTAAGCATTCTTTTAATTTTCAGAACACTATTTCTGTGTCCTAACATGCATGGGATACATGAGTCCTGCATGTTTAAATATATCCCACACCATATATGATGCATAATCAAGTATATATATTGTAGAGGATAGACATAAATGAACAAGACGTTTTAGAAATCAAAATTCTTTATAAACATTACATTTGACATTAGAACCTACTCACGTTAAATGTATATGCACTAATAAAAATGATCCTCTTGTAATTTCAGTTGCTTATTTCTGTTTTAACCTCTTGTATAATGCTGCTGCCCACAATTTAATATTTGCTGCTGTAAAGTTATTTATGCTAGATTTGGTTGATTATGCTGTTCCAGCGTACAGATAACTTTGTATGTATAAATGCTGCAGCCCCTATATAGGACACTTTTTGGAACACATCTAGAGGTATTTGCTTACCTACCTCAAGGCCTCTTTTGGGGGCTGCACTGTTTTTGCTGCCTCTTGTTCAAAGCATATTTAATTGGTTAGGAAAAATAGTAAGGTGATTACACTGGGCTCTGTCTAGGATAATAGACTCTGAAATGGCAATGGATCAGCTTAACTATTTTTTTTCTGGAATTAGTAGTAGGATCATGGAAAGATTGCTATGCGTCTACTCAAATAAGACTAAGATCATGCTACCTCAGGGGCCAGCAGTTAACAGCCCACAGGCCAGAACAGCCCAGTTCTGGTCCAGTGCAGACTGGGGGGCTTCGGCAGCGCGTCAGTGGCAGGGGCTTCCCCTATGCCTTCACTGGGTCCAGGCAACAATGATGCTTCAACTTCTCACAGCCCCCTTCCTGCAGTGTAAGCACAGCTAAATGCTGCAGTGCCCCAGTTCAGCTCCCCACTGCCTGGAAGCTGCACCTGCGCTGTGGCTGGGGGTAGAGAGGGTGGAAAGGAGAGCAGGGTGAAGCAGTAGTATTGTGGATACAGTTTTGTAAATACCTGGTCCCAACACATCTCCCCACCACTTGGAGGCTATGCCTGTGTAACAGCTGGGGAGAAGGCAGCTGGGAGAAGTGGAGGCAGCATAGGAGCAGCTCCCAGCTTCCTGGCCCCAGCATGAGAGCAGGGAAAATCCCCATCTCTGGGTACATTGTTGAAGCCATCTGGCCTGCATTATACTGGAGCTGGAAGGGTGAGAAGTGGCAGCATCATGGGCACAGCTGGAAGCTGCCTGACCCCAACACAGGCATGGGTGTGGGCACAGGCAGAGCTCTGCAGGTTTCTGGAACGGGGTGCAGGGTCCCGAGGCTGTGGCAAGTTCCCAAGGCATCCATTATATTAGGCGTGGGCAAAATATGGTCCACGGGCCAGATCCAGCCTGCTAAGCATGTTCATCTGGCCCACGGTACCTGCAAACCAATTGTCCCCTGCCCAGCCCTTCCACCCACAAGGGTGGGAGCAAGGCACCTACGTATACACCCCCTCCCCTCGAACATACCCTGTTGCTCCTTGCTCCCACCCTCATGGGCAGAAGGGCCCAGCCCAGCCAGCATGCAGCCTCCAGGGGACCTCCTCAGTTTCCCGTGTCTTGCTCACTATGGGCAGCAGGTAGGGAAGTGGTGGGGAGTGGGGGTGGGAGCTGCAGCTGGACAGGAGCGTGGAGTGTGGCACTAGGGCTGATAGCAACGTGGAGCTCGGGTGGGCAGGGTGTGGGTATGAGGGAGTGTGAGGGGTGTGGGCCCCTCACACAAGTACCATGGCACAGGCAGGGGGCCCTCAGGGTGGTTGTGCCAAGCACCGGTGCTGGTGCCTGGCAGTGTGCAGTTCTGGCCAGCGCTGCACATCATGGCGAGTGCAGCCCAACTGGGCTGCCTCTACTGCTGTTGATCCCCACTGTGCACGTGCAGCCCCCACAATCATGCACCACTGAAGGGAAGCTCCCTGTGATGGAGCTGGCTGCCTGCCCTGCTGTGCAAGTCCCAGGACTCTGGTGGAAGTGGAGGGGAGCCCCGGCCCGTGCTTCCCTGCGGAGTCGCAGGACCTGCATGGCAGGGAGTTGTAAAGGCAGCCGGCTCCAGCATGGGGAGCTTCCCTCCAGCAGCACACAAGTGTGGGGGCTGTGCATGTGTGGCAGGGAGTGCCAGCTATAGAGATGTCCTAGCTGGGCTGCACTCACCACAATGTGCAGTGCTAGCCAGAGCCATGTGCTGCTGCTGGGCATGAGCTCCCTGAGTGTCCCCGCCTGTTGCTGCTGCACCATGAGGAGATTGTCGGGGGGTCCTCACACCCCACAAATGCCCCACATCCACAACCTGCCCCTACAACCCTTATACGCACCCTTAACATACTCTATGCTCCCCCACACACCCACAACCTTACAACCTATTGCGTGTGCATGCACACGCACACACACACGCACACAATACAAGACTAAGAATTAATTTTTGAGTTGTTATGCAGTCACCTCTACATACAGTATGCAAACACAAATCATGACAAAAATATTTTTTGTAATTAAATTAAAATATATTAGGTGTTTGACTTCTAGTGTATGATTTGGTTCTTTTCTGGTTCCAAGATGGCACCCCCCCTCCCAAAAAGAGTACGTCCGGAGGGGTTGGGGGTGGGGAGGGACTTCTGGTGGCAAAGGTTGGGGAGGGTGGGAGCAGGGGTACACACTTCCAGTCCCAAGATGGCGACCAGGGGGCAAAGCATCTGTCAAGGGGTAGGGCTACCTATGCAGCCCTCAAAGCTCACCAAACCTTGTTAAGCGGCCCTTTACACGAAGTAATTGCCTGCCCCTGCACTATATGGCCACTTTGCAACTTCCAGTAGACTAAAATCATGGAAAAGTTTCCTCTTTACAATGCAGCCACACTGGTGGCCACACAAATAAATAAAAAACGAGGCAATTGTGAATAGAAATGATCAAGAAGGGAGCTCAGATGAATATCAAACCTGCTGAACATTTCCCTGCAGGCACGGAGCTTAATTAGCCAACGTGAAGCACCTTGAGGCACCTCCAAACAGGGGTCATTAGGACTATAGTTGAACTGTAGCAATACTAATGATGCAAACACCAGGTGTGAATGTGAAGAAGACTTTTAGACTGTATAACATTTCCTGGCTTGCCCATGTATGGAAAAACCATGTGCCAGTGAGAACCGTACTAAGTCTACAGATCGAACGATAGTGTGTGCCCATTTTTAGACTTGGATTTCAACATGTTGACAGGATATGAGAAGAAGTGATGACAGCAGCTAGTGCTGTTTAGATAAACTGTGATAACCTGTGAATGTACTGCACTGCTTTGAAGGAATATTGGTCAGTAAGCGGGAAAGCTTTTTAGAACCAGTAAAAAGAATTGGGGGTGATTTGGGTTAAAACCAAAATAGAAAATGTTACATTTTAAATTAGAATACACTTTACTGCCTGTTCTGACTTCATTTTTTTAAAACAAAGATTATTTAGGGTTTTAAGGATTTCAGGACAAAATGTATCCATAATTATTGCCAGAACTTCTGTGGTTAGTGTTGTTTTTTTGTTTTTTGTTTTTAATTCCTCAAAGGGTCATAAGATCTTTCACTTTTCCAGCTAAAAGACCTCTTAGAAAAGTAGCAGTGGTGTGGATGAGTTCACAAAAATAATATTTTGCTATGGTGACTTCAGGTTTGATGTGTTAAAGCAGGGGTTGGTAATGTTTTTGGGCAGAGTGCCAAAATCACCTTCACTTGTAAGATGTTGGCATGCCAGGGGCAGATGTCAGGTGAGCTGTGAGGGGCCTGATCCTTACTCTGGTAACACAGCCCTAGCCCCTGCTGTCTGCCCCAAGGAACACATGCCAAGCAAAATGCCTTTGTGCGCCATGGTCTGGCACCTGTGCCAGGGGTTGCCTGCCTCTGTTAGAGCATGGGCACTGTCCTTGTCTGCACTAAAAATTAACAGGCCATGTACTATCTTTTATTTTTAGGGCTATAGAACATGGGCATGATAAAAACCATGGAAACTTTATCATTGTTTTAGATGCTAGCAGCACTAAATATCTGGATTTGACAAAGATTATGGATTTGACAAAGTAGACTATTGCCTTTGAAAGCTTATGTCTCTGTAAACTAATCAGTCTCCAGCGTGCCATCCTGCCATGCCTTCTGGCTAGGTTGACAAGGAAATTCAATTCAGTAGGATATAGTATTGTTCATTTTAATGTGATGACTTCTGTACCTAAAGGGAAGAAGTCAGCCCATGACAGAAGGAGAATTGTATTCATATCCAGAAAACATAATGTGAGTGAAAATGTTTTATTAAAAAGTTTAGGGAATTGTTTTTAATTTGATTAAAAACATGTTGCTTTGTAATGTAGTCTGGAGTTCAGTGAGGATGAGCTTGGAAACTTAGTCTTACTTCAGTTAGTTTTGGTTTGCCTGAGGTTAGGTTTACTTATACAATTATTCTACCATAGATACTTTGGGAAAAGGTAAGAGCACACCCTTAAGCTGACCAAACTAGTCTGACAAAAAACCCTAGTGTGGAAGAGGCCATACTGATAAAGTGCTTTTGTCATCTTACTTTGTTAGGCAGAAGCTAGGACAGGGGCCACCTTTAGTTCCCATTATTCAGGAAAAGAAAAGAACAACTCCTTCCTCCCATCCTGCCCTCCAAGACTAACTTAAATAACTACCTGTCCCACCTCTTAGTTTATATTGTTTGGGAAGTGATATAGCTGATATAGGCTTTGTATTGTAGATGGCCCTTGAAAAAGCAGTAGAACCAATGAATTCTAGTTTTCAGTTTAAACCAGAAAAAAGTGGACAAAATAGCATCATCTGGTATTTCTTAAATTGCCGTGAGAAAGTGTGTAACTTCCTGTTCATTGTGTCTGTGGTTGACTCTTTAAATTTGTATAGTAGTAATATGGTCATCACTTTTTTTGGTGTGGTTATATAACCTGGAAAAAATATTCAACTAATAAATAAGACTTTCTTAAAGTTCTAGAGTATCTTTTAAAACTTGCTTGCTAATTGAAACCTATTATTGCTCAAATATATACAATATCAATTCATGTAATACTACAAAAACTTATTTTTAGGAAATTTTAAGGCATTGCTGCTCAACCTTTCTGGCACACAAGCCAGATGAGTGGTGCACGGGTAGTCTGCAGGTCAGATTCAGTGCATAGACTAACCCTGTGTTCTGGGTCTGCAGCAGTAGGTTAGAACTGGCCCTGGACACTGGATCTGGTGCTATGGACTGGCCCTTCTGCTGGGGCTGGGGCCGTGGGGCCATGTCATCTGGGGCTCCCTGTGGGTCCAAAAATTTAGCAACATGGAGCGGAGGAAGCATTAATGCCCCAACCACTGCTCCCCCACTGTCAAATTTCCGGTGTCTTCCAAATTCATTTAATAATTCACATCCTGAAATATATTATTTCATAGCCATTAGGGCTGGAAGGGACCTCAGAAGATCGAGTCCAGCCCCCTGGCCAAAGGGCAGGAAGTCAGCTGGGGTCATAGGATCCAAGCAAGATAAGCATCCAGTTTGCTCTTGAAGGTGTTCAATGTAGGCGCTTGAACCACCTCTGGTGGCAGGCTGTTCCAGACCTTGGGGGCTTGGACAGTAAAGAAATTCTTCCTTATGTCCAGCCTGAAACGGTCTTGCAGTAGTTTATGACCATTCGACCTAGTCGTCATCCCTTGGGGCACTCTGGTGAACAAACGTTCCCCCAGATACTGGTGGTCACCCCTGATAAACTTATAGGTGGCCATCAGATCACCCCTGAGCCTGCGCTTTTCCAGGCTAAAGAGCCCCAGGGCTCTCAGCCTGTCATCGTAGGGTCTGCTTCCCTGACCTCTGATCATGCACGTGGCTCTTCTCTGGACTCTCTCAAGCTTCTCCACATCCTATTTGAATTGTGGAGCCCAAAACTGGACTCAGTACTCCAGCTGCGGCCTCACCAAGGCCGAGTACAAGGGGAGAATGACGTCCTGGGATTTGCTTGAGAAGCATCTATGGATGCAAGCCAGCGTTTTGGTCGCTTTACTAGCCTCAGCATCGCATTGCAGGCTCGTGTTCGTCTTGTGGTCAATGATGACCCCCAAGTCTTTCTTCCATAGTGCTAGCCAACATAGCACTGCGGAGCCTATAAGGATGCTGCGGGTTTTTCTTCCCAAGGTGGAGAACCTTGCATTTATCGGCGTTGAAGACCATCAGATTTTCGTCCGCCCACTTGCTGAGCCTGTCCAGGTCAGCCTGGATCACCCGCCTGTCTTCAATTCCACTGTTTTTAAGGCGCTAAATTGGCCAAAACTAAAAAAATGCTATAAGGAGTAATATAAAACATAATTTTGGCATATTACCTGTACAGTTTTCCTTATGGATTACAAAACTGATGTTCTTTTTAAAAAAATAAACTACTTTAAGATTTAGAAAAAACTGTCTAGGTTTTCTTACTGGGATGTTTTGGAAAAATAACATGGTTTGATTTTTGTGAAGGGGAACAGAGGGTAAAATCTGTTGCAGGTTTAATCTAAAAAAACAAGTAAATAATTGTCTTTGTAATGATAATTCAGTGGTGTAAAGGTTGCACATTTTAACATAATTCTGTTTTTCATTAGTTTTATTTGTCAAAATCTAAGGAAATATTTCTTAAGTCAAATAGCCAGTGTGTGTGACTAGTGATTTCTGTTTTAAACATGACTACCTCTTATTCCTTCACTTTACTTGTTAGCAATTTCAAATAAGCTTCCATGTCCAAAACGCTATATATATAAAAATGTATATGCTTGGGTGGAGTGGAGGAGGGCGGAGGATTAGCTACCTAACAATTTGCATATTTATCTTTGAGTAAGTAGTGGTCTACAGATTGGAAAGACTATTCAAAAAGTTTACTGGAATAGTGGGCTGAGCAAGAAGCAAGGTTGTCCTGTGTGAGTAATAGCCTTAAGGCTCCAATGGGGCTTTATACTCAGAAGGCACTGCTGAGTGGTGCCGTGTAGACTTAATAGACTAACCTGGCTACGTACTCAGCTTTCCTGCATTGTAGAGTGATGGAACAATTGCCTTAGCAAGAGTCATAAACTAACTTCAAGTAATTCTGTACATGGTTATAGTCTTTTTTTTTTTTTTTTTTTTTTTTTACCTGAAACAGTGTACCGGAAAATGATTTTTAGTGGTGGAAACTGAGATTAGTTTCTGCTTCCTGGTGGTGATGTTGATGCGGGTCACTGCCAAAATCCACATGCTGCCCTTACTGTTTTTTTTCTAAATATGGTTTCAACTGATGAAATATCCTTTCTCTTTACTGAGATCATAGTCATCCCTGAAGATCTAACAAATAGCTTTTAAAAAAGCAATGAACTTCAGTTCAGGAAAAGTCAAAGAACTGTAGACAATAAAGTTTATATAAATTGTGCCAGCCACTTTACTGATGAATAGGAAGACCAGAAGGGTTTTCCTGGTTCTGTTAGGGCAGTGGCAACATTCCTGTTGATTTTGGTTAGGACAAAATTTTACTCAAGATGTCTGCCCTAGAAACTCTTACATTCTATACAAGTTTCCAGTAGGACAGGTTCCTTTTTTTCTTTTTACCTTGTGTGTCTAGTACAGGGGTGTCCAACCTTTTTGAACGTGGGGCTGGATCATTAACTTTTTATCACCCAGTGGGCTGGCGAGCCATATTGAAAGACCTCACAGGAAGCAGTATCACATCAGGAAGTGATGTCACATGACCTTTGACACCAATGAAGTTGCAGAAAGTGACAATGAAATGGGTCTAACCAGTTTAAAACTCTCCCTCTGTAGCATCCACCTCTGCCACTGTTCGGGACAGGATACTGAGCAAGATGGACCATTGGGCTGACCAAGCATGGCACTTTTTATGCTCTTACGTTCTTTGGCTGAGTTTCCAAACTATGGCTGAGATTTGCAAAAAGGGGTAGATAGGCATGTTACAAAGTTATCACAAGATTTGGAGCCCTCTAAATCTCATTCATTTTAATGGAAGTTGGCCTTTTGACTCAGCTTTGAAAATCTCAGCCCAAGGTGCCAACCAAATAAGTCAAAATACATTTTGCATTTCTATGCAGTGCATCTACGTGGGGCTCTCCAAGCATTTTACAAACATTAAATGAGCCTCAGGATATCCCTGCTGTTCAGAAGAAATGTGGTGGTGAGGACATTCTGGGAACTTCTCTCACTTTCTGTGTGTGATCTGCTTCTCCTGTCCTTGGACCACCCTAGAAGGGCCCTCATTGGCTCATTTCCAGTTCAGAGCAGGTAAAGTGTAAGTGGGTAGGAAGGGCTTATTTTTTGGCAGCAGGTTTGAGTGGGTTGAAGCTAGTGAAGATGTACCCACAATTAGTCACTGACCAGAGTGGGAACACAGTTGTCCTCACTTATTAACATGGCTCCAAGGCCCTGTACTGTCTCTGCCTACATGTTGCTCTCATGTCCTCTTGCCTTCCTAAATCTCATGAGAGTAGAAGATTCCCATCATACCTACTGGACTGCCGTCGCCGGATAGCTGTCCTGGTTCTAAGCTTGTCCTTCAGACTCTTTCATGGCCTCTTTTAGGGTGCACACTTAGAACTCCGGCTTTTCCTTCCCACCCATTTTGCTGAATTGTGATTATTCCCACGGGGCATGAATTTAGTTCAGTGGCTATGATTCTGCTTTTTCCTACAGAGGCAATGACTCTCACAAAGTATGGCAAAATTTATTAGGATAAAAACATTTTGAAGGCCACACAGAAAGCAATAAGCAGTCTTTACTCACATGAGCTTACCAGGTATCAACCACCTGCTACTTGGGTTCCTGGCAGGTATAGACACAAGTTTATTAACACGTTGTTCCAGAATGAGTCTTCGTGCCATAGCCTACATCAGGTCTAAGATCTAAGGAGCCTGACCCCTCCCCAGCCATAGGCTTGTCATGATATACCAATCTGCAGGCCGGTGCAGACCCGGCCGGGCTCCTCCCATCCCCAGCAGCATGTAGGAAGCCAGCTTCAGCTGCATGCCACTGTTCCGGGCCAGTGCTGACCCGCCTGGGTCCGTCCCATCTGGAGCAGCATGTGGCTGAAGCCAGCTTCCCACGAGCTGCTGGAGGTGGGAGGATCCTGGCTGGAGCTGCACCAGTCAGCAGAAGTGGCAGCGGAGCCGTGTGCCGCTCGGGATGGGATGAGCCTAGCCGGAGCAACATGGGCTGAGCTTCATTTTTCCCCTACCTGCGCTGGTCAGTCCCAAGTGGCACACGGCTCCACCGCTGCTTCTGTTGGCTGGTGCCGACCTGGCTGGGCTTCTCCCGTCCCCAGCAGCTCGTGAGAAGCTGGCTTCAGCTGCATGCTGCTCCTGATGGGACAGACCCGCCCAGATCTGCACCAGCCAGCAGAAGCAGCAGCGGAGCCATGTGTCGCTCGGGACTGACCAGCACAGGTAGGGGGAAAGTGCAGCTGAGGCCCTGCTGCTCTGGTTGGGTTCATCCTGTCCCAAGTGGCACACGGCTACTCCTCCTCCCACATGTACCACATCGCCAATGTCAAGCTAACGCGGTGCATGTGGGAACCTTGTCCCTTCCCCAGCCCTTCAGCAGCCATTAGGAATGGGGGGAGGGACAAGGGGTGGCAACGAAAGTAAACAGCGTTTACTTTTGTTTCCCGTCGCAGCACCTCGGACCTCAGAAAATGGCTTGGTGGGTCGCATGGTGGCCTGCGGGCTGTATATTGGATAAGCCTGGTCTAGAGGAAAAAGTAATCAGGACTCATAGTAGAGATGATATCTTTTATTAGACCAACAAGATTTTTGCAAAAAAAAAAAAAAAAAAAAAATCTTTAATTTCAAGCTTTGGGCACAAACACCCTTCATCAGGCATTGGAGAAAAGATTGTAAGAGTTCTCCTGGGTAGAAATGAAAGTCCATATTTTGTAGGATTTCACAGGGGAGTCAGTAGATGGACAGCTCCTCTGGGCAGTCAGTTAATAGCTGGTATGCAAAAATATTTTTTCCAATGCCTGATGAAAGGTGTTTGACCCCAAAAGCTTGCAATAAAAAATTAAATCTTTAATTTTTTTGCAAAAATCTTGTTGGTCTAATAAAAGATATCATCTCTATTAAGAGTCCTAAGTGGGTATCCATGTAGTTTACATTTCTGACATTGTGGAAGTCTTGAGTTGTATATTGTATTAGTTAATACAAAGAAACCTTACTGGCCCAATGTCAAAATAGGATCTTTGCATATTTCTGAGAAAGGTAAACACTTGGTATGCGCACTAAATATCAGCAAGTCTGGCATAGCCCCCGCCACTTCTATTCGAATAAATTATTACCTGTAGTATACCATTCATCTAATAAAAGATGAATGGTATACTACATGTTTATTAAGCAAGTAAATGAACAGTGGCAGAGGGCATCTTACAATTAAATATACAATTTAAGTCCTGCAAACATATGTATAAATAGTGTCACTGAATTCCAGTAGAATTATCTTCAAATATCCAATTAAATAATTTTATACATGCTTGTTCCTAAGTTAAATGGAACAAATAGGAAATAGCATCAATAAATTTAATTAATTTATTAATAATTTTATTAGTGTGTTAACATTTTACATACAAATCTGAATCATTAATTGGTGGTACCTGAGACGCTTGTACCAACAAGGCGGAGTTGATTGCCAAACTGCCAGCCTTGGGTTCACCGGCATGTCAAGCTACAGGATTCAGTTTTAAGAATGATGCAAAGTGTTCTACTAGAAAGGTAATTTTGCTCCATTCCCATTAGCTGAATGAAGGGCGCACTTGTGAGGATCTGCCAAAGGGATATAACAAGCTGTTCTTGCTGTAGTTGGGACAGCTACTGAGAAATGGGATATTTTAATCTTGTCAATACAGTCTCATGTGATAAACCACAGAGTTCAGCTCTGGGGTAACAGGTAGAGAGACCAGTCATTTGAAAAGAGTGCTCTTGCAGGAGATCAGGGAGAGCTTACTGGTGCACCTTGCTCCTGAGCTTTGATATATATTTCCTCTCAATTTGGGATCCTCTTTGGTTTTGGGAGAATTAAACACCCCCCCACCCCCCAAATATTTTCCATCTTTCCACGAAATGAACACAAAGTACCCACAAGCAAGTTTACCTTAATGCACATTTTAATGTCAAAGGTTTTTAATCACTATGTAGGTCAGGCTGTTTAGTTGATACAGCTGCTAAATTCAGCAACCCTGCTTTAAGTCACCAGCATTTCCAAGGCTTGCTCTCAGTCTAAAATAAATCATCTTTAGTTTTCTCTTGAAGGTAAAGATTTTGAGGAAACATGGGCTACAATAAGTTAGATACCAACATAAAAAAAAAAAAGTCTGTCTATGGGGAAAACTGTTTTTTATTGCTTGTGTCTAGGTAGGCCATTTTGTCAGTTATTGTTTCCTATATTTTGATTACTTGGCTTTGTGTTTATTTAGGGAAGGCCCTCTGTTACCAGCTACCATCCCTGCTGTTTTCAACCAAATCTGGCTTAACACAGACAAGTGACATGAGTTTTGCTTTCAGCAGTTTGAGGTGCAGTTTCCCAGAAACCTTGTACCTATCTCCTTGAAACTTGGCAGGCTTCATGGCCTCAGCAGGGGCTAGCATGCCTACAGTTTTCATCCAAATCTGCCAAAAAAATACCAAAATTATAGGTATTTCAGTGATTCCCCGTTTATAGTCTATGGCCAAATCACCGAATCTCTCTTAATCAGCACCGAATTTTCCGAAGCTGATTTGGCTGAATCAATTTGGGACAGTGATCCGAATCGAATCACTGTCTTCTGAATCAGCCGAGTCTGAATCCGAATTGAATACTTCCCTGTTCGTACAGGCCTACTTTCTGACTCCTGTGCTCACCTAGCTTTCTGAGGCTTAATGTCAGTGAATCCTCTTAGGTGTTTTTGTATCGAAGTGCAATTGCTCTGAATAACACAGTGGCTTTTCTCCCTCAAAAAGCTAATTTGAGGGAAATGTTCACACAACAGGGTCTGTGATCACCTGCTGGGTGTGATTAGGATATTTTAGTATTGCAGGAAAAATTACTGTCAAGTTTTAATTTTTCACTAGCTCAAGATGAGGGGAGCTGTTGCAGGAGCCTGACTATATGGTGAGGTAGAGGCATAACTAGGGAACTACCAAATTCACAGAAGTGGGGTGCGCAGCAGCTCCTTTTAATCTTTCATGGTCCCCTGCATGCCTCTCCCCTCCAGCCCCCACTGTTGATTGGCAGAGGGGCCCCACTACGCCCTCCTGATCAGCGGGGAAGCAAAAACCATGGTTTTAAATATGGTGTGTTTTTTGTCTCCTCGCTGGTCAGCAACAAGAATTGGGGCCACTGGGGTCCCTCAGCCAATCAGTGGCAGGAAGCAAAAGCGGCGCCATATTTAAAACCGCAGTTTTTGCCTCCCCACTGATCAGGAGCAAGCTGCAGGTTAGCCCCTCCATCAATCAGTGGTGGAAGGGCACAAGGGGGAACCTGCAAGATTAATGGACCTGCAGCGCACCCCACTTCTGCCATGAATTCAGTAGGTCCCTAAACATACCAGAGAATTTTAGCACCAGGGGGTGAGGAGTTGGGGAAGAGTCTCACCAGAGACTTGAAAGACCCCATGGCACACATTCTCCCTTCACACTGGGGACTGTTGCTACTACTGCCCCATGGGCTCCCTGCACACTGGCAGTGACCTTATGCTGCCACTGCTGCTGCTGGACCTGCCCCATAAACTCCTCACATGCTGGTGGCTGTTTCTTCTGTGGCTGTACATTCTGGCATATCCTGTAAATTGGTACCTGAGCTGTTGTCCTGTTTTCCCAACTCTTGTTACACTACTGTGCTGTGGAGCCTTGATTACCTGACCAGGTAGACTTCAGTTCAACCTTCTTTTGAAGAGTCCTCAGGAGTAAGGAATACCTCTTTCAGAAAGTTTTTCTAAATGGTCTATATTCTCTTGTGCCTTATTATCATTAAAGAACAAAGACTTTCAGAAGTCCTTTGCAAAAGCCATGTCTACAATAGTTCATATGCTACACTTATCAAATGCCCCCTGAGGAGGTATGCTACAAATCAGAAACCTCATCCCTCTAGTTGTGAGTTCTCAAAAATATGTGTTTAAGCTACTAGAGTTTTATTTGGTGGGAGGGGAAGGTCAGTACTGATGCTAGCAGGGCCTACAACAGTTGACTTCTGGAGCTTATTTTCTGTGAGGGGAGGTTTATCAGGAAATGGCCAGAGAGGAAAAGAAGGAAACCATGCAACCTCCTGAGATCCAGAGCTGCTCAGAGTCTGTGGGGACCTAGAATAGTAGTCGGTGTCCAGAGGGGGAGAATTTAACATAGGTTTATGGGTCTTTGTAATCTAAATAATGTTCTTTTAACATAAGTAATGATTAAAACCTTTTCCTAATTCTTAAAGTAACATTATCCTTCTATACTACATGTGCACTGCACTTTTGTTGCTGTAGTTTTGTTTAAATGAAGCTTCTGTGCCACACGTATAACACAGAAATATTATTTCCTCCTTTAGTATCCTTCCAGCATACATATAAACAGCTGCCATTTCATTTTCTAGTCACTGTTTACACCCTGTTCTTGTAGTTTCTCATGAAAAGCTCTACTTTCCAAATTTTTTTATAGTTTTTTTTTGTTGTTGTTCTTTTTGAATTCCCTACAGTATTTTAGCATTCACTTAACAGGAAGATTACCATGTGGTAGATATCAGAAAGTCTGAAGTCAAAGTTCTGAGTAACCTATAAACTAAACTTGAACTTTGGTAACCATTTTCTAGTGGGGGGGAAAAAAACCCGTTTCAAGCTTTATTTTAAAAACTGATTTATTTGCCTCATTCAAGGAGAGAAATAGTTTGCAGTTTTTGAAGTAGCCATGATCAGTATCTAGGTTTCTTGTTTTTAAATAGAATGAGTAATTTGATGATAAGCAACAATTGCTACATAGAGTTAGTTTTTAGCTAGGGTTACCATACATCTGAATTTTCCTGGACATGTCCTCTTGTTGGGTCATCCCATCTCTGTCCAGGTGTTTTTTTTTTTAAATAACAACAAATATCCGAGATTTTTGCTCTGCTCAGTATCAAAGTTTTCCCCAGCACTTCACAGCTTGCCCTAGCAAGGAGCTACTTAGGGCTGGCGGGAGGGCAGTTGGAGGCAGAGGGCTGGCGTGCAGCCAGGCAGGGTGGTGGGAACAGCCCCAGGAGCTGCATATAGGTAAGTGTATGGGGGGCAGGGGTTGAAAGCTGTCTGAGCACTGGGGTGCAACAGGTTTGGGGAGGAGGGGGAGGCACCTGCCTCTCCAACAGGAGAAGGGGGTGGTGGGCGGGGGCCTTCAAGGGCAGCAGGGAGCTACATGGCTGGCTTGGTGACACCAGGGCCAGTGTGCTTGTGCTTGGAGGGGCAGGGTAGCCAGGAGACACTGCAGGTCTGGTGGGGAACAGGGGCTTGTAGGTCAGGAATGAGAGGCGCTGGCAGGGCTGTTGGGGGGGGGGGGTGAGGGGCTGTGGGTCAGGAGAGTGTCAGGGCTGGGGGCTATGGCTTGGGAGTGAAGGGGGGAAATGTGGGTTTGGAGCACAGGGCACAGGCAGTGCAAAGGGGCCACAGGTCGGGAGTAAGGGGTATCAGCAGGGATGGGGAAGGAGGGGGCTGCAGCATGGTCTGAGGGGTGGGGTACTGTGGGTCAGGAGTGAGGGGCAGCAGCAGGGTTGGGGGTCTGTGGCTTGGGAGTGAGGGACAGGGGCAGGGCATGGCTGTATCACTGCCCCCCCAGTCATATTTCCTGCCCCTACCCCAACAGGTGTCCTCTTTTTTTGAAACTGGAAATATAGTAACCCTAGTTTAGCAGAATTTTAAAAGATTATTAAACACAGGAAAATAAGGAATATAGATCTTATACAGTTAGCTCTACTATAATGTGAGATTCTTCCCTGCTTATAAGTGTGGAATATTCTTTCTCACAGATTACTAACTGATTCTAGTGAAGGTAATGTGCAGATCTTGCTTAGCAAAGTACCAAAATCTGCTTGCTCTCTGCAGTGGTATAGAAATGTCTTCCTGACTCTTCATTCAGGTGTCCATTGTTTGCATGTTACAATACTGTGGTATTTCAATTTTCACCACAGCAAAAACGTTGTAAAACTATCTATATTTTACATTATTATATATAATTTGAAATTACATTAAGTATTTCTAGGCTTGCTAGTTGTATAGAAAGTTCTTCACAATTATAAATTATAAATCAACATGCTGCTCATCACCTTTGGGCAAGATAGATTTAAACAGTGTAGCATTTAACAAAAATGTAAAAATATGATGCTGCTTCTAGGAATTGGATGCAGGAGAGCCTTGAATTTAGGTCTGAATCTTCAAAGTTCCAAAAAATCTTTGTTTTGAAGCATTCGGACAGTTGTAGAGAAATTTGGGATTTTTCTACAAAAGGAAATTTTCTAGCTATAATTATACCAGTTAATATTCTCTCTCCCTCTCCCCACCCCCCAAAGTAAGTGATTTGATTTGATTTTTATTCTGAAGTATAGTGTCTATATGGGAGAGTATTATATCTGCATAGCTGTAATGGAATTATTATTCTGTTACATGAGTCAGTTTCTCAGTACAGACAAACCTAATAAAAACACTCTTAAGTTATGACAGTACTTAATGTGACCTCTAAGGACCTGAAACATTCAATATTGAATCTCTACATTGGATACACTGTAATATCACTATGGTGTATTAGTGACCATTGCTTTGATCAAACCTGATGACTTGGTTACTACCGAACATAAAGTAAACAGGTTTTGTTTTGTTTTTTGGGGGGGGGGGGGGTGTTAAGGTTATGTCTTTGCCATGAAGTTGGCGTGGGTGATCTGCAGAAATTAGCTTTAGGTATGGGGTATGTCCCACTGCAAAATCAAATCCATGCCAAACATATGTGCCTGCCTCCATAAATGTAGTATTTACCTATGTGAGAAACTAGGGGCATGTGTAGACTAAATGGGGGCCCTAAATTGAAGCAGTGGGTTTCTAAAAACAGTGCTTCAATTTAGGGTGAAGTGTACCCAGGTGTACCCTGTGTTGTGTACACCTGTGTCTTACCTGCCTCTCTGGTGGCTGGGAGGGGAGGGCAAGCTGCTGGAAGGTGGAGCGGTCCCTGGGCTGATGTGGGGCTGGTGCTTCCCTCTGCGGCAGTGGTGGAACCCACTCGCAGGCACCTGGCTTGGGCAGTCCCGGGGGACACCAAAGCCGCAGAGGGAAGGACCAGGTCCCCATGAGGCTCATGCAGGCAGGCATGCTCCAGGGGAGCAGGGGGGAAAAGATCAGACTTGCCAGTTTTTTGTTTTGTTTTTGTTTTCTTTTTTGTTTTGTTTTGTTTTTCTTCAGTGGAGCCTGTCTTCCCAGGCTGTTGCCAGGCTGCCTGCACAGCCCCTGAGCCGCACAGAGCCCAGTGCTTTGCTCTGTGGCTGTACAGCAGCAAACTAAAACTCCTCAGAGGTGTTACAGTTTGCTGTGCCCCAAAGTCATTTAAGGCACATTACGCTGCCAAGTGTGCTACAGCGGCTGGAATTAATGCATAATATGCCGCTGAGACATGAAAATACCAACACCATTAAAGTGGTGCAAAAGCATTTAAGCTGCTTTAGTGTCATGCACACATGTGCCGTGTTTTGTCTACACACCCCCTAAGACTACTGGGGTATATACCATGGCTTTTTGTAACGTATTCTAGCTTCTCTGATCTATGAATTCTTTCCTCATTTATTGAGGGCAGACTTGTCTGTCCTTACAGAAATGCTTTTGGTTTACAGACTCATTAAAATAAACCACTTCTGGCTTAGTGTTTTGAATTTGAATATTATTTACCTTGTTCAGAAATCCACCTCAGTTCCAGCATTTGACCATCTGGTAGCACAGTGCACAGGGAAGATGATTTTCCCACATGGTGATATGAAGCACAGTAGAAATGTAATAGGCCATGTACCAAACCGGTATTTAAAGTTAGATGGTTTCTAGTGCAGCAGAAGGAAACAGGTAGCAGGAAAGAAAAATAACCCTATGGGAATTTGTGGGCAGGCACTGGAAGATGGTCAGCACGAGCATGGATTATCCTGTGCCCATTGCAAAGTAAGAAAACTACCAGCCAGGGCTGAACCAAATCCAGGTTCATATGGGTACCCGTCTCTGACAGCTACCTAATGTTAATGTTTCCCTTAACCTTATGCTGTCCACACATGCAAGCCTCCAACAGATGTGCTGATGACTGAAATAATTTAAGGGCAACATTAGGTGAGATCCCAGTGAAGATATTGTAATTGATAATTTTGTAGTGAAGATATAAACTAAGTGGGTATTACCCTAATCTCCGCTCCTGGCTGACTTCTCTGTCCCCAGTGCTTTTTGTCTGGGCATATCACATCCACTTGCACCCATTGGTATATTTATATGTAAATGCCCATTACTGTATTTGAGCTGTATTGCATGATATGAATTTAGAATGTGTATGTATGAGTGCTGCAGGCTTGTGTGAGAGCTGAAGTCCCAATTTTGTGTTGGATAATTTTATTATAAGGCATTGTTTATATTGAAAAGTAAGTGCAAAATTACAATTTTTACAGTACATTTAAGAGTCTCTTTTGTTTTCTTTTTCCAGGCAAAACCAAAGCTAGTTGAACCAATAGACTATGAAAATGTCATCGTCCAGAGGAAAACACAAATTATAAATGATGCTCTACGTGAGATGCTGCTTTTCCCTTATGATGACTTTCAGGTAATTATTCAGTTTCCTTTTGACTGAAATTTTTAAATGGTGGTGTAAATGTATATATAAACATGCAGTAGCAAAGGAATGGGAAAAGTATTAAAACAATATTTTTATACTTTAAAGATCTTACTATCATTTGAGTTTTCTCAGACATGCCTTTTTCTTTTATTGCTTGCTTCTAGTACATACTGATAACTCCTCCATTCTTTCGGGATGTATTAGGTTACATTTCTACATCTCACTCAGTATTCTCACCATTTGAGACAAATGGTCAGACTAATAGTTCTCATTGCATTTTAAATGTTACCTATGTTTTGTTTTTTTTCCTGTCAAATTAAGATCTGTTCTTTATACCTAGGAATCAGGAAATTCCTTTAAAAATCATGAATTTTTTTTTTATTGTAATCTTTTTTTAAAGCGTGTGGTCATACCCTAAGTCGACCTTTCCCCCACAGCACTGAAAAATATAACCCTTTCTTAATAGATGAGAGAGAAACATGGACTGTGACTAGATAGTCACATGGACCATGGTGCTAGAACTAAAGAAAGGTATGACCAGCCTTCTCAACCTCTGGTTATTAGAGACTGGTTTATACTCTGAAGCCTGAAATTTAATCTCTTCCAAGATTTGTTGGCAAGAATTTCTTGACTCTAGATATTCTTGTTATCCCCATAAATCTGAGGTCCCTTCTTGAGTATAGCTAAGCATTTGGTTGCCACAACACTTTAGTAGTGAGTTCAAAAATTTGTATAGATGTTATGTGAAGACAAGTATTTCCTCTGGTTGGTTCTGAATCTGCCACATTTCAGTTTCATTGACTATTACCTTGCTCTTATAATATAAGAGAGGGAAGACAAATTCTTCTATCCTGTTCATTCTTGTATATACTTCTATGATGTCATTTTATGTCTCTAAAATGAAAAAAATGATGTTTTTCAGTTTTTCACATGGTTCTATTTTATCATTTCCCCCTTTTCTCTGAATCTCTTCTAATTTTACAATATAAGTTTTGAGACCCAGTGTAAGTCTGTACCATGAAGGGTAAACCCACAGCCACTGTGTGTCACTTGAGGGCTGGAGGCAGGGTTGCAAGTGGAGAGGAGGGGAGATGGGCGAGGCAGAGTCTAGGGCTGGAGGGGCATATTGTGACTCACCAGGCCTGTGCTGCTTAGCCTATCCTGTCCCCTGCTCAGTTGCTCCACAGCAAAGACAGCCCAGCTGGAGGCACTGGCCAGAAACAGTGCTGTGCTACCTGGCTGGAACAGGGTGAGAAGGGCAGAGGGGGAGAATGGCTCTGCGCTGCCTGGCTAGAAGAAGGAAGTGAGGTGGGAGGGGGAAGAAAGCAGTACACAGGGCCTAGTTGGAGTGGGGGCGTGGCCCATGGGCCCACTAAGGAGGGAAGAACATATCAGTGCAGGATACAAACTGCAGCATATGGGTCTTTGTCTCCCTGGTACTGGTAAGACTGATAATCTTCCTACCCTCTCTCCACTCTTTGGCACCTGTCAACCCTGCACATGCACCTCACGATACAGGGGGTGTTTTGCCGAGTACACAAAAATTGTTAATCATGCCTTTGCCCAGGTCCAGCCCAGCCTGGTAGCCTCAATTCAGCAGCAAGGTCAGAGTCTGAAGAACCCAGTGAGAGTGAGGCTGGCTTTTGTTATTGTCCCTTGTCCCCAGAAACACATCAGTGCAGCCCTATGTGCCCCAGTACTGTCCCATGCTGATCCCTCTGTTCCAGTTATGCTTAGACCTGGGGTTCCAACATCACTGCCCCACAAGTTGTTGTCAGCCCCAAACCGCATCATGACACTAGGATCCCATGTGGTGGCACTGTCCTAGAGCCACCTCAGGGACACCTCATCCCACATCCCCCATGGAATCATCTGTTTCCTGAGGGTGCTGCCCAGTTTGGCCCTTATTTGGCCCTACTTGGGGTGACCTTCCTTCCTTTTTCATGTCCTTGTGATGAGGTATTTAGTAGAATTTCCAGATTGCATTGAAATCTGACAGGGCCGCGCCATGATCACTTCTTCTATGGCCTTGAACTTGTGATGTGCCGTAGGCAGCCACTATGTGACACGTGAGCCTCAGGCACTCAGTAGAATGGAGGCAGGGCTGTGCAGTGGAGAGGTATTAGGATGTTTCTACAATAGGTGTCGCTGGCAAGAGCCAGGTTAAGACTTCATGGCTGTGAAGCTGCTGGCAAATTAAGGGCTTTGGATCCTCATTTGCCATAAAAAACTGCATTGTTTTCAGGGCCAGGAAAAGGTTAACTTGGCTCTTGATGGTGACAGCTCTCTCAGCAGTGTTGTGCCACTACTTTGCTCTGAGTGTCTGGAGACTCAAAGCCCCCCTGGCACCATTCTGGTGCCCTGGGGCACAGATTTCATCAGGTATGCCTGATGGGGTGGGGATTAGGGTGACACTCAGAGGTGAGGCACACCTGTCAAAGTTGCTCACCACCAGTCTATACCATGTTCTGAGTAAGGTTGACGCTGCTGTCAGAGAAATAAGCCCAACCCACTTATGCTCAGGCTTGCAGACTGGTAAAGTAAAACGCTTGGTGTGTTCCTGAGAGCAGCCACTGCTCCAGCCTGAGCATACGGTTAGGAATGATTTCTTCAATGGTATATCAAAGTGCTGTATAGATTTACCCGCAGTGACCAGTACTACACGTAGTATTCTAGGTATGGCGAAACTGTCTAAGTATTGGCCTGTTTTCCCTATTCTTAATCTTTTCCTGATGCATCTCAACACCTTGGGTATTTTATTTAATGGCAACTACACATTGAGTTGAGGTCTACATTGATCTCATCACAAAGATGTCAATCTGTTTTTCCTGAGTTCCTCTTAAGATGATTATGTGTAGTTGGGGTAATTAGGAAGACCTCTGTGTACATTTTAGGCAGTTCTTTATAGTTGGAAATTCTGTCCATTGTATAGAAATCTGTTCAAGCCATTTCCGCTTTCAACATTCAATTTTTATTTTTATCCAAGTGTTTTTCCTCTTGTTTAGATTAGACTGATTACAGTCTAAAAACTACTAAACAATGTAGGAAGCCAAGCCCTACTAATTACAAAGGCCTTGGACGTAAGGTTAGTTTTTTTAAAAGTTATGGCTGGACATTAAGTATCTGCAAAGTATGTCTTTTCATTGGGGTTCTGCCTTTTTGCAGCTTGATGCTGTGAAGATATTAGTGCTCTAAGTGGGCAGGACAAAGGTGCATTGTTGAGATTTTGTTAGAAACAAATTTATTGCATTTGTCCTTAACACTTATTTTATAGTGAAAGATGCATTTAATTGGGATGATTAAACAATTTTTTAAGGCAGCGCTTAACTTGAGACATTTGATTATTAGGATCATCTATTTCGTTTGATTGGTTAAGCTGTTTATAGTATTTTACAGGTAGAAATTCATTTTGCTAACATTTACTATTACAAAACCTGTAGATTCAAACTGCTTTTCTGTTGTGTTACTGCACCTAACAGAATTTTACCTAAAATACGTTTCATTTTGTTTTGAGTTATTTCCTGTTTATATGATCAACATGGCCATATTTTGTTTTAATATATTTTAAGATGTCGTTCTTTATCAGAACCTTTGCTTAACTGGCTCATTCTATTTCCGCTAGAGTAATTAATAGGATACTTGATATAACCTTGGAAATTTGGTAATACAAAGCAGTTCACTTCAACATCTTGTATTTTGGTTCAGTTTAGTAGTCGGTGAAAGTCTGTTTCTACCATGTTTATTTCCAGTAGCCTGAACTGTGTTTTTAATCTTTTTTTTTGTCCATACTACATTATTCCTGTAATCATAGTAGAGATGTCAAGGATTAAAGGAAGGCTAAGATGAATTTCATTTATAAGGTGAGTTGTTCAAATGCCATTGAGAATCTTGTGCAGCAGCAGGCAATGGTTAGTAGTGCTCTGTTTCAAGTCTGTGGGTGCATCTACACAGGCAATAATGCAACACAATAAACTCGGGAGCAGTTTGCTCTAGAGTCAACTGTTCCCGGCGCAGTGTCTACATGTGGGCCTGGGACAGCAGCAATTTGAGCCAGGGCAAAGCAGGCCCCTGACTGGCTGGGATGACGGTTCAATTTATGCCTTTGGTCACCATCTACACATATGTTTCAGCATAGTAAAGTACCTTGCCATAAGATAGTACTGTCTCTGACAGTACTGCCCTACAGTGGAGTTAATTAGTTTACTGTAGATGGTGATGCTTTACTGTGGAACTAAGTAATCTACTCTGCAGTAAAGTACACGTGTAGATGCACCCTATGAAAGCTAGCCATTGGAAGGGGCAGAAAGCAAGGCCATAATCCACCTCTTCCATCCTTACACTTCTCCACCTCACTTAGAACTGACTTTATACATGGAAAGATCTCTCTACCGTCCAAGAGAGTTCCTAGGGTGAATTTTGTCCAAGTCAAGAATCTTCCTGGGAATGGGTTTGGCACAGATACCTTTTTTTGGTCATGTGTGAGAGCCATAGACACTATATATTCTTGTGTAGAAGCATTCAGGATCTAGAACTGTCAGTTCAGTGTCCTTCATAACTGCTAAATAAACTTTCTGATTTTTCTTGCATTTTCTATTCCCAAACCTTTTATTTTTTTCATTCTTCACTTTCACAATTGAGTATTAAAGATGAAGCATTGCTGCAAATTTTTTTTTGTTTAACCCTCGCTCTTACAAAAGCTAAGTCACTTATGAGCAGGGATCCTGGGTTTCTCCAATTTTTAAAAAAAATCCCCAATTGTCAGTTAAAAAAAACAAAAACGTAACCCCAAATTCGCATTTGTCTGTGAGGATTTGGGTTTACTCTCTTTAACTGAAAATTGGGGATTTTTTCAAATCGGAGAAAACTAGGATCCCTGCTTATGCGTTAATGCCCACTCTTGGTAAGATCATGAGCACAAGAGTAGTACCCATAGTTTCCTTACTATCAATAATAAAGACTCTCTTTTTGGAGCTAAGACCTCTATTTCATCATCGGAGAACATAATCTGCTGCTTATCCTTCTCGTAATAGTAAACCAGAGAAATTTGACCATGTAAAGTGTGATTTGTAAAGAGGAGGGGGACGAGCTGTTTTTTATAGCCATAGGGGACAGGATTAGGAGCAGTGGCCTCAAACTGCAACAGACATGAAGATTAGGAAGAAACTTATGACTTATGAAGGTACTTAACCACTAGAACAGGCTGCCTAAAGATGTTGTGGAGTCTCCATCCCTGGAAATTTTCAAGCAGGGTAGATAGATACTTGCCTGGGATGGTTTAGTCAGAGGCGAATCCTTCCTTTAGTAGCAGATGACCTCTGTGAGGTTGTTTCCAGCCCTATTTATGATAATTTGTGCAAGTGGAGAGGACAGTAGTTATCTGCCCATGGCAAGTGAAGAATGGGAAATTATACTGGAAGTGAGACTTGGAGTAGCAGAAGCAACTGATTGATGTAGAAGGCTGATAGCTGAGCAAGCTTTGTTTTCTTCTCTAATAGCAACTACTACTGAGTTTACTGGAGGGGAACTTTGCTCTCTTTTCTGAAATAATGACACATGGCATAGGGAAATGGGAGGGAATGTTTGAGTATATCCATGGGTTAAAAAACCGTTTGAAGGAGAGCAGAGGAAGTGTTAGAGCTGTTCAGTCACTACTGAAAAAACCTGAAGGGAGTTTAGTGGCTTGAGTGGTTTCACAGTTCCCTAGCCAGTTGATGAAAGTAATTGAAAGTCAGATTTTCATTTAATTAAAGGGACTAAAGTGTACTTTCTCTGGCTCCAGGTTGACAGTGGGTGGAGACTGCAGATTCTTTTGTCTCTGCTTTTGTACAGTTACCTATGGCAGCTCTGTTCATTTTCCGACAGCAGATACGCTTGGTTCTGGTTTATGTCGATACACAAAATTAGCTGGGAAGACTAGTAGCTTTTCACTTCATCTTCTCCTTATTCTCCCCTGGCACATTCCTGTCCAAGTAAAGACATGTTCTCTGTTTCTTTTGCCTCAGAAAAGACTTTTACCTGCGTCTTTGCCACTGATTGCTAGCAGGTCTTTTGTTGTCACGTTCAAACTAAGTCTTCCTTTACAGTTCTATCCTGTATCTGGTCCAAACTGGCTTCCACCTTCAGTGAAAGTACTGGCCAAGATCTTGCATAATCTTTTCCCAATCAAGACCTGGTCTGTGCTAAATAGTTTTCCAGTGGAACTCAGTCCCTTCCATTGTTTTCAAGATCATTACTCTTTCCTTCTTAATAACACGCTCGCTGTTTTCTTTTGGTTTTTGTGTAGCTTTGCCAGCTACTCATTTTGAGCATTGTCATTTGCTTTCTGTATGAATTCCAAAAGGCTCTGTCCTGTGCCACCACATCTTCCTTTTACAGTCCATTGTCTGTGGTTTGGGCTCTAAACTGTACCCTGATTTATAATTGACGTATTCACCCTGATCTATCTGAATCTGCTTCAAGCTCTCTTCATACACTTCTTTCTCATTTTGCTGTACTTGGCAGCCTGGAAGTTGTTCAAAAGGTAAACAGTATTTCTCACCAATAAAAACATATTTAATTGCTATAAGTAAGCTGCCTGCTGGTGTGGTGATTGGTCTGCTTAATAGAGATTTAATTTGAAATTTCAGCTGTGTGGGGTTTTAAATACTGAACATGTCTGTAATTTATTGTAACAGTTTTACTTGATACGTTTTAAAATATTGATTTATTTTAATAACATAAGAATAGGATGGATTATTTGTACATATTAGTATTTGTAAGTCTTTCAGTGCAACAAAGATGACATTTATCTGTAAAAAGGGTGGCTGTTACCAGGAACAAACTCAGAAATGCTGGGTGTAATGGTTTGCTTAAAACTCTTAGGGTAGAATACTTGGAAATATTTTGAGTTCATCAAAGGTTTTGATGGAAAATTTAATATATTATTTTGAGTTCAGCCATTTCCATTTTTGCATTTGTGTACCTTCTTAATTTACTGCTTGAAGACCATTTTTTTTTAAATGTGGATATAAGATATATAATGTTGTGTTGCCTAAAAATCAAATTATTTTTGCTTGTGTATTGTAAACTATTTTTAAATTAATTTTAAAACATCAAATTATATATATACCTGCTTTAGCAGATTATCTATATTGTGAACAGGGGGCATAATTATCATGTTTTAGAAACCATTTAAATATAGTGATCAACCTTACTTCAGGAACTATGGGACTGATCCAAATCTACTGAACTAAGTGGAAAAAACTTTAATATGCTTTGGATTTGTATCATCCCTTTTCAACCGTTTAGAAAAGTAGGATCGTGCAGAAATGCAGTTCATAATCGGACTGCAAGCTTATATACTATAGTCATTGGACAAGTATTACAAAATCAATCCATTTATCAAACTTGTTTTGTTACTCAACACTAATAGGTCAAAGAAAAGTGAATGCTGGCTTTCATTATAGATTTTTTTTTTTTTTTAAGACAGTGCTGTTGGTATTATATTCTGTACTTTCTTTGCGCTCTTTTGCAAGAGATACTGGTGGGATATATCTGTAAAATTCACCAGGATCTGAGACCAGATTCTGGACTGAGATACTCAGAAAATGGCATACCATATCAACACCGTTTCTTGTTTTAGTTTTTTTGAAATCTGAACTTATACAAGTGCAATATGGTTGAGAGCACCTCAGAAATCCAGGTTCAAATATAAGTTTGCATAACCTAGAAATAAGGTTCTGAGACAAACAGCCCCTTATTCATCTCAGTGGATATTAAGTCAGATGCCCTGTGATGTGATGTCCACATTTTTATTGCACACCTATGCATTAAGCAATTGATATACAGATGCCTTAGGGCTTGTTTGTACTTCAAGTCTGCGCCATGCATCTACGAACAGATGTTTTGCCTTTGAACATTTGTTATCAACACCACTTTAGATGTGGGTTTTCTTATGCTTGGACTACTCTACAAAGTTCTGTTTATAGTTATCTTGGCTAAGGTGTAGACAATCCCCATTGTGGACGCTGCTCAGAGGGCAGAGTTGTTATTCAGGTGAGCTGGGGTAGCTTTGGTGTTAGGAAACCATTTTTGGTTGGCAGACATGTGCCTATACAAGAGGCCAGGTTGCTTCACTGCTTCTGCCACTCATAAAGCAGTGGCAGCCTCTGTATTATAAGCATATGGTTAAATACAGGATAAGCTTACAGGCTACAGAGGAGCTGTGGATTCACTGCCAACTAGTAGCAAACATAGTGCATCTGTCAGGACTTCCTGCCATTATCCCACATAGTTTGCTGGCTAGCTGGAACAGCTGTGCCCTCCACTGCTCTGGGTCATCCTGCCTGCTTATCACTTCACAGTTTAAATGCTGAGATGTGGCCAAGATTAGTTGCCTTGGAGTCTATCTTCCAGGGAATTCAGAAGAGGTGGGAGACAATCATGTCTTATTCGTCCTTATGGCTCATGCTGAGGCCTTCACTTCCTTGCCCTCTGGTGGAGGTGTATATACATTGCAGCATAGTGGCTATTTGTCCAAATGAAAAGAAGGGGATGCAGTCAGGACCCAATCAAGAAATGCGATGAGGGAAAAGAATCTGCAGTTTCTTGAGGAGCTAAACCATATGCTTGGGAGAGATGCTACCTCCCGAGTCACTGCATTGTGTATATACCATTAAAGAAAAACCTGACAAGGTTGGCCGGGGCACTATATACTAGAGGACAAGACAGGCTGAATCTACTCATTTCATCACTTCTGGGGACTTCTAGAGGAAGACTGTCAGAGAGACCCAAGAGCTGAACAAGTAACAGCCAGATGATCCGACTGCATCGTGCGGGGGAGGGGCAGAACAGCTGGAAGGAACCAGTCCCAGTATGTGTTGAATGATGCTTTTAATAAGGTAATGGGAATGCATTTTGTAAGAACTGCATCTTAGATCTGCAGTCATTCCCTTGTGGGTTTTTAGATCTACCCTCTCCCCGCTCAAAATGGTAGCCTCACTGAAGGATGTGCAAAATTTGCTATATTTTGTTTTGCAAACATGAAGTCACTGCTATCTTCCTATCTCCTTTATAACACTGTCTGTTCTGGATGTTTACCCCCTGCCTAAGATATCAGCATGAAGGGCATTCACAACAAAAACTGTTTGAAGTGAAGGAAATTTTATTGTAGTGCAAATGAAAGGCTGAAGGGAGCAAAAAACCAATCATTTCTTAAACTCTTTGCTAGTCTACCACTTGGAGCCTTTGCTACTAGAGTTGTTAACTTTCTCCCCCTTCCCCAGCCCCCATTAAAAGGACAACATATGCTGATAGAGGAGGCTTTGTGTTGGCTTAATTATACCACCTTCCCTGAATGACATAAGCCAAGTCAAAAGAAACCCTCTTTTTGAGGTGGGTACAGCTTTGCTGACAGAAGTTGCTGTCATAACTATATCAATTATGTGGTGTGATCTCTTCACACCCCTATCAACATAGCTGTGTTGGCAAGACTTTGTAAAGTTGGCTTGACCTCAGTTTTGTTAACATCCTCAGCTTTTAGCTAACTTGAATTGAGGTGCTTCTGAAAGCAGATGGTGTTCAGGTCTTGCAAAATGAATGACAATATAACACCCTATAAAATGTAAACCATTGCATTTAGAGAAGAAAAAGCAAACCAAAATCCTTCTGTTTCTGCATTACTGTTTCATTAATGCTGTCACTTTGAATTACCATGTTTTTATAAACCTGTGGATCTACAGAAGTGTTATACTTTTTTATTGTATGGTGAGTAAAAAACTTAGATGCTAAGAGGTTAAAAATGGTTGGTTAATATACTTTTTATTCCCAGTCTTTATTAGTTGTACCATATAAAGTGGCAAAGCAAGATTAGCAGTGAGTTTATTTGCAGGTGAACCTAGCAATAGCCTCTTTCTGCACTGTTTTGGTGGATTTCTTGGTACAGATATATTAGGATAGATCAAGACCAACCAATTATGAAGTTCATTTACCAGAGTGCAGCTTAGATTCACAGTGATCCCCAGACCACCTTAAAGACCCATCTAGAAATTCACATGACATTTGGTCTGCAAGGAGGTTGTGCGCCTTTGATTATTTGTCCTGCTTACAATCTTCAGAATAAACCAAAAATATTGAGCCGTTAAGGAGACCCACGTAACTGTGTCTCAAATGGGTGTACATGCTTGTTTTACACTAGTCTTTTGTATCTCTTTGAAGTTCAAACGCCTAGTAAAAGAGAAATTTACTATTATATAATTTGTTTGTGAGTTTTGGCATTTCTTTTTGCAAAGTTGCATGGAAGGAGTACAGCTTAGAGACTTTTGCTAAAGTTTATTATTCTTGCTAAAGCAGACCTCCTGAAATTTAAATCTGAAATCTCACAGATTTATCTCTATGATAAAATCTGATTAAAAATTTTCTTTGACTGTTGGTCTTTTGCAGCTGGGTACCAAAATCAAGACAAGAAATGTAGGTACAATGGCAGGAGATTTAGGTAGTGTAGCAGCAGTAGCACTTTCAAGGACAATTCCTGAAAGCTCATCTTTTTTGCCCCAACTTGGTTCATATTCTGCAGTATCTAATGTAAGGCCTGGTAATGATCCAGTCTCTTTCTCAGTTGTCTGTATACATGCTGTTCTAGCTCTGAACAAGCGATATATCTTCATCAGGTTGATGATGTTATGTGCCAGGGGCGCTCAACCTTTGGCCCATGGGCAAAATGCAACCCACAGAGCCATTGCATCTGCTTTGTGGGGCTCTCCATGGGTCTGGAAGTTTGGCAGCAGGGGAGTGGTGGTCATTTAATACAGCCACCCTCCCTCCTGCCAAATTTCCAAACCCCAAGTCCCAAGCACCCAGTGGGGACAGGCCATCCCTCTGCAGGGCAAGTTTGGGGCCAGGCCACACTTACCCCCATGGCACTGGGTTGTTAAGGCCTCTTCCCCCTCTGAGGAGCCAGGAGAAGCCCTCTTTCCCCACCCCCACCACCTTTGGAACTGGACTTCTCCCCAGTCCCATCATGGCCAGTTGATGGCCACCACACTGGCCCCAGGCACCAGATCAGAACCACCATCTGGCCTATGCTTGGACTAGGCACTGCCCATTTGGCCTGCTGGGGAAAAAAGTTGAGCACCACTGTTCTGTGCTGCCAAGAGAGGCTGTGTGAGTCTTGACAAGTGTAGCAAATTCAAGGCATAGAGAGAGGCTTTGGTGTGACGGAGGAATATTTTGACACTTCTACAAATCTCTTCCAGTTGCTTTCAAAAGATTTTGAATTTTTTTTCAATTACTGATAAAGCTCCTTTTCCTTATCCAAGAAAGAGGTCTTCCCCCTGCCCCCCCACATAAAGTTTTTTTCAAAGAATTTTTCATTCAGTAGCTTTTAATTTGCCATTACTTTATGCCAGATGTACTCTTAAGATGAATAAAAGGACTCTACGTACTGTCATAGATTCACCCCAAAACCAAGTTGCCTTTGGCATTCACCATATGGCATGCATGAATATTCTCCCACTCTACTTTTATGTTGTTCAGTCTCTATTTGTAGCTAGTGTAAACATGGCTTCAGTGTTGTTATTTTCATATCTATATGTATTTGATATAAATGTACTTCTTTAAATTCATGATATAACTGCAAGATAATCAAATGAGGTATTAGCCTATACCCAAAGGCATTGTTGAGGATTTTGGTGACTCATGAATATGCTGGGGGAGGGGCTAGTTGGAAGTGATTTAGGAAGCTATCTGGGGTATGCTTTGTCTTTGGATGATCACAAGTCCGGGGAGAGTCCACACTCCCCAGCTGCCAGAGCTGGTAGAAATAGAAGAAAGGCTGATCTCTTAAAAACGCTGTCGGGATTCTTGGGAGAGCAAGGGTATAGTGAGATGAAAGGGTAAGAATTTTTTCTTGCCTGTTTATTTTTGTTTTCAAACCGACAGTCAGTTTTGCTTTTTTTAAATTTTAGATGGATAGATCTCTCCCTCTCGCTCTCTCTCTCGCTCTCTCTCTCTCCACACACAGATAGATCGATCGATCTAGGACAGGCAAAGTCTGGCCCATGGACTGGATCCAGTTGGCTGGGGAATCAATTTCCAAGCCACCCCTGCCTGTGTGGCTTGTACTGTTTTCCATGGAGACCTCAGCTGCACCTGTGTGGGAAAGCTCAGTCTAGGGTTGCAATGGAGACTAGCTTCAGCTGTACCGGCAGTGCATGTGGCAGAGTAGTACAGGGGATTGCTCAGAGCTGCTGGCAATTTAGGATTGGGGCAGCTTGCTCCAGAGCCAGGGCAGAGCTGCCATGTGTAGCCTGCATGCCCTAGGCAGGGGTGCGCAAACAGGGTATTGCAGTTATGTCCTGGCTCCAAACCAGGCTGTCACTGCTGCAAGGAGCCAGGGCAGAACCGTGATCCCCTGCTTACTTGCCCCTGCCTGGAGCATGCAGGCTACAGATTGTGGGTCTTCCCTGGGTCTGGAGCAAGCTGCCCCCGTCCCAAGTACCCAGCAGCTCTGGAGCAGCCCACTGCGCTGTTCTACTGCACGTGCTGCAGAAGCAGCTGAGTCTGGTCTCTATGGCTGCCCCAGCCTGAGCTTTCCCCTGCAGGTGCAGCTGGGGTCTCCATGGAGACCACCATAAGCCATGAGAGCAGGGGCATCTGGGAAATGGAGTCTGGCTGGCAGCTGGATCAGCCATTTTGCCAACCTGATATATATATTTACCCCCATGTAATAAATCCTTTTGCTATTTTGTCTCCTTACTGTTTGTCTGTGGAAAGTGAGATCGCTGGGTTAGTGATATTCTGGACTAGCCCTTTCTATGGAAAGGGGAACCTAAAATTTCTTTCACAACCCAACAGAGTGACCACCTGAGGCTGGCAGAGATTCCTTTACTGCAGCTGTAGGGTCCAGTGTAATGGTTGTGGAGATGAGGCTTGCTGACGTAAGGAGTTCTCAGGGCAGCTACGGTTTGTTCCTTGGTGCAAGTGGCAACACAGTGGGGAGAAATTCAGGGGGCCCCTTGTGAATGGGTTTGTGACGTACTTTAGCTTTAAAGGGATAGCATCAACTTGAAAATATATATATTTTTTAAACTGTCAGCTACCCCTAATTTTGTTACTGCTAATTTTGAGGCTTTAATGTCATTTTTTTCTTTTTAAAATAGGGAATGACTTATTTTTTTGCATAGAATTTTCACACAGCAGAAGGAGAAAATGACTGGGGCTCACATACCTTTCTTCTATTAAAAAAAACAACACATTTTTCTGAGTTCTTTTGGCTTCTCTAATTTCTTCTTTTTGTTGGTGCTAGAGACATTTTTCTGTGATTTGTTTTGGGAGGGTTGCTTTTTGCAGACCATGGCCTCAGAGCACTATGTGCATACTCTGTTTCTGGAGGGCTGGAAGAAAAATACAATTTCAGTTCAGTTTCAGACCTGAATTGTTGTATGAATTTGTATACAGTTGTTGTCTTCAGTCCCTTCCCTGAATCCACAGAGCCTAGCTTAACCCTGTTTTCCAGATCTTTAATCTTATCAGAAAAGAATTCTTTTTTTTTTCTTTTTTATCAGGGAGAGTTCTTGCTCCTCTTGTGGCAATCTTCAAGGTCAGAAATTCTGGCTTCTGCATATTGTATATTATACTGCAAGGCATCTGTTTTGCCCTTGATCTCATTAACAGTTACCTATAACTTCAAAAGCTTCAGCTAAAGTCTTATTTTTTTGCAGCTTGAGCATTTTAAAATTATTTTTTAATTTCTGATAGCACAAAAAATATTATGATTTTTCTGACCTTGAGTGCAGAAACACTTAAAAAGAGAGGAGAGTGAAATCTTCCCAGAAAGAGTGCTTAAAGACTTCTATTTGGTACTCTCTGGGGCTGGCTTTCATATTTAAAAGAAAGCATGGGTTATTCAATTATAAGAAGACATAGACATGGTCAATAAGGAAACATCCAGAATTTTCATCTCTCCTCAAGAGGCCGATTCATGAAGGAAATGAGGTTGAAATTAATGTGGCTACTGAAAGTACACTGGAAAAAATGGGTGTGGAGTTTCACTGTAGTATACATAAGTAAAATCCTGTCTATTAAAAAATGAACCAGACCTAATTCAGACCCCTACCTCTCTCAGATCTCTTTTGAAAAGCTGCAGCAGGAGGTGGGAGCCAGGGGAGTGACAATAACTGCATATTTATCTCATAAACATGCATCTCTTACTGATCTATCCCAATTGTTAAATTGCTTGGGGAGAGAAATCTTAGCCTTGTATATAGCAAATTTACATAAAAATCAGCATGAAGTGGTGGGAAACACTGCACATCATGCTTAGCTGGGGCAAGGCACAGAGGGGAGGGATCATTCTAAGAGTAGCATAAATATCACAGAATCAGTCCCAGCAAAGTAGGGCTAGAAGGGACCTCCAGAAGTGATCTAGTCCAGTGTTTCTCAGCCCATGGGTTGCAGCCCAAAAGTGGGTCGCAAGAATATATGAAAGGGTCGCAGACAAACTTTAAAAATGGATTCTCCTTTGAAGGAGATAAACATGGGAAACTGTGGCTTTTCCCTTGCAAGCTGGCAGAGTTTCAACCTGTGAGCGCTGTTTGGGGGCCCCCTATGCTCCACATACACTCTGCTTGCCCCATACACTCACCCCCTGCTCCATACACTGGGCGCTTGGGGGTAGGGGGCAGTAGGTCGGGAGTATTGGGCACTGGGTCGGGACTGGCCACTGGTGTTTACAAATGGGTCCTGGTACAAACAAGGTTAAGAACCACTGATCTAGTCTAAAACTCCTGCCTGAGGCAGCAGGATCGTTCCTCTCCGAACCATCATGTCAGTGGGATAACTAAGACAGAGTTCAATAAAACAGCTGCTGCTGGCAACAGTGCAGTAGTGTTGATGTTAAAATATAATAAAGGAAGAGCGCTAGGCCCACCTCCTACAGAGAGAGGCAAAAAACCCCACAGTGTGTACCATTGTGACCATGAAGTAAAATTCCTTTCTGACCCCAAATGTGATTGATTGATGTGATCCTGTGCAGAGGAGCAAAACCTTCAAGCCAGGAACCTTCACGTTGTAGTCCCAGCAGGAATACTGTGGCACATCACAGTTAAAATCCTTAACTTTGGCTGCAGCCAACACCCAGTTCTGCTGAAGGAAGATATGGAGGGGAGAGAGTTGGAGGGAGGAACAACAACAACAACCCCTCCCCCCCCCCCATAAAACCCTGATGTGTAGCAACAGGATTGGGGAGAGGGAGTTCCTTCCCAGCACCATGTGGCAATCAACACAGTCTAGAAACATGCAAATTACCTGTAGTAGAGCATAGATGTAGGTACTCCTGGATCATCCCTGACAAATGCTTGTCCAGCCTCTTCTTGAGCAACTGCAATGATGGATATTCCACAGCTTCCCTAGGCAGGCTATTCCACTCTCACTGCTCTAACAGTGAAGAAGTTTTCCCTGATATCCAATTTAAGCCTATTTTGCTACAACTTCAAGTCAGTTAGTCTACATCTGCCTCTAGCAAGAAAGAAAAGGTGTTCTCCCTTTTCTTTATGGAAGCCTTTTTTTCAAATAAAGCAGTATTTGAAGATTGCTATCATGTCACTTCTTAAGTGCCTTTTCCTCAATCTGAATGTGCTTAGCTCTTTCAGCCTCTCTTCATATGATTTGCCTTCCAGCCCTTTATCATTTTTGTCTCCTGTCTAACTTCTTTATGTTTTATACAGTTTAAGAACTCAAGAGTCTTTTTATGAAGGTTTTTATTGTATATTGAGAACGTTTCTTTTTGTTGGGTGTCTTCATGTTTTGTTTTCCCTCCTCCCCCTTTATTTATGGGTGTGTGTGTTTGCATGTGTCAATGAATATTCCAGAGTTCTATGTGTATAAACCATCTTTTATTGCTTGAATTCTGATGCATGTATTTTGCATCAGACAAGGCGTTATTGTTTGTGTTTTTTTTCTTGAAGTACAAACTGGTCTCTCATTGTGTTTGCTGATCTAAAATGTGTTTGGCCCAACTTTGACATTTCTTTAAAGAAAAAAAATGTACAGAAGACAACCCACCTGAAAATTCTGTAAAGAAAAACATAACCGGTACACGTAGGATATATATGTAGATTTTTTGGATACATAGATTCATCATTTTGTCAGTAATGTTTGTCGGTAAAAAAAAAAAAGTGTATTGAAAAATAGATTGAAACCCCCTTCCCCCTAAATGCCCTTTGTGGTGTTGCAGCCTCTTCCACCTTGCAAAGTGCCCCCTCAGTAATAACACAAACTGGACCACATTTTTTTGCAAGGTGAAGCATACAGGCTCAAAAGGGATGCGTGCCTGAACAAGGAAACGGAAGAGTTGTAGGGTGCCATCAGAGCTGACTTCTGTGAGTTGGTTTTTGTGGCTCTTCATAGCCCCCATCTGAGTCCGGCCCAGCAGCAAATTGGTCACGTGTGTTGTCCTTCTCTCAGCTATTCAGTATGAGATAGAGAAAATGTACACAGTCACAGAGAAGTCCAAATACGGTGTGCCAAAGAGGGTGCTGGGGCAACAGAGTGGCCCCTGCTGAGGGTAGCTTAGGGAAGTGTGGAAGAGTGTCTCCTCCACTTTCTCCTCACAAAAAGCTCAGGCTGCCGACACTGCTGGGTTCTAGTAGTAGACAGTTGCTGATGGGCAGGGCCCCAGGTAGCCTGGCATCACTGGAGGTTTCCAGTTCTCATGGCATTGGGCAGTTTGTACAGGGTGTGTCAAGCTGGATGACCTTGCTCTGGTGTTGCTGCCAGTAAGTGCCACCTCCATGTCAGGTTGAGGGAAGCAGCAAGGTACACAGGTAATGCTCATTTGCATGGGTAATGTCCATGTGTACAGTGTTTCCCAGACAAGATCTCAAAGGAAATCCTGCTGCTTTTCTCGCTGAGGGAGAACAGGATTGTGGTAAGACATGGGGCCACTCTCCTTTTGTCATTGTGTACAATATGATTCTTCTGCCTGTTTTTCCTGTCTCATGCTACTAGGTAGGCCTGTGCGAGTCAGCAGCGATCCGATCCGGTTTCAGATCTGGCCGCTTTGGATGACCGTGATCCGATCCATAGCTCTGGACCAGGCTTCCGCTTCGATCTGGCTGAAGCGGCTCCAAAGCTTTGGAGCCATGTCGGAGATCTGGCCATAGGGTATAATGGGGAATCAATGAAATATCTATAAGTTTGTTGTTTTTTGTCCGATTTGGATGAAACTTGCAGGGATTTTAGTTTCTGCTGAGAGCATGAAACTGCTAAGTTTCAACAAGATCGGTGCAGGGGTTTAGGTGGAACTGTACCCCAAATTCTTGAAAGCCAAACTCATGTCACGGCTGTGTCACACCACGGGGGAGGGGGCAAAACTGCAGGGGTGGTAGTTCTTACTGAGGCAACGAAGCCTGCCAAGTTTCAAGGAGATAGGTGCAGGGGTTTGGGGGGAACTGCACCTCAAGCTGCGGACAAGCAAAACTCGTGCCATGGGTGACACTGCATGTGTTAAGGGACAGCGGGGTGACAGCTGCAGGGAAGGTGGCCCCTGCTGAGGCCACGACGCCTGCCAGCTGTTAAGGAGATTGGTGCAGGGGGGTTCTGGGGCCCTGCACCCCTAGCTGCTGACAGGCAAAACTTGTGCCAAGACTGTCTCTATCTTGGGGCATTTGATTGTCTGTATTGATTCTTTCCTCTCCTTAGCCTGGTTTTGTAGGTGCTAATTGTTGCTTGCTAAGTCGTTATGTAGTAGCTAGGTCCTGTGTATTGAGCTGGTCCCTGAGTGAATCATGATTGATTGGTAACTGGTAACAAAGTAGCTTAGCAGCCAGACCTGCAGTAGTGTCTCCCCTGCCCCAAGACAGACACACTCAGTCCTACAAGCACCCATGTCATGAGTTTTGCTTGTCTGCAGCTTGAGGGGCAGTTCCCCCCCCAAACCCCTGCACCGATCTTCTTGAAACTTGGCAGGCTTTGTGGCCTCAGTAAGAGCTACAACCCCTGCAGTTTTCACCCCACTATGTTGTAATGCCTAGACATGACATGAGTTTTGCTTTCAATAATTTGGGGTGCCATTCCCCCCCCAAAACCACTGCACTGATCTTCTTGAAACTTGGCAGGCTTCATCCTCTATGCAGAGTCTACCACCCCTGAAAATTTAGCCAAATTGGACAAAAAACAACAAAGTTATAGATACTTTATTCTTTCCCCATTATACCCTATGGCCGGATCTCTGAGGCGGCTCCAAAGTGCTTCAGAAGCTCCAAACTGCTTCGGGAAGTGTAATGAGGCCAGCGCTTCTACCTGGACATGCTGCTTTGGACCCTGAAGCCTCTGAAGCTTCTCTGGATCCGAAGCTCTGTCCAGAGCCTCAGACAGCCCTACTGCTAGGCATGTAGTAGGAAGGGAAGGGAGTTGCATGCTGCCTCTGAATTCTGTTTGCCCATGCCCCAGGCTTGTGGTGTGGGTAGGCATTGAAGTGGATGATATGGAAGTTTTCTTTCATTGGAAAAATCCCTTCTGTGCACCAAATCTATTATCTTAGTTTCCTTGATATGATAGGGAGTTTCAACACACCAGTTTTTAAGTGTGAGGCTTGCACAGAGCTGGTCAGGGCAGCAAATGCCTCTCCCAGAAGCCAGCATGTTACCTAGGAGTTTTACCTGATATCACAGATTCATAGATGTTAGGGTCGGAAGGGACCTCAGTAAGTCATTGAGTCCAACCTGCCCTGGGCAGGGAAGAGCGCTGGGGTCAGATGACCCCAGCTAGATGCTTGTCCAGTCTCTTCTTGAAGACCCTTAAGGTAGGGGAGAGCACCACCGCCCTTGGAAGCCCATTCCAGATTCTGGCAACCCTTATTATGAAGAAGTTCTTTCTAATGTCCAACCTAAATCTGCTCTCCAACACTTTGTGGCCATTGCTCCTAGTTACTCCAGGGGTGCCCTAGTAAAGAGAGCATCTCCTATTCCCTGCTGCCCTCCCCTGATGAATTTATAGGCAGCTGCAAGATCATTCTCAGCCTTCTCTTGTGAAGGCTGAGGAGATCTAGGTCCTTCAGTCTCTCCTTGTAGGACCCTGCCTGCAGGCCTCTGACCATACAAGTGGCCCTCCTCTGAACCCTCTCAAGATTCTCTGCATCCCTCTTGAAGTGGGGTGCCCAAAACTGGATGTAGTACTCCAACTGTGGTCTGACCAGTGCTTCATAGAGGGGAAGTATCACCTCCCTGGACCTGTTTGTCATGCATCTGTTAATGCATGATAAAGTTTGGTTAGCCTTGTTGATCACTTTTGTCACATTGATGACTCATGTTCATCTTTGAGTCAGCTATGACTCCAAGATCCCTTTCCGCTGCTGTGCTGCTGATAAGGTCATCCCCCAGCCTGTAAGTGTGCTGGTGGTTCTTTTTGCCCAGGTGCAGCACTTTGCACTTGTCTTCATTGAACTGCATCCTATTTCATTCTGCCCATTTTCCCAACCTGTCCAGATCCACCTGGATCCGTTCCCTACCCTTTGCTGTGTTAACTTTGCCCCTTAATTTGGTATTATCTGCAAATTTGGACAGGGTGCTCTCTACACCCTTGTCCAAGTCACTGGTGAAGACATTGAATAGCACCAGTCCAAGGACCGAGCCTTGCAGGACTCCACTGCCCACATTTTTCCAGGCTGACGTTGACCCATCCACCACCACTCTCTGGGTATGACCCCTAAGCCAGTTTGCCACCCACTTGACTGTGTAATCATCTACATCACAGCCTGTCAGTTTATTTATGAGAATGGAATGCGATACTATATCATTCCATCCAGGAAGAGCACACACCAACTGCTGAAGCTTCCTTAGCCTGACATAGGGTTTTTGAACCCGAAAGCTTGCTTAATAACTATTCTCCAATCATTTGGGTTGGTCTAATAAAAGATATCAAATTCACCGAAGGAATCTTGTATACCATATCAAAGGTCTTCTTAAAGTCTAGATAGATGACATCTACCTCAACTCCTGCTTCTAAGCATTTTGTGACCTGGTCATAAAAAGAAACAAGGTTAGTCGGACAGGATCTACTTGTAGTGAACCCATGCTGATTTCCTTTCAGCATTATTTCCCCTGCTGGGCTCCGACAAATGTGATCCTTAATGATTTTTCCAGAGTTTTCCCAAGGATAGAGGTGAGACTAACTGGCCTATAGTTTCCTGGTTGGCCCCTCCTCCTGTTCTTGAAAATAGGGACTATACTGGCCATTTTCCAGTCCTCTGGGACCTGACTGGAGCACCATGAGTGCTCAAACAGCTGTGCCAGCTGCTCTGCTATGACTGGCCAATTCCTTCAGCATCTTTGGATGAAGTTCGTCTGGGCCCACTGATTTGAACACATCCAGCCCCTCCAGGTGCCCCTTCACTAAGTCTGTGCTAACTGTTGGTGGGCTGGTGTCCCTCCTGTGTCTGTCTCTGATCCAATTGGGAGCTTTGTCTTGGTCTGTGTCTAGGAATACAGATGCCAAGAACTCATTGAAGAGCACAGCTTTGTCCCCCCTCTCTGTCACCAATTGCCCTAGTTTGTCCTGTAGGGGTCCTATGCTATCCCATGCCTTCCTTTTGCTCCCTATATACCTGAAGAAGGATGTTTTGTTGTCCTTCATTTTCATTGCCAGCCTAAATTCTAATCCTGCTTTGGCCTTCCTAACTGACTTCCTGCAAGTGCAAGCCAGGGAGGTATATTCCTCCTTGGTAGCTACCCCCTGTTTCCACAGCCTGTATACCTCTTTCTTTGCCCTTAGGCTTTCCTGAACTTCCCTGTTCAGCCAAGAGGGCTTCTTGGTCCCTTTGCCCCCTTTTATGTGTGATGGGATTGTCTCCTTCTGTGCTTGTAGGATCACTCCCTTGAGGAATGACCACCCTGAGTGGACCCCCATTTCACCAGTGTTCTTGAGCTTTAACACCTCACTAACTAATCTCCTGAGCACACTGAAGTTAGCCTTTCTGAAGTCTAGCACTTCAGCCCTGCTGGTTAGTTTACCTACCCTTTGCCGGATAGTGAATTCAATCAGTCCATGGTCATTGTCCCCTAAGTTACCTTGTACCTGCAGATTCCCCACCAGGTCATCCTCTGTAGCTAACACCAAGTCCAGCAAGGCATTTCCCCATAGTGGCATCATATACCTCCTGCATTAGGTGGAGGTCCTGTATGCAGGTTAAGAACCTATGTGAGCGGTTAGATTTGGCTGACTGCTTCTCCCAGCAGATGTCCAGGTAGTTTAGGTCACCCATGACAACCATATCTCTCAACTGTACAGCCCCTGAGAGCTGTCTGGAGAATTCCAGGTCTAGCTCATCCTCCTGGTGTGGTGGTCTATAGTAGACCCCCACTGCCAAGTCCCTTCTCTCCCCCCCCCCCCCCCCGATCCCCTTGTATCCTGACCCACAGTACCTCAGTTTGGCCCTCCTCTGATCCCATATCTGGGAAGTGTGGCCTGTTACACCTGCTGAAATATTGCTGGCTTTTGTAATTAGTGGACTAAAAAGGTTCCAAGATCCAATAGTTTAAAAGGGCAGTGGTATTGGGCAGCACACTGAAAGGGAGGTATGCCTTTGTCTAGCAGCAGCACCTGCTCTCGGACGTGGAGGAAGAGCGTGGGTCTGGGATTTGGCTTCCAGTCAGAGTCCTATGGGGAGCTTAAGGATGTGTAAGGAGGTGCAGATGTTGGTGGGTGGGGAACAGCATAGCCTTCGCACTGTCTTCATACTCAGGTTTAAAGAATGGTAGAGTATGAGATCTGCATTTGATACCTGCTGTGGAAAAAGTCTTCTGAATAATTTGCATGGATACCCCAATGAATAGATGTGACTTTTGTGTTTAAGCACACTTGATATTATAGCTAATGTTTGATATCTCCACCAATAAAGGTAGAATTAAACTCTCATATTTGTCTTTTTAATACACCCTCATAATGAATAAAGTGCAACAAATATCTTTTTTATGGTATAAAACACTTATACTGCTTTATTTCATGTTTCGGGTCTTACAAAAGGAAATGGAAGCACTGTTCAAATCCTTGAGGTATAAAGTAATACATCAACAGTAAAAGTACATAATGTATTTGCCTTTTTGGAATGTTATTTGGTTTTTAATTGGGATAGATCAAATGTTTTTTCTAAAGTGCATCTGAATTATATTGATGAAATGAACTGAAACTGAATTTTACTACATTATATTTGCTTTTTAATTGATTGAAGGCCTTTTCTTTTTCAATTACCAGACAGCATTACTGAAACACCAGAGTCGATATATATGCTCTACAGTTCCTGATAATGCAGAGAAGGAAGCTCACAGCTTGTTTGTAACTGAGGTAACTGTGTGTGGATTTGGGGGGAAGGTATATGCGTGTGCACACGTGTAACTATGGATTTCAGTTGTCAGCTTGCTTCTTTATTGTTCTCTAGCTAATCTAATTCTCACCCAGTGGGGGTCCAGGGGAAATGTCCGGTAGGGCTGTGCAAAATTTCTTTGGGTGTTTCATTTCGAAGCTGTTTTGATGCGTTTCGAGCTTGAAACAGCGAAATCGAACTGAAACGAAAGCCTTTGAAACAGCTTCGAAATGAAACAAGGGCTTACTTGCTTCAGCGCTGCTCCCAGCCAGCAGCAGCAGCCTCCTGTGATCTGGCAGGCAGATCAGGGACCCACCCGCACCCCCAAGAGGGCTGCAGGGGCTGTACTGGATGCCTCCTGGGGGTTCAGGCCCCTGGAGCTCCCTGCTGAATGACAGGAAGCTGCCGCTGCTGGCAAGTGACAGGAGTTTTGCTTGTTAACACCTTGAGGTGCAGTTTCCCAGAAACCTCTGCACCTGTGTCCTTGAAACTTGGAATATGTCATGCCCTCAGAAGGGGCTACCTTCCCTGCATGTTTCATCTGTATCGGGCATGAAATGACAAAGTTATAGATAGTTTTGTGCTTCCGCACTATAGCCTACAGGCAAAACGTTGAAATAGTGAAACAGTTTCAATGGAACAAAATGGAACAGTGCTTTCAAAACTAAACGAAACTCGAAACGAAACACTGTCCCATCAAAACGTTGAAACGGAAGTCAAAGTGGAACAGTGCTGTTTCGCACAGCTGTAATGTCCAGGTAAGAAATCCAATTCTTTAGCAGCTGCATTTGAAGGGTGATATCTTATTTGATAACTATATATTTTGTATAATCATTGGTGTATGTGTCTGAGGCTTTTTACCTGTGTCCTCTGTTGCTTGTTCTGTAGGTCCCTTGCTTGGATTAATAGTAGTGTGGGTGTTTCCCCTTTCTTCATTCTTCCTTCTCTTTTAGCCTTTGCTGCTCTTGTTTTCCTGCAGCAAATTTGAAATTTCTAAGTTTCTGGTCAGTGAAATGAGACAGAGTCTATTTAAATTGCATTCTATTTACCAATGACTTTTCATTTCGTGACTAGGAGACGTTTTCTTTTCATGGTTAATTTTTTTTTTTCAATCCTCTATTTCTATCACAGTTATTTTGCTAGTAATTGTATTGTTTTAAGAAAAATGTACAAGATACATTCAGGCCTGTTTTTAATCTCTCCTGATTCTGAAGCTAGTCTGTTAGAACCTTTGTGCTTTTATCTCACTGTAAGACATGCTTGGTTGTGGGGAGCAGCATGGGTGAGTTAAACTATAAAGTTTAATGAAACATGACTGGCACTTAAATTTGCCCAATAATTATTCTTTATAAAAAATGAGTAAAAATGTTTTAGAAATATTACATGGCCTGTTTTATGTGCGTATGTGTTCGCGGTATGTGGAAAAACTTACTTATAAAACATACTGTGTATGAAGTATTGTATAATATTGTCTCTGGCAATGCACACAAAAATTGTATTACTTCTATTAATACCAAGATAAATCAGCATTATGTGACAGCCGCATGGGTGGAGTAAAATGAAACTTCCTGTGATCTAGTCCAGAAGAGAATGACATAATTGTCTTTCAACAGCTGCAGACATGCAGTTTGGATTCAAAACATACTTGTTGGATTAAAAATATAAGTTTAAATTGAATCCTGATTTTACTTCTTCCAAAAGGGGAAGTCCTAAATTGATCACACTATTCTGATAATACAGAGTATTAGACAAAGTATGCTAAATGTTCAGTCAGGTTTCCAGTCACTTTTAGATGATGCCACTGAAGAAAGTGATAAAGTTCAGGTGTTGACTAACTTGATAAAACTAGCTTTATAGATTCTTTGTGCCTTTAATAGTGCTTTCAATTTTTGCTAAGCACTTTATTGTTTGTTTTTAGATTCTTCATTTGATTGTTTAAACGTACTTGAAAATTATATTTTTCATATTTAAGAGCAAAAAAAAATTTCAGTACAACACAGATAACCATAATAGTATTTCAGAAGGACCCATAATATAGGAAACCTGCTTTATGTTTATAGGGAATGCTTTTAGTTAAACATGTTTAAATTTAATATATTGTGACACTTGTTTCTATTAATATAGTGCATCAAAACTTACAATTCAGACTGGCATGTTGTTAACTATAAATATGAAGACTACTCAGGAGAGTTTCGGCAACTTCCAATGTAAGTGAATTATTCTGTACTATATTACAGATTTTAAATTTTCAGAGGAACTTCAAAAACATTAAACATGTTTGTAAAGCTGTCTTAATTGTAGGCTAGGTAAGTAAGTTCTGTACTTAACATGGCAAAAATAAACCTTATGATTAAAATATAACAAGTTATTTTAAACTATGATAGAAATGTACAGACTTTGCAATATTTGAGGCGAGGTTCCAGAAGTTTGGGGACAGAATTTAATTTATATTTCAATGTGGCCAGGATTCTCATGGACAGTAATGGGCATATTTATTTTATTTTTTATAAAGCACTGAAACTACACACAGTTCTTCAATAGCAATAATAGCAACAAAAGAAGTTTTGAGGCCTGCATGTTAGAAGAGTATAAATAAAAAGACGGGCATTAGGTGTTTTCGTTTTTTTGTGTGTTTAGTTTTTTTCCTGAAACTAAATTATTTGTCTCTTACCATCTTTTAAACTGGCTGTACACACTTATAGACTGTAGCTTTGAAGGAAATCGGTTAGTCTTTGACATTGCCTGGCTAGATCCTTGTATATTGCATGCTTCAACTTCTGAATAATTTAAAAGCAGTTAACTGATGCCTATGTCAGCTATGATCAGAATAGTCCAAGGTTATAAGAACAAGTGTACTTTGCAGTAACCTAGATCTAAATTTGATAATCAGGCTTCCCTTTACAGAAGTGGTCTAATGTAGATTTCTTTGAGAAACATTGCTTCAATTAGATTAAAAGATTAGCCTTCTTTAATTGAATTGAATATAAAAATGAATAATACCATTAATGCAATATCCCCATGTTACTTGATATCAGGTGGAAGTTAATGTTGTAGTGTACCACAGGTTTTCTGTATTGATAACACCTTAAACACATTGTGCTTTGCGTAGATGTGATATCTTTTATTAGACCAACTAAATAATTGGAAAAATGGTTCCTTGCAAGCTTTCTGGGCATAAATACCCTTCTTTGTGCTCTCTCTGTGCCTGAAGAGGGGTGGATGTGCCCAAAAGCTTGCAAAGAACAATTTTTCCAACTATTTAGTTGGTCTGATAAAACACATCACATCTACCCAACCTTGTCTGCCTATGTCCTTAGACCAAGATGGCTACAACCAACAACCCTAATGCATTGTGGAATTTTTTTTAATAAATAGGAAGTGATTCAAGATTTTGGCATGCAGGACAGTAATGAAATGCATGGGACTGGGAAAAGTTCATTTACAAACCCCATTTTTGGGAAAAAGAATGGGGTGGGGGAAAGAAATGTGTGTACTTGTTTGGTTAGAACTGATGGTTCTACCTCAGTCACCTTTGACATCTTTGAGCCACCATCTTTGCCATTATCATGCTTCCTGCTCCCACTATCTATCTTACTGTGGAGTTAGTTAATCTACTGTGCCCTAATATTGGCACACGTGTAGACTGTGATGCATCACTACAGAGTCTACTCCACAGTAAAGCGCACCCACAGCATCTGAAAGATTAACAGATCACATAGGAGGTAAAACAGCATTGCAATAGCAGAAGATCATTTACTTCTCTTGAGCTCAATCCAAGGGCTTCTTCCTTCAGGATAATGAGAGGCCTTTATAAAGTGCAGGGTGTGTAAGCTGAGGAAATAGCTGAACTGAATTATAGTCCAACAGAGAATGTGTTTTGGCCTATTGATATCTAACGTCTTTGTTCTTTCAGCTGAGGGAAATTAAAATAGTACTGAATAAACATGTGTAAGTAAGTGATCATGACTATTTATACTTTTTTGGTGTTTTAGCAAAGGGACCAAATCGGACAAACTTCCAGTTCATGTATATGAAGTTGATGAAGAAGCAGATAAAGATGAGGTGAGTTGATTTGTTTTCTATATCATTTAGTTAAGATTAGTCCATTTAAAAGTAGCCTCAAACATGTTTTTGTCATCAAGTAAAAATAGAGATCTAGGTGTGGAATCTAACCTTATTTAAATTTCTGATATTTGAAACTGAAAAATCTATAGATGTGGACTTTTAACCAATCCTATAGTCCCAATGTCTCATACTATTATCAGTAGAAATTGTAGTAGGACATAGGACTGGAAGGAACCTCTTGGGTTACTGAGGCCAAGCACAGATGTACGCTTTCTGTGTATGGATAGAATTGCCAACCCTGAGCCCTGCAACCAGCTGCTGGCTTTTAAATTTCTGCCCCACTAATTAACTGGAAGACAAGGGGAAGCCAAAAGGGCTGATAGCTGGTCCTACGGAGCTTTCCTTAGCACCTGGTTCCTAGCCCCTCTGGCTTCCCTTTGCTGCCCATGCTGCCCAGTTGACCCAGAGCAATATAGAGCAAGGCAGGCTGCTGTGCTACAGCGACAAGACTCTGGAACCTTGCCGCCACCACCACAAAATGCCCCTCTCTTACCTTGCACTGATTGTGGTCAGGTTGATGCAGTGTAGGGCAAGGCAGGCTGTCATGTCCCTGCCACAGGGCTTCCAAAGCCTTGCCGTACCAGTTGAGTGCTCCTCCTTACTCCCTGCACTCTTCTGGGTCAGCCTGGAGGTTTGCAAGGAGCAGAGCTAGTCTCCTACAAGGGAGAACTTGGAGGGTTCCCACCATGAGAGAATGCTTCCCTCCTGCCAGTCAGCTGATTGGTAGTATACAGGGGCATTCTTCCTAGGCTGGAACCCCCCTGGCTAATCTGTGGTATCTGCTGCTTTTCAGGAACTGCCAACTTCTACTTGACTGTATGTCCCCTTCCCAGGCAATTAATGAGCTCCCCTACAGGTGGGAATGGCCATGGGCTCATCTTCTTAATGCCCATGGCTGGAGAAGTTGCCTGTGATGCTCTGCAGCCATGGGGTGGAAGAACATCTATACAGTCCAGCTCCTGGGCTGTTTTTCTACCAGAAGATATTTCTTCCAGTAGAAGTGAATGTCTATACATAGTCTGAGTCCGGTTCTCTGCTACTAAAAGCAATGACATCGTATTCCTTTCTTAATGACTGTAAAAGATATGTGTACATTCCTCCATGGAACATAGCAATAGGAAAAGAGAGCTGGGGAAGAAAAGAGTTTAATATTGTGTGGGCTGGGAGCGGTCCGAGGCCCTTTCTTCGTGCGGCGGGCTGTGGCCAGCAGCCCGGACACGCCGGGTCGGGGAAGGCAGGCGGCACCCTAGAATTAGGCACGGACGCTTAGTGGTTGATTTAAGATTATTTTACTTACACCGAAGATGGTCGCGGTGCAGGCAGGAAAACTTGCTTGAGTTGCAGTTACAAAACAAAACAAAACTCGAACCTGCAGAACATGAGGGTACGTCACAATGGGGTTTCGGCGACGGGAAGATGAACAAAAACCTTGAGAGTACGTTGCAATGGGGTTTCGGCGACGGGAAGATAAACCTGCAGGACTCGAACCCGGGTAGAGCTCTGGATTCACTCACACGAAGTTTGCTAGGCTCCGTGGAACTTGCGCGCAGTGAAGGGTACGTCGAGGGATCAGGTGGTGATGGGGAGAGGCAAGAGGCTGATCAGACCCCTATAGCCAGCTCTAAGGTACACGCGCTGGGTCCGATAGGCTCCGCAGCGCACCTAGAGTTCTCCTCAAGATGTTTACGGAGTCCCCCCTTGCAGGGTTCTCCTCCGGAGATCTCCAACTTGGGTGGAAACTGCTCAAGCCTCTTACACGGCTAGCAGGCCAATCACTAGCCACCACGTGGGAGTAATTTAGAACTGGCCAATAGTGGGACACACATTTGTATACGAATGGCGGGAACTCCTTGCACCGTGCATTTCTCTTTTGCAACCTAGAAATGCACCCTGCAAAGAAAGCTACTAGTGGCGGGAAATAATTTAGCAGTGCTGAAGGACACACAAACAAAAATCACACCCTTGGGTTGTGACAAATATAATTAAAATCAGACACATTTTGTCAAATTAATAAACTTTATGAGTAATACTGACAAAGAAAGCAAGAGTGTTTTCTTCTTTCAAGCGCCAAGATTGGCTTTCTGGGGTAAAAACATGTTATTTTCTAGACAAGAATTTATTTCAAAAGTCTTGGAACATTTAATCTCATTTATAAACTATTATTTTAAAAAGGATGTGAACACCGAATTTTGCAAATGATGCAAAAATTTAAAAAAGCAAATAAGTAACAGTGCTATCATACCTAAAAAGAAATGCATATGTAGCTAAGGGATTTTGGTAATTCTGGGTATTGGGTCAACAGATGGTCAGTGCTATTTATCAGCAAATTTTAAAATTGGCTTCAGAGCAAGGTGCTAATCTAGGGAAATAGATGATTGTTGAAACAATAATCTGTGCGGGAGGAGGGTTTGGAGCTTACTCTGGAAAAACATGGAAAACATCAGTGTGCAAGAATGAAAATAGGGAAATGAATCTATAATCTGCTGAGAACAGGAAGTAAACTTTCAGTGTAACAGCACTGTGCTGTTGGCTGTGGATTTTGTTTTCCTTTTTATTGCACCATCTGTTAATTTAAAATGCAGGAACTTTTTTTTCATCTCTAGAGATCTGAGTAAAAATGGTCTTCACTAATTTTACTATGTATGATGAACCATAATGATTTTAAACATTTAGGTATGACAACATACACGGGTTAGCAAGATTGGCCAACCCAGCCTAGTAGAGCCATGCTATTGGAAAAAGATGCCCAAGCTGAGGCCCCCCCTCCCCTGCTCCCCCCCCCCCTTTTTTTAAGGGGAAGGACAGGATAGAAAGTCAGGATTTAGTTCTTGCAAGAGATGTATATAGAGATACTTCCACAGTTGTTTTGTGAAGCTACAACAAAGACCTTAAATACTCTGCACCAAACTTGTGATTTAGCCCTGCATTTTGTACTTCTGAGAAGGACTTTTGAGCTCCCTTGCTTGGATAACCCCTTTACATTTATTGTGTGCCAGGAAAGAACAGTTAAAAACAGTGGTTTACATTTAATAACATATTTAGCACTCTGGTATCTAAACACTTTTTAAAACTTTTACAGCTCCTTTCCTATGTTTTTTGACGTCTGGATTGTAAATGTTAAGTCGTTGATGGTAGACATTTAAGGGTCCAGTTTGGCTTGTGGGTAACAATAGGAACGTGACCAGAATCCAGGAGCAGCTCAAGCATCTGTACAAGTGTAGAGAAGACTAGGTCCCATCCTAAAGACAAGTCCAGTGTGGGGAGGTGGTACAGTATTGACCAAGGCCTTTTACTTAGAAATAATCCTGCCTTGATTTGTGCCAAGGAAGGAAAGCTACTCTGTATATCATGCTGTATAAGATAAACCTTCCATCCCTACCTTTACTGCCTAATTAAACTTGTAACTTTTCTTTTCATTCTTCAGCTTATATTGTGAAAGATGTAGCTTCTCAAAAATTGATTAATTGCTTAATAAGGAATTTGTGAATATATGAGAGACTTGAAGTATATGTGGCTTTAAAAGATGGCAAAGAAGGGAGAAAACATAGCACCCATAGAAATATTCCAATTGGATGATAAACATATCTTAAGGATTTGTGAATCATTAATGGTGCCACAAAGTTACAAATATAGATATTCTTTCTTTTAAAGAACACATTAATGAATGTCTCCGTTATGTGCAACAGTGTCTCTGGTACAGATCTTTCTTCTTTTTTTTTCCCCTCCCCATTCCTCCCAGGATGCAGCATCTTTAGGATCTCAAAAGGGCGGAATAACAAAACAAGGATGGCTGTACAAAGGCAATATGAATAGTGCAATCAGTGTAACCATGAGGGTACGTTTTTGCTAATGTTCTAGTCTCTGAACAAAAAAGTTTATAGATATTTTAGTGTAGTTCTACTTTGAAAAGTACAGTTGGTTTTTATTAAAAAGAGTTTGAGCACGAACCTACTGCTTAGCTTATTGGAAGCCAAAAACAAACGTTTTCAAACTTTCCACTAAATTAAACTAAATAGAGAAAATTCCCTGAAGTTCATGGAATCATGGAAAGAACATTCTGCTGATTAAGTAGGTGCTTTTTATACAATAAATATCCTCGTTATAGCTATGTTATATGGGACTTTTCATGTGCCCAAGTATCCTACAAGCCTTGCTTTTGTTCATAAAATACTTCTGTATTGTGCTCATGACAGCCCTACAGGTATAGAGAGTTTCTTAAGTTCTGGTGAAACTGAGTGAGAAGGGAGTACAAATTAACTTTCAGGTCCCAAGTCAAGTTTGCAGAGTGTTAGATTAAAAAACAAACAAACAACACCCTTCCCCCTCACCCCCCAAAAAAACAACAACCCCAAAACAACATGATTTCTGGTTTCTGCAGTATCTTCAGAGTGGGATAAAACACACTTTGTTCCAAAATTCCCTTTCATGCTTCGTTTTGTTTATTCAGAATAAAACCTGAAGTCCATGTTCATGTATTATACATAAAGTGTGTTGTTTTGAGTGGGGCTATTTTACATTCCTTTCATCTTGGTCAAACATACATACAGCCAATATAATATGATTCATAAGTTGTTTCCATACCTCCTCATTTGTCAGTATAAAGAAACATTTCCCCCTGTTTTTTGGAAGTAGTTTAAATAGACAGTTAATAGTAGGCAGTTAAATAATAGAAGCTTTTATTTTTAAGGTATGTGTACTTATAGTGTATAATAATACAGCATGATTATAGCAGTTATAGTTTTGTGATAAGAAACTAATAATTAAAGGGAAGATTTACTTGTTTTTACTAGTCATTTAAAAGAAGATTTTTCCACTTAATCCAACTTGGCGATGGATCATATAATCTCAATTTCTACAAAGATGAAAAAATATCTAAAGAGCCAAAAGGATCGATATTTCTGGATTCTTGTATGGGTGTTGTTCAGGTAAATATCATGTATTATTTAATTTTCTTTCTTTTTTTCTGACTGTATGGAGATAAAGGTAGATGACCACATGAGTCTTTAAGGTGCCAGCCTGCCCTGCCTTTTTCCAGGCTGCAGATCAGACTAACTTGGTCAGAGGGGCATAAGCTTTCATAGGCAATGGCCTATTTCATCAAATGCATTTCTCTTAAGGTGCTGCCCTGCTCTGCTCTGCTTTCTATATGTAGACAGAAATTGATTTGACCTGTATTTTTCATAATTTAGGAGGAGATATAATAATTAAACATTTACTACATTCATTTAAACAGGTAAAACATGCTACATTTTAGGGGGGAAAAGGTCAGTTTTTAGGACTCTCTATTTTCAATTTGTAAATTGGTGATTTTGAAAATGAACAGTCATTGATGTATTCAATGTGTGGAAAAACACGTGAAGTCAAGCAGGAAGGCAAAAGACATACAAAAAGTTTTAAGAGAGCATGCAAAATGAATGAAAGCATAACAGTAAGTGCCCTTACGTTGTGTATTTATCTGGAATGCAAAATGTTCTGCATAACTTCTTGTGTGGGATTTTTAGTTGTGGGAGTTGCACCATATTTACAGCCACCTTTCATTTGACCTTTAGAATAGTAACTTTTAAAAATAAATCTTTGAAGAGAAAGACAAGTAAAGTCTTTGGCAAAACATTTTTCAGTAGCAAGGGCCAAAGAAAAGGATTGTTTCCATGCAATTGTGTTCTATGTTTATAGAACAGAATGTAACTGCTTTGTTAGGCAAAGCATACTTAGAAGCAAGTTTGTTTCTAGGCCCTTGGTGTTGAATCTGAATGTATTATCTTCATCTTCATTTGAAAGGTATATCCAATTCTTATGTATGTGCACTTCTGGAAAGCTGGTGGGAGCTGGCAGCAGTTTTTCCTTTAGAAGTGGTCTCTTGTATCCAGTGCATTCATCTTCCTTTTTTCCGTGTCTTGTTGTTTTTTTCAACATATCAAGGCTTCTAAGCCTTGCCACTGTGGCACAGTGGCCTGCCTTGACCTGCACTGCTCCGACTCAGCTAGGTAGCAAGAGGCAGTGGAGAAGCCCAGAGCTGGTCTGTGGAAAGTCTTTCCATGCCCAGCACCTATCCACGCCAGCTTCCCCTTGCACCCTTTCCCCCATCGCCCAACTGAGCAATAGGGCAGCAATTTAAAAGCCAGTGGCTCAGAGCAGGAGGTCTAGGAAAGTCTCTTCAGCTCAGCTCTTCCTTGCAAACCTGCCATCCAGCTGAGTGGCAGGGTAATTTCAAAGCCAGAGGGTTCAGAAGTGGAGCCTGCAAGTGCTTTCTTTAGCCTGGTTTGGAGCTCCCTGTGAAAAGGCCTTTTGTTAGCCCAGCTTGCAGCTCCCTTTGGTACTACACTTCAACTTTGTTTTGGGGAGGGTGGCGATTTTAAGAGCTGGCAGCTGGGATTGGGGTCCCCGAGGCCCATGCTCAGCTGCCTGATTTTAAATTGCTGCCTCACCACTCAGCTGGATGGTGGGATGTCCAGGGGCAGCTAGCAGGAGCCAGCTTGGGGAGACTTGTGTAGAGCCCTGCTCTTGGCCACTTACTTTGAAATTGCTGCCCTGCTGCTGAGGTGGGTGGTGAAGGTAGCAAAGTGAAGCTGATGGGGCAGACAAAGGCCTTTTTCTTCCCCAAACCAGAGACTGCCCAGACTGGGGAAGAGGCAGGGAGCAGTGGTTGTTCTTCCTCTCACCACCTGAAGTAGGAAAAGGTGGGTAGCGGTTGCCCTGCATGCCTTCTCAAGACCAAGGTGACTCTAGTCTCATGAAAGCAAAGGAGCCTTTCCCCTAGCTCCACTCTTTCTGGTCCCCAGGAAGAGTTAAGCTGTGGGAAAGTGTATAGATGTTCAGTCTCCTGGGAGAAACTCTTCCACCAGGACTGATTTAATCCTGGTTGTTTTTTCTCCCCAAGCTAGCCATTCTTTCTCTGGAAGAAAGTCTGAATGTCGGTATACTTTTATTCTGCTTGGAGAATGGTGATTCTCCTGGTAGGAACTGAATGTCTGTACCTGGCCTAAGACTTACTTGGTTTGGAGGGACAGTCTTATGTAATGCAATTGAAACTGTGCAGAAGTATGAAATTAAAAAACAAGACAAAGACAGAAAGAAAGATATCTCATCAGATGTCTCTAACAAAATAGGTTAGAGGAAATGTTTGGAAATATGTTCAAAGGCAGCTTGTGGAAAGGTAGAGGAATTCAGTAGAAAGGTTGCATGTGCCTACACTGGTTCTGGAACTAGCATCATTCCTGCAGAGCTGGTAAGGGAGAGAGGTAGAAATTAATTTATGTATTTTTATTCTTCTTCCCTTGCACCATGATTACTTGTGCAGCTTGGAGTAGGGCAGGATGTGGCCTTAAACTGTGGTTAGTCAGGAAAATGATTATCTAAAAATGGCATGTTTTTAGTAAATAAAACTTCTTCCTCTGTTTATTTAAAGCTAGAATTGGTAACTTCTATAACAAAAATATGTTTTTATTCTTAGATCTTTAGAACCAATTTTTAAGAAAATTAAATGGAACTGTGAATTGTTTCACTTGCAGAGTCAAATTTTGCCATCAGTCACATGTGCTACTGCTTTGAAGGCTGTAGGGTTGAATAGGTGCAACTGAAGGCACTTGAGAACAAGGCTTACAAAAATAGTTAATGCATTAATTAAATTAGTATTTATTAATAAAATTGAATAATTATTTGTTAGCTATGTATCCAAAGGAAAGAACAAGATTTGACTCCTAGTCCTCATAGAGAATTCTTACTGATATCCAACCTAAATTTCCTTTGTGGAAATTTAAGACTGTCACTCATCTTTTCCCCAGAGACATAAGATAACCTATCAACATCCTCTTTATAACCATCCTTCAGGTATTTGCAGACTGTATCGAATCTCTCAGACCGCAGCCCCTCCCTAATCTTCTTTTTCCCAGGCTAGATAAACCCAGTTCTTCCAGCCATATTTCACAAGTTCTGTTTCCCGGTCCTCTAATCATTTGTTACCATCTGCTGAACACTTCCTAGTTTGTCTACAGCTTTCTTAAAGTGCAGTGACCAAAACTGAATACAGTACTGCAGGTGAGGTCTCACCAATGTTGACTAGAGCAGAAGGATTACTTTCTTTGCAAGCAGCACTCCTATTAAGAAGGTCCAGTATGCTATTGGGTTTTTTTTGTTTTTGGTTTGTTTGGGCGGGGGGGGGCAGGGTTGCCACAAGAACACATAGTTTCTGCCACATTACCTAATTTGGATTGCCCTAATCTGCATTAATGTTAATCCTTATTCAATGAGGATTACTTAATTCAGACTGGAGCCAATTTTAATTTGGACTACAGACATCCATTCAGACTATAGTGATGGCTGTAGTCTGAATTAAACATATGAAAACGTATGTCTTCCTAATGTACTGACTTTAGACTAGCAGGGCTAACTACCTCTCTTGGTCCTTCATTCATAATAGTGCATATTTTATTATATCTTGTTAGCTGTAATCAGTGTCCCACATTCTACAATTCCTGAGCCAGAAAAATTTGTAGCAGAATTGTGCTTCAGAATTTAAACTTTAACTAAAAGCAGTATTTTGCTACTAACTGTTATGAAGATAATTCTTATATAATAAAGGGTGTAGTCCGTCTGTCTGTCTGTAACGCTCTTGGAGCACTCTGGTTAGTGAAACAACCAATCAGAGTGCAGAGCACCACCATGACGGAGGGTACAAAGCTGGGTGTGAGGTTAGCTGTGCTGGAGGTGGTGGCAGCATGGGGTGGTGGGTGGTGGCACTCCATCTTCCCCCTCCTGCCCTGCTGTCATTCTTGATGGACAGTTCACTAGTTTGAAAATATCTGGCTATGGACCAATACAGTGTGTTTCTTGCCAGCAAATAGCTTCTTGTAGGTGGCCTGAGATGATATATATGACCAGTATGAACCAGCCTATTCACTTCTAATGGGAAATTTAAAGATTGCCATCTTGAAGTCCTTTTTTGTTTTACCGGTAACTGTCTGGCAGAACCAGCTTGTTACCAAATTGCTGCCATACCTTCCCTACTAGAAACTACACTACCTTTTCTGTTGTCAAAATTCTCCACTCGCTAAACCACTTTCTTTACATTAATAACACAAAGAACTGTCTAATATTTAATTCTGAAAATCCCAAGAAGCAGGGGACATTGCATTTAATACAAAAAAGGTTACTGTATGTGTCTTGTGCTTATTACTTGTTAATTAATTTAAAATGAAGTTGACACAATTTTCAGTTGGCTGCACTAAGAATGCATGCTTTGCTAAGGAATTGGGGTCAAGATGACTGCTGAATCTTTTACACCTCAACTATAGTTTAAAAAATGAAGATGTCTGTTCTATTTTGAAAAAGTTGATAGAAGGCGTAAGTCTTGAGGATATTATCTTTTAATAAGTTAACTGAAAATAAGGTACTCAAGTCAGGGGTTGGCACTCTACAGCCTGTGGGCCAGATGTGGCCCCTGAAGAAACTGGATCCAGCCTTTAGCAGCTTGGGGAATCAGGACCATGCTTCAGCCATGGCAGCAGAGGTGTCATTCCTGGGGATTGCGTACCGTGTTCAGTTCTCTTTGCTGCAGCACAGGTGGCATCTGCCATGCAAAACACTTGTGTTTTTCCTACACGGTATTTGCAGATCTCTTTGAAGGAGAGTTTCAAGGGCAGCAGCAGCAAGAGCTGGGTAGTAAGTAGTGGTCTGAGGAGGCAAATAATTTTAAATAGAAAAGTGAAGCAGAAAATTAAAACTGTAGTCTAATAAATAGGCATCTTGTATCTCAATATATAGTTTAATATAGATGAGCCACAGAACTCTAATATTAGACAGAGTTCATCCCCTGGTCTATGAGAAGAGGGGAGAAAATGTAGGTGATATGGAAAGATTTTTATTTTTTTTTATTGTAGAACAGCCGAGTCAGGCGTTTTGCTTTTGAACTCAAGATGCAAGACAAGAGTAGTTATCTTCTAGCTGCAGACAGCGAACTGGAAATGGAAGAATGGATAACCACTTTAAACAAAATTCTCCAACTAAACTTTGAAGCTGCAATGCAAGAGAAAAGAAATGGAGAATCTCATGAGGGTGAGTAGTATTGCTTAGTGCCTTTGTATTAAACTTATTTGCACAGTACTCGCATCCATACATTTCTTTCCTAAAATAAGAATATGCTTTAGCTGGCAACTACATGCATTTAATTTTTTTGTACTACTGAAAGTCATGGATCACTTTCTGCTCTCAAGAGTCAGTGAGGGTTCTGCCTTTTTTAGCCTTGTTTGTATTAAAGCTTCTCCTGTGTCATTTTTATTGATTTTAATTAGAGCAATACCAGTACACTGTAGGGGGAGTCTTCACTGCTATAGGTGCACTGAGTTAAGCCGTTTTTCTTTGCGCTGATTTTTACTCTCATAGTACACTGGCATACTTATTCTGTGTGTTTTACTGAGGTGTACCATAGCAGTGGCAGGAACTGTTGGTAGACTCTCTGAATTCCAGATGTTTTTCACAGAGGCATTTTCTACTGGCGGGGGGGGGCAGAAAGTTAGAGTAGTGCAGCTTTTGCATGTTCATAAGCCCTTCAATCTAATTAAATTGAACCTTAGGTGCTATGTATAGTGTTAAACTTTTAGTGTCAGTGTAGAGAAATGAAATGGAAGTAGCTCCTGCTTTATTGCATAACAGAATTTCAATAAATTCCTTTGCTGAATTAGGAAAAGTGGACAGGAAGTAGTTGCATCAAAACTGAAAAAGTGGGCAATCACTCAGAGTTCTTTTCAATTTTATAATTAGCAAAACTTACTACTATGAAGGAAGTAGTAATTACAGTCATGCACTAGTTGTTGAAAATAAAACCATTTTCTTTAGTTAACAACTGTTCAGTTATAAAATTGTTCACTTTATTATTGCAGATGATGAACAAAACAAAATGGAAAGCTCTTCATCCAGTTTAGACAGCTACTTCCCTGAAATAACCAAGGTAGTGTATTCTTCTGCTGTAGCTTGTATCAGTGTTTGGCATCCAAAAATAACTATTTGTTTCTGTCATGGAGGCACTTGGTATCCTATTAAGTTATTTCTCTGAGTTCTTTGTCATGGGGGTTGTCCTCTTAGCACTTACTGCTTTATAAAGTTCCTAAATCCAAGTTCCCAGTTTCTACAATGTTAACTCCTCTGCAAAACAATGAAAGTAGTACCTTGTTCCATGTACTAAAGAATACTTTGGTTAATTGGTTATTAGCCAGATAAGTGCTTTTGTGTATAAATAAAATGCTGCATGTTTAAGTGGCTGAATTATAAAGCTGGCTTGCTTCTCAAATAATATTTACCTTTTCTGAACTTCTGAAATGATTGCCTGTTAAGTTCCCATATTTCTGAACTCATGACTTAAAGCTGTGAGCTATGGGACTCTTCAGCCTGGAGGAGCACAGGCTCAGGGGTGACATGATGGCAGCCTATAAGTATATAAGGGACATGCATCAGGATCTGGGGGAACGCCTGTTCACCAGAGTGCCCTAAGGGATGACAAGGTCCACTGGTCACAAACTCCTCCAAGACCGTTTTAGGCTGAACATAAGGAAAAACTTCTTTATGGTCCTAGCCCCCAAGACCTGGAATACACTTCCCCCAGAGGTGGTGCAAACACCTACTCTGAACTTTTAAGAAACGTTTGGACACTTACCTTGCTGGGATCCTTTGACCCTAACTGACTTCCTGCCCCTGGGGCAAGGGGCTGGACTTGATGATCTTCCAAGGTCCCTTCCAGCCCTAATGTTTATGAAATCTATAAATCTGTTATTAGACCAACTAAAATAGTTGGAAAAATTCTTCTTTGCAAGCTTTTGGGTACAAACACCCTTCTTCAGGCAGAGGAGGCCTCTGCAGTTGTTTTGTGCTCTTCCTGGATGGGATAGAATAGAAATCCAGAGGCTAGTATGCAAGAATGCCAGCCAGTGAAAATGCAAATTGTGGCAGACAAATGGGTGAGAAACAGGCAAGGTGCAGGAATGGGGAATGTTGATCTGGTGGTAAGATGCAGCTGGTAAATAGTGTGCGGGCCGGGGGCGAGCCAGGCCTGTCTTTGCGCACGCGGATTGTGGCCAGCAGCCCGGGCACGCGGGGTCGGAGAAAACCACGGGGCGGTATGGTATGCGCGAGCTAAAATTAGTTACGGAGGCGTAGTGGTTGATTGAAAAGATTATTTACTTACACCCAAGATGGTCGCGGTGTAGGCTGGACAGTTTTCCAGGTGCAGCTCCGCTTAAATCCTCGTTGGAGGACTCTGACAAACTCGGTTCTTTGGCCCTGGAGTGGTTTAGGCTCCACGGGTTCGGCAATTCTTTCCTCACGGAGTGGCTGAATCTCCGTGGTTTTTGTTCGGTTCCCAGGTCCCCCAGAGCTGTTAAGACTCCGTGGGTTCTAAAATTGGGTATCTAGGATAGGGATACGTCTAGGATTGCATTCGACGACAGGAAGAGGCTAGAGGCTGATCCAGACCTCTGTTGCCTGCTTAAGAGGGGCGCATTGGGTCTGCAAGGGTCCACATCGCTTGGAGATCTTCACACAGCGCGAAGTCTCCTCCTCCTGGCGAGTTCTGTATCTCTCCAGTTTTCCTCTCTCTCCGGCTTGGGCGGAAGCTACCCAAGCCTTTTGTATGGCTAGCAAGCCAATAGCTAGCCGCCACGTATGCCTACATTTAGAACCAGCCAATAATGTGGCGCGAATCTAAATACAAATGGCGGGAACTCCTTTGCACCGTGCATCTCCGAGATGCAAGAGAAATGCACCATGCAAAGAAGCTGCAAATTGGCGGGAAATCCCCCGTTGCACCAGAGTTCTCTCCCGCAGCAGAGAACTCTACCGTGCAAGGAAACTGTAATTTTAGCGGGAACATAATTTAGCGTTGCCAAAGCACACACAAACAACAAATCACAATTTTGGGTTGTGACAAATAGTAGAGATGTTACCTGGGGTATCAGATGTTAAGCAAGTTATGTGCCATAAATCCAATGTCTATATTTAGTCCATGTTTTTTTGTATCCAGTAGGTTGATGAAGTGAAGTTCATAGGCTCATCTGCAAAAAGTGTTTTTAAATTCCCTTTGAGGATTAGAACTGAGGGATTGGAGAGCGAGTGGTTATCTTGTGAGAAATTTGCCTCCACATTTCTCTGTGTCCCCACATACTCTTCTTGGATGGGATAGAATAGAAGCCTCTGGCCCATCCAGAGTACACAACAACTGCAGAGCCTTACTCTGCCTGAAGAAGGGTATTTGTACCCAAAAGATTGCAAAGAAGTTTTTTCCAACTATTTTAGTTGGTCCAATAACAGATACTTGTTTTCTGGGTCTTCTTAAAAGCAAATTAGCTCCTTTATATGCATATGTGTTCAGCATTTTAAATATTTATATTCATGTAAGTTCCATTTGCACTTTTATCCTAAAGTACATTAATCGGCTCAATTGAAATGAGTTGAATTTGACCAAGGAAAAAAAAAAGTAGCAGCAGCAATTTCCACAAGTGTTTCAGCTCTCAGGAGACTGACAGTATGAAAAACTTTCCATCAGATGTAGCTTATATAAGGCTATAATGTACATTAGACAGCAAAGTATGCTTACATGGTAAAGTTTTGAAAGGGAATTAGATGGTGAATTCCTAAGTGTTACTCATCTCATTACTAGTGGGGTGGGTTTTCATTACATTGCTATTCTGCTGTTACTTTGTAAGTATACACCGGCAAGCTACTGCTCAAAACCACTCATTCGTACCACCCCCTGCTTATAGGGTAAGTTTAGAATGATATTGCATCTATTATAGAAAATTATTTTAGATGTATAAAAGTAAAGCTGTTATACGTTGCAGCCCAAAGTAGGAAAAGCGAAATCTTTAACTCTGTGGGCACGTCTACACATGCAGTTTATGCGTTTGAATTTACTGTGCAATAAATTCAGCTACATTAAACTGCTCCTAGCCTCACGTCTACACGTGCGTCCAGGTCAGGAGTAAGTTGAGCCCAACGAACAACCTAGTCTGACTCTGGGGCGGCTTCCAGCCATGCAATCTCTGGGCCATCCCTGAGCTCTGGGTTCAGGTGGGAGCTGACCCTGAGCTCCACGCAGTTGGAATGGAAATGAAATTATCTAGATTGAGGCCCTATCAACATTTAAAATATAAATTTTCCCTTGCACCATTCTAAAGAATTGAAGTAACTAGTTACGTTAATCTGTGAAAAACCTATTTCATCTTTCATATCTTCCATAACCTTTTTATTTTCCATATAAAATCTAAAAATGAATGTTCAGAACTCGAGATGACTTTGGAATGTAGTTTTTTTTGGTCTGTTTAGCAACTACATGTTAAAACATTTTAGTGCTAGAAATGCTAATTCCTGTTCTATGAATTTCTGATGGATGTTGCATTGGCTCTTTTTCCTATATATTTGTTTCAGTATCTTTTCTGGTAGGTTGTCTGGCAGATACATTTATCCATTCCACTTTATATTTTTGTTTTCTTCAAAATAATTCTCCAGAACCTCTTGTTTCTTCTGTCCTACTCTTGTTCTTCCTTGCTAGTTAAATAAGATCTTGCATAGCTTCATCTGATATTTTCCTTCTAGAAATCTACAAGTTTTTTCTTATTCAGACACACAAAAAAAACAACTAATTTTGTAACTTTTCAGTACGGCACTAGCTGAACTTTTACTAAACTAGGTCTACAGTGTCAGATTCTCTGGGGTCTTTAACCTCAGTTTTTCACCTGCATCATATTTCTGTTTTAGTTTACTGCTGCTTGCTGTAAATGATATATTAATCTATTGCTTCCCCTGTAACAAGATGCCAGGCAACTTCATGTAAGGCACTGGGCTGTCTTTACTTGCTAATTGGTGCTCTGCTTTTCTTTTTACATCCAATTCTTCTGTTTCCTATCGCTGCCTTTTTTCTTGTAATAGAATTATTGCCAAACAGGATACGATGAACAGGAAGACTGTTTTGGTACAAATATACTTTACAATACTCAACATATGCTGCTTCTAATGTTGTATGTTAACCTTTTAAACTGGTACGTTAGACTTATTGCATTGTTATAGTAACAGATGTTACATGCCTCAACATTTCCAGTAGTTTTTAAAGGCTTTTATCACTATTAAATATTAACATTCTGGATAACTCTTATTTAATTCTAGTGATCATTACTTAACTACATGCAGTGGATGTGACAACTTCATTAATGTAACTTTCCATTCCCCCATATTTTAGGAAATTACGGGGGATGGGTGTCCAAATACCTAGAGAGCAGAGAAACATTTAGGGGTATTTTTTTATTTTTAATGCTTCATTTTATCTGTAAAATAATAGGAGCTTTTGGTAGGTGTCTATTTACCTCCCATTCCCAGAATTTCTGAGTACCTCACTTCAACCTTGTGAGGTAGAAGTATTACAATTCTCATTTTATAAATGTAGGAAGCTAGGGCCCTCTGGAGCTGTGTTGATTTTACTTCAGCTTTTGCCCAGTAAGTGGCAGAAACTGCTTTTATCATATTCCCACATATATAATGTGTATACCAATTTCCAGCAGCTGCTTCTTAGGGGAAAAGCTTGTGTTGTATGTGATTTAAAATACACTATCTTTCAAGTGCTATTCATCTATTTTGTCTCTTCTTAACTGTCTCCCTTTCACTAATGTAAAATAGTGGCCAACCTTTAATTTCCTTTTTTTTTTTTTTGCATGTCCAAATGCTTCATTAGACCAAAATTGAACTCCTGATCTTTCCCTCAAAACTCTTCACTATCTCCCCTTTCTCAGTCACTGGATAAAACCCTAATATCCTCTCAGTGCTTTAAGTGTGTGCATTTTTTTCCATTTTTGACTGACTTGTTTCTTTGATCTGCCTATCTTGTGTCTAAATCCTCTATTTCCTTTTTGCACAGTGGTTAGGTACAAACACTACAGATGAACAAGTAAAAGTGGGAAACCAATCTAAATCTGTAATGAAACAGAGGTTTAGTGCATATAGACAGGTTTAAAAATGGTGGAATCTGGTCTAAGATAGACCTGGTTGGATGTAGTATCAAATTTAATCGATTTAGATTAGACTGGTCTATCAGACTTCTGTCTCCAAAGTCCAGATTTCCTTTTTGATTATACCTCCAAAACTTGAGTTGAAGCATATTTGTTGGCTAGTGTTGTCTCTCCCTTTCACAGAAGTGCCTACAGTTTCAGCCCCTCAAGTACATTCAAAATACTTCTGTCACAGTTGTCTCCCTAGATTATCATCAGGGATCCAGGTTGAATGCAGACTTTCTCCTTTATAGGAGAAAAACCTGGGAAACTACAGGTTTCCCCTTGCAGGCTAGCAGAGTTCTAGCCTGCAAGGGACTGCTTGGGGCTGGGGAGAGTGGGAGGAGGCTGATCGGATGCATGGGGCACCATGTGTATGTGTGAGCGCGACCACATGCATGTGGCCAGCAATACAGCTCTAGACAGCATGGTGGAGAGCAGCTCCCCCATCTGATTGCAGGTAAGTTTATGGCAGGGGGGCATAGGCAATGCATGGCAGGAGGGGGTGAGGTGTGCAGATTGAGGCAGCAGTTCATGCCAAGCCCCCATAGTGAGGAGGGAGTGGGGCAGGGTTGGCAGCTGGGGGTGCTGCTGAGCCAGGACAGTGCATGGGGCCCAGGACCAGATCAGGAATGTGTGGCTATGGAGCCCAACCAGGGAGCAGGATGGGACCCCAGGCAGCCTGTTGGGGGGGTGTGGGGGGCTGGCTCCCCACCACTTTGTTCACTCCCGGGTCAGGGTCAGGCTGATGCACTCGGGAGGCATGGAGGGGCACATGCCCCGCCCCCCCCCCCAAATTGTGTGTCCACAATAGGACACGGCTACAGCCTGGCTGGACCTGCATGAGGCCACCTCCACAACCTATCTGGTAGGACCCAGTGTGGGGGAGGGCATAGTGAGGTGTTGAGACTCATTGCTTCTGCTGCCCCCAGGATCTTCATGCCAGCTGCACCACCAGCAGTGTCAGGAGTAGTAGATCAGGAAGGGGGACCACAATGCCCTCACCTCCTCCAGCCACTTGCATGCTAGGACACCGATCTAACCTGGAGGGAAGGTGGGATGTGGGACAGTGTGGACACCCTGAGGGGAATGGTGGCAGTGGTTGGACCATGGCAACAGAATAGAGCTATGGTTGGACACCCCTCCTGCCCCATACAGAACCCCCTTGCCCCACATCCCATCCTCACCCCCACATTGGGAGGCTGGGACCTGGGGGTGGGGGGCAGTGGGTCAGGAGTGTGAGGCACCAGCAGGGCAGGGAAAGGTGGGGGGCAGCAGGTTGGGAGCAACGAGCACTGACAGAGCTGTGGGGGCTGTGACTTGGGAGTAAGAGGTACCAGCATATCAGGGAAGCTCAGCACCACAAAGCAGTGGTGGGGGGGCAGGCAGCTGCAGCTGGACCCACATCCTGGTGAGCAAAGGGGGCAGGGGGAGCTCTGATTTTCTGTGATTAAACTCAAATCAAACACCAAATTATATAGATATTTGGAATTTATTGTATTATAATGATAGAGGCACTGTTAGGCTTTCAAATTGCTTTAAAATTGTAAACATATCAGTACAACATTGTGTTCAGCTGATACCTATATGTATAGTGGTGTTTCATTTTAATCATGGAAAAACACAGATTTTGGAGTTTTTAATCATAGAATTTCGGATTTTTAAATAGAGAAAAACCAGGTTCCCTGCTCATCATTCGGACTAAGGCACTGTCTTCAGTTTCCTCCATTGACTCCTCCACTTCTAGCTAATCAGAATCACAGTCCGAAGACTGTTAAAGTGTTCACAGTTTAGTTTTGTCCCATCATTCCTCTTATTTTACAGTTGACATCTGTTTTTACTTTGCCAGTTAATTGTCTGAATCTCTTTTGTACTCTCATGCTTGAACTCAAATCCACAGAAATATCCAAATCTTTATTCTCCAAGCTCTTCCTCAAAACTCAGGTCTTCTGTAGTGATTATGGCAAACTGTTGCCTGACCCCATGAAGGCAGATTATGTACTGAGTATCTAAGTTTTGTGTATGCTGTAATTTTTTTTTAATACCTTCTTTCTCCCATTATCAGCAAGTACCTCCTTGTTTGCTATGGTTCTTCTCCTCCATTTGAGACCTGTAAGACCTTTAAGGGAATGGGTTACAAATTTTCTATATTTGTCCAATCCTTCCTAGTCCTAACTGAGGCTTATAGGTGCTGTCACAATAGACATATTACCAGCCAAGCTTATTATGTAAGACATTCCTGTAGCAACAGAAGCTGTTGTTGCAAGTGGAAATGTAGGTGGTCTTTGCAGTCATCTGTTAAAATGTAATCCATGCTGCTTTTTCATTTTAAAAAGAGAGAGTCCTGTATTAAAATCGTATGTCCCTTTTCAGACGATCACACTTCTAGAGCAGGTTGTCAACTGGGGTTATGTGTACCCCTGAGGGATGGCCCCAGGGGGTGTGTGTGGCGGCACGGGGAAGCAGTGCATGGTGGCAGGCACCACATGCGAGCTCCCAGCTCCCCACCACTGCCATTCACCACTCCGTGCCACTGCTGCACACCACTTCCCTGCACTGCCACACGCCTCCAGCAGTACCCCCGCCCCTCGTCTAGAAGGGGGTATACTCCAGAAGGGGTACACTCCTTAAAAAAAGGTTGAAAACCCCTGCTCTAGCGCATTAATTGTACTGCATTTCTAATTTGTCTTATGTATTTATCCAACTGTCCAGTGTTCAAGATGCACATTTGCCAATTACTTTTAAAAGAAAAAATATAGAATGGTAAATTAACTCTCTCATGGAACAGGAAAACTAGTTTTATCTCAGCTTATCACACATTCTATTTCACTTCTGATGTTTTTTTCTTTTAGTACTAACAAATAAGTGCTCATAATTCCCAGTGATTAAACATTCCGAGGAGTACTCAGGACTCATCTTGGCAATAGAAAGTCATAGTTTCATAGTTGGTAGGGTCAGAAGGGACCTGAGCAGATCATCAAGTCCGACCCCCTGCCATGGCAGGAAAAAGTACTGGGGTCAAATGACCCCAGCGAGGTGTTCGTCTAACCTCCTCTTAAAGGCCCCCAGTGTAGGAGCCAGCACCACTTCGCTTGGAAGTTGGTTCCAGATCCTAGCTGCCCTGACAGTGAAGTAGCGCCTCCTGGTGTCTAATCTGAATCTACCCTCTGCCAGCTTGACTGTTATTTCTAGTCACTCCTGGTAGTGCTTGGGGGAACAGGGACTCCCCCAATGCCTGCTGGTCCCTTCTGACTAGTTTGTAACAGGCCACTAGATTCCCCCCTCAGCCTTCTCTTGTGGAGGCTGAACAGGTTCAGGTCCCTTAGCCTCTCCTCGTAGGGCCTGCTATAAGTCAATCTATAAATGTGGTTTGTTTGTTTTTTCCTTGCCACGCACAGGAAAACCATCTTTTTAGCACTAGGAGGTCAAGGAATTTGCTATGATTGTGATTCTTAACATAGTTAGCTTGTGGCTTCCTGAGTCATCTTATGGCTTCAGTGTAGTTCTGAACTTTAACCTACATGAGAAGATAATTGTGTGTGTGTGTGTGCTGGGTGTGTAAAGTAGCTTTGTTAAAGCTATTCAGTATTTAAGGATGAAAAGCATTTTATAAGAGCCAAGTAGGAAGAATTTTTGGTCATAATTTATGGGAGGTACTTTTTTGTTAGAGGAAAATTGGGGCTACAAGCTCACACGTCACCATTTCTGTTTTAAGCATAATAGATAAACCTTAAATTGGGAAGCCACATACTAAACTCAGTGAAGTGGGGAGAGAAAACTTGGATTAAAACTAAATTACTTAGAGCAAAATGTTGCTGGAAAAAGAAAGCTTAAAATCACCCATATTTAACCATGATAATTGCATATATATATATATATTTATTAAAATATAACTCTCTTTATTTTTGACAGAGTACCAGAGAAGCAGAAATCAAATTAAAAAGTGAAAGCAGAGTTAAACTTTTTGCCTTGGATCCAGATGCCCAGGTTTGATGTTTTAACAGAAAACCATCTTTTTATGTTACCTGTCATAAAACAGGAAATATTTTAATTTTAGTTTTCTTTTAAAGAAACTTGACTTTTCGGGCATTGAACCAGAAGTCAAGCCATTTGAAGAGAAGTTTGGGAAAAAGATTCTAGTGAAGTGTAATGATTTATCTTTCAATCTGCAAAGCTGTGTTGCTGAAAATGAAGAGGGACCAACAACAAATGTAAGTTCTTTATGTGAATACTTTGTCTTTATGTAACAATCACATATGTGGTAGTTAATGCCTTACTATCAGCATTACTTGGCAGTAGATCAAGAAATCTCAGCTAACTATCAGGTTAAACATAGTAACCGGTGTTGGTTAATCCATAAGTTTAAAAAGCAAGAAAACAAAAAGCATACAGCCTTTTCATCTGGCCTCTTTGGCCTGTTTATGAAAGCAGTTTGTTTTTTCATTGTATGTTACATCCTGTACATAGTACAGGAATTTTGGGAATTCTTTGTAATGTATAACTGTATGTCTGTAAAAATTTGCAAATAAATTTGCTGGGAGTGTTCAGTGATAACACTTTTACACTTTCTAATGTCTAGGTAGAACCTTTCTTTGTCACATTGTCATTGTTTGATATAAAAAACAGTCGGAAGATTTCAGCAGACTTTCATGTTGATTTGAATCACATCTCAGTGAGGCACATGATATCAAATACGCAAGAGCAACTGATGAATGGCAGTGACGATTGTTTACACAAGGTTCAAGACATTATTCATGAGACCATGTTGCAGTATCCAAAGCAGGTAAGAAAAAACAATGTAAAATTCTTATTTAGGATAAAGATAGAGGTTGTTTTACATGCATTCAGATAGCTTTATTTTCCTGGGTATACAGCAAAAAAGTCTTCATATTTTGTGTACTCTATGTAATTGCTTTCTTCTTTTAGGGAATATTCTCAATCACGTGTCCACATCCCGAGATATTTCTTGTGGCTAGAATAGAAAAAGTATTGCAGGGAAGTATTACCCATTGTGCTGAGCCATACATGAAAAGTACAGATTCTTCTAAGGTACTGTAATGGTTTTAATATGTATTAGTAACATTCTTGGGGGGAAAATAGATACTTTGGATATGTGATACTTCATTATGAAGTATCATAATAAAATCTTCTTAAATGTTGAGACTAGCTTATCTACAGTGCTTTCATAAACTAATTGCTGTTCCTTAACGAGACTTTACAACTTGCATACCATTTCAATGCTAAAACTTCAGAGTGTGTGTAAATTCTGACCAAGATCAGATATTTGGAATTATCTGCATCATTTCAGGTTTCCATTTTTAATTTATTTGTAAAAAAAAAAAATCTAAAATGTTCTACTTTGCATTATAAACGTTGTACAGTTAAATTCTGTAAAATCAATTATTGGAAGAAATAAAGTAATGTTTGTAGGTGATAGTCATCTAGAAGATTATATTTACATGCATCCACATTTTGTTTACTTTCTAAAATGTACCCTTTTGGGGGGGAAATGTATGGTGTTCAGGCATGAGGACTATAGATGGTAAAGCATCAGCATATCTGATACAGTTCCTGATAGCTACTCTTGATACATTTTTCCAATTTTCCATTGCACAAAATGGAATGGGGAAGAAAGAGTTTCAAACGAGAGTATTATTTAGGCAAATGGTGATATTTGCTACCATTGAATATGAATGTTTAATGCATCCTTCTTAAATCATCAAGAAGCAGTTTTTAAAGCGTACTCTGACTAAGTCAGTGAAAGACTTCAGGAAACAAAACAAAAAAAAAAAATCACTGAATAATTTTTGGTGTCCCTATATAAATCCCAGAGAGAAGATTGATTTCAGCCTGCAGTATTCTTTCTTTGAAGTTAGTACCCCTCTCTAGAACTGGAATCAGGAGCTGCGTCCAGACGAGCATGGCCATGCGGTATGTGGCACCTCAGACATGTCTATGGCACCACATACCACATGTTCAGGTGTTCTCTGTGCTGCAAGGGAGCATCACAGGGGATATCCAGGGGTCAGAAAAAAACAACAAAAAAGTGGAGTGGCACACATGGAGGCAGCATATGCTATTCAAAACCAGAGCCAGGCTGGTGAGAGCCATTCTCTGGCCACTGGCCAGGCTCCAAGCAGCAAGATTGCCACTGCTGCAGTGCTGGGAGACCCCAAGAACCCCAGATAAGGCTGCTGGGGCCAGCCCAGTGCTGGCCCCAGTCTCCCCTACCCAACCCGGGCTAACCTACCACATGCCAGAGGGTGCACGGCACAGGCATTTCCTGGGGAAAACTAGTGGTGGCACAGAGTGGGCCACTGCTGGTAGTCCGCAGGGAACCAAATGTCCACTCTTGTGTGGATGCAGCCAGGTTGTATTTTATTATAGATGTAGTTCACAACACCCACAAAGCAGGTGTTTATGATGTTGTATTTAACATGTCTGTTCTTAAAGTTATTGATAACTTGGGTTTGGTTTTTTTTCAATTCTTACTCTGCTTCAGGTCGAATTTATTTGTTTGAAAGTTTAAGCAAAATAAAATGAGTGGTGCTGCCAGATCCTATAGACTACCTGCATTTCACTTGAAAGAGTGCATTCCAATGCCGTACTAGCTAGTGGTCACAAAAGAAAAAGACAAAACGGACCCTTTTGGCTGGAGGCAGATTACTATTTCTTCTTTTAGCTTTGTTTCCCTGAGTAGTGCAAATTGGTACTTTGAACAAAGAATTACAGATCAGGGCTCCATACTTGTTTATCTCTGAAGCTACAAGTATAATTCCCCCCATTTTATAAATGGAATAGCTGAGAATTATTTCACGGGCAGGCTGGCAGTGCTCTTTCTATACCAGATTTAAGGCACACTGACTAGGAATGGATATGCCAGATCTGTGGGTTGTTAACCCACACTCCTTTTTATAGCTGGAGATAGAACTCAGGCGGTCTGATTCTCCACATATGTTTATTAAGTCAGTGGTTTTCAAGCTGTTTAGATTCAAAGCAGCCCTCCTTAACTTTTCTGAATTTAGTGGTACCCCATTTAGAATCTAATTTCTCTTGTTTTTTGACTATGCAATAATAATAGAGAAATTCTTCTGTTGCAGAGAACTGAGAAAAACTGCAACAGGTCAGAGGCAGACAAGCTTCTTTGAGTGAATCTGATATCTTTTATTAGACCAACTTAAATAGTTGGAAAACAATTATTAAGCAAGCTTTCAGGTTCAAAAACCCTTCATCAGGCTAAGGAAGTTTCAGCAGTTGGTGTGTGCTCTTCCTGGATGGAATGAAAAGTAAACAAGCCAGAGATTGGGCTGGTATGCATACAAGACAGGTAGTCAGTGAAAATGTAGATTGAGGAGTCAATGGGTGAGAGACAGGCTGGGGTGCACGGGTGGGGTGGGGGGAAAGAGAGAGAAGGGGCATGAATAGTGGAGAGATACCTGGGGAGTCAGATGTCATGCAGGTTATAATGTGTCATAAATCCAATGTCTATATTTAGTCCATGATTTTTAGTATCCAGGAGGTTGATGAAGTGGAGGTCATAGGCTTGTCTCTGGGAAGTGTTTTGTAAGTTTCCTTTGAGGATCAGGACTGAGAGATTAGAGAGAGAGTGGTTTTCTTGGGAGGAATGTGCCTCTACAGGTAATTGGGTGTTCCTGTCTTTGATAGATTTCTGGTGTGCATTCATTCTGGTGCGCAGTTGTTGTTTGGTCTTCTACGTATTTTCCATCAGGGCATTTGGTGCATTGGATGAGATATACTGCATTTCTGGAGGTGCAGCTGTAAGATCCAGGGATGCTGATGGCTCTGTTGTGGGGTGTAGTAGTTGTGGGGGTAGTGGAGATGTGTTGGCAGGTTTTGCATTTCTTGTCATGGCACGGTCTGGATCCTGTTGGTGTGTTCTGGGCTTGAGGAAGTTTGCTTCTGGTGATGAGGTTCTCAAAGTTCGGTACTTGTTTGAAGGCCTGGATGAGTGGCTCTGGGAAGATCCTTTTAAGAATAGGGTCTCTTTCTAGTATGGGTTACAATTGTTTGAGGATTTTCCATACAGGTTCGAGGTAGGGGTGATACGTCATAACCAGCGGTGTGCGATTTGTGGAGGGTTTTCTTCTGTACTGCAGCAGTTCTTCACGTGGTATCCGGGTGGCTCTTTCAAACGTGCGATCTATCTCTGGAGGAGTGTCCTTGTTGGGTGAAAGCCTTATTAAGATTGGTGAGGTGGCAATTCCGGGTGTTCTCTTCAGTGCAAATGAGGTGGTATCTGAGGGTCTGGCTGTATATCACAACTTTTTTGGTGTTTAGGGTGATTGCTGGTTCTGAGCAGATATATAAAGAATTTGTGTGTGAGGACAAAGCAGGGGAGTACAAAAGAAACAAAGCAGCGTCCTCATTGGTGATAATGTTCTTTCTGGCTTGTAATCCATCCTCACAGGGCAAGTTGATGTACAGAGATGTAACATGGATGGGACTTAATACGGTGTTTGCTGGAAGCTTGTCAATGAGTATAGTTCTTGAAGAAATCTGCTGCAGCTTTCAAACAGTTGACAGTTTCAGTGGCACATGGGTATAGGATAAGGTCAATATAGCTCAAAACTCCCTCTATGATGGTGCCAGTGCCAAAGAAAATGGGATGTCTTGGGTTGCCAGGTTTGTGGAACTTAGGCGATAAGTAAAAGTTGCCTAGCCTTGGGTCCTGGGACGTGGAAGCAGTTTCTCCTGTTTCCAGAGGTAGTGTTGTTAAGTGGTCATTTTATTCCTCTTGGTCTTGTGGAGTTCTCTCTCTCTAAAACTCTGTGTTTTGGCTTCCTGTGTGTATGCTGTTTTGTCCATGAAAACAGTAGCACCCACCTTATCAGCTTGTTGTATGATAAAATTAGGGTTGTTTTTAAGGGTGAGTATGGCTCTGTTCTGCAGGGCTAAAGTTGTAACACACGTGGCGGTGGTGTCTGGAACTCCTAGATTGGGCGTGGAGGTAGAAATAGTTTATAAGCAGGTCCAGAGTAGGGCTGCGGCACTCAAATGAAATCCTGGAACGGTCTTTTTGCTGTCTATGGGCCCAGCCTGTGGTGGGTTGATCATTGCATTGCTCCTTGTCATTGAAATAATCCCTCCAGTTTTAGGCATTAAGCATTTTTTAAATATTTTACACAATAAAATAATTACTTATTTTAAGCAATAATTTATTAGAACAGTGAACAGAGACACTTCAGTCTTCAAGAGATTACATACTTATGTTAATTAATAAAAACAAGTTAACTATTGTTGTGAAACAACAAAATTGCATTAAAAAAACTAACAAATTTTTAGAACGATCAATTTTAGGTAAGTGTAAATGTGAATGATATTCAAAAAGAACAGTTCTTTTCTTTGGCTTCTGTTCTGAAACCTGTCATCCTGAAGTTACTAAACAAACAAACAAACAAAGCAACTATAAAAGACAAAAGTCGGTTTTTAAAATGCAATTATGCTAAGCAGGCAGCAGGCCAACTCTTCAAGCATTTTGCTGTTTGCATTTGGAGATGCCAGCAATCATAGCAGATGGCTAGTAGGAGAAGCTTTTTTATGCTGCTGGTTTTGATACTCTTCCCTCAACACAGAATAGCTTTTGCAGCCTCATGTGGCTTAATGGGTGGAAGAAAAAGTTGGCTAGAAGAGCTTAAAAGAGAGGAGCAGGACACAGGATACCTGTGCTTAAATTGAGTGTTTGTATATATCCTGAATCCTGTAGGACTGAAAAGCAAGGTGTGCAGTCCTGCTGCCTTTCTTAATGGGACACTATAATGCACCAATATGGTAGACCAGCTCCTACACAAAACCATTTTAGCTTCATGGAATATTTGACAGGGGAATTTTTTTACTATAGTCAAATAATAAGTAGCCAGGTGCCCAATTATTTGATGTTATTTGACTGGTTGATCTCAGGGTACCTCAGGTGCCCTGGCACCTTGGTTGAGAAACACTGTACTACATCCTTCTTAGATACATGCATAGAGTTTACATATGATGCTGGGCAAGGCTTTTTATGAGGAAACCAAATTAAAGTTGTATTTCCAATGTTAATTCTTTTATGCAACTTTTAAATGCTCAGTTTTGTGAATGTAACATTCTGTTAGCTTAGGGTTCCTATATGTAATGCCATATACTTTCTGAAACCTGGAACTCTAGTGCATACCTTTCTGATCCAAGTGATGCAATTTCTTACGGTCAAATCCCTGTAGAGTTTAGTAGGATCTTAAAGCACATTACCTCAGCATTGCATTTTATTACGTTCTATCTCATTTGTTAATTTCATGCAGTTTGATAATCGTTAGAAATGTTTGTACAATTGCAAATGAACATGTAACAAAACATTTCGTCCTCCTTGTGGGAGATATTGTAAATAATGTTAACAAAACAGCTGTGGAAGGCACCTGAATTGCAAAAATAAGTTCCCTTCCTGCAGAATCAATATAATGCCAGAGAGAGGTGATGCAATTAGTTCAGGGAAAGAGAGAGATAGCAAGTGAACCTGCGTTGGTAGTATTTCCTTTCAGAGTGAAATGGTGGCCTAACAGAGGGGAGTACAAGTGTATGAGGTTTGTTTCTACTCTATGGCTTGTGCATATAACAGCAGGCCCTACTTAATCCATAAAGAAATAACTGGTGTTGTTGATCTTTTTTTTATTATAGTTTTCACATGTTTACTAATGTTGATGGAACTTCATCTTTTAAGAATGGATCTACTCTTAGCATAGACTTTTTGGATAGTGATGAAAAGCGATAGACATCTCATTTTATGGAATACATTGTATTTTAACAACTCACCTTCTTAATCACTTGCAGGTTGCACAGAAAGTATTGAAGAATGCCAAGCAAGCATGTCAAAGACTAGGTCAATATAGAATGCCTTTTGCCTGGGCAGCTAGGTAAGGAACGCCATTCTTATCACCAGATATGTTGTCTAGGGGATTTGTTTACTATGGAAGAACAACAGAAGTCTCATTTACCAAAATTGAGCTTGCTGGGTTTGGTTTTTCTCTTGCTCATATTTCAGAGTAGCCCTTTCTAAATTCATGTCATTTTAGCTCAGCCACAGATTTCAGACAAATGAGGTATACACATCTTTCCCATGGTGGGACAGGTATTTGAGATGGGGATCATTTAAGTTAGGTGGCTCTTTCCCCCTCCACTGCTGTGCTATTTTTGACTTGGCTAGAAATTAAATTTTTCATATTCTGTTTATTAAAATATTAGCTGTGAATAGAGTAAAGCTTACCTGCATACTGGTAGACAGATATTTAAATGTAGCTTTTACCTTAAACTATTGTTAATAAATTTTAAAGAGAACTTTTTGACTTTCAGGACATTGTTTAAAGATGCATCAGGAACCCTGGACAAAAGTGCAAGGTTTTCTGCTCTCTATAGACAAGACAGTAATAAACTCTCAAATGAAGACATGCTTAAGCTGCTAGCAGATTTCAGGAAGTGAGTGTAACACTTTGGGGTTTTGGGGTTTTTTATAATGTATACATCTTTTAGGATGAACAGAAATTAAAACATCTGGTCAGTTCTTGTATGTCTGTTTCTGTTCTTATAACTAGTCATGTGAACATTACTACAAATATATGAGACAGGGCAAGGTGGAGCCTGTCCTGCCTTGTACCTGACTTCAGACTAACGTGGCTAACTAACTTTCTCTACAAACATGTAGTTAGGAGTTTCATCTAAATAAAAATGCAGTTCTCCTCCCCCACTTTGCACTAATTTGAAATTCCATGAGTGTACAATCAATAAAATATATTTATTAAGTAATACGTTTAGGAACAGTCACATTTTAATCCCAAACTGCAAATCAGTTGGGTTTCAAAATGAGTTGTTTCATGTACTGCAGCTCTACAAGAGGCCCCATGCCTCTTTTATGGTTTTCAAATTTTTGAAACCCGCATTGATTTGGTGAAGGCAGGTGTTCTGTGAAGCATGAGTGAATATACCTAACACAAAATGCAATAGGTAAATAAACTGAAATAATACTTTTCTTCTTTCACAATCTTAGATGATACATGCCACAATAATAAGTTAAAAACAGATGCATATAAGTTCATTTTCTGATTGTTGGTGATTACATTTTAGGGTTGGGAAATTTACTTCCTTATTTTGTCAATGTATAAATCATTTTTTGTCAACTGTTTGTCATAGACGATGGTAACTTAATGCTTCTTCTAGTGATACTCCACTTCTGGCTTATGTGGGGATGGAATCAAAACAATGAATGAGAATAAATATTTGCTGAGCCATGCCAAACCATCTCAGTGATATTACTCTAACGTCTCTAAAGCTCATTTCTCTTCAATGAAATCATGCTTTTAAACTAAGTACAACTAAGTACAGAGTTAGGAACTTCCCCACAGACTTTAGCAAGTCTTTTGATATGGTCTCCCACAATATTCTTGCAAGCAAGCTAAGCAAGTACAGGTTGGATGATCAGACTGTAAGGTGGATAGAAAACTGGCTGGATCATCAAACTCAAAGAGTAGGAATCAATGGCTCAATGTCTAGTTGGCAGTCGGTATCAAGTGGAGTGCTCCAGGGGTTGGTTCTGGGGCCTGTCCTGTTCAATATTCTCATTGGTGACCTGGAAGATGGGATAGAGTGCACCTTTACCAAGTTTGCAGATGATACCAAGCTGGGGGGAGTAGTAGATATGCTGGAGGGTACAGCTAAGTTTTGAGAGACCTTGACGAATTGGAGAATTGGACCAAAAGAAATCTCATGAAATGCAGTAAGGAGAAGTGCGAAGTCCTGCACTTGGGATGGAACAGTCCTATGCACTGGTATAGGCTGGGGACCGACTGGCTAAGCAGCAGTTCTGCAGAAAAGGACCTGGGGGTTACAGTGGACAATAAGCTGAATATGAGCCAACAGTGCCCTGGTTATCAAGAAGGCTAATAGCATACTGGGCTGCATTGGTAGGAGTGTTGCCAGCAGATTGAGGGAAGTGATTCTTCCCCTCTTCAGCACTGGTGAGGCCACTTGTGGTGTACTGTGTTCAGTTTTGGGTTATAGACCAATGTTAGAAAGGATGTAGACAAATTGGAGAAGGTCAAGCGGAGGGCAACAAAAAATGGATAGAGGGCTAGGGCCCATGACTGAAGAGAGGCTGAGGGAATTTTACTTTAGTCTGCAGAAAAGAAGACTGAGAGAGGATTTAATAATGGCCTTCAACTACCAGAAGGGTGGTTACAAAAAGGATGGGCCTAGACTGTTCTCAGTGGTGACAGATGACAGAACAAGGAGCAGTGGTCTCAAGTTGCTGCAAGGGAAGTTTTGGTCACATATTAAGAAAATTTTTCTTATCAGGAGGGTGGTAAAGCACTGGAACAAGTTATCCAGAGAGGTTGTAGTATCTCCAACCTTGCAGGTTTTTAAGACCCAACTAGACAAAGTCTTGGCTGCGATGATCTGGTTGGAGATGATGGTCCTGCTTTGAGCAGGGGGTTGGACTAAATGACCTCCTGAGGTCCCTTCCAACCTTAACTTTCTAGGATTCTGAGAGTCTGAGAAGCAACTATGACCTTATTCTTATAGCTTTTGCAGGAAACAGTACACTTTAAACTGCAAGTGCAGTTTTCCTTCTTTGGGCTTGGAAAATAAACACAGAATTACCATCATATTATCTAGCTTAGGTTCCTCAAACAAGAGACGATCGACAGCCTAAACCAGTTCCCTCTAAAATATCAGCTCTGGCTGTCTGCCAGATCACTCCAGAACCACCTAAAGCACTTATTTATACAGCTGTTGGTGTAAACTCTTTGGCACCAGTGTACATGGCAATGAAGCAATCTGTATTGATATCCAAAGAATCCCCCTGTCTATTTAATGCAGTACAGATCTGTTTTCCTTAAAATGTTGATCCAAATTCTCGTGATATTGCACATGTTCCAGAGATTTTTCAATACCAGTATCTATTGTAGTTGTGGCTGTAGCTTTTACATCTTCCAGGCTACCACAGCCAAAAATATTAAAGATGGGACAGCTGCAAGCTTCATGCCTTCTTATTGCTTGTGGCAGAGAAACAAAATACTTAGATGCTTACTTAGACTCCACCCATGACTGGGCCACAGGTATAGATGGCTATACCCTATACAGGAGAGATTAAGTGGACAAAAGGGGTGGGGGTGTAGCTCTCTATGTCAAAGAAAGCTACGTGTACCTGTAAGCCGACATTGGTGACCATGGTGGATGATTAGAGACCCTGTGAGTTAAAATCCGTGGGGAACACAGCACAGGGGACACAATGGTGGGAGTCTATTACAGACCTCCTACCCCGGATCAAGAGCTTGACCAGGAGTTTGTCAGGGAATTGACTGAAGCTGCACGCTCCCGGTGCATGGTTGTCATGGGAGACTTCAACTACCCTGACATCTCATGGGAAGAGTGCTCGGCCAAATCAGAGCAGTCACAAAGCTTTTTCTTGTGCGTGGATAAGCTCTACCTGATGCAAGAAGTCGATGGACTGACAAGAGGTAAAGCACTGCTTGACCTGGTACTGGCTATGGGGGATGACCTAATCAGTGACCTAATGATCAGAGGGAAGCTGGGTGACAGTGACCATGAGCTGATCACCTTTGCCATCTGCCGTAAAGCTGGCAAGTCAGTCAGCAATACAGAAGTCCTCAACTTCAGGAAAGCTGACTTTGACAAGCTCAGGAGGCTTGTAGGTGAGGTCCTAAGGGACCACGACTGAAAGGGGAGGGGAGTTCAGAATGAGTGGTTGCTCCTCAAGAGAGTGATCCTAGATGCACAAGCTAAGTCTATTCCATCTCAGAGGAAAGGCAGCAAAAGGCACAGCAGTCACATTGGCTCTGCAGGGAACTAGTGGACCTCCTGCATCTAAAAAGAAAGACCTACAAAGGATGGAGGACTGGTTCCACCTCCAGGGAGGAATATCCTGCACTGGTCCAGACCTGCAGGGAGCAAACCAGGAAAGCCAAGGCTGTGACCGAACTCCAACTAGCTACAAGTATCAAGGACAATAAAAAGTACTTTTTTAGCTATGTGGGGAGCCGGAGGAAAAGCAAGGGCAACATCAGACCCCTGCAAAACCAGACGGGACAACTGACGCCCAGGAAAAAGCCAACTTGCTAAGTGGGTACTTTGCATCAGTCTTTCACCAGTCCCACGGGACACCCCTGCCCATTATGGGACAGGGAGGCTCGGGTGAGGGAGATTCCTTACCCTCCATCAATGCTGACCTTGTGAAGGAACACCTTGAGAGGCTGGACACCTTCAAGTCAGCTGGCCCTGACAGCTTACACCCCAAGGTACTCAAGGAGCTGGCCTGCATCATAGCTCAGCCCCTGGCACAGATCTTTGAGAACTCGTGGCGCTCTGGTGAAGTGCCCGAGGACTGGAAGAAGGCCAATGTGGTGTCTGTCTTCAAGAAGGGTAGGAAAGTGGATCTGGCAAACTACAGGCCCATCAGCCTGACCTCTATTCTGGGGAAGGCCTTAGAAAAGATTATCAAAGAAGCCATTCTTAACAAACTGGCCGATGGCAGCATCCTGAGGAATAGCCAGCACAGGTTTGTTGCGGGTAGGTCTTGCTTGATCAATCTTATTTCCTTTTTAAAACCAGGTGACCTATCACCTGGACAAGGGAGAAGAGATTTATGTCATATATCTTGACTTTAAAAAAGCCTTCAATCTGGTATCCCATGATCACCTCTTGGTAAAACTGGCCATCTGCGGCCTCGGCTTCACCATGATCCGCTGGCTGGGGAATTGGCTCCATGGTCAGACCCAGAGGGTGGTGGTTGATGGAAGTCAGTTTTCGTGGTGCCCTGTGACCAGTGGGGTCCCTCCAGGCTCTGTCCTTGGGCCAACACTATTCAACATCTTCATTAATGATCTGGACATTGGTATCAGAAGTGGACTGGCCCGGTTTGCCGATGACACCAAACTCTGGGGTAAAGCATCCATACCCAAGGATAGGAGGGCGATTCAGGCTGACCTTGACAGGCTCAGGAAATGGGCGGATGAGAACCTGATGGGGCTTAACACCAAAAAATACAAGATTCTCCCCCTTGGGCAGGAAAACCCTCAGCATGCTTATAGGCTCGGCAGTGCTACGCTGGCTAGCACTACGAAAGAAAAGGACTTGGGGGTCATGATTGACCACAAGATGAACATGAGCCTTCAATGTGATGCTGCTGCTAGTAAAGCAAGCAAAACACTGGCTTGCATCCATAGATGCTTCTCGAGCAAATCCCAGGACATCATTCTCCCCTTGTACTTGGCCTTGGTGAGGCTGCAGCTGGAATACTGCGTCCAGTTTTGGGCTCCGCAATTCAAAAAGGATGTGGAGAAGCTTGAGAGAGTCCAGAGGAGAGCCATGCACATGATCAGAGGTCAGGAAAACAGACCTTATGAAGAGAGGCTGAGAGCTATGGGACTCTTCAGCCTGGAAAAGCACAGGCTCAGAGGTGATCTGGTGGCCACCTATGAGTTTATCAGAGGTGCTCACGAGGATCTGGGGAACAGTTGTTCACCAGAGTGCCCCAAGGGATGATAAGGTCAAACGGTCACAAACTCCTTCAGAACCATTTCAGGCTGGACATAAGGAAGAACTTCTTTACAGTCTGAGCCCCCAAGGTCTGGAATAGACTGCTGCCGGAAGTGGTTCAAGCACCTACTTTGAACGCCTTCAAGAGAATCTGGATGTTTATCTTGCTGGGATTCTATGACCCCACCTGACTTCCTGCCCCCGGGGTGGGGGGCTGGACTCAGTGATCTTCCGAGGTTCCTTCCAGCCCTGATGTGTATGAAATCTGGAATGGTGTAGCATAGCTGTACATACAGTACTGGACTTTTGTCCTTATTTTGTTTTATTTAATCTAGTTTTCTTTTGTTTTTGTTTACCATTGGTTCATTGGCCATAAAACAGTGCTTGTGACCCCAGTCGCCTGACTACTCTATGCTTTGGGTTACTCCTTCCTTGTGGTGGATTCAGTCTCCTGGGTTCAAGATGGGATTGTGCAACTGTACTGTAGCTGTTAATAAATCCTGTTCTCCTTACCATATCTGCCTGAGAGGAGTTCATAAAATACTCTTCTGTCACTCCTCCAAGAGGATCCCCATGAATAGAGAGGTGTGACTAATTGATTCCTTTTGAAGAAGTTTCTGCAACTCTGTTTGCTTTCCTCATTCCATGGAAGCCAGAACTTGCCCATTCATTCTGTTAACCCTAAGGACTGTAGGAGAACTCAGAAAAGAGGCAGCCTCAGTTGTAGTAGTAGCTCTGAATGCTCCCTACCATTCAGGTATTTGATTCTGGTAAGACCTATTATTACAAATCATTTTTGTTCTATAGCATCTTTAAGAGTGCTGCTCTTGGAGCATTACTTAAAAAGAATAGATTAAAGGCCATGCTGTGGTAGTGACGTGTCACCTTAATTTTGTTTTTAGCTTGTTTTTTATTTTGTTTTGGATTTTTTTAGGTTTTTTTTAATAAGATGTTCATATTTGTTACTTTGGCTAGAGTAATTCCTCCCCATATTTTGGAAGGGTACAAAAGGCATCACTGGGTGTTGGTCTAATAAAAAATATCTCTACTACAAGTCCTGATTGCCTTTTCCTCTAGACCAATACGGTTATAACCTGGATACCTGACACTGGGCACTCTTAACTTTCCGTCAACAAAATTCCTGGTCATTTAATGTAAATAAATTGACACTTCAAATGAATCGGCTTATATATCCTGTTATTCATTGACTTTTAAATTTTTTTTCTTTACCTACTACTTCACAAAAGTAAGACAATTGTATACATTAGTAAGATTAATTTCTGATTTGAAAAACCGGATAATTTTTCTAGGTAAAAAAAAAAAAAAGGCAAACCCATACCAATTCTGTTTAAAACATAATACACAGATTTTCAGCAAGTGTGTCAAACGGTAATTCTATTATTATAAAAACCTAAGTCTGTCTGTCCGTAACACTTTATTTGCACTCTGATTCGCTGACAGAAACAGCCAACCAGAGTGCTCCAAGAGTGGGGAAGTGCTGCCATGATTCCAAAGCTGCACCAAGGACCAGACAGAGGGTGGGGCCTGGGCTTCCCCACCCCAGTCCCTGCAAGAGGCAGAACAGCGGCAGCATGGGGCGTTAGGTGGTGGCACTCCATCCCAGCTTTCCCCCCGCCCCCGTCATTCTTGACGGGCAGTTGGCTAGTTTATATAGGAAGGTAGTTAGCAATATTAGTCTGAAATCAGGCAGAAGGCAATGAGTCCATAAAATGCCACACTGTCCTGCCTTCCAGTATGTTAACTAGAATTTCCCTAAACTGAATGTTGAAAATTCCCATCAGATGGAATCAGAAGACTACTTTGTCTTGTTTTGTTAAATCAGACCTCCAAAGATAACTTATCTATTATGCTCCCTATTTCTTTTCTTTTTCATAACTGGCTACTTTTATTTTTATTTTTCTATAGACCTGAAAAGATGGCCAAGCTGCCTGTTGTTTTAGGAAATCTAGATGTAACAATTGATAATGTCTCTCCAGATTTTCCAAGTAAGTATTATTAAATATTTTAAGTAGTTGAATATGATTTTTTGTTTCAGTATATTTATTGGTTTTTAATACAATTTTCAGATTATGTTAACTCATCATACATTCCCATGAGACTGTTTGAAAACAGTACCAAGACAGTAATAACATTTGAAATAGAGGAATTTGTTCCATGTATACCCAAACATACTCAGCCTTTCACCATCTACAACAATCATCTGTACGTCTATCCAAAGTACTTGAAATATGACAGTCAGAAGTCATTTGCAAAGGTGAGTATAAGGAAACTAACATATTCTTGTAGTTTCCAGTTCTAGTTGGATGTTAATGACCAAATTATATATGTATTCTGTTTTTATAATTTGTTCTGAATATTTTTTTTTCTTTTCCTTTTTTTTTAATATTGTTTCAGGCTAGAAATATTGCTGTCTGCATTGAGTTCAAAGACTCGGATGAAGAGGATTTTCTGCCTTTAAAGGTTTGTGATTTTGGTGACTAAAAATAAATATGGTGAGATGATTTGCTAGTTGTGAGGCAGCACCTAGCAGATCCAGAAGAGAGGGTATGGTTGGCAAGTTTGGGCTTATCTGCATTACAAAGCTGCTTCTACCAATGCCAGACATTGTATTGGTAGACAGCTCCTGCCACAGGGAGACTGTCAGATCATGTTCCTACCTGCACATTTTCTAAAAATGTTCCAGGAGGAACACACATTAATGGGGAAAATCTATTGCAGCTCTTCCTCAAATGATGTAAATAGTTCTAGGAGGAGCTGTGCAGTTCCACTTAAAGCAACTGAGCCAGAAGGGCATTTAGTGCACAGTGGGCGGTGCTAACTGTTAAAAAAGCATAAAATGAAGGTGGCTTCCCTGTATCTGCAGGAGACTTTTGTAACACAGAGTAGGCTCCTGGCAGAATGAAGATTCTGCTGACACAGGAGCTGTGAATTTGGACTCAAGATTCTCTTGGCAGAACCTAAACTGCATTTAACTCCATGTCCAAGGCCCCACTGAATTATAAAAAATAAGAGCGTATTCTCTCTCCATTTTTAATGGGCTTTATTCATTGATGTTTATGTAGGAAGCAAAGATTAGGGTGAAAGGTAACAAAAATTCATAACAACAACAATTATTTGGGATGGACCTTTAAGGCATATGGCTTTTCCTTCTCCTGGGAGACCTGTAACAAACGCTCTGTCAGCTATCCAGCAAGGAGCAGCAAGCACCCTAGAGCTTTCCCTCCAAGTTTGTAATTCAGCCCTTCCCTGTGGCAACAAAAAAGCGAAATCCTCTTAACTTTCTTTGGGCTCAATTTATCTGCACACTTCTCTTTGAGGTTGGAAGTAGTAGTATCCTTATTGTACAGATAGAGAACTGAGTCACAGATGAACAAAGCATGCATGAAACATCTTGCTGCTTCATGTACACTACTATGCAGGCAAGGTCTGTATATTAATGGGAAAAAACCTATTGCAACTCCTCCTTAACTGATCAATGTTGAAACCATTTCAGGCAGAACACCTCTGACATAAGAAAGGTATTTCAGTTTTTAACAGTGCCCACCACTTGGAGACCCTAATTTTATTCCTGAGGTTCATATGTCATATGATGCCCTCAGCCATGATTAATGCTATGCTTTAATTTATCTACATATAAAACTACTGTGATATCTGGTTTAGTATTTCAGTAGAAGCCTCCACTTTCAGAATGAGGGGGCATCCAAGGGAGGTCCATTTGCCTTGAGAGACAGCACAAAATATCATCTATGCTGCTCAAGTATAAACAAAGATTAGAGTTCATTGTGGAATATATAAACTCTTGGGTTACACTCTGGACCTAGTTTGTGCCTCTAGCCTCACCCCTAGTTTTAGTCATTCTCAAGATGGTACAAGAGATGACAGAAAGCATCAGTAATTCTAGTGGTACCGTCATGTTGTTAGAGCTTTTCTTAGAACCTCCTTATTCAGTAGCACCATCACTGGACTTCCTTTTCTAGAACAACTGTCAAATCCTCAGTTCAACTGGAGATACTCCATCTATCAACCTGTAGCAGGTGACTTCTACTGATATAGCTTACCCCCCAAGTGTAAAATTTAAATCAAGGAGTAAATCAAAAAATACAATCTTCAGAAATACCTCTATTTTCCATATGGTCCAGCAACAAGCATTTTACATTACAGAAAATTTTTGAGGTGCTGAATTATTAAATCTCAAGTCTCTGGAACTTCTGTAAGCCTCTCTAGAAGAAATCTGTCTGCTATTGCAGTACATCAGCACTCATTGTAGGATGAACCCCAATACTTCTCCATCCTATGCCAACCAGGTTCTTAAATGGAAAGTAGCTAATGCAAAGCAGCACAGTATATATCAGGAAGGCAAGTATCCTTGCTGCCCACCTGCCTGGTGCACCATCCCACTCCGCCTCTGCCTGCAGTGGTGCCACTGACTTGGGACGGGAGGGTGGTGTCATGTCCTGGACGTCCCAGACTTCCTAATGGTCATCCTAACCAAATCCCACAAATACAAATGCATGAGGCTACTCTTGAAGAGCAGCAGTTACTAGGAAGGTAACCTTTGTTCAGTAGACCAAAAGAGGAATAATAATTGCACAAAGAAAACGGATAAGGAACAGTTTTATTTGCTGCCATATTTAATACTATAAATTTCCCCAATTTGGGGGAAATGAATAATTACACTGAGATTTAATATTTTAATTGTATTTTAACCTTGTGCATTTGGACGAGTCCCACAATCAAAAGGATATTAACAGATATTCAATTTTTAACATACTGTTTTAATTTTTTCTGTTTAGTTCCAATGATTTTATTCTTATTTTTAAAAAAGCCAAAACATCACTACTGTGTAGCAATAGCTGTAAAAAAAAAAAATGCATTACAAAGTATTCCTGATAAAAGACACCATGTACTACAGATTAAAAAAATTTAAGGAGGGTTTTCAGTTGCCAGTAGAAACAGATTATGCTTTGTGTTTTCTTTTATGTTCTTAGTGCATATACGGTAGACCAGGTGGGCAAATATTTACGAGGAGTGCATTTGCCACTGTTTTGCATCATCACCAAAACCCAGAGTTTTATGATGAGGTAAGCTATTCTAGTGAGGTATCACTTTTATTTCTTTGAGGATGTATTTTTTCTAAGATTTGAAAACTGAATTTAGGTTATGTGGAGACCAGTGTACTCTGTTAGGGAAGAAGTGTAATATTTAATTTCTGAATTTTAAATTACCACTCTGGGGTTTTTTTTAATGTCAGCTAGATTAAGCTTTAACTATAATTGAAAATAGTTTTGCTGCCTGTTTTACAATTAATTAAAGCTTGTTGCATGATTCAATTTAATACTCTGAGAGCAATCTAAACTTTTTTATGGTATTTGATTTATTGGGCAGAGATGTATAGAATTAATGCATTCAATTGGGAATTGTTTTTGTTGAACAAAATTACTTTTAAATAAATAACTAATGTAAACTAAACATTGAATGACTTTAGATAGTTTATTTTGGCTTAAATGCATTGAAATGAAGTTGCTGTCAAGTCAGAGTAGACAACCTCATGTTTGTATGTTCATTAGTTTTGTGTCACTGCTCTAATTTAAGACTTTTCCTTTACAAAAATCATTCCAACTGTGTGTTTTGTTTTATAGATTAAAATAGAATTGCCCACACAGCTACATGAAAAACATCATTTGTTGTTCACATTCTACCATGTCAGCTGTGATAATTCAAGCAAAGGGAGTACCAAGAAGAGAGATGTTGTTGAAACACAAGGTTAGGCTTGCTAATACTTCTAAGTGATTTTGGCTGGTGTTACACACTATATTTAGTTAGTGAACTGCAATCCTGTTGCATTGATGGAAGTTATTTTTACTCTATCACTTTAATATTAAAGAATTATTTGCCATGTAGGCTGCTACTTTAATTTCAGTTTTTAGGGGTTATGAATATTTTTGTATCAAATGAAAAGATTTTACAGGTGTTTACCTGAAGATGACAATAACTTTTATTTTTTTACATGCCTAATTATCTACATAGGCTCTCTTCAGCTAGTTACGCTGTGGTAATATGGGCCCCTATACAAATTCCAGGTATTGTGCAATTACCTCGAGACCAGTTACACATGCAAAGTAGCTATCACATAATAAAAAGGTCCAACCAGCTGTAAAGTTAGACCGTGAAAATGTGTACTGACTTGATAGCTGGTTGCTATCTAGCTTTAATTTGTACTGGTAGCAGGGTCTCCCCTGTGACCTGAGCGCCCCATCAATTGTGGGCTCCTAGCTGCAGAGGTGGACTCTGAATCCTGGCATCACCCTTCAGCTTCCAGAACTCAGTCTCACAGCTGCAGATTCTGGACCCCTTAGCATGCCTTCTGGTGCCAGGACCCAGCTGGGTCCTGTTAGCCTCAGGTTGTGACTATAGTTCCCCTACCCCAGGGGTGCATGAAACCCCTGAGATGGAAGGATTGCTGCTGCAGCCATCTCCCTGACACTGGGGGGTCCTCAGCTGAGAGGCTCCCAGCTGCAGGCGCTTGCTTCTTGCTGGTGCAGGAGGAGCCTGGCATCAGGCTCCCCTGCACTGGCAATAAGCACAATGGGATCTTATGTGTGGTTCCACAATTGCACAAATGGGACCTTGTGTGGTCCCACATTCAATCCCACAATCATGCACATGTGGCATGGCAGGAGGTGCTATTATGTGAATTGCACGTTAGAGTCCATTGTGCCTTTACCTGCACGTGTAGAGGGAGCCTACAAGTTGCATGTTACCACATATATGGGTAACAAAAATGATTGAACATCCATTGACACTTTCCATATCAGCTTTTTATTAATATATATAATATATGTAAACTATTATTTCACTTTGATTTTTGCAGTTGGCTATTCTTGGCTTCCACTCCTAAAAGATGGGAGAGTAGTGACAAATGAGCAAAACATTCCTGTATCAGCAAACCTTCCTTCAGGCTATCTTAGTTATCAGGATGTTGGGATTGGCAAGGTATAGTATATAGGATAATATATTTTTGCTTCGCAGAAAAGAGTATGGGAAACAAAATTATCTTACCTTCATTTAAAATTACCATTTTCCAAGCAAAAAAAATGTTTCCCCCCAAATATAGATTAATTGTCATAAAATGCATTGTGGAAGATATGTAATTGATTTGCAGGTAAAAGGGACTCCAAAGAGAATTTTGCTCATATGCTTTCTGTTGTTTTGCTGTACAGAGACTTGAGTCAATATTCCTTTATATAGATTTTTATTTCAGTTGATTGCTTTTGTTATCCCTGTCTCATGTGCGTGAGAAACTTTTTAAAAAAATGTGTATGTGGTTTTGGTCATGGTGGCTAATTGACATTATCTGTGTAAATAGAAAAATAGTCATGGTTTACAAATAAAAACTGTACAAGGTGGTGTTCTTGGTATACATACATGCTATAAGTTATCACAAGGTATACAGAGTGGGAATTTACTTGGTGCATCAATTACTCCGCAGTTATTGACTCTGCATGCTTTTACCACATGATAAATTAAAGCTAATCCATGGTATTTTATTCCTCAAAGGAGGAGGTTTGTTCGCTTTGTTGTGGGGACTAGGTTATTGTGGTTAGCTCTCACATACCCTGGAATAAGAGTCTGGATGCAAATGGTTACCACACGATAACTGACAAAGGGTAAATCCATGCCTTTGTTTAACTCGTGGCTGTCCAACTTCTGGCCAGTGGACTGCATGTGGCCTGTCAGTAGTCATTTTGCAGTCCCCAGGTTCTTTTCCTGGCCACCACTCCAGCCATTGTTCTTGTGGCAGCAGCCATCATCTCTGGCCTGCTGCCCCCCCAAGCTTCTGGTTCTTGGGTTCTTGTCTCTATTTCTGGGGCTGGGCAGCTCAATAGAAAATCTGACTGCTGCAGGTGGGATCCTCATATAATGTGCATGGCAGGGATGTGGTGGGGGTGTTGCACCTATGGCTGCAGGGGAGCTTGGCGATACATGTGGCTTGGAGGAGGAGATGGGCTGTGCACAGTGTCTGGGGGGTGGAGAATGGCCCCCAGAGGATGTGGTCTAGAGTAGCCCCCAGAGCATGAGGTCTCTGGTGCTGTATGCAGCCCCAGGTGCTGAGAAGTTGGGCAGCACCAATTTACCTCACAGTAACTTGTTCATGTGCTCATGACCTCTGATCCCTACTACTCGCATAGGAAATATTTTTTTGTATTGCCAAATCTGCTCTTTTTCTCATGAATTATTGAATGGTTCTCTATCTATTTCGAAATACAAGGATAAAATTGTCACTTTTTGTTTTGCTTTCCTTTAATGTACAACTTTAAAAAAAGACTCCAATTTTTAAGTATGATCACAGCTTGATATTTTTTCATTTAGGGTTTCTTTGAGAGCTGTATATGGATTTGTGTAGCAGACTGACATTAGAGAAAGTAATCTGCTTGTTACCCCTGCACAGGGACCATGCTAATCTCTGTATTGTTTAGAGAAGTAGAACAGTAGAACTTGAAACATTCAACTTGAAACATTACAGTAGAACTTGAAACATTCCATCGGAGTTGTAAAATCTGAAACGGACTGAATCAAGGCACTGCTTACTGTTTGTTGAACAGATAATGCATATGTAAGTTGTACAGTTATTGCTGTTCTGTGCTTACACGGAATAAAAAAGCATGTGTATCCTGAAGTTAATAATTGGTTAGCGACAGAGAAGGGATTGCAGTATATGTATATATGGTATGTAAACAAAGGACTGTCCTGTTTTGGGCTAGTGTACTGATAGAATATTCTACGTTCCCTCCTGTGTGCATACAGCATTCCGGTCCTGAAATTAAATGGGTAGATGGAGGTAAACCACTGTTAAAAATTTGCACTCATCTAGTTTCTACTGTGTATACACAGGTAAGTTTTTAAAATGTTTAATTTCTTATAACTAGATGTAGGTGCCTTCACAAGTACTTGATCTGTAGATCATCTAAGATCACGTAGAGACTAACTGGTTAGTCAGGGAGAAGACGGGGCAGGGTGGCACCTTAGTCTCTAGAGACTGAATCTCCTATCTCTTATTATTACTGAATACATACCTCAGTTTAGAACTGTGATTCTCAACTGGCTGTGAGACCCTGCCAGAGGTACCACAGTGCCCAGTGCTGCCAGTACTACTGCTGTGGGGTGAAACTGCACCATGCACTGTGTCACATTCCATTAGACAGGCAAGCACACTGCTTTTGCAGCACCTCTTCCCAGTTTGGTTCCAGTGTGCCTTCTGAAAATCAAGGTGGATGGTGCAGTTCTACCTGGTGGCAGAGGCTCTGTCTTGAGGTTACCACTGCCTTGGGTTAAAACTACACCATGGTGGGGGCACTGACTATGCCATGACACATCCTTGACCTGCCTATGTATGTCCCTTTGCTCATCCCCTTGGCACTCCCCACCTGCATATGTAGGTGCAGCCTGGCACTTGGTCCCTGCTGGTGGGGTCCATTATGTCAGATTGTCCATTATGGCCCCATGGCTGGAGTTCAGAGGGGAAACAAGGGAAAGAACTTGGCCCAGTGATCCCTGACTCCCCTATCAGTGACTTGGTGCCATGTGTATAGTGTCCACTGCTGCACTGGAGCAAATGTCTGTTGAACCAGGCAGAGCTAGGGGAGCACTCCACTACAACAACCTGAAGAGGTGAATATAATATAATTATTTAATCAGTTAATATCATATTAATAATAGAAGCATAATGATTATTCATAATATATTAGCTTTTTTAAAAGGGGTGCCACTAAATTCTTAAGTTTTGGAGGGGTTTTTGAGTCTAAAATGTTTGAAAATCACTGGTTTAGAAACAAAGCCGAACCATTTAGTCGCTAAGGGCCCCTCTAGACATTCAGGTAAAGGTGTGATAGGATCTGATGCACAATCCACACAGTCTCATCTCCTGCCATGCCACATGTGCATGGCAGGAGGTGTGATTGTGGGAACCAGCATCAAATGGTATCATGCCTTATTGCTAGTAAAGGGGGAGCCTGGGATTGCCATCCTGGCCTCCCCTTGCAGCATGTGTTAGTAACAAAACTCCTGCGGCTGTGAGTCCCACAGGTGATGGGACTTGCACCTATGGCAGTGCCCCACATCTGCCAGGACCAATAGTCCTGCACCTCCTCTTTAGGAGGAAGAGTCCCATCAACTGCAGGATCCTCCCTCCCAGCACCCATGGGACACTGCCGGGACTGTGTCCTCTCTACTCCAGGACTCCTAGCCTTGGCTGCACATGATGCACCTATGTGGTTGGGGCAGACCCTACAATATGTGCAAAATAATGCTGGATAGCAACCAGCTATAAAGTTATTACACATTTTCCTGCAGTAACTTTTATAGCTGGTTCTAACTTTTTAATGGTATGATAATTTGCATGTGTAGCCAATCTAAATGAATTATGCAATTAACTTGGTAATTTCATGATGCATGTAACAAGTGAAGGAGGATCTCAGGTGCTGCCGTGCCTTAATTCAGAGAACTGTAGTTATAAGTAGTATATTTTCTTCATTTTTACTTCTAAGGGAATATAAATGCAATTTTATGTAATGATTAGTCAGAAATATTGGATTTATTTCATGTTAATGAAGGAGATGAAATATCTTTCTCAGAAAAGTAAATTGCTTTACTTTCTAAGTATGCATTGATTTCTTGATTTCCCCACACCCCTCCATTCTCTCCTCCCCTTTGAGCGTTAAACATGTACCTCTCTTGCACTTTGAAATGCAGCTGGGAAGCCTAAACATAAGGCAATATTTTTTAAAATTGAGGTGGTGGTATGTTTCATTTTGGTTATTAGTATAAATATTAGTTATTGTTTTAACTTTCTGGTTCTCTTTTTGTTTTTGTTAGGACCAGCACTTACACAATTTTTTTCAGTACTGTCAGAAAACAGAGTCTGGAGCTCAGGGACTAGGAACTGATCTTGTAAAGTATCTTAAGGTACAAAATGGTTGTGAGTAATAGATTTAATTATTCGTTTATATTACCATATTGCCATACTACTTATGAGCCCCAGTCATGAATAGGGCCCTCATTGAAGTAGGCAGCATGCAAACATAATTCGAAAATGTGATCTCTTCCCTGGAGTGCAATCTAAATATAAGACATGAAACAATAGATGGGTACAGACTGGAGAGCACAAGGTAACATTGAGAGACTGTTGATCATGCTAGGCAGTGATCTCAGCATATCGGTGGTTTAAAATTAATAAGCAGTTAATAAAACTGGGACATTGTGGGGACAAATTGATGGTAGTCATGTCAGTCTGCACCAAATTGCTAACTACTTGAAATGTAAACTTCATTCCCAGCAATTCAGTTTGTCCAGTAAAAATATAATAAATGTTCTGGTATTATGTATATTTCCTGGACCATCCTGTCTATATGAACACCCCAACCTAACCACAAATGAGAACGTGAGAGTATTTCAAAAGAAATCTAAAATTGCAATAAAATCTAAATTCTAGGCCTAAATTTCTTGACAAAATGGTATAATTTTGATCCTCTCAAAGTTAAAGTATTTTTTTTTAATATTTAAAAATTATTATTGCATGACCACAGTGGTCTTTCCTTTAGCTCATCAACTTTGTATAATACAACATGGCTCTCTCAAAACATGGCTATTGAAGTACATTGTAGAGAATGTCAGAAATGTAAATGCCTTCACTTCAGTGAAGCTATATTATATATATCTTTCCTTCTCTTAGAGTCTTCATGCTATGGAGGGTCATGTGATGATAGCTTTCCTCCCTACCATTCTAAACCAACTGTTTCGAGTTCTCACCAGAACTAGTCAAGAGGAAGTTGCAGTCAATGTGACCAGGTAAATTTTAAATGGCCCAGTCAGTTTAAATAACAGATGATTTGTGCCCAATTGATATCTCTTTATGTAGTATTTATTTGCTGAAGTGTACAAATGTGTAATTGAAGAATAACTTCTGTTTAGGGTTATGATCCATATTGTTGCCCAGTGCCATGAAGAAGGGTTGGATAGCTACCTGAGGTCATATGTCAAGGTAAAATAAAATAAAACCCTTTGTCTCTTCTGTTTTTTTTTCTTTTTAAATACTTTCATTAAAAATATTCTCAGTTGCATCTGTTTGAATGTACTATACGTTTTCCTTCTTCCTCCAAGTATGCGTATAAAGCTGAGCCTTACTTTGCTTCTGAATACAAGACGGTACATGAAGAGCTGACCAAATCCATGACAACAATTCTAAAACCATCTGCTGACTTTCTTACAAGCAACAAGCTCCTTAAGGTATGTGTTGAAAACTCTAATTTTGTCCTTTATGCACAATCCTCAGAATTAATTATATTAAACGTTGTCATCTGTTTTACTAATAGACATGTAAACTTAATTACGTTCAAGTTTTTTACTATAAAATGATTAATTTAGTTTTGGAAATTTTAGACCATCTTGACAGTTTATATGAAGTCATAATTTATTTACTTTGCAGTATTCATGGTTTTTCTTCGAAGTTCTGATAAAATCAATGGCTCAGCATTTGATAGAAAACTCTAAAGTTAAGGTATGTTGACTTTTTTTCATTAAGGTGTGTTAGACCAGGGCTGTCCAAATAGCAGGATGAATAGCCTATGAGGCACTAACTACTGGCTTCCAGGCTCATGGTTTGGGCACTGCTCCCCCATTGTTTTGGTTGCTGCTGCTGTCAAGGTTTCTGAGCTCCCCTTCCTTCCTTCAGCTTCCACTTTCTGCCTTCCCCTGGGCCTGCTGGGCCCAGGTGGAGGTGCTAGTGCAGCATGGCACAGCAGCGGGGTGCCTGCTGAGCAGTGCAACAGGTTGCAGGCTGTGTGGCATGGATCCCAGTGGGGGATGTGCATGGCACATAGCATGGCATGTGGCCTGGGGGTGGGGAGCGGTATCTGGCCCTCAGGCACTCAAAAATTAGACAGTCCTGTGTTAGACTACTGAAAGATTTTTATACCATAATTTTTTCCTTTCACCATTATTATTATTATCATTATTATTATTATTGCATGCTTTACTGAGTATAAGAAAGCTAACAACTGGAAAATAAGTGCATATGAGATGATGGTTTACATTTGGTTACCGGTTTGTTATAAGGAAACTAGCCAATTACTCATCCCACCCCCCCGCCGCACTTCATCTGGGCTCGCTCCCAGCCACGTTGGGCCTGCGGGGCCCCCCCTCCCCTGCTTTCTGTCCACTTTGTTGCTACCGCCTCCAGGGAGCAGGGTGGGGGGGCAAGGCCCCTGTGTCCCCACCATCATGGTGGTGGGCTGCCTTCTGTCAGAATGCTTTTTCGAATAAAGCATTACAGACAGACGTACAGACTTAGGCTTTTATAACATTAGAATTGAAGAAAAAAAAGCCAAGTAACAGGAAGAAAAAATGTAAGATGTAGAGAACACCCTTTGATATAGCATCTCAGAGAGAAAACTACTATACAGAGTCAGATTGATCATTTAGTACATATATCATTCTTAATCAGTGTCTACTCCCTTAAGCTAACCTTTACGTTCTGCCATTTCTTATTAAAGTTATTATTGCATATTTATAATGCGGTAGAGCCCAGAGGCAACAGTCAGGATTCACATTGTTTATTGGCAGATACTGCATCGAAACATGTGAACAGCAACCTAGTTATGCTATTAAATCACTCAAAGGAAAGAACTGTGATCAGGATTGGGTTTTTGGGGGGTTTCTTTGCCTCCTTACCGTCTCTTTGGTATAAAAAATATTGTGTCATTTTAACTCACTGTACCAGTTATCTATTTTGGAAGCCATAGACAAATACTAGTGTTTTGGTATCAGACATCTGGCTGCCAGCAAGACCTGTAGAAAGTGCTGTCTTTCTTTACTTTGTGAAAACTTTGGGTTGATGTATACCAGTGTAAACAATTCTGTCAGGGGAGGAAAAAATGGGGAGAGGGGGATAAAATGTTCTGTTGGCCTAATGCTCATGTCAGAAAAAAATATTGACAAAAAATGTATAGGCACTCTGAAAATAAGGAAGTAATGATAAACTAGCAACATGGATTCATCAAGAACAAATTATCTCAAACCATTCTAATTAAGTTTTTGGCAATCTTCAGTAAAGCTTTTGGCAGTGTCCTATTGTATGTTTTCATAAGCAGACTTGAGAAATAAGATTCAGATCAGGGGTTGGCAATTCATGGCCCACAGCCTGGATCTGGCCTGTGAAGCCAGGTTGGCAGTGGGGATGATAGCAGCAGCAGAGAAAGGAGGAGTGATGGTTGCCAGGTCAGAAACAACTACCCACCTTCAGACCTAGCTTTCTTAAAGTGACCTACTGTTCCTAAAAGGTTGATGACCCATGATCTAGATGAAAACAACATAATATGAGTGGACAGCTAGTTGCAAAACTGTACTGAGGGAAGTTAACGGTGACTCTCACTTAAAATAATAGGGTATTTCGGGTTAGGTCCTGCAGGAGTCTGTCCTGGGTCTATTCAATATTTTGTTAACAAAGTTGAATGCTAGAGTAGAGGCTAGGATTATATAATTTGCAGGTTGCATGAAGCTAAGAAGAGATGCAAGTGCTTTGAAACATGTTTCTGAACCCATGGGTCGCCACCCAAAAGTAAGGTTGCAAGAATATATGAAAGGGTCACAGACAAATGGATCAACAAACTTTAAAAATATATTTTCCTTTAAAGGAGAAAAATCTAGAAAACTGTTTCCCTTGCAGGCTAGCAGAGTTCCAGCCTTCCAGGGGCTGCTTGGGGTCCCCCATTCCCCTCCCTGCACCCTCCCCATATACTGGGGGGGGCAGGGCCTGGTGATGAGGGGCAGATGGTCATGAGTGATAGCCACAAATAGGGCTGGGGGGCTTTTTTCTACTTAAACTATTTATTGAGACAGACTGGCCATCAATGTTTACAAATAGGTCCTGGTACAAAAAAGGTTGAGAGCCACTGCTTTGGAGAATATGATCAGAATGAAACAATGTAACAGGGAAATTGCAGCAGATGAAGCCCAGGCAGCTGAGCAAAGGTTAGGTGCAGGAGGAAAGATAGGCTGCTTATCAAGCCCAAAATGAGAATTCCTGTGAATGGCTAGGGAAGTCACCTGACCAGAAGAAGGCAGGGCTTAGTGAGACTATAAACCCCAGGGCCTGAGCCAGGGTGGGCAGTCTGGCCCAGCAGGCTGCAGTAGAAAATGCTCCTGAGCAGGAGGACTGCAGAAGAGTTCCTGGCTGACATCAGGGGTATCTTAAGAAAATGCAAATAAGATGCTGCTGACTTGCAGGGGAAATATGACTCAGAGTAGGAAGGAGTTTTGTGGTACAGCCAGGGCGCTGATATTTAGGTTTAGACCTAGCATAGAGTTTGTGTTATAGCCAGAGGGTTTTTTCCTTTGTGATAGTTTAAACAAGTGGACTAAGTGGTGACTATTGGTGTGGAGGTGGTCCTAGCAGTGAGTGAACAGAGTGGAGATGAGCCCAGGAGGGCCTAGGGCCTGAGCAGGGCAGAGACTGGGCCAGTATAGTGGGCCTGGGCTAGAGGGCCAGTGAGAAGAAAGGGGTGCACAGGCCATGAAGGCCAAAGTCCCAACAAGGGAGAGTGATGACAGATTGTACAGCAACATTTGCAAGGCACGGGCATGGTTACAAGGGAGGTCTCGGAGGCCACAAATACTGCACAAGATAACAGGTGCCCTGGAGAAATGGATGGGTCAGGAGGGCCAACCTTGTGCAAGTGCAGGACCAGGACCAGTGGGATCTGAGCGGGAGCTGCTAGCAGCTGGAAAAACTAGGGTTTGTTCTAAGACCTTGGGGCAGACTCCCTTTTCACATTCCAATAATTCCAACAAAGTCATGGCAGTTGAAGAAAGAAGGGGAGGGTACCCTAGAGTTGAAGCTCACTAACAGCCCTGTGGCTTTTGCTCTACATCACAGCTGGCCCTGGGTCCCAGCACTTGTAACAGGTGCAATCTTGACAGAGAGAGATCTATGATTAAAGATATTCAGTAAATGCACATGCAGAGAACTACATGTAGGAAGGGGAAATCATATGCTTAAATCGAGATTGCGGAATAACTGGTTAAGTTGCTGCACTGGAGAAAAGAATCTGGAGGTGATTATGGACTCCAAACTGAATAAATTAACAACTAGGTTGAGGAAAAAAGGCAAAATTCATGCAGAGATGTAGTACAAGCAGGGGTGTACATAAAATACTCGAGGTAATTACTTCACTCTGTCCTAAACTAGCAAGGCTTCAGCTATATCCAGTTGTGGGCATCACTGTAAAGTAGAGACAATTTAGAAAAGCAAAGAGACAATCTACCAAAATCCCAAGCCCTGCGGAGCGGGGCAGAGCTGGGCTATTACCCTCCTCCCAACACAGCCAGATCAGAACCAGGCCATACCCACTTCATTCACACAGCCAGGTTGGAGCCAGGCTGAGCCATGCCTACTTCCTCCAGCAGGCCTGGGCCCCACCCTCTTCCACCTCCCCCCCTAGTGGAGCTGGGCTTTGCCCTTTTCCCCTCCATAGGGCTGGATGGAACTTCCTTCCTTCTACCTGGCCAGGTTGGGGCTGGGCCACCCTCCTTCTTCCAGTGGGGCTAGGCCCCACCTCTTCCCCCTGCACAGCTGGTTTAAGGCTGGGCCATGCCCCTTCTTTCTGCCCAGCCAGGTTGGAGTCAGGCCATGCCCCCTCAGGGCTGGATCAGGGCCAGGTGACAGCCCCTTCCCCTGCCACTCCCCCCGCCCCCTCCCCAGCCAGGTTAGGCCTCCTTCCACAGTGTGGCTGGATTGGGCCAGGCTGCACCCACCTTCCTTCCCCCCCCTGGTGTGGTCAGATGGGATCCCACTGGATCTGTCTTGTGAAAGGATTGGGGCGGCAGGCAGTGCCCATCTGGGCTTCCAGAAAAAAGGTTGAGCACCACATCCTTCCACAAGGTACAGTGTTTGTTATTTCTATGAAAATATAGTGTCTTTTAGGTTGCACCATTTTATATTGTGTTTGTCATAATAGCAGGCACTTTTTTTAATTTGCTCACAAGCTGTTTTGATTCTTACTTAAAACTGTTAAGTTTCTCCTACAGAGTTCTGGAATGAATTAAAAAGGCAAGTCACTCCAAAAATATAAGGTAAACTAAACCAAATTATAGTGAGCTTATCCAATAAATAGATGGTGCCAAATGAAGCAGATCAGCTATGCTGGGTTGTGTCCCAGCACAGCTGATTTATTTCACTGGGCAAAACGCACATCATACGTGCTGGCTGTCTTACTTTAAAGCAAAGTTCATAGGGTTTTCCTTGGTTTTAGCAACCTACAGCATTACACTTGCTCACAAGCTAAAAATAGTATGCTGGCTTTAAAGTTTTTTTAAGTAACCACTAACATGCAATCACACAAACCCATTTCCTTAATTTAATTATAACTTTCCCTCACAATAGTGATTATATTTTAAATTGAGAGCAGACTTTTCACAAAATAGGTACTCTAGAATATAAACACTTAAGGTTTTTTTGTTTTAAACATGGGTCTATAAAAACCACTTAAACCCTTATTTTATCTTTTACCTTCTGATACTTTTCATCCACTGTGGGCCTGAGTGTCTTGTCACTGAATCTGTATATCCTCCCAAACATCATCACTAGTTATGTGTGACAGGTTGTGTGAAATTGCTTGGTTAAAGAATTCACACTAAACAACATGGTATGTTAGTGCATCATGACTAATGCATCTTGTTCATTTTGACAGCGAGCCTGATTTTAAGAAACATAACCAAATGTATCATAAGAAGAAATCCAATGCAACATGATTATACTTTTAGGAAAAAGTTAGTAACTGTAATCTTGTGATTAATTCCCAGTTCAGGTGATTGTCCAAAAATATTCCAGTTTTGGGTGCACATGCTCTCCATTGGAATAAGATGGATTTCTTTTTCAATAACAAAATCCACAGTGGCTTATTTGCTGCTTTCAACCCCCAGAAAGCTGTAATAGGGGTGGTATAGTTTAACCCTGCTTCATTCAGAGTTAAAGTTAGAGTGGTTTTGCTACATTTATATCACTACAGAATCACATACATGCAACATTTGCATGTAGCATCTTGAATCAGCATCCTTTTGGTAGCACTGAAGTTGTTAAACCTGTGTGTGTGTGTGTGTGTGTGTGTGTGTATATATATAATATATCTATCTCCTTCCTCTATGGCAGGGGTGGGCAGTTATTTCGGCTGGAGGGCCACATAACAAGGTTTGGTGATTTTTCAAGGGCCACATGGGTAACCCTGCCAGTTGCCCTGCCCCCTGGTTGCCATCTTGGGACTGGAAGTCCCATGTCCTAACCCCTGACCTTTGCCACTGGAAGTCCCTCCCCTTTTCCCCCAGAAATACTTATTTCGGGGTGGGGGTGTTGCCTTCTTAGAACCAGAAAAAACCAAATCGTACACTAAAAGTCAAACACCTACTATAACATATTTTAATTTTATTACAAAAAATATTTTTGTCGTGATTTGTGTTTGCATAGTGTATATGGAAGTGATTGTATAATAACTCAGAAATAAAGTCTTAGTCTTGTATATTGTGTGGAGTGTGTGTGGGGAGGGATGGGGGGTGTGCAGGGGGAGGTTTTGGGGGGGGTGTCTGTATGGGGGGGTAAAAGGGTATGTTGGGGGCTGTATATGTGGGAGTTTTGTGGGGGCAGGGTGTGGGTGTGTGACATTTGAGGGGTGTGAGGGAGGGTGGGGGACTGTGAGGACCCCCCCCATGGCATGCAGCCCCACAGGTGGCAGTGGCAGCAGCAGGCAGGGATGCTCGAGCCTAATGCAGATGCTGGCACCTGGTGGTATGCGACTGGCTAGCATTACGTGTTGCGGTGAGGAGTGCAGCCCCCACTAGGCCACCTCTATCAAGGGGGTTCTGTGCTGTACACGGGAAGCCCCCGACACTCACGCACCACTGAAGAGAAGCTCCATGTACTGGACCCGGCTGCCTTCACCACTCCCTGCTATGCAGATCCTGGGACTCCACCAAAAGGAGCCCTGGCCCCTACTTCCCCATGGAGTCCCAGGACCTGCTCAACAGGGGATAGCGAAAGTAACTGGCTCCAGCATGTGGCGTGCCAGTCATAGAGGCAGCCTGGCGAGGGCTGTGCTCCTCACTGCGATGTGCAGCACTAGCCGGAGCTGCGGGCCCCTGGGCGCCAACACCTGTCCTAGGTATGAGCGCCCCCACCTGCCGCTGCCACCAGCGGGGCTGTGCACCATGGGGGGAGTATAGAGGGGTCCCCACACTCCCTCACCCACCCTGCCCAGCTGAGCTCCATGCTGCTGCTGCCCTCCTGGGTGCAGGCTCCATGCTGCAGCCAGCCCCAGCCCCATTCTCCCTACCCCTGTCCAGCTATAGCTCCTGCCCCTGACCCCCACCCTCGCTGCTTTCCTACCTGCTGCCTAGAATGAGCGGGATGCTGGGGAAGCGAAGCAGGTCCCCCGGTGGCTGCAGCAGTGGCAGCAGCAGTCCCATCCAGAAGCTGTATGCTGGCCAGACTGGACCCTTCTGCCCACAAGGGTGGGAGTGAGGCACAACAGGGTATGTTGGGCAGGGAGGGGTATATCTGTGGGCACCTCACTCCCACCTTTGTGGGCAGAAGGGCTGGGCAAGGTACAATTTGTTGGTGCATGCTGCAGGCCAAATGAAAGTGCCTGGTGGGCTAGATGCGGCCCGCAGGCCATATTTTGCCCTCCCCTGCTCTACAGGAACTGCCCCATCATGACAGACTCCAGGTTTCCTGAATTATAGGAACCGTTCATTTTGTAGTTCTGTACTTTTAATATCTTATTAGCAAGAGCAAATAACATGTAACAGTACTGTTCTCTAAGGTTTTCAAAAGCATGGAGACATGGCTGAAGTTATTTGTCCTGGAAAAGTTCATTGTCCTTACCTTCCATCACTGAGAACTCCTAAGAAAGCTCAATTTTATCCCATTGAAGCACTAGTGAACGTAAAACATCTCCTTCTGAGCGCTCTCGTCTCTTTGTACCTGCTTTTTATAGCCTCAGGCTATAAATGGATGTCACTGAAAGAAGTGTATTAGCTGTGCCGCAGCGTGTCCCTGTGCAGCTCATCTGCTTCATCAGGCAAAATGTACATCACCTGTTGTCTTATAGGGTCTGGCCTCTGCCATTTCTGAGGTTGCCTGTGGGACAATACTTGGGGCGTATCTCTGCAAACAGGGTTCCCCACTTACAGAGGTGCACCTAGAGATTCCAATTCAGGACTCACCTCTGCAAACACAGAAACTTGAACAGGCACTCCCAGGGCTTCAGGGCCCTGATCCTGTGCATCCCGGGAATTTCCTGCAGGGGAATACATGGGGTGGACAGGATTGGGCTTCTGAAGCCCCAAGAGCACTGCTCTGGGCAGACAGCTCTTGGCTGCCCGTGTTCGCTCGCTTTAAAACAAACAGACGTTCACTACAAAACGGCAGTACAAATTTATACTACCTTTTGTTGCCAGCTACCAGTTTGGGCATTTGTGGTTTGATGAAGGGCATGAATGTCTGTTTGCTTTCACTTTGTGGCATAAAAGTGTGACAACTATTTGCAGCCTCAGGGTTGGAGGAAAGGAAAGAGCATAAGAGCCAAGATTCCGGCAACAGATTACCATCCTTGCCCTAAGCAAGAGATTTTAGACTTCCCCCAGTTCCTCCTTTCTCTGACTTCTGCAACTCCAACTCTGTTCCCAAGGCCCTGACATCACAGTAGAAGGGGGCCAAGTTGAGGAAGGAGATAACAAAAGTAGATCACAGATTCAAAATTTAATTTGCAGTGTGATGCAACCACATAAAAGGCCAATGTAGTTTTGGGCTGCATCAACAGAAACATTAGGTGCAAGACACAGGAGGTGATAGTGCCTCTCTACTCAGCACTGGTTAGACCTTATCTGGAGTACTGTGTGCAGTTCTTGGTTCCACATTTTAAAAAGGTCATGGAGAAGTTAGAGAGGGTCCAGAGGTGGGCAACAAAGATGATCAAGGGCTTGAAAGGCAAGTCATATGAGGACAGGCTAAAAGAGCAGGTATGTTCAGCTTGTAGAAAAAGCACTTAAGAGAGGACATGCTAGCAGTCTTCAAATACTTGAAGGGCTGCCATAGAGAAGAGGAAAAACACCTTTTTCTCTTTTGCTGCTGAGTGGGGAACACAGACCAATGGCTTGAAGTTGCAACAGAGCAAGTTTAGATTGGATATCCAGAAAGCTTCTTCATTGTTAGAATAGTGAGGCAATGGAATAGACTGCCTAGGGAAGTTATGTACCCTTCATCACCAGAGGTGCTCAAGAAGAGGCTGAACAGCCACTATGCCTATGTTCTACTATGGGTATTTCCCATGCTTCTGGCCTTTGCCAGTTGCCCCCCACCCTTTCTACTCCATGTATCAGGGTGTTTTTAAGCCTTCCTCAGAGGCATTGGGTGTTGGCTACAGCTAAGGCTGGGGTCTTTGACTGGGGAGTGTCAATGTTCCTGTTAGGACCGAAGCCAGAGGTTCCTGGCTAAAGGGTTTTGCCCCTCTGCTCAGGGTCAGACCGATTGCCATATTTGAGGTCAGGAAGGAATTTTTCCCTGCTTTACCTGGGGCAGGTTAGGGTATCAGGTCTATGTTGTGTCAGGTTTGTGGGTAGTCTTACATAGAGTTTTTAGATTGTGGCTTGTATGGGATGGTTTGGATAGGGATGATCCTGCCTCAGACAGTTGGGTTGGACTAGATAACCTCTGGGGTTGCCTTCCAGCCCTACTTCTCTATGTCTAAATTCAAGGCAAGCGTCCAATAATTAGATTCTCTACTTGGAAAATTATAATAAATTTATACACTTTCCTTGTATAAAATCTAATTATTGGGAGGTTGGTTTATAATCAGGGATCATCGTCTATTTGAGTAAATACAGTATGTCACTAGGTTTCTACTAAGCAAGCTAGTACTTTCAAGTTTCAGTCTTAAATGTACATAGAGGTGTTGGCAGACCTGGCCCATGAAGCCATTTTATTTGACCCACAGAATAGTAGGGCTTCTATGGTATGTCAGTGGTGGGGGCTTCACCCAGCCTGTGCGACTCTGGCATTGACTTTGGCTCTGCCTGTGGCAGTGACACAGGCCACATTGGAAGCAGCCTTTTCTCAGAGTTAAGCTTCATTAAAGCAGCCCCTCACCCCAAAATGTCATCAAGGTCTGCACATAGTTGCTATCTTCAGGTGCCTACACACAAGTGTGGAGGCTGCTTTGATGCACTGGAATTCCAGCATGTCATAGCAGACTCAATCAAGGAGGAGGCTGGAGCAATTAATGAGTCTGCTGGAGCATGGCAATTGCTGCAGTCTAGCAGCCCCCTGTGGCTTGTGTATTAGCATTCCCATGCTTAAAAATGATGGCAGGGGTGCTTGAACTAAAGTTCATCAAATGAGTTTTAGTTCAAGCACCCCCACCACCTCTGCTAAGTGTGGGGATGCTGATACAGGAGACATGGCGGCACTTTAATTAGAGTGGCTCTCAAAGCCACTCAAGTGCCATCCACCCACATAGCACATGTAAAAGTGCTCTTAATGTGAAAATTTTATTCAAACGTGGATTCTAAATAATAATAATTAGAACTGGTTGAAATCTTTCATTCAGAAATTTTCTCAACCAAATATTGGCCTTTTTCTGAACTCAAAGATTTATGAAGAGCATCTGCATTTGTTAAACTTTGTTTTTTTTAATAGAAGTTAAAAATTTTGAAATGTTAATGTTTTCCTTTCTTTACCTTTTTGAAAGTGCTTTAAGACAACCTTACAGGGGTGTAGGTTGTAGCTGTGTTGGTCTAAGGACATAGGCAGACAAGGATCTTTGGATGAATCTGTTCTCTTTTATTAGACCAACTTAAATAGTTGGAAAAAAAATTTCTTTGCAAGCTTTCGGGGTTTTAAAACTTTGTCAGGCTCAGGAAGCCTCTGCAGTTGGTGTGTGTGCTCTTCCTGGATGGAATGAATAGTAAAGAAGCCAGAGGCTGGGCTGGTATGCATGCAAGACAGGGAGTCAGTGAAGATGTAAATTGTGGAGTCAGTGGGTGAGAGACGGGCTGGGTTGGGGGGAGAGAAAAGGGGGATGAATGTAGGGGAGAAAAAGGGGGATGAATTAAGACAACCTTAGTTTTCAGCAAATCATATGCTTTGAACTCTGAAATTTTAAATATGTAATTTGAATTCTGCTTCCAGTTGTTACGAAACCAGAGATTTCCCGCTTCCTTTCACCATGCAGTAGAAACAGTTGTTAATATGTTAATGCCACACATCACTCAGAAGTACAGAGACAACCCAGAGGCTTCCAAAAATGCAAACCATAGCCTTGCAGTCTTTATAAAGGTAGGTACACACAGACCTTATAGGATCTAAGCTCATAAGTTCATTTTCATAGATTTTATTTCTTATAGATTTTAAGGAAGTTTATGCTTCAGAAGCATATAATGAAAAGCATATATGGAAAGCATTTTGTGTGCATTTCTGACTGGGCATATTAAGAAGTGCAGAAGAGTAATTTAAGTACCCAATGCAATTTGAAAAAATACATTTTTAATATGCAAAGGTTGCATAGAATATGTATTTAAAAATCAAGCTTTATTTCTATGCATACTTCCTTATTTTATTATATGTCTGAGATTTCTGCATACTTGGTACCCAGTTATTCTTCTAATGCTGCAAGGATTTAAGTATATGCTGGGTTTTTTTATGTATTGAGTAATATATCTTAACTATCACTGTTTGTTCCACAGAACTTATTATTCAGTACTGTCAAAATTGATTCCTACATATAATAATATCTAAATGTTTTTCTGTGGAAAAATTATTTTTAGAAGATTTAAGTACTGTTCCATGGTTATGTGCTCACTTTTTGTGCTATCTAAAATTGAGTTAAGTTTTCTCTTTTAAATAGTCAATGTCATTTTTTTTTCTTGTAAAATAAAGCAAATTTGCATTATGTAATGTAGACTGCTTGATTCATTAGCATTATGTTCAAAGTAAATTATGAGCAGCAAATATGCTTGGAAGGTAGACTTGTAAAAGTTGGTGTCTGACTTTACATAAAGTTTTGCATTTGTTGCTTATAGTAATTTATCATTTTGTTTTTCAGAGATGTTTCACCTTCATGGATAGGGGTTTTGTATTTAAGCAAATTAATAACTACATCAGCTGCTTTGCTCCAGGAGAGCCAAAGGTACTGAAGCATTCAAGACCTTTGTTCATAGGGGTTTCTTGTTTACATGTACGTAGCAAATTTCTGTGTGGGGATCTCAGAATTCCTTCCACTTACATTCAGACATATTGTTAAGGTAAATCTCCCATTTGTTTGGTAGGACTAAGCCACTTTTTGTCTCTAGCCTTCTTTCCTTACTTTTGCATCTTGGACCAGTAGGAGTGGCAAAGTAACCTTCCAAGTAGTATTGTGGGGACTGTACCATTCATTAACATCCCTAGCCATTAAATGGATGGAACAGCATTAATGAATATTTTAGACAGTCATGAAAGTTGCAGGAAGAACAATGACAACAGTTATTAGAGTCCTATAGTATTGGAGATGTCCCTACACATTGTGATTCATATGCTTTGGTTCTTGATAGCAAGTGTACAGGATTTCTTCCAGATTTCCAAGCAACTCTTAATTCTATGCATGCCACCCTATGCTGACTTGACAAACATTTGTAATCAAAGACTGAATAAAGAACTAGTTCTAGCTTTTGCTAACATGTACTGTGCTGAACAGCTCCTAGGTCTGCATGGAATGACACATGCAATCCTTAGGGTGATAGATTTAAGAGAAATCATCAGTTAGTGTCAAGAAATGTGTTTTATGTTATTTAGTAAATTATTAAAATGTATAATTTGCATTTAAAATATTTTTCAGACCCTTTTTGAATTCAAATTTGAATTTCTTCGGGTGGTATGTAATCATGAACACTACATCCCGTTGAATCTACCTATGCCCTTTGGAAAAGGCAGGATTCAGAGATACCAAGGTAAATCCACACTTCTTATATTTTAAAAATTAGTCTGTTTATAAGAACAAGCTATTTAAATGTGTAATTAAGGCATTTTTACATTTTTGAAAATGTCATATTGAAGTCTTGTATAATAATCTTTTTTCCTATTAAGTTCCAAAGCAGTAGTTTTATATAGATACATTTTACACTGAAAATGTCTAGGTAATATAATACAGCACCCATGAAAAAAATCTCTGGTGAAATTCAGCTTTGATTTTTTTTTTTTATTTATTTGGGGTTTTTTCCCCCTGTAATGTTTCCTGCTTTGCTGAATAATGGTACTTGAGCTATATATTACTTACAGTAGCTTATTGTTCTTGTTTGTTCTACTTTGTTTCCTTTTTATGACTTAGCTTTTCTTTCACAAACTGTGGAGTCCTATGACACTCCTGTAGGTAGGTGCAGGGTGTGATGCTTGCTCTTTATTTTCCTTTTTTATTCCATTTCTCACTTTGTGTTAAAATAAGTACTCTGCAACTATCCCATTTGGGGCATGGAGGTGCTAGTATATTCTCTTGAATTTTTGTCAAACTTTGTCACCAAGAAGCTTTAAAATAAGTGCAGTGATAACTGAAAAAACAGCAGGCCTTGTTTTCAGAGAGTGAAAGTGCATGAATATATAACCTTCAAATGCTTGCTTTGCAAATTCTTTGCTGCTTGCAACACCATAGAATCATAGAAAAGGAGAGTTAGAAGGGACCTCTGGAGATCATCTAGTCCAAATCCCATGAAGGCAGGACCACCCCTATCCAAATTATCCTGTACAAATCCATTGCCTTATTTAGTAATAAAAATACAGTCAACCCCAACACGGGCATAATATTTAACCCCCTGATCTGCCACAGGTAAATCAAGAGGACAGTGACAGCCAATGTTCCACTGCTTTGAGAGTTGTTAAAATACTTGAGAGATCCAGTCGTTATAAATTCTAGTTATACGTGTGCTGTGATATACTTCATTCTAGTTTTAAACCCTGATATTTTCTCTAAATACCTATGATTGAATCCCTGTTGAAGTCAGTGGACTGTGCATGAACATAACACTGATATGCATATCCAGTTGCAGAACTAGGGATGTTAACGTGTTGATCTTTTGTGATATACTTAAAAGGGTATCCTAGTAAAACTGGTTGAATTGAGTGAACTTTAAATGAGTGTCTTTGATAAAGCTCTTCAGTTTGTATACTGTTGCTTTAAAAACCTAGCTCTTGCCTGGATTCCAGAAAGAGGAAAGGTGTGCGTTAATAAAGGTGTCCCTCTAATATTTTGGCTACATTAAAAAAAAAAAAATTATAACCCCAGGTAGCAAAAAACATGATGATTAGAACTATGATTAAGGATGGTGCAGGCACTAAGATGCTCAGCCCAGAGGTCACAACTTCAAGGTCATAGCAGAAGTTTTCATGGTGGTACCCTGTCCGATTCCAACAAATCTGTGAATGCTGCTAAATACCTTGTCACAACAAGGACACAAGAAGGAAGGAAGGACTACATACAGTATCTTAAAATAGATTTTTTTTCCTATGTTGAAAAATGCACATTAAAATTGTTGGTTTTTATTTGGTGTTTTGTTTCTTATGTGCATTTATATATATGTGAATATAAATTTGATTAAGGTATAGTTTAGTTTTGCTTTTCATTCTAATTACTACTAGAGATATAAATGTTTTAAGAGTAAAATATGTTGTTTCTATTACATTGTGTGAGTTACTTTTTTAAAAAAACTTTTCAGTGTAATCTTTATATATAGTGGCACTCTTTTAATTAATATGCAAAGGTAATCTAAAAATTATTTCTTAAAAAATCTTATATTGCATAGTCATGGAAAATTGTCCAAAGTAAAACTAACATAATACAGGTAAATAATGCAAGTTTTGGGGGAGGGGATTTGTTTTGTTTGTTTTTTTTAACAGATTTAAAATTAATAATAATAATTTTCAGATCTGGTTAGCAATTATTTACATTCATATGTTTCTGATAATTTTTAGAATAAATTAATTAATTTAGGGTCCTTTTCTTTGTGTGTACAATGCTTCTCCCTGAAACATTTTTAATATCTACTACAAAGTTTTATGAAGTTTTTTACTTGCTAGGAAAAAAAGCAGTAAATTCTTAGTCCTGCAAAGAACTCCTTTGGTAGTGCAAAATACTCAGTTCAGTGAATTTAGATTTTAAAGAACTTGAATATCTAAAAGTGAAATAGGATATCTATATGCAACTCATAATCTTGCAAATGACTCTGGACAGGCACAGTGGCTCAAAAATATGTGAATGGGTCTCAGATGCCCAAGAAGTGCCCTCATTATACAAAGATATTGACACCTACTATTGCCATTGAAAAAAATGGGGGCACATCCCCTGCATATGAGGCCTCTACTAAGGTGCCTAAATACACATTTAGAAGACTGACTTTAGGCATTGAACTCAAATTTTGGCCCAAGTGAATTAAAAATAATTTACATTTAAATACGTGTTCCATTTTGCTGTTTCTGGGAATTTTTTGTTAAAAGCTATGGTAGTGTTTAGATTTCATTAACTCTGGCTTTTATATGCTGAATGAATACATAGCATATAGTAATAATCTAATGCACATACATGGTTTTGAAGTTAAGGTGGGTTTTCACACAAGATATGTTTGATTTATCTTTATAAATGAAGTTGAACAAAGGGGAATGGATGGAAATTACTTTGCAAATTAATATTAATTGCACCACTCCTAAACTATATCTTGTACTCTACTTTCAGACCTTCAGCTTGACTATTCATTAACAGATGAGTTTTGCAAGAATCATTTCTTAGTAGGACTACTCCTGAGGGAGGTGGGAAATGCATTACAAGAGTTCAGAGACATCCGGCAGATTGCAATTAGTGTGCTCAAGAACTTGATGATAAAGCATTCTTTTGATGATAGATATGCTTCCAGGGTAAGTTACTGCTATGTCATCAGTACAAAGTGTTAGAAGTTTAGGTATGTACATTTTAAGGTTTTACAAATAGAACTTTTTCTATTAATTTGCAGACATAGTAGCAACAGACCATAAATGTTTTTAATATGAAGACATGTATAGCTAATGTTGCTAAAACATTGGTTTCTGCAGTTGTATCAGCTTGTTAGTGCATGCACTTTTTAATTGTGCTAAAATGCTTTATGATTACTGCATTGCAGTTAAATTGGAATGAATATTGATTCAGTTAGGATTTCTTACCAAAAATAACTAGTTTTTAACACATTTATTTTAGTGAACATTAGCAATTAGCTTACAATTACTTTTGGTCAATCTTCCCATCATCTATTTGAGTGAGAAATAGTTAATTTAAATAAAATTAGCTGTGGTAGTAGACACTGAATTATTTTGAAGTTTCCTGTTTGTTTTTTAACTTGGAGACAACTGTACTATGGGGAAGCCACGATATTTTGATTGCAGACCTGATGGGCTACTCAAGTTCACATAACGTTAGTTTGACCCTTCCTGTATTTTGTTTAAACGAGAGGTTCTCAACCTTTTTCTTCCTGAGCCCTGCCCCCAGCATAAATTCCATGGCCCACCTCTGCCACAACAACTGCCTGACTCTCCAGCCCTGCCATTACAACTCTAGGTATAGTGGGCAGGTCTCAGTGATGGAGATGCCCAGGGCCACAGTAACCTGAGCAACAGCAATGCAGAGTCTTGCCTGCCTGCAGGATGGAGGCTATGGGGCTGGGTGAGGTGGGTCAGCTCCTTCTTTGGGACACACTTTAACCCCACGTAGCCATGGCAGCTCTTCTGTGTGCTGAGCCAGGCTGGCCGGATCCCTTGAAACCTGCTTGCAGGACCTCTTATTGAGAACCACTAGTTTAAACCACATTTGAATACTTTAGAGTTTCCTGTGATAGATATAATTAATAAGGAATAAATTCCTTGTTTTGTAAACTTTAATACCATCCCTTTTAATAATGGCACACCAAGGGGAAAGTAGAGATTGTCATTGTGTATTGGTAAGGTAATGGATATGTCCTTTAATCCTGATTTTGCAAATCTTTCCTATTGCTTAACACTGGTGTCATTACTGATTGCTAATAAGGACTATGAATTTGTTTTTAGAGCCACCAAGCAAGAATAGCCACTTTGTATCTGCCATTGTTTGGACTGCTAGTAGAAAATGTTCAGCGAATCAATGTCAAAGATGTGTCTCTGTTTCCTGTTAATCCTTCCAGCAGTGTGAGTGTGCACTCCTGATTCTTTTTTGATATTCTCTTCTGTTTTTATCAGAATATATTCAGTAATATACCTATGATCTTTTGTATATTAGGAGTCTAGGATAAGATTTATAAAGGTAGTGACATGGATAACTACCTCTTTAAATAACTGCTGTCAGTTTCTCTAGACCAGTCAAGCTGCACATACCGTTACTGTCTGAACTGGTGTGATGCCCTAGAGGTGATAGTGTGGGTTTGGTGTACATCTACAATCTTAATATTTTGCTGTTTATGAACCAGTGTGGGCATGCAAAATTTCCATCTAAGTCATAAAAATTGTAGATGTCTAAGAGGTGCAAGATGGATGCAGTATAGTGGTTGTCAACCTTTTTTCATGTGTGAATCCCTAAAAATTTTGAATGGAGGTACGTACCTCTTTGGAAATATCAAATGGGCATGTTGGACCCCTTTGAATTGTAAGTGTGGGTATTCATATACTTTTGATTGTAGTCATTTTTTGCAGACCCTTTAGACAGTCTGCAGACCTCTAGGGGTCCATGGATCACAGGTTGAAAACTACAGGTGTAGTGTATATGTACTTGCTTTCAGAAATCTGTTTCTGAAATGTTAAAATAACATTAAAATTAAAGTCTAACCATCAAAAATAGAAATGATTGAATGACTGAAGGTTGTTCTTGATTGACCTTCTTATTTATCTGAATTGTAATGCAGTCTTTGTTAATATACACTTTTTAAATAGCTAGATGCTATTTAAAATTTTAATAACTTTACTTTTTATTCAGGAATTATACTTTTTATTGTAGACCCTGACCCTGCTAACAGTTGTAGTTAAGATGCTGAAAGTTAGTGAGAATTCTCCTGCATAATATTAAGTACATACGTTAATAACAAAGGAACAGCAGTGTTTGATATTGAAATAAAGAAAAAGATAATAGTTGTTGGTACTCAGCAAAATAGATCACATATTGATGTCTCTTTAAAACTTTTATCTAATTCAGTTAAACAACAGAATAAATACAGATACATTAGACATAAATAAACTTGGGTTATATGCTAGGGTAAGGTTTCAAACCATCAGAGGAGGACAGCCCAGTAGAAGTAATGGGGGAAAATAATCAGTTTTAAGATAGAGCTTGATAAATTTGTGAACAGCATTTTGCAAAGTGCATGCCTTTGATGCCAGAACACTAGATTCAATGATCCAGCATATCTGTTTGAGTCCAATGTTGCAAAGTTTCCACTATCAGGTCACACAACAAAGAGAAATATTTATGCAGTGTTTCTACTAGAAAGAATTTCTGGATGATTTAAACAAAAATAAGGTGAGTTTAAATATATAATTTTGCTACTAAAATTATCTAGGAAATGTTGCAGGAAATATTTTTCTATGTTAGAATTTATGAACCACTAAATATTACAGTTTTATTTCACTTCTCCGTGACACAAAATTGAGGCCATCCCTGATTTATGAAAACATCAGATATCTCACCTCTACTTATGTTATTATAGTTTTTGTTATATAGAAATTCTAAATATCAGGCTACGCAGATGATAATCACTTGGGTGTGTTTTTCTTTCTTAGAGTGCAAAAGATGAATCACTCAGTTTGCCCACTGCAAATCCTGTAGTGACACCACAAAAATCAGGAAACACATTGGATAACAGCCTTCACAAAGATCTGTTTGGTGTTATTTCTGGCATTGGTAATACATTTTTAAGTCCTTGCTAGTTTAATTTTGTTTTCCTGTATTAAAAAGAAATGTTGTGATATTAAAAAAAAATGTTGTGAAGGCACATAGATCTTGTTATGAAGGAGAAACTTTGAACTTGATGAAAGTCTTTATTGACTTTCCCCCCACAAATTGTTTTGTTTCTTTTGCATTGCAAAAAAAGAGTTGGGGGTAATCATGGTTGGGCAAAAGAATACCTCAGCATGTAAGAGAGTATCCAAAGGATTGCTGTTGATGGTAGCTGCATAATAATAGGGATTTCAACTTACTAGCTCTGAAACTGGGCAGAACCTTTTTTTCTAAGTTGCTCAGCATTTTCTCTAGCAGTACAACTGTGACTGCATGTGACTGTTTTGCTTGAACAACTAAAATTTATTTGGAAAAAGAACAAATTAGAAATGAAACTAGTAATACGATATGGAATAAGAAAAGAACTTGAGCCAAGTCAGATGCGAAGTCATCCACCTAAATTTGTTATTGCAAGGTAAAATGGGATAGGCATTTGCTGCATGTCTGCTGCTATTTACTTAGCCATCCTCAGTAGATGAAAGCTAAATTGTGGTAGTGTTCCCCCTAAGTCCTGTTTTAGTAACTAGTTTGTATGCACTTGCTTCCCTTTTAGAAAACTTGTGTGTCCTTGTAGTTATATTTTATAAATAAAAATTGAAACTGCTCACAATATTATCAGCAGAAGACCTAAAACTTCAGCTCTTTTGAGAGAATGAACCAAAACATGTCTGTGTTCTGATACGTACAATTGAGATGATAACAAAGCTAACAGTAATAATAAAAAAAAAAATCTCTCAGAAGTATTGTAATTGAGTCCTCCAGAACAGGTGTCATAAAGATTTTGCAGTCTAACGAGAGATAAATCAATACAATTGTGTTCAAATCCACAAACTTTGAAATAAAGAGTGAACAGAGGAGTTTTTTCACATCCTCAGAAGTCATTGATAAACTCCATGAAGTCTCTCTCTCACGCCATGTAAGAGGTTATGTTTACACTACATTTTGGGGTTTTGTGGTACAACTCAACTTGATACCTAACATGGATAGGGACAATTTGTGTTTAAAAACATTAGCTTGTTGTGGCTAGCACTCAAGTAAATGTGGCTGCCTTTATCTGCAATTAAGACAGAGTTGTTTTTTGCATCCTAGTTAAAATATTAGTTAAAAAGTTGCTTGACATTTTTCCAGCTTAGACTGAAACAGCTGTTTACTTATTCTTGAGAGAGATCAATTAATGAGTCTGTTTTCCTTCTTCCTTAGTTCAGAGAAACTTTTAATATTTGTATTTCACTATTATGCCCATACTTCGGATTCAGAAATCTATACAAAAAGCAAAAGCTGAACATCATGTTCTTTACTTTCTAACATTGACAGGCAGTTTGAGTTTCATCCAAAGATCTTTCTCTTCACTGACTAGAATGATCAAAGCTTTTCATAATATAGATTCATTTCCCCATGTCTACCAGATCAATTAAATCATTTTTATTGATGTTTGTTCAGAGACATCTTTGGCTTTGACCACCTCATGTTTAATTCTAAACTTGGATGTAGCTATATTGTTGTTGCACCCAAGAAGCTGAATAAATACCCAGGCCATTAGCCTGCACTAAATTCTTTGCTGTCCCTCCTAGTAACATCTGAACTGGTTACTGGTCTAGGTATGTCTGCTTTAATTGCAGTGTAGATACACTCTTAGATTGCTGCTGTTGTTCTTTCAGGTAGCAACATCCCAAATAATTCATCAACCATCCAGTAGGTCTGAGAACCAGAAGCCCACAAAACTCCTTCAGTAGCTGTGGAGAAGAGAGTTCTGCCTCAGATAGATTTAGGCCCAGATCCTATTCTGCTTGTAAGCTTTTGGCACTAAACATGATAATCTCTGATCCTTAAGTAGAGGAAAAATTGACTGTTTCACTTTAGTGGGGAGGAAGTCACCCACCCATATTTTACCCAGTCATCTTCTGGTTGGGTCACAACTCCAGAAAGTGAGAAATCTGGGTTCTATGCCTCTGCCATCTGGAGAGGATTTGGACATGCATCATCTACTTTCCAGTAGCAGGTTTGAGGCTAGGTAAAGTGGAGAGCATCCTTCATCTTCCTTGTTGATGCTGGGTCACTAGATAGAAAGAAACGCAAGAGTCATTGGAGAAAAAGAAACATCCTGACTTCAACCCAGTGAAAAGGGGAGAAAGCCCAGAATTTTGATCCCATCCCTGTTCCCACTGCTGTTTCTCCACTTCATACAAAATAGTCGGCCATTGGATAAAAATGCATTGGGACTAAGGCGAGAACACAAAGCCGCCTCCATCCGAGGAAAATGCCTTCTTGTTGGCTTGAATTGTAGTCAAGCTCCCTCTTGTCCATCTTAGCTCTGGGACACTAGATGGAAAGGAATGCAAGAGTCACTGAGCCCAGAATGAAAGCATGTAAGATGTATCCAGACTCTGTCCTAGTGAGGACAGTAAGAGGGAACCTATTTTTCATTAATTAGTTATTAGATAAAATACATAAAAAGTACTAGGAGTGGAGCCAGACTCAGAGCTTCCTTTCAGGAAAGTGCGTGCCTCACTAAGCTTGAGTTCAGTGCCCTCTTGTATGCATTACTTTCCATCCAGTGGCTCATGTTCAACAGCAGAGATGGAAAAATGCCCTCACCTCTGGGTTCTTGTATGCTGTTTGTCATTTAGACGCACTGATTCAAACAGGCTTGAGCTAGAACCTCACATAATGGTGTTTCCACAGGATGGAATAGAATTAGGTTTCAGGGAAGGGGGAAGAAGAGGCCCACATAAACTGCCCATGAAGATAATGGAGGAATAAACAGCATTTCCCTGGGTGCAACTTAATAGCATGCTTGAAGCAAGAAGTATACTTTTGGGCGTACTGGCAGGAAAAATTTAGCCATTTTAGAGATGGAATGAGATGTGGACCTTTTAGACTTACTGGCATCGAAGTAACTAGTGCTTACCTGTTCTTTTTATGCTATTTTTATGTTATTTCTTGGGGATGGGCATGCCAAAATTCACACTTCTGGTGATAATGTTGGAAAGTCATTTTGTTAAATTGCCTCTTGCTTGCTCTGTTCTTAGGTCTTAGCTGTTTTTCTCACCCCCCTGCCCCTCCTCCCTCCCCCCAGTCAGTTTTAGGTTGTGGGCTCAACTAACAGATTTTTCCTAAGCAGAGTATACATCTTTCCAGGCTGTTATTACTTGAAAAATGGTATTACCTTTAATGAGTAAATCATGTCTTTCTTTAGCAACCAGTAGTACTGTCTCCTCTTTTTATTAAGAAAAAAAAAAGGAATGAAGCAGTCAGCATTAATGTATGTCTTATCAACATTCCAATTGGAAAAAATACATGTTATTTACCTCAAGCCCTCCTGCAACTGGATACAGGTTTCCTCAGTTCTGCATTAAATTCTTCTGTTGTGTTATTGTTAAACAGCTCTTTTGTTTCAGTAACAAGTTAAATGGGAGAAATTACTTCACTGTGAGTGGTTTACTGTGAATCTTTCAGGATGCTATTTAAAACCATCCTAACATGATGGTGAAATGCTTGTGATGTTGAATTGATAGCATTATTAATTGTTAAAGCCTTATCAAATATATTGAAAGGAGTACGATTTGACTCTTCTAAAATTGCATTTACTTTGTGAATATAAATTTCTATGAGTAAGCTTATATATGAAGAATCTTTTTCATTTTATTTAGCTTCCCCGTATACCTCTTCAACTCCAAATATCAATTGTGTAAGAAATGCTGACTCAAGAGGCTCTCTTATAAGTACAGATTCAGGAAACAGTCTCCCAGAAAGGCATAGTGACAAGAGTAATTCTCTTGACAAGGTAAAAGTTTGTGTATAATTCTTTTATGTTAAAATATATAGTTCATTATCACTAGAAAACTATCCATTATTTATTAGAAGTTTGGTCTCATTCCCATTGTAGATACTGGGAGTCTTTTTAATAATTCTACTAGAGTTTAGCCAGGCTCTGAGTGTTTCATTAAAACAAAGCATATGTGAAATATCTTGTTATTTACTTGGTAGTACTGGATATAAACTTTCTTTGTAATAATTATCATATGGGCTTGTTTTGCCACTGCATATATCAGAATATTTTTCATATTACATAAACAGGTTTCCTTAAGTTAGTGAAATTATTAAGAGAGTAGTTTTTTATGCTTTGCTAGATAAGAGCACTAAAAATATTAAGTTTTATGTTCAGGGAAACAAATATTTAAAGATTAGATTCTCAAAAGTGTAAACCTATCTATGTAAAATTACAAGTGCCTTTCCCGTTCAGTGAGTACTGTGCTCTGAAGGCTAGTTAGTTTAAGTAATTAGTGCACCATGCTTACTAAATGCTAGAAACAAACTAGTGTGTCCTCTTCCATCCGTCTTTCCCTCCCCTCCCCAACTCCCATGCCCTGGATTGACCCATCCTTAGAGTGGGTCAGGTATTTTAAATGATTTTTATTTTAACCTGTTACAAACTTAGGCGCTTTGGCTGCAGTAACTGTTATGTCTTTTTAAAGCTTATATTGTTAGCGCTTAATTTTGTTAGACCTTGTTGCACATATCACACTTATTAACTTTTTCCCCTGGCCCTGACATGCCTTCATGTAACAGAGAGAGAGACTGCTCAGAAGGCATTCTGCTCATGCTATGCGCGCTAGTGGAGAGGAAGAAGAAAATTTCCACTCAACAAAGAAAAAACGCATTACTGTGGACTTTTCACTTCTAACAATCCCAGCTTTGCCAGAGAATGTTTTGCATGCTGCTCTCTGCCTTCAGTTACAAGAAGTATATGGGATTTATTTTGTGTGTTTGGCATAATTAAGCTGCTGAGTGAAATGCATGTTGACTAGAGTTTTGCCACATCTTAGCAGCAGTTTATATCCAGAATGTCACATAAGCCCAGTCCTGAAGGTGCATATGCACATACTTAATTTTAAACAAATGGATTCAGTAAAATTAATAGGACTACTTGCTTAAATTTAAGTATAGATACAAATGTTAGCAGGATGGTGGGTTTCGACTCTTTCAAATAAAATTGGGCTATTCAATATTTTGGGCACAGAAAATTCTTTTATTTGAAAACATTCTAAATGGCTGTGCTGTTGCTAACTGGCAAAACTGTTGACCACTATATAGTTTTCATGTTTTAATTTGCAGTGTTTTGCTAGCAGATAAACATAGAGCTGGAATTTTCAAAGGAATCTAAGAATTTGGTGATTCAATTTGAAAGTTCAATGAAATATAAACCCAAGTCTTTTGGCCCCTTTGAAAATCCTAGCCTAGACTTCCAGCTTAGATTTTTGCTTTCTGCATGCTGTTAATGTTTTCCCAGAGTAATATCTAATCCTTTCAGTTATCTACTCTCCTAACTTTGAAAAGATCAGTTATACAACATACAGATTTTTTTTTTTACTAATTGTTTTAAGGATTTTATTAATAAAGAGCAATAGTAATTTTTTTATTCAGCATGAAATTGTTTAAAGAACACTGATTGTGGGATTCATCCAAGTTTCTTTAAACTGCTTCAGAGATGGTGGGGAGAGGAAAGATGGCTCCATGGCTAGGGCATTAGCCTGAGAACCAGGTTTAGTTCCCTAATATATCAGACATATAAGTTTAGTCTTTCTGTGCCTCAGTTCCTCATCTGTAAAATGGTGGGGAAAGTACTTCCCTACATGACAGGAGTACTGTCAAGAGAAATGCAGTATACAGTAATGATTGTGAAAATCTTGAAGCCAATGGCATGTAAGTAGATGTTGCTTCCCCCCTGCTTTACAGTACCTTCTAGTTAGGATTAAATCTCATTCTGCATTTATTTTTACTTCGTAACTGTTGAAAGACAAATCTGGGACTCAGGTTACATGTTCAGTCCCAAACCAACAACACTTTGCATACCCATTCACACTGTGAGTAGAGCCTTCAACTGGAGATTTTTGTTTTAGCAGTAACTGTTGAGTGCATCATATCCATGTCCTTCATGCCTCTTTTCACTTGTGTGCTAGCCTCTTCCTGCTCCTCAGTTTCCCTCAGCTGCCTGGTAGAAGATGGAGAATTTCCTGTTTGAAAGCTCTTGTGGCTTATATTTCAACTCAGTCTTTTCTGGCTCCTACTGCTTTTTTATTTCCTCTTCTTCTTACCTGTTTCTTAAATATTAAGTTTCTGTTTTTCCTTCATCCATTTTTATTATGAAGGAGGAAAGGCCTTTGCCTTTGTTTGGAGCTTTGGTCCAGGTTTGCCTTTGCCTTTTCTTTTAATTGTTCCTCTATATGTTTTTGCTCCAATATGAGTCGCTGCTTTTTGGAAATTGAATTACCTAGTGTTTACTTCCCCTCTTCATGAAGAGTAGCAAGCCTTTTATTTCATTTTTCACTTTTATTTTTTTCACAAAGGGAGTTGGTCTCTCCATGGCAATGCGGTCATGCAGATCAAGGTTTTCTGGAATTGTCCTTCACATTAGTTGCATCAATCCAGAGACTGTCCATGTGGATTAGCAGGCTGTTACAAACTGTAATACGAGATCTCCAGTGTGGACCCCCCTCTGTGATTTGGGCCCATTTTACTATAACTTAGGTCTGGTGACTACTCAGTGTCCATGTCTACATGAGACACTGACTGCACAGTAGCCTGATATTACTGTGCAGTAGCATTGCGTGGCAAAAACCATAATGTGACACTACTACACAGTAGTATTAGGTTATTGTGCAGTAGCATCTCAAAGAAAGCATTCTTCAGTACTATTGCACAGTAACTTGGGTTACTGCGCAGTCATTTTAGTACTTGTATAAGCAAGTACTAAATGACCGTACAATAATACCTGTGCAGTCAACGTGTCGTGTAGACACAGCCAGTGTCTCCATAAATGATATCTGCAGAACAGTTACATGGAGTAGTGCTTTTACCAAGAGCTACATGACTGTACAGGTCTCCAGGGCAGATGCTACATTTGGTGAAGCAGTCTTACAGTCACTGTTCACTGAGCCCCACCTCCAGGTATACTATACTAATTCACAGTGGGAAGGAGTGTGTAAGTAAACAGTTACCCAAAGGAGAAAAAAGTTACTTGCCAGTAACCAGCATTCTTCAAAAAGTGTTGTCCACATACACATTCAAACTCTACCCACCTTTCCCTCTTCCTCAGTTACATGCATACAATCTTTGCAGTCGAAAGGAAACTGAGGGGTGGGAAGTTAGCGCTGCCTGAATTCACTTCAGTAAGGGATCATGAGGCAGTACAGAGCTGTGGTGGTCTGGTTATTGCTAAGGCAAAAAGTCTCAGGGCATGAGTATACTCATGGTGAGAATGCATATGTGGACAGTATATTTCAAAAAATTCTAGTTACCAGTAAATCACTACTCTGCATTCTAAGCACAACAACACTATTTAATACATGACCAATAAGATGGGAAAATTAAAATATGATTCCTTAAAAATTTCCCATGCATGCTATCCTTCCCAGCATTCAGACAACAGGTAAGCAAGATGAGTATTGCCAGACCCTGGAAATCATTGACTTTGGTATCTCATGTAAAAGGATGTGGTAAATGCCACAGCTGTGTTTATTGTTATAATAAGAATGCCCTGTCAGTAGCTTTCTCTTGTCTATATCAAGGAGGCTGAGCACTTTTACAGATTAACTCTGGCAGGTGCAGGTGTCACAGGTGCAGAAACATACCACGGAAGCCCCTCAGGTTGGTCCCAAATCCAGGTCAGATATAATCCCTTAAACTTTACCAAAAACCTACAGAGAATCCAGGCAGATTGTGGAGCAGTGGTATAATATAAATGTGTGTGGTGTTCAAGAATTCTAACTGATAAAGCTACTCCCTACTTCAATCTTTTAGGAGGTATTCTTGCAAATTTACTTGCAAGTCTCTTTATATTTTTCTAGTGGCACACAAATGAAGCAAGACCATCTCTACTCACAATAGGTAAAACCAAATGTGTGTGTGTTATGCTTTGGGTTTTACTATATTTTTCCACTTGGCCTAAGAAATGCTATTCTCACAGATATGCAGACTTGTTCTAGTTTTTGGATAGAATTCAGTCAACATTTATCACTGTTAGTTAGCTCCTATATTTATGGGAAACTATAAATATAGGAATAGGTTCTCCAAGAATGATTGTATTGAAGCAAGCTTCCCACAAACATGACCTGTTCTTTGGAGTTCTCATTTATGACTTTAAAAAGAAAGAAAATTCTGTGGAGTCAGAGCTCCATATTGCCTCTGTTGAAAAATAGAATCCACAGGTGTGAGCATGGATTTATCTGTCAACAGTCTCGGTTCCCGGTTTTGTTATTGTTTTCCAAAAAAGAACTATACAAATTCATTGATGCTAGATCCATTAATAGTTGTTAAACAAGCTAGGAATGTGTCTCTAAACCAGTGATGGTGGATGCCAGAGGGGCATGACAAGGGATAGACTACTCTAGATAAACCCTGTTCATATGCTCTCCCTTTTGATCATCATTTCCTGCCACTGCCAGAGATAGAATACTGGTCTAGATGTACCATTGATCTGACGTAATATGGCACTACTTGTGTTCTTTTAGAGAATTTTAACTTGGCACTAAAGTTCCTATAAGTGTGGCTTTCTCTATGTTATTCAAAATAATTACAGTTACTGGCAAGTAATCTTTTACGCATCAAGGGAAAAATGCATTCAGAAAAGTTTCAGTTTGATACATTTTGTGCATAGTTGTATGCTTTAGTAACCCATTGCTGTATTTGCATTTTGATCTTTTGTCCACTCTGAGATGACTTTATTTTTCCACAGGAGTTAAGATCATCCAAATTATTAGCTTTTATCAGTTTAGCAGAGAATTTAACCCATATTTACTCCTATTTATTCTTAGAACCAACAGAGTGGCACTTTAGGAAGTTCTTTAATTCGCTGTGACAAACTTGATCAAGCAGAGATCAAAAGTCTGCTCATGTGTTTCCTTCACATTTTAAGAAGCATGTCAGACGGTAGGTAAATTCTACTTCATTTTGTTAATTTGAGTGATATATAAATATAACTTAAAAATAGCTTAAAGAATGTTGTTGATAATGGTTGTGATGTTATGTAAAACCTCTTATATACTACTAGTTATATGTAAGACTACATTTTACATAGCCACTTAGGTTTGATTTCATTGCTCAAATATGTTAAGTTTAAAACATTAAATACGACTACATGAGCTCTGAGTTGAAGTCTCTCCTCTACCAGGCATCTTGTTGACCTTGGACCAATCACTTATTGCCTCATTTCTGGTCTGCAAAACAGGGGTTATAGTGCTTGCTTACCTCATGGGGCTACTGCAAATTGAATCATCTAAAATAATAAAACAAGTACAATGATGGTGACAAAAAATCTATTATGATTATGATATACTCATATATTTGACTGGGGGACACACACATACTTAAGACACAAGCCTTAAATAGCCTTATAGTATGAAATATAATAAGGTTATTCATATGACATTACCATTTGAGTAACATAATGACTTTCAAAGATTACCTGAATTTGCACATTAATTCATATAATTAAAATACTGACTCATAAAATTAGCATATGAATAACAATTGACTAAAGTCTAGTTCATAATTTACCATATATAAAGGTGTAAGGGATTAAACAGAGATGCACAACATTTCCTAGACAACAACTCAGTTTATCATCATCTTTGACTGTACATTTCAAAAATTTTATCTCAAGCCAAGAATACCAAGACCTATAATGTGCAAGTTAAATTTTCTGTACTAGATTGAATTAAATGTGTAATTGTTTTCAATGAATATTAGATAATTACTCTTCCAAATAATAAATTAATGGACTGAGTAGTCTCAGTCAGTATTGGGCAGCTTTTAGGAATGAAAATAGAAATGTGTAAGTGCACTGGCACTTGTGTGTACTTGTCTGTTTTACACACATGCATACAATTGATGCTATTTAGTTTGCTACACACTACATTGTTATGACTTTTTATATACATTATGAGGAACAAAGCAAAATCAAAAAAATCTTTTTCAATATTTTATTTACATTTTGAAGTATATGATATTCCAGAATGCACAGTTCAGAATGCCTTGTATATGAGGACTTCATATGAAATATATGTATGCATTGCTTCAATAATTGTTCAAACATCAAAGGCATTTGTACATGCCGTATTTTTTGCCCTTCCTTGCGCTGCAGTGGTGTGACTGCACAAGTGGGTTTTCCAGACACTTTAAGGCTTTCTGGTGCATTAAATTAAAACCTCTCAGACATAGTTTGGTTTGGCTCACCCCAAATTAAAGTGCCGCATCCATGGATTTGTTGCATGCAAACACAAAGGCACTCAAAGATGTGTAATGAGCCTCTTTGTTCACCAGATGGCACTGCAACTTTTTTGTAGCTCACCCCTTTGAATTGCTGCCACGTTTGAATTGCTTCTGCTCTTTTTTTTGTGTGCTGTGTGTCGGCTCACTGCTCATACAGCTGTGTGGTAGGGCAAGGGATAGGGGCCCTCAGGCCAGGGGGCAGCGCAAGACTATCCTGCTCTTGTGTGGCGCTGGGCAGGCACCAGACTTAATTAGTTTGAAAACCAAGTGCATGCAAACACTGATGTGATGCTCCAATGCTTAGTTCATTTGAAAACCTAATACATGCAAACACTGATGCGATGCTCCAAAATAAGCAAGTTTTTAAATTTTATAAACCTACTTAATTTAATGAGGATTAAACCCTGTGACATGTACAGGTGCCCCTATTTTTCTTAAAACTCAAGCCAGTGTCTCTAAACTTGATAAGTATATAATATTCTTCTGCCATTTCATGCCATAATACATTCAATAACATCACAAGAATATTCAGGAGAATATTTTTGCAAAGGAACTTCAAGGAAATGAAGTATGAAACTATGAAAATATTAAACAATATAAAAAGAATCATCAGGTTGTCACCATTTGCTGATGATCTGAATCTTCATCACCTAAAATTTTGAGAACTCATATCAACTGATCAGTATTACTGTGTGTTAAATACTTGTTTTTATTTATTTTTTTTAACGTCTTCATTTTCCTAGATGTTTTGTTTACATATTGGAACAGAGCTGCAACATCTGAACTTATGGATTTTTTCACAATCACAGAGTGAGTTTTCTTAGCTTTTCCTAAAACTTACGTCTTCATTGCTTGTTGATCTTTTCAGTGTAGGTATTTCACATTTTGTTACCCAAAGCATGGCACCATCAGTTTGAATTCAGAAGTTAATTTCATGTGTCACTTTGCAGTATCCCACTTGTTCCACACTAATTTTATAGAGTCAGTATAGAGGTACTAGCCAATTACCCGTCAGGAATGATGGGGGGTGGGAGGAAAGAGCATGTGCGGACAGAGCCCTATGCGCCCCTTGTCTCGGCCCACTCCTCCTTTACCTCCTGCTGCTTGGGATCTAGGCCTGCTTTCCCCCCCCCCCCCCCCCCCCCCCCCGCCACAGTGGCAGGGGGAGAGGAGGAGTGGACCTGGGCCTGATGCGGGGGAGGACCAGGCCCAAGGGTGGGGAGAAGCCGGGCTGCCATAGTGGGGGAAGCAGCGGACCCAGTCTGACCTGGCAGTGGTGAGGAAATGGGAGGAGTGGGCTCAGAGCTGATGCAGGGGAGTGGGGGGTGGGCGAGGAGTGGGACTGGGCTTCCTCCTCCCCTCCCCCAGCCGCTGCAGTAAACCGGCTTCTCCCTCAGCTCAGGCTTGGTCCTCCTTCCCCCTGCATCGGTCCTGGACCCGGGCCCACTCCCTCCCTCCCCACACCACCACCACCGCAGCATGCCCGCTATTCCCCCCACCGCTGCTACATCGTCCTGCCTTGGGCCCTGCAGGTGGTGACCACTCCATCGTTGCCACCTGCAGGGAGCAGGGTGAGGGGGTGAGCTCAGCCCCCCTGTTCTGTCCACTCCATTGCCCCTGCCTCCAGGGAGCAGGGCGGAGTGGACCCTCCGTCCCCTGTGTCCCCACCATCATGGCGGCACTTCGCCGCCGCCAGATCCTGTTCTAACGTTTGTTCGCACTCTGATTGGCTGTTTTCCAGCCAGTCAGAGCATGAATAAAGCGTTAAAGAAAGACAGACAGATTAAGGCTTTTATAATATTAGAATGATATCTGTGGGAATTAAGGTTCAGGCACTTAAAGTACTGTTCTCTTCCCTTTAAAATCGCATTTCTTTTGGAACTCCATTTACATTCAGATCAGTCCTATAGTCAAAATCACTGAAAGTAAAATGCAGTTATAATTCATAAATGATTATTGTTACTGACTTTCTCTGGAAGGGAAATTGGCTGGCTTACCTCCTTTGTTACTCTCCACCTTCCACTTTTTTTAGAAAAAAAAAGAAGCTAAAGTTAGCTTCTTTCCTCAACAAAGAAATAGGAGTGGCTACCTTTACTTTTGTTTATTCTTCAAGCCTGATTTAGCTGTTGGGAAGAGAGAGACACAGAAGCAGCAACTATTCAAAGGATGCTCAGTTTAATCTCTGCAGTTTAGACTAACCTGCAAAGACTGAATCGATTCAGCCTTGGGCTCTTTGACTTTCTGTACTTAGCCTTAATGGTCTACCACAGGGGTTTTCAACCTTTTTTGGTTGGTACCCTCAGTGGCCGGTCGAGAAGCAGGGAGTCCCCTGGCTGGTCAATGAGTGTGTGTGTGTGTGTGTGTGTGTGTGTGTGTGTGTGGTGGGGGGGGGAGGGGTCCTTCTCGGTGGCCAGTTGATGAGTGGGGGTGAGAGGGTAGGGGACCGGAACCACCAACAGCAAACCATGGGAGCACCAGCGGCAAAACCAGAAATGCCGCTAGTGAAAATGGAAGTGCCCCCACTTCTTGCTGCAGCCACATACCCCCTGGGACCTTCCCAAGTACCCACAGGGATACGCATACCCCTGGTCGACAACCCCTGGTCTACCATGATACAAGCCAGGTTGTTATTCGTTAGACCAAACTGGAACAACAGCAGCTAGACATTTAACATAAATCTCTTTCATAAAAGTTTTTTTTCTGAATAAGTCTTCATACATAATTTAAACATATTTTGAAGTCTAAAAACACTTCTTTCATTCTGCAAAAAGAGTGACATCAAAGTCGATCTCCTCAGACATAAACCTGTATAAATAAATTGGCCTGGTAGGAAGTCTCTGCAGGCTAGTGAACAAGGAGGTGGGGTTTGCCTTAGCAGAAAGGCAAGGCTTGCCAGAAGTCAGCAATACAGACATGAGTGGCACAGGACCAGTGAAGTCAGTAAACAAGAGTTTGAGTGGGAGTTAGAGCTCTTAATATAGGGTAGAAAAATTTCTGTCAAAACTTTAAAGGGTTGTCTGAATAGCTAGTTCTGCAACCATCCCTGCTACTAGGAGTCTGACTGGTTTCTCTCCATAGTTTTGTTTCCAGATTTGATAGAAGTATCACTCGTCTGCTACAGTACTCAGTAGCCCTGAAAAATAGCTTTCAGTGTAGACTTACTCTTTAGAAAAGATTAAGTTAGAATAGTTTGGGGGAAGCTTCTTTTTTTAAGTGTCTTGTAGATTAGTGAAAATGAAAACTATAAAAGGACTGTCAATACAAGTCTTCACTTAAGCCATTTTTTTTACACTGAAAGGCTTCTGATTTTGAAAAATTAATTTTCAAATCATGTTTATATTTCAGTAATTCTGTTTCGGACAAAAGCAAAGCATATGTAAAGCAAATCTTTTCTTCACAATATTTCTTTATTGGATCCAAAACAAGTAATAGTTTTGTTTTTTTTAAAAACCTATGGACATATAACGTGCATCTTAAACCAGATTTCCAAGTATTTTAAGATGTGTGGTTATCACTGCTTCTAATAAAACTTGAGAAGATACTCAGTTTAAGGAAAAATTTCTGCCGCAACATCTCTTATTAATATTATAGTAAATACAAGTCTTGCAGAAATGAGAAAAATAATCATGAATATGTTGCAGAGAATGGGATTGGCGATAGATGCTAGGTATCTGAATGATCTGGTTGTATCTTTCATTTTGTGTTTTTGTTGCATGTCCTTTTCTTGGACTGTGACTCTGTTAGTCAAGGGACCAGGTTTTGCACTGAAAACAATGGAGCCCTGTTCATGATAAGTCAGGCACTGATATTGGAGAAGCATTCAATAATTATTTAAGAATAGCATGTACTTAATTTTCTTGTCCCTTTGTTTTTTGTTTTTCTTACCGCTTCTCAAAGGCTAAGTACAGAAGTAAAAAAACCTGAGGCTGAAACAATTCTGTCTAATCGATTCAGATGAAACTGAAAAACAACTAGACACACGTTAACTTTTGATTCAGGGAATGCAACCATATGCCTGCAGTGGCTCAGGCCAAAAGCCGGGGGACACTAGAGCACAGCTCCCTGGCAGCACAGGCTGTTCGTTCGCTTCCTCTTTCTGCTGCCCCCAAGGTCTCTGGGACTTGCCGTCCAGAATCACACCAGGGTTGCTCATCGCTTCTTCCTGCTTCCAGGTGCCTCTGGGATTTGTAGTCCACAGTTGCAACCAGCTGTAAGTTTAAGCTGGGGAAGGGGTGTTGAACTCCCCCTCCTTAGCCCCAGACCCCGTCCAGGGCTTGCCTGGCAGGGGTGGGTTAGTCCCTGCCTCCTCACACCCTTCTTTCATGGAGCAGACAGCTGGAAAGCATGCTGGGATGCTGACAGACTGTGACAACAGGAAGGGAAAGGGTCTGGGACAGAAGTTTCATAAACTGGTTTGACCCAAATCAGTTAAGCTTGATAATACATTCAACCAGTTTTATCTTAAACCAGTTTCAGCCATTTTGAAATTGGTTTATGTGCCCTGAACTTATGTTCTGCTACAGGTTTAAACCAGTTTCTGATGACTTAAATCTGTGTATGTGTAACTTTAGTCCCTAGCCAAAAAGTGAGACCTGGATCTCCCTACTTTGATTTGTGGTGACAAGAAATAGACATGGTACTGAGGCATATTTACCTTTGTACTAAGAGCCTGTTGTGCCAGTTTGGCCAGATCAGGAACACCAGCACTGACTAATTTCAGAAGGAGCCACATCCCAACTTCCGCTTGTACTTAGCTGAGCGATAGGGCTACAATAATAGGACTATCTTATGCGTGGAAACCGTTAAAATGAAGGTTCATCCAGAAAGAGCTGTGGGGGAAGGGTTTAGAAAACAGACCAGTAATGCCTAAATAATTCCTATGTGCTTGTGTAAAAAGTCCTTTTAAATGTTGCTGCAGTGATTCCTTATTTGGTCTTTGCAGAGTGTGCTTGCATCAGTTCCAGTACATGGGGAAACGATATATAGCCAGGTACTGTGTATAATTTAGAGTTAATGATCTTATCCTCTAAAAAGAGCTAGTATGTATAGTTTACAGACTTATGTTTTGTAAAAAATGCATTGTATAACAATTGTGCAGAACTGGGAAGAATTGTGCAGTGATGCCTAGCAATTCAATGGTAAGTAACTAGCTATACAATTGACAGTCTTATTCTGGGTGCTATTGGAAAATAACGTTGCTGTTTAAGAATACTAGAAATGTAAGCATTTTGGTGTGTATATATTTATATATTTAGATTATTTTTATTTTTGAGAAGCTGTATTTTAATGTAGATAGATTTTTCTTAAAAGTGTCCCAGTAGCAAGTGTGCTGGTGACCTTAATCTATTTTGAATAATTATTTAAGCCTTTACATTGTATTATTTGAACCTTCTTGTAGGCACTACTACATAGTACTTTTACCAAATTGAATTTTAAGTATTGTGCATTTTAAAGACTGAGTTTCAGTTGCCATTTAACAAGCTTTAAAAAAAAAAATTTCTAGGTTTATATTTTTCAAAAAATTATGGTAGATTTGTTAATCAGATGCATGTAGGCTGCTCCCTTTAAGCACACTTAATCTGTGGAAAATCAATAGGAGTTGCATGCATCTATCTGAGGTTTGAATTTGGCCCATAATCTACAGTATATTTCCATAAACCTGATTATAAACGTGTTTATATGGAGTTACCATTTTTTTCTAATTAAGTAAACGTGCCTTTCATATTGTTCCCAACACACATTATAAGAACATTGTAATATAATTTAAACTTGAGTGAAAATTCCCATTGTTCCAAGATCAAAATTTCGATAGGGTCATTGCATTAACATTTTTATTTCCTATACTAGTGGGTAATGGCCCCGCTAGTAGAGTGGTTAACGAAGACTTAAATCCTAATGATTTTAAATGATTTTTTTCAGAAGACTGTAATATTTTTTCTTACAACAAAGAGAACAGTATAGTAAACTTTCATCCTAATTTAAATATTAATTATTAATCTATCCTATTTATATTAATCTATTTTTGGGGGCTTACAAAAAGTTGTCTGTTTCCCCATTCTCCTTCTCCTGCTCCCTCGCCCTGCAAAAAAAAAAAAGAAAAAAGAAAAAAAAGTAAAGTGGATCTGATGGATCTGTAGCTTCTCAGTTTAGATTGTGACCTCATGATGCTTTGTGTTTTAATGTATTTCAGAAGCTTCAGCGATAATTGACCATAAAATTAAGATGTATAATTTATAGAAATACTAAAATGCATAAAACTGATTTGTGATAAAATTAGTTACAATATTTCATAAAGAAGACTGTTCCACATTTTTGTTGAATTTTTCTTTCTGTTGCATGTTATATTTAACTAGTAGAACTATACAAGTCTCTGGTGTTCTGTGGGTTTATTGAGTTTTACAAACAAATTTAAATCTGCCATGTGGATATCACATCAAAGCATGTTGTATCATCATAAATGCATGGACTGATAAAGTACACAAAATAACACAAAATAGAAACTCTCCATTAAGGGATGTATGTAATTCCAGCACTGGTTTTCATTTTTCATCAGCTCTGGTGGTGGTACACAATAGGAAGTTAGCCTGTATTGATTGCTAACACAGATCACTTTTCTGTTTTCTTCACTTGATTGCTGACAAGTTTAACAAAGTATATGGCTCTTCTCCCTTCCTGCCTGGGTAAGATACAGGTGTTAGTGCCTGTGTTAATTCCTGCTTTTACTGCATGTGTGCTTTCTAGTTTCACTGTTCCTCATCTTTCTAATATCTTTCCCTATTATAATCAGAATAAATTAGTGCTTTTTTCATTTGTTCTGTTTCCAGAACATCATCATTAAATGAGCTACAATCAAAGCCTAACATTGCTGAAAGCTTTGAAGTAAATTAAATATTTCAGGAGCAGCAGTTTGCGTGCTTTTGCTTTCATGTGATGAGTATTTTAATAAAAAAAATGCCGTACTGCTTTTTAAGATGCCTATTTTGGTTTTAGCCAACATAAAACAATAAATAGGCTGCATTATAGTTCAGCTTTTTAGTACTTTTGGTGCTGTAATGGCTTAACTAACTCTCCCTATCTTGCTGCAGTTTGACATGTCTAACTTTTGCTTCTATCCCATTTCACTCACCTTGCAGGAACCAGGAGGGGTTGGGATCCATAGTTCATGATCGAAAATCTCAGACATTGCCTGTTTCCCGTAACAGAACAGGAATGATGCATGCCAGATTGCAGCAGCTGAGCAGCCTGGATAACTCTCTCACTTTTAACCACAGTAAGTTCCATGACATCATAACAGTCAGTTGCCATCCACATCCAGTACCACACACCAGAGGCAAAAGCCAGTGCCACACCAGAGCATTTCATGGACTTTATTGTTCTAGTCAATTAGTTAGATGGAACTAATTCAACAGTTTGTTCCTGCTTTGTGGTAGTGATAGTGGGTGATGACAGGATGTGGAACATGATTAACTACAACATATATTAAAGTTTTTCATTTTTTTACTGTATTGGCTTTTAAATTGCTTGCATTTAAGCTTTGTGCTGTTCTTCCTGAGAGGATTTGTATCTCATTATTGAACCATATCTTTTATGCAATTATTTTATTAAAATGTCTTTTTTTTTCATTTTTGGCCTATTACAAAAACATAATATAAGTATTGTAATTAGCACTTTGTTGATCATGTCTCCATGTTTTGATATCACTCAAAGAAAAATATAAATTGTAATTTTTTTATAGGAAATGTAAAGTCCATGATTTAGTTTATGTGGAAGTGAAAAAGTGCCCAATAATGAAGTGACTTTTTCTGTTTTCAGTGTGAGAAAAATATCAAGTGTGCTTGGAATTTCTGTAGACAATGGTAAGATTTAATCAGGTTGTAGTCAGCTTGCATAGGACTGCTTTAACTAAAAACTAAATATATTTAGTTCTTTAAATGTTGATTTTAAACTGCAAATTAGAAACCATGAAAAATTACTGTTTCTACTTCATTTTTCAATTTCATGCAGTTTCAAAAACCAGAAATTGGTAAGCTAACCTAACAAAACATGTTATTTAGTCGAGCAGTGTTGAGACTGGACGTAGTAACATACAATGCTAGTGTTATGCAATTTAACTCATCATCATCACTGGCAATCCCTCACAGTTGAGGATGATTGTCTTCCATGATTGCCTTATCTGTAGGTCCAAAGATGTGTGACAAAGGCCAATCTGGGATCGACAGGTTCTGTTGCAACTCAGGCATGTTTGTTTCTCCATGGGGTGGGTGGCTTTGGATTCTTGGTTTGGTCTGCAACACGCTGTTTCTGCTGCTCCCGCTTTTCCATCTCCTGTTGTCATTGTGAATTTTCAAAGTACTGCCTACCACAACTTAACTATACGTTTTCTGTATATACCCTTTCCATAGTTCATATAGCTGTCATGTCATATACATGTTAAATAATTGTAATTAATTTAAGGCAAAAATGTATCCACTTCTGCAATCCTTATCCATGTGATCTTTCTGTAAATTGAAAATACTGGTTTTACACTGTAAACAGCATAAATGAGCCTGAGGAACGGTACTGTGATACCCAAAAAGCTTGCTCATGTCATCCCAACTATACAGTTATTCTGATTTAATAGATATCACTACCAAGAATTTTTGCCCCTCTCATTTCCTGGACCATCACAGCAACAGCATTACCTCAACACTTCCATCTTTACATAATTTTCAATGCATTGGATATGTTAAGGGAAGACCAAATATAACAAAAATAATTTGAACCAAACAGTTAGGAATAAAACAGTAACAGTTAAAATAGAAGTTCCCCTTTCCAAAAGGAGTCTTTGCCCTTTTAGGACCATTGAAATATCAAAACTAATCCACTAAGACAACAGCTGGAGAACTGAGGTTCCATGTCAAGAGCAAACTCGGCTATAAAATGAGTTTTGCAAGGTTTTTACTGAACGGAATATGCATAGGCTATATCATTTAGTTTAAAATTCTATAGAAAACCAGGATCCCTGAATTGATAACAGTGCCGTAGCAGAAGAGTTAAGTTTCTTCATGCAGCTTAAATCTTAACATTTGTCACTTTTTGAGAGCTTGCTTACCTGGGCATCCTTGATATTCTTAAGTACTTTTTGTCTGGCACATGTAAGGGGTGTTTACACCCTGGCCCATGGGTCAGATCAGCCCACAGCCGTGTCATCTGGCCTGCAGGTCTTCTCACAGGGGTGGAAATTCGGCAGTGGGGAAACAGTGGCAGTTAGCACACAGGAAAGGGCCCTGGGCAGGCCATTCCTATACATTAGGCCGTATCCTGCACAGCTGCATTGGGCCCTCAGATAGGATCCAGCCCACAGACAGACCTGGCACTGCTAATCCAGCCCATGGGCCATACAGGTCAGGCATCACTGCCAGCAGGCACTGGTAGGAGGAACTTGCATGTCACCACCACTGTCCCCAGCCAAGCCTAGTCCTCCATATGGCTGCTCCCCAGAACCCCCAGCTGAAACAAGGCAGGAGCAGCTTGGTCTCCTCTTTTGCCCTGCCCCCCCAGACAGCTGGGGACAGCAACAGCAATGTTGGCAGAGGGAGAGGTCCTCTCTTCCCTGTCTCTTCCCTTCCCTCCACTTTCATGCACTGGCTCCCTGGTGTCCCCTACTGACCTGGAGGTTCCAGCAACACCTTGCTGTCATACCCTATGTCTGAGGGGTGGCATGCCACACCCTCCCTTTTAGTAAATGCTGGATCTGTCCATGATAGGCTCAAATAAACATAGCAGATCAAGCCATCAACTGATGTGCATTTGTAGTGCTGTAAGAGCCCTGTTCCCCACTTTCCCTTCCCCCCGCTGCCACAGGGGTGGGAGGGAAGCCCCCAAGCCCAGTGATCTACAGGCACCATTGTTTGCTGCTGCAGGGGCAGCAGCATCAGCCTTAGCTCCCATGGTAAGCAGAATAGTCACAGAAATGGAAGTTTTATGAGGTGATATCATCTAGGTGACTTCAACTTTTCTTAGTTTCCATTTCTATATTGGAAAAAAATAATTTAAAAAAATTAAAATAAAAAAATATATATTTAAAATTAAATTGAGGAAAAAATGAGAAATGTCTTTTTCATATTCTGTTTTATAATTGAACCTGTCTGTATCTTGACAATATTATGCAAGAGTAAGCTTTATTGTTCACAATTAGAAATGCCTTTCTGTGTCTTGTGCTGGCTATATGACATATATGGCAGCATGGATGTTACCTGCTTTTAGGGTGAATTCCTCCAGTTCATTTGTATTCAGTTGTCAAGATGGATGTTTGTGAGCTTGGTTAGAGATGCGATTTCTCTGTTGCCGATCATTTACTAATTGGAACATATTTTTATGAATGAAGTGACGACTCAGGCTACTTACAAACTTCAGTATAGCCCATTATTAGTCCAATATATGAGAATTAAAGCAATTAATTTAAAAAAAAAATATATTAAGCTTCCAATACACTGGAATAGTGAGAAGGGAAAACAAAAGTAGGATTAAACAGACCTTTACTGGAAAATAATTACTACCAATACATGATATTATAGAAAGAACTTAGTAAACTACTGTTACTGTTCTGTTACTATCTTGTGCTTTCTAACCCTGCCTAACACTAGGCCCCCCACATTTGGTTCTTGGGAAACCTTTCTTATACCTTAATATAATAAAAATACCCTAAAATCTTGTCAATGGGTTGCATTGGAAGGGTTTGTTTTATTTAGGCATAATAATTATTTCTTGCTATTTTTCTTCATTACTAAAACATTTTTGTTTAGCAGAGGCAGGTAAATATTGTTTTCAGGGAATTAGCAAAGAATTGACTTCTGTCAAAGTGGCCACTGTCTCCAAATTTTTAACAATGATTCTGAAACCATAAGATGCCCATAATAAAAATAGCTGATGTATCCATTCCTTTAAACCCTTACCAATTTACCGGTGAATATAATTATTGCTTTTTCCCCATGGGAAAAATGGAGGTGGTGACCATTTTGAAAAAGGACAGTTCTTTGTCATTTTCTTTTCTGTCTGCAAAGGTTTATGGATAAACTTTCAAGTATGAAAAATGCTGGGAAAATGGGTATCAGTCTTCAATATTTCTCCAAATGCAGTACTTTTTACCATACATACTTTACTCCCTCCATGTCACCAGAGCATATACATGTACATATAGGAGAATAAATGGGAGGTGGAAGATCAGGAGAAAAGTGGGGCATGTACTCTGGATATTCTGGTGATACAAAATAGCTGTTCATTCAGATTAACTGGCTGCTTTCAGTTGCTTCAGAATGGCATGGGCCGAAGAGAACATGTGAATATGTTGCTAAAAGTTTAACATTTATCACATCATAGCATTTTCTTTCTTGTCTTGAGTTCATGCATTATAATTTTAACTTAAGTTTTAATTCTTAAAATAGCCCTTTAATTCTAAATGTTTCTTTAAAAAAATGAAACCCATTTCCTTAGATCTCGAGAGGGCATTTAGGTTCTGTACTTAGGGAAATAGAGTACAGAAAGGAAAATGGTGATGGGGTTAGCATGGGTGTGGAGGACATAGAGGGAATAGTCCAGGGGTGGGCAAAATGGCAGATCAGGCTGGCAGCTGGACTCCATTTCCCAGCAGCCCCTGCCTGCATGGCTGGGGCCTGTCCCCATGGAGACCCCAGCTGCAGTTGCACTGTGATAACAAGGCTGGGGTGGCCATGGAGACGGGCCCCAGTTGCACTGGCAGGGCAAGGCAGGGTGCTCCAGAGCCCCTGGGACTTTGTGGTATGGGCAGCTTGGTCGGGACCAGGGCAGAGCCTGCACATTCTGGGCAGGGGCACACAGGCAGTGGATCATGGCTCTGCCCTGGCTTGGGATCACGCTGTCACTGCTGCAAGAAGCCAGGGCAGAGCCGCAATCCGCTGCCTACATGCTGCTGCCCCAAGGGCGCTGGCTGAAGATCACAGCTCTGCCCCAGCCTTGGACCAAGCTGTTCTCGCTGCAAGATCCCACGGTTCTGGAGCAGCCCCTTGCCCTGCCCTGCTGTGCACCCTGCCAGCATGGCTGGGCAGTCTCCATGGCAACCCCAGTCTTGCACCATCGCAGCCTAGCTGGGGCTTAGGGTATCCATGGAGACCAGCCCTAGCCATGTGGGCAGAGGCTGCTGGGAAATGGAGTCCATTGCCAGCCAGGTCCGGTCAATGGGCTGGACTTTGCCTGCCCATGGTATAGTCTCCTTTCCATTGCTTTGCTGACGCAAAATGATGATAAACCTAGATTAATCTGTTATGCTGTGACAGCATTGTGTAGCTGCTGCTAGGCTTTAAGCTGCTAGACCATATTTGGAACTCCCTGACTTTCAGTGACAGATTCACAAATCTTAGTTCAGTACAGTAACACCAGGGATGTTACTGATCTGGGCCAGCAAAAAGTAAAATAATCTGTTCAAGCATGTGGTTAATCTCTGGGATCGCTACAGGGCAAAATTGGTGGTTTGGGTGTCGAGCAATAATTTTAATACATTTTTTGGATTTTTTAAAATTTAACTTTAACTCTGAATTTTCTACTTTTCATAATACTTGTCTTTCAACAATTATAACAATCATAATCTTATCCTAAACTTATGTAACTCTATCTTAATAGACTATTTATTTGGAGTATATATTTTTATGTATTATATGCACGAGATAATTTTTTTCTATTATATTGTCAGGCATCGAAACCCAATATTTTAATTGTTTAATGCTGTTTTAACACTTTTTTGTACTTTAGTATTTTTATATATTTCAATACCATGCCAACATTTTGTGTATAAATATGTATCAAATATAAATATTACTCTTATTTCTAATGTAACCTCTTTCCAAGTCCTTACTTTTCCTTAAGTTTCTCCTGCTGAAGAATGTCTCTGAAATTTTTGGTTTCTCAGCATTAAAAAAGTTGTTACATATCAAACCTTTATAAAATAACACTATTTTAAATTTCTACAGGCTATGGCCATTCAGATGCAGATGTTCTTCACCAATCTTTACTTGAAGCCAATATTGCCACTGAAGTTTGCCTTACAATTCTGGAGACTTTATCTTTATTCACAATGGCTTTTAAGGTTTGTCCTTGAATTGATTTTGACGTGTTAAATATTTATACTTGCTGGGAAATGTATTTAAAAATATCTCTTAGGGTGACACTAATAATGTTTATATTTACATGCATAAAGAAGATAGTTCACAAAAGTGGTCTAGAGGAACTAATAATAAACTTGACTATTAAAATATAAAGCTCCATTTGCTGATATCAGTGATCAGATGTCATGCAGTGTCTAGCACAACTGCCATTCAAGTTAGCAAGAATATTGATGGAGTAAGGAGTATAAAACTAGATTGAAGCTTTATAAATTCAAAGAGAAAATCTCCAGTAACTGGGTTTGTTTCAATGTAAACAGCCTTTATTTTTACATCACCCTGCTATCAGCAGGTATATGTAGGTAGGTTGAGAGAGACTTATTAGCATGCATCATTTCAGTGGGATCTGTTCCCCATGCTACCCAGAAAGCCTATTGTTCAGTTGATTTAACCTCTTCTTTAAGACAGAACCACTGCAATCAGGCCTTATTGCTCATTTTGGAGTCCACCAGGTTTTTATACCTTTCCCACACTCCTCAGATGTAAATCATTAAATCGAGACAATGATAAACTAACAGCAAAATATATGTTATTCTTCTAGTGTTGTAGAGTCATAGAATCATAGAAAGCTTGGGGTCAGAACAGATCCCAGGAGCTCCCTTTCAACCCCCTGGTCTAAGCAGGACTATCCCCAACTATATTATTCCAGCCAAGTCATGGTCTAGCCTGGACTTTAAAACCTCCAAGGATGGAGATTCTGCAACCTCCCTGAGTATCCTATTCCCATATTTTACTACCCTTTTCACAACAAAGTCTTTCCTAATATCTAGCCTAAACTTCCCTTGCTACAACTTGAGACTGTTGCTCCTTGTTCTGTCATCTGCCACCACTGAAAACAGTCTAGCTCCGTCCTTTTCCAATCACCCTTCAGGTAGTTGAAGGCTGCTATTAAATCCCCTCTTAGTCTTCTCTTCTCCAGACTAAATAAGACCAGGTCCTTTAGTCTTTCCTCATAAATCCATGTGCCCCAGCCCCCTAACCATTTCTGTTGCCCTCCACTGGACTCTTTAATTTGTCCACATCCTTTTTGTAGTGAGGTCCACAAAAATGGACGCAGTACTCCACTTGTTGCCTCACCAGTGCCGAATAAGAGGGGAAGAATCACTTCCCCTCAATCTGCTGATATTGTTCCTACTGATGCAGCCCAGTATGCCATTAGGCATCTTTGCGACAAGGGCACACTCTTGGCTCATATTCAGGTTACTCACTATAACCCCCATGTCCTTTTCTGCACAACTTCGGCTTAGTCAGTCAGTCTGTAGCTGGTACCAGTACATGGGATTGTTCCTTCCTAAGTGCAGGACTTTGCAAGTATACTTATTGAACATCATAAGATTTCTTTTGGCCCAATCCTCCAATTTATGGAGGTCTTTCTGAATCCTAGCACTACCCTCCGGTGTATCTACTATTTCCCCCATCTTGGTGTCATCTGCAAACTTGCTGAGGGTGCACTCCATCCGATCTTCTAGTTCATTGATGAAGATATTGAACAAAACCAGCTCCAGGACTGATCCCTGTGGCACTCTACTTGACACCAGCTGCCAACTAGACATTAAGCTGTTGATTACTACCCTTGAGCCCAATGATCCAGCCAACTTCCTATCCACCTTACAGTCCATTCATACAACACTACTTCCTTAGCTTGCTTGTGAGAATGTTGTGGAAAACCATTTCAAAAGCCCTTGCTAAAGTCAAGGTATATCATGTCCATGGCTCTCCCTGCATCTAAAGAGCTAGTCATTTCATCATAAAAGCAATCGGGTTGGTCAGGAATGACTTACCCTTGGTGAATCCATGCTGACTGTTCCTAATCACCTTCTTCCCCTCCAAGTGTTTCATAGTTAGTAGGGTCAGAAGGGACCTGAGCAGATCATCAAGTCCAACCCCCTGCCATGGGCAGGAAAGAATGATGGGGTCAAATGACTATGGCAAGGTGTCTATCTAACCTCCTTTTAAAGACCCCCAGAGTAGGAGTGAGCACCACTTCCCTTGGAAGTTGGTTCCAGCTCCTAGCTGCCCTGACTGTGAAGTAGTGCCTCCTGATATCTAGCCTGAATCTACTCTCCATCAACTTATGGCCATTATTCCTTGTTACTCCCAGTAGTGCTTGAGGGGAACAGGGACTCTCCCATTGCCTGCTGGTCTCCCTCGGCCGGTTTATAGACGGCCACCAGATCCCCCCCTCAGCCTTCTCTTGTGGAGGCTGAACAGGTTCAGGTCCTGTAGCCTCTCCTCGTAGGGCCTGCCCTGCTGCCCCCTGATCATGCGAGTGGCCCTCATCTGGACCCCCTCTCCATGCTATCCACATCTCTCCTGAAGTGTGGTGCCCAGAACTGGACGCAGTACTCCAACTGCAGCCTGACCAATGTCGCATAGAGGGGGAGGATCATCTCCTTGGACCTGCTCGTGATGCATCTGTGGATGCATGACAAGGTGCGGTTAGCCTTCCGGACTGCATCCCCACATTGGCAGCCAATGTTCTTCTTGGAGTCTATAATGACTCCAAGATCCTTTTCTGCCTCTGCTGATGAGAAGGCAGTTCCCCAGCCTGTAGGTATGCTGCTGGTTCTTTCTCCCTAGGTGCAATACCCTGCATTGTCAGTATTGAATCCCATCTTATTCTCATCCACCCACCCCTGTAACCTGTCCAGATCCAGTTGCAGCCTGTCCCTCCCTTTTAGCATGCCCACTTCTCCCCACATCTTAGTGTCATCTGTGAATTTGAACAAGGTGCTTTTCACTCCCATGTCCAAGTCGCTGATGAAGATGTTGAACAGTGCAGGCCCAAGGATTGAGTCCTGGGGGGGACTCCACTGCCCACATCCCTTCAAGTCAAAAATGACCCGTCCACCGCCACTGTCTGGGTGCGGCCCTCCAGCCAGTTGGCGTCCCATCTGACTGTGTAGGCATCAACACCGCAATCTCCTAATTTTTTAACAAGAGTGGGATGAGAGACAGTGTCAGAGGCCTTCCTAAAGTCCAGAAGGACTACGTCCGCATGACATCTACATCCAAGGCTTTTGTGACCTGGTCATAGAAGCCCATCAGGCTGGTCTGACAGGACCTGCCTCTAGTGAACCCGTGTTGGTTGCCCCTAAGCATACACTACACTCCCCTTCTTGCCCCTTGCAGCTGTGCACCTGGATAATTTTCTCAAAGAGCTTTCTCAGGACCGAGGTAAGACTATCAGGCCTATAATTTCCTGGGTCCTCCTTCCTCCCTTTTCTGAAAATGGGGACCACATTGGCCCGTTTCCAGTCCTCTGGCACCTTGCCAGAGCACCGCGAGTGCTCGTAAAGCTGTGTTGGGGTCCCGCAATGACCTCTGCTAATTCCCTCAGCGCTCTGGGGTGGAGATTGTCAGGACCTGCTGATTTGAACACGTCTAGTCCCACCAGAAGTTCCCTGACTAGGCCCTCTCTGACCCTGGGCCTGGCTGTGCCTCCCCTGGGACTATCGGGGATCCCGGTGGGGGGGGCGATGACTTGGTCCCTGCTCAGAAAAATGGAGGCAAAGAAATTGTTAAATAGGTTAGCTTTGTCATCTGGTGAGACCACCAGATTTCCTAGTGTGTGCTGCAGAGGTCCCACATTACCCGGAACCTTCTTTTTACCCCCTGTGTATTTAAAAAAGGATTTCTTGTTATCCTTGATCCAGGTTGCTAGTCCCAGTTTCATCTCTGCCTTGGCCTTCCTAACAGTACCCCTACAATCCCGAGCAACAGAGGTATAGTCCTCCTGGTGATGGCCCCTCCCTTCCATTGGGTGTAAGCCTCCTTCTTAGCTTTGAGACGTTCCTGGATGCTTTTGGTTAGCCATAGGGGCTTTTGAGCACTCTTGCCTCCTTTGATCCGTGTTGGGATTGCCACCCTTTGAGCTTGGAGGATCGTTTCCTTCAGGAATGACCACTCTTCTTGGACTCCCAACTCCCCACCCCTCCAGGACTTCAGTGTCTCCCCGACTAGTCTCCTTAGTTCAATGAAATCCGCCCTCCTGAAGTGCTTAGCAATAAATTTCTTGAGGACCTGCTCCATGATTTTTCCAAGGACTGAGGTGAGGCTGGCTGGTCTGCAGTTCCCTGGATCCTCTTCCTTCTCTTCCGTAAAGATGGGCACTATATTTGCCCTTTTCTAGTCATCCAGGACCTGTCCTGATCACCATGAGTTTTCAAAGACAGTGGCCAACAGCTCTGTAGTCGCATCTGCCAGCTCCCTCAGCACCATTGAGTGCATTGCAAAGAATTGTACACATCCAGCTTTTCTAATTAGTCCCTAACCTGTTCTCTTGCCACTGTTGGCTGCTTACCTCCTCCCCAAACTGTGCTGCCAGGTGCAGTAGTCTGGGAGCTGACCTTGCCTGTGAAGACCAAGGTGAAAAAGGCATTGAGTACTTCAGTCTTTTCCACATCACATGTCACTAGGTTGCTTCTGCCATTCAGTAAGGTACCTCCCTTTACCAGATCTTCCTCTTGATGCTGACATACATGTAGAAACCCTTCGTGTTACCCTTCACATTTCTAGCTAGCTTCAACTCTAGTTGCGGTTTGGCCTTCCTGATTTCATCTGTGCATGCACAAGCAGCACTTTTATACTCTTCCCTAGTTGTTTGTGTAGGTTTCTACTTGTAAACTTCCTCTTTGTGTTTTAGCTCACAGAAGAGTTCCCTGCTAAGGCAAGCTGACCTTCTACCAAGCTTTGCTAGTTTTCCTGTACATTGGGATGGTTCATTCCTGTGCCCTCAGTAAGGTTTATTTAAGCTACAGCCAACTCTCCTGGACAGCTTTCCCCTTAGACTGGCCTCCCAGCAGATCCTACCCATCAGTTTCCTGAGTTTGTCAAAGTCCGCTTTTCTGAAGTCCAGGATCCTTACTTCTGCTGCTCTTTTTCCTTCCTTTCCTCAGGATCCTGAACTCAGTCATTTTGTGGTGGTTGCTGCCCAAGTTGCCATCCACTACTATATTCCCCACCAATTCTTCCCTGTTTGTGAGCAGGAGGTCAGGAACAGCACGGCCTGTGGTTGACCTTTACAACACTTGCACCAGGAAGTTGTTCCCAACATGCTTCAAGAATTTCCTGGATTGCCTGTGTACTGCTGTATTGCCCTTCCAACAGATGTCACGGTGATTGAAGTCCCTCATGAAAACCAGGACCTGTTTAAAAAAAGCCTCATTCTACTGGTCTGGTGATCTATAGCACTCATCCATCACAACAACATCATGCTTGTTGCTCTCCCCTCTGACCCTAACCCAGAAACTTTCAAGAGGCCTGTCTCCAGTTTCATACTGAAGCTTTGAGCAGTTGTAGAGCTCTTTTACATAAAGAGCAACTTCTCCCCTACTCCTGTGCCTGTCCTTCCTGAACAGTTTATACCCATCCATGGCAATGCTCCAATCATGCAAGCTATCCCACCAAGTCTCTGTTATTCCAGTCACGTGATAGTTCCCTCACTGTGCAAGGACTTCCAGTTCTTCCTGCTTGTTTCTCAGGCTCCATGCATTTGTGTACAGACACCTAAGGTAACTAGCCAACTGCCCAACTTTTTCAAAAAGAATGAGAGTGCCTCCTCTGTTGCCCCCTCCTGCTTGTGCTTCCTCCAGGTCACCTACTTCCCCCCTTACCTCAGGGATTTGGTCTTCCCCCCTTACCTCAGGGCTTTCGTCAGCATTAATAATCTGAGTCCCACCTGTCCATGAGATGCAGCCGGGACCCAGACCCCTATCAGCTGTGGGGTCTCTGTGTCCTGGCTGCCTGTTAGGTGTAGTCAGGACCCAGAGCCTTGTCAGCTTCAGGGATCTGGGTCCTGGCTGTTGGTGAGCTGCAGCTGGGACCCAGAGCCCTGTCAGCTGTGGGGCTCTTGGTCCCAACTGTGGATGAGGCACAGCTAGGACCAAGAGCCCTGTGTGGGCCCATGGGTTTAATGCACTCCTGAGACTTGGGGATCATGGCAGCCATGATCCCCAGGGCTCAGGGGTTGCACCTCTGTCTGGGAGCCCTGTTAACTGATGGGCCTCGCAGCCACTGGGGAGACCCTGCTATATGTGCAAATTAAAGCTCAATAGCAACCAGCTGTAAAGTTTGTACACATTTTCAAGGTGTAACTTTATAGGTGGTTGGAGCTTTTTATCATGTGATGGCTACTTTACACGTATAGCTGGTCTCAAGGTAATTATGCAATTGACCAGTTAACTGTGTGATATCTGTAACGTGTAGAAGGAGCCTAAGAGGCTAAATACAAGACGAAGATTTGTATTGGCTCTGGTCATATTGGATGTCTCTACATATTCTTTCTGGGGTGGGGGGGGGGTCATATTAGCTGTCTGTACATGTACTCTGGAGTAGGTGTTGGGAGCTGGCTCTAAGAACCGCTCTACTTAAAGCATCCAAAGCATCACATGTATTCAGTATCTTGCACTTCAAAATGGTGGTGGGGGCGCTTTAACTACAGGTCATTTGCCAAGCTTTGGTTAAAGTGCCCCTGCTGCCATTTTAAACTACAGGGATGCTGAATAGACATGACGCAGCAGCTGCTGGAGCACACTAATTGGTACGCTCTAGCAGACTCGATTAAGTCCGCTGGAGCGTGCTAATTAGTGTGCTCCAGCAGCCTCTGCATCATGTCTATTCAGCATCCCTATGTGACCAAACGTTTGGCACATGTGTAGGTGCCCATCAGGTCTGAAAAGAAGTACTTTAATGAAGATTACAGTCTAGACTGTAGAGTATATTTCCAGGACTGTTGCACAATCAGACTCTATGCTATCAGATATAGTCGGAGAATAATGGCAGAGCCAAGTTAAAGTCTAAATTGAAAATTGAATCCTGGTAGGGTAAATATCTGCTTAAATGTCAGTTACAAGATTTCAAGGACATTAGTGGATCTAGAGAGAGCTCCAGAGCTGAAATTATGGTTGTTAACATTGGTTACTGTAATACTCAAAGTTAACCACTAATATGTGGTTGAATGTACCAGACCTATGACACTAACTAAACTCCTGCAAATTATGTTTCTCACATCCCTACTCCTGAAAAAAGGAAAAGGTTGAATAAGCTGTTTCATTTTTTTTTTTTTCTATCACCCCCAAGAACACATTTGGGCTCATGTAACAAAGTGACCTTATCTTTTAAGATCTTACCCAAGTCAAAGGTCCTCTCATTTCTTCAATGGTGTTAGATTTACAGGGTGAATAGGAACCAAAGGATATAGTAGAATTAAAAAAGGTATAGAGAAGGGCAACCAAGATCATCAGGGCTATGGAGTAGCAGACTGAAAAGGCTAGGACTCTTAAGAAAGGAGAAGGCTTGGGATATATAATAGAGGTCTGGAAAGGCTGTGAACAAAAATGTGTGTTACTCGCTAATTCCCAGAATACTAAATCTAAGGGACAGTCACTGAAGTGAGCAGAAGACACTTTTTAAGTACTTTGTATACAATATATAGTTAATTTGTGGAACAAATTAGCACAGAAGGTTGTAGAGGCAGATAGAATAGCCAGGTTCAGAAAGAGATGAGAGATTCGTGGATGACAGATCCATTAATGGTTATTAAATGGAACAATCAGGGTTGTATCCTCCAGCATTTCTAAACCAAAGATAGTGCATGCTAGGGAGAGAATGACAGGGGTTAGATATGCTCTTCCTTCGAAAGCATCCACTACTGCTGCTGTCAGAGATGGGACACTGGGACAGATGTGCCAGTGGTCTGACCAAGTGTGGCACTACTTTGTTTAACCAGATTGGTTTCTTGAGAATTTACCCTATAGGCTATAGGATGGTACTGGAATTTGGATGCTGGCATGACTTATGTGCTCTACCATGGGCTGAAAGGCCTGTTAATGTGCAGCAAGATTCCACAGCTTCCCTGGTATTAGCAGCCCTTGTCTCCTTAAAGTCAGGGAAAAAATCATCTATCACATCCAGGCTTCCTGGATCCAACCACTGCTCTGGTCTTCAAAGAGCATTCTCCCATTGTTCCTGACACTATTGGAGGAAAAGGGAGAGCCTGCAGCTTAGATAGAATACAACCAATTGGAGTATCAAGTGAAAACTGTTTCTTTACCAGATGAAAATATGGTAGCCCTGGGGGCGTTATAGTTCCATGAGCTTTGGATGTCCTTGGCTTTAAACTTCCTTCTGTACCACCAGAAGAAATTGTCTGTTCTGTTTTTGATAGTTTGCATTCTATATCAAAGAATGACGCCTGACTGACAGTTTTGGATGAGCTGCTAGAGCTCTGCAAAAACAGTTTAGTCTATCCCATTATCTTTGGTCTACCCATATATAAAAAAACTGACAAGTGGTATTACTTGTATGAAGAATTCTTCTTTTATATGCACTCTAATCCTAATAATCCTAAACTGTAGTAGTAGTAGTAGAAATCAATACAGTTGGACTAGATTTATGAAGCAGAAGCACAGGAAACATGGACCACCAGTATTAGAATGTAATTGAAGTCAGTATTACAGAATACATTGCAGATATTCGTGTAGTCTAAAATGTTCTCTTAGCTGTGATAGCAGAGTATGTATCTTTATGCCTGAAGTGATATCATATCTCTGTGTTAGCCAGGGGTTACATTTGTCATTTTTTCTTCCATAGACTTTGATCACTAGAGTGAATCAAAAATATGGAGCTCTAAACATGAAAGGGCTCCTAGGAGACTAGGAAAATCTTTACAAATGTTTATGATGTGGGAGGGAGAATGTATAGAGGAAAGCTATAATCTAACTTTTTTCCCCACTGTTGGGTTAGGTCATGCTCTGCAAGACCAGTCTCCAGAGCATACTTGACTCTCTTGACATGTTTACTAAAATTTGTAAGGCTGCTGCATATAGCTTAGTGCATTAGGACAAAATATTAACTGACATCTTGAACACTGGTTACAAATAATCTTCCTTGTATAATTTTATTAAAGAGCCATAACTTTGATAACAAAAGATTTTTTGAAGATATAGAAATATATTATTAATAGTTGATATGTGTAGTCTTTATACATTTAGACAGCACTATACGTGAATATTTTTGGAATAGCTTGGTCAAAAGAGGCCAGGCTTTTTTATATTATTTGTAAATATTTTAGGTATTTTCAGTTAAAAAAAAATTATTAAATCTTAAATTGTCATTGTCAATTTTAAGAATCAGCTACTGACGGATCATGGGCATAATCCACTGATGAAAAAGGTTTTTGATGTGTACCTCTGCTTCCTTCAGAAAAACCAGTCTGAAACTTCATTAAAAAATGTCTTTGGTGCTTTAAGGACACTAATTTTTAAGGTAAGTAGTTTTAAAATGAAAAGTCAATCTTCAAGTACTTGTTGTTTTTTCATAGTTACCACTCAGGGAGTAGTTTCTTATTTCCCAAATTGAAACTGAATCATCATTGCATTTTTAAAGTCACAGGCCTTGCTTCCTTCACCCACTTCAGAACTCTTTTTCACCTGAGTATAAATTTGTATTTGTAAATTTATTTTATTATCAATAATTTTGTTTACTGGCATTTTAGTGCTTTTATTCTGTAAACAGCATTAATATGTAAGCCAGTGGGCACAAACCATGACATCAACGCTACATCACTGTAATGATGAACTACCTCACTATAGCATGCCGCCATAGTGACAGCTGCTAAAAATAACTGTGTGCTGCCATTACTGCGCCATGATTTGGTACTTCCTAAAGCAAGTGCTAAATGATGGCACAGTAACAACTGCACAACCTGCACTGCATGCAGTGTCCACCCCAGATCACTGGAAGTGGGCACTGCATGCAGCTCTTGTCCTTATCTAGCCAGAGTGGGCACTACATGTGGTGCAGTTCTGGACCAGCCAGAGCAAGTGCTGGATATGCTGGAGGGGTTGGGGGAGGGGTAGGAGCAGTTCCATGGGATCTGCCCCATGGACCACTTCAGGGCCACTCATCTGCCTCACAGGGCAGAGATGAGTTCAACAGCCCTGCACAATAGCATGTTTCATTAAAATCCTCCTACCTTTAGCATTTATTTTATTAGGAAGTGATGTTAGCCTTAAAAGATTTATATTTTTCCCTCTGGGTCATTCTTTCCATAGTTTCCTTCCACATTTTATGAAGGTAGAGCTGACATGTGTGCTGCATTGTGTTATGAGATTTTGAAATGCTGTAACTCCAAACTGAGTTCAATTCGTACTGAGGCTTCACAGCTGCTGTATTTCTTAATGCGAAATAACTTTGATTACACGGGGAAGAAGTCTTTTGTAAGAACACATCTGCAAGTTAGTATAATGATTTCCTCCTCTTTGTCCATCATTGCTTTTAAAATCTATTTTCTTGTTAAGGTTAAGAATATTGTATAATGTTATGTTTTGTTTTCTCTTTTTGCATATCAGATCTTTGGGTTGTATATCTTCAAATGGTAGATGGTCTCTAATGTACCTTCAGACAGGCTATACGAGACAAATTACCTGAATTGTTGTTTAATCCATTATCCTTTTTTGAACTAATGTCGAATCATTTATACCAGTGGTGCCCAACCTTTATGGCCCACAGGCCAGATGAGCAGTGCCGGCTCCGTCTGCAGTCTGGATCCAGTCCATGGGCTGCATGCTGCATGGGAATTGCCCAGCTGGTGCCAGATGCTGCTGCCCAGAGCCCCTGCTAGACCATTCCAAGTTGGTTCCATCAGGCCCACAGACTAGATCTGTACCACAAATATTTTTAAAGTGCTTTTTTAATTTCTGCATTACTTACAATTGTGTAGACAGGGGCTATGATACAGTTCCAATGCTAGAAATGTTTCCAGGCCAAAGGATTTACATTTTAGAAGACATTTGCAATACATTTGAGTTGTCTATCCTGAGTCATTAGTTCTGATATTTTTCTATTTAAAGTTAGGCCCTTTTAGAGAGATCCTTTTTATTGTTTGTCTTAATGATAAAATTCTTGATTTATTTGTAAAATGATTGGTGAAATGTTCATTTACTAGATGTTTCTTTTTCAAGGTAATTATTTCAGTAAGCCAGTTGATTGCTGATGTTATTGGAATTGGAGGAACTAGATTTCAGCAGTCTCTTTCCATCATTAACAACTGTGCCAACAATGACAGAATTATTAAGGTTTGTACTGATTATTTTTTCATACTATAGGAAGGCAAAAATGGACTTGCTTCTTGTCCAATATTCTGTTGCATTGATCATGAAAGAAATACAAAATAAACAGTTCTTAAATTCTTATGTGTTTTAGCTTACTACGTTCCCATCTGATGTCAAAGATTTGACGAAGCGGATTCGTACAGTATTAATGGCTACAGCTCAAATGAAGGAGCATGAAAATGATCCAGAAATGTTGGTGGATCTTCAGTACAGTTTGGCGAAGTCCTATGCCAGCACTCCTGAACTGAGGAAGACGTGGTTAGACAGCATGGCAAAAATTCATGTTAAAAATGGGGATCTTTCAGAGGTAGCAAATGAAAAGCAAAATATTTAATTAGCTAATCAAAGTGCTTGGGTTTCTTAAAATTTAAATATTCTCTTATAAGTGTGTGGCAGGGTAAGAATTCTTTTTGTTGATAAAATGGGATTCTCACTATTTCAAAATGGCTTTTAAAAACACCAAAAATATTGATGCTGATGGTAGATAATTCTTGTGTTAAAAGTGCCGCTGTTGCCACAGTAGAATTGTATATATTTTCTGTCTTTTTATGTAATATTATACTAGGCGATAGTACTTAAAAATATTAAGTCAGGAATGTTCTGTGCAAGGTACAGAAGGCAACTGTTAGAAATGTCCTTAAGTTATCTATAGCCTGTAGCCCTAATTTAACTGAAACCTTCAAAAATAGCTGGGCTTTTTTTGAACTTCCTTCTAAATTATTTGTAAGCTTTTACTCAGAGATGATTCCTCAAACTGTCTGTCAGAAACTTTAGAAACTTAAAATAGATGTCATTGATTGTATACTATAAAAATATGTGTTTTGAGCATGCTAGAAAAGGAGGACAAAATTAAGTATACCTTGCTCAGTTTAACTGGCTACATTTAGTGCCTACAATTAAATGCATTCCAGTGTTTTTGGAAGTCTGTTTTCAGTGAGAGAACCTTTTGTCATACAAGTAAAGTAACATTGTTACCTTACTTATTCATGTCATTGAACTATATAACCCTTTTTTAATACAACACAAATAGGTTCATCATATAACTTCCTTTTCAACATAATTTGAACATACATTTTTTTTTCTCTGCTTTGTACCCTATATGCTGTGTAATACGTAATACATCTTGGAATACAAATGCTTAGTGTTTCAAACCTGTTCTTTAGTTGTATGGTTAAAAATCACAATTGTATTGTAGAACATAATGCTGTCGGGGACCTCAGCAGAACATCTGGTCTAATCTCCTGCACTGAGATGGAATCAAGTATACCAAGTCTCAAAAAATGTTTGTCCAACCTGTTTCTAAAATTTTGTACTGAAGAAGATTCACAGCATATCTAGGAAGCCTGTTCCTGTGTTTCACGAACCTAACAGTTAGGGAGTTTTTCCCCTAATATCCATAGTAAATCTTATTTCCAGCAAGTTAAGCTAATTTTTTCCATATCTTTCCCCCACTGACCACTTAAAAAATAAATGACTATCCTCCTGATAGCAACTTTTTACATGTTGGAGGACTTTTATTGTGAGTCCTTTTGGTCTTCTCTTTTTTTAGATCAAACAAAGCCAGTTCCTTCAACCTTTCCTCATGGGTCATATTTTCTAAATTTATTTTTGTTGTTTTTTTTATTGTTTATATCTGCATCTTTCCTGAAGTGTAGTTCCTGGCACTAACACCATACTCCACTTGAGGCCTTCTGTATCTATCTTAAAACTGTCTGTTAATGAGTTATTTCTGTTTATATTACAGCCTAAAACACTGGGTAAATTTTCACCTTTATAGACTAACTAGATCAGAGATGTATCATGGAGGGCTTACTGTACTTAATCAGAAGCTGTGAAGAGAGAGCAGGAAGCATAGCTGCTAAGTAGAAAGCAGTGATTAGAATACAGTAGGGAAGGGGGGAAAAAAGAGTGCAGCTAAGAGAGACAAGGTGGGTAGAAGAGAGAAAAACAAACCAGTTAACCCATTGAGGGACACCGGATTTATAAAAGCTAATCCAAATAACAGGATAAGAATCCATACTCTCAGTTTACACAATCCAGTCTAAATTATTTCTTGTTCTGTAATTTCCTGTTCAACTTAATTTTGAAAGTTTTATTACCTAAGAACAGCCACTCTGGGCTCAGCAATTGAGTGTCCAGGAAGGTTAAAGTTTCTGCCACAGGCTTGTCAGATGCATGTTTATTCCTCCTTCCACATATGGATCACCCCATGTGTCCAATGTAGACAACAGAGGGAGCACTGTAAACAGGTGATGTGGGGTGGGGCTTGTTTTAGACTTGCATACAAAGGGGGGGAGGGGGGCAGGCAGCTGCTGCGGCTTTAACTCTGGTCTTGAGGCAGGGTTGAGGATAGAGTCAGACCCGCAGCAGCTTCCTGCACCCCCACGCCCTCTGCATCCTCTCCCCACCCCCCCCCACACACACACACTGTCAGGAGCAGCTCCATTGTGGCTAGGGCTGGATTTCCTCCCAAGCATGGAGCACATGGAAACCTCCATCCCCTGCCTGGCCAGTCAGCAGCGCCAAGACTGCTGCTGTGTGACTGGCAGGGACTGTTCTTCCACATGCTGTGCTCCAGAGAGGGAACAGTCCCAGCAGCATCTGATAGTGTGGTGGTAGGCAGAGAGGCAGAGGTTGTGGACAGCTGAGGGTGAGGGGGCAGCGGGCAGGATGTCTGCAAGGAGAAGTAGGGGAGGCAGAGGGGAAGGGCGTTGCCTGACACCGCCACCCCAACCAATACAGCCACTGCTTTACCTGCTGCAGCAGTGGCAAGGGAATGAATTTAAGGCAAATCTCTCTGATAATTAGATGCTAGATCAAGGTCCTTATCTTTCTCAGTCATTTTTCAAATGATAAACTCTTACCTAATACCAGAAGTGCTCAAATGTGTGAGCTTGCATTTTATGCTGTTAAATTCCATTCCACTTGCTACAATCCTTAAAGTCACTCAGTTCTTCCTGTGTGATATCCCAGTTGTCTTCCATTCCTTGATTAACTTTTTTTACATGAGATTTCTTACTTTCACTGGGTTTAAATCCACATAGGAAGTTAATGCTTTAATAATTGTAGATTAGGAGTCCTTTATGTGTAATTAAATTATTAGTGTTAGAAGTTTCATTATAATTAACATTTGTAACATTACAATTTCTATCCTGTTTTAGGCAGCAATGTGTTATGTCCATGTAGCAGCACTGGTTGCAGAATATCTCACGCGAAAAGGTATGATTTTAAACTTTCATAATTATTTTGTAATATTAGTTTTGTCATTATAGCTTAAGATAACAACACATGATAATTCATCTAGGGTGTTGTATTCTGTTGATTTCTGAGGCTATAAACAAATGTTGCCTGATGAAATGGATCAGGTGTGCCAAGATACCTTGGACAACCTAGACATCACCCTTTAGGCTGCAAGGTCAGGCCCCTGCTGCTTCCAGGGCTTCAGGTTCCCAATCCTATGGAACACATGCAAATGGGGGGACCCCAAGCACCCTCATTTGCAGAGGCACACCCAAGTCAGGGCACAGCAGCACAATACATGTGCCCAGGGAGTCCCCTGCCAAGAGATTCCTGGGGCACACCTCTGCAAATGGAAACCTGGGCAGGTGCTCCTGGGGGCTTAGGGGTCTCATACTGCATGTCCTGGGAATAGGAATTCATCTGTCCCGGGCCACTCTGAGCTGCCCAAACTCTCCTACCACAAAGCAAACGGAGGTCTGTTACAAAAAGCAGCACACATACTACCAGTTGTCACAGCCACAATTTTGGGATTTGTGAAATGACAAGAGGCATAGACGCCTGCTTATGTATATGCCACCCAGTGGAGTCAGATGTACCCAGCTATACACATCTGCAAAATTGAGAGAGGATGCTTGTGGGCTACCTACGCAAAGCTTTTGGGAAAGTTAAAGTCTGCAATTTGATGCTGCTTCACCTCCAAATCCCAAGAACTTTCCTACAGGTTGAGGACAATTAGGGCCCTAGCATTTGAGGCACTTTATGGTAGTAGTACTTAGAGCCCTAGCTTTGTCTGAGAATTCTACACTGGCAGCTGTCTTGACCCTCACTTTTTTCTAGTTTTTGATCAAAAGGAAAAAACAATGGTGGCTGAAACGGTCCTGAAGTTCTCAGACAATCATATTTATCTGATGAGAAAGTTTATCTGTCTGTATAAGATAAATATGTAAAACCTGGAAACCTGCTCAAGCAGGAAAATTTCTATGGTCCTTATGGAGAAGTCTGTGTGTGTATGTATAAGTCATAAACTGTTTATTTTGTAAATGGAAAGGAAGTTTAGGCCCACTTTCTTGTTTTTACAAAAAAAAAAAAAGTTTCTTGGTTCAGCTATGGGCTCAGTAGGCAGTGAAAGTTTGGATGCTTTCAAGATCTCTTCCAAAATTCATAGCTAGTAGCTTACAGAACTCACCAGCTTTGTTTGTGGATCACTGAATTTGAGAACAGGCAACTTTTATTTTTCTCTCTCTTTCTGTTAAAGTATCTGAATAGGAATACACAAGCTTTACATCACACAGGTCTTTTCTGATCCACCCTGATGATCTCAGAGACATCTCTGATATGGCTTTTGATGGACTGTACTTAGAAGCTGCCACCTGCTCCTCATACCCAGGTTCTCCTCTGGTTTCAGGGAAGTCTGGGGAGCATTCTCCACTGCTCACCTCTTGGTCTCTAAGAGGAATCAAGTGGCAGGAAAGTGTACAGATATTCATTGTCCCATGAGTCACCTCTGCCAGGTTGAAGACAGGTTTTCTTGTGGAACTGCCAGTTTTGTTCTAGGGACTGACTTGGTCTTGGATTTGAGTAAATATGATACTACAATACGTTTTTTAAAAGAGCTTTACTATTTTGAGTAACCTTCTAAAATGTGCAGCATAATATATAATACCACTTGGACCTCTTGAATTTTTTTTCCACTTCAGGAGGGTTGGAGTATTGTAGCCATGATGGTCCAGGAAATGAGATGAGGAATGGATTACTGAACTACGTTCATATTTTTCTGGGAATCTTTTATCTGACCAATTTTTTTTTTTTATGTGACTGTAGCAGGACACTAAGGTGCCTGCTACTGAGAGAGCCAGGAAGACTCCTCAGGTGCTGGTTGCTGAGGCAGCTAGAGGGAGGTAATGATCCGCACCTGCCTAGCCAGCTCACAAGAAGGGGCAGGGCCTGGCTCCTATATAAACCACAGGCAGGAGGCTAGGTGGCAGTTCCCTACCGGCAGCCAAGGCAGAAGGAGCTCCCTGCCAGAAGGGAAAGAGAAGCCGAGCTGGGATGCCAGAGCAGCGTTGGTCACCACAGGGTGACAGAGAACCCTGGTAGGCCTGAGCACAGTTTGGCTGGAGGCTTTGTAGCCCAGGGTCTTGTGTTTATGTTGCTGTTTGTTTATCACCGGTGGTTTGGGTGAGGCTATAAGGGAATGGAGGAAGCCTCATAGGGGGCTCACGGCAGAGTGAGGGCCCCAGCCCCAGTGTGGGCGCGGAGAGCCCCGGGAAAGGGGCAGCACTACAGAGAAGGCCCCAGTGAGAGGGCAGCACTACGGAGAAGGCTCCAGTGAGAAGGGCGGCCCCAGTGTGTGTGCGGAGAGCCCCGGAAAGGGGTCAGCACTACGGAGAAGGCCCCAGCGAGAAGGGCGGCGTACGGAGAAGGCCCCAGTGTGGGTGTGGAGAGCCCCGGGAGAGGGGCAGTATTACAGAGAAGGCCCTAGTGAGAAGGGCAGCGTACAGAGAAGGCCCACAAGGCTTAGATATACAGAACACCCGGAGCAGGAGAACTGTGGCCAAGTGGAAGAGAGGTAGCCTCCCTATAAAAATACAGATCATTGAAGTCATGGCGGGTGAGAATAGGACGGTGCAAGTCAGAAGCTTGGCACAGTAGAGGAGGCAACAGGGGATAGCACGGCAACCCTGCCGTCCCTCCTGTTACAGTGACCAATATATTTTATTTGACCAGCTCTTTTAGTTAGGAAAATTGTTGGACAATCTTTTAGTTATCAAATCCCATTCTTCAGGTTACAAAAATGTTGTCATTCCCATTGGTTACATTGGTTAATGATACTTCTTTCATTTCCAAGATTACAGAAGGAATAGTGTTTAATCTAAGAAATACAATGTAGCAGCAAATCTTTTTCAGGCATGAATATAAGTACAGACAATAACATTTATTTGATTATACCAAGGCTAATTTATGTATCTTCTGTTCAATAACAGGGATGTTTAGGCAAGGCTGTACTGCTTTTAGAGTAATCACTCCCAATATCGATGAAGAGGCTTCAATGATGGAGGATGTTGGGATGCAAGATGTTCACTTCAATGAAGTGAGTAAGCAACATTCATATATAAAAATGAGTACATATGAAGAACTTTAATTGTTTGTTGTTTTCTTAATGTTGATTGCAAACCCAGTGCATTACGTATTACATATAACAGGGGTTTAGGTTGTAGTCGTGTTGGTCTAAGGAGATAGGCAGACAAGGTTCCTTGGGTGAATTTGATATCTTTTATTAGACCAACCCAAATGGTTGGAGAATAGTTATTAAGCAAGCTTTTGGGTTCAAAAACCCTTTGTCAGGCTAAGGACGCTGCAGCAGTTGCTGCGTGCTCTTCTTGGATGGAATGAAAAGTAAACAAGCCAGGGGCTGGGGAGTCAGTTTCCAGGCAGATTGTAATGTATCAAAAATCCAATGTCTATGTTTAGTCCCTGATCTCTAGTATCCAGCAGGTTGATGAAATGGAGCTCATAGGCTCGTCTCTGGGATGTGTTGTGTAAATTTCCCTTGAGGATCAGGACTGAGAGATTGGAGAGAGTGGCCCTCCTGTGAGAAATGTGCCCCCACCGGTAATTGGGTATTTCTGTCTTTGATGGATTTCCGGTGTGCGTTCATTCTGGTGCGCAGTTGTTGTCTGGTCTCTCCTACATATCTTCCATCAGGGCATTTGGTGCATTGGATGAGGTATACTACATTCCTGGAGGTGCAGCTGTAAGATCCTGGGATGCTGATGGCTCTGTTGTGGGGTGTAGTAATAGTGGGGGTGGTGGAGATGTGGGGGCAGGTTTTGCATTTCTTGTCATGGCACGGTCTGGATCCTTTTGGTGTGTTCTGGGGTTGAGGAAGTTTGCTTCTGGTGATGAGGTTGGCGAGGTTTGGTGCTTGTCTGAAGGCTAGGATGGGTGGCTCTGGGAAGATTTTTTTAAGAATAGGGTCTTTTTCTAATATGGGTTGCAATTTTTTGAGGATTTTCCGTACAGGTTCAAGGGATGGGTGATAGGTCATAACCAGCGGTGTGCGATTCGTGGGTGTTTTTCTTCTGTACTGCAGCAGTTCTTCACGTGGTATCCAGGTGGCTCTTTCAAACGTGCGATCTACCTCTCTGGAGGAGTGTCCTTGCTGGGTGAAAGCCTTTTTAAGATTGGTGAGGTGGCAATCCCGGGTGTTCTCTTCAGTACAGATGCGGTGGTATCTGAGGGCTTGGCTGTATATCACAGCTTTTTTGGTGTGTTTCGGGTGATTGCTGGTTTTATGCAGATGTGTGTTGGTCTGTGGGCTGCTTGTATACTGTGGTCTGTATTTTACCCTTCTGGATACTGATCATTGTGTCTAAAAAGGGGATGTTGGTGCTGGAGTATTCTAAAGAAAGTCGGATGGAGGGATGGTGACTGTTGAATTTCTGGTGGAACTCAATTAGAGATTCCCGGTTCTCACTCCAAATGATGAAGATGTCATCGATATATCGTAAGTACAGCAAGGGTTTGATGGTGCAGTTCTTGAGGAAGTCTTCTTCCAGGTGGCTCATAAAAAGGTTGGCATACTGTGGGGCCATTTTAGTGCCCATAGCTGTTCCCATCATCTGGAGGAAGTGTTGATTATTAAAAGTGAAATTGTTGTGTGTGAGGGTGACGTGTATAAGCTCAGTGATATCTTTGGGTCTGTATTCTGGGTTGTATTCTTGTTCCTGTAGATATGTAAGGCAGGCATGAATGCCATCCTGGTGTGGGATGTTGGTGTATAGGCTGGTAATGTCCATGGTGGCTAGGAGTGTGTTGCTGGGAAGGTGGTCTATGTTTTTACATATAAAGTATTTTTTCTAACAGCCTGCATTCTGATTAGCAATGACACATCAATAGTTCAAAATTCCAAGTGAAAAATGGTAACAAAGAGAGATGAGACATGTAGGCTTCCCTGAATGATCCACTGATAAATTTATTTCTGATTACAGATAATAAAGCATCTGTGGAAATTTCTTACCTAGAGTTACTTGGGCTGCTAGTTTTTCCTAACGTTTCTGTTATATTCCTTTCCTATTTGCCATATCTCCTTCTCCCCCTAAAAAGAATTTATTTCCATTGAGGTATCAAATCTAAATTGAATTTAGCTCCCTATATCAGTCTATTCATAGAACAAAAATAAACCAAGAGTGAAATTGAAAATAATGATCCTGGAAAAAATCTGCATGGCCTCAAGTATAGCCTAGTTGAAGTTCATTATACAGTCAAACTCTGTATATGTCACGTGGATGGGACTGACAGAAACCTGTAATATTAAGTGAAGATGACAGCGATCAGAATTGCAAACCAGATAGTTTGCAATTTACTTACTTCTGTTCTGATGGTTTTACAAAGGGTGGTGCCACTGTCCTAAACTTGTAGGGGCTTGATTTCATACCCTACCCTTTTTGTGTATTTTGTATTAACTTCTGTAATGTCCAACTGCAACATTTATTGAGCATCTAATGTAAGAAATAAAAATCATGCCATGTCAAAAATTATACATGCAAGAGGCAAGAATTGTTATGGATATCTTTTATTGGACTGACTACATGGTTGAGATTAGAGTTAGGCTTAGACAAGCTTTTGAATGCAATCAATGAATTCTTCATCAGGTAACCTGATGTATGGAAGTCAGCTATTTTATGGAAATTATGATAACAGATTGAGCATGATGTAAGGAGAAGTGGCATTACCCAGTTTTGACTGCAGATTGAATTGAAGACAATGGGATTCACTGATTACATATTGAAAAAATGATAATCAAGTAATGTCCTTATAAGAACTGCCTTTTAAATATCTAAGTCTAGTCAGAATAGTTGCAGGGAAAGATTAGTGGCTTCTCAGTATATTGTCACCGAATACTTAAAGAATACTTCTCTAAGATGAATATGTAAAACCTGGAAACCTGCTCAAGCAGTAAATTTTCTATAATCCTTATGGAGACATATACATATATATGTCTCCATAAGGACCATAGAAAATTTACATATTCATCTTAAAGAAGTATTCTTTAAGTATTTGTTGACAATATACTGAGAAGCCACTAATCTTTCTATGGTCCTTATATATATAGTCTCCATAAGGACCATAGAAAATTTACTGCTTGAGCAGGTTTCCATAAGTAGACTATATATATAGTCCATATAAGCCAAAAACTGTTTATTTTGTAAATGGAAAGGAAGTTTGGGACCCGCTTGTAGAGTCACCCTGTATATCACCAAAAAGAATTACCTATTTTTTTTTTATGCCACTCCAGCACTCACTGTTGCCTGGGCCATAGCAGTGGCAACAGGAGAAGGAGCTGCAGCAATGGCAAGGTTTGATCAGATGGTGGAGCCTACCTGGTCAGTACTTGCCACCTCAAGCAACTGGCAGGTGACCCTGTCAACATTGCCAACAGGGAACATGATATCAGACAACTGGGTTCTGGAGACAGCATAGTAAAGTTAATGTTGGAGAATCAAATCACTCTTTCTTAAACTTCATTCCATCTCTGCAGTCACAAAGGGATCAGTCATCCGAACTGTCTACAAATCAGTCAGTTCAACAGACGTTATATAAGCTATATTTTACGTTCTTTATGAAAGTAAAAGTTTGAAAAAATGAGCGTTGTCCTAGAAGTTAAGCAGTTTTGGGATGGACACACTAGGCACCTGACTCACTGGAGTTAGATGAGACCCAAACAAGATTTAGATGACGCTTAGATGCCTAAATTGCAAATGATGATCAAGAGAAGGTGTTATAGAAGATAAGACATTCAGAAGAGACTAGGCCATTTCCTGTTGACTTGAGGGGTATTGACAGAATTATCACCAGACACAGGATTCCCAGCCAGGAGCCATTTACCCAGATTTATTTTCTCTGAATTTCTTGGTCTAAAAAGTTGAAAAGCATTACCTGGCAGTCTACTGGCATTTTAATTGAATACACTTAGATATCCAAGAAAACTTGGGATTTCCAGGTTGTCTGTACTTTCCTAAAAGACCAAAAGCTTGGGACCAAGAATCCTAGTCAAACAGCCTTTGCTCTAAAAAGTGAGATCTATGCAATCTCTAGCAGATTTGTGCTAAATAGATTTATATGGGAAGAACACATTTATTCAGTCCTCTTTTTCCCCCCCCCCCATCCAAAATAAAACTCCAGCCTAGTCCTGCATGCTCTAATGCTTGCTTAATTCAAGTTAGTCTTCACCCTCTGTATTTTTCCATTAAAAATCTGTGTCTTGTGGCCCATTACATTTAATAAGGAAAGGTATTAGAGCTTTTCTCTCTTTAAGTGAAAGAGCTTTCCTGCACAACTTACAAAAATAAGACTGTATTACATAAAACCTTCTCTCATTCCTTATAAAATTTAATTTATTTTCTCATCCTAGGAAATTTCTTTGCCTTCTGTCTACTTTTTATCTAAACGTGGAATAAAATCACTTTGCAACCTGGAATGTGAAAGGTGGTTCATATCCCTTTTAGAGCTTGTGGAACTTCTAAAATTCTACATGTGTGTTTTTTTTTCACTTTTATGTATAGATCCAAGGTTCACTTAAATGTTCACTGGTGAAGCACTTACTGTACCATGGGAAAGAGATTATTTGCTGCATATTCCACAGAACTTGGAAAGAGAGGTCCCTTGCATCTCCTGGGGCGTGGGGAATCTACAAAAGCAACAGTATGAACTTATTCTTCACCATTTATTAAACATTTCAGAAAGACTTTCATTTATCTTACAGGAATCTGTGTGTAATGTGAGAAGGTAGAATGATCAATTAGTGCTTTCTTCCCTTTGTTAACAAACTCACTGAGCACTAGACTTCCCAGATTTAAGGGAGTTAGGTGGAATTATAAAATCAGAATGGGGAAGAAAATTGTTATCCCCCAAAATATTCTTTGTAATTAACACTAGTCCTTTTTTATCGGTAAAATATTTTTTTTTTTTTTTATCTCAGTGCATTTTCTCAGGTATACACAGCAGTGATCACCAGGTTCAATAAACACAGGCATACCTGAATGACAGGAATTAAACTTACTTTACTGCAGGGCACTAGGCAACCTCTGGAGACCTCTGACTTTCTCTCACTAACCACCCTAATTGTGGGACCATCTCCTAACTACCAGTTTCCTCTGTTCTTTAGTTAGGGAGCATCTTTAAATTACAACTTCTATCACTGCATCTTTTCTCTTAACAATAAGTACGAAAATCAATTAACACAAACATCAGTTGAGATGCATCTAAAGCAGGGGTGGGCAAAATATGGCCCACAAGCCGAATCCAGCCTGCAAGGCCATTCTATCTGGCCTGCGGGGCCCCTAAAAATTTTTAGAAAATAAAAATGTATCTCTCCTTAGTTACTGTCAAAGATGTGACAGGAACCAAGGAGAGTAGGACCCAGGGGAAGCCCAGCGGGCTCCTGCAACAGCAGGGCCCATCTGGCCCCGCCCCCTGCATATGGCTGCCCCAGCCTGGGAAACTCAGGTAAGGGGTGGGGGGAAGGGCAAGGGACTAGCTGGTGCTGAGTGGGGGGGGGAGTGGCCCCGTGCCCAGCACTCCCTGCTGCAGCTGCTCATAGCCCGTGTGGGGCTGTCCTGAGCAGGCACAGGCAGCCCCACAGGGTTACAAGCTGGTGCTGAGCATGGGGGAAAAGCGGCCCCTTGCCTGCCCTGTGGCCATTGTCCTGCACTGCAGCTGCTCACAGTCCCATGGAACTGCCTGTGCCTGCTCAGGACAGCCCCGCGTGGACTACAAATGGCTGCAGCAAGGAGCACGGGCCACGGTGGGCGAGAGGCCGCTTTTCCCCTGCACTCAGCACTAGCTCCTTCCCTGCTGGCGAGCAGGGGGTCAGGACTGTGTGCTGCCCCCCGCCTGCACCATGGGGCTGAAGGGCACTGGGAGTGAGCAGGTGCAGGAGCAGGGCCTGCACCCATGTCCCAGGGCCAGCGCCAGCAGGGCCCAGAGCAGGGCGGCAGGGGTACAGGATCCCAGCCAGCAGGGTCTCTACGGAACCAGGCCAGCTCCCCCCTCTCCCTGCTGGTGCAGCCCAGCTCCACAGTCCCCTGCCAGCCTGCACCCTGCTCTGGGCCCTACTGGTGCTGGCCCTGGGACATTGATCCCAAGATGGTGACCAGGGGACAGGGCACCTGTCATGGGTGGGGCTACCCATGCAGTCCTCAACAGCTTGCCACAACTTGGTAAGCAGCCCTTCGCCTGAAATAATTGCCCGCCCCTGATCTATAGAGTAGTGGTTACAAGCACTTCCCTATTCCCCTTTTTCTGAAGCTCATTTTAGCAAGAGTCTGTGAGTTTTTTCATTTTCTTCTCTGCCTAATAAAGCATCAGATCCATTTTCTGATTTCCCATTAAAAAAAAAAAAAAAAAGTTTTCCCCCCCCAGTATTGATAGACTTGAGTCCTTATACTGGTATCTGAATGACTTGCACTTTGGGCAAATGTGCTTCTGCACAGAGCACGAAGTTCATTAGCTACAGATTGCAGAGGCTGATTTCCTCTTTCTGTGTGATGGTATTTGTGTTTTGGGTCCATAGGTACATTTCTTCCCAAAAGGATTTAGTTGCTTCTTGTGTTCTGGAACAATTAGTTTCTTCCTAAGAAGATAGTCAGCACAGCCTTAATCTGGACAAAGAGTGTCATTAGGGGGCGTGAATGTGTCATCTTGTACTGCAAGCATGCGCTTAAAAATATAAAGGTTTTCACAAGCTACCAGACCCAAAATTGGTGTCATCTCCCAAGGTACCACAATGAATGGGAGTTCTGTCTTAGTGTTGGATACTAGTGTGGTGGGAGAAACCTCCCTAAGGTCCGTTGTCTAGCTGTAATTTGATTGACAGACAACGCGGGTAAAGAAAGACAGCTGTTTATTTGCTCGAGCAAAGACCATAAAACCAGCAAAAGGCAAAATGCCCCCCCCCCCCCCCCAAGGGTGAGGCGATCTTTTATACTTCTTACAACAAAGCAAGACTATATGGTTAACAAAAAGCAATACTTGGGGCGGTGCTTTATAAATCTTTGTAACAGCATATTTCTATTAAGCTGAACTAGCACTTTTAAAAGCTAAAAGTTAAGTAACAGTAACATTATAATATGTTAGCAAAACCTTACACAGTAGAAGATACTTCTCAAGGACGCAACCAGTAAGCTCAAAACAATGGTTTCTCTGTCTTATCTTACTTCTTGCTGTAGCTGATTTTTTTTTTTTAGCACACAGACACAGATTCACTTTTTAACTCAGAAAATGCTTGGTACAGTTAAAATGATTACATGACACAAGCAAAGGCCTAGCTATCATCCTGCCTTGTGGTCAGCTGCATTGCTAGGCCACAGGTCATGCCTTGTATTCAGCTGTAAAGCTAATACTTCTTAATAATCCAAATTATTGTAAACCTAACAGTATGCTATCAGAAAACTATTCTATTTCAGGGTAATAACAAACCTGCGCACTACAATTCCTCCCTTTGTTCCAATTTTCCAGAGGAAATTTTGGAACACACTTTTAGGTATTCAACTTCTTGTGGGGTTAGGTTTTGATGATTGATGCTGGATATTTGTACAAACTGACCATACATTTTTACTTGCCTTTGCATAAACTGTTGTCCTAGAGAGCATAGACACTGAAAACAGCACAACAGGCAGATTATAGTTATAACAATTCCAATTAAGCTTAATACAAAAGGTCTAAGCCATCCTGTAAGGGAAGGCAACCAATTAGTGAGCCAACTAAGTGATGTATCTTTGTGGATTTTAGCTATATCTTCGGCTTTTTGGATATGAACAGCTGCATCATTGAGGTGGGTTTGTACTATTGTAAAAGAACTGTTAACCCGAACGCGACATTTTGGTCCGATAACTGCACAAGCTCCTCCTTGAGCAGCAAGGAGAAAATCAAGGGCTATACGGTTTTGAATTACCATTTGTCGGAGTTCTTCTTGGGTGTCAGCCAAGGCAGCAACGGCCTTCGAGAGTTCCTTGTGACCTTCACTGAATTCATGAGCCATGATTTCTATCACAGCTTGCAGGCATAGTGTAAATCTTCCAAGACAAGCAGTGCCTACTCCTGGGAGTATACCTGCTAAAGAACACCTGACTAACACTCCTTTGGTAAGCGGAGTTTTTTGATATTTGTCTACTATATCACGGCTTTCTTGCAAATCCCTCTTGTTCCGCCACCTGCCCCGTGGAAGGTGCATGGCGAAGGACGCAGAGGGTTTTAGCATTGCCGGATAGCAGATACCTTTTCCTTTGGCAGGGATTTTATGGTAGGCGTGGGAGCCACAGACCCAGTATTGTCCTTTTAAAGCAGCGAGGTTTGAATACTTAGGAGGTATTCGGCCCCCGTTTCCTAATCCTAGCACCCCGCGTTCACCCTTTGATTTAAAGGAAGGATTTGCAGTTCCATTGAAGAAGCATTGTCCCCGGGAGGTATCAGTGTACAAACAATACCACAAGGTATTATTTAAAGAGGAGATGGGGGTGCAGATAGGATTAGTGCCCTTGGTTAAATTTTTGCTGCTGTAGAAATCATTGTAAGAGCTGCAATAGGTAGGAGTTGCTGTGTTATTATTACGCCAGTCTCCTCCACTTGAACTAGTAAAATAGTGGTGACATATGCTTGTGCCTAAATTAATGCAGTCTGATACTGAGCAGTTTACATAGAAACACCAATCTCCAACAACAGGCTTTACTAAAAGGAACTCCTGCTGACTTTGGTCCCAAGCTTGGTTATTAGAGGGGTTTAAAAGTGACTCAATGGGGCCCAAGGGGATGGGAGTCATAGGAATGCCTCCTTGAGTGTGGAGAGGAAAATGACTGCACACCCAACAATCACTTTGGTTTTCTGCTTTAGCAGCTCTCTCAACGTATTAGAGGTACATATTATTATCAGAGATGTGGGCAACATTAGGTTTAAGAGTAGTCTTAGCCTGAGGAGACTCTGCAAATTGTCTGAAAACTGGGTGGCTAGGCTTTACACAATATTCTGTTCCATAAGTAAATACCCGAACTTCTGCTGAACTACAGCAATGTGAGGGAGGATACCAACGGGCAATGTTGACCTTCCCGTCTATATCAGAGAGTTCGATTGAATCGGGCACCAGGATTAGCACATCTGCAGCAACTGGCAGCTATAGCCGACCCCTGTGAGAGACTTATTTCTCCAGCAAAGAGAAAGATTAGAAATAACATAGTTATAAAAACCATATTATAACCAAAATCAGCACAAACAGTATGCACAACCCTGCAGCTCCAATAACTGATCTTCTGGGACATGTTACAGTCTCAAAGTGCTCGGTTTCATCTGATCCAAAAGTGTCTAGAGGATGCAGTACTTGGAGTTGTGTGCTCTCTGGGCTGGGCAGGACCCCAAAAAGGTGACAGTTTATTAGTGGACCTTGGTTAGTTTGAGTTTTATATTATCTAACGGGCTGCAGGGCCAGGAGGTGTTTGTTTTTATTTTTTCGTCTGCTTCTGGCTCACCCTTGTCGCGGTCAGGTGGGCGTGCAGTGCTCCCACGAAGTCCGCAGTCGTCTTCTTCTGGCTTCCCCTTTTCCAGGTCAGGGAAGCTCGCGTTGGAGCCGATCTTGAGCTCTGGTGAAACTTCTGTCTTTTTTGTACGAGTATAATGAATCCAGTTGTCCTTCTCTGCTACTTTTACGGCGGTGTGGGAGGTGAGGAGGACTTGATACGGTCCTTGCCACTTAGGTTCAAGGGGAGACCGTTTCCAAGTTTTTACATACACCCAGTCTCCAGGCTGGATGCGATGTGCTGGGACATCAGCAGGGAGGGGTTGGCTTAAAGCAGCATACCTATGGAGAGATTTTAACTGAGACTGTAGAGATAAAATATAAGAGGTGAGTCCTTCATCGCCTAAAAGAGAAGAAGTGTGAGCCAGTAGTAAGGGGAAATGTTGGGGAACAGTGTATCCAAACAGCAGCTCATAAGGGCTGAGCTTTAGTTTTCTCCTGGGGGTCGTTCTGATGGACATAAGGGCCAGTGGGAGAATCTTAGTCCATTTTAACCCACTCTCAGTACATAGCTTTCCAATTTTTTGTTTCAGGGTCTGACTCATTCTCTCTACTTGTCCTGAGCTTTCTGGGTGCCAAGGGGTATGGAATTTCCATTCTATTCCTAGGCAGCTGGCCAGTGTTTTGTTTATGTCAGCAGTAAAATGTTATCCTTGATCGCTTTCAATGATACGTGGAGGACCAAACCTGGGTATAATTTCATTAAGGAGTATTTTTACTACTTGTTGTGCTGTAGCTCTTCTGGTGGGGAAAGCTTCTACCCACCCCGTGAGTTGATCAACAATTACTAGGAGGTTTTTGTACCCATTGTCTTTAGCAAAATCTATTTGTAGTCTTTCAAAGGGAGTATAAGCCCAGGGGCCGGCTGCAGGGGGTTCTGATTTTTCTCCTTTGATATTAAACTTTTTGCATATACTGCAGTGTTCTAAAAGCGTTTTTGCTTCCTGGTAGACTCCGGGTGTGTAGAACAGCCTGTTAGTGGCAAGTTTTTCACAACCTAAATGCTCGCTTTGATGGAGTTGTTGCAGATAGGGTCTAAGGGCTGCTTTAGGTAGCGCTATCCTTTCATCTGGCAATCGCCATATTACATCTTTTTCACAGGTGGCTCCTGCCGCTTTCCATCTCTGTTGTTCTAAAGGTGGTGTAGACTCGTACATTTTTGGCTCTAGCAATATTCCCAAATATGCCTTTGACTGAGGAATTTGAGCTTGGAATGCTAGGGCGGATAGTGACTGTAAGGCTGCTGTTTGAGCTGCAGCATCAGCCAGGGCATTGCCTTTTGAGACTTGATCTCCCTTTTTGGTATGGGCTGGGCAATGCATTACAGCTATGGCGTTTGGCAACATTATAGCTTGTAGGAGATCATTGACTTGTTTAGCATTTGATATTTTAGTTCCAGAAGCTGTCATAAATCCCCTTTGTTTCCACAATTGTCCAGTGGCATGACAGATTCCAAAGGCATACTTAGAATCAGTCCAAATATTTACAGAGTGGCCCGATGCTAATTGACAAGCTTGTGTAAGGGCAGTAAGTTCAGCCGCTTGCGAGCTCAACTGCCCAGGCAGTGGTTCAGCTTCAAGTACTTCAAATGGAGTTACTACTGCATAACCCGTTTTTTTAACTCCATTGACTAATTTTGAAGAGCCATCTACAAAAAAAATCAAGTCAGGGTTGTCTAAGGGTAAGTTACTGAGATCTACCCTGGGTTTGTCTGAAAATGCTGCAACTTGAAGGCAATCGTGGGAGTCTGGTTCCCCATTGCTGGGTAGAGGTAATAGAGTAGCCGGATTCAGGGTATTGCATCTCTCTCTGACCAGGTTTGTAGCCATTAAAAGTGTGGTTTCATACTTGTTCATTCTCTGATGAGAAAAATGTTGAGTATTTTTCTGGAGGAGAAGGAGGGCTACTGCATGTGGAGCCTTTAGGATAAGGGGATATCCGAGGACTAATTCCTGGGCTTTCTCGACTATGGTTGCAGCTGCTGCCACTGCGCGAAGGCAGCCTACTCCCCCCTTTGCCGCTGGATCTAATTGTGCAGAGAAGTAAGCTACCGGGCGTTGGGTGTTTCCTAGGGGTTGAGTAAGTACCCCAGAGGCTACTCCTAGTCGCTCATGGACAAAGAGCGTGAAAGGTTTTCGATAATCTGGTAGCCCTAGGGCAGGGGCAGAAGTTAAAGCAGATTTTATATTATTGAAACTACGGGCAGCTTCATGATTCCAAAAGACTGGCTCTTCTGCCTCTTTTGTAGTAAGCTGTACAAGTGGTTTGGTTAACTCTCCGAAGGCTGGAATCCAGGAGCGACAGAATCCCACCATTCCCAGCAGACCCCGAACTTGACGCTTTGTTATAGGCTTGGGAATATTTAGGATAGCTTGGATTCTGTCATCACTCAGGCGTCTTTGGCCAGGCTCCAAAATGTGGCCCAAGTATTTAACAGTGGATTTAGAAAACTGAAGCTTACTTGGTGACACCTTGTGGCCTTTGGCGGCTAGTGCAGTGAGTAAAATGATGGTGTCTTGAATACATGCTTCTGATGAGGCAGAGCATAAGAGTAAATCATCCACGTATATTAAGGGGGATGAGGAGTTAGGAAAAGTAACATCTTGCAAATCTTTGTGAAGAATTTGAGAAAAAATGCTGGGAGATTCTACATATCCCTGGGGTAACCTTGTCCAGGTCAGTTGAGAAGAACCCCAGGTGAAGGCAAAAAGATATTGGGATTCAGGGTGGATGGGGATGCTGAAGAAAGCAGAACAGAGGTCTATTACGGTATAAAAAGCAGCGTCAGGGGGTATTGCAGTTAAAATAGTATTGGGGTTAGGAACGACCGGGTGTCGAGGAATGACATACTTATTAATTTGTCTGAGATCTTGAACCAGACGATACATGGGTTTCCCGTCTGGACCAGGCTTGGGTTTCTTTACTGGAAGTATAGGTGTGTTACAGGGGGACTGACAGGGAATTAAAATTCCTTGTTTAGAAAAATCTTCAATTAAAGGCTTGAGTCCCTCAATAGCTTCTGCTTTCAAAGGATACTGGGGTACTTTAGGTGGCTCAAGATTGGTACGAATTAGAATTTTGACAGGATCTGCAGATTTTAGGAGTCCCACCGAGCTGGAGGTGAAGCCCCAAAGTTCTGGGGGTACCCTTTCTTTTAGAACAAGGGGAAGAGACTGCAAGCTCGAGTCTTCTGTAACTGCAAGCACTGTGGCTATCATTGGGACCAGGGAGGATGGAAACGTTAGAATAATTCCATCAGGTGAGCACTGTATGGTGGCTTGTAGTTTGCAAAGAAGATCCCGTCCAAGAAGGTTAACAGGGCCAGTTGCTAGAAGAAAAGAGTGTTCTGCTGAGAGGGGGCCAATTTTTACATTCGTGGGTTGAGAAAATGAGCAACGGAAGGGTTTTCCCTCAATTCCCATAAAAGTGACTTGTTTTTCACTTGGTGAAAGATGTCCTTTGGAAATACTGGAAAAAGTTGCCCCTGTGTCTAGCAGGCACTTGTAGACGTGTTCTCCTATCTTTAAGGGTATTAAGGGATCTTGAGCACTGCAGTTTAGGGTGACTTCTTTAGGTTGGACAGAGGATAGTTGCAGAAAGTGGCATGTAGAATCTCCCTCATCACGTCAGTCGTCACATTGGTTTTGAGCAAGATCTGGGGTAACAATAGTGAACTGAGGGTTCTTGAATTTTTGATTTTCAGGGTTATCACTTGGGGATCTTTTTGGTCTTAACTTGCACTCTTTTCCAGTGTCCTTCCTGTTTACAGTAATGACATACGTTGGGCCCATATGGTTGGTAGGTATGGCCCGGTGGCCTAGGCACAAAGGGCCTCGGGCCATGGGGCAGATTGGTTCTATAGGCATTTGTGGGCTGTATTACTGCTGCCAACATGCGAATGTTGGACTGATCTTCCTTTTGTTTTTCTTTCTTCTTTTTTTCTTCCCTTCCATTAAAAGTTTTAGTAGCAATGGCTAAGATTTCTGCCATGGATTTACCCTCAACACCCTCAGTGTTATGTTGAAGCTTTTTTCTAATATATTCACTAGCCTGACTTATGAACACAAGTCTTAACACAGGCAAAGTGGCAGGTGTCTCAGGGTCCATGTTTCCATACTGATGTATAGCTTTACAAAGTCTTTCAAAGTAGTCTGAAGGGTGTTCTTCGGGACCCTGAACAGTAGCTGTCACTTTGGACCAGTTTGTAGTTTTATCTCCTGCTTTCTTTAATCCTTCTAAAATGCTGTCTTTCAGCATTCGTATTGAATTTTGCCCCCTTTCCTGATTGTAATTCCAATTTGGATTTTGCCTGGGCACGCCATTAGGCATGGGGTGGTTTTCATGGGGCTGATCGGCTAGAAATTGGTCAGTATGGCATAGTACTTGAGTCTTCTCGTCCATAGTTAAGAGGCTTTCGAGAAGCTGCATGACATCTGACCAGGAGGGGTTATGAGTCATGAAAATGGTTTTGAAGCGCCTTAGAACTACTTCGGGATCATCTCTGAGCCTGGGGGTGTTTTCTTGCCAGTTTAAGAGGTCTGTGGTGGAGAACGGAGTGTGTGTCCAGTGACTGATAACTTCTCCACCCTCACCAGGCACAGGGTATTCTCTTAGAGGTAACTGAAGTGCAGGCTTAGACAATTTTTGACGAGTGCGATTTGAAATCGGAGTGGAACTGGAATCTGGAGACGGATCTCTAGATCCCTCTCCAGATCTGGGACTCGGGGATTCCGAGAGAGACAATCGAGGTGATGCCTCCCAAAGACTTCCCAGTCCCTCGGCCGGCCCGGGGGCAATGTTTTGGGGTTCAAACATTTGGGGTGGTATCAATGGTAGGTTAGGGGGCCTAGGCATGGGTCTGTAATCATCTTCTGAATATGACAGTGGTGCAGCAGGTTTTGGACATAGAAAGGGAGCTAACAGATTTGGAAAAGGTGCAGGGGTCTGGGAAGCTAAAGGTTTTAATTGCTTGCTAGCAACATTGTCCCATAAATACCAATAACTAATTTGGCCAGGGCAGAGGTCCTCCAAGATCTTTCGTAAGGCAGCCAGGCGATTTAGGTCAAATGATCCATTTTCTGGCCATTGTCTTCCCAAATCTAACTGGGACGTATAAGACGTCCAATTAGTTAAACAGAGTTCTGCCATACGAGACTTGGACAGTTCCGCCCGTCCCTCCAAATGTTTCCAATTCTTAATCATAAAATCAAGGGGTGAATCAGGAATAACTTTCCCTAAACTGGAACCCATGATTATATCCAAGCACAAGCAGTCTTATTTCCTTAAGTTCTACCTGCCTAGAAGCTGTGTCATCCATGTACAACAACCGGTGTTCTCGGACCCCACTGGCTTTCTCTGTGAGGAGAGGCGTCTTGAGTCCGAGACCCTAGTCATTGGCCGTTATAACAGCATTTCTACCTTATATCTGTGTCTTTCGCCTTTTGGCTAGGCTGCTGGCTCTATCAGCGTTTAAATCAGCAGACAGATACCCTCAAAGACTGCTTCCAGAGACCTCTAGAGGTAAAACCAGAAACCAGATAGAAACCAAAAACATACCTGACCTGAGGTACTCGCCGGCACCGTTCCTTTACCCGACTTGAGGATCCCGCCTTATTGGTCCTGAGGGGACCGTCCACCTCCCGAGACTAACCCAATAGGTGAACTCACCTGGTGCGTGCTGGGGTGTCGGGGGATGGTCTCCAAAGGCGCCAAGCTAGACGGGTCCAATCTGGGGTGCCAAATTGTGGTGGGAGAAACCTCCCTAAGGTCCGTTGTGTAGCTGTAATTTGATTGACAGACAACGCGGGTAAAGAAAGACAGCTGTTTATTTGCTCGAGCAAAGACCATAAAACCAGCAAAAGGCAAAATGGCCCCCCCCTCAAGGGTGAGGCAATCTTTTATACTTCTTACAACAAAGCAAGACTATATGGTTAACAAAAAGCAATACTTGGGGCGGTGCTTTATAAATCTTTGTAACAGCATCTTTCTATTAAGCTGAACTAGCACTTTTAAAAGCTAAAAGTTAAGTAACAGTAACATTATAATATGTTAGCAAAACCTTACACAGTAGAAGATACTTCTCAAGGATGCAACCAGTAAGCTCAAAACAATGGTTTCTCTGTCTTATCTTACTTCTTGCTGTAGCTGATTTTTTTTTTAGCACACAGACACAGATTTACTTTTTAACTCAGAAAATGCTTGGTACAGTTAAAATGATTACATGACACAAGCAAAGGCCTAGCTATCATCCTGCCTTGTGGTCAGCTGCATTGCTAGGCCACAGGTCATGCCTTGTATTCAGCTGTAAAGCTAATACTTCTTAATAATCCAAATTATTGTAAACCTAACAGTATGCTATCAGAAAACTATTCTATTTCAGGGTAATAACAAACCTGCGCACTACACTAGCAATGCATCTCCCTTTTACTGACGTATTTGTTTCTCAGTAGTCAGTTATTTTAATGTTTGTTGGACTCACTTTTGGTCTTGATTTTGATTTTCTATATTCATGTTCTAGTAAAATATATTAACTTGAGCTTCAGTGTCTAATTTAAATTAATGAAACCATCATTCCACTTCTACAGACAAAATCCAGTCCTTCTCATTGATTTTTACTTGATTCAACCATATCTATATACAATTTATCGGGTACGCTCTCAACTTTATGAACCTGAGAGGTTTTTTTGTGGGGGTATGCAGCATCTGGCAAAATGATTGTTCTTGTTTAAAAAAAAACCCAAAACTTTCCAAATGCAGCACTATATTTGGGGCCAGGATGCCTTCTACATTTGCTGCAGGGCTGCTCACGAGCTCTCTCTCCCTTAGATTTCTCCTTACCAATGGAAAATTCCACACTGTGAGCTGGCTGCTTCTGGCCACGTGCTTTCATGCCTAATGCATGGAAAATTGCTTTTAATCTATTCAGCGTGTAGCCTGGGCCTTCACAGTTTCTGCTGCTCTGAAAATCTGAATAGTTGTTTCTACAGACAGGTCTCCCTCACACAATAGCGTTTCTTGTAATGCAGCATCTGCAGTGCCACAAGTAATCCTATCTTTAATCAGATTCTGCCAAATTTCCTAAAACAGAACTCTAATTCAGGCTCTTCTATTCTATAACATATTGATCTATACTTTATTCTGTTTGTTGGCAGGTTAAAAAATCTGTGTCTTTCAAGAGCCTAATTCTTTTGACATGCAGTACTCCTCAAATTTGAATATTATTTTAATTCATTTCATTATTTTAATTCATCGCATTTTGTGACCTTTCTCAAAAGTAAAGGTGTTATAAGCAGCCTGGTCTTTCTCCCTGACAGTATGCGAGAAGACTGAAGTTTTGATGTCATTTTTTCTTTTCTGCCCCTGTGGCTGCTAAGTGGACCACTGAAACCTTTGTCTGCATACCCTCTAGTTCTCTGTTGTATTGCCCAACATCAGAAGGGCAGATGCATGTTTCAAAATTTCCATGATTAACTGTCTGTTTACTAAAACTATAACTGTGCAGGAAGATCCCTTACAGAGACCCTTGTCCTTCCACAAGACTGTATTGCTCCTTTTGCTCCCAGTTTCCAACATCTCTTTCAGTTTGGAACTCCATATTCTTTCAAGTTTTTTTCTCATTCATGTGTAGTGATCAGTAGGTTTAGTTAATACAGGTATACATGAATGAGAAGAGCTAAACAATTAATTTTTTTGTGGAGTGGTAGGCAACCTCTGCAGACCCTCTGATGGTCTCTCATGAACTACACTTAACTATGGGGTCATTTCCCACTTGTTGGATTCCTCAGTCTTCTTAGTCAGACAGCATCTTTAAATTACAACTTTTGTTGCTATATACACTGAGGATTTAGTGTATAATTTTGGAAATATTTCATCCAGAAAGCAACAGAAACAGGCATGGCATAAGTGACCACTTTCTAAGCATCATTCTTGGCTCCCTCAGACTCAAATTGCAGAGCGAGAAAATCCAGACATAAATGTCTTCACAGAAAGGAAATGAGCATGTACTAAACTTCCTATTCTCCAAAGAAAGATTCTGAGGGAAAAAAATACATAGTGAAAGCGCTGAAGAGTTTAATCAGTTCTATGACATTATTTATAAGTACTGAAGTGAACTGATTTGAGCAGTAGTTAGGGTTAGACTGTAGCCATCATGGTTCAATGTTTTTTTGGTAATGTCTTTTATTGGATCAACAGTATAGCTGACAGAGATGTTAGGGGCACAAAGTGCAGTAAAGAAACTTGTCTGCCAAAGATCAATAAAGCAGTGTTTCTCAACCCAAGGGTTGCAAGAATATATGAAAGGGTTGTGAACAAACTTTTAAGAAATAAATCAGTAAACTTTAAAAGTGGATTGTCCTTTAAAGGAGAAAAACATGGGAAACCCTGGGTTTTTCCTTGCAGGCTGGTACATTTCCAGCCTGCAAGGTGCTTGCTTGGAGCCTCCCATGACCCAGTCACTGGGTGAGGGGGGAGGGAGGGCTTGGGGCCTGGGAGCAGCAGGTCAGGAGTGAGGGACACTGGCAGAGCCAGGGGGCTGTTTTCTACTTAAACTGTTTACTGGGTTGGGACTGGCCATCAATATTCACAGATGGGTCCTGGTACAAAAAAGGTTGAGAACCACTGCAGCAAAGCACTTGATGGATTGGTACTAGTGCTATCCGTTGGTCATCAGTGTTTTCCAGGTCCTTTCTAGACTGGGCCTGCTCTTATAGTCATGGTTGCCATTCTATTTCAGAGAAAAAGCAATCGGGTAAAGACCAGGGATTTTTACTATGTGACTTCATGTAGTTTTAGTTGTATTTTTTTTAATTGGTATTTTTTATACTGTAAACTATTTCTGAAATAAAGTAAAAACAGCTATTTAGTTGTGATGCCTGTTTAGCTTTGAAAATTTGATATGAAATAGAAGTGCAACAAATACATATGTAAAATGAAGAAAGAATTTAAGAACAATAAATTTTATAGGCTAGTGATTTTAATATGCTTATTAATATGAACTCTGATACTTCATTTTATCTTGGAAGCATGCAGGAGAAGCACGAAATGACTTTATGCATGCAACATTGAATGATAAGTGAACTTGCAGCATCAGGCTTTTTTTTATCAGTTGCATTTAAATGTGGTTTCACCCCTTTTTATTCCTAGTACATAAGTAAACATTTAACCAGGTCTGTAGTTCACAAGATTATTATTAAATCATGGATCCAATAGGTTATAAAGTGCTTACCATGTGCATGAGTATGGAAGAGAGTGAGACACGAATCTTACTGTACGTAGGTGAGGAAAAATTAATCCATTGTGCCACAAGGATGGCACTGATTAGGTGAAAAGCTTTTAAAAATACCTTGGAAACTGTAAGCTACAATTCCATTTTAAGGAGAAAGAAAGAAAAAAAAAAACCCCAAGAAATATTTTACCTTTCTCCCTTGCTGCCTAAAGCACAGTTGTATCATTTGTTCACAGCTAATAAAATAATAAATAATGGAGTAGTGGTATATATTATTTCTTCATCTGTATTTTCCAGTGTACTCTCTGTGTCATGTCTTTTGAGCTTGTAAGATCTTCAGGGTAGGTTCTGCCTTTTTCTCAGTCTTACTGAATATTGAATATAATAAGCCAAATCTTACCTACCTATTAAGCATTTAAATGTGGTTCTTTTCTGCCCTATTCAAATACCTAAAAATCCATTAATGCATCTGTGTTTGTAATATGCAGCTAGGAGAAGGAAGATCCACACGCTTTTTGTGTTAGGTTTTTCAGAGACTTGAGCAGGGTAGTGTGCGGACTGGGAGCGATCCACGGCCCGTTTTGTGCACACAGGCTGTGGCCAGCAGCCCGGGCACGCGGGGTCGGAGAAAACCGGGGGGCAAGCTAGAATTAGTCACGGACGCGTAATGGTTGATTCAAGATTGTTTACTTACACCAAAGATGGTTGTGGTGTAGGCTGGACAGTTTTCCAGGCACAGGTCCGCTTAAATCCTCGTTTGAGGATTATGACAAGCTCGATCTCCTACGGAGTTGTCGAAACTCCGTGGGTCTGTCTCTTTTTGCGCACAGGGAGGGATACGTCTAGGAATCTATCCGCGACGGGGAGAGGCCAGAAGCTGATCAGGCCCCTATTGCCTTTTAAGAAATGCATTGGGTCCGTAAGGATCCGGAGCGCTTAGAGATCTTCATGCAAGGCGAAGGTTTTTCTCTCTCTCGAACTCCGACTTGGGCGGAAACCACCCAAGCTCTTTATATGGCTAGCAAGCCAATCGCTAGCCGCCACGCGTGCATAATTTAATGTGAACCAATAATGTGGCTCGAATTTCAATACAAATGGTGGGAACTCTTTGCACCGAGCATTTCTTAGATGCAAAAAGAAATGCACCCTGCAAAAAAAGCTACAAGTCAGCGGGAATTCTCCGTTGCACCGGGGTTCTCTTCTGCAGCAGAAAATTCCACCGTGCAAAGAAGCTGCAATTCAGCGGGAAAATAATTTAGCAGTGCTGAAGCACACACAAAACACAAAATCACAACTTTGTGTTGTGACAGGTAGAAAAGAATTGCACATAAGGGCTACTAAGGTCACTGTAGGTGGAGTAGCATCCAGCCTAGTATTGATATGAAAATTATCAAATAATATTAGTGCCCTTTAATAGAACTGTAGGGATTCCTTATGCTTAGGAACAATTGAGATTCTTTATGCTTACATCAGGGCTTGACAATCTACAGCCCGTGGGCCAGATCCTGCCTGTGGATATGGGGTTTTGGTAGCATTCAACAGTGGAGGCTTCGGCAGCAGTTGCTTTTCTATATTGCTATGGGGGGAATCACTAGCTGCAGGCACTCCCCCTGTGCTGCTATAGGATAAATGGTGGCAGCAGCTGGGTCCTAGCACTTGTCTGCCAATGTGCCTCTGGCTCAAACGGGGTCACTCTAGCCTGCAGCCTAAAAAGATTGCCAACCGCTGACTTAGATGACTGATTTTTAGAGGACATGATCTGGCCTTTGAATGTCATTTTCTCTTCATCTTCAGATGCCATTTTCCATCCTATTCAGGTTATTGTCTTCTGTCTTCTTTCATAAGCATGATCAAATAATAGTAGAGCAGGCTATCAGGTATATGGCTGGTGGACTGCATGCCCTTGTCATCCAGCCTGCAGGGCTCCTAGAGGAGTTAGAAGCCTCTGGGCTCCTAGATGAGTTAGTTTTTGGCAATCCGTGGAGCCCTGTTGAGGATGCATGTTAGCAAGCCATGGCTGAATTAATGCCTCCTGATTCGACTCCCCCTGCCAGAGGTGGATCCAGATCTGTCCTATGAGAAGATCTTCATTCTCGATCTGGCCCTAGATACCAAGCAAATTTGAAACCCCTGTGGCAGGGGAAAGCAGTTGCCTTTATGCGTTCAGTACTAGGAGGCTGTAAAGAAGGTAACCTGTTTTAACAGCAGCATCTAGATCTCAGATGCTGTCAGCTGCTTAGGATGATACTCTGCAGAACATAAATTAGTGATGTGGTAGCAGTGCTGCTACAGTTGAGCAGTGTACAATGTATACAGCAATGTGTTCACATACTTTAGCAGATTATTGCTCCTTAAAACAAACAATATATTTGTCAAGTATAGCATATTTACACCTAAGCATTATCTGCAAGTGCAGTTATGTAGTAGATATAGTCTGTTTATAGAATCTCTGTGAATTAACTCATATTTTGTTTTATTTTTCTAAACATTTAATGAATGCAGAAGGAATAAATATTTTAAATTTCTTAGAGTTAAAGGACTTTCACAGTGCTAACTAGTATATCAATATCTAATTGTAGAAAATAGGTAGAATAAAAAGTGGTAAGTTGTCACTACACAGACAAAATCAAAGGTTTGTTGTGTGATATGACCAAAGAATGCGAAGAACTATACAAGAGGTGTGATGGCTGAGCAGTTGAGGTATCTTGCTACAAATCCAGAGGTGTTAGTTCAGAACTCATGCTGTAGGCTTCTCCCAGGCAATGCAAGTAGAAATTGGGCTGGGAAGTTGCAGGCAGCTGGGTATAATGCACCATTATGTAACATACACACATGGTAGAAGAGTGAATGGGCTTTATGAAGGTAAAACAATTAATGTATTAGTGTGATAAATCTTTTCTTACAGAGCCATGTGCTTTGATTTTACATCTAGAAAATTAGATTGTGGTCTTGATCCTGCATCTCTTAACTTTGTTAGATTCTGTAGTCTGCCTATGTGGTGTAGTTTAGAGGGAGAAGGAAGAAAAGGTAGTTTTTTGGTCTGTAGTCACCTCTGGCAGTCCCTACACTACTCTTTCCATGATTCCTTTAAAGAAAGAGAGAGACAAATTAAATTTGGAACAAGACATAAACCAGGATTCAAAAATATACATTCACTAAACACAATAATCTGCTTTTCCATTAGGCTACAGATGACAAAGGGAAGTGCAAACAGAATGACAGAAGGAATATTTAGTCAAAGTTACCAGTTCCATAATATGGTTTCTATTTGCTGTCTGCACCCTCTGGTGCACAGCTTCTAAATGTTAAATGGTGGCCCAATCTAAGAACTACCAGGAAAAATTACCATCATTACTGAAACCATTTAAAATTAACAATAGTCTCATGATAATCCTTTCATGAAATAAAATAAATTGACCATAATCGTGTTAAAGACAGAGACTTGTATACAAAGCTACATTAAGTGAACTTTATACTTGCTTATCAGCCTTAAATCTTTATGTAAATCTATCAGTGACACTAACCCATTACAAATGTAGTCTCTAATTCTGCCCTGTGAAATATTTCCTTTTCACCCAATCCTGAAATTAATTTTGTTTGTTAGACTGATATTGAAGCTGTTTTTTGTCTCATTTTTCTTAACATAATATTCCTTTATGTCAAGGATATAGCAAAATTAATAAAATATATTGAAAACTAAAATCTAACAAGTTTTTGAAGGGAGGATAGTATTTAATAACTTATTTTGTTCTTGATTATTAAATGTATGGTGATACAAAAAAGAGAAAATAACTTAACTGTTGGTGCATTAAATGTCAATACAAGTCAATATTAACTGTTTGACCCCAACTAAGCTGTCTTTTATTTTTTATTTTTTTGAGATAAGATAAAACCAGCCAGGGGTGATATGCCCAGTTAATTTAGTCTGTTTCTTCAAATTTCCCAATTTCTTAAGTTTTGTCATCTGCCTTTCGGACTCAGAAACTCATGCTTAGTACTGTACTAAGCATGGATTTCTGGGCAGAGATTAGTGCAATTCACCTAATTTTGCTAGAAATGTAAATAAGTTGCTAGTCCTGTGTATAAGTTAAATACAAACTATAACGCTTATGTTCTGCTTGGTTAATTTGCTCTTCCCAACATTATTTTGGAATAATTAAAGACAACAACGAAACAGAACATTCTGTTTAAAAACTGCCTTCTAAAACAAAAAATATAAAATGTATTTGCTTGATTAAATATAAATGTGTACATACACAAAAGCTATGCAATAAAGCACATATGTTTTCCTTCTTGGGAATAGTCCCACTGAGTAGGTTATAAAATTCTCTAAAATAAACCTGTTGTTTACAGTAAAGTGTCAGTGAGTGAGTATGTATGTATGTATGGCCATGCAGAACTCCATACATGTTTGTTATTCTGGTACTTTTTGTTAATATTTTATTTTAAATACAGCACTTAAATTATTTTGTCTTGAGAACTGATCTACCTTCTTCCTTGGGAAGATCTTTTGTATAGTGTCCATGTCAACAGCATCAAATAATACATTTTTTTTTCCTGTATTTCTAGGATGTACTGATGGAATTATTAGAGCAGTGTGCTGATGGGCTCTGGAAGGCTGAACGTTATGAACTGATTGCTGACATATATAAGCTTATAATTCCCATTTATGAAAAGCGGAGAGATTTTGAGGTATTTGATAGACTTTGGTTCCTTGTTTTATGCCTTTGGAATCATGCTTTTCCAACAGTATGATATACTGAAACCAACTTATGTATACAGCATTACAACAATCTTGAAGTAGAAAATTATTCAAATATAAATGTATTTCATTTTTAAAAAGTCAAAGTTTGACCTCTTACTTCCATAGTCACTTTTCAGGTAAGCCCTGAAAAATTTAAGTGGCTTACAGATAGGAAGAAGGTAATGTAATAAACTGTTTTGAGCATTTTTTAAAAATCTTTTTGAAAGCCAGTGGCAAATACAGAGCCAAATCCAAAGTTTTAGTGCATTTTTAATTCCTGTGCTAGTCATTTAAACTTGTACATACATAACACATTTTGGGAGGTAATGTTACAATCAAGGTTGGTATTTTTCAGAAACTGTATTAAATATTTATTTGAAAGATAGAAACATAGGACTGAAACATGACTCCCAGACCATCATGTCCAGTCTTCTGTATCTGGCAATCACTTACCCAAAGATCTTAAAAATGATGCCTTGTAAACCTTCAGACACCACAGCTACAAGGTGCAAAAGCAGAAATGCCAGTAATGCCCTACAACAGGCCATAGCAGGGAAAAAGCAAGATGACAGGGCTACTGGTAATGGTCTGCCAGAAAAGTGGTTGGTCAGTATATGCCTGGAAGATGCTAGAAAGAAAGACCACACCCCACACTACTGAGAGAGGTTGGGGAAAGAAAATGCCACAGTCCCTGCCAGTCTGACCTGAGGAAAAAATTCCTTCCTGACCTCAAATCTTTTTATTGTTATGATTCCAAGTGGAGGAGTGAAGTTTCTAGGCAGATTTCTATGAGATTTCTATGTACAAACCCCAGGTTAATTCTGGAAGGCATGGGAGCCTTTCCTTGCAGCTTGACTCCCTAGGAGAAGTTGACCTGTGGCATAGTGTACAAGTGTTCATTCTACCAGGAGAAAATCTCCCCAGGAGCAAGTTCTGCTGAGATGGTGTTGATGATTTTTTTTCCTGGAGAAACGGAGTGAACATTTTACATTTGTTTCTACCAAGAGAAAAGCAATTCTCCTAGTAAAAACCTAATGCTTGTCTGTGGTGTTTAGTCAATTAATTCTATTGATGTATAATTTCTGAATGTTGTTCCTGTTACTATTGTTAATATCCAGCCTCTGAAACTGATATTATTGTCTGTAAGAGATTTGCACCTTCACATGGTGCTATGTTTACATTTAAGGGAAAATTAAAGTGTTGGTTTGAGTGCTGCCATTAAAAAATTCTGTGTTGTCATTTATTTCTAGAGATTAGCTCACCTATATGATACACTTCATCGGGCATACAGCAAAGTGACAGAAGTAATGCATACAGGCAAGAGACTGCTGGGCACTTACTTCAGAGTAGCATTTTTTGGACAGGTAAGTAACTAATATCCCTTCAATTATAGTAGAACTATGAAATATTAATTATTTTGCAAAATATCCTGTTTCACAGTCTACCATTAGTTTTTCTTTGATACTACAAAATAAAAAGCATGATACATTTATTCCGATAGAAATGATTAACCATAATAAATATTTTTTTTATTTCAATACATATATAAAACCTGGCCTAATGCTTCTTATACCTTCCTCAGTAAACTTTCTGCTTTTTCTTCTTTCTTCTTTTTTGTGTTACTATCTTAAGGCAGCGGTAAGTTCCTTACAGTGCTTAATTCTTGGTCACTTATTGAGCAATGTCTTGATGCTGCTGTGTGGTTTGCAAGATTTGCTTTTCAGCTGTATGCTTTTCTAGCTATTGCAATTCAAAAAATAACACTCAGTTCCATTTACAGAAACAAATCACCTATTTCCTAAACATCAGTACTGCATGCTTTAAACAAAATCAAACCTTCTGGCTGACTTTGCATTTGAAAACTTCACATGCTCCAATGTCTATCTACATAGTCTATTTCTCAGTAGTAAAAATAGTGGGGCTTTTTGGTGTGTGTATCCCAGTTGTCATTATCTGTGTCAGGTGGATAGCTGACAGCTATTTAGGACATGGGGATTATGTACAGTGAACAGTATAACCTGTTTTTTTCTGTTATCTTTTATAACTTCATAGCAATACCAGTTTACAGACAGTGAAACAGATGTGGAGGTAATTGCAGTAACTGCTTTCAAAGCAAGCAATGCAGTAAAAATTACTGCATTTCAGCTTAATTTGATGTGGGTATTTTTGTCAGTCTAGCCTTTGTTTATACATGGTATGTTGTGCTGCTCTTGCTATTTTGTCTGTTCATCTTATGACAGAAACATTTATTTTTTCTGGTCTTAAACATGAACTCAAGTGGCTTTTTTGCTTTAAAATGGTCACCTGTTTCACCTTCCATACACCTCTATATTGGATTCAACTAAAATCTCAAAACAAATGGTTAACTTGTTCTAACCATTTTCGTAGTGCTGCACAACTTAATGTAAATAATTTTAAATGAGAAATGATAGAAGTGATTTTTATTTTGTACAATCCATTTTACATGGAAGAGCTCTTCAGGAGTTTTTCTGTATGTTGCTGTTGAAGATCTAGTTGTGTGTAAAATAATCCCTTATGCAAGAAGATCAATGATCTGGCAAGTGAAACAGGAATGAAAATGATTCATTTAATATAAATGTGAGAAATAAGTTTTGACCTCAGAAGCTTTAATATTAGCATACCATATAATTACAACATTCATCTAAGTTTATAATTTTATGTTCTTCCATTACCTGTGCACCTATTTTTTTTAAATATACACATTTTCCTTTTTCTTTTTTCTTAGGATATCTTTTCTACTTGGATTTTGTTTTGACGTTTTTTTTCTTTCTAATGTTGCTTGAACCTTGGCGTTAAGTGTGTTTGCCTGGAAAAGTACAAACCACTCAATATAATTGCCTTATATTACTGCCTAATTATTCTTTAAAAATTCTCATTGTTTCTTTTCACAGGGCTTCTTTGAGGATGAAGATGGAAAGGAGTATATTTATAAAGAGCCGAAACTGACACCTCTTTCGGAGATATCCCAGAGACTACAAAAGCTCTACTCTGACAAATTTGGATCTGAAAATGTCAGAATGATCCAGGATTCTGGCAAAGTAGGATTATATTTTCTTACAGAGTAGAACACGTTGTTTAAAAAAAAATGGAGTTCTTCTCACATTCTAATTACTTCATTCCATGTACCCTTGGAAAATCAATAGTATGAGCTTTGAACATCACTGCATATAAACTTGGGGGCAGGGAATTGTTAGGCACTTGTTTTCAAATAGTGGGAAGCATTGCAATTCATTATTTTGCTCTGATTTTTATCTCAATTTCACATTCCTAATACATTTATCTGTTAACACAAAAGTGAATAATTTATTTCAGTGTAGGACATCTGGCCTATTTACTGCCAACAGAGGTATAGTGATGGCTTTGCCAGCTCAGACTAGATTGTTCTCAGAGTTTTCCCACTTCTGTGACTTGGAAGCAGAGCCCAGATTTTTCTTGTTATAGTGAGATAGTCTTACCCTTCTGAGAACACCTTTGTATGCATTCAGTTAATTATGGGAATAAGAAGGATATCCTCTCCAGGTACTGATATTGTGCCTATAGTACACTTAAAATTATTATTTTTGGTTTCATTGAATCATAGAAAGTTAGGGTTAGAAGGGACATCAGGAGGTCATCTAGTCCAACTCCATGCTTAAAGCAGGACCCTCCCCAACTAGATCATCCTAACCAAGACTGTCTTCCTGGGTCTTAAAAACCTCCTTGTATCAACTGATATTGGTTCCTGATTTTTTGAGTCCCCAGTTGTCTAAACTTTCTTTTAATATAGCTTTCATTGGAATGAATGTAAGCAGTGGGTATGTTTTTGACCACGTCTCTCTTACTCTGCAGCCCTATATAATGCAAGTATTGTAGAAAATTGTGTATTTTGTAAACTCTTCTGATGTTATATGTCCAGCCTCCGATGATTAAATGAAAAAGATGAGTACATCTGCATTAAAATAAATGTAGCTCCACAGGAGCCCAGTAGTTCTTCATTTGGAGTAACTGGCAGGATCAGAGTCCAAAATTGAATTCCTAGTACTTGTGCACTTTCAAACCAATCAAACTTAATTGTGATTTAATTTTTTCCCTATTTTTCTAAAGGTAAATCCTAAGGATTTGGACTCTAAATATGCATATATTCAAGTTACACATGTAATTCCATACTTTGAAGAAAAGGAGTTACAAGAGAGAAAAACAGACTTTGAGAGGGCCCACAACATTCGGCGTTTTATGTTTGAGATGCCTTTTACTCAATCTGGCAAAAGACAAGGCGGTGTGGAAGAACAGTGTAAACGGCGAACTATTTTGACAGGTATTGTTAGATGGATTTTTTTTGATTGGAATGTTCCTTTTATTTGTTCTTCTTTTTTTATTTAACTCTGGATGCTGAAAATTCTTTCATTCAGAGCTGCCAAACTTGCCCCAGGCCTCAGAGCTCCTCCTGGGCCAGATGCATGGGACTACTAGCTGCAACAGCGGTGGGTCCATCCGTAGTAGATGGGAATGGGATGCAGTATCAGCAGGCCAGGTGGCCACAGGTCAAGCGGGGCTGTGTCGGCACAACCCTCACTTGCCCCCTGCCACCTACAGCCATGTACAACAGAGCCTAAATGCCCTGAATTCTGTGGCAGGCCAAACCCTCAAATTCATGGCTAGATGGAACAGCTCTATAGGCTGGATCTGACCTGTGGGCTGTTTGTCACACTGGCTTTAAGTGATGAATGTGTTATATTTTTAAGGAAAATACAAATTCATTGCAAATATTTCATGAAAGACAGATTAGTTAAACTGATAGAACATTCTAAAAAAAAAATCATTTGTAGATCCCAAACCATTTTAAAATAGATGTACAATCAAGAATGCTATTTTAAAATAGGGCAACTAAGTCCTCTTAATATGTTCCTGTAAGAGTATTGACCCTGGGGGGAGACATTTCATCAAGTTATCTCTTCCCTATTGTACCCCAATAACAGTGTATTATCTAATGCAGAGTACAATTGCATATACAAATAGGTTCCTACAAGGATTTATTTTCAAAAAATCATAGAAACATAGGTGGATAACACAATAAATTAAGGTAGATAAGAGTTTCATATTAACATTTTTGCTACTACACATGACAGCACTCAAGACTGGAGATTTTTTTGCTTCAGGGGTCTGCTGTAGTCCCATCCCTTTTTATACGCCACACACTAGGAAAAAAGCATTGCAATCCAATTCTCAGTCCACCCCAAGTAGCTTAAAATCTTGGGCACTCTGGTTCATGATTCAAGATCTAGAACCCACAGTCAAAGCCCTTTAGAGACCTTCTGCTTCTCTTTCCTTTATCAAACTCATTTTCTTTTTGTTTTGATATAATAGATTAATAGCCAACTTTTTCTTGGGACCTTGGCAACTCTTTCCACCACCCTTTTACTTTGCTACATAGCACCATCATTTTCAGGTATTCTAACCTTTCTTTGGTGTATCTCCCCCTATTCTGGAAAGAGGTCTTTGCTCCTGTGACTCAAGACGTCGCTCAGTCATATGTATTCCAACATTAGTTCATTATAACATGGCCTTGGCTTTTGGTCAGCTGCTGATCCAGGTTTGGTTCCTGAATGAGACCCCTGTTCTATAGGACTCAAAAAGAAGACCTTGCTCAATGTATTCTGGGACTTTATAGTCCAGTGAGGATACTGCTGAAGTCCACAGAGGCTCTGAGACTTCACAGGCAGTTCTGGCTACCTCTGTAGGTCATAGCAGTTCTGCACAGTTCATCTGGCACTGTCATCTGGCTTGGTTGGTTGCCCTTAGTCAACTCCAGAGAGAACCAGCAATAAACACCCCAGCAGTCATTGACACATTAGCATTCTACCACCACCAATTTGGCACTCATGGCTCGTCCACTAGTTTCATCATCTTTTGTGGCCCTAAGTGGCTTTATAGTTCTTCAGAACTGTGACAGTCAATCTTTCCTGGCAAGGGGAAGGAAGACTGTGTTAGAAGGCAAAAACTGCACTTATCAAGGCCATTTGGTTTCAGAATGGCACCAGCTGCAAGGGACAAAATCATTGTCTGTAAAGTAGTCTGGGCCTCGTTTGTAAGCTGAAGCCCTTCATTTGGGTTTCAGTTGCTCAGTGCTTCGCAGCTATACCTGGCTTCTGTCCAGTTTTCTGTTCCTGCTTATCCTGTTTGGGTGTCCTCAGTTTCATGGCTCCTGACTTCTGGCACTACCTGGATTACAGATGTGGATCTTGCTTACTGATTAGGACTTGGACTCTTTGGGCGCGTCCAAATGAGCACACACGTGCCTCTTGCAGCGTCTCAAATCCCTTTGAGATGCTGCAAGAGGCATGTACAGGAACAAAAAATGTTCTCTGTGCTGCAAATTTGCAGTGCGGGAGCAAAATTAGATACCTGGATATCCAGGAGTCAAAAAAAATACCCTGAGGGTTAAAAAGCAGGGCAGAGCACAGTCCTAGACTGTGTCCTGAAGCAGCTGGAGGCTTGGTCCTCTACAGAAGACGCTCTGGTAGCCAGCAAGCTACCTATGGCTATGGCTGGCCCTGTGCTGGGCAAGCAGCAGTGCAGGCTGCAGGGACCTGGACCCGGCTTTGTGGCAGGTAAGTAAGGGGTTGGGGAGGCTAGAGGAGTGTGGAGGGGACCATTAGGGGGCCCCACCTAGCCCCAGCCTCCTGTTCATTCCCCCCACCACCCCTGTTCGAGGGCTGGTTGAGTCTGGTAATCCTTCCATGACATCTTGGATCTGGGCTCCAGACAAGCAGCAGACCTCCCAAGACAACAAGTTAGGACAGCATATGAATGCCTCTGTCCCCTGCAGAAGGGAGTCTTCAACCACCACCATCCATCGCTTCCTCTTGGTGGCAGTGGTCTTGATCCTCCTAACCTTGGGGAGTCTGACTTGGCCTCTTGTGGAATGTGCTGTTTCTCCTCTGTTGCTAGGGCTCCTTATCTGTTCTCCAGCAAAACCACTGTAGGTGGGGATGAATATTTATGCTTGTTGCCAGAGGTCACAAGCTTCCACTTCCCTGAGTCCTTGTCCTTTTTCTTCTCTAGCACCACTTCTGGAATTATTTCACCATGCTAAGCACTTGTATCTGCACTTATTCTAAAATCAACACCAGCATTATGCCAGATGAGGTTCTTGTCCATCTGTCATCCCATTTAATAAGGATAAGTTCTGAGGTTTTCAGGATGTGATGCAGCATACAGTCCAGGCCCTTCATATCTGACTAGAGAAAGTACAGTGGGGTTGCTCACAGTGTAGTTGAAATACTGCTGTGCTATAGCTCTACTAAAGTAACCCTGCAAATCAATAAGATGTTAACAGGACTAGCCATGTTGGTTTGGAAGAGGACAGTCAACCAGGAGTATAACCAGAAGGATCTGCACCCTGGGTGGCTGCAGCATTAAGGGCAGTGGTGAGAGCCAGGCCAGTGCCAGATATAGTAAACAGGCTAGGAACAGTGGTAGCTCCATTCTTGGATTCCCCTCTAAGTTAGCTCGTTCTCCGGTCGTCCACCCATAGTTACGTTATTGTAAGAAAAATCTCTCTCAGATGGGCTGAATAATTGTCTAGTCATGCACTATGAAGGTAGCATGGGTAAATAAAGAAGCTGGGCAAATTATGCACTACTCCTGAAAGAGAGTTGAACGACTTACCCTTATGCTAGCTTCCAGTTCCAAATATAGCCAGTTACCAAGTTCTTCTGGCCAGCTTCCATGTCAGTAAGCTCATGGTCAACATAACAGACTCCTTACGTGAGGAATCCAAAGAAGCCCTTTTAGTCCTCAAGTTTGAAGGGCATATAGCAGTAAAGACTTCATTTCTTGATGCTCCAGATACCACCTCCTACTCTGTAGTTTGGACACAGCTGTCTAAAATTCCAAGACATTCTTCTACCTGCAACCTTCTGGGTTTTCCAGTGAAGTTCAGAGTTTTACCTTTGAGGAAAAAGAGCTCTTCAGTGCTAAAACCAGCGAGACTATCCATATGCTAAAAGACTCTGGAGCCACTTTGCCTTTTCCAGAAGTGTACCCTCAAGCTCCAAAAAAGAAATATTAAATATTCAAAGAACATTGTCTGCCTATATTAAATACTGGGCATTACCCACTTTTACATGTACCCGTAGACATCCTCTCCTGCTTCTTTTCTTCTTCAAGCCTTTGGAATCTCCAAAAAAGTATCACATTTTCTATTGAAGAAAGTGTTTTTGGCTATATCTGTGCCAGACAGCACCCATCTGGCAGGGTGGAGGAAAGTGGCTTACTCACACCCATTGTGACATCCCATTCTTGCCATGCTTTTGGCAACTGCCTTTTAAAAAACATAAATATAGTAATAATTCAGAATATCCCTACTTTTATTAATAAATTATATTTTAGTTAATAATTTTTAATTCCGGTTTTAAAAAAAGCACTTCTATTTGTTCGTTTTTCATACTGTTTACAGCCAGAAATGAAAGCTGTTTTAAGCCAAAGGTATTGGGGACTGTTTGCCAGTTTGTTTTTTGTAGTTGATCAGTTGTAGTTTTGTATTAACTAGACAAGGCTGTTTGCTGTATGAATGAGAAAAAGAAAAGTAGACTGATTTTAGAGAATATTGTAAAATTTCACCTATACATTGTTTCTAATGACATTGACAGAAATGTGTTATTTAAACTATGTATTGTCTTGTCCTAGCAATACACTGTTTTCCCTACGTGAAAAAGCGCATTCCTGTAATGTATCAGCACCATAGTGATCTAAACCCCATTGAAGTCGCCATTGATGCAATGAGCAAAAAGGTTGCGGAACTCAGGCAGCTTTGTTCTTCAGCTGAAGTAGATATGATCAAACTACAACTAAAGCTACAGGGAAGCGTCAGCGTTCAGGTAAGATCATGCAGCTGGCTGTGCAGAAAAACATGGCTATTCCTTTTCATAGTAAAATATAGAATGACAAGTACTGAAATGTTTAAGCTTTTTCATCTGCACAGTTTCTATTTTTGTGTGCTTTATGAGCCCAAGGCTAAATATCTCGTGTGTGTGTGTGTGTGTGTGTGTGTGTGTGTGTGTATAAAAAAGCTTAGCTCGTTTTGGTTTTGGAGTGAAAGGTTGAAAATAAAATAAAACTGTGGCTTCCCAAACAGAAAGGAATAATTCATTCATTTTGCCTAAGTTTTTTAAAGTTCACTTCAAATGTAATCATTTTGGGTTTGTATCATAGTCAGGGGCTTAGGAAGAAAAAGTGAAGCCAAAAGCACAGCAGAAGAGATGGACAGAATGTGAAAAGAATAGTGAAACTGAGGAAAAGATGCACTTGTAATAGATCATGTGAAGGAGTGTGCGTGTACATACGTATTATAGGGAAATCTTGTTAAGTAATTTAAGCATAGATTTCCTTTCTTTTCAGATGTACTCTTTCTTGCCTAGTTTGGATATAATGGATTTTCTGTGATCAGGTCACAAAATCATTGGATGCAGGTGTCGCGGTAGATGTAGTCTTTCTGGACTTCAGGAAGGCCTTTGACACAGTCTCCCACCCCATTCTCATTAAAAAGCTAGGCGACTGTGGGACTGATGCCTACACAGTCAGATGGGTTGCAAGTTGGCTGAGGGGCCACACCCAGAGAGTGGCAGCGGATGGGTCATATTTGACCTGGAGGGATGTGGGCAGTGGAGTCCCCTAGGACTCGGTCCTTGGGCCCACACTGTTCAATCTCTTTAGTGACTTGGATGAGGGAGTGAAAAGCACCCTGTTCAAATTTGCTGACAACACCAAGATTTTGGGTGAGGTGGGCATGCTAGAAGGGAGGGACAAGATACAGCTGGACCTGGACAGGTTACAGGGGTCGGCAAATGAGAATAGGATGGGATTCAGTACTGACAAGTGTAGGGTGCTCCACTTGGGCAGTAAGAACCAGCAGCATAGCTATAGGCTGGGGAACTCCCTTCTCGAAAGCACAGTGGCAGAAAGAGATCTTGGAGTCATTATCGATTCCAAAATGTGAACGTGGACCGCCAATGAGAGGACGCGGTCAGGAAGGCTAACCGCACCTTCTCATGCATCCACAGATGCACCACAAGCAGAGCCAAGGAGGTGATCCTCCCCCTCTATGCGACACTGCTCAGGCCACAGTTGGAGTACTGTGTCCAGTTCTGGGCACTGCACTTTAGGAGAGACGTGGCCAGCATTGAGAGGGTCCAGAAGAGGACCTCTTGCATGATCTGGGGATAGCAGGGCAGACCCTGTGAGGAGAGGCTACGAGACATGAACCTGTTCAGCCTCCACAAGAGAAGGCTGAGAGGGGATCTGGTGGTCGCCTATAAACTGGCCAAGGGGTACCAGCGGGGAATGGGAGAGACCCTGTTCCCCCAAGCACCTCTCGGAATAACATCCATAAGTTGTTTGAGAGTAGGTTCAGGCTGGACATTAGAAGGCACTACTTCGCAGTCAAGGCTGCTAGGATGTGGAACCAACTTCCAAGGGAAGTGGTGCTGGCTTCTACCTTGGGGGTCTTTAAGAGGAGGCTTGACAGTTACCTAGCTGGGGTCATATGAACCCAGTATTCTTTCCTGCCCAGGGCAGGGGTTCGGACTTGAAGATCTGCTTAGGTCCCTTCTGACCTTACATCTATGAATCTATGAAAAAAGGGGCAGAATTAAGATTCTCCACATAACCATAAATCTGGAATTTTTTAACTTTTCAGTGTTTGACTTTGCAACATTAATTATGTCCTTTTAAACATAGATTGGATCTGTATTTTTAACATGCACATGTGTAACTACACAACTATAGAGTGTTTGGGTGTAATTGGCCATCTAATAAAGGTATTTTTAGCTAGAAAATGTTACCTCCATTTTCCTTATAATTATGTAAGAATTTCAAAATCTGTAACTGTTTCACAAACAAACCTACATTTAAAAAGATCAGTTCAGTCACTGCATTTAAGATTTGCATACACAGCAGATATAGCAAGCAGCCTTGTTCCTAGAGGCAAACTTAATTGACAGCAGTCTATCTGCTGTTGGCCATCTCTTTACTGTCGGTGCTGAGATTGGGGACTCTATATTTGATAGGTGGAAGGAACCAAGGGGCAGATTACCCACAGGGCTCAAAATTAATTTAATTGTAAAATTCTTTAAAAAAAGACTATTTATTTATTCCCTATGATCTATCACTTATTTCAAAATAGTGAGCTGTGTTGGTTTTGCACCTATCAAATACAAATATATTAGGAAAAGATATTTCTGTCACATTTTAGAAATATCTAATAGTCACAAAAGATGACTCTAGTAACACTTATGGGAGCCCTTCAAAATGATTTGTATGTACAGTGCATTTTATGATGGACTTGGCATGCTGTAAAAACACAAATTGGCATGTGAACAGAATGAGCAACTAAAGAAGTTTGAATTATTTGAAATGTTCAATATGAAGCAATACTGTAATCAAAGCTATCATCTAACAGTTCTGAATTGTGAAATAAATTGTTCACAGAACCGGAACTAGAGTATACCTTGTAGTCTGTCAGGTGTGCACCCAGCAGTTTGCTGTTGATTAACAGATACTTCCTTGTCAGGGGTTGTGTCAGTTCGTAAATGAGCTGCTTCTCAAGGATTTTCCCATTGCCACGCCAGACTATAGATTAGTGCCCCAATAGAAGTGCCCCAATAGAGATCCTGATACTTAGATAGGACACAAGCACTGTCTTGGGTGTGGGAGAGGGAAGAAGAATTCTACAAAAATGTGTAGACGGCATGAAAAGAAGAAAAAATCCAAGCATCTTGATCATCTTTGAGGTCTGCTCTTCACCTAAAGAATGGGAACTCTCTGCTTTAGAGTAGGCAATGGTTACCTCGACTCACAAAGGCAGGGGAGTTTTTCATTGAACTATCTCAGAGACGTTGTAGAACCTTGTAGTACAGCTCTAGACAAGTCTTCAACTACGTAGGCTTGCACTAATAGCTTACAATCTTAGTCTGACTACATCTAGCAAGTGGGTAAAATGGAGGAGGAGGCTGGAGTGATGATGAAAACAAACTCACTTATTTCTTTTTTGTAAAGAAAGGTTTTATGAAGAATTCAGATATATAACACCAGTTTTTAATAATATAAACAAACAGATCAGTAACAATCATTTTAGTTCACAAGCTGCTTAGCCAGCAGGTTGTGAACTAAAACAATGCAAATACAAATTTCCAATTTTTTCCAATTATGCCCTTCTGCCACCCTTGAAATTATCTCTTTGAGTCAGAAAGCAGCATGGAGAAATACCTTGTTTATTTGAATATCACTTATACCTCTTCCTTAAAAATCAGCCCTCCAAAATTGGGGTACATCTTAAACGGGGAAGCTTATTCTGTGAAATGAAAGCATGGGGATGCTGTAATGGCTGCCATGTGCTCTGCTTCTCTCTTGGCCACAGAAGAGGGGTGGAATGCACTCCTCTTCCATGTCAAAACTAATTATAACCCTCTCTCAGTCACTGCTGAATTGGCAGCAAGTAGCTTTTGCCTGAGCAGCCAAAAAGCTGCTACCAATTCTGCTGCAACTGTGAGAAGGTTAAAACTAGCTTTTGGCTGAGCAGCAGTGCTGAAGAATATACGCAGCCCCTGCGGTCAGCACTCTCAACTCTGCAGAAATCTTTTTTCCCCGACTTCTTTCTGCCTTCCCAAACAGTGTGTGTCTTATTTCAGGGCATATGGTATGTGAGAAAATGCTGCATATTGCGATACTGTGGCTGCTCAAATATACTAAGTTTTTGTCAGTCCATTACTTCCAAAAAGCAGTAAGCTCACGTAAGCAAAACAAGCTAATCTAACTTCTTTAAACAACTGAGTGCTTTAGTTGGGATAGTATGGGAAAGTAGCAAATTAGCTTTATTTTAAATTATTGCTGTTCTTGTTTTAGGTTAATGCTGGTCCATTAGCATATGCAAGAGCTTTCTTAGATGCTACAAACACCAAAAGATATCCAGACAATAAAGTGAAGTTACTGAAGGAAGTTTTCAGGTATACTGTCTAAAAATACACTGACTTGTTTTTTTTCAAGACTTAAATTTTCTTTTTACTCATGAATTAACTGCATTAGCAATGTCTCAGTTGCATTGAGAGTACAAAATTACTAAGTAACATTAGATATAATTATTGTGGATGTTCTCTTCGTCTCGCTTTGTTTTCTGTTTTTATACAATTTCAGACAATTTGTTGAGGCTTGTGGTCATGCCCTGGGGGTAAATGAACGACTTATAAAGGAAGATCAGTTAGAGTATCAGGAAGAAATGAAGGCAAACTACAGAGAAATGGCAAAAGAGCTTTCCGAAATAATGCATGAACAAGTATGTACTGAGTTTATTTAAATGTAACACTATTCAGGATGAAGTTTCTTGTGCTGTAATCTGAACCTGTTGGGGAAAACAAATGGTTACAGAGTTAGGGCAATAAGGGCAAGACTACACCTACTCATTTAAAACAAATAAGTATAGTCCACTCTTCCATCGGATGTTCTTGTGTTGAAGTCTGAACACAACATGGCTGTCCCAAATTTTGTCCATTTAAAAAAAAAATCAATCTAAGTGAATACTAGGGTTTTTTTACAGTATTTTGTAAAATACTTTTTATAGTATTGTGGTATTGCAAATACTTCCATAGTCTCTTGAACTAAATCTTTCACCAAGGAAATAAATCCAGTTAGCACCAATCTGGCCCTGGCTTGTCAATGTGGAGTGGGGAAGAGTGTAAAAGGGTATGTATTTGATGGACAGCCTTTCTTGCCCTGTGTTCTGCAACAACCTATATAAGAAGCACAAGCTTCCAGTATCTCTCTATCCTTTCCAATGAGATCAGGCAAACCTCCTTCAGTGAAGTGAAGCTTTTTCAAGACTTGGCCATATGGCAGAGAAACTGGATATTGACTTAGAATTTTTTCAGGCAACAACAATGGCAATATACAGAGAAGCAATGACCTGGGGGGGAATGACCAAGTGAACTAGGAAAAATTGATCCAGACATCAACCTTCTGCATGAAATTCGTTGGTGTTCTGTACATTACCAGTGTGGTGTTATACAGGTGTGCTGTGTTAGTAAATCTGCTAATTTAATTGGACAGGTTGCATGTAAGTATTGATCCAAATTTTTCTTTTAAGTTGTAACTTAAATTTCAAGACCTGAAAGTTTCTTTTAGGGAATGAAATTTACAGTGAAATAATTGAGATAAAATTGTAATCCATTTCGTCTGAAATTCATTGTTATGATTGTTATAAAAATGCTATGTTTAATTACCTGACTTGGCTCTGCAATTGGAAATATACTGAACATTTTCAGTAATGTTTTGTTGGTTGTGTAAGCACTGAAAAATCAAATTTAACAAATTAGAACAGCTAATATTATGAAATGTTTAAACAGCTGATTGCAGGAAATGTCATGATGCATTAAATGAAATAGCAAGGGGCTTTGTAGAAATAAAAATTAACCATTTTCTTTCTCTCTCCCATACTACTTTCGCAAACATGATCAGATGGGATGGTAATTTTTTTTGTACTTTTGTTTTTTAGCCTCTCTGCCTAGCTTTCTATCATTCCTTTTTACTGTAGTTATACAGGAGGAAAATTAATTTCTGTGGTGCTAAATTCGGCAATATGTTATAGAGCAGGGATGTCAAACATGCAGCCCAGCCTGCAGAACTGCTGTATGCTGCATGCCAGTCTACCAGCATGCCTCCAGAAGTTGAGGAGAGTGGTTGTGGGGAGCAGCCTGCTGCAGAATCCAGAGCCCTTGGGCCTCAGTGGACATGGCAGTCAGCAGCAATAGGACAAGCAAGATCTGATACAGCCCTGGTCACCCTCCAGCCACTTCTGTTGCCACCAGAGTGACACCGGCTCCAGCTCCTCAGCCCCATGCTGGACCCATAGCTGGAGGCGCCGCCACAGCACAAAACACATGTCTGGGGCTGGATCCTAGCCCAGGGCAAGTGGTAAATTTGACACCCCTGCTATACAATATGGTCAGAGTAGCAGTTGTTTACTGTAAGATCCTTTGACTAGGCTGTCTCGCATTCCTATGTGGCAGTAAAACTTGCACAGTCTTTTAGGAAGAAGGGAATCTAATTTCAGAGGGAAAATGATAGTAGAGTAGTCAGTGTCAAAGTACAGCAAAGGATTTGAGTGATTAACATAATTATTACATTTATCATCTTGTCCGTAACACTTTCTGGGACAGTCGAGGCTAAAACTTTTGCTTCTTTAATGAGAAGTGAACAATCTGTAAACTGTGTTTATGCAAGTCTGCTTTGAACTTTTCCTTACTCTCTGGGACTTTAGGGTTATTCCTGCTTTCTAATGATGTTTGTTCCCTTAAGTTCTAAAAGGAAAAAGAAGCTATTCAAGTCTCAGCCAATGAGAAATGTGTAAAATTTGAATTGGGAGGATTTATCTAATGTTGAAAAAATATTTATTATCCATTGTTGTGGTGCTAAACTCAGCAATATGCTGTAGAGCAGAGATGTCAAACATGCAGCCTAAAAATTTAGAGTAGGATTTCTGGTAGTGGTGTTAATAAACCCTTAAAAATTGTGTAGCTGATGGTAATATATAAAAAAAATAAATAGAAAAAAAATGAGTAGATAAAGAGCACATTATAAAAATTGACCGGTATTTTATTGTTTTTTATGTATCATTTTTGTAATTGATTGTATATGCATGTAATCAAGTTATGGTAAAGATATCTATTTTTCATTTAAGATTACTCCTGTTGAAGAAAAGACCAGTGTTATATCTAATTCACTACACATTTTCAATGCCATAAGTGGAACTCCAACAAGCACAACAGTTCATGGGATGCCCACATCATCTTCAGTTGCATGATTGTTACATAAAGGAAAGTAAATTTTTCTTAAAGTGTGCGTGGATATGTTGTAACACTTCCAAACTCAGGATGATTTCAGAGCTAAATATTAGGCACATACAAGCCATGTAAATTAATACTAAAGACTGAGCACACTTAAATATTGGGGGAGGTGCAAGACTAGATAAATAGTGGTTAGTGGTTATAGTTCTGTAGAAAAACAAAAGGGCGCACATATATTTTTGAATTTTGCTGGCAATGTTAAAAATTTTCACAATGTCTTTACAGAGGTGTGTGTTGGAAACTTTATCATGGAAGTTAATTTCTCTTATTCCTTTGAAAGTATTTTTCAAATTAATGGCACATTACAGAAAAAGTGTTTGTGGAATGTAAGTTTGCATATATATAATGTTCAGGTGTTCTTTTTATGTATGGCACATACTGATTGATTCCAAATACAAGAACTATTTTGGGACTAGATAGAGACACTAGTTTTTTGGGTTTAATGGAACTGACAATAGTAGTTTTTGTACCATTGGCAAATTGCTGTGCTTCATTTTATACCTTGTTGGCATTTTGATAGTATGTGAGCTTAAAGCTGATTAAAATAATTAAGTACAACCAAAGGTCTGTATTAATGAACACCAACTTATACTTTAATATTATTAATAGTAAATTGATATGTACATATTGTTTGTTAATACAGTCCATGCATTCTGTACATAAATTAATTACATTTCTAAACATTTTTAATACTCATACCAGCTCTCAATCCTCTGCTTTAAGTTTGTGATAATTTTGTGCTCATTCTAGGTATATGCTATATATTTGATTTTACAGCTGTTTATTCTTGTATATAAATAAGTGCAATACAAAGATGTATACAGTCTTTGCTATGTTAGGTTTATACACTGTTTAAAAAATCATCTTTTTGCCAAAGTGATGGAGTATGTAATTGGAGATCATAATTACTGCGGTAAATGGTGGTGTAATTTAAAGCTTTTACCATATTATTATTCTTTTAAGACATTTAATTTAGTAATTTTATATTTGGGGAAATAAAGGTTTTTAATTTTATTTAACTGGAAACACTGTCCTGCTGTACTACATTAAACATTCTGTACTATATCTGTATTAAAAAAAAACAAACAAACCATGGCTAACTTCTCTGAAGTGTTTGTTGGTTCTTATTGTTTTGGCCTTATCCATAAAGGGGCAAAAAAAAGATGATGATTTATTTTTTTAAAAAATCAGTTTGCGACACACAAGCTTTAACCCATTTTGCACTTTGGAATATTTAAGGACTTCCACACTGCATGTATAACACAATATGGAAGTTCTTTTGAATAAATTCTCTGTCATAAAGCTGTTGCATCTGATTTACTCCTACCCTTTCATTGTTGTTAACTAAAACCTTCATAGAAATTCTACCTACTGTAATGCTGCTATCATGAATTTACCAAAGAATGTCTGATGATAAAGTGTAGCTCTCCCCCTCCCCTTCAAGAAAAGAAAAGCATTAAAAAAGTCTCTCACCCTTGCTCCATGTGATATGCTACCATTTTCATTGCTGGAGAAGTGAACTTCTGTGTTGCCCTTGTATAATTATGATACTTTGAGAGAGCTCAGTGTTGTTTTATACATAAGCTTTGTGAGAATAAAAATTCTTTAGGTGAAAAATCCAACTCTCCAACTTCTCCTGAGTAGCCTTCTGCAGGCATGTTACTATATGCATGTACTTATTTAGGCGGGGGAAAAACGGAAAAGTTGCTTGTAGCCAGTGATTGCAAGGCTGGGATAAGAGTCATAAAATCATAGAAAAGTAGGGCTGGAAGGGAACTCCATAGGTCATGTAGTCCAAACCCCTGCCTGAGGCAGGATGATCCCATACAAACCATAATCTAAATTCTGTACAAGTCTACTGTAATCCCTGACACAACATAGACCTAATACCCTAACCTGCCTCAGCTAAGGCAGGGGAACCATAGCAGCCAATGTCCTGCTTCTATAAAATGCTGTCAGTATATGCTGTAGAGATCCTTGGTTCAGGGTCCCCTGCTACAGAGGAAGGCAAAAACCCCCACAGTCCACACCAATCTAACCATGGGGTAAAATTCCTTCCTGAACCCAAATATGGTGATCAGTCTGACACTGAGCAAAGGGGCAAAACACTCTATCTGGGATCCTCCAGCTTTGGTCCCAGCAGTAGCGTTGGCTCTGCTGGGACCAAAATCCCCTGCCTTGGCTGTAGCCAGTGCCTCTGAGGGAGGCTTAAAAACACCGTGACACACAGTAGAAAAGGGAGGGCAGGGGCAACTAGCAAAGCCCAGAAGCATGGGAAACACTCATAATTGAACATAGGCATAGAGGCTGGCCAACCTCTTCTTGAGCACCTCCAGTGATAGAAAGTACACAGATTCCTGAGGCTTTACTATTCTAACAATGAAGTTTTTCAAATATCCCATCTAAACTTACTTTGCTGCAAATTCAAGCCATTGGTCTGTGTTCTCCACTCTGCGGCAAGAGAGAAGGTTTTATCCCACTTCTTTCTGGCAGCCCATCAAGAGATAGTATCCACCTGATGAGGAGAGGAAAGAGCATCTATGCAGACAGGCTTGCTAACCTGGTGAAAAGGGCTTTAGGTTCACCAGGGGATGGAGACCAAAGCCCTGAGATAAATGGGGAAGCAGGTGAGCTGGAGGAAGCACAAGCAGGAGGGGCCAACAGGGGAAGCCGTCTCATTCTTCCTGAGTAAGTAGGGCAGTCAGCTAGCCACCTCAGATGTCTATACACAACTGCACAGAGCCTGGAAACAAGCAGGAAGAATTGGAAGTTCTCACACAGTCAGAACTATTATGTGGTTGAAATAACAGAGACTTGAGAGAGTTTGCACAACTGCAGCATGGTCATGGATAGGTTTAAACTGTTCAGGAAGGACAGGCAGGGGAAAAAGAGGAGGAGTTGTGCCTTATGTAAAAGCTGTATGATTGCTCAGAGCTCCAGTATGAAACTGGAGACAGGCCTGTTGAGTCTCTGGGTTAGGGTCATAGGGAAGAACAAGGATAATATCATGGTGGATGTCTGCTATCGACTCCCAGGCCAGGTGGATGAGGCTTTCATCAAACAGCTAGAAGTTTCTTGGTTCTCATGGGAGACTTAAATCACTCTGAAATCAGTTGGAAGGGCAATACAGCAGTGCACAGGCAATCTAGGAAGTTTTTGGAAAGCGCAGAGGACAACTTCCTGATACAAGTGCTGGAACAGCCAACTAGCAGTTGTGCCCTTAATTGACTGCTCAGTAGCAGAAAAGAATTGGTGGGGAATGTAGAAATGGATGGAAACTTGGGCAGTAGTGGCCACAAGATGATTGCTTTTAGGATCCAGAGGAAAGGAAGAAAGGAGAGCAGCGGAGTAAGGACTGTGGACTACAGAAAAGCAAACTTCGACTCACTCAGGGAACTGATAGGGAAGGGAGTCCAGGAAAGCTGTTTGTACTTTTAAAAAAACCTTACTGAGGGTACATGAACAAACCTTCCCAGTGTGCAGGAAGGCTAGCAAGTATGGCAAAAGACCAGCTTAGCTTATCAGGGAACACATGAAAAGGAAGCTTACAAGTGGAACCTTGGACAAACAACTAGAGAGGACTATAAGAGTATTATTCAGGCATGCAGGGATTAAATCAGGAAGGCCAAAGTGCAACTGGAGTTGCAGCTAGCAAGGGATGCGAAGGGTAACAAGAAGGGTTTCTACAAGTATGTTAGCAACAAGAGGAAGATCAGGGATTGTGGGTCCCTTACTGAATGAGGGAGGCAACGTACTGACAGATGATGCAGAAAAGGCTGATGTACTCAATGCCTTTTTTACTTCAGTCTTCACAGGCAAGGTCAGTTCCCAGACTACTGCACTGGGCAACACAGTATGGGGAAGAGCTGAGCAGCTGACAGTGGAGAAAGCAGGTTAGGGACTACTTAGAAAAGCTGGATGTGTACAAGTCCTTGGGGCTGGACAGGATGCAGCTGAGGGAGTTGGCTGATGGATTGCAGCACTGCTGGCCATTATCTTTGAAAACTTGTGGTGATTGGGGAGATCCTGGACAATTGGAAAAGGGCAACTATAGTCCTCATCATTAAGTAAGGGAAGAAGAAGGATCCAGGGAATTGCAGGCCAGTCAACCTCACCTCAGTCTCTGGAAAAATCATGGAGCACAGGTCGTCAAGGAAAGGAATCCACCGCTAAGTACTTGGAGGGGATGATGATTTAGAATGGTCACCATGGATTCACCAAGGGCAAGTTGTGTCTGACCAACCTGATTGCTTTCTATGATGAGATGACTGCCTCAGTAGGTGCAGGGAGGACAGTGGACGTGATATACCTTGATTTTAGCAAGGCTTTTGATATGGTCTCCCACAACATTCTCACAGGCAAGCTGAGGGAAGTATAGGTTTGATGAATAGACTGTAAGGTAGATAGAAAACTGTCTGGAGGGTTGGGCTCAGAGGGTAGTAATCAATGGCTCAATGTCTAATTGACAGCCAGTATCAAGTAGAGTGCCCAGGGGATCAGTTCTGAGGCCAGTTTCGTTCAATATCTTCATAGATGACCTGGGAGATGGGATGGAGTGTACCGTAAGTAAGTTTGCAGATGACACCAAGCTGGGGGGAGTAGTAGGTATACTGGTGAGTAGGACTAGGATTCGGAGAGACATCAACAAATTGGGTAATTGGAACAAAATAAATCTCATGAGGTTCAATAATGACAAGAACAAACTCCTGCACTTAGGGCAGAACAAATCCCATGCACCAGTACAGGCTGGGGACTGATTGGCTAAGCAGCATCTCCACAGAAAAGGACCTGGGGGTTACAGTGAATAAGAAGCTGAATATGAACCAACAATGTGACCTTGTTGTCAAGAAGGCTAACAGCTTACTGGGCTGCAGTAGTAGGAGTGTTGCCAGCAAACTGAGGGAAGTGATTATTCCCCTCTGTTTAGCACTGGTGAGGCCACATCTAGAGTACTGTGTTCAGTTTTGGGCCCTCCACTATAGAAAAGATGTGGAAAAGTTGGAAAGAGTCCAGCAGACAGCAAAAAAAATGGTTAGTGAGCTGGAGCACATGACTTGTGAGGAGAGACTGAGAGAACTGGGCTTATTTAGTCTGGAGAAACAAAGACTGAGAGGGGATTTAATAGCAGCCTTCAAGTCCCTGAATGGTGGTTACAAAAAGGATGGAGCTAGACCAGGAGTGGGCAAAATACAGCCTGGCAGCCATATTCAGCCTACCAATTAATTCTGTCCCTTCCACAGTGCCAGCAAGGGCTGGATTTGGAGCCACTGCCACCACCCACCTGTGGGCCTCTGGTAGCATAGCAGGGGATGCTGAGTGGAAACAGCCCTGGTGCCCACCCTGCACCATGCAGCAGCCTGGGAAATGGAGTCTGACCCTACAGTGCCAGGCAGGCAGGGCTGCTTCCACGCAGCATTTCCTGCTGTGCCAGCAGAGGCCAGAGCCCTGCCTTTCTGCCTGGCACTACACAGCAAGGGGGGCAAGCAAAGCGAAGAACTGAGCCCCCCCTGCCCTAGCTCTGCCCAGCTGGGGTCTGCACAGCAGGTGGGGTCAGGGGGAGGAGGTCAAGAGAGAGGGGCATACTCCCCTCCCCCTGCAGCCCAGCTCTGTGGAGCTGCAAGTGCCAAAGCTGCACCCCCAACATATGTCTGTCTGCTGGTGTCAGCCAAGCTGGGCAGGGAGGAGTAGAAATACAGCCCCAGGCAGACTCATGCTCCCACTTCTGCTCTGGCATCAGCCTCAGCCCGGCTGCATGGAGCTCGTGTGAGCACGCACACGTACTGCCCTCAACAGGTCACCAAAACTTGTTAAGTGGCCCTTCAGCCCAAATAGTCGTGCACCCTGAGCTAGACTGTTTTCAATGGTGGCAGATAACAGAACGAAGAGCAATTGCTGTCAAGAGAAATTTAGACTAAGTATCAGGTAAAACTCTCTCACCAGGAGGGCAGTAAAGCACTGGAACAGGTTACCCAGAGTGGTTGTGGAATCTCCATCCTTGGAAGCTTCTGCGACCCAGCTAGACAAAGCTTTGGCTGGGATGACAAAGTTGGGGATGGTCCTGATTTGAGCAGGGGGTTGGATGAGATGACCTCCTGAGGCTCTCTTCCAACCCTAATTTTCTGTGATTCTGTATATATACGGTAATGTAAATGGTGAAAAGTAAATCAGATGGTGAAAACAAAAGCCAGTCACTCATAAGAACACTTCTGCCTTATTTGTAATTATATGAGTTGTAGTAAAGGAGACTGAGTACTGAAAAATAGAGCAAAGGTTCAATATAGCCTTTTTTTAAACATCACAATTTGAATTCACTAGTTGTGCTTTTAATTTAGATGATCTTTATGTAGATAATTTAAAACTCAGTTCTTATTCTTACTTTTATTTTCTCAGTGAAGACGCATTCGAGAAATTATAATCTCTGCATGTTATTAAAAAATTATAAAGCAAGAAACCAAACAAGCAACTATTTAAGATTCTTAAGGGCCAAGCAAGAATAGTTTAGAGTACTCTAAATTGAGAAAGGAAAGCAAAAGATAAGCTTTCTGTTAGCCCTCTAAAAACCTGAACGGGGGAGAGATTCCTGTTGTATAGAAATATTTCCTGCTGTTGCTAGAATTGTTTTTTTTTATTTTTGATCAAAAAACTCTGCTAGATAAAGGGAGGGGGAATAAAACCTCTCTTAGAATCCACAGTCTACCAAAGTGATTTAGCCTTGTCATGTGGCAGGTGAGCTGTAGCTTTAGTGTCAGTATAACTGTTTTTACATGAGATTTTGAGCACGTGGTATTTTCTCTGGTAGTAGAAGAGAGATCTAAATTTCTTACCTGTCTTTTTTAAGAAGACCATTTTATTTCTTTTCCCCCTGCAAATATGTTCTGAAAACTAACTGTTGCCATGTACCTCTTGAAATTCTCTTGTCACAACAGAACTCATTTGGTTAAAGATAAATGTTTAGGAATCATCCCTTGACATGCAGGTCCAAAATAAATACAGCTTTTTCAATGTGCTTTCCTAGGTGGGGAAGGATGTCCCTTTGTATAATAATCAAACTAATACATTACTTTTGCATGGTGTCTGTTCAAAGGCAACTCAAAAATACAATTAGACAGTCAAATGTTTTATTAGTAAGTTATGGAGCAGTCCTCTCCCTTATAGAAGGCTGCAGAAGATAAGCTAAGCTGCTTCTAAGCTCAAGTGGAAAGCTCTTGAACATCCATAAGCTTCAGAAGCAAGATACTGTGTAGTAGCTCCTACATTTGCACATCCTTCAGAGTCGGTGCCCCAGTCATGCTCCCTGCCCCCCCCCCCCTTCGTTATGCTACTCCTATGACCGAATTGTAGTATTTTAAGGCCTGTCTTCATGTTTCTAGCTATGGAAGGGAATCAAAGTCATGAAAGCCTTATAGTTCATGTTTGCCTCTCAAAAATGCTAAGTGTAAGGACTCTATGCTATTGCTGCCCTTATCAGCACAGGCCTTATTCCAACCAAACCCCATGTGCCTTAACCAACAAAGTAAAGAGCTTTGCGGTATGTTGGCTCCTTGTGCAGTTGCGATCTCAGCATTTGAGATGGTTCTGAGGCAGAAGTCTCATGCTACTGCATGAGGCAACAAGTACAACAGGGTGCTATCTTCTCAGTGATATGTTTCTGAGATATTTGACTCCAGGAAAGCCTCAAGGTCTTTGAATTTTTTCTCACTCAATTCATATGCTTGAAGCAAAGGATGAGAATAGGGATTCTGATTCTTCATATGCTTTCTGCAAGAATGTCACAAGGCTCACTGTTCCAGCTATAAAAATACTTCTTTGAAGACCAGCAGGAAAAAGATGTTTTAAAATCTGAGTGGTTTTATTGCCGTGAATATTGGTAATTCTTGTTCAGGAAGAATCAAGCGTCAAGTCCTGGCTATTGAAAACCGATGAGGCTCTGAAATGTCTTGCCCTCTCTTAAGCTATCTTGCCCTTTAGCCTTTATTTGCCAGATTGGTGAGTTTTCTTGATGGGGAGAAAAATCACAGTTGCTCTTAGATCTGCCACTTGTTTCTTGGTATATGAAGCAGGGTTTCAACCTGTATGTCATCACTGTCTAGCCTGTAACTGAAAAGAAAATACAGAACAGTCCTGAGGGAGCCAAGGCACCTCTAGACAGAGGAAGTTTGGCACTAGGCTCTCTTGTTCACAGGAGGTACCTGGAAAGAAACAGGTGCTTTTCCCCTGTAGCAAAATGAGGGTTAATGGAATTTGGGGAAATAATTGCACTTTACCCTACTGCAGTTTTGAATGGAAAGAACTGCCCCATCTTGCTGTGTTTCAGGCATGGAGGAAGATTGATCTGCTCTTTGGGAGGGCTCCCCTGGGCTGGCAGAAGTCCCTGGGCAGAGGGTGGCTGTGGAATGGAAGCAATGCTAACTGTGTTATACAGCTCTTGAAAAAAAGTGTCTTCACAGAAGGAGCACTTTTCATTTTGTTGCTTCCTTCGTTCTACTGGACTTACCAGGCTGAGAGATGAAGGAACAAAGTAGCTTGTGGGGTGGCTCTATTCCTGGAAAGATACACCCTGTGTGCAACTACACAAGATGCTAAAGGTGCAGTAGACTCATTCTACTGCATATTAGCAGAGCTGGCAAAACCCATGCTAGTGCGCAGTAGAATTAATATACTGTGCGTTACCATCATAAAAAGGTATGCACTGGTGCTACTGCGCATTAGCACCAATTATGGCCCAGTTATTTAGTACCTATAATTACAGTGTATGAATGGACATGTAGACACACTCACTCACTGTCTTTTATATTTGTTTTTAATTCTTTTTTTCCTGTGGAGAAGAAGAAGGGTGGCAAAAGGATTTGCTACTGCCATGATATGATGTTAGAAACCTTGAAATTGAAAGGAAGGGAGAGTCTAACACATCACTATTCATCTGGCCTTTTGGGTAGAGACTAGTTGGTGCATGGCTTAGTTCTGCTACCCACATGAAGATGAAGAAGAGATGCAAATTAAGCCTGTTGGATTGAGGGAGAAATTAGGAACAAGAAAGTGCTATGCTGGAATCCCTGGTATGAAAAGTGATCCTAGCCCTTATATCTAAGACATGAGAATGACAAATCTGAAAGAGGAAACTGATGGCAAAGCTGTAGAAAAATCTGATTGGAGTTCTTCAAACTACCAGATTGCAGTCTGAGTTTACCAAATGTTATAACCTTACTCTGTCAAGCTCAATAAAAGTTGTGCTACTACCAGAGTCAGTTTGTGATAAATTTAAAGCAAAAAGCAAACAAGGCCCAAAGAGAAAGAAGAAAAGCAGGTATCTCTATTCACTGAAAAGGAGGGGTGATCACTTCATTCTTGTACTTTGGGGCAGACATAAGCCTCTAGGACCGCTTATAGACATGAAAAAACCCCCCAAAACTCTTTACTTCCAGCTCAGTGTGCCCCTGCACCAAGCACAGCACATGCCCAAAAGAGGCATTGAATCAGTTTGACCTGGCTCACATCAGCTATTAAATAAAAGCACCAAAAAGCCCCAGTGAAGCGCGCAATCTATACAGTTGTTGGGCAACCTGTTTCAAACTCATGCATTTCCGCTTCTGGTAAAGCATCATTTGTTTGTTTTTTTCACGTCTGTCAATGGCATTTGGTCATGCAGTGGTGGCTGGATAATAAATAAGCATTTTGGAAATACATGCAATCTAATATGAAGGTTGAGGGGTTTTACTTCATTATCTATTCACTAACACTTACTTGCTGGCTAGTTATGTCCTTCTGTGCTTAGGATTGCCATATATTTCCTTATAAAGAGACAGACAGCACTTTTGTCTTTATACATTCCTTTCTTTGAGAAGTCGTCATAATTAACAAAATGACCCTGGAAACGTGAGAAGAGGCCATGATTCTAAGATTAAAACATACAGATGAAAGCATCAGAAGGTTGTCTCTGCCAAAAGGGAATATTTTTTTATTTGCTAACTGGGTATGTTAACAGATTTCTTTTTTAAACATTTGAAAGGAGCTTGCTTCCAGAATGTGCTGAACATTCACCCTCTGAAATGTATCTTAAGGAGCATGATTTAAGTCATGCACTAAGCACCCAAAAATTAACCATCACTGTCTAAAAATTATGTGTGTTTGTGTATACACACACATTCCACTTTAATCACAAACAACTCATCACAACTCTCTACCTGCCTAGCTGTTCTTAGATTACAGTTTATACCATAAGAGAAGAGACATTAATTTTTCCTCCACTTAAAAGGAGAGAGTAATTTTGAGAAAATGTGAATCTGTTTTTAAGCAAAGTGGAGAATCAGACACTAAGTGCTGCTTTCATTGGTGATAAGAAAACAGAGGCTGACCATGCAATAGGGTATTACAGGCAGAAAGGTAAAACAGGATCAAATTGGGAAGGGATCTGAAGGTACAGACATAAATTTATGCAAGATGCCATGCAAGTTAGGGACTCCTGGAGGAGAACAATGAGCCAAGAAATAAACTTGAGACAGTTTCATACAATTTTACCAGGTAGGAAAGGTTAGGTCTTGACTATATTTTCCAGAAAGCCACAACAAAATAAAGATACAGCCTAGATATATGGAACAACGGAGGACTGAGCCAAAGATAAAGCAAGCTTCCAGGATTGAGTGACAGGAAGGACTGTGACAGAACAGGGATGGACCTTTAAACACAAAAAGTACATACTACAGAAGCCTAAATACAAGGGGCTGTACCTGTTCTTTGCCTTAGTTGGCTCATTAAAGAGGTCATTAGAACCAATATCCAGGCATCCTTTTGTTGATAGTTTCACTGCTGTGCTTAAGTAAGAGAACACACCCTCTTGTGTTTCGTATTTAGACATGCTAAGATTATGTTAGTGTTGGGTGTTGTCTCTCAAATACCTCATTTTAATAGTTCAGTTTTTCTGTCCTTCATTGGATGGCTACTTTACACATTATGGAGCATACATAGATTTTTCTCTTTTACCTGTGCTAGAATATACTGAAAAATATACTTGTTCAAAGATCGGTATCAAAGGACACCCGTTCAATAAGTTCTGTCATAGATCTGAAAAGGTAACTCATGGAAATCAACCTAAATTGCGGAGGAAGGAGATTAATAAAGGTCTCTAAATCTATTTGAATTATTTGTTGGTTCCACTAGTTGTAGCAGTGTCCATTTTATTTTAAATCTTTTCACCGTGTTTAGGCAAGAGTCACCTACAGAATATGAGTCAGGTGAATTTATTAAAAATCCTTCCTGGGTTATGTGAATCTTATTTTCCAAATGTACTATGGTAGGAAGATTAATTATCCTAAAATATTTTACAGCCTGACTAATGGGGAAGACTCTTGTAAGGCACAATGCAAAGTTGGTTATCATCCCTATTACCACCACTGTAGTTACTGTTTGCCACCTAGAACAGATATATTTTAGTTTCTTATATATAATATATAATGCGAGTTGTTGCCTGGTCAATGTGGCTGTTGTCTGCTTTCAGGAAAGGTTTATGAAAGAATAAAAAGCTAGGTGTTTTGCTTTTTTTGTATTATGTGAGGGAAAAAAAACAGGTGGCTGTTCAGCAGGAAAGCTGCTGCTCCAGCCTCTGTGGTACCAGTTGCTTCCTTTATTCCCATGCGCACAGCAGGTTCCTTTTATCTTGATACTACTGTCTGTCTCATTTTTCATTTAAAGTGTTCTTTTCTGTTGCAAAGGTTTAAGTTCCTTTTCTGAGTGAATAACACTCCTTTTCTTTTTGATGAGAACATGAAAAGTTATTCCATTGTGCATTTTGCTCCTTGATGCAGATTTTTGATCGGTTTTCTCTGTTCTTCAAAGATCAGTCTTGTGCTGCTCTTTATAACATTTTCCCTAATGATCATGCAGTGTCTGTTTATGATGACTCTGCCTAGGAGAGGACAAAAAATGGGGCCCAGCATGCTTCTCGCTAAAAGCATCAAAAAGATGCCCCAGAAGTCTTGTCTATTTAGAGAACAATTAAAGGGAAAAGGAAAAGAGTGCAACTTAGAATGAACACCATGAGGTATGCTAGGTGATTCTGGCTCTGCTTAAAGCTTATCTAGTTGAAGGTATAAACTAGATGGAAGATCAACTAGATGGGTTCTTTGCAAGCCTAGGTTAAAGCCTGTATGTAGTATAGGTAGGAGCCTTTCTCATTACGCATTTAACCAACGTACAGAAGAACCTTCTGTCTGTCTTCTCTTCTACCACACTGCACTGAATCTAAGGGTATAGACATGTGCAACTTAATGCTGTGGAGAAGAGAAGTGTTTAGCATGTATCAGCCACTCAAGTAACCATGTGCCTGCTCTTATCCCGCAGTAAGTGGAGGCTAAACCACATCAGTTAAATCCTCAAGGAAAAAAGGTTAAGTTACCATAGTTTAACTTTCTTTTCTCATAGGGAAATTGCTGGTGCATAGATACTGCAGAGCAGCTGATATATCTGCCTTTCACTGCAGCTGATATATCTGCCTTTCACTGCTCAGTAAGTTATTCATAGTTACAGCACACCCCACACTTTCTCCTCCTGAAAAAGTCCTGTTGTAGCGGAGCTGACCCTGCTGGATTGCAGCTGAAAAAACAGAGTTAAGTTATGACTAGCATCAGTTTTATATACCTTCTCTTAATGGGTGTCCTTAGGCATTTCATACCTATAGGCAATTAAAAAAGGGGGAGGGTATTTCTGAAAGCATCTATTCTCCTTGTATTTGTTGTTTATCCATTATGCTCACCACAGTGATATCTGAAAGCCAAAAACAATCTTCGGGAAGACAAATCTGAAGGGCAAAAAGAAATTATGCTTAAGTGACTTGAGAGAAATTCCCTTAACATCTTAACAGCTCTGACCCTGCATTTAAATATCCTTTATACTTATTAAGACAGTGAGTCACAACCTTGTTAGACTCATGGCACCCCTCAGAAATGCCAGCTCTTAGCTTTCACTTATTTTTTTGACTACAGTAAAATAATAGAACAATTATTCGGTTACAGAGAACTCAGCAAGACCAAAACAGGTCAGAAAGTTTTCAATACTATGAATCCCTATTTGAAATCATCCATTAACCATCCAAGGTTTTTTGTGTAGATGTGCTATCTTATTAGACCAACTAAATAGTTGGAAAAAAATGTTCTTTGCTATCTTTCGTGCACAAACTCCTTTCTTCTCCCTGTGCCTGAGAAATGGCATTTGTGCCCAAAAGCTAGCAAAGAATATTTTTTCCAGCTATTCAATTGGTCTAATAAACAATATCACATCTACCCAAAGACCCTTGCCTTCTTATGTCCTTAGACCAACACGGCTACAACCAACAGCCCTTGTTAACCACATAGTGTTTTCACACCTATCAGTTGCATGGCACCCCATATCACCCCTAAAATGATCCCATTGTACCCTGGCTGAGAATCAGTTTATTAAGACACCTCTTCAGTTTTAAGTAGTAATGAAAGTTAAACTAGTTTAACATCTAGAAAGCAAATTTCAAAGAAAAGTTTTTATCATTTTCAATGGAGCTTGCCTGCCCCCTTCCTCCTCCTCCCCTCTCTCACATGTTTTGAAACAATTACTGCACAAGGGAAGAGCTCATACAGTTGAGTGTATACAGTGAGATTTAGGAATTGCCAAAATTGGCATCTGAGATGGAGAAAAGAACTCGACTCCAACATACCTTCCTCTGCTTGATTTTATCAGCACCACAGCTGCCATAAGAGTCAAACTGCTCAGAGAGCTGTCCAGGAATAAGTCATTTTTAATTGCTTGAATAATGAAGGAAACAGATAAGAAATTCTAAAGGACACACAGATAAATTTAAGAAAAACTCTGTAGGTAAGCAAAACTGCTCAATCAACACTTCCTTTCTCAGGGTTCTTTTAAATACTGATATGCTTACGTTTAACTTCATGAAGGTTTTATTACCCATCCTTAACAGCAGCAATCAATAGAATAGGCTATGATAAAGCAAACAGTGCTCACTTATGACTGGACTAACAAACTGGAAAAATTGTAAATATGATAGCCATCCAGGCTTCTAAGTCACAAGTCAATCATAACAGAGAACACTCTGGACAACATCATGGGACACTGTTCCCCTCTGACTACTTCAGCAACAGTGAGCAGAGACTGCAATGAAGAAAAACAGCTCTCCAGTACAGTGGTACTCACAGTTTTGGCTCTGTGAGCCAGGTAAATGGCATGGGGCTGGTCTATGAGCTAAATTGGGCCCCATGCACTGTGCTGACTCTACCTAGCCAGAGCTGAATGCTGGCTGGGCAAGGGTGGTGCAGGCCTCTGGACCTGATTCTGACATGTGGAGCCTGATCCAGCCCTGCATCATTCATCTAGTGTGAGGTGCCAAACTTGTAAGCATCACTGCACTGGACTACTTGGAATACATAATAATTGGTGGTGTTATTATTAATATTATTATTATAAATTACCGGTTACTACCTACTTAGGAAGGCTAAAGCAGTTAAAAGAGGTGACACTGCAGTAGATAGGTGCCACATAATAGACAAGGATAGTAATATTGTTTATAATGATTCAGACAAAGCAGAGGTGTAGAAATAAATCTTTCTATATTTGGATAAGTACTTCTTCATCCTGTGTTTTAGTCATTAAGAAGAATGTTGAACAGATCCTAGGAATAAATATTTTAAAATCAACAGTTCTGAAAAACTTTTACTTGATTTAAAATAAGTGATATACCAGAAAAATTCCAGAAGAGAAGAGTGCTATTATGCCCACACTCAAAAAGGGGCAAGATAAAATAAATTAGGCAGCTATAAGCCAGGTAGTTTGACAAATGCCAAGCGAGATAGAAAACTAACATTGGTTTCTATTTAAAAAAAATTAAAAAGGACAATCCATTAGTGCCACTCAGGAAAGTCACTAGCAAGGAATATGTGAAGTATCAAAATACTTTATGTAATTTTTTGAGGAAATAAGTTTGATTGATAAAGTTAGTTGTGTAGATGTAATAAACTTTTGTAAGGCATTCAATGTAATACTATAGCACATTCTCTTTTTTTAAAAAAATACCGTAATAGCAGCATGTTTTAAATTGATAAAGAACTGACTGGTTAGCCATTACTTTGAAATTTGTTAATGGAGAAGTATCCAATGGAGTTCCAGGGGACTAGAATCTAGTTGAGGGATCTAGTTTGGGATGGTCCTGCTTTGAGCAAGGCATCCTGAGGTCCCTTCCAACCCTAATTTTCTATGATTCTATGATTCTGTGACTGGTAGGGGCCTGGCACTGTTCATTACTTTCAGTGATCAAGAAGTAAAATTTTTAAAAAAATCACTATGACTTGTTTGTGCTGCAGATTGGCAGAATGGGATGGCTGACCTGATTCTTACAAAGTGAGCCAACTTCACTAGTCTATGTGAATATATGGATGCTTGTCTGCAAATAGTTCATTTGGTACTTAACTTTATAACTAGTTTAAGAACTTACCCCAGGGAAGTCTTCTTGCATTAAGTTAACCATACCGTTGAAGTTTATAGCACCTTGCCCAAAGCTGTATCAAATTTAACCTAGCTCCCTTTTATGTAGGATTTCATTAGCTTGCTACTTAGAGATAACTACAGAATATAGCAGTGTCACGGCATCTTAATGTTGTGTGTTTATATGCATGTTTGCCTATATTTCAATTTATTCAAAATCAAGTAGGGAAAGTTTAGTTTCTTTTCAACATTATTGTTAACAGGCTTCCTGACTTGTCCACGCAGAGTTATATAACAGCTTCTTGCAAAAGGTGGAAGAAAATCTGCCACTGAACTATGAGCTTCTACTCTCAGGGCATTGTCTGCTCTGAAAAGTCTTGGCTTCCTGGGAATTCCTTAATTAAAATAACTTCATTTTGAAGTATGTATTACAGAAGACAGAGAGATTAAAAGAACTGTTGGGTTTTTTTTTCATTTGCTCTTATTTCTTACATTCTATACACAGGTGTTTTCTGCAGGAGCATATGCAAACTATGTTTTAGTGGTTTGAAATACTAAAATAGAGCCTAGATAAATAACCAAAATGTACCTGACTTTGTACACTTTATATATTGTTTTCAGAATCCACTTCACCCTGATACAAAAATGCAGCAACACCTTGAGGTAAAGGGTGACTGTAGTTTAATGTACATTTCACAACAGTTGAAAGGAGGAAGTGAAGAATACCACAGCTAATTGAAACTGTTGTTGGAATGTAGGAAGGTAAAGTGTACCAAAACTGAAATGTAGCAATGGTACCTAGGCTAACACCACTCATCTCCACCTTTTGACCTTACCTTAGTTTCATGCTAATGAGAGTCAACTATATTTATTTTTAATGTACTTAAGACTTCTCTCAGGCCACCCTCCTCTAACTTAATTGCAGCTTCCCTTAACTAGAATTGAGGAAAAATATTGTGCATAACCAATAATAGGAATTCTTTAAACACCTTTAAGCACAACTCCACATCATCTTATTTTTTTATCTACAGCTTATAAGTTAATCATATGGGATGCCTCAATTCAGAACTTCTGTTTGCCTTTATTTTCCATAACTTTGTCATCTTGTCCATACTTTCTCCAAAATGTAAGGTCTGATCTAGGCATAAAAGATCATTTCCATCTGGAGCTACTAGAAACTAAGACAAATTTTCAGTCCTCCAAGGAAAAAGATTGTAATGACAAAAGAATAGGCAGATGGCCCTCTTTCATGAAAAAGGCAGAAAAAAGGACTATTACACTCTGGTTCTTTGAGCAGTGTGGTAGTGGAGAACACATTCATGGGAATATGTGTCCTTAGGATCAAATCAGTCCACTTCAGAAAGCAATGCCTTTTGTGACCATGTATATGCCATCCTTTGGAGAATATTCAGACCTGATCATTTATAAGGAATTATGGCTTCTGTCATTCTTCAGTCTTTTCAATTTACTGAAAGGACTTTTAAGTAGGAGACAAGGGCTACACATGTTCAAATGGTCTGGGAGAATTCTCCTGGGTTTGATTTCCTGGTAGAAACTTACCCAGGGACCCCTCAAAATCTATATATTAGTGGCATTTCATTTTAATCATGGAAAAATGTGGATTTGGGGTTACTTTTTTTACATAAAAAATTGTGTGTTTTTTTTTTTAAATCAGAGAAACCAGAATCCTTGGTTATTAGTTTACAGACTTGTTTTGCGAAATATGCATTCTTAGTTTTGATATGTTTGATATATTAGCTTTGAAACACTGCTAGCCTGACCTGCAGATAACAACTTAGGAGATCATCTTTTGCAATGTATATTTTAAAATAGTGATTTTTTTTTCCAGATTCACACATCAATGTATCCCCATCTTTTCCAGTAAGAGATGCAAATGAATCTGGCTATAATTATAAAGGTGATGAGGACAATGAATATTTGTCTTTCACAGAATATGTGATAAGCAAGGATCCTGATTTTCTCCGATAAAAAAAAAATCACCAATTTTGTTATTTAAAAAAGTTACCTAAAATCTGCATTTTTCCATAATTAAAATGAAACACCACAGATAGATAGATAGATAGATAGATAGATAGATAGATAGATAGATAGATAGATAGAGGGGTTTCATTTTGATCATGGAAAAATGTGGATTTTGGTTTACTTTTTTAAATCCAATAATTGGGGATTTTTTTTAAATCAGAGAAAACTAGGATCACTGGTGATAAGAAAACCTGCTACAGCCGAGTCATTCACAACCCATCACATCAGAGAAAGGCAGTCACTTGAACTAGTGAACTATCCTTTTGAGATCCCTAATTTGGTAATAACTGAACTTTTCCCAGTATCTAAATTTATTCTGAAGACATCCCATTTTACAGTAAGGTAATGGAAGCACAGAAAAACCCAGTGACTTGCAAGGAATTAACCCAGATCCAAACCCAGTCCAGTGTTTTAATACTAACACCCATCCTTGCTTACTAATTGGCGCACATAACATAAATCCTGTGTAATTTTCCTAACCTGAAATCCCAGAGTTACTGAATTGCAAATCTTGACATTTGGTTATGCAAGAATTCATGCTCTAGCCTTGTTTTGAAGCATTGAATGCCAAACAGCTTTGGAAAAATATGTTCTCTATTAATAGACCTGTCCAAAGAACCCACTACACTTGTTAAATTGCTCCAAGAGAACATTCCCTAATATAAATACAGTATGTTCTTCCTTTAGGTCAGGGGTGTCCAACCTTTTTGAATGTGGTGCCAGATCACCAACTTTTTATCACCCAGTCGGCTGGCAAGCCGTATTCAAAGACCACACAGGAAGTGGTGTCACATCAGGAAGTGATGTCACGTGACCTTTGACATCAATGAAGTTGCTGCGAGTGACAATTAAATGGGCCTGGAAATGTGGTTTAAAATCCAAAATAAAAACAATATAAAAGCAACAATGAAATAATACTAAACACTTGACTAAAATAAACACTGTCACGTAATGAAAGCAGCATAATGCAGATCAAATGTGGAAAAGATATCAGCCAGAGTGGAAACTAATCAAAGGTGGAGGGATGCGTCTTGGTGGAAGACACCTGCGCAGTGCTTTGCAGCCTCAGCCGTTCACTGCCTTGCAAGGGGCAGGAGGGAGGAGGGAGCAGGGGCTCCTCAGTGCATCCAAGAGGCTGCGAGGGAGATTTGTGGCTCAGCTGGGCAGGGCCGCACCTGTAGCTGGGCACGGAACGGAGCGGGGCAGGGCGGGGACAGCTGCTGCCACGCGTGGGAGCCCCAGTCCGAGCTCCTCCTTGTCCTCCCGGCCGCAGCCTCCCTGGGATGTGCAGGAAAGGTGCCCTCCGCTCCGCCGCTGCCCACCTCACTGCCCTGGTACCCGCGTGTGCCCTCGCTGCCTCCCATCCCCAGCGGCACATGAGAAGCGGCCCCCTCGGGACTCGGGGCCGTAGAGCCGCGGCGCCCAGGGGGAGACTGTCCGGGGGAGCAGGCGCCGCCTTGCAGTGGGGCAGGGCAGGGCAGCGGGGCTGGTGAGGAGGCAGGCGTGGGCCGGCAGTGCCAGCGGCCACTGCTTGGCTTCCTGCGCGGGACCGCTCCGGCAGCTCAGGGCACGGGCACGGGCTCGGGCTCGTGTCGGGGTGGGGAGACAGGGGCAGGAGCATGGGTGCTCCCAGACGCGCATCCTCCCCGCCAGCGACCGGCGTGTCCCGGGCCCTCGAGCAGAGCCGCTCCTCCGCCACCCGCCGGCAAAGTTCGGGGCCGCTCAGCAGCCGCAGCCAGCGCCGCCCCCGGCCGGGGAGGGGTCCAGCCCCGCGAGGGACCCGGCCGGGCTGGACCGCGGTGCGTGTGGGAACCTTGTCCCTTCCCCAGCCCTTCAGCAGCCATTAGGAAGCTGCTGAGGGGCTGGGGGAGGGACAAGGGGTTTCCCGTCGCAGCACCGCAGGCCACAGAAAATGCCTTGGCAGGCCGCATGGCAGCCCGCGTGCTGTATGTTGGACAAGTCTGCTTTAGGTCATTTATTCTCTTTTAGGATTATGTTCTGTGGTATAGAATACAAAATTATATACTTGTTAAATTTGAGGAACCCATAGAATAAATCTTATCTGCATAACTATTTAATATCAGTAACCCTCCACTAGTTTCAAACTCATTAGATTATATTGTTCCCCTTCCTAATACCTTCTCTGGTTGCCTACTCAGATTCAGTCCCATCCTGCAAAACAGTGACTTAGTCTGAGTTATATATCAGTCCAGACAGCCAGTAGAAAGTACCTGGATTTAAGGTTTTACCCCCAGTAGGTAAGGAAGGTGCCATGGATTTAAAACTTCAAAATGTTGGTGTCAGTGAAGTATGCAGAAGTTTAAATGCTCACCTGAAATCAAGTCTGTCACCTGGGATTTTTTAAGTCTTATGAGGACAGCACCAGTATAGAAGAGAAGGGCAAAATGTCTATCAGGAGCAGAGGTGCTTTTATCCCAACTAGACACCAAACTCAGCAATGTAGTGTAAGTTCCTAATGTTTATTAACTTCAGTGGAAGTTGAAAAATGTCAGCAGATTAAATCCAAAATGAGGAAATGTCAACAGAGGCCTGTTAAATTTACGACAAAAAGGAATTTTTTCAAAATATTTTCCTTTACGGAATAAGCAGAAGTTTTAAGTGGTTGGTGTCAGGGAAGCCTTGTATACATTTGCATTTTCTTGAGTTATGAAAGTGTGCTATAGGATAAAACACTAGATCCTATATGGTCTGAAAATAATAATAAAAGGATCACCTTACATCTGTCCCACTTCTAGGATTGTCTGGCCTGAATATCTGAGTTAGAATCATAAGATCCCTGTAAGTCAGGGAACTATGACTGTCCTCATTTTGCCTAAGGGAAACTCAGCTTCCGAGACTGATTATGCAAGGTTATACACAGCAGAACACTGTGCAATACTCAAACCAGGATTACGATGCAGGCGTTCACACATACACTTAATGTACAGTTCTTTACAGGCATTGCTGAAGTGACTGTATGTTCAAAATAAGTGACTTTGGATGTTTTACAAAATTATTTATTTTTGCATTTTTAGCTCTTTTCATTACTGAAGTTGTTCTTTTAAGAATAGGCTTCAAGATGCTTTGTTTTGTGGGAAACATAAAGGAAATCTGCTTGTGTGTTGAGGGGCCAGGGGATTCTATTTGTCCAAAAAAGGGAAAGGTCAATAAAGGTCAGAATTTGGTTAGTAAGTTTCCTTCCAGGAAATAAGCCTCATTCTCAACTAGTTATCTCAGGGCACTGCTTATGAACCAGAGAACACGTGGAAGTGAGGTGCACTGTGGCTCCTTTAGTCTTACTGCCCCCTTTCCATTCCCCCTCCCCCCCACTGATTGGTGGAGGGGCCCCACTTGCAGCTCGCTCCTGATCAGCAGAGAAGGCAAAAATTGCAGTTGTAAATATGGCACTGTTTCTGCCTCCTGCCACTGATTGGCCAAGGGGCCCCAGACAGCCCTGCTGTTTGCTGCTGACTGACAGGGAGGCAAAAGTGGTGCCAAGTTTAAAACCGCGATTTTAGCTTCCCTGCTGATCAGGAGGGAGTGGCGGGGTCCTCTGTTAATCAGGAGTAGGGTGGAGCAAGGGACAAGCAGGGGAACATGCAAAATTAAAGGAGCCACCACATACTCTACTTCTGCCGTGAATTCGGTAGGTCCCTACCTCTAGGCCAGCGGTATGACAGGAATTCCCACCCAGCTATATGGGAATTCAAAGCTGTTCCCATCAAATAGATATTATGTGGTCTCTCTATAAGATGTACATGGTAGATCTCAGTTCTAGCTCTCACATAAGAAACTTACTATCATGCACCTTGAAGTAATAGGTGGACCTACTCAAGAGGCCACAGATTTTAATAGACTATGGAAACTGAAATCCCCAGGTTGTTCCTAGGGGAAATAACCTCAAGTCTTCCTTCAGACATGCTGGCAGGGTGTGTATACCTTTGTTTTCTTCACCAGGTGCCCCCAAGCACTATAGCAACACATTGTTTTTCCTAAAGCCAGACTTTACAATATATATGTTAAAAACTTGCAAACAAGCTCCTTAGATAAATTATCTGAAGTGTCACCCACAGAAACTATAGCTAATTGGCATTACCTTCAACTCAGTTTCTCAAGACAGATGCTTACAGGTTCTGCCTCATGCCCTTATTTGCTGCAGAGGTGACTTTAATTATGCAACTTAATCAACCACAGGCTCTGTTAAACTTGTGTGTGAAACTTAAGGGCACACATTGCAATAAACAAAATGCCAACTATTCTTTTGATAGTGGATGACAGTAAAAGTTAATTCCATCTTCATTGTTACTAGAATGTTCACATTTTGTGCTAAACATCCATTGTTACATGACAGGCAAGATATTAGCTCAGACAAGGTAATTCACTTAATTTCTCTGTTCCTTAGTTTTTCATGTGTAAAATGGGAATAACAGTATTTGTCAGGACAACTCTATAAATGGGTGGCAGTACTCAGCTATGCAGGCTACTGAAGCCATAAAAACCTGTGTAAAGATAGCCCTACTACGGCGATGACTGGGTTTCTATCTTAATGCCCCGAATCAGCCATCAATGTCCCTTTCTTTAAACAAATACTGTATCTTTACAGAACAGCATTAGCAATTTTTCAAATCAGCTATTTCACATTCAAAAATATGAAATGTGTGTGTCCAGGAGCCCCTACCTCTGTTTGTTCTTAGAACTCACTCTGTATCTCTCAAGTGCATACTTACCAGTTCACCTTGTCCCTAGCATTGCTAGCTGCGGATCTGGTATTTCCTCTTTGTTAACTTTTGTTAGTTCTGAATCAAAAACTCTGATTCAAACTTTTTTTTTTAAATATGGGAAATGTAATCTAAGTGAAACAGTACTCATTTCTCTCAATCTCCTTTAATACTCTGGGATTTATATTGCTGCTCACTTCATCCAATTTGATGAGTCAGTCTGTGAACAATTACTAACGCACCAAAAAAAAAAAAAATATTATTCATCAGCTTGCATCCCAGCAATGCGGCATGAGATGATGATGATCCTACTGACTTTCATAAAACTTCAAACCAAGTGACCAGAGGCATAATATGGAAACACTGTGCCCAGGGCAACTCTCTCCCACCCTCTCCCATTTCCCCCACAACTTTTCAGTTTCAAGTACAGGAACAGCAGCAAGCAGAGAGCCTGGCAGTGTCATAGAGTGCAAGGCATTCTGGGAATTATAGTTCTCTAGAGTCACAATAAAGTTTGCTGCTGGCAGAGGGGGACTTTCACTTTATTGGTTTTTGGGTTTTTTGCTGATGAAGCCCATGTCTGAGGCAGGGAAGCTGAATTTGTAGGCAAAAAATGGAGGTTCTCCCGAGCAACAATAAACTCTACTGCTGTGCTACAAACCTTTCCCAGAATGCCTTGCACTCTGACACCCATTGCCTCTACTGGCAATGGGCATCACAGCGGCTGGCATCAGTGAGGTAAGCAGTAGCCCTGGGGGTGGGGGGAAGTGCCCCCCACAATTCCTGCTCCTTCTGGTGCCCCTCCCCTTATGCGACACCCAGGTTATGTGCCCTGCTCACCCACCTCATGCTACACTACTGAGTGGCACTCAATGACAAACTAGGATAACCCATTAGTAACAATTCCCACCCATGTATCTGAACATGTTGTTTGTGCTAGGCTATCATCTTGGAGAGGATAACTTGCAACTAAAACCTACACAACCTTAAAAAAAAAAAATCACACATTGTACCTTCTAACATTGTTTGTATCACGGAGTGCAATTCATTCCTCAGCCTTGAAATCTGACGGCACCCAGAGCAGGTACATTAAATCTCTTCCAACTATTTTGCTGGTTCTGGGTTACTAACATTGAAGAATTGTATCATGCCTTGAAAAGGCACCGTTTCCTTTGGTGTCAAGTTCAAAGCTTGGTAGGACAAAGGAACATTGTCTTCATATTATTATTATTTTTAGTAATCATGGTGGACAGTACATCTCTTGAACTAGGTTAAAGAGGCCACATTCAGAAATATAAATCCTCACTACGAACTTTCAATGAAACTGGCAAAAGTAGAAAATGGCCTCACAGATGTCAAGAGTTATGCTAACTTACCTGAGCTGAACTAAGCGATCTCCTGTCTGTACGAGTGTCTAAGATGCAACCTCCTTTTTTGATCAAAGACTAAAATCCTAGTGCTCATTAACAGAATACTTTGCTATCACTGCTAGAAGGCATATAAAATGCTTTTTCAATAAAAAAGAGGAGTCCTCTGTGTTCAAAGATAACTTGACCAGCAGCCAGTCCCAGCTGGTCACTGCTTCCTAATGTCTCTGCACCTGCCTTCCTCCCAAGTACTTTCAGAAGTTAGGGGCCAGTGGGGTACTGTGGGTCTCTGGCACCCGAGGGCCAATGCTCATATTTGCGGTCCCTCCTACCCCGGGGATGATCTGAGCAGGGTGCGGGGCCCTGCCTTCCACCCTATGGCACTTTAGCAGGGGAATTAGGCAGTGCAGCACACTGGCTGCAGGGGGGAGGGGTGGTGGCTGGAATTTCCAGCCAGAGCAGCCAAAGAAAGCCACAACCTGCCTGGCAGGTGGTGGGCCACACACAAATCATGGGAGGCACCCCAGCCTCTCCAGCCGGTGCCCCCCTCCCGCCCCCCAGCTGGTGCCCAGGAGCCATGGCCCCTTCCCACCCCATGGTATGCCACTGTTAGGGGCCAGCAGCTGCTCCTCATTCTGGCCCTATGCTTTAGTATCTCATTCCTTACTTAGCTCTTTGAGAAAATGACCATTTAAAAAAATCTTTTTACCTTCTAGGGCCAAGTCCATGTATTAGTTACACTTCACTTTGTGATGCCAGGCAAGACACCATATATTTCTGTGTTCTTCAGACTTCCCACAGAATTCCATGTAGCTTTGTTCCAGAAACCTAGGAACCATTATGTCACAATGTAGGTCTATTATGATTAGAGGCCTTGATTTAAACAGGTACCTGACTAAGCTACAGAAGCAGCAACCCGCAACAGCAGATTGTATCTATAGATTTGTCATCATTGGCTCTAAGAGTCAAAAGACATTATGCTCAAAACACTGCATTTTGCCCACTACCAACTCTATAGCTACTTCAGGAAGCAGGGCTGCTAAAAAGAAAGCAGCAATTGTGCAGTCCCTTCACAGCATCTGATGAGGTAAGCCCTCTGCTTATGAAAGTTTATGCATCTCTGATTTAGTTAGTCTACAAAGGTGGAAATCTACCTTGCCTTCTGACTCCAGACTAACATGGTTCTCTGATAATGTCTTTGCACATCTTGAATTTTAACTGAGAAATGGGAATTTTTTTAAAGCCAAAATTTTCATAAAGTGGTACAGACTTTTTTTTTTAATCTTACTTTTGGGATGCCCAAACTGAGATATCTTTAAAAGGCTTGATTTTTCTTCTCTTTCTAAAAAGCATGCCCTTTTCAAGCATCTAGGCACTGAAAAAAAATGAGGCACTCCAGTCTTTTCTACTTTTCAAAAGTTTGGCCACAACACACATTGCTAACAACAGGCAGAATGGGGGACATCAGAGAAGTAGCTTACACTTGAGAGAAGGGGTGTTGGTAAAACAAACACACCACATGCATGTGTGTGCATACATGCTATTGATAATGGGTGCCAGCTCACACAGCATAAATTACCATCAGAACCAAAAGAACATAACTCCTACCTTCACAGTTGGAAGTTAGGTTACTGGGCTCCACCTAGGAGCAGGTTGTGCTACCCTTGCTCATTTTGAACTGTCCTTTACTATCCAACAAGTAGCACTGTTGAATGTCAAATGGTCAACATATATATAAAATATTATGTAGGGCAATAATTGCAATGGGGTCTTTAGTTTAATTTATAGAAAAACTTTGCAGGTAGAACTGCACTCTTCAGCATTTATGGATTTATGGTGCTCAACCTATGGTCTGCTGGCTGGATTGGTCCCCAAAGTGACTAGATCCAGACTGCAGCATAGGGGATCCAATTCAAGCAGCTCAGTCTGGTGTATCCCCTTCCCTTCCTTGACCTGCACCCTCTGATCCCTTCTGCAGCCTGGAGATAAGCTCTCTTCCTCTCCTTCCTTTGACATTGGTTGCAACTCATGGTGCAGTCCGGTATAAAGTACCTGGCTCAACACCTTGAGCTCCTCTGGATTAAGCTTTCAAAACATTCATGAAAAGGAAGGGCTGTGATCCACTATCTAAGCACTTCTAGAGTGAGCAATGCTAATGAAACACAAGTGACCTTGTTAGTAGAGTCAACACGACAAAGTCAAGAACAGGTTCAGCAATCAAGTTTAAATATTAATTACACCTGAAAGCAAGCCTGTCTCTGCTGCCATGCCAAGGAGCTACTCGCACATGAGTCTTCCATTGCCAGTTTTGTGGCTGGCCAGACTGAGGGCAGAGGCACTGTGGAGTGAGATGCAACCAGGAGCAGATGCAGGAACGTGCAGTGGTGCACCTGCGCTCCCCTTTGATTCCTGTTTGGCCAGGGTTTGACACTAACTGCTGGCCCTGGCAACAACATTTCTAGTCACGCAGCTGAAGGAGTTGCTTTACTTTGCAGCTTATTACCACCTCCCTGATCCCTTCAGAGCTCTTCATTCCCCCAGTGTCAGCCACCCACTCTTCTCCTTCGTGGTCTTCATGTTCCACCAATGGAGTTGGCCTTTGCTGCCCATTAGCTGCTCCTGGTCTCGCAGCTCCTATTTCACAGCCCTGTGGCCTGCTTGTAACTTCTCCCAATGAAGCTGTATTTGTTTGTGTCAACATAGCCCAGGGCCAGGCCTAGTGGGGAACTCCCAGGCTCTTTCCAAGTGAAGTACATGTGCAGCACTGTGTGGGACCCCTGCCCTCTGCAAAACCCTAGAGCTCCCCATGGACATCACACCGCCGGTCCCAGCCCCCACCCCCAGCACACAGGCTCCACACGTGTCACATGGAGAGGAGATGTCTCATGTGTGTGTGGAGGTCTACCCTAGTGTGTGCGTCTGTGTGTATTGGGGGAGGGGTTACCCGTGTGTGTGCGCGAAGGCAGTCTACCCTATCTCGTGCGTGCGCGTGTGTCCCCTCCTTGGCTCTTCCCACCCCGCCCAGGCCCGCGCCAGCCGCCGGGAAAGGGCGGCGCGGCGCGGAGCGGCCCTGCCCTGCCCGGCCCCCGCCCGCACCTGCCCCGTGCACGGGGCTGACGCTGCCCTTAAAGCCGGCGCTCAGCAGCACATCTGCCTTCCTGCCCCGACACCAGCACCAGCAGGAGCTGCGCAGGCACCCCCATGGGTAGGTGCGGGCGGGCGGGCGCCTGCCCCGCCACCCCCCTCTCCGCGGTCCTCTCTGTCAGTCCCGTCCCGTCCCGTCCCCGCGAGCCGGGCAGGCGCGGGCGCTGGGGAGCTCAGCGGAGCCGCTCCCGGCTCGGCGGTGCCTCTGCTTGTGGCCCCGGATGTCAGCAGCACCTGGAGCAGCTGCCGGTGCTTCCCCGGCTTCGGCTTCCCCAGACTTCCCCCTTCTCTCCTGGTCCCCCGCCCCATCTGTAGCTTTCTGTAGGGAAAGAAATCAAAATCTGGGCTAACAAATAGAGGGGAGAGTGAAAGCTCTGGGGGGACACGTGCGCTGCCAGCCTGGGAATTCTGGCAAGGCAGAAATAATATTGTGTTTCAGCGGTACCTGCTGCTCCCTGTTCCCTGCCCTTGAAGTGCATGGTGTTATAGGGGGAACATCGTTTTATCTGTATCTGTCCCTCCCTGTTGGCTTGGGAATGGCTGTCCTAGGAATTAAGGTCACAAACTGTGGGTCATGAATCCAAATGGGGGTGGGAGGCTCTGGGTAGGGAGTGAGGGGCCACGCTGAGGAAAAGTTTGGGAAGCATTACCCTTGGATAGCCTGTATAGAAATGAGGAATTCCCTTGTTGGCTGTAGGTGGTTGTGCCTGACACTGCAGGGCTTTGCTAAAATATTTCATTGTATTTAATATTAATGTCTTGGAATAGGCAGAGTGAGAAGCGTGGTGTTGCCTTATGGCTAACTGAGGAACTTCCAGTTTGGAGCTGAAAAATGAAGGCAGCATGTTGGCAAGGCAGACTTCATTCCTGCTCACTTCTTGTCCTTTCCCTGGCAGGAGAGTGTGGGATGAGCCATCTCTGCAATTAGGAGTCTGGGGACCAGGAAGGACCATGGGAGGAAGTTATTTCACCAGTCCCACCCAAGGGATGGGTGCATTCCCCTCTTTCCTCATCTCTAGGCTGAAGAAGTAGGTCAATGGGTTCTTCCATCCACCTCAGAGGGGAAGGCTGGCTTTTTCCTTTCCTCTCCTCCTCCTCCCCCCCCCCAGCTGTGGCAGAGAGCTGGAGAGCAGCACTGGTGCCTGTCTGCTGCTTCCTTCACTTATTGGCATGACTGCTGCATCCTAAGGATTCATCTTTGCTAAGAAAGAAAAAGTGGGTTTGAACCCACATTGGCTAGGCTGTTTAGTAATGCATTAAAGTCCTAACTCTGACAACTCTGTTGTAGGCTTAAAGCTGTAGTGGGCAACTTTTCAGCAGGCATGCCACAAATTAAGCCCTAGCCCTGCCCAAGTGCTGCTGTGATTCCCTGCTCCCTCTATCCCCTTCCAGGTGTATGTGGTAGAGTTTGTGCTTGGGGTGCCAACATGGAGGTAGGAGGCTGCTGAGGGAAGAGTTGTCACTGCCAAAAGCCAAGGTAACTTGGCCCTACTACTGCTGCGGTCTTGTATGGTGGATGAAGATCCAAAGCCCTTAATTTGGTAGCAGCTGCAGGGCCAGGGGAGGATTAATCTGTCTCTTGGCAGTAACACCTGCTACCTCATGCAGCAGCATCCTGCTTTGCTCTGGGAGGCTCCTGCCTCAATTCCAGTACTTCTTAGCTGAGGCTGGCATGCTGTATGCAGCAATGTCCCATGGCTCGGGTCACAGGTCATGTGTTGTCCCCCCCCCCCCCCCCCCGTTTAAATCATGTTGGCCACTTTTTTTTTTCTTTCCCCTCTTGTGAGGATGGCCAAAAGGCTCATCTGTGCTTGCCACTTAACCTACACTGATTGATGCAACTGAGTATGCTGTTGTAGATGAGAAGCAGCTTAGTTTGACTGTGCTTAACGTCAGGGATTTTTGTTCTGGTACATGCTGGAATTGTGCTAAAATTCCATTCATCCCTTGTTTAGTTAATGGTATCAACTGGGTGCATCTGACCCAGTATTACCATAGTATCTGAGCACCTTTTGTTGTACTTCTCAGAAGCCCACCTGTGGGATAGGGGTGTATTATGCTAACTCTACATGAGGGGAGCTGAGGCACAGCAAAGTCTAGGCATGACTGACCCAAGGGTAAGGATCCCCTGGGTGGCCTAATTGACCAAGTAACAGTTAACAGCCTAACCATTGTGTGTAGGCTGCTTGAGACTGTTTTCAGAACACAAGAAAAGATGTGTTCAGAGGAGATGGGAATGAGTGTAACAGTTAGCAGGATCAGGGGCTGACCAATTCTGAAGCCAGGGCGTTAGACCAGGGGCAGGCAATTAGTTTGGGCAGAGGGCTGCTTACTGAGTTTTGGCAAGCCATTGAGGGCTGCATGATGGGCAGCCCAGGGCAGATTAAAAAAAAAAAAAAAAAAAAAAAAAAAATTAGAAAATTTATATTAAGGGGCCCCACAGGCCTGGTGGGCTGCATCTGGCCCCTGGGCTGCATTTTGCCCACCCCTGCATTAGACAAATGCTGAATTGTCCACTGCTTCAGCCTGGATGCAGATGCTGAGCACTGGTACATAACATAATCTGCATGATTGGTAACAAGAGATGGAAACTTCAGTCCTTTGGTTGAAAATATACCCACATTTCTTTCCACTTAGTGTGTCTCTGAGTGTGAAATGGATAATCCAAGCAGATGCTTTTCTCAAAGGATGAACCCGTCCATAAATAACTAGTTTAGATTGGTTTGGTGTTTAACCAGAGAATTAAAGGTGTCTTGTGTCTCTTGCTTTTAAACCATAAAAATATTTTGGAAACTATAAGATGGTAGGAACAGAGCCTGCTTTCTGAGGAATGCTCTTTTGCAATGGGAAGAAATTAACCAAGCATTCACTTTCCATAGAAAATGGTCAGGGCAGGGAATACTAGTCACTGCCTTCTGGGGTGGAGGTCAGAAAAAACATTTCCCCGAACAAATTTTATAAGTTGGAGTCCAGAATAACAATAGAAACTGGAAATGCTTCCTGGCTTCTGTGGGCTAACTTTACTGACACCTGCTTTTGCTTTCTCCCTGCTGCTTTCCCCAAACATTAAGGGAGGGGAAAAATTATCCATGGGCTCCATTGCAGCAAAAGTGGATGTGAGAATCTCTGACAAATTACACAGTCAAGGACCGCTAAACTGCTCATTCATGTCAGCAATGGCACTTCTGGAAGAGAGATGTATGAACAGGATGGCAAGCTTAAGAAACCAATGTAGGAAGGACACTGAGGGCTCGTATACAAGTGCCCAGAGGCTGCTCCAACATGCTGTAATTGCAGCGCATTGGAGCAGACTCAGTTAATAGGGTCTGCTGGAGTGGGGTAATTACCATGCTCCAGCAGACTCCAGCATCATGTGCATTGGAGTCCCTGCGCTGAGAAATGTCAACGGGGCACTTTTAACTAAAGCTCACTGGAGTTTTAGTTAAAAGCACCCTGCTGACATTTTTCAGTGCATAGATGCTGATGCACGTGATGTTCCGGGTGCTTTAATTAGCATGGCTCTCGGAACTGCACTAATTAAAGCACCCCTTTCCCACCCCGTCTCCTAGAGCATGTCTATAAATGCCCTGATTTCTGTATAAAACGAAGGCTGATGTATAAAAAATAATAATTTAATTGAGGGAAATTGGCAGATGAGCAGCACTTTTGAAAAAGTCATGTTTAGGCCCCTTGCTGAGGTATCTAACTGTGGCTTTGGCAGTCCTATTTACACTCTTATTTTGAAAATCTTGGCCATAGAGTATTCAAGAAACTCTGGTGAAAGAGAATGGGTGCCTGAGACTGAGATTATAAACTGTCAAGGAGCAAGTCAGAGCTACAACAGTTACTGCTCAGTTTTAAAAAAGGTGAAATATCCCATGTGAAACATTCTCAGACTGGATCAGTGCAACAACCTGTGAAAGATGTTGCTTCCATATCCCTCAAAAGAATAATGTACGGAATACAAGTCATGGAAGGGCTTGTATTCAATTAATCATTTCCAAGGCATAAATGTTAGACCCAAGTAAGTTCCTCAGATGTCACAGGAACACGTCTTTCCTCCTCCCCCCCCCGGGATTTTATTAAACTCAGAGGGTTCACCAGATACAAATCTGGATAACGCAGATCAAAGAGTATGAAAACTTCCGTCTTAGTTGATGATGTGGATACTGGACTTTAGTTTTTGCCAGGTAGGGAAACAAGGTGCAGTTCAGGAGGGGAAAAAAAAAAAAAAAAAAAGAGAGAGGGAAATAAATGCTTGAGGATTCAATGCCTGCTGAAAGTTTTTGTTTTTGTGGGACGGGGGACACTAACATGGATCAGCAATAATTAACTCTGAAAGACCCCTGTTCATGTTAACTGTACTTCATGGAATTGTATCTTATGAGTACTGATGAGGCCAAATTGTTTATACTCAAACTTTTACCAAAAACAAAAAACCCCGCAAAAACTCTGGAAATGAGACTGTCCCTTAAATGTGGGTTTACAACTTGAGGTACAGTTTTAAACTTTTTAATGTTGATAAAAGCAAATGCATGACTTGTGTGCTAATTCTCCATATTTTATTTTATCTGCATAACAACTATTTAGTTATTTGTCAAAATATTAACTGTAAAAAAATCATTGGAAGGGAGTCAGTACATTGTGCTAAAATTTAAAGAGCATCTATTATTGGGTATCTTTATGTATTGTGAACTATGGATTACATGACGCATCATTATGAAGAAAGTGATATTTTTGTTTACTTCAATCTGTTACTGATTTGTTTAGTTTGCAACTTGGGGTTTCAAAGTGCACCTCCTCACTTGTACTAGACCTTTGTCTTTTTAAGATAGTGCACTTAAGCGTGTGGTCCCACAAGAACTGCTGATAGCTGCTATACGTCTACGTGAACCTTGCCAGAGAAAAGGCAAACTTAGTATCTAGCAGCCTTCTAAACTGTAACCAAAGCAAGACCTAAAAATCTCTTGGAGGAGATTAAACCACTCAAAGTGGGCTGAGTTCAAGACTCAGCAAGCATAAACAAAACCAGCAAGGCAGTTAAGCATGCAAATAGTCTTATTTTGCCTTCGGTGAGGTTACTTCATATACTTCAGTGCTTCACCAGATCAGGCCACAGAGCTTAGCACTTTTTCAGTGTGCAGCTTGGTGTGAGCTTATTACAAGATCCAGCTTTTATTTCCATTTGCCTTTACCTTGTTTTCACTCTTTACTTTTACTTTAGTGCTTGCAGCATCCCAGCTGCGTGCTGGGCTGTTGCCCGCGCTCCCAGGTGACAGCAGCTACCTGAAGCCAGGACCAGCTGCAGCCAGGAGGCTGCAAACAGCTGCTCTGGGCTCCACAGCTCCAGCATTGGCTCAGTGCTGGCAGCAACAGCTCATGCACCTCGGGGCAGACAGTGTGCGCAGTCTCTGCCAGCATGGAGCTGGTGCCGGAGTTGTGGAGCCCGGCGCAGCTGTTTGCAACCTGCTTGCTGCAGCTTCCCAGAGCCTGGGCTCCGGAGCCCAGTTACAAGCTCTGTGCCCGGAGCAGGGGAGAGACCGGGGCTGCGCTGCCTCGGGGGCCCCTCCCCCACTGCCTGCTCTGACCCGTGGGTACACACGCTGGTTCGGAGCTGATGCCTGGGCTCCAGAGCCCAGCACAGCTGTTTGGAGCCTCCTGGCTGCAGCCAGCCCTGGCTCTGGGGAGCTGCTGCCAGCTGTGAGCCTGGGCTGGGGGGAAAGGGGCTTTGGGTGGGTGGCAAGGGTGGGAGGGCAGGGGCTCCTACTATGTACCCCCTGCCCTCATTTTGTTTTCTGGCATGCTGGCACTTCAGCACCTTGCAAGGTGGGCATTGTGGGGGTTTTCAGCACTCGGACCAAAAAACGTTCCCTACCTGTAAGACTGAAAATAAGTATAACTTCCTGATTTATGGTTGTCTTGCTGTAGATATGCAATACAAAACCAGTTAAGTTTGGAATCTTTCTTACAGACTATGAAAAGGCACAATTTGATGTCCAAAAGCTTGTTGTTTTTTTTTCCTATTCTGTTTTGTTTTTTAAAAAGGGCTTTCTGGGTGGTATCTTTTATTGAATCAACTGTGTGGTCAGTAGGGATGTAAACAAGCTTTTGTGTACCAAGTACCCTCTTTGGTGATATTGGAAAAGGGTGTCTGGACCCCAAAAGCTGGCCTACAGCTCTACCAAGTGTACAGTTGGTTCTATAAAACATATTACCCACAAATCCTAGCTGCTTGCATTTTTCCTCCACCATCAGACCTATGTCACTGCCACAACTTCTGTTCTTTACATACATTTTTTCCCTATAAAATATTTAAATTTGCTGAAAAATGCTGAGTTTATATTTAATGACTTATGGTTTAAGATTTTTTTTTTTTTTACCTGTTTTCCATCATCTCATTAAGAAATATTACTTTTTGGTTTATGTAAACTTGTTTCTCCTTTTTTCCCCAACAGAGAAAATGAAGAAGCCTAGATCATCAGCGGTTAGTATTTTTTCTTTTTCTTTTAAGAAGTGTTCAGTTGCTAGAAATGAGTAATCTTCCCTCAGACTATGCACAGAGACATGTGACCAAACGTGTAGAACATGGAATGAAATCTACTCGGTTGTCTCCCATTATACCACCAGCAGATCACAATCTATATTACTGTTTTAGGGCTTGGTTTGATGCATACAGAGGTGGATGGGGGTGCTTGGATTGACATCAGATGATTGCCTCAAATCCTGACTCTGCTCATCTGGAATCAGAGCTTGGTTCACAGTAGAATCTAGCTGCGATATGCTCGAAACCAGTGCTTCTCAAAGCGGTGGTCTGTGGACTGGCACCAGTCCGCGAGCCACCGGTCGCTGGTCCTCAGCGAGTTGCCAGGAAAGAGAAATATTTTCGGAAGCATAGCATTGATATGTCATAGCCCCACAGTTCGTACATTCCAACACTCCAGGTGACATCATGTCATGCGAGGTGAGGAAAGAAAAAGAAACAGCTGGTCACACACTTGCGTAGTGCTGTTACACGCAGTTGCTGCCACCGGCTGAATTGGGCACAGGTCCCTGGCCCACTGGAGAAAAAATTGCCGGTCTGCCACGTCGGATAGTTTGAGAAGCAAGCACTGTTCTAAACTTCAGTATCCAGTTGCAGTTAAACTTTTTTGTTTTTGTTTTAATCTGGACTAAGATAAAAATCAAGGGTAAATCCCAAAATAAAAACTAAGCAGGAAACAGCACAGCAAGTATCACTAGAAGTGTAGGCTCCAGGTTCTAGGCACAGTTATGTAATGCAGTTATACAAGCCTCTCATTTTGCTTGTTGGGAAACCATTGTTCAGAGGGTTGCTCTTGATGATCCTGATAGTATGGTACCCTTGCCTAATTCTTGTGAAATAGAAATCTTACTAGGCAGTCATTTGTTTCTCTGTGTCCTTTATCTCTCTTTATTTTTATTTTATTTTGTTGCAATGATTACAGGAAAAATTACTTGCATAGCATAGCCTAAGGGTTTCCTACATCCAACACATGGATTTGCATTAGCTTGTCTCCCGTTGGTGTGTGTTGGAAGAGTACTTCTTTACCGTTCAGCTATAACTTGCTCTTCTCCAGAAAAGTTGGTACAAAAACATTGCCAAAACTACACATACCTAGTACAGTAACTGCACTTCATAACACTGCAAAATATTGATCCTCACACAGTTGGGCTTTTGTGACTGTCCTGGACATTCAAACGTAGTATCAGCTTAATGTGATAGCTAGATGCTCTGTCAGAAGACGCTACTATCTACTTTCAGGGGAGTAGACTCGGGAAGTATTTCTAGCTTCTTCAACAACTGTTTCCCTTAAGCGCTACTAGTGATAACAGATCCATGGGCAGGATATCCTATGTACAGCTTCATTTAGCCTTGTTCGGTGTGTCTACACATTGCTGTATGGCGATGTTGCTAAAGTGCCATGCTTTAGTACTTTCTTTTGGAAGTACTAAAGCATGACGCAGTATGGGTGATTACTACGCCATGCAGGTGGCACATGCTTAGATTTCCCCACTATCTTGCTGTAGCTGCGTACTAGGTCTGGGGAGCACACTGCTATGATGACAGCTGGCAATCGCATGTAGACCCACATGATTGCTACCTCGCTGATGCACACCGTACAGCAACATAGCATGTTGCTACATCACCATAGGGCGATGTGTAGATGCACCCGTTGAGTGGTATCCCCTTGTGTTGCATTGTATCTGAATTATTAATGATCTTGTAAAAGTCTAAATATCAGTACTAATGAAATATTACTTACTTTCATGTTATAAAAATACCAAGGGCTGCTTTTTTTTTTTCCCAATAGTTTTTTTTTTTTTTAACTCCATAAATAGATTTGACCTCTGAAGCAGTGAATTGTGTAAACTATGCAAATCAAACCAGGTTCTCTCTTAGTTTGTGTATGGATATTGATTGCTTTGATGCAGCTAATTTATCATCTTTCTTACTGTAACTTACTAAAGCTGACATGCACAATTGCATTTAATTTGTGTTCAAAGATCTTCTTATACGTGGCCTCTTGTTGCCAGGGATATAGAGCCCTGGATCATGATTTCCTATGAGATCTTTGCTTGATAGCCTCATGATGCTGTACCGTACCCAGTAATAATTTGTCTTGGGGATAATGTCCAAAATGAGCAGTAGTTCATAAAATCCCTCTCATTTAGAACTAGATTAAAACTTCCTGGTCTCTAAGCAAGTTCTTTTTGCTTTCAGTAAAACATGCTGTGCATTATTGTTTAAAAAAAAAAAAAAAAAGACGCATTAATCGCAGAACTGACTAAGCTCCACAGACCAGATTCTTGCTGGATCTGACTTGATGTAGCTTAACTAATATCAGCCTAGCAGTGCTTTGAAATTTTGTGGTTTGTTTTTGTTTTTTTTTTTGAAGTGGTACAGCTTTCTGCAGTTTTTTAGACTTGGCCTATAAATGGTAAGCTGCAAGGAGTGTAAGTAGCAAGATGTGGAAGACAGTGTTTTTTTGTTTTTTTTTGTTTTTTTTTGTCCCCTTTCACAGAGAATTCTGTTTAAAGGACAATTTATGTTGCTGTTTTGTAGCCTTTTCTATTTTCAAAATGCTGCAGGTGTCTGTTAGCTCATTAGTAGCAGTTCTGTACATGATGATTTGGAGCAGAGATGCCCACATTTTGAGACTCTTAAAAACCTAGAATGAAAAATTACTTATAGTCTAAAAACTGCAATTGATTTTTACATATATGACTAAACTTACTGGTTCTGGCCAGAAAAATGAGAGAATTAAATAGCTTTGTTGGAATTTTACATGTTTCTATTTTTGCCTTTCAGCCAAGCTGCTTTGGTTTTCCAATCAGCATCTTCTTCATTGTCATTAATGAGTTCTGTGAAAGATTCTCCTACTATGGAATGCGAGGTAACTTTCCTTCACTCTTCTTTAGCTTTTGGTTTCAGTGGATAATTTCATATTTCTAACTAACTCCTTGTTTTGTTTTTTTGCAGCTGTGCTCGTTCTGTACTTCAAATTTTTTCTCCATTGGGATGACAACCTGTCTACAGTCATCTACCACACATTTGTTGCTCTGTGCTATTTGACACCAATCCTTGGAGCAATTGTTGCTGACTCCTGGCTGGGGAAGTTCAAGTGAGTGTTTGTGGGGGTGTAATCTAAAGCAACTGAATAGAGCAATTAAGTTTTGGATTGCCGTTTCAGGAAAGGGTTTCAAACGGCCAACTGAGTACAGAAAGATTCTGTGAAGACTTGGTATTAATGAATATAGATTTTTGAGAAGCTTTCAGTTTTAGTGGATGTGGCTCGGAAGTGGAACTGAGGAACAATTGCTTTCGCTGACTTGCTCTGTCAACTCAGTCAGAAGCATTTACAGGTTCATGGGAGTTGGGCACAGTCAGAAACTATGCAAATCAAGCCATAACACTTCTGCTTCCACTTTGCTCTCTGCTTCTCCTTTTTGTGCCTGTTAAGTGTTTGGAGGATTAGGTCCTAAATCACTGAAAGTCTTATCTCATCAGCTTATACTTTTGTACAGCTTTTCCCTTAAAGTAGCCTCATTGGAAGATGGGTGTTTGCAGAATCGGGGCCCTAGAAACCAGCGCTAATCTTGAAACAAAATCTTTTAAAGTCATTCTTCAAATTTTAATAATTTCCCAAGATGAGATTTGGTTCCTTACACAATCGCATCAAATTTCTAGAGCTGTTTACATCTCTTCCTGGAAATATCAACTGAGTTCAATGGTGCTATACTCTTGCTTAAAGGTGGGAACCTGGGACTTGAGTCAGTTGTGAGAGACCCTTTTTCTTAAATTCTGAACACCAGTTATCCATCTGTCCGTGTGCCCCCCCCTTCCCTGGGTTTAGTTAAAAAATTTAAAAATAAAAAATGGAAGAGGGAGGTTCATGAGGAAGGAAGATGGGCAACTTGTTAATCATTATTATGACTGAGGAGGGGTTAGTTAGTGTACTAGTAATTGTAACTTTATAGGTGAGGCTGGATCCTATAGCCACCCATCCACTGTATGTATACAGAATATCTGTGTGGGAGTACCCTCAGGGACACTCCATACTTGGTTGAACAGGAAGTTCTTGTTTGTGGAAGAAGGCAGATACCATTTTTGTAGTGTGCAAGATGTCCAAATAAACTGTAGCAAGCTGATTATGTAAGCTGTCTCTTATGTAAAAAGCCCTCGCCATTTCTAATATTTGTGCCGCCCAAACTGATGACAACAACAACAAGGCTCTTTTACAGTTGAATCATACAGATGGCCCTCTCATCTGAATGTCTTGCTGACCATTGTTAAAGTTAACAACTAAAATTACTATAAGTGACAGAGTAGTTTTTAGCCCTGGATATTTCAAAGATGTCTGTTTGGGGAAAAGTAGGATCAATTCTAGTGCTATTTGAGATGGCTCCTTGTACTATTTTCTTTTACAACATGAACATCATCTGCTTCCTGATGCACATGGCAGCCTCTCACTGCACATCAGATTTTGTTTCTGTATTTCTGAAACAGAATGTGTGGGGTGTTTTGGAGGTGCCACAAATTCCCATTCACTGAGAAATTTAAGCAGTTCCTTAATGTTAGTCACCTGTTCAAGTCCCAAAAAAGTTAAAAATGTAAGCAAGTCTGATCAACAAGTATAAAAACTTCACCTTAAAGTTATGAGCTAGTTGGTGATAGCACAATGTACATGCACACTTCACTGGCGCCTGGCAACTGAGAAAATCAGGCTTGCTGTTTGCAGCCTGCACCATCCAGGAGCTAGGCTTGAATTTCTCCTTCTGTAGATGTGGAACATACTTTAAGGTGAGGGAACAGGCTAATGGACTAGTCATTATTTCTGGAAATAGCTTGTTGTAGTTCCCATGCTTGGGATGGAAGATGATTTCCTTCCCCATCCCACCTTCTGTTTCAGTTTGGAAATACCAAGAAAATACAAACAGGTAGCATATTTGGAGTACAAATTGCATGTTAATGATAATGTAACATACAACTTAATTTTCACAACATGGTAAATATAACAAAACATCTTTTTAATCTTCGTTTTGTTATTTAAAAGTTAACTACTTAAGCAGTTGGATGCAATGCTCCTACAATGTTTTGTTAATGTACACAATATTTTTTTCTGGTATCTTTGTTGTTTGATTTAATCGGGTAACTAAAATTCCATGATAATATTTCTTTTAAGGAAAGTGATTTTTTTTTTTTTTTTTTTTTTTTTTATTCAAAAAATCCAAAGTGTACCTGACCAGGAATATTGATATTGCAAATTTGCCAAAATATTTAGTGAATAATATACATAGTTAACTCATGTTTGTTCTAACCAGTAATCTTTCTGTGCTCAACCCCTTTGTAAACTAGAAAGAAATCTGAATCAGTTGTGCAGATAAAGACAGATCTATTCTCTCCTCTTCTCACAACAGGACCATTGTCTCCCTGTCCATTGTTTATACCATTGGGCAGGTAGTTATGGCTGTAGGCTCCATAAATGACTTGACAGATTATAACCGGGATGGAACTCCTGATCGCCTCTCGGTGCACATGTAAGTAGCATTACACACTAATGCATGATGAAGCAATTTAGGTCTTTAATGAACTGTCCTTGTTGTCTCTTCAGTAAGAAGCTGATTAAAAGACACTTTTAATTAGGAAGTCATTATGTACATATTATAGAAATCATGCAAAAACATGGCCAAGACTGCTGAGCTTAATTGAAATGAGGGGCAGGGGGGGGAAAAAAAGTGACTTAAGTGTGTTTAGTAAACCTGTGGGGGGGGCGTTTTCCTGAGTTCCTACAGTTTTAGAGTAAAAAAGAATCTGTAACTTGTTGTTCTTAATAGGGTTGGATAGTTGTAGCTGTAAATGATTCAGACCTAGGCAAGAAACAAGGGGTTTTCATTAGTAATATATTTTATTGGGCTACCTTTTACAGTTAAGAGGTAGCAGAAGGTGGGACAGTGGGACCTTTTATAGACTAATTCAGAGGCATACGTTTTCATTACTTATGAAAGCTTATGCTTCTCCGAATTAGTTTTATAAGGTGCCAGTCTGCCCTACCTTCTGCCTAACTACTGAGACCAATACACCTAACACCCTCTCTGGTTGGAGAGATGTTAGACAAGCTTTTGGGCACCAGATTTCTTTATTCAGGTCACAGACAGAAAGAGGTATACTCCAAGTTAAATGTGTGTGAGAAACTAAACTACTACTAGGCTTCAGAATGAACTCTTGTAGAAAAAAGATGGGAACACCTGTGGGAGAATACTTTACTTTACTTTTCAAAGAACAATCACTTCATTTCTGACTGCACAGCCCTTCTGTAGAGCGCCTTAGAATATGGGGCCTGGGAACAAAAGAAATCATAACATTTATTGGACACTAAATGTAGAAAATGGTATCACAACTCCTCTAACTGGTGTCTCCTCTAATCTGGTAATTATACCCCTTTTCCTTTCTGAATGGTCATTCTTTTTATGTAATTAGATTTGTCTATTCAACTGCACTTTTTTTCTCTTGCTTTGGAGCCACTGCTGGTAACTTTTCTCTGCTCCTAGTTGACTGCTGTCCTCTGTTTCTTTAAATCTCTCTTCTTTTGCACATGCGGTTAAACACAGCTATTGTAGTATCTGATGTTTAACTTGGACTGTACCTGCTGCTTTTCCAGACTTGAGGAAGGCAGGGCAGGGTGTTTCATATAAATACTATGATGAAACATTACAGCTAATGAAGTAGGTTGTAGCCTACAAAAGCTTATGCCTATCTAGAGTTGGTCTCTAAGGTGCCGCCCAACCTTCTGCCTGACTTCAGACTAATGTAGTTTACGTACTTGCATACTCCTTGCTGCTTTTAAATTGTTTCTTCCTTTTATCCACTCTTACAGGATGTGTGCAAAACTGAAGTCCTACTGGTCTCACTTGAGGCAGCCACCTGTCAATAGCAGTTGTCTTAATTAAAATGAGATATATGAAAATCTGAGTTCTGCCAGGGGACACTTGGCCAAACAACTCCCTGGATTGAGATTAAAACTGAAAAGTGTGTAGTTTTACTCGCCCTACTGATTTCCTCACTGCATAGGGCCTCTGCAAGAAAGGATCTCTGCTGATACCTTGCTGTACATACTTCTGATTTTAAAGGTAGAATTCTAATAGCTCGGAAGGCATTATTCTAGCAACAATACCACATTCAAATTGCTTCATGAAAAATATATATTTTAGCTTCCAGATAAACTATATAATTATTTGTAAATAACAAGTGCGTGTTAAGAATTTCAAGGAAGAGCATCTTAAGGATAAAATATGGCTTACTACTTCCTTGTACCATAAGTTACCTGTTAATCGGGTTAATGCTGTGCTAGATCCTACATTGCACCTCCCTGAGATGCAGCACAGAAGGCATAAACCAGTATGAGCTGAAGAAAAAATAGTCTGATACTAACTTTCCACTCTCTGGATTCCAAGATACTTGAGTCTTCAGTAGTTCCTAGTACAGGACAGATCAGTACCAGGGCTGCTGTGGTCTGCTCTGAAGTAGAGATCCACTGTAATATGAGCTTTACAATCACTTCCCTTCCTGTTCCCTTAGTATTTCCTTGCATCTCTTGAAGCATGCCCTCCATGCCAGTGCCTGCAGTTGGGGCAATGTAGGGCTGCTTAATTCAGCCCCATGCTGCTACCATTTTGAGGATAAGTGTTCTTTTACTTCATACCAGAGCCTGGTTCTATGACACTGCTGAATGGTAGGACATCCATTAGTTAAACATGCCTTTCTTTAACTCTGTAGCAAGCTTGGACATTCTTCCTCACCCAATATTCCTTTACATGCTCTTAAGAAAACAGAATGATATTTCCCTTTATTGCAGTGCTCTCTCTGTGGTCGGCCTGATCCTGATTGCTTTTGGTACTGGTGGAATCAAACCCTGTGTAGCAGCATTTGGTGGAGATCAGTTTGAAGATGATCAGGTAACAATATGTATGAAGCTAAGTGCAACGCGTGTATATCATAATTAAATAAAATTTAAATATTTAACATAAACAATCATATTTATCTATGTTTTAAGCAATAGATACATGCCTGAAAATAATTTGCATATTTAGATGTGCCCCTTCTTGTAGGAACTAGATATTTGAATAAGAGCTATATTCTTCTCTTGGTGTTTATACCTCTGCTTTGAGCTCTCCTAACAGTACAACTACCTGGGTTGGGGGTTTGTGGGAGGTGTTGCTGATTACTTCAGGTAAAGGGGTGCCAAGAGCTGGGGGATGGGCAGGCCAGGAGTCTTATCCATTCCACAGACTACCTCTAGAGCAGAGTTTCCCAAAGTTTTTATGCCACAGCTCGGCAAACCATGGCCCAACAGTCATAGCTGACCACAGTTGGAATTTCTGGCCAGAAGATCCCTAGATGCTAGGGTCAGAAGGGACCTCAATAGATCATCGAGCCCGACCCCCTGCATAGGCAGGAAAGAGTGCTGGGTCTAGATGACCCCAGCTAGATGCCTATCCAGCCTCCTCTTGAAGACCCCCAGGGTAGGGGAGAGCACCACCTCCCTTGGGAGCCTGTTTCAGACCTTAGCCACTCGAACTGTGAAGAAGTTCTTCCTAATGTCCAGTCTAAATCTGCTCTCTGCTAGCTTGTGGCCATTATTTCTTGTAACCCCCGGGGGCGCCTTGGTGAATAAAACCTCACCAATTCCCTTTTGTGCCCCCGTGATGAACGTGAAGATGGGTAAGGATACCTGCCCCCCCCGGCCGGGGGATGGGTGGGCTAAACCCTGTGCTGATGCAGGCCCTGCAGAAGGAGCTGCAGCCTCTCTGCCTGGCTCTGGTGCGGGCTGCAGTTTGCCAGTCCACAGCCACTTCAGGCTGCAGCAGGGCAGCTGCTGGACCAGGGGATTGAGAACCCCTTCTCTAGAATCTTACCTGCTGCTGTGCTGTGGTCTACCTACCCCAAGTATTGCTACAACAGCAGCTGCAGGAGGCAGCTGAGAGGAGCTGAGGAGGGTCAGCCCAGCCCCACAGGAAGCTGCACAAACAGGCATGCTCTGGGCCCTGGAGTGCAAGTTCCGCATGGGAGTTCACGTGGGAGAGGCACGAGGCTCAAGGTGGCAAGCATGAAAAGAAGTATCGGTGGGACAGCAGTAGCCCAGGCTACTACCTGTGCGATGGTGAGGCACTGCATCCTGAAGACTTTCCACCCCCCACCCCCTGGCACCACTGAGGCCTCTACCCAGATAGAGCCAATGGCTCCAGTCTCCACCCAGATGGAGCACCTGGCTCTCGGCTGTGGGGGCTGCCTGGCATGAATGTAGGCATCTGAGGTTGGGAGCATGGACACCTTCCCTTGTGGGGTATGCTCCACAGTAGAGTCCCTGGAGTGCCAGATAGGGGAGCTCCAGACTGCAGTGCAGATGCTGTGTTATCAGAGATGGCAAAGAGGAGATTGATGCGTACCACCACACTCTTTGCCTGAAGAATGAGGAAGGAAGAGCAAGGAAGGCTAGCAGGATGAGGGTGTACAAGAGGAGCCCCTGTGAAGTCCAGCCAGGGGTTGCTTGGACAAAGGTAGTTTCCAGCCCCAAGGTATCCTGTACCAGGGTCACCACCCCTCTGAAGCTTTAAAACCGATACAAACCTCTCATGATATCAGTAGAGTTGCCAGCTCCAGCACTTGAGGAAGGAAGATGTCTAGCAACCCAAAAAGAGGTGCAGAGTGGTCATTGTGGGAGACTCCTTCTTGAGGGGGACAGGGTGCAATCTGTCACCCCGACCCCTTAGATGGTGAGGTCTGCTGCCTCCCAGGGGCCTGTATATAGAGGATCCCAACATTTATCCAGCCTTCCAACCACTACCTCATGCTCCTCATCCATGTAGGCACAAATGACAGCTTGGAGCAATCCTGGCTGGGTCATGGGTGACTACAGGGCTCTGGGGGCTGGGCTTGGGGTTGGGGGCATAAGTGGTTTTCTTCTTAATCCTCCTGGTTATGGGCCATGGGCACAGGAGGAGGAGATGTATTGAAGAGGTAAACAGAAGACTAAAGCCTTGGTGCCACTGTGAATGCTTTGGCTTCAGCTTCTTTAATCACAGTCTGCACCTTGGGGAGAGTGGCAGCGATCTGCTGGGAAGTGACGGCCTCCACCTCACCCCAACAGGAAAGGAGCTCTTTTCAACCAGATTGGCTGACCTGCTTGATGGGGGATGGGCAGACAACTGTCGGAACAAGCCCAGGAAGAGACGAGCACATAATCAGCAGGTTGGGAAATGCAATCAAACTGACTCCTACCCCAGCCCATGGATGGGACTCTTTCCTAAGCATACAAAGAAGCCTAGGGCTTCTAATGGCAGGCTCAGCTGTATGCTAATGCCAGGAGCATGGGGAACAAACAGGAAGAATTGGCCCTCCTGCTAAGCCATGACAAATATGATCTCATAGGGATAGAAGAGACCTAGTGGGACTCTACCTATGACTGGACCACAGGTATGGATGGCTATACCTAGTACAGGAGAGATTGTGCTGGGAGGAAGGGCAGGGGTGTAGCTCTGTTGGAGCAGTACACTTCCCTAGTAGCTGACAGGCACCCAAGGATGGTGACTTGAAACCCTCTCTGTTTAGAATATGTTTAGATCATATGGTAAAGAGAGAATATGGTAAAGGAGATATCATTGTAGGAGTCTCTCGCAGACCTCCTAACCAGGAGGAAGAGCTTGACTTTGAATTCTCTAGGGAACTAACAGGCTGAATGCTCTAAGTGCATGGTTGTCATAGGTGGCTTCAACCACCCTGACATATCTCATGGGAGGAATATTCAGCCCAATCTGATTGGTTGCATAGCTTCCTTACCTGAATAGAGCTTGTTAGTCTGACTCAAGATGTTCACAGGGTGACACGAGGTGAGGCGCTGCTAGATCTTGTTCTGGCCAAAGGGGATCTAGTGAGCAACTTGAGGACTGAAGGGAAGCTCAGCAACAGTGGTCGCTAATTGATCACCTTCCTTACCCATTGAAAAGCTGGAAAATCAGTCTGCAGAAATCCTCAACTTCAGGAAAGCTGACTTTCACAGGCTCAAGAGGTTGATTGTCAAGGCCCTGAAAGATCATGATCTGACGGGGAAGGGAGTCCAAGATGAGCGGTCGCTCCTTAAGGATGCAATCCTAAAAGCACAAAGGAAGTCCATTCTGGCTCTCAGGAAAGGTAGCAGAAGGGCTGGGGAAACCCCCTTGGCTAAATAGGGAACCCAGTCTTAAAATAAAAGCATATAAGAGTTGAAAGATGGGGAAATACCTCTATGGAGGGTTATGTATCGCTGATCTGCACCTGTAGGGAGCAGACCAGAAAAGCCAAGGCTGATACCAAACACAAGCTGACTACAGGAATTGGGGACAATAAAGTCTTTCTTCAGATTAGATAGGAAATCAAAAGAAAAATAAGGAGAACATTGGACCCCTGCTGAATCAAATGGGGCAGCTGACAACTGATACCCAGGAAAAAGCTAATATCCTCAACGATTACTTTGCATCAGTTTTCCACTAAGGGAATCGCCCTGACTGACGGGGACGCAGGACTACAAGGATATGGGTGACCATATCCACATTTGGTGAAGACCTTGTGAGGGAACATGAAGCTGGACATCCATAGGTTGGCGGGCCTTGATGGGATTCGCCCAAAAGTGCTAAAAGAGTTGGCCAACATCATAGTTTGACCATTGGTGTGGATATTTGAGAACTCACGGTGCTTGGGAGAAGTTCCTAAGACTGGAAGAGGGCCCATGTGGTGCCTATCTTCAAGAAAGGAAAGAAGAAAGATCCAGGGAACTACAGGCCAATCAGTTTGACCTCAAACCCTGGGAAGATCTTGGAAAAAATTATCAAAGAAACCATCAAGAACAGGCTGCAGTAAGTTGCCATTCTGAGACGGCCAACTTGGCTTCATTACAGATAGATCGTGCCTGACCAATCTCATCTCCTTCTATCACTAGGTGACACATCACTTGAATGGCGGGGGAAGAGGTTGATGTCACTTACTTGGATTTCAGAAAATGCCTTTGACTTTGCCATAAGGACATCATGGGAGGCCAAACCAGGGAACTGTGGCCTCAGCAACTTCATGGTCTGATGACTGACTGGGGAACTATCACTCTGAGTCCTACCACTGAGCCAGTTGACAGAACTGAGTCAGCAGGGTGTATGGTGACCAGTGGCATCCCTCAGGGTTCAGTACTTGGACCAGTACGCTTTTTTTTTTTTTTTTAAATATGTTCATTAATGATCTGGATTTGGGTGTCGGAAGTGGACTGGCTAAGTTTGCGTATGACACCAAACTATGGGGAAGCACAGTTACACTGGAGGATAGGCTGGTAATTTAGGCTGACCAGGATAAGCTCACAAGGTGGGCACATATAAACCTGATGACCTTCAACATGGAGAAATGCAAGGTGATCCACCTTGGGGGGAGGGGGGACCCACATCATGCCTATAAACTTGGCAGTGCTTCTCTCGCTAGAACCATGTCCGAAAAAGACTTGGGGATCGTGACTGACCACAAGATGAATATGAGCCACCAATGCACAGCTGGTAAAACAAATAAAGCCCTGGCTTGCATATACTGATGCATCTCAAACAAGACCCAAGATGTCATTCTCCCACTCTATTTGGCCTTGGTGAGGCCACAGCTAGAGTACCACATCCAGTTCTGGGCTCCACAGTTTTAAAAAGGATGTGGAGAAGCACGAGAGTCCAGTGAAGAGCCGCACACATGATCAGAGGTCGAGAGCAGGCCTTATGAGGAGAGGCTGAGGCAAGGGACTCTTCAGCTTGGAAAAGCATAGGCTCAGGGGGAACTTGGTGGCAGCCTATAAGTATAGTAGGGGTGTACATCAGGATCTGGGAGAACACTTGTTCACCAGGCCTCCCCTAGGGAAAATAAGGCCTAATGGTTGCAAACTGCTGGAAGACCACTTTAGACTGGGCATAAGGAAGAACTTCTTTACATCCAAGTCTCCAGATTCTGCTATAGACTCCCCCCAGAAGTGGTGCAAGCACCTACTCTGGATGTGTTCAAGTTGCGTTTGGATGATTATATTGCTGGGGTCATCTGATCCCAGCTGACTCCCTGCCCTTTGGCCAGGGGGCTGGACCAGATGATCTTGCAAGGTCCCTTCCAGTCCTAATGTCTTTGAAATCTATAAGCAGCAGCCCAGGGTCCAGCTGTTTACTGCCATGGTGTGGACTTGCCAGGGGCTAATATTCTCATGCCCCTCTAAGTTGGCTCCTGGGCCTACTGCCCCTCTTGCCCACCTCGCACTATGCTACTGGTTCAAAAATTTGACTGACTCAGATCTTATAATTATGCCAGTAGAGTCTGGTCAGTATTACCATGTTCTAAACAGCTCCTTGTTTTCATTGCAGGAAAAACAAAGAAGTGTGTTCTTCTCTATATTTTATTTGTCCATTAATGCTGGAAGTCTCATATCCACTGTAGTCACCCCAATTCTCAGAGGTAAATCTGCACCATTGTTGCCTATAAAATTGTCTGTCTGTCCTGTTCCCTGTCTGTCTGTTCGATGGTTCTTTGATTTAGGAGCTGTATTGGTAGTTCAAAGTTTTGTTTCTAGCATGGACTTGTTCAAAGTTTTGCATTATTGACATAGCTGATGCTAGTTGGCCTCTTGGCAGTCTGAGAGGTTAAAGTTTGAATAGTTGTGGAGACTCCTTCCCCTCTTGATAGGGAAGAAATTTAGGTTGGAGGTTAGAAGGAACTTTCTGATTTTGTCAGACACTTGACTGGCTTAGTTAGGGATGATCTTGCCTTGAGCAAGTAGCTGGGCTCCTTCCAGCCATACATTCCTATGATCCTAAGTACATGTAAATGGACTATACTATGCTGTAGTGTGGGATACCCTGCCCTTTGGGATGGCTGATTCTCAGATAGGCCAAATATTAAAATCAGAAGTGGCCTGGGGGGTAAGAGGCACATGATCACATCCCCTTCAGAGTTCACTATGCAGTGCACCTCACAGCTGAGCTCACCAACATGTCAGCATGGGCTCTTACCAGAGCCATCACTTTTTTTTTTTTTTTTTTTTTTTGTGCAGCTTTAGAGCCTGGGGGTGAGCGCTACTGCTACTTGCCTCCTCCCCCCCCCCCCCCTTTGTCAAATTCAGCAGCAGAGGAAAAGGGGACAAGTGGTGGTGGCACCCCCACCCTGGACTCTGGAGCTATACAAACAGGGTCAAAGTCCACATTATCGCTATGGTGAGCTTGGAGAGCTACCTGTACATGTGCTGGTTTGCATTCTAATTGGAACACGTCAGAGTAGTCTTGGTTTTTTGGGTTTTTTTGTGTGTTGTTTTGTTTTCTTAATGTGTTTCCTCCATGTTTTAATTAACTTTCTAGCGTGGCCTGACTTGTCATGTGTATAAGCCCCCATGGGTTTAAAAATGGCTGCAAGCATGCATTATCTAAAACTCATTGTGTGTGTGTACACACACACACACACACACACACACACACATATGCCCATGCACTTTCAAAATAAATGTAACTTAAACTGATTAAGAGCGAGGGGGACAAGTTCAGTACAGCATGAAGTGAATGTAAATCCGACTAAGTAAATTAGTGCAATAACCATGGGGAAGTTCATTACTGAATGATTGACAGAGGTTTTTTTTCTGTTACCTACCCCCATAAACTTCTTGCATTTCTAAAGAATGGATCTTCTGAGGCCTTTTTAAGACCTGAATTGGCACCTAAGTGTGGTGTAAATAATGCATGTTAATTTTTAAAAGGGGGTCATGCAATTCAATTTCTCCTCTTTTCCCTTTTTGCTACATCCCCTTCCTGTTCTATCAGCATTACTACGCTGCATCTCCTTCACCTACAGTTGGCAATGCCAGACTGGTGCAGTTCCCACTGCCCCATCACTTTAGGAAGCATCCATTTTTTTTTTTTTTTTAATAACCATCTACATCTCTTAGATGCTTGCATGTCTGTTTCCTACCCCTCCAAACTTATTTTAGGGGGCCTATGAGCTTGGTCCTCTCTTCAGGATTCATTTGGTTGAATTTTGCCTGTTTTAACAAAAGCTTCTTTCCCTGTAAAGAACTCTCTGTGAGAAGCTCATGATGTTCTCTCTTTCTCGAATACAAAAAAACGCCCCATGTTCAGTGCTGATTGCATGTTGACTGAAATATTTACCAGTAACACCTACAGAAATGTTTTCTGTAACAGGACCTTTTCAAAACTTCTTACAAAAGCAAGCAATGTTCTTGCTTACCATCTGTGTGTGTTTGGTTCAGGTGAAGAATGTGGAATTCATACCAAGCAACGGTGTTACCCACTAGCCTTTGGAGTTCCTGCAGCACTCATGGCTGTTGCACTGGGTAAGCTTACCATGAAAATTATTTCATCATCTATATTTTCTTGGGGAAAGAGAACTAAGACTATCTCCTTAAGTGGCATTCAAAGTCAAAGCTGTCTATTTTTTGAGTCCATGATTCTTGGGGTAGAATTTGCATATCAGAAGAATAAAAACAAATATGCAAATATATACATATGCCCTGGGATTACCCATTGTCAACTATGTAATCTGTCAGCAATAATCAGGAGGGTCCCATATATTATTTTGGAAGATTTTAGAATAGAAAGGAAACTGTAGACTCAAATGTAGGTCTGGAAGGCAGGCCCCCTGGATTGTATATTACTAAGCCATCCCTAATAGATATTTGCATGACCTGTCCTTAAACTTCTGATGGCATGAATTCATTGGAATCTGTGGGTACCCTGTTCAGTGCTTCGTGAACCTGAGCAGTAGGAAGTTTTCCATATCTAGCCCAGGGGCGCTCAACTTCTGGCCTGCAGACCAAATACAGCCCACAGCCTTGGAATCCGGCCTGTGGGGCCCTCCATGAGTTGGGAAACGTGATGGCCAAAATCCCTGCTGCCAAAATTCCAAGCCCCACAGGATGGGTCAGAGCTGGGCCACAGCCCATACCTCACATGGCCAGATTGGAGCCAGGCTATACCCCCTTTCCTCTGGGTGGCCAGGTTACACCTGGGCTGTACCCCCTCTTCCCCGCAGGGCCAAGCCATGCCCCCTTCCATAGAGAAGTGGGAGGTCTTGCAAAGCTTCCCTCTTGTATCCAGGATGAGAATGACCATAGAATAGAACTATATTTAGGAAGCAATGCATTGCCCTACTGAAATGTCCTATTGTATGTCATTTAGGTTACATATTCATTGACTTTTTCATACGTAAAACAACTACACCTTAACTGCATATTGCTGAAAGAGCATTTCATCCTTCAGTACTGAGACCAAAGAGCTGAATGGGTCTAATACATTTTTGGAAGTTCCATAAATTATATGAATTGCAGTATCCACTGCACTTACCTCCTAAAATGAAATCTTTAATTAAAAAGTTGCATCAGTTAAACACTGCTGGCCCAAACATTCTCTATTCTTTTGGGTCTTTACTCATGAAATCATCTTCAGTAAGAATGAAGTTCACTACTTGCCTGAGGAAAAATCTTATAAATGAATAATATATTTTTACCAAAAACCCAAGTCAAAATTATGAAGAATATTAGTTTTAATAAAATGATTGAAAGGTATTGACAAAGCATATTAATTGCTGTATAGAATGGTGTTCTTTATAAAAATTTACTTTCTTATCCCTTCATAATTTGTTTTGTATACCAAGGTGTTTTCCACTAATTTCCATCAACCCTGACTTGATATTTTTGTTCATTTCAGTTGTATTCATAGTTGGAAGCAGCATGTACAAGAAAGTTCTACCTCAAGGCAATATAATGGTCCAAGTTTCCAAGTGCATTGCTGTAAGTAATGTCAGGTCACTTGGAAAAGCAGAGCTGAGATTTTCAAATGAAGTTGGTCTTTATGAAGTACAGAATATTAAAATAATTGTTAAATCCTTAAAGCTTGTGATTTGCAAACTAGTTGTTACATTTCTTCCAGAAGTTAAACTTTACATGAACATCATGGTTGGAAAAATTTTAATGTCAAAATAGTGTAACTTTTTCCTATTGGATGAATTTACAAAGTGTGCTTCCATTTTTGTGTGTATATTTATGTAGGGTTGGGGTAAGTGTGTAATGTAAGAGTACAAGTTTATTGATATACTCATATTGGGCTTTTGACTGTCAGTTGGAACTAATATTAATTTTATGTATAAAATAGGGAGGGCAGAACCATTTGTGCATCTCTGATTTGTATGTCTTTCTTGATTTTACTTCTGCCATAAACTTGCATGTTCCAATTTTTGAGAGAATGGGCCAAAGTGTATGTTTTATAATCTGGGTGTTTTTGCATTTTTTTTTTTTTCCCATTTTGATTTTTTTTTTTTAATTGTAGATAAGCCTGTTCACTAAAATACTTTCCAACTCCAGCTCTTGATACAGTAATTGCCATTGACAGCAACCTTTTATTACCTGTTATTGGAGATGGAGACACCGTAGAACCCCCTTGCTATTCAGCTGCATCTGTTAATTGCTTGTTTTCAACAGGCTGATTATCACCATCTCTTCTCTATCCTTACTTGTGCTGTTGGCAATAATTTAGAATGCTGTTCGTCATCCCTCCTCCAATCTGACCATGCAGAACTTAAGGGATATTTCATGTGGGAGGTCCAGTATTTTCCATAAGAAATATTAGCAAAGCTACTTTAATATTTTTGTTCAATGAAGGATTTTTAGGAAAATATAAAAAAAAAAAAAATGAAATCCTGAAAAATGTAACTTGTTTTTAAAGATTCCCTTGGGACAATGTCATTGATTTTTACATCTAAGTATTTGTCATGTCATTTTTGAATGGCAGTTGGCACATTTTAATCAGAATGTACAAATGGTCTCTTCACAGTTTGCTGTTGGAAACAGGTTTCGACATCGCAGCAAGCAATTCCCCAAAAGAGAACATTGGTTGGACTGGGCTAGTGAAAAGTATGATGTGAGTAATTTTTGTGTGTGCATGTGAATTCATGGAGAGACTTGTTTTTTTCCTTTTCCTACTTTTGTTCCATTTGCTTTGGTCACTGGGCACATAATCTCTAAACCGCATACCAGTGCAGCTAAACTATATGTTTGTCTTCACCAATCTTGAGGTAGGTCTCTGACTAAATTTGTCTGCTCAGGTGAGATGTCATGATGGTAGCATGCTTCAATGTAGTGTCTGTCCCTCTCAGAGGAGTCCCAGCTTTGTGCATGATCATGTGCTGCACTGAGGATATGACAATGGGCTGAACAAAAACTTTCTCTTGCAAAAAAGGTACTAGTTAAACTTAGGCATGTCTTAGCAAGTAATTGGCATCATCAGTGTAAATATTATGGTCTTAATATCAGTGTCCCAGCTTCAAAACAAGTGTCAGATGAAGTCCTACATATGTATATGTATTATGTGTACATGCTATAGTGTGTAGCTATAAACAGATGTCACGTTTGCTCCAGGATAAACTACTTTTTTGCAGGACAAAGTGCAATCATTCAGGTGCCCATGTCTGTGGTCCTGGGATAAATCCCAAAAAGGGATAAGAAGTACTAACAGTTTATCCCAGGGCAACACAAAGTACAATTAAATGGTTATCTCGGGACTGCATTGAATCAATAGCAGAAAAACAGCAGTGTATTCGGTTGCTCACTCAACCCTGATTTAGGAGAGGGGGTGTGTGCGCGCGCACACCAATTTCAGGATACTTTGTTCTGGGAGAAATACAGACACAACTTGTCCAGGGACAAATGCAATATCTGTTCTTGGCCTCTGTGTATTATATATAAAAACACTTATAATGGATAAATATATATAAAACCTATATTTACACATGCCACCTGTGTAAATGAGCCACATTATGCTAATGAAGATTGAAGTAAATGTTGTAATTGTCACAATCTACTCTTCTCTGTGGCATAGTGTTCTAGAATCTAAGCTTACATTAAAAATGAGTCTGGTTTCAGTTGGTATAAACTGCAACAAGCCCATTAAATCCAGTGGTCTTGTGACAGTTTACACCAGTGATCTGCCCTAGCACTTCTAGCTCTTGTGCTTAAGATAAGCTTGAAAACTATGAACTAAAATGTTACCAAGGTAGTAATTGGGGCCATCACTACATCTCTCCACTAGCTACACATTGTACTCCATGTTGATTTCAAGATCCTTTTCATAGATTTCATAGACATTTGGGCTGGAAGGGACCTTGGAAGATCGAGTCTAGCCCCCTGCCCCAAGGGCAGGAAGTCAGCAGGGTCATAGGATCCCAGCAAGATAAACATCCACATTTCTCTTGAAGGTGTTCAAAGTGTAGGTGCTTGAACCACCTCCATACCAAAGGTCTATACCATTCGGGAGCAATCTGTTTCCTTTTGTCTGTCTTGTCTTAAATGCCACAAACCTTTGCCCCTATATCCTGTCTTTTGCTCCTTCCTAACATCTTTATTTCATGCACCTCCCCATATATGTAATACACTTATCAAATCTACCTTGTCATTCAAACACCTTAGAACTAATCTTCTGCTATGTTGCATGTGGGAGATGAGAAAATAATACTAACAACAAAAGTAGTCCATTGGAAATCTCAAAATACATATGGGCTTTACTGAGTAATTGGGGATTACTTGTGTGATCAGAGCCTATGTTTTAAGATGTTGGTATGAATGTAGCATGCATGTAATAAGATAAATTAAACCCACAAGTTTAATACACACTTATCAACATTTTGTATTATTCTTCATTATAGAACCGACTTATTACTCAGACTAAGATGGTCTTGAGGGTGCTTTTCCTGTACATTCCTCTCCCCATGTTCTGGGCACTCTTTGATCAGCAGGTAATGTAGAACAAATATTTTTATAATTATACCTGCAGTTACTTTCAGCTGTGAAATCAATGGCTATAGCAGGCCCATAGCTGAGGGCAGAATTTTGGACCTTGGTCGAGCAGTGACTTATTGACAATTCAAACTAATACTTATTGTGAGTTGAGAGAGAGCTATGTGGGGCTAGGAGGATGAGAACAAGCTAGAGAGTATGTGGCTTAATGAGATGGTTGCTGATCTGGAACAGCAGGGGCCTCTGGATGCTTGTCCTCAATGGGACAGAAACATCCCATGCATGATGAACTATGCCCAGACGGAACTGATTGTATGCGACCTGGGAAGCTAAATAGGCTCAGGTCCGGTTCGTATCTGGATGGGAGCCCGCTTAAGAATCCCAGGGGCCATAGGCCACCTGGCCTTTTGGTGGTGGATGGGTCATATTTGACCTGGGGGGAAGTGGGCAGCGGAGTCCCCCAGGGCTCAGTCCTTGGGCCTGCACTATTCAAATTCTTTATCAGCGATTTGGATGACGGGGTGAAAAGCAACCTGTTCAAATTTGCTGATGATACCAAAATTTGGGGTGAGGTGGGCACGCTAGTAGGGAGGGAAAGACTGCAGAAAGACCTGGATAGGTTGCAAGGGTGGGCTAACAAAAACAGGATGTGTTTTGATACTGACAAGTGCAGGGTGCTGCACTTGGGTAGTAGTAACCAGCAGCACACTTATAAGATGGGGAAACTCCCTTCTTGAGAGCACGGAGGCAGAAAGGGATCTTGGAGTCATCATCGACTCCAAGATGAACATGGGCCGACAATGCAAAGTCACGGTCAGCAGGGCTAACTGGACCTTATTGTGCATCCACAGGTGTATCTCAAGTAGGGCCAAGGAGGTGATCCTCCCCCTCTACATGACACTGGTCAGGCCGCAGCTGGAGTACTGTGTCCAGTTCTGGGCACCCCACTTCAAGAGGGATGTGGACAACATTGAGAGGGTCCAGAGGAGGGCCACCTGCATGATCCGGGGACAGCAGGGCAGACTCAATGAGAGGCTACGGGACCTGAACCTGTTCAGCCTTCACAAGAGAAGGCTGAGGGGGAACTTGGTGACCGTCTATAAACTCACTAGGAGGGACCAGAAGGGTTTGGGGGAGACCTCGTTTCCCCTAGCGCCCCCCGGGATAACAAGGAATGATGGCCACAAGTTGTTGGAGAGTAAGTTTAGATTAGACATCCATAAGAACTACTTCCCTTGGAAGTTGGTTCCAGATCCTAGCCGCCCTAACTGTGAAGTAGTGCTGGCTCCTACCCTGGGGGTCTTTAAGAAGCGGCTTGATGCCTACCTGGCTGGTGTCATTTGAGCCCAGTTTTCTTCCTGCCCAGGCAGGGGGTCAGACTTGAAGATCTACAAGGTCCCTTCCAACCGTACTTATATGATTCTATGATCCCCACTGCTGTCCATCCATTTTATCCTTGGAACTTGGATTTGATATTCACTGGATACAATGGGAAAAGGAAGACTGGAGAGAGCACTTGGTAAGGCAGGCTCAAGCCCCTTCCTGGGTGAGGGTGGGGCCTAGAAACAGGCTTCCTGCTTCTGGTATGAGTTCTCTAATCACTAGATTATTGGGCTGAAACATGGGAGGGCCTACCTCCTCACTCTTTTGCCAAATCAGACTTTTAGGACTTATGCTTAGGTATGTCTGTGGAGCAACATCCCTGCCCGGCCAGAGTGCAGCCTCCCCTGCAACATGCCAAGTAGCCATAGTTATGTATCTACTTGCTTGTGCAGTACCATCTCACTGTGCATAAAGGGTGGTTACGCAGCTGTATAACTGCCCAAGCTGGGTGCCTGAGCACAGCTACTGCCTGGGGGGGAAAGGAGGGACCCCCCCAAGGCCAGGGACCACTTCACTCACTGGCAGCTTGCCCTCTCCTTTCCTCTGGAGAGCCAAGTAAGTCAGCAGGGTGTGAGCATGATACAGGGGTTTAATCAGCCCAAAATTGAAGCAGTGTTTTGTTTTTTAAAACCCATCACTTCAGTTTAGGCCCCCTGTTTCATCTATACACACCCAAAGACTCTAAAACCCTATTTCCAGCTTGATGCGGATTCCCCCAGACACTCTACAAAACAGCCGGGGAGCTGCCATTTGGGGACCTAGATGCCAGATGTTAGGGCCTGGCACATTACTCCAGAAATTCCAGGCACTTTTGCAGCCCACAAAGCCAGATGAAGCTCCTGTAACAAGGGGTAGAGAAGGGTAGAGCAGCTGTTTTAGTTATCAGCCAGGACTGTGGGGGATAAAAAGGTCTCTCTTAAAACTGGGTTAGCTCCTACTACTTATGCACAGTCAAATAAGAGGTACAGCATAGACTTGTATTCCAAATGCTTTGGTATCTCACTGTTTTTAAACATGATCATCCAAATAAGATTTCATTGACCTATTCAGAGTTGTTATGTCTGTACCAACATTTCAAGCCTATGTGTTTATGAATTGGTTTCCTAATCCCTTGATTTCAGTGGGATGAGTTGATGCTTAGCCCTCTTAAGAACAGACTTTTCATATTTAAGTCCCTACATACAGATTTAGAAATCTTGCTGAAAATTCCCAAGTTCGAAAGTTCTTGGTCAAACTCTGTATATATTGAACTTTGTTTTCATATAATATAGCTTTCCTGGGCCCAACTCTAATTTGGCAACAAGAGTAATAAACATTAATAGATGACCCCTTCTGTGAATTCATTTCAGGACTAAATACCTATTATGGAATTGGGTATCTCTTGATTAATGATGCATATTTTATTATGATTCGCATATCCCAAAGATATAATGAAGAGTAATATCCTGTTAATTACCATCTGCAAATTTTAAATGGCATATTCCCTTGTTTTAAGGGATGTGCAGGGGCAGATCCAGAGGGGCTGCAGTGATGTGAATGCAGCCTGCTCTTGGTCAATGCCACTGAAATAGAAGTTGGGGATTACTCTTTTTAAGTTCCTAAAGGAAGTAAGAATTCTGCCTGTTCCCTTCCCATCTGTGGCATGTCCCACCCCCTCCCATTTCCCTATCTCCCTTACCTGCTGCTTCTGGTCCCACTGTCTCTGCTGGCTTGGGGAGGAGGGGGACAGGAAACACTCCACAAATACTCCTATTTGCAGTGAGTTGGGCTCAGCAGGGATAGAAGCAGCACTAGCTGGGTTCCATTTTCTTTTTTGCTTGGTCCCTGACAGTGTTCCCTGCCTGCCTGGGAGCAGGGGTAGAAGAAGGGAACCTAACCACCACTTCTGGTTGTGTTCCCAGCTGATCCCCATTCCCCACAGAGCCTGGCTGGAGTGAGGCTGGTACAGCTGTGGTCTCTCTGCCTTCCCTAAGGTGGCTGTGGCTGACATGAGGGGGGTGGGAAATGGAGGGGAGGGACTGTGTTGCTGAGCATGAAGAGGAAGCAAAGGGGATTGACTGGAGGTCAAGTCCCCTGCTGCTTCTGCAGGGTATGCCCACCTATAGGTGGGGGAGAAGCTGTGAGGTAGGGATTGCAGCAACCTCTGCAGTGCTGGTGGCTGCTCCTGCCACCTCCCCCTCTCTTACAAAATCCTAGATCTGTCCATGGGGATATGTATGTGTGAGTGTGACAATTTATACTCTGATTCCAATGTAGCATTTCAACTCTTGCTATATATTTTGTGGAATATTTGTTTGTAGGGGTTTTTTGTTTGCTTTTTTTTTTTTAATTCAATGAATGGATGGTGAAATGAATCATAAGAAACCTTTTCTTTTTAAATAGGATGTCAGAGAGAGGGCCTGCAGGACAAATACAGTCTGTAGAACCCTCTCATCCAGCCTGTAGGTCTTGAACAGACCAGCATGCTGCACTGTGTGCTGGACTGGCCCTGTGTGCTGCATGTAGCAGGTGCTGTCAATCTGGTGTGCACTGAGACACGTGGGAATGGGGGTTGGGATATAGTGGATCTGGTACCTGGGGCTGTTCTGCAGGCCAGCCCCACAGTGCTCATTCAGCTTGCAGGGCCTGATGAGTTTGACACCCCTGCTTCAAATCATTTAGGAGTGGACCTTTGTCTAATATTGACACAGAAGAAGAAAATCCTAAAACAAAATGGCTCCCCTTCTCTTCCCTTGCCATGGATTCCTCCCTCTCCATCTTACACTTTTAAAGCAAGGAAAGGAAAATTTTAGTGTATTGCTTTACCATCGCATTTCATTACTTCTTTGTGTTTTAAGGGATCGAGATGGACATTGCAAGCCACTACAATGAATGGAGACTTTGTAAGTTACTTGAAACAAATAACACTTTTTTTTAAAATGCTACATTTTATGTTCATTTGAGTTCTAATATTAAACCATATCTACCTTCTTTTTTGCTTTTTTTTTTCAGGGAAATATGCAGATTCAGCCAGACCAAATGCAGGTACATTCATCTCTTATGTTGTGGGGGGGGTTGTTAAGGTCCCCTAAGATTATTTTGTATCACTTTATATTTTTATTTAAAAAGACTTCAGAAGGGTCTTAACTTTTTTTTTCTCATAATTTTTACATTAGACTGTGAACCCAATCCTGATCATTGTTATGGTCCCAGTTGTAGATGCCGTGGTTTATCCTTTAATTAAAAAATGCAGGATCAATTTCACGTAAGTTGATGCATATTTTGGCTGACCAGCTTAGGTTTGTAAATGACTTGCCTTTAAATTGTTATGCTTATAATAATGTAACTGAGAAGACTTCCACCAAAATAGAAAATCAAGGTCCACACCTATGAATAACAGATTAAAGTAAAAGGCATTTTGATTTCTGTAGATGCCTTTGATTGGAATTCATCTATAAAACCCCAGTGAGAAAGATAGAGGGTGCTTGTACATGTGGCAGGGGGTTAGTCCTCAGTTTTATTCTGTGCCCCCTAAAATTTGAAATGGTGGGTTTTTAATTGAAACCCACCATTTCAGTTGTTCTGTCACATTACAGCAAGGGGCCCGCTCCTTCTCCATGTTTTGTTTTAGGGTGGGGGTGGGTTCTGTCCAAGCCAGACCCTGCCCACAGCTGGGGGGGTTGAGCTGCCGGCAGGCTGAGTGGCCCCCGAGCTGCATGGGACTCTGATTCTTCCCTCTGTGGTGGTGAAAAAATTTTCAAAAAGAAATCCTCCTTACGGGGCATAACTATAAAGTTAAAACTTTTTCAAAACAACTATGCAAACTTGGCCATTTATCTGAACAAATTATTTTAACATTAGAAATGAGCCACACACCTTCTTAGTTAGATCTTAAATGACATGTTACTGGCATTGTACAAGAAGTTTAGATGTCCCAATAGGGTAGCTTGAACTAACATCTATGAATGAGGCTTAATGAGATGTGTAACTGTATTAGTTCTCCAAAAGATAACACTATACTGTCTTCTGTAATGAAAAGGGAAAAATCACAGTTGAAGCTTTGGGGGATAGTACTACCACTCAGGTTTTTCTTTTTTGTTTCTTTTGTTGCCATTTTAGGCCCCTGAAGAGAATGACAGTTGGTATGTTCCTAGCAGCTATGGCTTTTGTTGCTGCTGCATTGGTACAAGTGCAAATAGATGTAAGTTATCATCTAGTCCATCTAAGCAATGATATTTTGGTACGGATTTGGATGAGTGAAGATAATTCCCACTGTGTCAATGAATAATTCAATTTCTAAGCCTATTAACTAAACATGAATATGAAAAACAGGCATGGGGAAGCATAAGTGAAAAGTATGACAATGTGGCTTGGTACCCTGGGCAGCTGCTGCACACGCATGGGCAACAGCAACTCCTAGCTGCTGCTGCACCACAGGCACAATTACGTGGCTGCAGGGGTAGCTGTTATTTCCCATCCCCCCCCCTCCCCCCCCCACCCTCCCCCAACCAAAAAAAAAAAAGAGTTGGCTTTCAGCACAGCTGCCCCTGTTGGCCTGTCCTAGTTGCACCACAGATTTGGGGGGATTCTTATCCTCATAAAAGTCTCTTGAACACATTCTTACCCAATTTTTTTGAGTTATTTGTTTGATAGTCAAGTTGAAAAACAGGCTTAATTGTTTGGTTTATAGGGTAATTCTTTTGTATTTGCTTTTCATATGCTTTGAGTGGAGGCCAAGCCTGACATCCAGAACAATTTCATAGTGTCACAAAGCAAGAATGGAAATACTAGCTATATATTTATTTAAATTTACTTGTCAGTGATAAAGTTGAAAAGCCAGATCTTCAGGTAGTGCAAATGGGTGCAGTTCTAACATGTCTTATGCCCTTTTAGGGCATAAGTGGCGCATAAACCAGTTTTGCCCCTGTGTATTAGAGTGAGAGCTCTCTCTCTCTCTCTCTCTCTGCCTCTCCCCCTAACCCTAATGATTACATCCTAGTGGTAGATATAGATTACTTGCCAAAAAAAGAGGCAAGAGAGCATTTTTTTTTTTCTTTTTGATGGTGAAATATGAAAGAAGAGAATGGAAAAGATTGCAACATTAAACTATATAGGCAAGGTAACACTTGTGGGGAAGAAATGAAAATGTATATAGTGGTGCCATTTTTTTTTTATGCTTGCAGGTACTAAAGTGACACTTTTGTTCCCCTACTAATACAAAGGCTTTTATTTGTTTGATTGGGTAGAAAGTGAGAACTCCAAAGGGTGGGGGGGGGGGGGGGGGGGGGGGGGAAGAGACTATCTTTGGATGTGGAGTGAGATTTGCTTCTATTGGAGAGTCCCACTTGTAGCTGTGCCTTTTTTTTTATTATTTGCCACTAGAATAAATGAGGCACAGAATCTATTGGCCTATATCCTGATAATGGTTGGGACAGAAGGAATCTGGATGAGAGTTATATGCTTGTGGAGTGCTCTTCGTTTAAAAAGTGTCCTTTCTTGTTAAGGTGGTAAGGAATTGCACAGCAGTAGTAGCTAAAACTATTTGCAATGTTGTAACATTGTACATGTTAATTGCAAAGGACTGTCATGCAATTGTCAATTTTTTTCAGAATAATTAGTCACTAATTATTATAGTATGTTTCATATGACATGCTAGTTCATTTATTTCACTCTTTTTATTTTTCCTTTCTCTCCTCCCCCACACAGAAAACTCTTCCGGTCTTCCCTGTAGCAGGGCAAACCCAAATCAAAGTAATAAATTTAGATATTGCTGAGGCAAAAGTAAACTTTGGACCTGGACTTCATGATATCTCTTTACCATCTCAAGGAGAAGTAAGTAAAAAAAACAATGAACAGAAATTAGTAAAAGCTTCAACCAAAGACTGGGAACGTCCCCAACATCCATCCAGGCAGTTCCATACCTTGGTGGTTTGAGCATTCTCCTAAGGCAGGGATTGTCAACTGGGGGTATGTGGACTGGTCCTAGGGGGTATGCATGGGTGGGCGGGGATGGTGTTGCCACCTCCCAGGAGCAGGGCCAGGGCAGGGTAAGGGTAGTGGCACTCTGGGTCAGGGTAGCTTGCACACAGTGGTGGCTGCTGCTGCTGCCACACACCAGCCCAGTGAGCTGCCCTACCCTGTACCAGCCCTGCTCCTGGGAGGCAGCGGCACTCTGTCCCCACCCATTGTGTGCCATTCTCTTCTCCTCCTCCCCCCCCCCCCCCCCCCAAACTTGGTGTCCAGCTGTGCACTATCCCTCCCTCCTTCCCGCTCTGTCTCCGGCTGCTGGGGGTACTTAGACTAAAAAAGGTTGAAAGCCCCTGTCCTAAGGAGTAGGGCAATTCAGGTCCGTCCTCCCTCTGTGGTTGAGGAGGGCATAGAACTCAGGTGTCCCTTTTCCTATTCGAGTACTCTGACAGCACTGAGTGCCAGTGGTGATAGTGGCTGTGCCCACCTTTGTGCAAATCTAGTGGACAAAGTGGATCAAAAATTTGGCATGCTCTGTGGATGCCTGACAGATTGGGGATTTCTTTTCCAACCTGGATCATAACTGAGCTTAAGGTGGAAGTTAAGTGTATAATCTAAATCACCTCTGAGCATATGCAAGCAGTTCAAATATGGCTACTTAAACTTTCAGTCCAAGATGGAGGCACCTCCATGATTCTAAGTGGTTTTGTAGTTACTTGATTAGGACTGGTTTCTCTCTTTTGTGGGTGTATATAGGCTTCTATAGTCTTCCTGAGCCCAGTTTTAAATGCCTGTGAGACTTGAATCTGCCACTAAAAATCTTCTGATGTTCCTCATGCTGACTTGTATGCTCTGTTGCTGAAACTTTACAAATAAGTATGTAACAACATTGTGTCTTAGTACTCTATACACAAGTGCATTTCCCCACATCCCTGTCAGCGAACAGGCTGGAGTATCCATGGCTAATATTCTAGTCCGTGGGTTGATAGCAGCCATGGAGACCAGCTAACTGGTGAAACAAATCTGTAGCTTGCATCCAAAAATGATATAGCTGTTGAGATCAACGTATAATTACTCTCCAGTTCTTGCATTATAAAGCATGAAATTGACCCCTTAAATCCCACTAAGTTGGGTGAGAAAGTACAGACAATCACTTTACTACTTTCTGCTGAAGGCGGAGTTCTAGTTTGAAGCAGTGAGCAAATTGCTGCCAGCAAGTTCCACAAACTCCCTCTGTAACCATAAAATACACCATGGTAGACCAAATGCTGTCCTATTGTGCTTCCCAGGAAGGTAAATCTGGAATAGTACTTGCCTATATCCAAAGAGGTACAGATACTGGGACCCAGCCTTCAGAGCAAACACATCCACATTAAGGAACTGAATGTCTAAGACTGTCTTTTTTTTATATGTGCAAGTTAAAGACAGCCTTGTGGAGTTCAGTGTTTTACTTCTGCAGAGCTGACACTTGCCAAATATTGCTTCTGGAGGAACTGGATGACTCCAGGATTTTTCAGTGGGATGCAGAGCCTTTAACCTGTAGAGGGTCAGTTCAACTCCAGTGCAGGACATGTATTTAATGAATGAAAGTTGTTGCCATATGATGGGTGGTCTGCATGCAATGGACAAATGTCTGTATTTGTGTATTCTAGGAGCTCTTTGTTCACCCAAGGTCAGAGCCCATTGTCCTGTCTGTAAGCATAGCAAGAGGCAGACTGGCCTGGTGATCTTAGAATCTAAATGGAGAAAAATGAGTGGTTGGGGGAATCTCCTTACAGGTGACACAAATGAATGTCTTGTTGACGTTCTTGGTGGTATAGAGGCTGCACTGTCTTTGAAACTTTTCCAGAAGAATTGACGCATGTTAGTGCTGCCATGTGGGGAATCTGGCATGGCCTCTGCCAGTGCTGTACCTGTACTCTTGCTGAAAAGAACTTGGTTCTGAGACTATCAGTTTAACACCTTTCAGGGAAAAACAAGCATCCTTACTGAAAAGTGCTGCTACTTCATGTGTGAATGACACTTATAGTCCTGGGAGTCTGCATGAAGGAAAAAACTAAACAGTGGTAGACCAAACAGTTACAGTCTCTAGATGCATAAAACTTGGTAAGAACCTTAACCCAGACTTATGAGACATATATGAAATGTTGGAGACCAAGTGCGACATAACTAATACATCTTGGAAGTCTTGCATCTAAGGCAGTGGTGGGCAAAATGTGGTTTGGGTGCTGGATGTGGCCTGCAAGGTCATGCTATCCAGCCCATTGGCCCCTTTAAAAAAAAAAAAAATATTTTTTTTTTTTTTTTTTTTTTTTTTTTTTTTTTTTATCTGCCCTGGGCTGCCTGTCACACAGCCCTCAATGGCTTTCCAAAACTTGGTAAGTGGCCCTCTGCCCAAAATGATTGCCCACCCCTGATCTAAAGGATCCTGATTTAAATACATGGATAGTCATGGTGATATAGAAATATAGCAATTTTTTTTCTTTTTCAATAGACTGATTACTTCATGCTTGACGCTGCCAGCTTAAAAACATTAACTGTTTCCTATGGAAGTCGAAACAAAAGTAGAACTTTGGCTGCTTTGGGACAAAAACGTTATACTCTTGAAATAAAAAATAACACTGTGGATATCCTAGATGAATTGGTAAGTTATTTAAATCCTATCTAGGATCGCAACTCTTGGCTTCATACTTGTGTAAATGGAGAATACATAAGCATGGTGCTGATAATACCAAGGTCGCAGATATGATCCCTGGGTTGGACTAGGTTGCGGGGGGGGGGCGTAAAATGGTGGATCTGGCCTGTGGCTGGACTCCACTTCCCCTGCCTGTGTTGCCTGTAGCTGGTTTCCATGAAGAACCCAGCAGCAGTGGCACCATAACATCATGGGGTCAGGGTTTGTATGGAGACCAGTCCCAGCAGTGCTTGCAATGTGTGCAGCTGGACGGGGAGCTGCTGTGCAGCTGGAGCCAAGATCTTGCAGCATTGACAGCATGGTCTGGAGCTGAGGCACAGCAGTGATCCACTACCTGCATGCCCCTGCCTGGGGTGTGCAGGCAACAAATTTGCAGCTTGCCCTGGCTCTGGACCATACTGTCCCTGTCACAAGATCCCAGCCCCAGAGCAGCTCCCTGTCCAGTTGCACACCCTGCCAGTGCTGCTGGGGATTGTCTCCATGGGAACTGGCCCCCTGATGTCAGAGCACGGTTGCTGCTGGGTTCTCTATAGAAACTGGCTGCAGTGATGTGGGCAGGGGCTGCTGGGAAATGGAATTTGCTACAGGCCTGATCCAGCCTGTAGGCCAGACTTTGCCTGCCCCTGGACTAGATAATCTCTTGAGGTCCCTCCTAGCCCTACTCTGAGTGTGAAGTGAGTTTAAGATGCCAATCCTTGGATGGCAGAAGAATATTTTGATACATCTATACTTAGGGTGACCATATATCCCAGATTGGCTGGGACTAACCTCCAAAATCTGGGACTGTCCCAGCCAGCTGGTAAAAACAACTAAAATTGAGTATCCCAGGTGCTGAGCACACAGGCAGAGTGGTGGTAACTGTGAAATGCATTGATTGCTACTTCACAAGTGATTGTTAATATTTGTGAAGTATAAAACAATGGGTCATTAATAGGCCATTGAAACTGCATCCTGCAAGGGGGGCGGGGCATGGTAGGCAGGCAGTGCTCCAGATTGCACACTGTCTCAGGCACCCTATGTATACTGTGTATTTATATGTGCATTGTGACAGAACATTTGAGTCACAATAAATAGTTTTAAATATTTCTGGATAAACAAGTGGATGCTTTACAGTTATCACTGGTATTAGCAAAATACAAAATTAAGTCTAGATTAAGAAGATCTTAGAAAAGTTTATTAAAGAGGCCATCCTTAATGGACTGGCTGACGCCAACATCTTAAGGGATAGCCAGCATGGGTTTGTTGCAGGTAGGTCTTGCTTGACCAATCTCATTTCCTTCTACGACCAGGTGACCTATCACCTGGACAAGGGAGAAGAGCTTGATGTCCTATATCTTGACTTCACAAAAGCCTTTGATCTGGTTTCTCATGATCACCTCTTGGAGAAACTGGCCAATTGCTGCCTTGGGTCCTCCACGATCCACTGGCTGGAAAATTGGCTCTGTGGTCAGACCCAGAGGGTAGTAATTGATGGAAGGCACTCATCGTGGTGTCCTGTGACCAGTGGGGTCCCCCAAGGCTCTGTCCTTGGACCCATACTGTTCAACATCTTTATTAATGATGTGGACACTGGAGTCGGAAGCGGACTGGCCAAGTTTGCCAATGACACCAAACTTTGGGGCAAAGCATCCACACCAGAAGACAGGCGGGTGATCCAGGCTGACCTGGACAGGCTCAGCAAGTGGGCAGATGAGAATCTGATGGTGTTCAATGCCGATAAATGCAAGGTTCTCCACCTTGGGAAGAAAAACCCGCAGCATCCTTATAGGCTCAGCAGTGCTATGTTGGCTAGCACTAAGGAAGAAAGAGACTTGGGGGTCATCATTGACCACAAGATGAACATGAGCCTGCAATGCGATGCTGTGGCTAGTAAAGCGACCAAAACGCTGGCTTGCATCCGTAGATGCTTCTCAAGCAAATCCCAGGATGTCATTCTCCCCTTGTACTTGGCCTTAGTGAGGCCGCAGCTGGAGTACTGTGTCCAGTTTTGGGCTCCACAATTCAAAAAGGATGTGGAGAAGCTTGAGAGAGTCCAGAGGAGAGCCACACGCATGGTCAGAGGTCAGGGAAGCAGACCCTACGATGACAGGCTGAGAGCCCTGGGGCTCTTTAGCCTGGAAAAGCGCAGGCTCAGGGGTGATCTGATGGCCACCTATAAGTTTATCAGGGGTGACCACCAGTATCTGGGGGAACGTTTGTTCACCAGAGTGCCCCAAGGGATGACGACTAGGTTGAATGGTCATAAACTACTGCAAGACCGTTTGAGGCTGGACATAAGGAAGAATTTCTTTACTGTCCGAGCCCCCAAGGTCTGGAACAGCCTGCCACCGGAGGTGGTTCAGGCGCCTACATTGAACACTTTCAAGAGCAAACTGGATGCTTATCTTGCTGGGATCCTGTGACCCCAGCTGCCTTCCTGCCCTCTGGGCAGGGGGCTGGACTCGATGATCTTCCGAGGTCCCTTCCAGCCCTAATGTCTATGAAGTCTTATCTTTAAGTAAGACCTACTGTGTATATGTACAAAATAGTGAACACCATAGCTTGTTAAAGATACTGATGCACATCTTATTAATGATGATTGTCTTTTCCACCAGGTCCTTGATAACATTTCATCAAAGCCAGAAGAAGGAAATAATCTAATCAGGTACATGTTCTTATGCAAAAATAATAATGGCTTTTTTTTTTTTTTTTTCTTGAAGTGCAAGTGATTGACCACTTAAAGAACATCTTTTTAATCAATATCTTCTGTCTTTCTTGGCATCTTCTACTTGGATTTGTTACTGAGAAAACAAGTGTCTCGGTACTTTTTATCTTATTGATGCAGTGCAAAATGCATGGATTCTTTTTGAGTTTTGCGTTGTTTACACATTTTTAAAGAGATGAATGTGTGTTTATTTTAAAAATATCAAAGTCTAGTCAAATGAAGGTGGAGGGAAAGGATAAATATGATGTAGAGTACCTGTTCTGTTGGTGGTAGTATACAATATAAAGAATCTTTGTCTAGGTTTTATTTTATTATATCCCACAGTTCTATAGAATCTGAAACCAGAATCTGTATTTCTTTTCTTTCAAAGATTTATAAATAACTTGCCTTCAACTGCCAACATTACAATGAATAATATTAATTTTGGAGAAGTTCAGACTTGGTTTGCAAGCAATTATACAGCATTCCAAAAAGGGACGTAAGTATCTTCCTTTACCTTAATCCAAAAGCTTTAAGTAGACACATCCGTGTCACTGGGAAAGCTACATGGAATATATTCTACTTCTGTGACTTCAATTAATTCTGTAATTTTTTTTTTTTAATTTAAATTATTTCTTTTTTCCTCAGAAAAAAAATTGTTGTTACTGACAGTTCATCAACTTGCCAACAACAATCAATGCCATTTGGATTCGGCAGTGCATACACCATTATAATTAACGAAGTAAGTTGAGGTTGCAGAAAATGCAACCCTTCTACTGGGCACCGGTCAGCAGCAACAAGCACTGGGTTCAAATTTTGGGGCACCCAATAAGTTTTTTGTTTTTGTTTTTTTGGTTTTGTTTTTTGGGTTTTTTGTTGTTTTTACTGTGGCTTGGGTCCCCACCCAGAAATCTGGGATCACTGAATCTGGCTGGGGTGTCCTGCATAAACAACCCCCCCCCCCCTTGCAAGCAGTATAAACACAAAGGATAGATTTATTACAGAAAACAATACTGTTCTTGAGCAATGGGCTGGAGAAAGCGGCCCACATTGGAGAATCCTATGAGCTGCTGCTTGGGTTTGCTGCACTGCAGGGAGCTGCTGGAGAATAACCTCTTGTATTGACTTAAAAAAAAAAATGGGGGGGGGGAAAGAGTAGGACATTATCCTTTTTGCTTATTAATGCTATATGCAATATCCTCTACTATAGGAAATCTTTTTTTATACTATTTATAAAAGAACCTTCATATAGTTCTAATAAGCTGTAAAAATAATGAATGTAATGCAAAAATGCCCATAATGAATTGGTTTATAAGATGGGTATTACTCTTTTAATTACTATATTTAAAAACCTGGAGCCCATTCAGGTACAAAAGTCCTAAAGATCTCAGGCAGACAATGCTCTTTGGGGGAATCTGACCTCTTTTATTAGACCAACTTAAACATTTTTGACCAACTTAACGGGGGGGGGGGGGAAATAAGTTGGTTTAATAAAAGAGATCAGATTTCCCCCAAAGAACTTTGTCTGCCTATGTCCTCAGACCAACACAGACGGCTACAACCTACACTCCTAAAGATCTTATGAGTTCAGCCGTTAACCTGTCTCTTATTTAAAATTCTATATGCAGTGTTGACATTTTTTGTAGCATTTGAGATTATTCTATTGAAAATCTTGTATTGCATTTCTAATTTTAGAGTATTGTATGGTTTACTTGTGTGCATACCAGGTAAGTGAATAAGTTGCTTAATTGCATAACGCGGTGCCAACCCCAATTAATCTGTTGCTTACCTGTTTATATAAATATCATTCACCTGCCTGTCAGTTGCATAACAAGTGTTTAAGTGTATAGCAGGGGTTTGGGTTGTAGCCGTGTTGGTCTAAGGACATAGGCAGACAAGGTTCCTTGGCTGAATTTGATATCTTTTATTAGACCAACCCAAATGGTTGGAGAATAGTTTATTAAGCAGGCTTTCGGGTTCAAAAACCCTTCATCAGGCTAAGGAAGCTTCAGCAGTTGGTGAAGGGTTTTTGAACCCAAAAGCTTGCTTAATAAACTATTCTCCAACCATTTGGGTTGGTCTAATAAAAGATACCAAATTCGCCCAAGGAACCTTGTCTGCCTAAGTGTATAGCATCATTCAGTCCTACCATCTATTTAATTGTACTCCCTTTAACTGCATGCTAATTGTAAGTGAACTAACTATACTCCCATTAATAGCAACAGTGAAAGGGAAGGAGCTGTCAAAAGACTTCTATTAGAAGCTTTGAAAATGAGGAAGGGATGTTGGCTTCTTGGCTGTTAATGCCACATCACTGACAATGCTGTAAGGAATGCTTGTTAAGTGACCAGCACTGATGGTGCTGTGTACTTAAACATGGGGTGACCATATGTCCTGGTCTGGCCAGGACTGTCCTGTATGTCATAGGCTGTCCTGGTATTGTGGCTGGTTGTTGAAAATGGAAACCTGTCCTAGATTGGTGCCACCCTACCTGTACTACCTGGCCCAGCTCTTCCCAAGCAGCAACTGGAAGTGTGTGTGGGGGGGGGGGGGGGGTCTGGGCTAGGTACCACTCCTTTTGCCTGGGGGTGGGGGGCAGAGAAGATGCTGCTGTGAGCACAGGCTGGTTGTGTGCATATGTGTGGTGCCCTGGGTAAACTTGTATTTTAGTGCCTTTTTAGCACCCTCCTAAGTAGAGGCAGGGAACACACTGGATTGGGCACTGCTCCTCCAGCCTGGGGCAGGGATTGGCAGTGTTCCAGATTTCCTTTAAAATGTAGTCACCCTACTTAAACAACCCTGAAACTGATGGTCTCTTCCATATTCTAGGCTTTTAATAGCAGCCACAAAACTAACTACTAGAAGCATTAAAAATGAGAGAACTTGGTTTAATGTTGGGATTGCTAATGCCATAGCACTATGGGCTTAATGAGCAATGTTTACCTAAACCTTATATTTTGGGCAAGAATATAGTCTTGGGACTGGAAAAAAAGTTATGCTCTTCAATGGAATAAGTTTATGTACAGCTTTTTTTCATCCTAATTTCTAATGTGGTGTTTTACTTATCAATACTTCAGTGTGGAAGCAGTGGTTTAAAGATAAGATACGTACAGGATATCCCTCCCAATACAGTTCACATGGCTTGGCAGATCCCTCAGTACTTCCTTATGACATGTGGTGAAGTGGTCTTCTCTGTCACTGGACTGGAGTTTTCATATTCCCAGGTAGGTGCTTTTGCTCCTCTGACTCCTCGGTTACGTTAGTATTCTTAGTCTCACAGTCTACAATGATGAATTCATCCTTAAAGATGAATTAAGTGTGTTTCCTGTTTATCTGATGTGACCACTAAATCCTACTATTTAAGGAAAAATTGCACGTAGCCATCTGTCCTAACCAGAACTGCTCCGATAAACCCATGGCAGTACTTCTGGCTGCATGAGATGCGTAGTTCTATGTCGGGGTGGGCAAAATGCAGCCCATGGGCTGGATGTGACCCACCAGGCCATTCTATCCGGCCTACAGGGCCCCTAAAAAAAAATAAAATAATAATAATAACAATCTGCCCCTAGCTGCCTGTCATGTGGCCCTTGATGGCTTGCCAAAACTTAGTAAGTGGCCCTCCTCCCTAAATAATTGCCTGCCTCTGTCCTATGTTGACTTCCACTGAGCTACGTGAAGTTGCACCACTTGAGGATCTGGTCACCAGCCTCCAGGTCACCCTGTCATTGGCAATGCTGCTGTGTTGCTTGTTTCTATATAATTGGAACTGGATGGAGAAGAGTTTTTGATATAAAAAGAACAGTTCTGAATTGCACTTGAAACCCAGTTTAATTATGCCCCCTTAAATTCGTCTCCTGTTCCTTTTTTTTATTTATCCTTTAACTTTTTTATTAACGAATACAACTCAGTAAAAAACATGTTTTAATGTTTTAAAGATGCATCCAGTCCCCTAAACCCAGGGCTGGCTGACTTCTTAGTGGCAGGGGGCTGCATGCCTTGTAGCATCAGCATGGGCTGCAGGCCTGCCTACCTTCTTCCTTCCTCCCACCCTGTGCTGCATCAGGCACATGGCCACATGCCCCAGTTCTACCTTTAGCTCCCCAGGTACAGGCTTCTTTCCTGCAGTCATGGTAGCACCCCTTGCCATGGGCTTTCCTGGCACCATGAGCTGCTTTGGGATGGGGCAGCAAACAAGCCGGAGGGGAGGATCCTAAACCCTTCAGATGCTGCTGCTGGAGCCAGAGTGAAGCAGGGAGTAGTGGCCAAGTAAGACCCTAGGGGCTGCAAACTAACCCTTCACAGGCAGCCGACGGGCTGCCGCTTGAACAGCCCAGCCCTAAAATATACATGAAGACAGACATTTATCTTCTGTCAACAATGTTCCCTTAACTCAAGTTGGTGTCTGCAGGAGTCTTGTGTTCTTTGCTTTTCCTTCTAGTCTCTGACGGTTCTTTTTATGTATTCATTGATGTTAAGCTTTTATATTCTTTCATTTCTATATAATAATTCACTCTTTTGTATAATGCTGAGTTAAGAGGAAAATGTTATTAACTTCTATTAATCTCTGCTTTCTAAATTTTAAATTTTAGAATAAATTTTGTTCCTAAGTGTTAGCTTATAGAACTTGCACTTTCCTTCAATATGCAAAAAATTTCTCAGACCTTCTGGTCTGAAGGCAGGAGAAGATTCTTTTTATTGGCTAATTCCAAGGATATCCACCAAATTTCTAAGTAAGCATATTGCTTGCTTTTCCCCAGTAGAGCACTGACTTGACAGGAAAACTTTTTTCCATTACTAACACTTCCCAAAACCCTGACTCTAAGCTTGGGCCTTCTTGTGGGTTTTTTTTTTTTTTTTTTTTGAGGGGGGGGGGCACGATGACAGGAATTGCTTCTCTTCTAGACTTCAACAATTTTTATTCTTGTAGCCACTAGAAGGTGAGTGATCAGGTGCTTCTTGCAGAGTTCTGAGGAAGGTTCAATAAGAACACAATGCTATCTGGTAGATGGCACCCTGTTTCCCTTGCTATGTCTCCAACCTTCTTCAAGAACACTTTGATTTCTGCTATCTCCCTCCAACATTTGCCTGTTCCTGTACCTTTTTAATTGTTAAGTAGGTTGAGATAATATAGGGTTTTTAAATAATTTGGTTGTGCAGGCAGATGTATAAAGACCACTGTTACTGATGCTCTTCCTATTTTATTTTTTTAAATCTCCATCTTATTTAACATACAAGGTATGTGTATGACTAATATTATCTTTTTCATTGTTCTGATGAATGGCATATACCTTGTAATACGATACACTGGCACACCTTACCACAATGATTTTAAAACCATAGTTTCATAGTTAGGGGCTGGAAGGAACCTTACAGATTATCAGGTCCAGTCCCCCTGTATGTTCCCAGGAAAGACCACTGGGATCAAATGATCCCAGCCATGAACAACTGGCGTCTCCCAAGACTGGGGCACCATGGTGGCAAGCGGGGACTGCCCGCAGATGCAGGCGGCAGTGCCAGTAGTGGAGGGGTGGCCAACAGCAAGCGGAGACTGCTTGCAGATGCCAGTGGTGATGTCAGCAGCAGTGGTGGGGTGGCAAGTGGTGACCACCTGCAGAAGTTGGTGGTGGCCAACCTTGCAGGGGGAGGGACACATGCCCCCTATACATGCTGCCTATGATCCCAGCAAGGTGGGCCTCAAGACTTTTTTAAGATCACCAGGGTAGATGACTGTACCACTTCTAGGGGAAGCCTGTTCCAAACCCTTGGCCCTCGGCTTATAAAGAAGTCTTTTTCCTTGCATCCAGCCTGAAGCAACCTTCAGTCAGCTTGTTCCCGTTATTTCTTATCCTCCCCCTGGGGAGCCTTGGTGAACAGATGCTTCCCCAAACCCTGGTGTATGCCAGTACTTAAGATGGCTCTGCCAGCTACAGCTTCACATTGGTGACTCATGTTCAATTGTGGTGCTGGTAAGCAAAGCACTGCTGAGCCTGTTAGTGTGTTGTGGGTTATTTCTTCCCAGATGGAGCACTTTGCATTTCTCTGTGTATTAAATGAAATTGGGTTGAGGTCTGCCCACTTGATGAGCCTGTCCAGGTTGGCCTGTACTGCCAGCCTATCTTTGAGCATGATGGCGCTCCCCCATAGCTTGGTGTCATCAGGAACTTTGCCAGATTGCTTGAAATACCCGAATTCAAATAATTCGTGAACACGTTGAAGAGCACTGGTCCAAGTACTGAGCCCTGATGGATGCCACTGGTCCCCCTCCGCCGTGATGACTCAATTCCATCAATCAGTACTCTTTGGGTCCTACCATGGAGCCAGTTACCTAGCCACTGGACCATGAAGTAGTTGAGGCTGCATCTTACCAATTTGACCATGAGGATGTTGGGACACCAGGTCAGAGGCCTTTTTGAAGTCCCAAGTTTGACATCAACCTCATTTTCTCTATCCAGGTGGTGAGTAACTTGATCACAGAAGGAAATGAAGTTGGTCTGGTACAACCTGCCTGTGATGAAGCAGTGTTGGCTATCCTTCAGAATATTGCCTTCAGTTAGCCTGTGTGTGGTGGTTTCTTCTTTCTCCAGGATTTTACCAAACTGATCTGGTCAAACTGATCTGGCCTGTAGCTTCCTGGGTCATCCTTTCTCCCTTTCTTAAAGATGGGTACCACAGTGGCTTTTTCCAGTCTTCTGGGACTTCTCTGAAGTGCCACAAGTCTTCACATAACTTGGCCATCAGTTGCACAATAATGTCAGACAGTTTTCTTAGCACTCTTGGGTGTAGCTCATCCAGTCCAATTAACTTACAGATATTTAGCCTTTGTAGGTGCTCCCCCGCAAGATCTACATCAACTGTGGGAGGGTGCTGTGGTCATCCTGTATCCTGTCAAGCAGGCTAACACCCTTGGACTGGTAGAATACCGATATGAAGCATTCATTTAGGAGTTTGGTTTTGTCCTGGGTGTTGGTTAACAGCCGTCCCACTTCATTTATCAGGGGCCCTATGCTTCCCTTGTTCTATTTGTGATTTCCTCCATATCTAAAGAAGGACTTTTTTTGTTGTCTTTCAGTTCTGGTTGCCAATTTATGTTCAGTTAGTGCTTTTGCTGTCCTGATCTACTCCCTACAAGTGCGGGCAGCTGCAGAGTATTCCTCTTTGGTAGTTGTTCCTAACTTCCATTCCTTATAGGCTTCTTGCTTTAATTTCAGGAAGTCCATGACTTACTTCCTGTTGATCCAAGGGGGTCTCCCAGCTCTTTTGCTGCCTTTCTTGTGAGAGGGGATAAACTTTCTTTCAGCTTTTAGGACTGCTTCCTTGAGGAAAGATCACTCTTCTTGTATTTGCTTCCTCATTGGACCGTGGTCCCAAAGGGCCTTGCCAATCAATCTCTGATTTTTTTTTTTTTTTTTTTTTTTTTTTTTTTTGTGGAAAAAACTCAGGCTTGCCTAAAGTCAGGGATTTCTACCCTACTGGCTTTTTTTTTTTTTTTTTTTTCCCCTGGCTTGTGGTGGATAGAAAAAGTGGTGATCTCATGGTCACTGTCACCCAGTTTCTCTTCAATCTGCCGGTTGTTCCCTGGATAGACCCTTTTGGCCAGAACCAAGTCTGAGTGCCTTGCTCCTAGTAGGCTTGTACTCTTCCTGAGTTAGAGTTCTTCCACGCAAGTGAGGAAGCTTTGTGAGCGATCAGATCTAGTGGAGTGCTCATCCCACAAGATCCCTGGGTAGCTGAAGTCACCCATGATGATCATGCTTTTCGAGTATTTAGCCTCTGCCAGTTGCAGGCCCCTGGAAGGTAGCAGACCTCATGGGTTAGGGTGGTAGATCACTCCCTCAGTCCCCCTCAGGAGGGAGTTGCCCACCACAACCACCTTGTGCCTCTTTGGAGGGACTGGCTACCTTGCTTCTTCCAGAGTCGGTGCTTCTGCTGATGACTCTGCTGGTGCTGTGAGGGGCGCATACCTGTTTCGCAGTTCCAGGGGAGGAGTAAACCTGGTGCATACCTTGGGCCTGGAGGCAACTATCTTCTAGGCAACTCCAGGATGGGACTCTAGGTTGGTTTCATTGTCATCCTTCATCTTGTTGATGGGCTTGTGTGCTCTTTTTCTCCATTCTTCAAGTGTAGGGCCTAATAGTAATCCATCGATCTCTTGTTTGTGGGCCCTGATGGTGCATTTTGAGAACCTAAACAGATAATTTCACAGAATCATTTAAAAAAAAAATAAAATAAAATAAAAAATTTGAGGTTACTATACTGAAATGTGTATTAAAAATAGATTGCAACAGTTCTGCATTGCATGAACACATGCTTGTACTGTATTTGCTCAAATACATTTTAGGTCAGTCACATCATACATGCATTTAACTTGCATGAATTCAACTATACATGGGGTGGGAGTGGGGGCAGGGCTTGAATTTGCTGCTTACCTGGAGGCCCATTTATAGCGGTGACAGGCACTGCCTCCAAAACCTCCCGCTGTCGCCATGGAGCCGTGTCCGGAGCTGTGTGGCCAGCCGCTGGGCGGAGGCGGCAGCATGGTGGCGGCCAGGCAGCACGCAGCCATCCCCACCACCACCCAGCGCTGCGCCACTGCCTCCAGCCGCGCAGCTCTAAGCACGGCGCCACATGCAAATTCAAGCCCCGCCCTCCACCCTGCGTATAATCACCAATTTTTTTTTCACCTTATGCACTGACTTCAGCACCTAACCCCGGTGTAAGATGTGACTGACCTGTACTTCATACAAAATAAGGTGTTTGTTTTGTCCCCCCTCCCCCCCCAAATCAGCATGGGAGAAATCCTCTCATCTTATTTGCATACAAGGAAACCTCATTAAATGCTTTGTCATTTTAAAAGTAATATGTGCTCAGTAATGGAAACTTGCTATGAAGGTGATTTTTAAATGTAGCCAACACTGAGCATGATGATAAAACACATGGACCATATTGGGCAAGTATGTTGATGAGAAACTACCACAATCTTTTATTTTTTAGTTTTACGTATCCCAGGCCAAATTAGCCAAAACTAATTCCAGATCCAAGAGTCCAGAACCATAAGTGGCCCTACTACTGACAGACATACTCCACCCACACCTGGGGCTTCAGATGTTTCTAAAATCCTCTGACGGGCATCCAGAGGCTTGGGGTTTGGATGCCCCCGAGTTTTGTTTGCCCTTAGCTATAAGGCCCTCGGAGCAAGCTAGGAAGGAAACTCCCATTTCCATAACGTGGGCTTAAAGCCACTACACCTCAGCAGGTCCTGAACTGTGCCAGAAGAGCAGCTCTCCCCAGGCACTTGTTAGGAAAATTGGCTTCATGGACACACATACCTGGTATTTCTCCTACCAGGTTACCAAAAAGCAATGACAAACTACCACAAGGATAGGTTTAGTGCAGCCCACATGAGTAAGATATATGATGGAACCCATTGTGTGCAGTCCCTCTCCCATGGTGAGCCACTACATGGCACAGTTCAACTACCCCTTCACTTCTACAGCTAAGCTGCACTTTTCTTTCCTACTTCCAACTGTTCATGTTCTTCACTAGGCTTAAATGTCTGGCAAACATCCCCAAACAGTTCACCCAGAACCCTTCTGTCACCCCCTCTCTCAGCCTGTTGCATATAATTAGTGTGGCCCTGTCCTCCATGAGGTGAAGCTGGACCATGTCGCCTTGCACCTTAACTTCACATAAATTTTTGGAGTATCCCAGGACTCCCAACAAGAACACTCAGTTCCAGTTGTGACTTGGGGCTAATTAACACATGGATCCTTGGGGGGGTGGCATGTATTTTGATTATACATACATGCTGAGCTATGGGGTCACCATGACTTGAAACACTGACTCCCTGCTGGGGCCCAGCCCACTGAACTGCAAATCATGAGCCTTTAGCTCTGAACTAATCATGCATAGCTTGTACTATAAAAGTAGGTACAAAAGTGCTTTAAGCTTGCAGCAGCTTCAAAAAAGGTAAAATGCATGAATTCTGGATAAACTAAGTCTATGGGTAACACCTGTAAGGCAAATTACTACAGGTTTGTTTATTTCAAATTTGCCCCCCACTTTCTTGTGCTCAGGGAGAGCAATAAGGAGGGGCCTGGGGAAGTTGTAGAGGGCAAGACTTACTTGACCACACCTTTTTCCCCTCCCCGCCCCCCCCTCCCCCCAATTTTCCTTATTTTTATCAGTGGGGGGGGTGGCAAATTCAAGGCACATGTTTAATAATTGGATCCTATACCTGGAAAACTAACAAATGTTAGACCTCTTCCATATAGAGAATCTAATTATTAGAAGTATTTTTTTTTTTTTTTTATATTTAGTGTAATCTTTTATAGTCAAGTAAAATGGTATTTTAAATTGGGGGGGGGGGTTGGTGTTTTTGCATCTATTTTGGCTATCAGATTGGCACCAATAAAAGGGGAAATTATGTTATCGGCTATCTTCTTCTTTTTTGGTTGTTGTAGTCCATTTAATTACAGCCACGTGCCCAGAGCACCCTGATGGGTGCAGTAGAGTCCCTGTGCCCTGCCACAGGCCTGAGCTTGTGGCAGACTACAAGTCCTGGCAAGCAACGGGAGGGGGAAAGTGCTGGGGAGTGGTCACAGGGTGCTGCACTCGGCAACAAAGGGACTGCTACCAGCTCCTGCTGCTGTGAAGACGCTAGGCTGTGTGTGGGCAGGGTTAAGTGTTGTGCAAGGGACATGCTGCTCTACTGGATGCCTTTGCAAAAGTGGCTTCTCCCCGGAGACCATGGAACTCGGCTGCACAGGGTCTGCCATGGCTGAGGCAGCAGCATACTCTGGGACTCCAAACATACCTGGTTCTGCTGGCCATGCAGGGGTCCACCCCTCCCACTCGGGATGGCAGCACAGGCTGTGCAGAGAACAAGGCTGTGGGTAGGAGTCATGGGCGAGGAGGTAACATGCATGGGAATAAGATAGTCACTGCCTTCCTTATCAAGGCTTGGAGCAGGCAGGAGACGTGTGTTTTCAATGCGAAACAAGCAAACAGAAAGGTTTATTTATATCGGTAGTTTAAAATGCCTTGCACTATTACTAAATATCTGTTATCACATCAGCTGTTATGGCTTGTTAATTATCAGCTATTCATATCAGCCATGAAAATCTTTCAGTGCACCCCTAATTTTAAGTAATGCTGGAAAAATTTTTTTATTGCTCTTCTCAATTCATCCCACTGCCCAGCATTGAATAGGAAAGGCATTTCTTGTCAAAAGGAAGCATCATCTGAATTTTGGAATTCTAAATAAGATTTTTATGTAAATCTGCTTTTTATACATAACAGATGTTCCACTGTAAAGCAATTGGACTCTAAAGTATCTTGTTTTTGCAGGCCCCTTCCAACATGAAGTCAGTGTTGCAGGCAGGCTGGTTGCTGACTGTAGCTGTTGGTAACATAATTGTTCTTATTGTGGCTGGAGCATCAAAACTCGATGAGCAGGCAAGTAGACATTACCACCACAACTCCACTTGTGTATTGCATTATCAGTGTATCTCATACAATTCTAGATCAGCGAGAACAATTATTTTGCATCGCCTCTTACCTCGGTGGAATTGTAGTCATTTAACAGAGCATGTGATCTTAAAAAACAAACACCCACACATAAATAATCTAAATCCCTAGTCATGCAGAATTTACCTCCTTTATAACTAGGGACCTACCTAAATCAGCAGAAGTGCACTACACTGTGGCTTCTTTTAATCTTGCTGTTTTTGCTGCATAGCACCCCCACCCCTGCACTGCTAATTGGCAGAGGGGCCCCATTGGCTTCACCAGTTGTTGCTGATCAGCCGGGAGGCAAAAACCATACTCCAGTTTTGCCTCCTGGCCATTCAACAGCAAGGGGTGGAGCCACCAGGGCCCTCTGGCAATCAGTGGTGGGGGGGGGGCAGGGTGAACAGTGTACTTCCACCATGGTTTACATAGGGCCCTACTTATAACTAAGTGGTCTCACCAGGCCACATGAAGAACATTGCAATAAGCTGCTGGGTTTCTTATTTGGATGAAGTCTACTGTATATACAACAGAAGACTCGGACAGAATCATGGTAGTTTAAAGATTGTTTAAAGAATGTTTGTAGCTTAAAGATTTTGATGGGTCACGTCTCGGTTTCATTCAAGAAAAAGTCTCTGTTAGTAACAAATGTATTTCACTAGTTCCTTGTCACTAAGCACCTTCTATTCCTAACTTTTACTCTACTCATGACCAGGGATCCTGGTTTTCTCCTATTTAAAAAATTTGCAAATTGTCTGATTGGTTGTTTTTTGTTTTTTTGTTTTTGTTTTTGTTTGTTTTTTTTTAAAACCCCAAATCCATGATAAAAATTTTAAAGCCTGCCCCCCACAGTCTCAACAGCCCTCCTAATGCCCCTCACATCAGGCCCCCAGACCCACAGACATGCAGGCACACATACTGACACCCCCACCAGCAGGTAAGTGTGGGGAGGAAGGGGTAGGGCAGGTGGGAAGGGAAGGTGCTGGGAGGGGGGTAGATCAAGAAGGGGAGTCTGCCCCTGTGCCCACTCCCAGGAGCAGGGCCAGAAGGCAAGGGCAGGGGTGCCACTCTGTGGGCCACATGTGCTGGCTGGCCTGACGAGGTTTGCACACGGAGGCTGCCACCGCAACTCTGCCACTGTGCCCTGCACTACCATCCCACAGTCACCTGCATGGCTTTGTGGGCAAGTGGCACAGCATGCGGCAGCAGCAGTGTGGTGGCAACCACCATGTGCGGGCCACATGTGCTGCTCGGCCAGGAGGTGAAACGGGGTGGGGGTTGCATGCAGCAGCATGCCCCGCAACTGGCTGCACGGTGGTGTGGGGTGTCGGTAGCTGCATGTGGGGGGGGGGGGTGCTTTGTGGGTAAGCACTGCCACTGCAGAGCCATGCCCTTCACTACTGGATCCTAGAAGTAAGTGGGGCTGTGGGGCAGGGCTGGGGAAGATGATTGAGGGCTGATGGAGTGGGGGGTGCTGCCAGCCCCAGGTGGCACATCGCAGCTGGGAACAGGGCCAGGGGGTGAGGGCAGGGTTGCCCCTCTGCAGGGGGGCTTTGCAGGCAAGTAATGTGGGGTGCAGTATGGTGGTGCCTGCCATGTGTGGGCTGCACACATGCTGCCCAGCCACTGGCCCAGTGGAGGGGGAGAGGGAGGTTGGCATGCGGCCAGAGCACAGCTTCATGGCCGACTCTGTAACCATGGTGAGGGATAAGGGCGTGGAGCAGGGGAGGTAAAGGTTTATATGCGGTGGCTGCCGACACTTACTGGAGGGCTGTGATTGGCCGCTACTTAAGTCTCCCGCTGCTGCCGCAGAGCTGTGCCCAGAGCTGTGCAGCTGGCTACTGGGTAGCAGCGGCAGTGTGGTGGTGGCAGGGTGGCATGCAACCATCCCCACTACTACCCTGCGCTGTGCTGCTGTCGCTGGCCACACGGCTCTGAGCATGGCTCCGTGGCAGCAGTGGGAGGTTTTGTAGGCAGTGGCAGTCACCGCTGTTGTGGGTGGCCACTGCCGCTTACCTATGGGACCACCTGTGCCAGCGGTGACTGCCACTGCCTACAAAACCTCCCGCTACTGCCGTGGAGCCATGCATGGAGCTTTGCAGCCAGCAGCAGCGGCGTAGGGTAGTGGTGGGGATGGCTGCGTGCCACCTGGCCACCACCACGCTGCTGGCTAGTGGCCAGCCGCACAGCTCCATGGTGGCGGCAGCAGCAGCAGGAGCCTTTTTTTTTGTAGGCAGCAGCTGTCACCAGGTAAGCAGCAGCACCAGCTGCTGCATGTGAGCCCAAGCTATTGCGCCCCCCCCCCACCCCTCCCTCATCATTTGCTGTGGCTGCAGAGTTGGCCGTGGAGCTGTGCTCCGGCTGCATGCCAGCCTCCCTCTCCCCTTCCCCTGGGCAAGTGCCACACTGCACCCCGCATCTCTTGCCTGCAAAGCCCCCTGCAGAGGGGCACCCCTGGCCTTGCTCCCAGCTGCAATGTGCTGCCTGGGGCCAGCAACACCCCCAAACCATCTTCCCCAGCCCTGCCCCACTTTCACCCTTCGCCCCTGGAGCATAGAGGTGTCTGAGCCTGAGCATAGCCTTGGCTGCCTCAGAGGCTTAGGTCCTGCCCTCTCCCCTCTCTCCCTCCCCCTCTGGCTATGGCTGGGGGTTTCCTGCCCTTTTTGCAATTGGCTCTTTCAGGCTGGAGCTGTGCCAGCCTGCAAGAGCTCTTTGCAGAAGTGGAGAACTCACGGATTTCTCTGCTTAAAAAAAGAATAAAAAATAGAAATCTGCCTTTTCTCCGATTGGTGGGTTGTTTTTTTTTTGTTTTGTTTTGTTTTTTTTAAACGGGGAATCCATGGCTTTCTCCATTTTGTCCATGGGAAATGGAAAACCCAGATCCCTGCTCATGACTCGTGTTTAACTAAGTTCTCCTTTTATAATAGCAGTCCTTTTAGGAACCCTACAACAGAAATGACTACTGATAGTGAGATTAGTACAAAGGTTAGAGGTATTGGGCTGGCCTGTCTTTGTCCTATCAGGCCAGCCCATTAAACGCATTCTGAAGTGCTTCCACCTCTTTTTGGATCTCAGCCTTATAGATTCACATTCTGGCTTCTGACTTTTTAAAGCTCAAGCCTCATTTAAGACCTGTTCTACTAGCCCAACAGATCTAGATGCCTTCAGAAACTAGCCATGTTGATCAGAAGGGTTGCAGTTGAGAAGAAAGGAGGAGCCATTGTGACATTGAATGCAGGCCATTGTGGCATTCTTGACCCTGGTTAGGGCTAAGTAGCAAGACAAAACTATAGTTGATTTTAAGGCCCTTCTGAGAAGGCTTAAGTGACTGAGGGTTTCAGTTTCACTCACTATTCAGTCCTGTTGTTACTGAAATTTAGCTGAATTTGCGGTTGACCTCCATTGAAGTAGGATGATGCCCTAGGTAACTCCATCTAGGCTAAGTACTTCTTTCTAGATGGAGCTGGTCAGTTATTCCTCCAGCAATCGGTATCACTCTGACATACCTGAAAGAGGTCACTTCAGAATCTTCTCCATATTTCAGTCACTTGAATCTAATTTTTTCTTCATAAATGTATGTTTAAGGTAAAAATAGACTTTGGGTTTATTCCAAGTGTGATTGTCTTGGGCTTTGACTTGCATCAAAGCAGGTGCCGAGGCAGTCAGTCACATACTCAACTTACTTATGCGCTCAATTTAATGACATTTGATTCAAACTAGCCCTGATTTGCCCTGGGGAACATTTTTTTTTATCTTGGATACTTCACAGGTACTTAAAGTGGGACAATGGGCTTGTATGTCTCTAGGACCTCAGGAAAAAAAGGCTTTGTCCCAGGAGCAATCCAAATCTGTTTTTAGCCTTGGGTAGTTTAGTTTGGACTTCTAAAATGGATAGACCTTAACTTGGGCAGTAATCGGATAATGTTGTTATTCTCTATGTGCATGCACGTATGTTTCTAATGGGAAATAAGCTGTTTTACTGGTCATAAGCAGAAATTCCTGAATTAGTTTAAAAGGAAGCAAGTATATGTAATGCATATAAAACATACATAAATATCTTCCATTGGTAGAACTGATTCATTAAGTCTGCTTGTGAAGAGTAAAATAGTATAGTTCTCTATAGACGTTAACTTTTTTAACACTTGTTTCTCTACAGTGGGCAGAATATGTGCTGTTTGCTGCTTTGCTATTGGCAGTTTGTATTATTTTTGCCATCATGGCATATTTCTATACCTATGTGGATCCTGCTGAGGTTGAAGCCCAACTTGATGAGGAAGAGAAGAAGAAAAAGAAAGAGATGGAGATGGGAAAAGAAGGAACTGCTTATGAAAATGGAGATGTTATTGCAAAAGTCTCTCAGACAGAAATGTAAAGCTGAATGATGGAAGCTCTGGCATTCTATGAACTGCAGCTATAGTAAGAGGAATGGGATATTGCCAGCCATCATTTAGATGGTTTCTTTCATGGTTTGGGGAGGGTGGGGTCAAGAATGAGCTTCTCACATAAAATACAGGCCTTCCTTAGGAGCAAGATCAGAAGCTCAGTCTTGTGCAGAGCACAGTACCCTGAGAAATCTCCAGAAACTTGTTCCCAGCAGAATTCGCACTTTAAAAATGAACCAGCGGTTTAAATCCCAAAGAACAAAATATAGGAACTTTTATTCTTAAGTGTTTGAAGAGATCCTATGAAAAGATGCATTATTTTTATACTGTATTTTAATGTTGTGAGAGAGGCAAGTATTCTCAGGAAATATTAATAAAAACCAAAGTGCCTGCATGGGCCTTGTAGCCCCACTGTTACTCCAGAGCAGCAGGTCAGATGAGTTCAGAAATTTTTTATAGTGCCCAACAAATAACAGATGGAAAACATGTAGATTCATTGTATTCATAGTCTTTCAAAATAAAATACTGTAAATGTTGTATGTTACCAGTTAGTATTACAGTCCAACCCTTTTGTTCCCCACATGCATGCTAGCCATCCACTGCTTTTAAACTGAGGTGACCACCAACAAGAAGACAAATAAAGGAGTATGGCATCTGAAATAAAATTTCTTGCAACAAAATAGTGCAGCTTGAGTTTCTTTTGAAAGCAGGAATTAGATTTGATTGACACTAAAGAGCTTGAGACCCCATTTTGTGTGGGGATGACTTCTGTATCATGGCAAAAAGTGAGCTTGTTCTCCTCTACGGTCGTCTAATCCGGTGGTTTTTGATCTTTTTTTTTTTTTTGTACCAGGACCCATTTGTAAACATCGGCCAGTCCTGATCCAGGACTCCTGACCTGCTACCTACCTCCCCCAGGCCACACCGCCCACAGTGTATGGGGCAAGGGGAGGGGTGTAGAACATGGGGGTGGGAGGGGCAAGCACCCCTTTCAGGCTGGAACTGACAGCTTGTAAAGGAAAATTTAGTTTCTCATGACTTTCTCTTCATAAAAAAAAAAAAAAAAAAAAGAGAGAATCCACTTCTAAAGTTTAATCCACTTCTAACATTTGTTCACAACCCTTTCACATTCTTGCAATCCACTTGGGTTGCAAACCAGGGGTTGAGAGACACTGCTGTAATTGTTTTGGATAAAGCAGTCCAGCATTACATTGTGCACATTCATGTGCTACTGTGCATTTGTCAGGGACTCTTGGAATCCTGTTACCAACATTACTTGTAATGGATTAGCCAAGATGTCTTAACTGATTCCTCATTTACCAATACAAGCAAGGACAGCATCATCCGATTGCTTAGTAGTCCTTTACAATTGTAGCACTCACACGCAGTGTATTATTTCTTTTTAACTTAAAGTACCAAGTAGATAAGTGCATATAGGGTTAGGACATAGCCATGAACCAGGGGGCTTCAGCATAGCTACTCATTTGGGTCTACCACCCCACAGCTAGTTGTCAAGACTGGCCTGAAACCTTCATGATGACCTTTGCCTGCTCCCTATCAACTGACCCTGGCCAGCCATTCTGGTGCCCCTTCTTCCTCCATAAAAACCCCTGAACTGGAACAGGAAGTATCCAGGCAGACAGCATGGTTCAATCTAACCCCAGTTTTGCTGTTGGAGCTTTATTTCCAAGTTACTTTTTCTTGCTTCATTACCCAGTCATTGCTTCTAACTGTAACTTTTTTCAACTAGGGTAGAGTACTTCTAATACCTGGTATTTTCTCCCAGGGGTGGTACTTCTATATTATCATCAAGTCACCTTTCAGTCTTTTCTTGATATGCTGAATAGAACGAGCTCTTTAAACCTCATACTTCTAAGGCATTTTCTCCAGCATTCAAATCACTTTAACTTTCAAAATCTTTTACAACATATGAATACCAGACCTATACATACATTCATAGATGTTAGGGTCAGAAGGGACCTCAATAGATCATCAAGTCTGACCCCCTGCATATGCAGGAAAGAGGTCTAGATGACCCCGGCTAGATGCTTATCTAACCTCCTCTTGAAGACCCCCAGGGTAGGGGAGAGCAACACCTCCCTTAGGAGCCTGTTCCAGATCTTGGCCACTCGAACTGTGAAGAAGTTCTTCCTAATGTCCAATCTAAATCTGCTCTCTGCTAGCTTGTGGCCATTATTTCTTGTAACCCCCGGGGGCGCCTTGGTTAATAAATACTCACCAATTCCGTTCTGTGCCCCCGTGATTAACTTATAGGCAGCCACAAGGTCGCCTCTCAACCTTCTCTTGCGGAGGCTGAAAAGGTCCAGTTTCTCTAGTCTCTCCTTGTAGGGCTTGGTCTGCAGGCCCTTAACCATGAGTGGCCCTTCTCTGGACCCTCTCCAGGTTATCTGCATCCCTCTTGAATTGCAGTGCCCAGAATTGCACCCAGTACTCCAACTGCGGTCTGACCAGTGCCCGATAGAGGGGAAGTATCACCTCCTTGGACCTATTCGTCATGCATCTGCTGTTGCATGATAAAGTGCCATTGGCTTTTCTGATGGCTTCGTCACACTGCTGACTCATGTTCATCTTGGAGTCCACTAGGACTCCAAGATCTCTTTCCACTTCCATGCCACCCAGCTGGTCATTCCCTAGGCTGTAGGTGTGCTGGACATTTTTCCTCCCTAGGTGCAGCACTTTGCATTTCTCCTTGTTGAACTGCATCCTGTTGTTTTCTGCCCACTTGTCCAACCTGTCCAGGTCTGCCTGCAGCTGTTCCCTGCCCTCCGGCATGTCCACTTCTCCCCATAGCTTTGTGTCATCTGCAAACTTGGACAGAGTACATTTCACTCCCTCGTCCAAGTTGCTGATGAAGACATTAATAAGTATCGGTCCAAGGACTGAGCCCTGCGGGACCCCACTGCCCACACCCTTCCAGGTCGAAACCGACCCATCCACCACGACTCTCTGGGTGCGACCCTCTAGCCAATTCGCCACCCACCGGACTGTGTAGTCATCCAAGTCACAGCCTCTTAACTTGTTCACCAGTATGGGGTGGGATACCGTATTGAAGGCCTTCCTGAAGTCTAAGGACACAACATCCACTCCTCCTGTGTCCAGGCGTTTCGTAACCTGGTCATAAAAAGAGACTAGATTGGTCAGGCACGATCTGCCTGCCACAAACCCGTGCTGATTTCCCCTCAGCATAATTTGTCCTGCCGGGCTCTCACAAATGTGAGCCTTCATAATTTTTTCAAAGACTTTGCCAAGGATGGAGATGAGACTGACTGGCCTATAGTTGCCTGGGTCCTTCTTCCTCCCCTTCTTGAAAATGGGGACCATATTGGCCCTTTTCCAGTCGTCCGGGACTTGGCCCGTGCGCCACGAGCATTCAAATATTCCCGCCAGTGGCTGTGCAATGATGTCGGCCAGTGCCTTCAGCACCCTTGGATGGAGCTCATCCGGGCCTGCCGACTTAAAGGCATCCAGTTCTTCCAAGTGACTCTGCACCATCTCAGGGTCTACTCATGGAAGTCTGGCTCCTTGTTGCTGCCTCTCTACAACCCAGTGAGAGACTTGTCGTGCCCCTCGCTTAGGAACGCTGAGGCAAAGAACTCGTTGAGGAGTTCAGCCTTGTCCCCCCTGTCCGTCACCAATTGTTTCTGCCCATTTAGCAGGGGTCCTATTCCTCCCTGGGTCTTCCTTTTACTCCCTATATAAAAAACAATTTCTTGTTGTCCTTTACTTGGGATGCCATCCTCAGCTCCATGGTAGCTTTGGCCCATCTAACTGCCTCCCTACAAGCACGAGCAGAGGAGGTATATTCGTCTTTGGTGATCTCTCCCTGTTTCCACTTTTTATGTGCTCCCCTTTTGGCCCTTAGGCTGCCCTGGATTTCTGTGGTCAGCCAGGGAAGCCTCCTGGCCCCTTTCCTTCTTTTACCTCGCACGGGGATTGTCTCGCTTTGTGCCCGAAGGATCGTTTCCTTAAGGCACAGCCACCCTTCTTGGGCTCCCATCACTTCAAAACTCCTACTCTGCAGTGCGTCCTTGACTAATCGCCTGAGTTCATTTAAATCAGCCTTCCTAAAGTCTAGCACTTTCACCCTACTACTTACCTTACCCACTCGCCGTCTTATGGTGAATTCTATTATTAGGTGATCACTGTCTCCCAGATGGCTACCGATCTGTAGGTCCCCTACCATGTCATCCCCCATTGCCAATACCAGATCCAGTATGGCATTTCCCCTAGTGGGACCGTGTACCTCCTGCGTCAGATGGAGGTCCTGTACACAGGTTAGAAACCTGTGTGAGCGGTGGGACTTTGCTGTCTGTGTCTCCCAGCAGATGTCCAGGTAGTTTAGGTCCCCCATGACTACCGCCTCTTTAGCTTTTATGGTCTCCGAGAGTTGCCTCAGGAGCCCCGAATCTAGTTCTTCCCCTTGGTGTGGGGGTCTGTAGCAGACCCCTACCACCAAATCCCTTTCTCCTTGCCCCCCATGTAGCCTAACCCACAATCCTTCTACTTCCTCATCCTTGGATTCCGTCTTGATGAGGGTCGATTGTATATTGCTCATTGACATAGAGCGCAACCCCTCCCCCTTTTTTCCCCACCCTGTCCTTTCTGTACAATCTATAACCCTCAATATGTACCGCCCAGTTGTGGGATGGTGGTATCCTGCTTCTTTTCAAATACACTACAGAGACATCTATATTATGTTTTTTTTATATCAAAACAGAATCTCCAGTTAGGTATAGGCCTATAACATTATTAGCATTGTATTTTATTTATTTATTTACTTTTTATTTTATACACTGCGCTTTCTAACAGACTAGGATAACAAAGTAACTTAAAACAGGAAAAATGCTTATAGAACAGAAGAAAATACAAAACAAACCCACTAAACAATATCGCAGCTGAACTTTGTTTGCCAAATGTCTGTCCAGTCCTGACTTCTTGGTCATCTGTTTTTTCTTCTTTAAAAATGTGATTTTTATTTTTATTTTTTTATTTTTCATTTTTCTTTTTAATGTCTTGTTTTTTCCTTCCAGGCAGCTTCTCTTATTTTCCTTGGGTTGTGCATGTGCACACACTGCGCATAGGTTGTGGCTTTCCCCTGTTTTGCCCCTAGTGAATATCCCTGCTCTAATAAGTAATTAGGGAAGTGTATGGAGAATGCTTCAAGTAGGATAAGTTTATTAAATCTTCAGTGAATATGGAAGTAGGCAGCACTTCCAGAATATTGTAAAGCAGAACTATAGACTGGACAAACGACTGATAAATTGGTTCCTTTAACCAGATAGTTAGTTACTTAAATTTGTGGTTTGAAAGATTAAAATAATATTATACAGCCTTTTGGCAAAAGGTGTTACATTTTCTTACTTTCCTTATGAAACATGCATATTTGCTTTTTACCCACTCTAGTTTCTGTTATTGAAAGTGTGTGTATGCATGTGCACTTACTTCTCTGAAAAATGGAACAGATAAATATGGTGCTTCTGTTTTAATTGGTGTACTAAAATTAAATTAACTCATAACTATGTTTTATTTTACATAAGCCATGTTTGTGACTTGTATATCAATATTATCAATGAAATTCATTGGATTAATATTTTAGTGCTTTGGAATTACCAGTGTAAGAATCTGGAAGAACATTTTTTCCAGGCCACATGGAAACAGAAGGATGAGACGTGCAAACCTCCCCCATGAATAGTGACTACATGTGATTTATGGCTTTCATCACAGACTGGACTGAATTCGTATACTTCATAGACATTAGGGGCTGGAAGGGACCTCATGAGATCGTTGGGTCCAGCCCCACCCACCATAGGCAGGAAGTCAGCTGAGAGCAAGTGATCCCAGCAAGAAATGTAGCCACCTGTTTTTTGAAGGACCACCTCCGGGGGGATTTTGTTCCAGACCCTGGACACGCACTGTAAATAATTTTTTTTTCTTATGTCTCATCTAAATCAGCCTTCCTAGAGTTTATGGCCATTAGACCTTGGTATTCCTTGGGGACCTCTGGTGAACAGGTGTTCTCCCAGGTCCTGGTGTTACCACTCTTATGTAACTGTAGGCTGCCGCCAAGTCCCTCCTAAGCCTTCTGTTCTCCAGACTGAAGAGTCCCAACTCCCTCAGCCTCTCTTTGTATGGCCTTCCCTCCAGGCCTTGAGTCATACAAGTGGCTCTCCTCCGGATGTTCTCAAGCTTCTTCACATCCTGGCGGTCTCACCAGGGCTGAGTAAAGCAAAAGAATGACTTCCTTGGTTTTGCTTGAGATGCATCAGTGGATGCATGCCTGAGTTTGGTTAGCTTTGTCAGCCACAGCATCACATTGGTGGCTCATATGCATCTTGTGGTCAATCAAGACCTCCAAGACCCTTTCGGTCATGGTGCTAGCAAACATAGTACAGCCGAGCCTGTAAGTATGCTGGGGGTTCTTCCTACCGAGGTGCAGCACCTTATACTTCTCTGCATTGAAGGCCCTCAGGTTTTGGTCAGCCCACCTTGAGAGTGTGTCCAAGTCAGCCTGTAGCCTGTCCTGTGGTGTGACAGCCCTCTCCCATAATCTGGAACTTGGCCAGTTCACATCTGACTCCTGAATCCAGATCATTAGATGTTAAAAAGAGTATCAGCCCAAGTACCAAGCCCTGGAGAACTCCATTGGTTACCCTGCGCCACGTTAAATTGCTCCCTTCAACTAGTACTCTTTGGGTCCAACTCCATAGCCAGTTGCCTAGCTGTCGGACCGTATGATGATCAAGGCCACAGTTCCCCAGCTTAACTATGAGAACATCATGGGGAACTAGGTCAAAGGCCTTCTTAGAGTCCAGATATATGACGTCCATATCATCTCCCTTGTCCAGGGCAAATGTTACCTGGTCACAGAAGGAAATGAGGTTGGTCAGGCAAGACCTGCCAGTCACAAAGCCATGTTGGCTGGCATTCAAAGCTTGCCTTCTGCCATTCTGGTGTTGATGGATCCCTTGACAATTTTCTTGAAGATTTTTCCAGGAACGCATGTAAGATTGATTGGTCTATAGTTCCCTGGGTCATCCCTCCTCCCTTTCTAGTAGATGGGGACCATGTTGGCTCTTTTCTAGTCATCCGGGAGCTTGCCCAAACTCCACGATTTTTCAAATATCTCTGCTAAGGGGGATGAAATGATGTCTGCGAGCTCCTTCAAGACTCTTAGGTGCATTCCATCTGGGCCCACAGACTTGTGAATGTCCAGTTTCTCAAGGTGTTCCCTCACCTGATCCACATCGATTTTAGGCCCGTTACCTGCTCCCGGATTGGTTTGTGCCATTCGTGATGGTGTGATCCTCCTGGGAGGGTGAAAAACCAATACAAAGAAGTCCTTTAGGAGATTGGCCCTTTCTTGGGCATTGGATGCCAGTTGCCCTGTTGGATCTCTCAGGGGCCCAATGCTATCCTTGTTCTTTTTCTGACTTCCCACATATCTGAAGAAGGACTTTTTGATGTCCTTGATTCCTGTAGCTAGCCTAAGTTTGGTTTGTGCCTTGGCTTTGCTCGACCGTTCTCTACAGGTGTGGGTGAGTGCAGAGTAATCCTCTTTGGTAATGCTTCCTGTTTTCCAGCTGGTGTAGGCTACTCTTTTGAGCTTAATGAGGTCCAAGAGTTCTTTGTTCCATGGGGGCTTCCTTGCCCATTGACTGCATTTCTTGCGAGATTGTATGGCTTTGCCCTGTGCTTCAAGGATTATGTTTTTGAGAGATGACCATTCCTCACGTACTCCCTTTTCTGGGTGGGGTATGGCCTCTAATTGCCTGACTGACCAATTCTCTCAGTTTGCAAAAGTCAGCCTTCCCAAAGTTAAGGACTTCTGTTTTACTGAGGGGTTTGCCTGCTTTTCAGTGAACTAAGATGGTGACCAATTCATGGTTGCTGTCACCAAGCTTCCCCTTGTACTGCAGATCACTTGCCAGGTCCTCCCCTTTGGCCAGGACCAGATCAAGCAATGCCTCTCCCCTAGTCAACCCATAGACCTCCTGGGTTAAGGAGAGGTCATTGATGCACATGAAAAAGCTACATGACCTGTCAGATTTGGCTGTGTGCTCAGCCCAAGAGATGTCAAGGAAGTTGAAGTCCCCCATGATGATCATGCATTGGGAGCACATGGCTTCGACCAGTTCCCTATTGAATTTCCGATCTATGTCTTCCTCTTGGTGGGGAGGTCTATAGTAGACTCCTACAAGTAAGTCACCCTCCCCATGTTCTCCTTGTATCTTGACCCAGAGGGTCTCAAGATGCCCTTCCTGGTTTGGAAACTCAATCTGCAGGGCGGTGAGCTGATCCTTGATGTAGAATACAACACCCTAGCCCTCTTCCCCACACCGTCTCTCCTATACAAGTTGTAACCGTCAGAATGTACTTGTCATGTATTGGTCAACTGAAGTTTTGGGGCATTTCAATAATAGCATGTGATCTAGAATCATAGGAGGAGGGAAATGTTAGTGCTGCAAAATGATAAAACTTTGTTTAGCTTGACCACTGATTTTTAACCTGGGTGCCTTGAGATCCTTTTGCCACACAATATTGGCACTGTTAGTTGTGCAAACACCTACATGTGATTCACAAGATAAACCTAGAGATTTCAAATAAGAATCAGTGTCAAAAACATTCTGATCTGTTATAGATTTCCTGAATTCTTTGCAAAAAAAAATTGCTTTATTTTTTTTTTTAAATTTTGTAGTCAAAAGATGAGTGAAAAGTAAAAGCTGGCCTTTTCAGAACAGTGCCTTGAGTCTTAGAAGCTTGAGAACTCTCAACTGGATGAATCAAAAAGCAAAAATTCTATTAAGAATCCCTATCCAATTAGAGCCTGACTGGAGGTAGAGTCAGGTGACCTCAGATTAGTTAGCTTTTTTAATCACCAGATTGTCCCCTCTCATTTCCATCAAAGATTAATGTGTCCTAATATATTAAAAAATATTCCTCTGCTTTCCACCCACCCTCCCCCAAACTCATGTTATAATGACTCTTCCTATGATCAAAAAGAAATACTATGAAAATGCCTGGGTCTAATCAGTATTGTTGTTTAGACCAAGTAATCCTTTGCCAAGTGCTGGGAGTTGGTCTCTACATCAATGGGAGCTGAGTATCCAGCATTTCTGCTTCATGTTTATACCACATCCATTCAAATATGGCTGCGGTGTAAATAATAATAAGAGTGTCAAATACTTCTAAATGTGAGAAGAATGGATTTCTTAGGATGATATCTTTTATTGGACCAGCTTTGTAGTTGGGATAAAGTTAGACAAGTTTTCAAATGCAAGACATTCCAGTCTGTGATCACAGGAAGGCAGGCACAGGAAGACCTCTAAATACATTTTAATTTAAGTTCTTATTATGTATGTTACTTTGTGCAGGACAGCTTCTTTGTCTGTCTTTCTCAGTTAAATAGGCAGGCCAATATATGTCACCGTTGTAGCTTTCAGTTAAAACTCTTCCAGAGCAATTTTAGTTTTACCCATGTAGTCACCAAAAGGGGTTAAGTACCCTCTCCCATCACTAGGTGGCAGAGGAGTATGCAGATAAGAAAGTTACAGAGATAGTGTCATCAAATTTGATTAAGCAAAGGGATAATGGCTCAGATTTTGTTTTCTGAGGATTATCATACATCATGAGGGCAAAAACTAGCTAATCATTAAGAATAGTTAATGGATAAATCACTAGTGGTACTAAAGAATACAGAACTTCTGTATTTTGGGAAAAAAACGTACTATGGTTCAAAGGCTCCAGTAACATTGTGAGGAGGTATTGTTCTATGATTCCTAATAAAGCAAAGCCCTTAGATAATGTTATAAAAAGAAGTCTTGTTATCTAGTAGAAAAAATGTCAAAAAAATAAAGCTAACCCAGTGCTAAGTGTAACACAGGGGTAGGCAAAATACAGCCCACAGGCTTAATCTGGACCCCCAACTGATTGAATCTGGCCCATGGGTGGATGGAGGCTCTGGCTCACCAACTGATTGGACCTAGCTCATAGATGGGTGGCAGCCTTGTGGTGCTGGACAGCTGGGTTCACTCTCGCTTTTTTGCTATCTGGGCCAGGGCTCCCACTAGCATGGAAGTGGAAGCATGAACCCACCTGCAACCATAGCAAGCCCCTCCTCCCACTCCAAGTCTGGCCCAAGCAGCACCTAGCCATGTCCACAGCTGCCCAGGTGTGGCTGGCAGCTTCCAGGTTGGGGCTCAGAGTGTGTGTGTAGGGGACAGGGAATGCTACAGTTGTGGGTGGATTCAGGCTTCTGTGCTGCTAGCAGCCCCAGAAGGGAGGTACGGGGAGAGATGGAGAGAGAAAGATGTAGTCCTTGACAGGTCATCAAAACTCATTAAGTGGCCCGCCAGCCAAATAACTACCCACCCCTCATGTAACATGTAACACTGTTACACTTAAAATCATCGGAGAAGGAACCATACCCAAGAGATGTCTGGGGCTCATCAAAAATTATTCAAACAGACCTGACTTTATTTCTTACATTTCTTCAACAGTCAGGTAGAATATCACATGGTGAATAAAACTGTAATTGCACTGGCTGGGTTAAGAGAAAGCAGTGAACAGCTACACGTATTCTCAGTGTAAAAGGGCGTCTTTGACTGGTCTCAATAAACGTATAATCTATTAACGGTAGAACCACTGGGTGTGTCTACATGTTGCCCTATGGCAACATGGTGATGTAGCAATCACGTATGTCTACATGTGATCACCAGCTACATCGCCATAGTAACATGTTGTCTGGGTATAGTGTGCCACTATGGCAAAACTTAACTATGGGCCGTGCACACAGCTGAGTAACCACCTACACTGCGGTCCCTGTAATTTAGTACTCCAAAAGGAAGTACTAAAGTATGGTGCTATAGCATTGGCGCTGTATGGCAATGTGTAGATGTGCCCACTGAGAAGCAAGTGGTCTTTTTTCTTTTTTTCTGTGATGGAGTAAAACTCTAGCTATTCGAGCAAATTTTGCTCTCTCTGACATAGTTGCCATTTGTTCTATGGGTTTGTTATTAATTCACATACAGATGTTTACAGGCCATTCTATAAAAATGCAAATTATTCTTAAAAAGGACATAGGCATACTGTATCCAAAGTAGGCAAAAGGCTGAAATAAAGAAAACAAATATGCTTTACCCCATTCCAATATTAGCCACAATCTGCTCAAATCTAGCATAATTATAGCAGGCTGATTTCTGTAATCAGCATTGCACAAGGCAGTAATATGGCTCATATTGTATTCACTACCTTAGACTTTCTAGCCTGTACCACCAGGTACCTACTAATGACTGAACTGACTGGGAGGCAGAGCTAACAGCCCAGGTGTACTGCTGAATGCATGTGATTAGAGCACTTCTAGTTTGGGAGATAGGGCACCGGGGGGGGAGGACGTATGTTTTGTTACAGTGTCACCTGTTATAGGTTAGGGATATGGGCATGAGCTTAGGGGACCTTGGTGGAGGAGTGCCTAGCTTTCACAACCTGATGGCTTAGCATGACTTGGGCCTCATACAGTGTGGCAGTGCACCTTTAGTGCCTGCCACTTTAAGGGCTGGAGGCAGGCAACCAGCAGGTGCCTGATTAGGGTGGCCATTTTCAGACCCGGTTCTTATAGGGTGAGGCAGCAATTTACTGCCAGCCGCCAAGCATGAAACATCAGGCAGCTGAGCTACGGCTCAAAAACACCTTGGAGATAAGGGCAGGATCCATGGGGATGGCTAGGAGGCTCTTGGTCCTGGGCATGACCTAAAACTGCACCCTGCTGGGTAAGCAGGGTCTAGTGGAGCTGTCTGTGGTGGGATAGCCCCCAAGAAATACCAGACCAGGCATAGGCAACTGGTAGGGGGTGCACGTGCCCCCCCCCCCGACAGGACCACCGCCAACACTCTTGACAGCTTCTGCAGGTGCTCCCCGTCCCCGTCACTGACACTGTTGGCTCCTTCTGTGGGTATCCCCCCAGATTCAGGAGGCACCAGTCACTCATGAGACCAGGTACCCCTCCCAGTGAAATGTGGATAGGGGTGCCTTAGTCCTGCCCCCCCCCCATCTGATGGGTAATTGTTAAAAGCTGTGGGAGCAGTGGGGCCAGGTGCACCCATTAGTAGGCACCTGAACCCAGCAGGGACAAAGGGTCCCAGAGGCACCAAAGGGGGCAGTGTTGTGGTGAAAGGTTATTGTGAGGGCCCACACAGAGTAGGTTGCAAAAGGGACACTTGAAGGACTATGTGTAGAGCCAACCAGGGGGTACTGAGTATGGCAGTGAGGGTAGCCTGAAAGACAGTACATGGGCCAACCCTCATGGGTGAGAGCAGAGTCAAGGGGGCTGGTGAGGGGCTTGGGGCGGAGTCAGCCTGGTATTTGGCATAAAGCCAGGTTACATAGAGTACAGGAACCTCAAGGGAACTGAAGGGCTGTGTGTGTCCTACCAGAGTGAAAGTAACAAAGCCTGATGGCCCAAAAGGGGCCGCTCAAGGGGAGCAAGGGCAGTGGAGTGTGGCCTAGTAATGGGCAGTATGCAAGAGGCCCCTGTGAGAGGGGGGTGGAGTGAGTGTGAGCATGAATGGAGCCCAATGGTGGACTGAATTTGCCCCGGCCTCAGACTGGGAAACACTATTGATCTGGATGCCATCTGAGAGGCATGGGCCACAGTGTAGGAAAGGTTCAGAGCTGTGGATAGCACCCCCTGGCATTGGGGTAGTGAGAGGGCAGCTTCCTGCTTATTATATTTGTAAACATTCAAGTTGTAGCAGGTGAGTTAGGGCAGACTGCCCTAGGCAGGTGGGTGGGCTGACTTGTGATCTGGCCTTGAGTTTGTCCCCTGTCACATATAGTCATTCAAGTCACCACTCTCTCAGGAGAAACCACAAATATACAGATGTTCAGGCTTTTTCTCCCAGAGCAAAAATGGTTGCTCCAGGAGAAAAACAACTTGGGAACAACCAGGGTTAAGTCAGTTTCAGGAGAGTTTCTCCTAGGAGAGTGAATGTCTGTACATGCCGACAAAGCAGACTAACCAGAGGCAGTATGGGTTAGTCAGTCAGTGCTGACCTATGCACTGCTACCCTCTGCTGCCAGGCAGACTAAGGGAGCCTGCAGAGCATACTGAGATATGTGCATAAGTTCCCACGTCCTCCCCTCACACAGTGTCAATACTGCAAGCTCTCCACTCTTCAAGGCCTCAGAATTTGGGTGGCATATGGCTCTGAGTAATTTTTTTCCTACCACAAAAACAAACCTGGGAGGATTTTCCCAGATAATTTGAATGGGTTCATGCAGCCCTGCATGCAGACCTGTTTAGGTTGGGGCAGTTCTGAGTATGCACACAAGCTGAATTTCATGTGGTTACAGAACTTTAAGGTCAAACAGAAAGGTACCTCTAGAGTTAGGTGGCTGCTGAACAGAATCATTTTGGACCACAGGTTCAGACAATTGTGTCTAAGCTCTGCTTCAAGTGTCTATCTGCTTTATGGGATCTAGCCCTCTCTCTTCCTATATTGGCAGCAGAGCAAATAAAGTATTTTGATTTCTTCCACTAAAGGCAACATCTGGTTACATATTCAGAAATGGCAAAGGGTATTTCCAGATTACTGTTTCCTTCAGGCTTTGATCAGTCAACGTCACCTCTTCATTTCTGTAATGATGGAAATTGGTACAGACTTTTTTCCAGAGGGTTAGGGAACCATCCCGCCTCCATCTGCCTGGTATCATGAGATGCTTAGCACCTGTAGTCATTTTTCTTCATATTCAAAAGGATTTTTTTTCATTTGGAAATTAATGTTTGGTGATTATTTTCCAACTTTATTTAAAAATAAAATCTTAAAATTGAAGTTGCACAGACTATTGTTGGAACCATCTATTTGTGAATTAGGATCAAAGAAGAACAAAACACTTAAAAGAATACAAATTCTGAGGAAATCATGACCATCAGTTGGGTAACTCTGAGTAAGGCAGTCATGCTGAGTTTGGGATCAGGACAGCTAGGAAGATGCAATAGTATAATTTCAAAAGTGAACCAAATTTTTTTAAAGAATTTGACATGCCAACTGATTACATTTTCAAATCATTAACCTGCTACAAATAAACAACTTATATTACAACATTCAAAATCATAAATATCAATATTTTAAAAAGCTTTTCCTTATTTAGCAGCCAGAGCCTAAATATCTTCTGCTGGAACTGATAATATCTAACCCACAAAGCAGAACCTTGAACATTCTGATTTTTTTTAAAGACCTTTCACTTTATCCCTGAAATGTAACTACAGTTACACATACATTTCACCAGAGGTCAGATTTGTTATTTGAGAAATATGTTCATTGAATTAAGCTACTAGCTATAACCAGTGTACATGACTCCCGCCCACCCACAGCGGCCCCTATATATCGGGTCCCACCGGCCACAGCCCACCCCACCACTGATGTACATGGCCATATATGGGGAGCAGGAATCCCTTATATGGATGCGGGGCTGGAGGACTCCGCCTGGTGTCAACACCTGGCACTGGGGAATGCAGTCCCCATTTTCAAAAAAGGGAGGAAAGAGGACCCAGGTAACTATAGGCCCGTTAGTCTTACCTCAGTCCTGGGGAAGCTCTTTGAGAAAATTATCCAGGAGCACATCTGCGAGAGGCCAGCAGGGGAGTTTATTCTTAGGGGCAATCAACACGGGTTCATTTCCTTGAGTGTGCGAGGACTTCCAGTTCTTCCTGCTTGTTTCCCAGGCTCTGTGTATTCATGTAGACACCTGAGGTAGCTAGCTGATTGTCTTACTTTCTCAGGATTTCCCCCTCCTGCTTGCACTTCCTCCAGATCACCCACTTACCCAAGGGCTTCAGTTTCCATCTCCCAGAGAACCTAGTTTAAAGTCCTCCTCACTAGGTTAGTGAGCCTGTCCATAAAGATGCTCTTCATTATCAGGTGAATCCCACCTCTTCCTAGCAATCCTCCTTTTTGGAACTACATCCTGTGGTCAAAGAAACCATAGCTCTGCTGGCCTTGCGCTGATCTGCAGGATGCATCCATTTCTACCTGGGCGCTTCACCTTGACTGGAAGAATTGAGGCGGACACTACCTGTGCCCCTATTCCCTTCACCCTTGCACCCAGAGCCCTGTAGTCATTTTTGATCTGCCCAACAGGTCAGGCCAGCAGATGGATGCCTCCGCCCCCCTCAAAAGGGAGTGTTCAACCACCACCACCCATTGCTTCTTGGTGGCAGTGGTTTCAACCCTTCCAAACGTGGGGAGGCCTGTCCTGTCCTTCTCCATCAGTGGAACATGCTCCTCCCCTTCTGTTGCTAGGGTTCCATATCCGTTCTGCAGGCAAAATGGTACAGGTGAAGAAGAAGATTTCTGCTTGCTTCCAGAAGTCACAAGCTTCCTCGGAGTCCATGTCCCCTCCCTTCTCTAGTGCTGCCTTTGTCAGTTCTTCCTCCACAATCCTAGATGTCTCCTCTAGCACTGAACTGATGAAGTCTTCATGTTGGAGGATGCTTCAGAGCCTTGCCACCTCCTCCTGTAGCTCTCTTGCCTGCTCCCTGAGGCATACCACCAGGAGGCACTGCTCACATCACAGGCACTTCCCCACCTGGCTGTCACTGGAAGGAACCTGGAAGCTGCAGTCTCCACAGTGCCAAATCAGGACCTAGGTGGAAGCCTTGATAGTGGGCAGTCCTGTCTGGACAGACACCTCACAGGTGCAAGCAGAGGCAGTGGCATTGTGACATCTTCAATTTTGCTGGGACTCTTAATCAGCCACTTCTCTCTTGCTGCCCTTCTTCTAAGCAGACCTTTCTTAGCAAACTCACCTGTAAACTGGCCAGTTTACTGTTCCTTGGTCCCAAAAGGTTCCTTTTTCCCTGCTTCCTCTCACCAAGTTTTAGGCTCCCCTTCAAAGAAGGGGTGGCAAACAGACCTGCAAACTGCTTTCCCTGTTTGCTGCCCCTGTTCACTGTTTCTGTGGTCACTTGGAGAGTCTCCTTTTATACCTAAGAAGCTTTAGCATGATCTGAGAAGCCAAAGAAATATACTACATGTGCGTGCCGGGTCTGACCCCGGGTCGCTTACATCGCTCTGCACGTGGGCTGTGGCCAGCAGCCCGGGCAGGCCGGGTCGGAGAGGGCGGACGCTGAGCTAGAATTAGGCACAGACACGTAACGGTTGATTTTAAGATTATTTTACTTACACCGAGATGGTCATGGTGTAGGCTGAGAACTTGCTTGAGTTGCGGTTACAACAAAAAACACGAACACACGTGGAGGTTGCAAGGCTCCACGCAGACAGAACACGACAAACTCCGGATGTCCAGGACAAGCGCGCATTAAACTTGTCGTTACGTCTTATAGCAGGCTCCGTTCGAAGACGGGAAGAGGTGGGCGGTGGATCAGGCTGCCAAACTCCTCTGAGCGACACACAGGGTTTCTATTACCCTGCCGCGCACACCCAGAGTCCCCACGAGATGGATGCGGAGTCCTCTTCGGCTTGGGCGGAAACTGCTCAAGCCTCTTATATGGCTAGCAGGCCAATCGCTAGCTGCCACGTGTGAATAATTTAGAACTAGCCAATTGCGGGGCACGAATTTGCATACGACGAGTGGGAAACCTTTGCACCGTGCATTTCTGTGCTGCAAAGGAAATGCACCCTGCAAAGATCGCTGCAAAAGTGGCGGGAAAACTTCCCTGCATGCGGGTTCTCTGCGCAGCAGAACTCCTCCGTGCAACGAAGTTGTAAACCCACGGGGATAATTCTTAGTGCCGAAGCACACGCAAAAAAAATCAGACCTTTGGGTCATGACACTACATAGACAGCTTTTGTGAGGTAAGCTAAAACATAATCTTTGGTCTTAGTAAGGCCAAGTAGTCATTTTAACATTTTACCCAAACACACAGGTAATCTCTATTTTTTTATCATACAATTTTTGTAAATTGATGATTACGTTTTGTCAACACTCATAGTATCATGCCTGCCATTATTTTGGACTCATTTGTAGGGTTTATTTTATCACACAAGGTAACAAGAAACTCGAGAATGTTACATGATCCTCCTGCAGTTTTTACTTTTGGATATTAGAGGCTGTACACATCTTTTGACACCCAGCACAGAAAAGTGTGCATGTGTGTCCAGAAGTATTGCCTGAAGATTGGAAGAGGGCCAACGTGGTGCCTATCTTCAAGAAAGGGAGGAAGGAAGACCCGGGGAACTACAGCCCAATCAGTTTGACCTCAACCCCTGGAAAGATCTTGGAAAAAATTATCAAAGAAACCATTCTTGGTAGGCTAGCTGAAGGCAACATTCTAAGGAACAGCCAGCACAGGTTTGTTGCAGGTAGATCTAGACTGATCAGTCTCATTTCCTTCTATGGCTAAGTGACATATCACCTGGACAAAGGGGAAGAAGTTGGCTGAGGAACTGGCTCTGAGGTTGGACCCAGAGGGTGGTAGTTGACGGAACTGAATCAACATAGCACTCAGTGACCAGTGGTGTCCCCCAGTGCTCCGTTCTCAGACATGTACTCTTTAACATCTTTATAAACTATCTGGATTCTGGTGTCAGAAGTGGACTGGCTAAGTTTGCTGACGACACCAAACTTTAGGGAACAGTGTCCACACTTGAGAATAGGCTGGTTATCCAGGCTGACCTCGATAGGTTTGCAAGGTAGGCGGATGAAAACCTGATGGCATTCAATATGGAGAACTGCAAGGTGCTCCACCTCAGGGGTGGTAGGGGAACCCACATCACACTTATAGACTCAGCAGTGGTACACTCACTAGCACCACAGCTGAAAGAGACTTGAAGACGATTGACCACAAGATGAACATGAGCCTCCAGTGTGATACTGCAGCCGGTAAAGTGAACAAAACTCTGGCTTGCATCCATCAATGCTTCTTGAACAAGTCCCAGGATGTCATCCACTTGTTGTACTTGGCCTTCATGAGGCTGCAGCTGGAGTACTGCATCCAATTCGGGGCTCCATGATTAAAAAAGGACGTGGAAAAGCTTGAGAGAGTCCAGAGGAGAGCCACGTGCATTATCAAAGGGCAAGAGAACAGGCCCTATGAGGAGAGGCTGAGAGCCATGGAACTCTTCAGCCTGGAGAAGTGAAGGCTCAGGGGTGACTTCATGGCAGCCTATAAGTACTTAAGGGGTGGATCTGGGGGAACACCTGTTCACCAGAGCACCCCAAGGGATGGCAAGGTCGCATGGTCACAAACTCCTCCAAAACTGTTTTAGGCTGGACATAAGGAAAAAATTATTTCCTGTCTGGGCCCCCAAGGCCTAGAATAGACTCCCCCCAGAGGTGGTGCAAGCACCTACTCTGGACTCTTTTAAGAAACATTTGGATGCTTATCTTGCTGGGATCCTTTGACCCTAGCTGACTTCCTGCCCCTTGGGCAGGGGGCTGGACCCAATGATGTTGCGAGGTCCCTTCCAGCCCTAATGTCTATAAGATCTATGAAAGCAGCGAGAGATTTCAGGAGCTTTCTAGGCATAAATGAGGATTGTGCAAGTCTGCAAGGGGACGTAGGTATTTGGGAAAATAGAATTGCTGGAGCATGCCAGGGAAGAGCAGGAGCTGCAGAAACTTATTAGGGGAGTGCAAAGCTGGTGAGTAGGAAGGAGAAGGAGATATGAAAATCAGATTGAAGGGGTGGGCTTCCATTTTTATGCATACATTGAAGGCTGAATTTTCACCTGGTAGTTGTCACATGCATTGTGGTAGATGACATGAAAGAATTAGAAAACAAGAAGACAAACCAAAATGCTTAAATTGTTTTCTTTAGAAAAACTGCATTTTTCTAGGTTACTCCCACAATTTTGAGGCTATGACTCTTGGATTTTTAACTCTTAGGCTAGGTACAGACATTACACATAAGTGATCAGAAACCAGTCTAAACCTGTAACAGAAGAGAAGTTCAGTGCAGAGACCAGTTTAAAAATGGCTCAGTCTAAGATAGACCTGGATGGATGTAGTGTCAGATGTAATCAATTTAGGTTAGCCTGGTCTATCAAACTTCTCTATCAGATCCTCTCCTGACTCAAGTTAGGTCGCAGTCCCTCAGCATCCCAGGTTCCTTTGTGGGCCCCGCTACCTCCCCCTTGCACAGTGGATGGGCTAGCCTCTGGCCACGCTCCTCTGCTCTGACTGAGTGCTGGGCAAGCCTTGCCACCAGGCTGTCACTGAGCTGAGGCAGCAAAGCCTCTGATCCCCAGCCTTGTGTCCTGTCTACACCTGTCAGCTGGGCCAAGCAGAGAGTGGGGGAGTGTGGAGGCTGCTGCCCCAGTCCCCACCCTCCCAGCCAGCACAGACTGGGGGGGGCTGCACAGTGAGGGCTTCCTCCTTCCTCTGCTGCCTGGCCCAGCTTGGCTTCCCTCCCCAGCCCTGCCCCTGGCTGCTGTCAGTTGCAGAGGGGAGGAGGTAGTGATGCAGAGACCCCCACTGCACAGCTTCCCCAGCTGTTTTGGCTGGGTCTGGGGGGGGGTCGGGTCCATATGGTGGGGGCCTCTGCTTTCCCCTCCTCCTTGCCCCCCTGCTGACAGCTGGAGGGGGCAGAGCTGGGAACAAAAAGCACACTTGGCCAGGCAACAGGGGAGAGGGGAAGCCCCTGCCACGAAGTCCCCTACAGCTGTTCTAGATGAGTCTGTTGGGGCTGGTGCTGCCTGGTGGGGGTCTCTACTTCCCCGCTTTGCCGCTGTTGCCTTCTGGCAGGGGAGAGGGGCTGGGGGGAGATTCTGTGCTGGCTTCTCCCCTCCCTGCAGCTAACAGCAGGGGGTAGAGGCACCAGCCAATCAGGGATGCCCCCTGCTGAGCTGCATTTGGCTGCCCTCAGTAGTCTCCCATATACTGGGAGATGTGCCAGAGCAGCCCCAGCCTGTTGGTCTCAGACAGTACAGGCATCTGCACGCCCCCTCCCACAAAAGGCAAAAATGTGTTCTGTTTGCTCCCGATCCAATCTTTTCAGCATAGAGAAACCCACAAAGATTTGATCCATTCTGCCTCAGGCTTTTTTAATGTCTGTACCAAGCCTCAGAGTTGAGAATATTACATGTGGCCAGTATACCCACAAGGTCTGGTCTAACAGTGGTAGCAACAGCAATGCAAGTTTCCCTCACCCTGCCATGCTGTTGTACATCAGTTCAAAAGAGAACCATTTCTACAGCTGTAAAGATGGATGAGTTTTCAGTCAGTAGTTGGCCTCCCTGCTCAGATGCAATTGAGAATATTTATTAGTGTCAGCTGTGAAGGTGGACTTCGTGATGCGAAACAGATTGAGACCACAAGCCGCTGAGAGAGGACAGCACAAAGCCTTTAGACTAGAATATCTTTCAGTTGTAACTATTGTTTTAGAGCAGAAATTGAAAGGTACAATTATTTAAACTTATAAAATATTTGGTATGGAGCGTATATTGTATGCTACGGATTTATGTACTAAATATTAAAATCAATAAGAATCTACAAATAATCTCTGGCAAAACTCAATTTGTAAAATAACATGGTACAAACCAAAAAAAAATAGTGTCATTCATAATGCATACAATTTAATTTTTAACTTCCAAATTATTATTTTTGGCCAGTATCCAGTCACTTGTAGGGCACGCTACTATTCAACTTATTCCTCATATGCAAAGACAGTCTCCAGACAAATGTTTTAGCTCTGAAATAAAACTTGTCAAGAGACATAGTTTTAGGTTGTAGTATCTCATTGGCATTACTGGGTCAACCTTAATGAATCCATTAGTAGGGGTATTTTGCTATCCTGTTGTGTACATATATACATTAGCTCTAGAAAATAACTGATATCCTCATGAAATGTGAGAAGAAAACTACTTTTTTGTTTGCTTTTGCATTTCTTGTGATGGGAGATGAGGAGAGAGGTTTATAAGAAAGAAAGTTTAATAAAAGCATGCTCTTGGAGGGGAAAAGGTGCTGAGCAGTCTAATCAGTCTCTCATGTTTCTTAATGGGTTCTAAGTCCTTATCCAATTTTAATTGTCTGCCTGGAATACTAAAATACTTTCAGGCACTTTATATTCTGCTCATTATTAATAACAAATGTACTGCAGTAGCTTTTTCTTTAATTTCCTGTTATATCCCAGTGTTCACCCATTATAATTCTCAGTGTTCATTTATCAGTGATTTTTTAAAGTAAATAAGGAACTAAATAAGAATCTAAACATAACACTTAAGAAAATATAACTATATGGATAAGATATATATGAGGCAGGATAGACTAAATCATATAGCATAAGCTGTTGTAAGCCCAAGGTCATTTCATCAAATGCTGTACAAGGACATGCACTGAGCAGTATGTGAGCACTATATAGGAGCATATAAAAATTCTGAACACTTTCTTTGTGAGACACACAGTCTAATTATCCATTTTTCTTCAACTTGCAGGATGACAATCTTTTTTTAATTGTAAGCTGTGTTTCTGCAATAGATAAGGTCAGTTTCTAACTAGGTGAATTGTTCTTCATGTCATAATGTAAACACTCAATGATCAATGTCATCGCAGAAGGTAGTGTGAGTCCTTTTGAGTCGTAGAGTCATAGAAAACTAGGGTTGGAAGGGACCTTGAGAGGTCGTCTAGTCCAGCCTTGTGCTCAAAGCAGGACCATCCCCAATTAAATCATCCCAGACAAAGCTTTGTCTAGCTGGGTTTTGAAAATCTTCAAGGATGGAGATTCTACCACCTCTCTGGGTAATGTGTTCCATTGTTTTACTACCCTCCTCGTGAGAAAATTCTTCCTAATATCATATCTAAACTTCCATTGCTGCAACTTGAGACTGTTGCTATTTGTTTTGTCATCCTTCACCACTGAGAACAATTTAGCTTCATCCTCTTTCAAACCCTCCTTCAAGTAGCTGAAGGCTGCTATTAGGTCCCCTCTCAGTCTCCTCTTCTCTAGACTAAATAAGCCCAGTTCCCTCAGTCTTTCCTCATAAGTCATGTGCCCCAGCCCCTCACCATTTTGTCACCCTTCGCTGGACTCTCCCCAATTTGTCCACATCCTTTCTGTAGTTGGGGCCCCAAAACTGAACCCATTACTCCAGATGTGGCCTCACCAGTGCTGTATAGAGGGGAATAATCACTTCCCTTGACCTACTGGCAATACACATACCAGTTCAGCCCAATATGCCTTCTTGGCAACAAGGGCATACTTCTGGCTCATATTTAGCTTACTGTCCACTGTAACCCCCAGGTCCTTTTCTGCAGAGCCATTGACCACCCAGTCAGACCCCAGCCTGTACCGGTGCATGGGATTGTTCCATCGTAAGTGCAGAACTTTGCAGTTATCCTTGTTAAACCTCATGTGATTTCTTTTTGCCCAACCCTCCAATTCGTCTAGGTCACTCCGAATCCTAGCCCTACCCTCCAGCATATTTACTACTCCTCCCACCTTGGTGTCATTTGCAAACTTGATGAGTGTGCACTCCATGCTGTCTTCCAGGTCATTGGTGAAGACATTGAACAAAACTGGCCCCAGGACCAACCCCTGGGGCACTTCACTTCATACCAGCTGCCAGCTAGACATCCAGCCATTGATTACTACTCTGTGAGCCCAATGCTCCATCCAGTTTTCTTTCCACCTTACAGTCCATTCATCAAGCTCATACTTCCTTAGCCTGCTTGGGACAATATTGTGGGAGACTGTATCAAAATCCTTGCTAAAAACTAAGTACACCATGTCCACTGGTCTCCCCACATCCACTGGGGAGTTTTGTGTAAAATTCCTCAGCCATTAATATGTGACATCAAATATGGTTACAGCAAGTGACAGTATCTGCTTGAAGTGTGATAAACAAAAGAAAGGCAATCATACACAAGCTTAATTGAGGTAAATAACTTCTCACTAAAAAAATAGCTAGGTTTCAGAAACAGGACAGGAGAAAATAGTTTTAACTTTGTGGATACCATCACAACAATACTCAGGGAAAGACACTAAATGCTGACCTGACTGGAAAAACACAACTTTTAGGTAGGACAAAGGTTGTTATTGGATTACACTAGCTTGGATCTGTTCAGCTTTCCTTCAGTATAGTAACAAAATGTCACAAGGACAGAAATCTTAAATAGTATAACAAGGATATACAAAGTTGCTTTATTAAAAATAAAACAAAGTTAATGGATAAAAATAAAGTGCACATAATTAAAGTCCACTCCTGTGGAATTTAGGAGTCCTGTAGGACAGCTCCCATGTCAGTGAAATGCTTCATCCCTTTTTGTCTCTGACAAATCAGAATAGAGAGGCATACATCCTTGCTGCCATTCTAAGTCATAAAAAAATTAATGCTAATGGATATAGAATCATAGAGAAGTAAGGCTGGAAGGGACCTCAAGAAATCATCTAGTCCAATGAAGGATTGAACCTGAGACCTCGGTGTTAGTATCATGCATCCTGTACCTCTTATTCTGGCCTTCTAAAGATAATACGGGACCACAGGCCATTTTGGGGGAAAATAGAGAAATGGAGGGGATAGCAAAATTGTGGGCAGACAAATCAAGGAAGTAGATGATGTCTATGCTAAGAGACTGATTTAGCAGCCTGACAAAAAGCAAACTTATGCAACCATTAGCTCTGAGCAGACTGCAGCACTATATAAACAATGCTACAGGTACTCCTCACTTAATGTCGTCCTGGTTAATGATGTTTCATTATTACATTGCTGATCTATTAGAGAACATACTCATTTAAAGTTGCACGATATTCGCTTATAACGTCGTTTGGTCGCCACCTGTTAGTTAGTAACTACTGTGAGGTAATTGGATTTGCTTAACATCGTTTTGCTTAAAGTCACGTTTTTCAAGAACGTCATTACGACTTTAAAGAAAGAGTAGCTGTATTTGGACTGAATGCCCAGCATTGTTAATCAGGATAGGATGGTCACAATTTCAGTTTTTGTTACACAGATAAGGAATGTAACAAATTAAAAGTTCCTTAAAGCTACTAGTATATAGGTTGATGCCAGTACTACTATTACAACTAATTAATTTCAGCTAGTTGGAGCTACACATTCCTGTTTCCCACAGACAGTTTTGGATTATTTCCAAGATTTAAGAAGATATTTTGAGTCACAGGCTGTTAGAATGATCATTGTGGGTGTGTCTACATGCCCCTACAGCGCTATTGTTACTGTGCCATGATTTAGTGCTTCTTTTTAGTACTAAATGATGGTGCAATAACAGCCCATACTGTGAAGTCCATGTAGCGCACAGTTACTTTTAGCCACTGCTGTGCCATAGCAACATGCTATACTGAGGGAGTATGTTGCTACGGTGACATAGTTGCGGCATCATGGTTTTTGCCTGCCAATGCTATGTCGCCGTAGTGTATTGCTATGGCAATGTAGTGTCTCATGTAGACGTGCCCTGTATGTCTTAATGATTGTCAAGTTCTTGTTGCTTGCTATAAGGGGATTATATGGGGAAAGGTAGGTACTTTATTATGTACGTAAAATATATTTATATAAGAAATATAAACATAGGATACCACAAGCTAGATCTTGGGGACCAGCTCTTCTGTTCTGTGTCCCCTGCAGTCTGTGGAGAAGACAAAGTAGCTTTCTCATGAAGGGATCAACATAGCTAGTTTGGCTCCAAGTAGTCTTAAAACTGTGCCAGCTATTACAGCTCCCAGTGTGGCAGCTGCTGAGTGCATTATGCATGAGCTTCCTTTCTCTTGCTATGCTTTAGTTTTAGGGTGGAGAATATTCAGAGTGGAGCATATACAACAATCTATTACTCACAGCCAAAGGAATCCCAGACAAGCTTGCTGAGCTGGCTTTCCATCTCATTTATGTTGCTGTAGCAACAAAGAGCAAATGGAACGGCAGCCAATATCTCTCGCTAGCAGAGAGGGAATCTACTGAAGGAGAGGCTATACTTAGGCCGGTAATAATACATATGTTAGTATGGAGGATATGGTGCAAGCTCACTGAGGTATGTTATCATCAGTAGGGATCCTGGTTTTCTCTGATTTAAAAAAATCCCCAATTTTCAGTTAAAAAAAGTAACCCCAAATCCAAAATGTTCTGTGATTTAAATGAAAAACCACTAATATGTAGATATAAGTATAGCAGTGTTTCATTTTAATCATAGGAAAATGTGGATTCGGGGTTACACTTTTAACTGAAAGTTGGGGATTTTTTTAAAATCAGAGACAACCAGGATCCCTGATCATTGGCACTGAAGTTGGCTGATGCAAAGGGGGTATAGAATAAAGTTGAAGTAGTTTTGTTTCTGCTTTTCCATGCTGTTAGTGAAGAAAAAGGTAAATGATGCTCCTGATTTATAATTTAACTCAGCCTCCTATATATATATTTTTCCCCCCTCCCTATATATATATATATTTCAAGGCTCTCCAGATTTTAGTAGTGGCAAGCATGTGTACCCTCAACATCTAATTTTAACTTTTTTTGTTCAATCTTTGATTACAAATTAACTTAGAGTAGAAATTGCATTAAACAATGTTCTTAATTTGATAGGAGGGTATACACTTTTGTATGGAACTCTGCCCATTTTGTTTATGATTATCAGTCATTTTTTCAAGCTAAGAAAAAATAGTGTGGGACCATAATCAACCTAAAATATGAACTGTTGAAACTTTCCAATTTTCCATAGCTAACTGGTAGACCATTTAATCAGCCTTGCAACTCATAAATTCAAGTGATCTATTTCTGACTTACCATTACATACTTGAAGAAAAACCATTCAGTCTTGTTCCATTTAACCAACTACAAATAAGATTATGAATAATTTTCTTAGTGTTTGAAACACACCATTTCATCTCATACTCCAATAACTCAAAAACAGCTCAACTGATTTTCCTTTAAGATCCAGATAAATTAAACTTTAGCCAGCGAGTAAAAGCAGGAATGTTCAGCAAGTAGTTTACTTTTTGAAAAGCTGTAAGTTCATTAAACTGCCTAGTCAACTAGCTATTGGACCATAGCTATAATATACTATTTGCTATAATGTGTAGGTCTGATTCTTGCCCCTACAAAAGCCAAAATAACATATTCTAGTAAGGCAGACAAGGTTCCTAGGGTGAATCTGATATCTTTTATTAGATCAACCCAAATAGTTGGAGAATAGTTGTTAAGCAAGCTTTCGGGTTCAAAAACCCATCATCAGGCTAAGGAAATTTCATCAGTTGGTGTGTGCTCTTCCTGGATGGAATGAAAAGTAAAGAAGCCAGCAGCTGGGCTGGTATGCATACAAGACAGGTAGTCAGTGAAAATGTAGATTTATCTAATAAAAGATATCAGATTCACCCTAGGAACCTTGTCTGCCTATGTTCTTAGACCAACACGGCTACAACCTACACCCCTGCATATTCTAGTAACACATTGTTGTTCATTAGGAGGGAGTCTACTGACATTAACAGAGTAAAACCAACCTAAAACAGATACAAGAGGAAAAGTGAGCCCATATGGAGCAGGGTCAGACCTACAGAATAATTTCTGTTGTGCAATTTTCAATTGATTTTCCAGAAACTACATATGATAGTCGAGACACTTTTAGCCCCATCCTTTTTAGCCTTATTTCATGTTACTGCTTACTCTTCTCTCAAGGACTTTTCTGTTATTTTCTCTTTCCACAGGCTATTTTTATCAAAAGTTAATACTTGCACTTGCCCTACTTTTTTACCATGATGATTAGATGTAAACTAATTTTGGGAAAACAGGAACACATTGTGGTTGCTATAATCTTTCTATGTTCTAGAATATTAATTTTAAATTATGTAAATTGCTGTGTATCATTTCACATCAAAATGAAATAACAACATTTAAAAAGTTACTTCTGGGTACATGCAGTATAAGACATAAAGTATGATGGCTTTGTTTTGGTTCCATGATCTTTAACTTTATTACTACACCTACTAAGTTTATTAATGGTTATAGTTCTCATGCATTATGCTCCTTAAATATTCTCCGTTTCCTCATCCAAAAAAGATAGTGAATTGTATCATATAGGGTATCTATACTTTTAATTTGCTGGGTATGTACAGCACAAGAATTGTGTTTATTTAGATGCTAAAAATATGTCACACATTTTTAACAGATAGCTACATTGACTATAGCTGCTTCTTTCTGAAAAACACTGGAAAATAGTGAGCAATGCAAGATTTTAGAAACATTTTTGACCTGGGCCAGGTCAATAACAAAAATCTCCTGTGTTTCTAAAAGCTAGCTTTAGAATTTTCTAGTTAACATTCTTCCTGTGTAACTTTTTCACACAAAACCAGCAACATTGCAGAGATTTTGGCTTTAAAGTGTTGGCTGGAGTCAAAAGGAAATGAGATCTAGAAGTCAACACAAAAGATGAGCTGGGTTTTTGCACCCTGGGCATACATCGAGGGAGCGATCTTGATCTCAAATAATGGTTGTTTGGTTTAAAAAAATTTAAAATAATCTCAAATGTCACTTGGGTTGAAATATTAGAATAGTTTATTGCCACAGAATGATTGCATTGCATTTAACAGAAACTTCTTCAAAACTTCCTTGAAATACAATATACAATATAGGTCAAGGTATGTTGTCCCTGGAATGGATTTAGAAATGGACAGAAAAAAATGGCACCAATGCACATAAACTTATACCAGTGGCGTAAAGGCTAAAGAGGTTTTACACATAATGTTTAGATTTGAGAGAGGTTTTATTCAAATTAATGCAGGTGTGGGTGTTTTTATTGTATTTATTTTTTAAACTGAAACTAAAACTAGTGGTGTTTAGCTTTTATTTTCCTATGATAGTTCCAGTCAGATTACAGCATTGTACTAGTACAGAGGTTCCCAAACTTTTTCTTATTGCGTACTCCTTTCCAGGTTTACCAGCTGCCCGTGTACCCCTATCAGCATACGTTTTATATTTTAATTCCTTAAATACCAATTATTATTATAATGAACTGTCATTACACTGTCATTATACAATGTCATTACACTGTCATTATGCATTAAATCTGTCATCACACAATTTTTCCCATGTACCCCCCGGAGATGTTTTGCATACCCCAGAGCTACGCATACCACAGTTTGGGAACCCTTGTAGTAGTGCATATGATAATGGGAATCGGCTATCAATAGCAGTGAGACTAAGTTACTTTTTTATTGCACACATTGAATGGAGTGCAAAAGCATTAAGAGTAGAAAAGATGATAAAAATGTAGCTTTTTTCAAGTTATTTCAGTTTTGATAAATTTGAGTAGATGTACAGCTTTGTCGGCCCTTTGTCAATTCTGTCTCCTTAGTTGTGTACTCTATCCACTGAATGCAGAAAGGTTCTTGTGGAAAAATCAGTGTGAAATCATTAGAACTATAGTGGAACACACACTCAGAAAACACAATAATTAAGGCTGAATAAGCAAATGCCAATCTGGCATTTCCTAAAGTTTGAGCATTTGACTTTTCAACTTATATGTTTCTGTTAACATTAGTGTTTTGTACTTGAATTCATATTTTTTATGGAAAAAGTAAAATGACACACAAATGTTACTAATATATCACTGTAATAGCCACCTTTTCCTTCCATTCCAAAATGTATTCTAAACAAGTTTTCTATCCTAAATTTTAATACCAGGGCACAGACTGTTACCACAAACAAAATCTAGCAAAGAGAAGTCTTCTTTTTGCTAGCTCTGATGTTATGGATTTCTGTGAAAAGAAGCCTGGCCTGGCTTGTGTGCACACTACTCTCCCCTTTACATCACCTTAGGGGATCTAATGGATGGATTCTAGAAGAAGGGATGAGATGCTCTGAACATGGGCTGGACTCAAGATGGACATGGGCTGGACTCAAGAGACCATGTGTGAGAAGATAGTCTGATCTGCTTGTTCCTGCCCTCTCCTTCCCCAAACATGCTGCTACACTTGCTTTGACAGGTTCCGGTTGCCAGTATTCCTTTGGTAGCAGCACACACCCAGCTCTCTACAATGTTTGCAATAAGCAAATAGTCTGGCATGCTGCTCAAAGCTTCCTGAGAAACACAGGCGAGGGGATGGAAATGGTGATTATTAATGTTTTATAATTACACTCACTCCAAATGGACTTTTCATGGGACAAGAAAAAGACAAATCTAACTTATCAGCATTCACTCTATCAAAATTCAAAGGACCAGTGCAAATAGTTGAAGTATTAGAGCTTTGTTAAGAAAAAAGAAACCATCCCCCAAAAGTACCAATCCTGCCCAGAATGCCATGCAATAGAGACCTGTTGTGCATACGCAGAATGCGAGCGCAATTAATACTTCTGATGTTTGTTACTAGCTAATTCATACTAGATTAAGTTAAAGATAGGAAAAGTGGGGCTTCTCTTTAGAAAAAATTAATACATGAGAAAAAATATACATGCCTTTTAAGTTTCTAAATATTTTTTCAAACTCCTGTGACCAGAACAAGACAGGCACAAAACATAGCGAAAAAAAGTTGTGGCATGTTTACTATGTGGTGCCCGGTTTGTTCTGAAAGCAGGTTAGACATGCGCTGTATAGACTAAGATAGATGTAGATGCAGATGTAGCATGAGATTTTGTGGGCGGAAGCTTACTTCATTAGATGCTTGTTCTGATTACCCCGATGAAGAATGTCTTGCGTTCGAAAGCTTGTCTAACTCTATCCCAGCTACACAGTTGGTCCAATAAAAGAGATCACTCCAAGAAATCCTCCCCTCACATAATTTCTGGACAATCCCGGCTACACCACTACTCTTACACAACCAAATGAATGCCTTGCATTTCAAAGCTTGTCTAAATCTATCCTCAACAGTGCAGTTCAGTCAATAAAAGATATTGCCCATAACAACCCTTGCTTTTTGCACAATCCAGGCCTGTCATGGCTACAATATCCCCTCAGCGCTACCAAGTAGCCTTTGCTGCTGGGCTTGTTTGTAATGGAGGGCTGATTTTGCCCACAGTGCACCCTCAGGCTGCCCTTGGCTTCGTGCTCAGTTGGATCGGTGACTGAGGGGGCCAGTTTACCAGGGGTTTGGGGATTCTCCATTACCTCTCAAAAGCCCCTTTGCGGGTGGCTTCTGTCTGATCTTTACAAGAAGGCTGCGTCTTAAGGCCTGCCAGTCCATAGGGGCTGTCGTGCCCGCATGCCATAGTCTTGTTCTCATGGCTGCTGTGCCCATGCGCCATGGTCTCCCTCAGCCAGTGGGCTCCATCTCCACCTGCTCAGCAAGGGCCTCTCCATCCGCCTGTTAGGCAGGGGCAGGGCGCCCAGTCCTCCCTGCCCTGCAGGCCTCCTTCCATTCATGCCAAGGGCCTTCCCTGGACTGGCTTCCCAACCCCACCAGGGCACAGGGGCAGTCATAAGTGCCCCCAGGGGGCTGGTCAGCCTCCTCTGGACCCACCCTCCAGCCTTCTTTAGTGGTCTTTGCCCCCAGATCCACCCCTCCCAGCCCTTTGTGTGCACAAAAGGAGGTTGTGAAGGGAGGTGAGGGGTACACCAGCCAAATACCCCTTATGGGGCAATGGGGGCACTACAAGGGCCCACACAGGGGTTGTTTGAGCATGGCTGTGTGGGGAGTACGTGTGTCCTGCTAAAAATATCTATCTAGCAGGACACACATGCTCCCCACAGGCCCGCCCAAGCAGTCCCTTCATGGGCCCTCATAATGCCCCCATCATGCCTTGGTGTATCATTTTAATCACGGAAAAATGTGGATTTTAGGTTACTTTTTGCAATCCCAAAATTAGGGATATTGTTTCAATCAGAAAAAAACAGGAGCCCTGTTTATTAGACAGGTACTGGGAGGGAGGGGGGGGCATCTCTTCCACCCCAAGACGGCGTCTTCCCGTGGGAGGGGGGCAGGGCTTCGGGTACCCCCAACCGCCGCCAAGGAACGGGGTCGCGTCACTACGCATGCGCTGCCCCAGCGGCCCCCCCCCCCCGGCTGCCCCCGCGCTCGGGAGAGGCGCGGACAGGGTCTGTCGGAGAGGTCACCCCTCCCGTGCTTCCACTCTGAATGATCTGGGAGCGGCGCCGGGCAGGTCTCGGGGGTGGGGCCTGGTGCAGCCGGCAGGTAGCAGGGGGCGGGGCGCGCGGCCGAAGCCGCGCCTCTCTCCCCTCCCCCTTCGGGCTGTTCTCGTGCTGCCGGCGGGGCCCGCGCGAGACCCGGAACGGCCGCGCCGCGCGGGGGATGGGGCGGGCGCCGCAGCGGCTGCAGCACCCGTGACCGCCCGACCCGGCCCGGCGGGGCGCGGGGCTGGACGATGAGCTGAGCGGAGCGGGACACCCGGAGCCGCCGCCGCCGCCATGGCGCACTCGCCGGTGCAGTCGGGCCTGCCGGGGATGCAGGTGAGTCCCACGGCTCCTCGGCCCGGCCTGGCCCAGTGAGCGGGGCAGGGTTTTCCCCGCAGGCAGGCGACCTAAGGAGAAGGAGGGGAATCGTGACCTTCAGGGCCTTCTTGTGGGGGGGTACGTCCGCCCAACGGCCCGCGGGGTCGAGCCCCGGCTTGGGCGAGCCCGCGTGACGTCACTGCTCCCGCTCCCCCGACGGGGTGGTGCTGCGGGGGATGCCTGCTCCTCCCCCTGCTCCTGCTTGGTCCCGGCTTCAGCTCGCCCAGATGTTTTTGTGCCTGTGTCTGTGTATCAAAGCTGGAAAGCCTGTAAGTCTGCACAACTAGATACTCTGTGTATGTATGTGTGTGTGTGGACACACACACACACACACACACACACATATTTATCTACATCTCTAAAAACATGGACAATTGGAAAGCCTACACACACCCCTCCCCCCATATGCATGTATGTATGTGTGTGTGTGTGTATATATTTATTTATTTATTTATTTATTTATTTATTTGTCTGGCTAAAAACGTGGATATCTGGAAAGTCAGTAAGGTGTGCATGTATGTTAGAAATCCTATAAGCCTACACAGATGCACATTAACACACCCAAAACATGGATAACTAGAAAGTCCTCCCCCACACATGAACATATGTGTTGTCTGTCTGCACCCCCCCCCCCCCAATATTTGTAGATTGTAAGGCTGGAAGGGACCTTGGAAGATCATTGGGTTCAGCCGCTTGCACCTGGCAGAAAAAATAACGGGGGCAAGGTAATTGTCTAGTCTCCTCTTGAAGAATTCCAGGGTAGGTGATTGCACCACTTACGGAGGGAGATTATTTCACAGTCTAGACACCCTGACTGGACACCTGGATATATACATATGTATACATACATATATACACATGCATGCATATGTATCTGGATCTAAGAACATGGATAGTTGGAAAGACAATAAAGTGTGCATATGTGTTTGTGGCTTTCCAGCTAGCCATGTTTTTAGGTATATACATGTTATATATTGGGGTGTGTGTGTGTGTGTGTGTGTGTGTGTGTGTGTGTGTGTGTTTACAGGCTACAGCTACTCAGTATCGTAGTTATGTTCTTGAAAAATGCGACTTTAAGTGAAACCGTGTTAACCGAATCCAGTTATGTCACAGTAGTTACCTACTAGCAGGTGGCGGCCAAGCAACGTTATAACCAAACATTGCACAACTTTAAACGAGTATGTTCTCTAACAGCTCAATAACATAGAAATGAAACAGCATTAACCAGGATGATGGTAAGTCAGGAGTACCCTGTATATGTGTGCGTGTATGCATATACACATGAACATGTATAGCTATATCTAAAAACATGTATTGGATAGCTGGAAGGCATATGTATCTCTCTTCTTTCCCCCCTGCAATATATTTAAAAACATAGCTGGAAAGCCTATAAAAACATGTATGTGTACATATATAGATATGTCTGTATCAGTGTGTGACTGTAGATTTTTATAGGTTTTCTAGCTATCCAGTATGTGTTTTTTCAGACACCAGAGGTTTGAAATTAAAACTTCACATTCATGTGTCCTTCACTGGTGACTATCTGGTCAATGTGGCAGTGTGAAAATAGATAAGAAGTAATAAAGAACACGTTAAAATAGTTTGTACAACATATGCATGGCAGGGTTTGTTTATTTTTTCTCTCTTTTTTTTTAACCCTTCAGATTGTGTCCCCTCACTCCAGTCCTCCTTATAAACTGGAGATCTCTCTTTGGGGCCAGCTTCTAGGCCTGAGTGTCCGTCCATCTCCTGTACATACCTTTGAAATCACTCGTTTTTTTAAAGGAACAGTTTTGTGGTTCAGTGTGTTTGATTTTCCCTTTTTTCCAGTAATAGAAGATGTAATGTGTACTATAGACTATTTGAATGTGATGGATGAAATGGGAATTCATAAAAGGCATAAGATAAATTTATTGTTTCATAAAAAACTGCAAATTTAAAGACAATGTTTCAGATTAGGCTCGTAGGATAAACACTTACATGAGCAAAATTATACATGTATGTATTATGCTTGATGTCAATGGTAAAATAAAGCTTTTGCTTTGTAGGTAAAGAGCTCTGGATAGTATAAAGGTGGTATTATGTGAAATAATAGAGACCCAGAAACTTGTACAGTCTCTGCCCACATGCTGTAAGTGTGAATTCCTAAATTGTAAAGCCTCAATTATAACATTTAATTTGTCATAGTAGCGGTTATCAAAATTACAGGCCATCTGCAAATACCATATTTACTCAAATATAAGATGATCTCTCAATAATTAGGTTCTATAGACGCTAAACTTATAAATTTGTTATAATTTTCCAGGTGTAGAATCTAATTATTGGAGGTCTGGCTTGAATTTGTTCCCCACCCTGTGCTGCAGCAGGGAAAATAGATCTTGGGGGTCAGATAGCTGGGTGCCTCACTCTGCTTCCTGTGAGTTTCTTCCTCTTGCACCTCTTTCCCCAGCCCCACATCAGGCCCTGCTCTCACTGAGTACTTGGAAGTACTCAGAAACCTCACCTCCCCAGGCAGAGAAAGGATCCGTGTGCTAATTAACCCTGACACAACTAGAACTAGGTGTTCTTGTTGGGAGTCCTGGGATCCTCCAAAATTTATGTGAAGTTGAGGCAGAAGGCAACATGGTTCAACTTCACCTTATGGAGGATAGGGCCATGCTAATATACAGCAAGCTGAGAGAGGGGGTGACAGGGAATCTGGGTGAACTGTTTGGGCCCTGTTTGGTGATGTTTGCCAGATATTTAAGGCTGGTGAAGAAACAGATAATTGGAAATGGGAAAGAAAGGGGCAACTCAGTTGTGGGAGTGAAGAGTAAAAAGCATGCAGTGTAGTGGCTCACCAAATACAGTCCCCATCAGTGCTGACTGTGCTCGGTGGGGCGCTAGTAAATGTTATTGAGATGGGTTGTGGTAACTCATCCTCAGCCTTTTTGGCTAAGTTCAAATATAGCATTTTTGGCACCAAAGGTCACGGCTGGCTCTGGCCCTCCTGGTGCCAGCCTGGTATTGCAGTACCTTTAAGCCCAGTGCCAGTTTCTTGTGGAGGGAACACACAACCACACGGTTCCCATGAGCATGTTTGTCCAATGTGGGCCATGTGTTTTATAGTCATGCTCAGTGTTGGCTGCATTTAATCAGCTTCATAGCTGGATTCCATTACTGAGCCTATACTGCTTTTGGCAGCAGTTCAGTGATAGGCAATATATTTAATGAGGTTTACTTGTATGTGAATGTAAGATGAGGGGCTTTTTTAAGCCTTGTCTTAAATATGGTAATTTGAGGGTGAAAAAAGGCATCTACTCACGTTTGAATGATTGATTATTTTTAAAGAAGGTAGGCTTATCTTTGGTTAAAAAATGTTGCTGATTTTTCCAAGGAGAAAAACGATGTGTTTTTCCTTTTTAAATAAATAATAAATTCATATACCTCATCTTCATATCATAATGCAAAGTTTTCCTTTTAAATAGAAAAGAGGTAGCAATCAGTTTATCTTAGTATAAGTTTGCTTTCTTTTAGAGGCAAAATTTTCTGGGTAGGGAATAATGTGTGGGGTTTTTTTTATTAAATGCTGTTTAGACATGATTTTTTAAGAACAGTACAAATATTTGTGTATATTATTTTTTAGATAATATTCTTCAGTTCACTTCTTAAACCAAGTACTTGGAAGTTAAGAAAAGCACAAACTGAAGTGGTATCTGTAAATGTCCCACTATTTGTTCCTGGGAACAGACCAAGGTTTGTTTTGGGATAACTACTTGAAATCCTCAGCTCCACTGCCCTCATACCAGACCTCACAAATACAGCAGGGGAGTCTCTGCCAGCTCGAGGTGTCCTCCCTTTGGATTGTGCAGACACTTTTAGGTCCCCCTTTCCATGGAATGGGCTAGCCTGGAATACCTGCCTGGTGATCACACTGTGCCACAGGCAGTCATTAAGGAGCAAAACAACAAAATAATTTATTATATAAAGGGTTCATCCGTCCTGCTAATTCTGCCAGCCCTGATTGCTGGGGACCTAGACTCTTCCAAGGCCTGAGAAAATTCAAAGACCGTAGCCATGTTACTGCCCCCCCCACCAAGCATAGTCCCAGTTTCTCATCCAGAATCCTCTGGAAACTTGGAAACTTTTCTCCCTGGGACATCTGGCATTCCTCTGGCTGATAGGCCATTTCTCTCAAGTGCCTTTGCTATAAAGGAGTTAATTTCTCCATTGTAGGCGGACAATGCCTTGGGTGCCAGACCCAATAACATTCTGCTTATGTCTGGGAGTGGCAGTTGTTTTTGCTTTAGTGTGTGTGCTTGCCATAGCACAGTAGAATCTACCTTTTTCCTCCTTAATTAGGCATTCCTAAGTTCCTCTTATTAAACCACATTCAAAATCAGAAAAGTACCTAAATACTTTCATCATGACACCCTATAAACCTCCAAACCAAAATGGTGTTTGTGACAGCAAGTCTGAGGGGAAAAAGGGAGTCCAGGAGAGCTGGATGTATTTTATGGAGACTGTATTAAGGCTGCAGAAACAAGCTTCCTGATGCAGTGGAAGAATGAGCAGTGCAAGCGGAGACCATCCCGGCTAGACAGCAGTCTCTTTAGTGAGTTGAAACTCAAAAAGGAATCCTATAAAAAGTGGAAACTTGGGCATGTTAGTAGGGAAGAGCATGTAGGGAGAAAATGAGGAAGGCCAGAGCATGATTAGAGATGCAGCTAGAGAGGGCAAATGAATGTCAATAGTAAGAGGAACACCAAAGGAAGTATAGGTCCCTTACTGAAGGCAATCCAGGTACAGATAATGCAGAGAAGTCTGAAGTGTGTGCATTTTCTCCCTACTCCCCCATAGTGCAGCTGCTACCATCTCTTCCTGCCACACAGGCAAAGCCCCCTTCTTCCCCAAAACACCACAGAAGCCCTATGATTCTGTGACCTTGTTTACTTGCTGTCCTACTTTGTGAAGACATTACCAGATGACAAACACAGCTGGCAGCAAAGATAGGAAAGGAGACAGCCTAGAGTAGCAGAAGACCAAGTTAAAGGTTACTTAGAGAAACTAGATCTTCTCAGGTTAGGTTTTTAGGACAGGACTAGGAGCAATGGTTTCAAACAGCAGCAGAAGAAAATTAGGTTGGAGATTAGGAAGAATTTTGCACTGTGGATGATCAGTCATTCAGATGGGGTTCCTATTGAAACCGTGGGCTCTTCATCCCTGAAAATTTCTAGAAGTTAGATGGACTTTTAGCTGAGTTGGTTTAGTTAGAGATGATCCTGCCTTGAGCAGGGGGCTGGATTAGATGACTTCATGAGATTGCTTCCAGCCCTACTTTTCTATGATCCTGTGTTCAGTGTATGAGGTTTTGAATTGGGTGGTGTTAGAACCGAGCACCCAAACTTGTCTGTTTTGGTTTAAGTGATTTTCTAGCACCATTGCAGAGTGGGAGCAGGGGAATTAAATGTTTCCAGGTGTCAATAAACTGCTTAAAGAATGACATCATCCTTTTTCTCCTTTTGACCCCATGCTGCATTAACTATGTAGGTACTGACTTTTGCAACAAATAGAGGTGCATCGATATGTTGGTCCTTATCTGATCAGCACTGATAAAGGGAAAATTGACATTATCGACAGTTCGCTTTTTTTGGCTGGGGTAGCCAATAATGCCACTGATAAATGCTGCCTGCTTACGCACAGCCACAGCATGCACACAGCCAGGAATGCAGCCTGGCAGCTTGGAGACCATCATCCAGCTGGTAAGTCTGTGGGAGGGAAGGGTTGTGGGGGAGCCAGTTTGAGGCCCCCATAGGAAGGGAGGGAGTGGGGCAGGGGCTGCTGGGAGGCGGCGGAGGATGGAGTGGAGCCATGGGTGGCACATTTTGGGGGTGGGGGTGGGAGGGCGACTTCCCACTGCTGTGCGCACCACCTGGGGAGGCATGGAGGCATGTGCCTTCTGGATTTGTGCATGGGGTGATGGCGTGCAGCCTGCTGGTAAGGACCAGGGGCTGTGTTGGCCTTTTCCCGCAGGGGTCTGGGTCGGGGCTGCACTTGGGAAGGGGTGGGCAGCAGCAGTGCCAGGAGGGGAGCTACGCTGGATTTTGGGGTGACTGTAGCCCACTCCGTAGCCCCTCCTCCCAGTGCTGCCCTCCCTGAGCACAGCTCTGGCCTACGCCTCCTGCCAGTAAGAGGCAGGCGCGGCCCCTGGCCATGAGCCCACAACAGGCAGCCTCTCCTCATCCCTGCACAAATTGGGGGGACACATGCCCCTCATACCTCGTCCCCCCTCATCACTGACTCCAAGATGAACATGGGCCGACAGTGCGAGGTCACAGTCGGCAGGGCTAACTGGACCTTATCGTGCATCCACAGGTGCATCTCAAGTAGGTCCAAGGAGGTGATCCTCCCCCTGTACGTGACGCTGGTCAGACCACAGCTGGAGTACTGTGTCCAGTTCTGGGCACCCCCTTCAAGAGGGATATGGACAACATTGAGAGGGTCCAGAGGAGGGCCACCCGCATGATCCAGGGACAGCTGGGCAGACCCTACAATGAGAGGCTACGGGACCTGAACCTGTTCAGCCTTCACAAGAGAAGGCTGAGCGGGGACCTGGTGACCGTTTATAAACTCACTGGGGGGGACCAGAAGGGTTTGGGGGAGACCTTGTTTCCCCTAGCGCCTCCCGGGATAACAAGGAATAACGGCCACAAGTTGTTGGAGAGTAGGTTTAGATTAGACATCTGTAAGAACTACTTCACAGTTAGGGCGGCTAGGATCTGGAACCAACTTCCAAGGGAAGTGGTGCTGGCTCCTACCCTGGGGGTCTTTAAGAAGAGGCTTGATGTCTACCTGGCTGGGGTCATTTGAGCCCATTTTTCTTCCTGCCCAGGCAGGGGGTCGAACTTGAAGATCTACAAGGTCCCTTCTGACCCTACTTCTATGATTCTATGATATAGCTTGTATGTATGGCTGGTAAGGGGGTATGAGCTAGAACTGGAGTAGGAGTGCAGGTTTGGCTTGAATGTGTATCTAATATACAGCAGATTCTGATTGACTCGTCTTCAAAATTAATCATCAGTATGCTTCTTTCTAGTCTCCTTCCTTTCTATTTATGTGGTTTTTGCACCTAGTGGGCTGAGAGAGCTTCTTTCTTACTTGCCTTTGGAAGTTTTGGGAGGCTTGTTCAGTAAAAAGTCCATAGGAATCTACTGAGTAAAGCCCTAGCAATTTTATCTTTGGAGCTGTACTCTATTGTAACTCAAGACCTTACATCAGGGGTCAGTAGTTTGAGAGTGGGGGTGCTGCTTGAACAGATCTTAGTGTTGAGTTTGGGCTGCTTCCACCCTAGTTCACACTGCTGCTGTCACTGCTCTCCCCCCACTGCCACAGTGCTGCTGCTACCATCTCTTCTTGCCACACAGGTGAAAGCCTCGTTCTCCCTCAAAACACCACTGAAGCCCCATGACACTGTGGGCCAGGTAAAATGGCTCCATGGGCCAGGCCTGCAGGTTCCAGGTTGGCGGCCCCCCCCTCCCCCCCTGCAGCTATATGGAAGCTGTTTATCTTGGTTTTGATTTCAGCAGCAAAATAAATATCTCAGCTATGTGGCAGCAGCGGTGCCAACTTTCACTGGCCAAAGGACAGTAGTACTGAGTAAGTAATGTGCTATGGGCAACACCAGATTCTTCTTTCCCTATCAACCTCAGTTTGAACTTCTTATTTTCCTGTGACAGCAAGCAGCATAGGTGGGTCTTGTGGATGATGTTGCTCATGAGCCAACTGTTGAACATCACAGTTGAACAGTCTGAATAGGGCTAACTGAATTTTTTTCAGGTCCTCTTCTCTCACTTCCAAAGGTATCAGGTTAAGTGATGTTTTTCATGTTTGCAGTTCTCTTCTTTTTCCAGAATTTAGAAACCAGGGAATTGAATTGGGCTTTCTCTTCCTGATTAATTATTCAGCAAAAGGTAACTATATAAAGCTGCATGTAGTGTTATAAAAGCAGGCCATAGCAGACTGCATTTAAAAATAAGCCTATAATTGTAGAAACAGAGAACAGAGTGGACTAATTCTTGGTGGGGGGGACAGCTCATTTGTAGTCACACATTTCTTAATCCCTGATGTAGTTTTAAATATGCTTTCCCTTTTAACCTGAAAAATTATAATCATCATTTAGTTTCTGCAGTCATGTGTTCCTGTTGTGGTTGTCTCCAACTTCCTGTTGCATTCCTCGTGTTTTGTGTACATCAAGGTTCTGGTTCTCAAAGCGACTCAGCATGGTGACATCTGGTTTGCGTGGAACTGAGGTCATTGAGGCTTGACATGGATACAAGGGTTCTGTCTTTATGAGTTTTTTGTATGATCAAGATCAAGGCAAACTGGGGAAGCGACTGTCTTTGATTGTACAGGCAACCCGCACTTAACACGGTTTTGCTTAGTGCTATTTCAGTATAGCACTCACTTTAAATGCATACCTGATTCGACTTAGCACTCTTCGAGTTTCGTTATAATGCTCTGGCACGTGGTGCTAGAGCAGCCAGCAGGCAGACGGGGTGCAGAGAAGCGGCAGTGGCAGGTGGGACAATGGGGAAATGGTGGCTGCAGGTGGGGAGATGAGTGGCAGCAGGAGTACGTGAATGTGAGGCATGGAGCCCCTGCTGGTGTCCTGGGGCTAGGGCAGCGGCTGTGGCAGTTAAGAGAAGTGGCAAGTGGTAGCAAGTGGTCAGGCAGGCGCGAGTGTGGGGCCTGTGCTGGTGCCGGGGGGGGGGGTGTGTGCAGAAGTGGCGGTGAGTGCCAGCGAGTTGGCCCTGAGCTACCAGGTAATGAAATATATTCATTTACATTAATTCCTGTGGGAAAATGGGTATTACTTAATGCTGTTCCGCTTAATGCTTGTTTTTTCTGGAACCAATTAAGAGCGCTAAGCAGGGGTTGCCTATATTTGTATTTATCCTAATTACTGGTCCTGGTAATGACTGGGTTTCTTTGGTGAACTATTAAATAGTTTCATAGTAGCTAGGGTCAGGAGGGACCTGAACAGATCATCTAGCCTGACCCCCTGCCACAGGCAGGAATGAATGCTGGGTTCCCAAGACCCCAGACAGGTGATTGTCTTGAATTTGCCCAAGGTAGGGGCGAGGACCACCTCCCTGGGAAGTTGGTTCTAGATTTTGGCAACCCTAACTGTAAAATATTGCCTTCTGATCTCTAACCTAAACCTATTCTCCATCAGCTTATTACCATTGTTCTTTGTCACCCCAGGTGGTGCTGGGAAGAAAAGAGCTCTGCCTATTTGCTGTTGATCCCCCCTGATGAGTTTGTAGGCAGCCACAAGGTTCCCCCTCAGCCTCCTCTTGCTGAGGCTGGACAGGTTCAGGTCCTTCAGTCTCTTCTCGTAGGGCCTGTCCTGCCCTCTCACCAAGCAGGTGGCCCTCCTCTGAACCCTCTCCAGGCTGGCCACATCCCTTTTGAAGTGCGGTGCCCAGTACTGGACGCAGTACTCCAACTGCGGCCTGACCAAAGTCACATAGAGGGGGAGTATCACCTCTCTGGACCGACTTCAGATGCGCCTTTGGATGCATGACAAGGTATGGCTGGCCTTGCTGGCTGCGGTCTGGCATTGGCGGCTCATGTTCATCTTGGAGTCAATAATGACTCCGAGATCCCTTTCCGCCTCTGTGCTTTCAAGAGGGGAACTCCCCAGCCTGTATATAGGCTGTGGATTCTTTCTCCCAAGGTGCAGCACCCTGCATTCGTCTATGTAGAACCCCATCCTGTTCTCGTCTGCCCACTTTTGTAGTCTGTCTAAATCTAGTTGCAGCCTCTCTCTCCCTTCAAGTGTGTCCACCTCGCCCCACAACTTAGTGTCATCAGCAGACTTGGACAGTGTGCTTTCCACCCCCTCATCCAAGTCGCTGATGAAGATGTTAAACAGTGCGGGCCCGAGGACCGAGCCTTGGGGTACCCCACTGCTCACATCTCGCCAGGTTGAGTACACCCGGTCCACCACTGCTCTCTGGGTGCATCCCATCAGCCAGTTTTTTACCCATCCAACTGTGTAGGCATCAATGCTACAGTCGCTTAATTTATTGATGAGAATGGGGTGAGAGACTGTCAAAGGCATTGTTGAAGTCTAGAAAGACTATGTCCACGGCGACACCATCATCCAAGGATTTAGTTACTTGGTCATAAAGGGCAGTCAGGTTGGTCAGGCAGGACCTGCCATTGATGAACCCATGCTGATTGCCTATGTCTAACGTATCTACTGGCAGTATATTTAATATTTTAAGTGTAGATGGAGACCAGTGCAGATGAAGAAAGATCATTTGTGTTATAAGATGAAGTTTTAGGTCAAATGTTGATGTGTGAATATTGTGAATTGCTGAATTCCACTAGGATTTTGTCTCTGGCTATCTAGCTCTTCATTTTACTTGTCATAAATAGTCTGTATTGGGTCTGTTATGTGACATTATATATTTATAGTGTGATGGCACAGGATGGCATAAGTGAAGCATGTTTTAAGGCCAAAACAATACATCTGGAGTAGGTGCTATACCTAATGCCTCAAGTCCAAAGTTTTCTAATACAGGCAGTCCTCGACTTGCAACGTTTTGAGTTACAACGTTTTGCACGTACAATATTTATCAATTGACACCCTGTTTCAACTTTATGATGTCAATTTTCACTTTACAATGCTTGATCTGATGCGACGCCATGCCAGCAAACAAGTTTGCTGCGTTGCTCATCTCCTTGGAGAACATCTGTCCAAACTTCTTTGGACACTTTCTTTAAGAAAGCAGACAAGACTCCAGAAAAACCTGCAGCCAAGTGTCCCGAGAAGACTCCAGCCAAGAACCTTTCAAAAAGTCCAACAAGAGCATTTCAAAAAGTCCAGCAAAATCACCTCAAAGAAGTCTTTCCAAATCAATATGATTGCTATTTACAATATAAATACATTAATGTAGCTATATTACTTCTCTATAATTGATCAAGTACAAAATTCTGGGGTATTTTTAGTGAAAATAGGGGCCTTGGTTCAGGAACCAATCTCCCATTTATAGCATTGTTTTTATAAGAAAATAGGTTCCGAATTACAATGTTTCGATGTAAGACGCGGTTTTCAAGAACCAACTGTGTCATAAGTCCGAGGACTGTGTGTACTCAATGCAACCAATATATTGCCATTCAGCTGTTTTCAGAAGGTCAGATTCATCACGTATCTCAGAAAGGATTTAATACAATTTTCTAATAGAAGCTGGGGTATGTAAACAATACCCATATCCCATCCCCTTTCTCAACGTCAGTTTGTGGGACCATCCTTCAAAAAAGGGGAATCGCCTCAAATAGAGGCCTTTTGATATAACAAAGGATGAAACTTCAGTAAGTTTGCCATTTTTTTCCAAGCTTGTTGGGAAAGAGATAAAGTAGAGCTTATGATGTTGATAATTGAAGGGAAAACATAAATGCCTGTTCAGTTTCCAGCCATTCAGGACAGTTATCAGTGATATTAATCATCTAGTACATAGCCTGACTTACTAAGAAAGCGTTGTGATATTGTCAAAGGTGTGGAAGATGAATGATATCAGCAGGGATCCTGGTTTTCTCTGATTAAAAAAATATTTCCCCAATTTTCCATTTAAAAAAAGGAACCCAAAATCTACATTAGTGGTATGGATCCACCACTATTAGGTATTTCATTTTAGTCACAGGAACATGTGGATTTTTGGATTTCTTTTTTTTAAACCAAAAATCAGGGATTTTTTTTAATCAGCGAAAACCAGGATCCCTGGACATCAGCCTTCACAACGTTGTGTGACAGTGAGTTTCACAAGTTTGGTGCCTGAACAAGAAATTCCTTTTCTTTGTGTTAAACCTGCTTCCTACTACTTTCATTGTATATTCCTTAGTTTGGTATTGTAAGAGATAGTAAATTCCTATTTACTTCCTCCGCAGTATTTGTTGTGTTAGACGTTTGTCATACTCCTCCTACAGTAGTTTTTTCTTTAAGCTCCAAAGGCCTAGCCTACTCAATCTCTCCTCAGAAGGGCAAAAAAGATTCCGTATGTATATCTTTTTCAACATGGTGGGACCAGAATTGAGCACAGTATTCTACCATTGATTTATACAATTGCATTATGATGTTTTCTGTTTTGTTTTCAGTTCCCTTTTTAATTCTGTTCCTAAAATTCTGTTTGCTGCCTTGACTGCTTTTGATATTTGGGATAATGTTTTCAGAGAACTGTTCATAATTTTAAATTTTTTTCCTTAAAAGCATGCAACTTCATCTGCCATTTTGTTGCCCATTTACTTAATTTTACAACATCTTTCTTCAGTTCTTCACAGTCAACTTTGTTTTTACCATCCTGAATAATTTGGTGTCTTCCCCAGATTTGACTGCTACACTTATATGTATCTTTTTCTAGAATGTTATGTTTAAAAGCAGTGACCTTGGGGGACTCCAGTGCTTACTTCCCTGTTGTAAGAACTGACCATTTATATCTAGTCTTTGTTTCTTGTCCTTTAGTCAGTCATTGATCCTACAAGTGATCCTTGCCTTCAGGGTCATGACACCACCTCTTAATTTCATTAACAGTTTTTGGTTTGGGGATTTATCAGAAGCCTTTTATTTTAAGCTAGATGCACTATATCCCCCGGATCACCCTGATCCTTAAATTTTGCTGATGCTCTCAAAGTGAAGCATCGTTATTGTGAGAAATGCCTTTCCAGTACAAACACCATGTTGACTCTTCCCCAACAAGTTCTATTCATCCATGTGATGGACTGTCCTGGGTTTTATCAGTTTGCCAGGATTTGCTTTGGAGGCTATTTAAATATTGGCATTACATTGGCTATCCTCTAGTCAATCTGGTACAGAGGCTGTTGTTAGCAAGAGGTTATATATATACTACTAAAATCAGTCAGTAGAATTGCCATTTTGAATTTGAGCTCTTTGAGGACTCTTGAGTGACTACCTTTTGGTTTTGATATTCCACAGCTTAATTTATCAGTTTCCTTCATAACCTCTATTGACAAATCAGTTTGTATCAGCTCTACTGATTTTGCCCCCTGGAAAGAGTGGCTTTGGTATGGAAATCTCCGTAATGGCTTTCATGGTGAAGATGGAAGCAGAGAACTTGCTGAGCTCTGCAATTACCTTATCCTCCTTGAGTGTTCTTTTTGTTCCTTGATTGACACTGAATCCTTGGCAGGCTTCCAGGTTCTAATGTATTTAACTTATTATCATCATGGTGGTTGTTTCATGTCTCTAGCAAGTTGCCTCTGAAATTCTTTTGTTGGCTTCTTTTAATAGTTTTACGTTTACCTTGGTGTGGGGCACAGCTGTACTGCTATCCAGCACATCCACAGGTTGGAGATAGTAGAATGACCTTTTAGGGAAGGTTAGCTGTGAAATAAGCAGGCATAACTCTGACTAATAAGCAGTCATGGACCAAGGAGCACCACCAGATGTGGTAAGGACGGCAGATGGCAATGGTTTTCCTCCTGAAAAGTCGCATGTATCTTTTGACGTTGCTGTGAGATATTAAGTACAAGTTGCCACTATATAATAAGCCTGCCCAGCCCCTAGCTATGGGTCTGCAAGTCCTCAGTGGCGGAGCAGTTGGAAGAAGATGTTAGAATCTCAATGGCTACAAAGGTAGACAAAGGCTGCAGTGGAACGAGATCCCCAGTTGTCTTGGTCTCCTTGCTGTTGGTCAAGGTCCCATTCTGTCAAGAGCTGCGTGGAAGCTGATGTGCAGCAGCTTCTCTACAAGAAAAATAGTCACACACAGGCATTTTCCATGCCAAGCCCTTTGACAACCAGCTAATGGTGACAGGAGTAGGATTGTGAGGTCTGAAAGCTCCTAGTCATGAACAGTCACAAAGGTGGCAGTTACAAAAATGTTGTCTAGCACTTGGATGAGACAGGAGTGCTATTTAACAGCTGTAACTGCGATTCAGTAGCCCTCTTCAGTATCTGCTCTGCTTACCCTACATAGGATACTAGAAGAAGGTGCCCTAAATATAACCTGTCTAATACTAGTATTCTGTATTTCTTCCTGACTGATCCCAGTGGATGTGGTTATCCACCTTTACTGCAGTCGACAAAAACAATGAAGACACCTTCATTTTTTGGACCTAGACCATCAGGACCTTCATGGATAACCCTAATAGTGAATGTCCAGAGCACTGCATTGCAATTGTGGCCTGAGAACTCAGACAGCGTAACATCAGTGTAGCTGCACTGAGTGATACCCAGTGAGTGGAAGATGGGCAGTTCAAAGAACATGGATGCAGCTATACCTTCTTCTGGAAGGATAAACAGGAAGGAGAATGCTGACTTCACACAATTGGTTTTACTATTAAGCATGAAGTGATAAACCAATTCAATGAGTTCCCTGTTGGAATTAATGAACACATCATGACTCTGTCTTAAACTGGTGGGGAGCCAATATTCCACTATTACCAGTGTGCATGCCCTTACTCTTGGTGCCACAGATGAACCAAGAAGGAATTCCATGCCAACTTTGACCCAAGTCCCTTCTGGCATTCTAGAAGGAGACAGACTTATTCTTCTCAGTGATTTCAGATTTGCCAGAGTCAGAAGTCAAATTTCAGAGTTTGGCTGGATTGATCTAGTTGGGGATGGTCCTGTTTTGAGCAGGGGTTTGGACTACATGACCTCCTGAGGTCGCTTCTTTCTGTGATTCTAAGGGGCTCTGATCTCTGGAATGGAGCCATCGACAAGGAGTAGGAAAGGTTAACTCTAGTGGCATCCTCCCCTAAATCAAATGCATGGAACATGGACTCACCATCACTAACACCCTGTTCTGCCAGAAAACAGGCTCAAGACATCATGGCAACATCCATGATCTAAGCATTGGCACCTGATTGACTATGTCATCATCCATGCCCACGATCACAAAGATGTCTGCATCACTCAAGCTATGCTAGGAAATGATGATTGCTGTACTTATCACCAACTCATCTGCTTGGTTAGGTCACTCAAACTGGCTCCCAAATGACAGCTGCAATAGAAGCAATGCTGATGGCAGATCAGTGTCAAAGGACTCAGGGACCCAAGCAAGTGAGACATCTTCTAGCAGTGACTTAACAAAAAAACAGTGAATTCCAGTCAGCAACAGTGGGAGAATGTCAGCAGCCTTTGGGGTGCTCTCAAGGCCAGTGTCATTTAGCGCCTTTGAAGAGACACTTGAATTCTGTACCAGGAAATGTCAAGACTGGTTTGATGAGAATGACTAGGAGATCCAAGAGTTGATTGATCGCAAGCACAAGGCCTTTTGTGCTTGACAAAATGACACCAACTACAAACAAAAGAAATTGAATTTCCAACAAGCCAAGGCAGAGGTCCGAAGGCAGACACATGAGATGAAGAACAAATGGTGGGAAGACGAGGCTAAGGAGATTCCACATCTGGCTGACATCCATAATATGCGTCCAAGCACTGAGGGACCAACCCCCTTGAAGCTTGAGATGCACCAGTACATCAGTCCATATCGTATTGGCATTGATAAAAGGAAAATTGACATTTTTGGCAATTGTCTTTTTTGACTGATGTGGCTGATTAACGTTGCCAATAAATGCCATATGCATTTGTGCAGCTGCAGCATGCACACGGCCAGGAGTGCAGCCTGGTAGCTTGGAGAGCAGCATGTGGCTGGTAAATCTGTGGAGGGAAGGGGTGTGAGTGCAGATTGAGGCCTCCCATGGTGAGGAAGGGAGTGGGGCAGGGGCAGATGCTGCTCAGCTTGGGTGGGGTGCAGGATGGAGCTGCGAATCATATAGGGGGTGTGGGGAGGTGGGGAAAGGGGTGTGGGGGGTATAGATTCAGGCTCCCTGCAGTGAGGGAGGGAATGGGACTGGAACAGGGGACGGCACTGCCCGGGCAGGGTATAGGACAAAGCTGCAGCTTGTCAGGGGGGTTTGCTCCTGCTGCTGTGCACATCCCCAGGGAAGGTTTGGGGGGCATGTGCCCCCGGGTTTGTGCGTGCAGTGAGGGCAGGCTGTATGCTCGGGGCTGGGGCTGCTCCAGCCTCTTCCCAGTGGCTGGGGTGGCCAGTGATGACACTGGGAGGGGGGCCTGCAGCCACCACAAAATTTGCTGTAGCCCCCCCCATAGTTCTCCCTCCCAGTGCTGCTGCTGCCTGCCCCACCCTGCCTGGCCTGAGCATAGCTGCTGGGAAGAGGCTGAAGCAGGCAGAGAATGTCATCATTGTCTCTCTGTCTGCTCCATGACAGTATGTGAGTGGTGGTTCTCAGTAATGGATCTATTATAGATCCCTTTGTAGTTAAAATGAGCATTAAGCTAGGCTGCCTCATTGCTCCAACACTTTTACAATATTCCTTGCCGCAAGGTTACATCTGATTATCAACCAGCTTCCAGCCAGAGCGGAGCTAAACTACCAAACGGATGGTAAGCTGTTTGACTTCAGCCAACTCCAAGCCAAAACCAAGACCTCCTCCACCAACAAGCTCTTAATGAACAGTCCCAGCTCCAATAATCCAGATCCACAGTGGAGAACATTGAGTATTTCCTGTACCTTGGAAGCCATCTCTTGCAAAAGGCTGACATCAACAAGGAAATCCAACATTACCTCAAATGTACATGTGCAGCCTTTGGATATCTGAAGAAACAGGTGTTTGAAGATTGCGATATCAGATCCAAAACCAAGTTAATGTTTTATCAAGCAGTTATGATCCCCCCCGCCCTTTTGCTGTATGGAGTTGAGACACTGTATAGGAAACGTCTAAACTTGTATGGAGCTGGACACCGTACAGGAGACATCTAAATTTGTTGGAGAAGTGCCATCAACGCTGCCTGTAGAACATTCTCTGAATCCAGTGGGAAGACAGATGCACCAGTGTTAGTTTCCTGCATGTAAACAACATGAGTTATTGGGGCAATGATCATCTGACATCAACTTCGCTGGACCGGCCATGTCATCTGGATGTCTGACTGCAGATTCCTGAAGCAAGTTTTATTTTCTAAGCTGAGCCAAGGTGTACGCTCAAGAGGAGGGCAGAGAAAGTGCTTCAGGGACGTCCTTAAGGCCAACTTAAAAAGGAAAAAAAGCAATATCATTGTCAACTTATGGGAGGCTATTGCCCAGGACTTCCCCAAATGGACAAAGAGTCTGCTGCAGGGATCTCAGTACTTTGAAACCTCAGGACAACAACAGGAGATGGAAAAGCAGGCGCAGTAGAAACAGCGTGTCTTGGAGCCACTGAAAAGTTCAGCATCACCCACCCCACACAAACGTGTCTGAGCTGCAGTAGAGTCTGTTGATCCCAGATAGGCCTCATCAGCCATCTTTGGACACAGATAAGACAAATAATGTGCGACTGCAAGGGATCGCCGAAGAGATATAGCTTGTTAGAGTTCATGTTTTATTCTGTGTTCCTCACTCAGTCAAAACTTCCATTTTTTTTTAATGGCATGTCTTTTGTCTTTATATATTCTCCTTTAACATTTATTCATACTGGTTCTGTTTTGGTTTGTGTACTCTTTTTGATCTGCAGTGTGAATTTCATTTGTTCTGCCAGTATAGTGTTAAACAATCATCTAGAATCTTAATCGCATGTCAGGCTTTTGTTTGAATGTAGCTGTATGTTCTGGTTGTTTGGAAGGCTTTTTTATGTCCTGTCCAGCCAAGCCCCCATTATCAGGAGTTCTTGATTTTTAACCCCTTTCACTTGCCATTTCGTGATTGGAAAGGACCTTTTGTAGTAATGATCATTATAGCAGGATCAGAGTGATAATGTTGGTCATATTTTTCAACCCTTTATTTGTGAAGAAGTGGTATAAATGTCTGTATACCAAAAATGAGAAACTAAGTAAAATTTGAAATTAAATGCGTGACAGTGGAAGATGCCAGAGGCAGAGTGGGCAAGCTGTTCTAAATAAGTTGACAACCACCCAATCTATGGCTGTTTATGTGCTGTCACTTGGAGTTGTTTCGAGCAGTGGTTGTGTCAGATGAGCAAGATTGCGTGATAGTAGCTTGATGGCCCTGCTTCATCTAGCAGGGGTTCTGTGCTTTCAAAGAAAAAAAGACTACTCCTGCTGGAAATCTGCTTTGGTTGTGAGGGGGTGGAGAAGGGTGCAGGAGTAACTTGGAGAGAACAGGATGGCTCCTGTCTGGGCTCCATAGTCAGAGAGGACTGGAGGAAAGAAAGGGCTTGCTTTCTCAACAGATGGAAATAACAGCATAGATTTAGAATACGAGATGGGAGCTGAATCTCTAAGAGGAGATGCCACTTGAAGGAAGTCAGCAAGACCCAGAGTTCTGTGGGGAAAAATATAAAACCCAGTAGTGGAATGAAGAAACTGCATTTGGGAAAATGCTTGTTTTGCTTTAAGTTGTCTTTTGAATTGTGATGTTGTTAACCAGATTCCGGGAAGGGATGTTTGAGACTCGGAGTCTGGGTTCAGTAATTGAATAAGAAGGGGAAACAGGAGCAGGAGCAGGGTCTGAAACCAGATTGGGTAAAACCCTACTGCAAGGATTGTGGTAATACGATCCAAATATAGGAAAAGGAGAGGATACCTGGAGTCTTTAAATTATGCAGGAAGAGTGGATTCATCGTAGAAAAGGTACAATACCATTATATGTAAGATTTTATAATAAACTGTATGAAATATTCTTTGATGTCTGAAAATTTTGACACTCATTTTAACTCTAGATGCATTGAGTATATTTCTATTTTTGTATTTTAACAGAGTTTAAAAGCAGATCCAGAAGAGCTGTTTACAAAACTGGAGAGAATTGGCAAGGGCTCTTTTGGTGAGGTTTTTAAAGGAATTGACAATCGGACTCAGAAAGTAGTTGCTATAAAAATAATTGATCTGGAAGAAGCAGAAGATGAAATAGAAGATATCCAGCAAGAAATCACAGTGCTGAGTCAGTGCGACAGTCCATACGTAACAAAATATTATGGATCCTATTTAAAGGTAAGAAAATTATTCCTATATCTCTCTCTATATTTTTAATAGTGAAAGATTTCATTCAGCCATGAAATTGTGGATGTTTGTAAGGACCACAATAGAATAACAGAATTCTAATTTAAAGGGGAAATGTTTTGATCCTTTTGATTTTAAAGACCAAATGAACCACTGTATTTTGTGGAGATCTTGTGGCAAGACTTTGGTTAAGAAGAAAGCAGTATATGTGTCTGTTTTGTCCCTTTACTTTAAAGGTAGAAGATAATTATTTTGTCTAATATTAATTTGTCAGCAGTGTTATATTATGGTGTTAACAAAAAGTAACCTGTTTATATCAAGTAAATATTATAAAGGTCATACTCTTGGACTTTAAGATTAGAACACATTGAAAATATCATTTAAAAAATAACACAATTTAAACTACTCTAACGGCTAGTACACTAAGTTTAACTAGTTTTGTTGGGCTTTAACTTGAAACAATATATTTTTAAGAACTAAGATGTATTTAGTTTTGGCTCCACTCTTGACCTGAGCATCTTGTCACAGTTCCCAATTTAGATATCTTTATATGTGGGATAATAGGTTCCATTCAGGTTTTGAATAGGGTACAACCTGAAAGTACAAGTTTTATTGAGCTGATCAACTTTTAGCCTGAATTTCTTTTCCTTGAATCAGCACTGAGCTGATTTATATGAGATGAGTTCTATGCTGCTAGATTCTTAAAAGAAGTAATACTTATTATGACTGGCATTCTTCATTCCTTATAAAAGGTAGCAAGCCACCTTGGAGATTTTGGCACTCTTTTGTCTGACTGTTACGTCTGCGTAGTTCACTCTTCTTGTCACTGAACTGCTTAAAGGAGGGCAGAGCTTTCATTAATGCCTTGAAAGATGGCTCAGAGGTTTTAAATCGTATAAAATACCTGAAGTACAACGTTCTATCCACTTCCTTCATCCTAGGAACTTCCTGCTTCATTTGTGAAGATATATTCTGAAAAATTAATTATTAACCCGTCTGAAGTCATTTGGTTGCAGAGTAAGAATGGGTTGCTCAGTGGATCAAGAAGACGCATGGCTAACCCTGCTAAGATAGTCCACTCTCTACATCCTGCTGTCTGGACTTAGCTGCCCAGGCAGCTTGAGAATGTGAGCTCTAGGGATATTGTAAGTAATATAAGATCTAATGTCATGTCTTTGCTGCCTTTGTGCAGACTTTCTTGAGAACAGATCTAAAGAACAGCAGGAAGGCTGTGAAGCACATGGCTGAACAAAATAAATGGTCTCATTTGTAGCTTTCTTTCTTTCTTTTTGGAATCTCTTGACCAAGGATTGTTGGTTACATGAAACATGACTTTTTAGAGAGGGCAAAAGCAACATTTCTTCTTAGAGTTTTTTCTTCTTAAAGTCTGACCTGTCTTTTCATAAAAATCAGTCTTGTATTCCAAGGGAAATGTTCCTCAGGAATTCTTAAGATCATTTCTTCCATTCCCCACCTAGACATTTCTCCTAGAGGCATAGTGGTGAATGTGCTTCTCAGAAGAGAAGACTGATAGCAGTAAACTAATTTTGTTTGATAGCAATGAATACATATGATTGAGTACAGTAATTTCAAAACCACATGGTTCCTTCCTAAGAAGAGGACAGTCCTTTTGAGAATTTAGGAACTAAGGAGGCAGGGTTGAGTGGCACCATATAAATCAATTCAGAGAGCAGCCACCCTGCCCTGCCTTCTGCTTTTTAATTGAATGTATTATTTATTGTGATAGACAGAGTCTCTATCTAAGACAGATTGAAAAAGATACAAGCAAGAGTCATGGGCCTCACTGGGGCATGTCTTATGTTTTTGTAGTAAATACATTTTTAAACATAAATCTAACTGCTATATCAGTACCAGAGGTGTCAGTATTCATGCAGGTCAAAGTAAGGCAGTAGAATGGGTGGGAGGAAAAGTGACTACAGGTATAAAAAAAAAAAAAAAAAAAAAAAAAAGGACCTGGGTAAAAGGAGAGGAGGATAAGTATAGGGTAGCCAGTGTGAGAGAGATGTGCAGCAATCAATGTCACTATAGCAATTAGGAGGGGGAATATATATTTCTTAGTTAAATGAGTGATATCAGGAGGCTGTGAAGGTAGTACTGACAACTGCCTCTGTTACCATTGCTCCGTATGTACATAAACTGCCAAAAGGTACTTAACCAAACATTATTTTCATTTGTGGTTAAAAGGCGAGCAACATATGAAATTACTTGAGTACATATCTAGTGGATTAAGATCTAGAGCACTGGTTCCCAAACTTTTGATACCTAGGGCACATGTTTTTTTTTCTGAACTACACCCAAAAATGTGCCTGTAAGTCTCAGGGTAATGTATGGGTGTGTGTTTTAGGCCCAGTTGCCTACTTACACATGGTTGAGCGTATGCAAGTCATTAGGCCTGTGTGAATAGGGAAGTATCTGATTCAAATTTGGCCGATTTTGGAGTATCGTGATTTGATTCGGATCGCTATCCTGATTCGATTTGGCCAAATCAACTTTGGAAGATTCGGCGCTGATTTGGACAGATTCGGTGATTTGGATTGGCCGGAGAGAGACAGGCACAGCTGGGCACCTGCAGAGTCTCCTGTGGCTCCTCCGGCTGTGCCTGCCTCTCTCTAGGCAGGGGTAGCTGCAGGAGAAGCCCCCATGGCTGCTCTTCCTGGCTCCAGCCTAGCCCCGGCACTTTAAAAAAAAAACACGCAGAAAACCCCTGTACTCACTGGCTGCAGAAGCAGCGATTGGGGCCTCTGGGTGTTCATGGCAGAGCCCCCCGCACAGTGTGGGGTAGTGGGGATTGCCCCCACCCGCCTGGTACCCGATTGAGGCATGCTACCTTGTTTGGGGCAGCCTCCCCGTGACATGGGTGCAGTGCAGCTTGTCAAGGTGCTGCATGCTTTCTGGGACCTAGGGCTGAGCATTGCTGGGCTCTGGTTGACACATGGAGATGCCTCAGCTCCCAGGTGAATAGAACCAGGGGCTTCCCCCTGGGAAGAGCTGGGGGAAGTGATCAGAGAGCTCCAGCTAAAAGCTGGAGCCGCCCCAGCTTCCAGGCAGAGTATGGTGCCCTGCCAAGCTGCACTGCACCCGCACCATGGGGCAGCTGCCATGAAGGTGCTAAGCAGGGGGTACAATCCCTGCTGCCCCACGCTGCGTGGGGTGGCTATGCCACAAGTATCCAGAGGCCTCAATAGCTGCTGCTGCAGCCAGTGAGTTTGGCTGGGGGGGGGCTTTTTTAAGTGCTGGAGGCTGGGCCAGGCGTGGGATGGGGCTAGACGGCAGCCATGGGGGTTTCTCCCACAGCTCCTCTGGCTGTTCCTGCCTCTTCCCCAGCTGTGGGGGCTATGCCCTGCTGCCACTTGCCCAGGTGGCGTGGGGGGGGGGGGAGGTGCGATGCAGGTGTAGCTTGCTCTGGGTGGCAGCAGGGCAGAGCCCCCACTCCCAGCGCTGCTGTGCCTACATCAGCACTGGGAGCTGGGGCTCTGCCCTGCCGCCACTTGCCAGCCAGCCAGCATGAGGGGGCACAGGATGTGGGCGTGGTAGCGCTGGGAGCAGGGGCTCTGCCCTGCTGCTACTGTCAGCTGCCTGTTTAGTTTATGGCTGAATCTCTGAATCGTCCGGATCTTTTTCCGAAGCTTTTCCAAATTGATTCGGCGCTTTTACTTGGTCTCCTGATTCAATTCGGATTTGGAGATTTGGTCCTAGAATTGGGCCAAATCTCCTCCAGATTGAATTGGCTACCGAAGCTTCCCACAGCCCTACAAGTCATGTATGTATATACATGACTGCTTGCCTTCCACCATGTATACCAGTGGTCTCCAACCTTTTTATGGTGAAGATCACTTTTTGGAAGTAAAGGGCACCCCAGGATCTATCGTGCCCTCCCTCTGCCCCACCCGACCCTGCCTCCTGCTCCATCCCTACCTTGTCCCATGCACCCCTGGACTGCAGAGTGTCCCAGACTGGGCTGGGGCCCGATCCCACATCTGTACTGCAGCTGTGCTGAGCTGCGCCCATCCAGTGGCCAGACGAACATGGCGTCAGGCCCCAGCCCCGGGCTGGCCAGGTCTGTGAGTCTCTGTAGTCCAGAGGTATGTTTTGGGGGGGGTGCTCCTGCTGCTGGGTGCAGCCTGCCAGAGGCCCTGGTGGCCTGTGCTCCCTAACCTGTGGTCCAGAGTCCCTGGGCGACTGTGCCTTCCCCCACCTATGCTCAGGATAATGTAGCTGCTGCTGCAGGCTGCCTGCTGCGTCCCGAGCACAGATGGGGGGGAATGGGCCCCCGGGGCCTCCACTGGGCAGCACCCAGTGGCGGGAGGGCCCCCCCCCTCCCCCCAATGCCTCTGCAAAACCAGATCTTCCCAGACCTGGCTGGGCTGGTACTGCCCCCACGTGAGCCCTACTGCTGATTGAGCCACGCCTGCGTGTGGCTAGCTGCAACAGGACTCAAGGCGCAGCAGCAGTCATCTCTGCCCCCACAGAGATGGGGCAGAACCCCCCCCCCCGCCCCCCTGCAGCTCTGGAGGAGTCCCCTGGGCTCCAATCGTCCTACCACCCGGATGGGGTGGGACCCTACTTACCTTCCCCGGCTCCTGGCTGGGTCGCATGGTCAGTCGCTTACTGCGGGGGCCTCGATCTGGGCCCTACCTTTTCCCTCCCCCACAGACTGACCTACTGGGGCTAGGGGCAGCAGATGTGTGCATGCCTGCGTGCCCTTCTGTCCCCTCCAGCCCAGGATTAACTCAGAGGTTCTGGGATCTACCTGTTAATCAGGATCCCCGGGTTGGTGACCACTGATGTATACTATGTGTGGCAACCAAAATTAAGGGATGTGAAGGATAACATATAAACTGTATGTATATTTGTACCAGTAATGCATTACCGGTTAACATTTAGCATGAGGCACAGGCTGGTGGGCTCTCGAGGATAATGAGCTAGATGGACTGGTGCTGTGGCTCAGTATGGCACTTCTTTTCTTTATGTCTGTGTGTGTGTATGTGCATATGTAGTGCTGTATCTATGAAGTTTCATACCTGGTAGGGTTGGAAGGGACCTGAGAAGATCATCAAGTCCGACCCCCTGCCATGGGCAGGAAAGAATGCTGGGGTCAAACAACCCCAGCTCGGTGGTTGTCTAGCCTCCTTTTGAAGACCCCCAGGGTAGGAGTGAGCACCACTTCCCTTGGAAGTTGGTTCCAGCTCCTAGCTGCCCTGACTGTGAAGTAGTGCCTCTTGATATCTAGCCTGAATCTACTCTCTGTCAATTTATGGCCATTATTCCTTGTTACTCCCGGTAATGCTTGAGGGAAACAGGTTACTCTCCCATAGCCTGCTGGTCCCCCTTGGCAAGTTTATAGATGGCCACCAGATCCCCTCTCAGCCTTCTCTTGTGGAGGCTGAACAGGTTTAGGTCCCGTAGCCTCTCCTCGTAGGGCCTGCCCTGCTGCCCCCTAATCATGCAAGTGGCCCTCCTCTATACCCTCTCAATCCTGCCCACATCCCTCCTTAAGTGCAGTGCCCAGAACTGGACACAGTACTCCAACTGTGGCCTGACCAATGTCGCATAGAGGGGGAGGATCACCTCCTTGGACCTGCTTGTGATGCATCTGGGGATGCATGACAAGGTGCGGTTAGCCTTCCTGACTGCGTCCTCACATTGGCGGCCCATGTTCATCTTGGAATCAGTAGTGACTCCAAGATCCTTCTCTGCCTCTGTGCTGATGAGAAGGGAGTTCCCCAGCCTGTAGGTATGCTGCCCTGCAGACTGAGCCCTGCAGAACCCCACTGCCCACATCCCCTTGCAGCTCAGACCACCCCACTTCTGTCCACTCCTAGTCCAGCCCTGCCACAGCAACCACACTGGGAAGAGGCAGGCACTACCCTTGCCAGCTGAACTGCCCTTTTGCAGGCTCAGCTGCACAAGGCGGGCAGCGGCACTAGGAGGGTTGGCTACAGGGTGGGCCACGGTGAATTTTACCTACCCTTGATCTATAGCATCTGCTTTTTCCGCCGTCAGAGAGAGGATACTGAGCTAGATGGAGCACTGGTCTGGCCCGGCCCAGTACAGCATCCGAACATCTGCTGGGAGGAGCAGTCAGCCAGGTCTGACTGCTCACATAGGTTCCTAGCCAAGTTACAGGACCTCCACCTAACCCAGGAGGTGCACAGTCCCACCAAGGGAAATGCCTTGTTGGACCTGGTTCTGGCCACAGGTGAGGGGACAGCGGGTTCTCAGCCACCTGGGTGATAGCGATCATCGCCTGCTGTAATTCACCATCCAGTGCAGGGTGTCAAAGGCCTGCAGCAAGACAGCAGCCCTGGACTTCAGGAGGGCCAATTTCAATGAGTTAAGGAGACTAGTTGGGGAGGCACTGAGGTCCCGGAGGGGAAGGGAGTTGGAAGTCTAAGAAGAGTGGTCATCCCTTAAGGAGATGATCCTCCAAGCCCAAAGGATGACAGTTGCAACACAGATCAAAGTGGGCAAGAGTGCTCAACAGCACTCATGGCTCATCAAAGGCATCCAGGAACATCTCAAAGCTAAAAAGGAGGCATACACCTGATGGAAGGGAGGGGCCATCACCAAGGAGGATTACACCTCCATTGCTCGAGACTGTAGCAGGGCTGTTAGGAAAGCTAAGGCAGAGACAGAACTGGGACTAGTGACCCAGATCAAAGATAACAAGAAGTCCTTTTTTAAATACACAGGAAGTAAAAAGAAGGTACCGGATAACGTGGGACCTCTACAGGACATGGTTGGGAATCTGGTGGTCGCAGATGACAAAGCTAACCTCTTTAACAAATTCTTTGCCTCCATTTTTCTGAGCAGGGACCGGGACATCCCCCCCACTGGGATCCCGAATGGACCCAAGGGAGGCGCATCCAGGCCCAGTGTCAGTGAGGACCTAGTCTGGGAACTTCTGGTGGGACTAGGCTTATTCAAATCAGCAGGTCCAGATGATCTCTACCCCAGGGTGCTGAGGGAATTGGCAGAGGTCATTGCGGGATGCCTGGTGCAGCTTTACAAGCACTTGTGGTGCTCTGGTGACATGCCAGAGAACTGGAAAAGGGCCAATGTGGTTCCCATTTTCAAAAAAGGGAGGAAGGAGGACCCAGGAAACTATAGGCCAGTTAGCCTTACCTCAATCCTGGGTAAGCTTTTTGAGAGAATTATCCTGGCGCATGTCCACGAGGGGCCAGCAGGGGAGATTATGCTTAGGGGCAACCAGCACGGGTTCATTAGAGGCATCTCCTGTCAGACCAACCTAATGGCCTTCTGTGACCAGGTTACAAAATCCTTAGACGCAGGGGTAGCAGTGGACGTAGTCTTTCTGGACTTTTAGGAAGGCCTTCGACACTGTCTCTCACCCCGTTCTCATTAAAAAACAAGGGGACTGTGGTGTCAACACCTACACAGTCAAATGGGTCACTAATTGGCTGGAGGGTCGCACCCAGAGAGTGGTGGTGGATGGGTCTTATTTGACTTGGAGGGATTCATAGATTCATAGATGTTAGGGTCGGAAGGGACCTCAATAGATCATCAAGTCCGACCCCCTGCATAAGCAGGAAAGAGTGCTGGGTCTAAATGACCCCAGCTAGATACTCGTCTAACCTCCTTTTGAAGACCCCCAGGGTAGGGGAGAGCACCACCTCCCTTGGGAGCCCATTCCAGACCTTGGCCACTTGAACTGTGAAGAAGTTCTTCCTAATGTCCAGTCTAAATCTGCTCTCTGCTAGCTTGTGGCCATTGTTTCTTGTAACCCCCGGGGGCGCCTTGGTGAATAAATCCTCACCAATTCCCTTCTGTGCCCCCGTGACGAACTTATAGGCAGCCACAAGGTCGCCTCTCAACCTTCTCTTGCGGAGGCTGAAAAGGTCCAGTTTCTCTAGTCTCTCCTCGTAGGGCTTGGTCTGCAGGCCCTTGACCATACGAGTTGCCCTTCGCTGTACCCTCTCCAGGTTATCCGCATCCTTCTTGAAGTGCGGCGCCCAGAATTGCACGCAGTACTCCAACTGCGGTCTGACCAACGCCCTATAGAGGGGAAGTATCACCTCCCTGGACCTATTTGTCATGCATCTGCTGATGCACGATAAAGTGCCATTGGCTTTTCTGATGGCTTCGTCACACTGCCGGCTCATGTTCATCTTGGAGTCCACTAGGACTCCAAGATCCCTTTCCACCTCCGTGCCACCCAGCAGATCATTCCCTAGGCTGTAGGTGTGCTGGACATTTTTCCTCCCTAGGTGCAGCACTTTGCATTTCTCCTTGTTGAACTGCATCCTGTTGTTTTCTGCCCACTTGTCCAGCCTATCCAGGTCTGCCTGCAGCTGTTCCCTGCCCTCCGGCGTGTCCACTTCTCCCCATAGCTTTGTGTCATCTGCAAACTTGGACAGAGTACATTTCACTCCCACGTCCAAGTCGCTGATGAAGACATTAAAGAGTATCGGTCCAAGGACCGAACCCTGCGGGACCCCACTACCCACACCCTTCCAGGTCGAGACCGACCCATCTACCACGAGTCTTTGGGTGCTCGCCTCAGAGCAGATGGTGGAGGAGCTGAGGTTGCAGTGCCTCAGGCCCCTCCCCCTCCATCTGCTCTGAGGTGCGCCTGCAGCTGCCTGCTGTATGAAGCTGATGCCAGGGCTCTGGGGTTCAGCGCAGCTGTTTGCAGCCTCCTGGCTGCAGCCCAGGCTCCAGGTAGCTGTTGCCACCCATGGAGCCTGAGCTGCTTGCAGCAGGGTTTGCATCTACCTGCTGGGAGCAGCCTGGCCTCCATGGCTGGTGACACCTGCCCAGAGCCTGGGCCAGTGGTGGCGTGCCAGGCAAAATGGCCTTGTGTGCCATACTCTGGCATGTGTGTTGGGGTTTGCCAGTCCCTGCTGTAACTCAACTGCATGTTATGGACTTGATGTAGGGATTACTGAAATTGTGACTTCTGTTACATAAGACATCTTACAGATGGTGACAACAATGACCCTCTCTGGTCTTAATGAATAGTGTTGGACTACTGAAGTATGATATAACTAGAACTAGACAAGATTGTAAAAGACAATTAAAAGCTTCTGTTGTTGCAGCATAAATTGGCCTGCTTAATGGATAGTACTGAAAGGTAAGAGGAAATCATTCTGGTGTCCACTGGCTGCTTTTGTAGAGAATCCTGTCTGAAGCTTTTGTTCTCTTTTGGACAGATTGGCCCTTAAAACTTTCTTCACTTCTGTTTCCTATGTGCTCAGTAGCTTTCTCTGCCTGTATGCATGCTCTTTGAAGTATACTTTAATAGGCAAGGACTCCTCTTAACTCTCAGACTTCATGCTGTGGAGTACTTCCAGAAACTTTTGCTTTACTGCTTGGAAATTTTAAGGAGTTATGTCTATCTTTGAGGAAGTCTGCAGAAAATTAATGTCTATAGTTCTAGTCAAATGGTCACCTTAAAAATAAGTTATTGAAATACAGAGAATTGAAAAAAGGTTGCATAACCTGTGAACTTTCTCTTTATAACCTCACTGGATAAGGAATTCTCACTTTACAGTAAAAAGAAAAGAAAATAACTTGCATCTCCAAAAGAGAGTGTTCTTCTGACAGTGAGCTGCCTAGGTTGAGCCTAGGTTTTCACTCCAAGTAATTTTGTGTCTTTAAGGTAGTGATTCTCAAGAAGGGTGCTCAAGGGTGCTGCCTAATGTTAGCACTGCTGGGTGTGCAAATATAAACACATGCTTCACAAGATAAATCCAGAGCTTTTAAATCAGAATCTATAGCAACAAAAACATTTCTGACCTGTTGTGATCCGAGTTCTTTGCAAAAGAAAAATTGCTTTGTTATTCTGTAGTCAAAAAATAAGTGAAAGCTAAGGGCTTACATTTTCTGAGGAGTGCCTTGAGACTACTGAAGGGGGGCCTTGAGTCTAAAAATGTTTGAGAGCCACTGCTTGAAGGTATCTGGTGCTGATTGCAGTGTTAAGAAGAGGTGATTTTTACACTAGGGTAACTGACAAGCCATTAGGTGCATCCCTTGTAGTATTTACTGTGAGGTAGGTAGGCAAAGCCTGCATATTATGCCCCCTTCTGCTTGTTGACTGTGCCTGGCTTATCTTAGAATGATAGGAAATTAGGGTTGGAAGGGACCTCAAGAAGTCTTCTAGTCCAACTCCCCGCTCAAAGCAGAACCATCCCCAGAAACTAACTTGTTGGAAAATTAAAATGCCTTATTCAGCTATGATTTTTACAGTAGGCTAGCTAATGACCAGTACTTACATCTAGGTAAAAACATAGATTTTTACCGTTGAGAATAGAAGCTTAGCATGACTATTGCTGTAAAGGAAAATTAAGCAAAAAAACCCAAACAAATCCCCAAATACATTGGCAAAGAGAGGCTTGTATCCCTCACCTAACTTTTTATAGTCATTGATCCAGAGAGGCTTGTATCCCTCACCTAACTTTTTATAGTCATTGATCCAGGTATAATAATTTTAATATCAGGGTGCATCCACATGCACACTTAACTGCTACGGTGTAAAGTGCCACAGTCTACACATGCAATGCTATTAGACCACAGCAAACTAATTTTTGCTACCTTAAGATAGTACTGTTGGGGAAAGTAGTTTCACCATAGTGGTGGCAAAAATAATTGCGCCTAAATGCATGTGTAATTGCTGACCTGAGCATAAATTGTGCCTGGTCAGCTCAGGAAGCAGAGGGTCAGACCCCTGACTGCTGCCTAGCTATATGGCTCCTCTCTTCGGGCATTCTCATGCCCCAGCCAGCCCCTCCACTGCTCAATGCCATGATCTGGAATCTGGGGCTGACTCCCTGAGCCTGTTGCCAGCCTGGGGCTGCTCTGACCTGGCTCAAATTGCTGCAGTCCTGGGTGCATGTGTAAATGTTGCACCTGGGAACATTTTTCTGTCATATTGCCTTAATAGCACATGTAGGTGCACTCAGGGTGAGGTTCCCTCAGCATTTCCACAATTTGGTGTCTAATTTAGTATGATGTTTGAGGGAGGGGGAGAAAGACTTGTCGGATAAAATAAGTTGTCTTGTCATTTAGCTCATGCCCTTCCATCTAGCTCCATTTTTTGTATGTTATATTCAAGTACTGTTTTTGATGAAACACAAGATGGGTGTCTAAACAGCTGAATCCCTCTGTTTTAAGGAGGATGATAATTGGAGATGATTAATTCTTTTTTTCTGACCTTTATTTCCATTTTGTCTTAATTGCAAAATTAGCTCGAGCTAGTTTAGCCTGGCTTAACCTAGCATAAATAGAGCATTTCCACTGCCAGGCATGTCAGTATTGTCACAGTGTCGCTGTACTGGCCTGTGTCCCTGGATGGATTTCTGGTGAGAGATCCTATGGTCCTTATCAGTGCATTTAACCAGGCTGCTCTAGTCTCAGGGTACACTTGATCCCTCTTGCTTAGCCTGGAATGTGGTAGCGATGGGCGTGAAATGATGTGGCAGTTATGTGAGAAAAGTACCTTAGTAAATGCAGGCAACCCCTGCTTAACAGTGTTTTGCTTATTGCTATTTCGCTATAGTGCTTATTTTACATTGATACCTGATTCCACTTAGTGCTCAGCGAGTTTTGTTATAACCCTCAGGGGCATCGTACAGCTGGCAGCAGGGAGCAGGTTTCACTTTTGGTTTCGTGTAATGCTATTCCGCTTAATGCTCGTTTTTTTGGTAACCAATTAAGAGTACTAAGTGGTGCTTGCCTTTACTGTACCTTACAAGTAGAATTACTTTATTCTTAATTCAGGTACTTCTGAAGGCAGAAATAAATAGCAAGAACTTTCAGTGAGAGTCAGTCTGCATATGACAGAATAATTCTTCTTTGCAACTGCTTCTTTCCTATCCAGTAGAAATACAAATACCACTTTAGGCATATTTTCCCAAATGTCTTACATCTTGCAACTTCTTGTAAACTTGCAGCACAGAAGGAGGATTTCTTGAAGGTAATTTCTGTTTCAATGCCATTGGAATGTAGCATAATTGGAGCAGACAGACAGACACAGGTTTCAAGCATAGTATGGAATAAGTTGGAAGTTAGAAGAGTATCGTCAAGGTGAGACTGTTGGTGAAGCAGCATCGTGGCAAGGAGTGCAGCCCCTGCCAGGCTGTCTCCATCAGTGGCATTCCCCGTGCAGCCCCTGCAGTCGTGCAGCACAGGAAGGAAGCCCTGGCCCCTGCTTCACTGTGGAGTCTTGGGACCTGTGTGCTGGGGGGGGAGGGGGGTTGGAAGGCAGCTGGCTCCAGCATGTAGGGCTACCCTCCTGTGCCGCATGAGTGCGGGGGCTGTTTGTGTGTAGAGGGGAGTGGTGGCCATAGAGACGGCCCAGCGGGGGCTGTGCTTCTTGCTGCGGTATGCAGTGCTGGCTGGAGCTGTGCACTGTTGGGCACCAGTGCCTGTACCAGGCACAAGCACCCAGAGCGCCCCCACCTGCTGCTGTGCTATGAGAGGAGTATGGGGTAGGCCACCCTCCCTCATACCCCACAAGTGTGACACACCCACACCCTGCCCCCACACACCCCCAACATGCCCTATCACACACAACTGCAACCCCTCTCTACCCCCCATGCCACCATACATCCCCCCCAATGTACACACGCACACACAATATACAAGACTAAGAATTTTTTTTTGAGTCATTATGTAATCATCCCTACATACACAATGCAAACGCAAATAAATGACCAATATTTTTTGTAATAAAATTGAAATATGTTATAGTAGGTATTTGAATTTTAGTTTATTTGGTTTTTTTTTTTCTGGTTCTAAGATGGCAACCCCCCAAAGGAGCATTTCTGTGGGCTAAGGATTTTTGGTGGCAAAGGTCAAGGGTTAGGGGCGGGACTTTTTTGGTCCTAAGATGACCAGGGGGTGTGGCAATTGTCAAAGGGTGGGGCTAGCCATGTGGCCCTCGAAAGCTCACCAAACCTCGCTGAGCAGCCCTCCACCTGAAATAATTGCCTGCCCCTGATATACAGAGCAGCTAGAGACCATAATCATGGAAATATTATGGATATATCAGGTAGATCATTAAGGGCTTGTGCTCCCTTTGGGTATTTTTGCATTACCCATATGTTATTAGTTAAACTGTCCCTTTTTAATTCAGATCTCAAGCTTCTCTAAACTCTAAATTCTTTTCTTTTAAAGAAATTGGGTCAGGTTCTATGCTGTATTTCCAGGAGGCAGCCTAAAGTTATCTTTATAGTTTCCTAATTTTAAGGTTCTGTGGGCATCAAAACCGCCACTGACATAATTTTGAGAGTCTAGCAAGGTGCTCTTAGTTAAGTCCCTTTCTCATTTAGATTTGCAGTGAAAACCAAAATGGTCACAGTAATAAGGTGCATCTCAGCTTTTCTGCAGGGAGAACTGTGTAATGTAAACAAGTGCTGACCATGACTTGTCCTTTGGCCCCTGGCATACTCTTTGCCTTTATATCATGATAGTCTTGAAGAATTTGAAAAGGTTATGCTGCCAATCTATTTGGTGCAAATTTTCTTCTCAGGAAGTCCCCAGATGATGTCTGGAGGGTAGTTCAATTTAAAAACTGTGAAGTTTAAATCATTTAATTCTATTGATGTACTTAAAGATAAATGGATTTTTATGGTAACTATGAAGAGTAGGTGTTTTGTGATTTATTTTTTTTTAAATAGAGCCTTGTCATTAAATAAGGCTTTTCTGGTTTTAGCTAACTAGAAGGATGCACTATGTACATACTTAAGTGATTGTTTAAGCAATAAATAATAAAGTTTACAGGCTTAATATATATTTATTCAGATTAATAATTCTTCACCATTTCATGCTAGAAATTATGCTAGAATATGTTGATGATCTGTCATATTGTATTAGATCAGTGTTTTACTCATTTTTGTTGAGCTACTTTTAAATTGAAATTGGAATTCAGTTAAAATGCAGAAACTAACTACATAGGAAAACTTTTCATTAGTTACATAAAATGTAGTGTTGTTTACATTAAAAAATATCAAAATAGTTTGCATTGTAAACCAACATTTATTAAATCAAGTAGCATCTATAGTTAATGAATTAAACTGTTCTGGTCACCCATGTTCTTCAAGCTTTTTATAGGTAGTAGATCTCAGCATCTCACTTCATTTTTATTTATAGATTAGAAGGAAACAAGCTTTCTTGCTTATTCAGCTCTCAATCTGTTTCTCAATTCTGAACTAAAAAGAAGAAAATATTTTCTCTGTACCCATCGAATAGATTACAGTTTGTTTATTAGTTCATTAAATTGGTTCCAGGTGCTTAGCCAGCAATTTCCCTCAGCTCAATCGTTTGCCTTTCAAGTTCACTATTCAAGATTTAAATAATATTTATTTTATGTATTTAAATTATTAAAAAATCATAATGGTATACACATTTGTTTTTAAAAGGATCAGTGTATATACATGATAAAATTAAGTTTACATAAACTTTTAAAAATGGATCTTTATCCAACTTGGCTGTCTACTTTCTTTCTATAAACCTAAAATCAGTGGATTATCTAAAAAACTAATGAGTCATGTCAGTGATGTCCTTTAAAAGTGGGTAAGGTTGAAATGGAATGTATTTAAAACTAATTAGGAAGGGCATGCATAATTGAATTGTGGGTGGAAGAAATCTAGTGTCCTCTAAGTGAATAGTGCTGCTGTGTAATATGCTCCATTATCATGGATAATGTAATAATGGTTCCTAGTCTTCCAGACTGTCATCAGGGTCTGAACTCAGTTCAGGATCTTCAGTTCTAAAGTACAAAACTTTATTACTTGAGTTAAGGGGTTAAGACTGCAAACTGTCAGCAGTACCATGTGGTTGTCTTCTGTTGACCAGCCAGTGATGGAATCTGGTAACACACTTGCAAGTTAGGATTTTTCAGTGATTGTTTCAATCCTGGCGTTGGAAAAATTACATCAGCAAGCTATTTTTTTCTTTAGTGGTAACATATGTACCCTTGATGCATTGCATTTCTGTACAACAGTTTCATCACTAGAGAATCTAAGTTGGGTATCTAATTTTTTTTATTGCCTTATAGCTTTAGCACATGTATATTTTAGGTGGGCTGAGTGGAGGTAATTGTAGCAGCAGGAAAAGGGGAAAAATATATTATTGCTTTACATGCATAAAATATTAGAGGGCTTGCTACAAACAGCCTGTGTATATTGCTGTTGACTCTGTATCTTCTTTAAGGTATACATTGCTACTTTATTAATGGGTTAAGAGGCTGCCAAAATATTAATTTAAAAAAAAAAAAAAAGAAAAAGAAAGAAAACCAGTTCCTTAATAGTGAGTGAGTTTATTTCTGTTTTTAGTCTTGTCTTTCTAAAACATTGAATGCTATGGACAGTTAGAAGGTTTTGAATGCAGTTTTTATAACTGGCCTTTCTAATCCCCCATTATAATCCAAATTGCTCTACCTGTGGTGCTGGAAAACATCATTGAGCTACCATGTAAATGCGGTGAGCAACAAGGAGAGAGAGAAGAAAATGAAATGGAGAGGGGAAGAAAGGGAGTAAAGCTATTTAGCTATTTCATTTTGATGAGTAAGCAATAGTAATAAAATAATGAAGTAATACCTTGGGAATACTGACTCTTTCTATCTCTCATCTACTTTATGGACCAACAATTAAAATGTGGGAGAAATGGGATGGTGAGATCTGAATTGACAACTTTTTAGCAATCATTGATGAGATGCAGTCAGTGTTGCACTTAAAAACTGAGTTTCTAACTTAGTGCTTTATGAATTGACACAACACTCGGTTGATGAATAGCAGAAAGGCTTGCTTTAATAACTACCAACAAGTTATAAAACTAAATGACAGTAAAGATTCTTTCCCAGTATAAAATAAGCTATTAGTTCTTAGTTGTATCTTAGCTTCATTGAGATTTTTACCCAATGCAGGCAGTAGGCAGTTCTTGTACAGCCTCAAAGCATGGGTCCTTCACTTGTTGGCTGGGTGGCAGGATGGCTTCTGGTCTGGACTGCCCACAGCTTGCTGACAAATCTTCTTAGTTCTTGTACTGTTTCTTCAAAGCATTTTTCTTGATGGTTGGTCAATTAAAGTCTGAACAAAGCAGGGAAGAAAAGGTTGGTCATCAATATCATAACGGTTAATTGCCTGGCCCCTGTTCTTGATTATCTAGGTGTCTGTTTCTGCAGCCTCTGCAATTATAGGTCAATCACAGATGGTGGGTCTTGAGTGTCAGACAGGACAGGATAGAGGTGTCACCAAGCTTGTTTGGGGGGGTTTGTTTATCAGTGGGGTACATTTGCATTAGCTGGTAACTTTAGACATGCACTGAATGGTTCAGAAATTTTTAACACCTTAGAGTAACATTGAATGCCAGTTTTCAGAAATGTGAGGATGTCGCATGCAGTGTATTCTCCCTATATTCAGTGCTCATTTTACAGATTTCTTTTGTGATGGATATTTAGTCTTTTGTTTTCTTTAGCCGCTAGGCCAATTGAAATGCATATGCAGTTTCCTTGCCTTCATTGGCTCATCTTTTCTTTAAAGGGCTTTCTTAGGTACACATATGTGATAAGCACATCAGGACTCTGCCAAAAATTTTAACCACTTTTATTCTTTTATGGCATGGGTCTGGTATTGGGTACCTCAAGCACTCCACTGTCTCGATGCCTAATGGTTTGTAAGCCATTAGCAGAGTTTGATTTTTCTTGTGGCAGTCTTTCTACAATATAGTCTTGCCCCAGCCACTGTTCTGCATTTTTATGAAAGAGATGCTGTCAAATCTTTTACAGTTTTCATATGCAGCAGTCAGGACAGTTTTCATAAGGAGGAAGCTCATCCGTTTGGAATGGTGTGCAAAGACACGTTTTATCAGTGTTAGTGTCTCAAGAACCAGATAGGTGTTAAAGATAAAGAGAAGCTGATGACTAATCAAAACGTAGACAAATGTTCTCGTAATAAAGGTTTTGGAAAGGAAAGCTTGGCTTGCTGTAAAGAGAGTAATGAAACTGAAAGCAACATGATCATAGTAGGTAAAAGGCAAAGCAGAGTCAAGAATGATGAGGTTGTGTATCTGGGATGTAGAAGAAATTATATATTCGGTTGTTAGAATGACAGGAGAGAGGGCTATTGGGTTAGTTTGTATGAGAAAAGTGGATGTATCGAGTATGGCAACATACAGGTACCACATCTCTGGGAGAATTGCCATTCTCCCAGTATAAATGAGGAACACACAAATATTAACTGAATTTCTCCTGGGTGGAAAATGCCCCTTCTGGGAGAAGATCTTCTAGGTTAAAGTTTTTCTCTCTCAAAAGTGAATACTTGCATGCTCCTCTCCTGGCCTAGCCTGCTCTGGTTTGGGAACGGAAGGAAGCAGCAACAACTGCTTCCTAACTCTTCCCCAAGGTGGAGACTTTTTGGGTTGGGGAAGGAACTGGGGAATTTGACTTGCTGCTCCCTTTCATTCCTTGTCCAGTCCAGGAAGGGAAGGCAGCAACAGGTGCTGTCTTGCCTCTTCTCTAAACTTGTCAGTCCCCAGTTTGGGGAAGGGTTGGGGGTGGAGGGAGGGAAGGCTGCCAGGGCAGCAGGGGTAGGGATTGCAAAGTCTGAGGGGCTGGGAATTGGTCTTGGGGAGGCTGTCCTCAAATGTGGTTTGTGATCCTGTGGCCTTGACATAACAGTGTATGCCTACCAGTTGTGAAGTTCTTCCTGGTAGAAATGAATGCTTGTATGCAGCCTATGTTTTCCATGTTGAGTTTAAACTGGGAGTAGGACATGAATAAAAAGATGTCAGAGAGAGGGAGAAAGATGAGATTTGAGGAGAGGGGGAGAAGTAATGTGAAACTTCCATTGTTTTCTTTATTTTTTTCCTTTTTAAGTTTGGAAGAGGTATAGTGGTTTTGAGGCAGTTAAAAATCATTATGGACATATGTCAGTCAACTGGAGTTTGTTTATTTGATTAAAGGTTTGTAGGACAAGTGGTTTTTTGATACAGAGTAGTATTAATCTCATGAACTTTTATTGGTGGACAGTTATAGAGGCTGGAAAGTCTCTTCAAATCAATAAAATCACAGCTTGCAATGGAGTCTTTAAAGCTCAGTTATTACACTCTACTTCTTTTAGAGTACAGTTCCTGTACTTTGTAAGGAAATTAACCTGATATTTGGATAGTTAGTCAACTGTTAAATAACTGTTCTGTTTCAGAATTCTTTTTGTGAGAGAGTATAAGCTGATTGCTTTGTACTTGAAGTGATTTGGCATATTACAAATTCCATTTTGAATATGGGGCTTGGTTGTCATCTTTGCTGTATATTGTCTCCACGTGAAGCTAAAACCCACAGAACAATTCTTGCAACCAGCACAGGTCTAACAAAAGTGATTCATTAAACTTTGAGCATTTATTTAAATAGGGCACACTTTAACAGAAAGATGCCCTTAATGGTAATCAGTTTTCAAAATCTGAACCCTCAGGGTAGGGTGGGCAGTAAGTAAGTAGTGGTTTTATTTTGGGGAACACTTTGATCACCTGATGTGACTTATCTCTAATATTTATTTGACAGTGGATTAGAGGTTATAAAACACAGAATCTCCTTACTACTACCCATTTTAGAGAGAGCAGAACACTAGCTCTGTGGGAAGAGGATGGTGGAGAAGATGGAGACATTCTAGAGAAGATGCCATGCACAGAGTAGGTTAGGGGGAATAGTGAGATCCTTGTTTCCTCTCACCAAAGGCTTTCATCTAAGCCAAAAGAACATTCTAAGAGAGGCAAGGAGAAGTACAGGTATCTTAATGTTTTGTCTTGATTTGTGCATTTCTTTTTCTGCATGAAGTAAAAAGTGATTGGTTTTGGAATCCTTATAAATAGGGGTGCAACGATAGAGATTTTTTGGGGCGATACTGAAGGCCAATTTTTAAAGATCCATATTGGCTGATACCGATCCAATTGCAGATTATGGCTTTGGCTGCGTGCATGCACAGTGCACTTCTCGGCGACATTATTGGCCACATCAGCCAAAAAAAAAGCCGATTGCTGATACTGTCAGTTTTCCTTATATCTGTGTTGATCTGATATGTATTGGGGCACCTCTATTTACAAATTTTGTGCATGTTTGCTTCCACTGTCGTATATTTATGAAGCGGTAAACTGCAAATATAAAGAGCTCATAAGTTTGAAGCTCTGAGAGTCAGGATGAAGCTTGAGAAAGCATGACCTTCTGGGAGTCGCTGCTTCAGGTGTCGAAGGCAGGTGGGTTGGAAGGTCCTATTTCTGTGAAAGGTATAATAGAGGGCCTGTACCCTGGATATGTTCTAAAGCAAGGATGGCTGTGGCACAAGTGACACGGGCAGCCTCCATGTGTGGCACCCAACAGATCAGGGAGGGGATAGGCAGCTCAGTAGTAGATAGGGCAGGAAGGAGAAGACGGAGTGAGAGATCAGGCAGGGAGCATGGTGCAGGAAGAAGCAAACAGATTGAGCAGAGGCAGGGGATTGGAGTTGCACTTGGGGAGGGTGCGGTGGGGCCAGCTTGTGGTATGCCTGACAGTAATGGTGGTCCTTACTGTTCTAGAGGAATAGAAAAGGATAGTCCTGGAATGTACTCAGACCAAAAAGTTTAAACATAGTAGGTCTAGCATGTTGGGACCTGATAGGAAGAGCTTTACCAGGATAGACACAGGGTAGACTTTTATCTGTTTTTCTTAGCAAGTGGTTCTGCAAGTTATGGTGCAACTGATTTATAGCCTAAAAAGAGACTGAGTTAAAAGAAATAATGATATGCTACTACTATAATTGCAGAGGATAATCAAAATGTAGTAGTGTTGAAAGATTTTTATCATTGTAGACTTGCTGCTGTGGCTAGATTAGGTTGTAGTGCTCATTGAAAGGGAATGTGTATAGAAATGAAAATGTCAGTGTTCAAACCCTGAAGAAGGTCAAGGATTAATAAAATATTGGCTAATAATTTTTTTTTTTAAATCATGAAAGGAAATTACTTGCGTATACTGTCCATCAAGGATTTTCTTAGGTTTAAACAATCCTATCACAGATGTTTGGTCATATGAGTTGCTGAAGTTTCCAACGTGGAATGCCTACTTCTTTTTCTCTTCCCTGAGTCTCTTCTCTGGTTCTGCCTTGGCTGCCCAACAGATACATTTTTTTTCTTTCTTTCTTTGTGGTTGAACGTGTTAGTTGGCTGACGAACCTTTACTGAAAAGGACATAAATGCGCCACATGCAAAACCACGATGATTTCTTTGATTGCAGGGACCTTTTGGCCAGCTGGCAGTAAGGACTTGTCTTTAGAAGAGAACCTTTGGGCTCGTCTGTATCTCCCTCCCCTCAAAGGGATGGCAGCCCGAGGACAGCTAGCATTCATCCTGACGCCAACAGACTTCAAAGGAGGTAAGCACCTCAGAATGCTCCCTAGACAAATACTTCTCATCAGTCCTGATCCCTGGCTTGATATTCTTTAGTTCAGCTTCTATTCACGGCTCTGTCATGAAAAATATTTGCTTAAATCTTTCCAGAATTCCCTGGGGCCTTCTCAGCTGGCTCCAGCCCCATTGAGCTTCGTGGAAGTACATTTCTTTGTGAACAAGCTTTGTCCATTCAACTTGGAATGTGCCCTCAAAGTAGGGGTAAAGAAATATACTTTCTGGGGTTTGTACTAAACTCAGACACAACATTTACTGTCCCCTCCCTTGTTATGTTTACATCTGGCCCAAAACTTCAGCCTATCTGCATTCGTGTTCTTTAGGGATCAAGGGAGGACAATTGTACTTATTTCCATCAGTTTTTTTGAAGGAAAGCTTTTTAAAGGATTTCTGGCTGACTGTCATTTATTTTCCATTTAATTCTTTCCATCCAAGTTAGAGAACATAGATTGCTAGAAAGCATTGTTCCAAAACAGGATCCTTCAGAAGCAGTGTGCACTGCATTTCATTGCCTTTGAGGGAAACATGTCCCTAAGGGAACTTTTATGCTTGTCAGTGATACAGCCTTGAGAAGAACTTGGCTCTTGATGCAGTGCAGCTGTTTACACCTACTCATGTATCCAGAATAAATGTTTAGCCTAGGGCTCAATTTAAAAGAAACATACGACTTGGATGTCAGGAATCTAAAACTAAAGATCTGATTTCCTTACTAGCAAATTATTTTTAGTTGATGCATCTGTGGACTTGTATCTATGTGGCTGGTGCCAGGGATAGTTTTGTAGTTAGAAGAATGCTCTTGAACGATAAAAGACTTTCTTTATAAGCCACCATTCCTGTTCTTCCCTTTAGATTTTTTTGGTGAGAAGTTGTATGTGGAATTGAGGGGCTGTTTGGAAATATTCTCTAAGTCCTTTTAAGAAAAATAGCCTTTGCTCCCATTCTGACTGAGATGAGGTTTCATTTCAGGTGATCCACAGGAAAGTTCAGCTATAGGTCTTGCTTTGGTTCTTATTCCAGAGAGCATCGCATGAAACAAACCAGGAACAAAGCCACATACCCTTCTCAAAAGAGGACTTAAGGGGGGAGGTTTTTCTTTCTTTATAGGAATCTTTGGGGATGGAGTGGGACTTTAATAATATAGTATAAATTGTATAATAGGTTTTAGTTTTTTAACCATTCTCATGGGTGAATGTGTCTAGAGCACATATTTGACAGTTGCAACTCTTAAGTTGTATTACTTGTTAACTCCTGTGTGAGACTGGGTAGCTCTTTTTGGTCTTGATTTTTTTTCCATCTGTGAAATGGGTATGCTTGTTAATTACCAGAAGTTAGCTGGTTGTATTTTCATGAAGCCATTTTTCCATCCTTTATAATAAAAAACAATGATATATAGCGTACTGAGGACTGTCACTTTCAGCTTTTTTTTTATTCTCATCCATTTCATTTGTAGGGCTTTACCGTCTGCATGCATACGACTTGTAGAGCTGAGCTTAAGCCCATTGAGCAACAAAGAGTTGCATCAGCTCACAACTGTCTTTCATATGTAAGCAAATACCATCTGTTCATTCGATTTCAATAACAACTGATAACTTGTGCATACCTCATTTTAGGAAACTTGAAAGTATACAGTTCCTGCCTTTGCTGATAACCTTCATATCAAGCAGATTTAATTTCTGTCTGCAGTTTCTCAGTAACCAGATCTTTTGTCATCTACATCTGTATTCACTGGTATTTTTCAAATTCTCAGGCCTCTATATTCAGCAAACTATATTCATAGCTTTTTCTGGGGAAAAAAATGAATTCTGTATTTATACATCATCAACAATTTTTAACTTGCAGAGATTTTACTACTTCTGTATTCTTTGTTTTAGATGCATAGTTGTTAATGTTGGCATAGGATCATAGGAATCCTGCACTTAAAAAACCCCCCAAAAAACAAACAAACAAAAAAAACATTTGAGACGGGTTTGGAGAATTGCCCTAGAGCTTGTGTTTTTCTCTTGTAGAGTTTTCCAGATGTGCCAAAAGGAGCAGCAGTAGTTTGAAAATGACACAGTTGACCCCAGTTTCTTACTCTTTCTCATGCAGGAGTGCTAGGCAGATGGATCATAGGCATGTTTCTTGGGTTTTCTGCTTATGAGATCATAGCAAGTGAAGGGGGAGAGCCACTTCTAACAGAAGTATTGAAAATATAAATCTTTTATGTAGGTTCTCCTGGATAGTCTTTTTCAAGCAGCACAGCATGTATAGAGGAGAAAGAGGATTTCACTTTAGTTTGTTTTTGTATTCTAAAATGAGGAAAATTAAAAACAGAAGAAAAGGGTTCTTGGGTTTCTGAAGTCGGGAATAGGTTGTGAACTTTAATTAGAGTTAAATCTAGTTGGTTGTTTGTTAGATCAGTTTTGATAGAGTACTGCAAAAAACCATCCTTTTTCCCTCTTGCAGCCTTCCCAGCTGATAATCATGTTTTCTAAGTGAACACGACAACTTTCTTAAGTACGGTCCTTCATATATATGAAATACTCTATTTTGGAATCACTATATTTCTGTTGAGGTTCTGTTATGAGAAACGGGCAGTTGCTAGTAAAGGTTTCTTGGCATCTTGTCTTGTTCCAACTATTTTTGTACGTCATAAACTTGTTCAAGTTCCAGAGCTAGTTTTCTAGGCTGAAAGTGGGTAGAGCTCCACAGTTCTTAGTTCCAATTCTTTCACAGAATTGTTCCTTTCACAGTACCTACAATCAGGACTTTTTTTTTTCAGGTCCTGCTCCAAAACATGGGTCTTCAGCCATGAGGTAGGGGAAATAAGTAGTAAGGAGCACTTTCAGGGGCAGTATTTATTCTGAAACTGCATCTTTAATAGCTGAGGCAGCTCAGGTGTCCAGACTCTTGTTTTCCCATGAAGGTCCTCTTGCTCTCTTGCAAGGCTAGCAATCCCTTTCCAGCCTCATCTGACCTGGATTCAAGGCATTTGATAAATTAAACTGGAGTATGATGAGGAAATGTTGCAAAATCATGGTCTTAGGTAGAGTATTTCCACCAAAGCTAGAATAACATTCATAAACATCATGGCCCCTTTTGAAAAACAAAACAAACTTACCTGAAGTAGAGTTGTATGTAACCACAAAAGGAAGATCCAGAGACTGCAAAATACTCACTAGGCCTGCTGTTATCACCAGCCTACTTTGTGGAAGACTTTTAAAACATTTTTGATACAAAACCTTAAAATAGATAAATATTAGTAAGTTCTAGATGAGCTATCCAGCACCTGAAGGGATGCATAGAAGGTTGGAACTTGGGTCACTTCTTTGAGGGGACTCTGGGATGTTTCCCTTTCCAGGAACTTTTCAAAGACATGTGGAGCTGGAGGTTCTCTGACTCTTGGCTTGTAACGAGCTCTTCAGTCTCCTGTTGTGCACAGAAAAGTGGTGTTGGCTCTAACACTGAGCTGCTTTAAGTCAGTTTATTTAAAAAAACTCAAATCAAACCATGTCCTTCCAAGCTGATGTTTCTACCTGGGTTTTTAAAAGTGGAGAACTAGCTTCTTCCTTAGAAAAGTAGTATGGATTGGCACCTGAAGATTTCTTGTCTGTTTTTTTTCCTTTCTCTTCTGTGAAGACCTTTGTAAAAGTCTGCAGGTTAAGAGCTACCTGCTATCAAAGAAAATGGACCTGAAACGGTTAAATCAATTTATTCCGTTCTAAAACATTAAGATAACAATCTTTTTATTTGTCCATAGTTTTATGAAGTAAAGTGGAATTCTTTTTTGCAAAAAAAAAGCATATTTTCCCGTGCATAGATTCTGGACCTTTTCTGAGATCTTTCACCGTGGACAAGACCATATTAAATGTCCTAGCCCTATTTAATTTTGCTTCATCAGCAACAATAAGTAAGAACTTAGTAGCAGCAGCATTGCTTTAGTTCAGAAAGACTGCAATATTTCTTACTTAAGTAACATGGTTGGGAGGTGGATCACTGATGATGACCACTCTTGTTGCAATGTCTCAGATAATTTTATGCCTCTCCTTGTGGATTCTTGTGCATCACTTTCATCATCTCTTCCACTTTTTCAGCACCCCAGAAAGGAAAGCTTATCGAAACCATAATAGAAAAATTATAGGCCTTTGGTTGCATAGGTCTTTGGAATTTTCTTAATTTAACAGGGCTAAGTGTCCTTGACTCGTTGTGACTGATGTGTTTTGTAATTCAAATTGGTTTTATGCTGGAGCTTTGTTGCAGACCTTTCTTTTCCTTTTTGATCATTCAGTGGGAACAGTAATTTGATCCTCTACTATATTCCATCCATTGGAACTGGAATTGGTTCCATTCTAGATGAGTTGCTTGAATTGTGGAGAGGGATCAGTTAAGCAATTTATGAATCCTTTGGTGATCTGCACAGATACCATTGACAAGGACTGAAAGCCTTAAATTCATCCTTTAAAATTGTCTGCTGGAAACATTAAATATTTGAGAATGGCATTTCAGTTGGTGGGAGCTATATGTTGTTTATTATGCACTGAGACTACTCCAGAGCTGATTTAATTTGAACCAACCATATGTCTACAGAATGTAAACAACCAAAGAAGTGACAAGGCATGAGTTCCTGAGACTTTGAAGTACTGTCAGAATAGTACATTTATCAGATATGTTAATATCCAAGCTGCCTCGTTAATCAGGGAACTGCTTTATCCTGGCAAAGGAGAGCTGTCCTCATGCGAATCTGTTGTTTTTGGGCAACTGTAGAAGTACATCTGTAGCTATCAAACAAACTGGGAATACTGTATAGCAAATTCTGTAACACTTTCAGAGATTCAGTAGGCAGTATGTCATGTCATGGGTGCTTTCACTCTGAAACAGACAGAAAGGCTCTAATACTCACTTTTTTGTCTGTCTTTTAGCCAGAGTCCTCTGACTCCCACTTAACACTGTTTCACGTAGTGCTATTTCACTATAATGCTCATTTGAAATTGATACGTGATTTCACTTAGTGCTGAACGAGCTTCATTTTAATGCTCGCGGTCACCATCTTGGGTCATTAAAAACAATTGCGGTCACCATCTTCAGTCGTCAGATACTTTTGCTTTTGCTCAACGCTCGTGTTGCTGAACGCTTGGTTTTTCAGCAGTTCGGGGCTGGCCTGTAGTCAGAGATACTAAAATTATCCTTCTGGTTTCTTTCTCCACTCTTCTGCCTCAGTGTTTATTTCTCTAATCCCAGCTGAGAAGAACTAGTACTGATGCACTTATCCTTGTACATCAGTTCTGTCCAACTACTGCCCAGTTTCAGACTTCATGTGTTTGAGCTAGTTAACGTGAGACTTTTTTTATGAACTACAAATCCTCATAATAGAGGATAATATTCTAAGCATGACACAGTCTGGGTTTTGGTCAGCACATGAGAAATGAAATCTCTTCTGTGGCATGGATAGATGATTTCCTTTTATCAAAAAATAGAGGACAAGTTATCCATCCCTATTCTCCTAGATTGTTTCTGCAGTGTGTGATAATCTTGACCGTGCAATTACTGTTGTTTCACTTGAGACAGGTGGCAGGGGTTCTAGGTAATGTGCTACAGTGGTTTGAGCTCTTCCTTGGGGGGATTAATATGACATTAATGGCACCTTCACCTTCAGCTTCCTCACTTTCGGACTTCACGAGTGGTCAGTTTTCTGTCTGATAGTTTATAACCTCTGTATGCAGCCACTAATTGAGTTCAGGTGACAGTCAAGTGCCAACAATATTCAGATGATACACAATATACCTGCTCTTCAGCATTATTCAGGCATACCACTACCACCAAGATGTCCTAGTACTAGGAGGTATTCAGCTAATGGATGAGGAACAGTTGGCAGAAACTAAACCCAAGCAGCACAAAAGCAATACTGTTGGGGAGGGGAGCATTTTGAAGTATTCATAGGATAATCTCCTTTTGATAATGGTCATAGTACTTCAAATTGTGTTTCTTTTAAAAAATTTAGCATGGATAGATAGTCCTGCTCCCCCATATAAAACCTCAGTGTCTTCACCCTCAGTAAATCTGCTGTAGGTCACTGCTTGTATGAGAGGAAGAGAGAGCGTTTTGATAGAATTATGTAGAATTGCCACCTTATGTCTTCTTAAGGCCCTACAGGCTTCACATACTCTTATAGGTGTAATTGTGTGTCAAGTACAGTAGATTTGTGAGGGTCTTTTCCCTTTTTTGATGGGAAGCTAGCGGGTATTTTAACATAATATGACTGCAGACTTATTTCATGCCACAATGTGATCTTACCCTGATGTCAACAATTGTGCATCCTGCCATACCACATCTACAGTGACACAATAGTAAGTTTATTAAAGATGTTTACTGGAGATAAGGCCATAAGCGTAGGGGTTGGCATAACTGTTGAGTTAAAATCAGAGCTCAGAATGTCAGACTTTGAGAAGTCTATAGATAATATTTCAACATAAATGTCTGATGGTAAGATCTGAAGTTTGGCTTCTGTGTGCAACTCGCCTTCAATCTTACCATTGGACATTTACTTAAATATTGTTTTTACTTGCATGACACGTGTATGCTTTCTCCCCTAATCATCCCTGCAGAATTGAGATGCGTCTCTTAAGTGGGGAAGCTGTTTTTTCTTTCCTGTAGTACAAGCAGAATAGGAGACTGCTAAAATGGCTGCCATTTCTCCTTGGGGCGGCAAACCAGCAGGGATAGAGCCCAGTCTTAACCTTCTCAAGCTGCTGGTCAGGCGGGAGCTTTTTGCTGAAGAACCACTGATCTGGCTGGCAGCGAGCTGCTACGTTTGGTCTCTATGATCTTTACAAGGCTGGTTTGGGATATTTCATTATTTACATAAACTTATATCAAGAATTATTTACAGTAAAGAATTTAGTCTTGCTACTGCCTTTGCATGGGTTTGGGACCTAGCCTTGTTGCTGTCCTGCCACACTAGGAAGTTTGTGCTGCTTCACTCAGAGTATATCCTGGGATCTCACACTTGTGGACGCTGCTTCCAGAGGAACTTTGTCACACAGCTGGCTATGACCGGAAGAAAAAAATCTCTACATTCTGCAGTCCAAAAACAAGGTGTCTTATATGGGGGTGTTGTCATAGTACAGCTTTCATAGCATCAAGGACAAAGAAATGTAGTTTTTGCTTCAGCGATGAGAATGAAATATTACAAGATTAGTAACAAATATGATTGAGAATTGCAGTGGAAATGGTTGTCCTAGGTGCTAGATGCTGAAAGCCTAGAAGTTGAGTTCTGATGATTAAAGAAGTTTGTGTTTCTTGTCAGGACTACACATGGATTCAGAACAAGCCTGGTGCCCCTGCCTTGTATTGAAGTATGCCTTAATACAGGGGTCGGCAACCCCTGGCATGCGTGCCAAGCATGGCACGTGAGGCCATTTTGCTTGGCATGCCACGGCCAGCCCCAGCTCTGGGTAGTTGCTGCCAGCGACGGAGCCTGGGCTGCTCCCAGCAGGGCTTGCAGCATCCCAGCTGTCTGCTGGCAGCAGGTCCCTAGAGCCGGGGCCGGCTGCAGCTGGGCAGCTCCAAACAGCTGTGCCAGGCTTCAGGCTCTGGCATCAGTTCCACACAGGCATGTGCACCTGCACATCGGAGCAGGTGGCGAGGGAGGGGCCTGAGGCAGCACAGCCCCAGTCTCTCCCCTGCTCCCAGCACAGCGGAGCCTGCCCCGAGGTGCCCATGCAGTTGCCGCCAGCACGGAGGTGATGCCGGAGCTGTGGAGCCCGGTGCAGCTGTTTGCAGCCTGCCCCCTGCTTGCTTGCTGTAGCTGCCCAGAGCCCGGGCTGACTACAAACAGCTGCACCGGGCTCCGGAACCCGCCCTCACATCTGTGCCAGGAGCAGGGGAGAGACTGGGGCTGCGCTGCCTCAGGCCCCTCCCTCACCACCCGCTCTGATGCGCGGGTGCACGCACCGGTGCGGAGCTGATGCCGGAGCCTGGCACAGCTGTTTGGAGCCTCCTGGCTGCAGCCGGCCCTGGCTCTGGGGAGCTGCTGCCAGCCAGGAGCCTGGGCTGCTCCCAGCAGACAGCTGGCATGCTGCAAGCCCTGCTGGGAGCAGCCTGGGCTCCAACAGCTACCCAGAGCCTGGGGGGGCAGGGGCAGTAGGGCTGGGGGGCACAGGGCGGCAGGGCTGGGGGCCAAGGGGCACAAGCAGGGCATCCTGCCATGTACCCCTTGCCCTAATTTTGTTTTTCTGCCATGCCGGCACTCTGGCACCTTCTGCGGTAGGCATTGTGGTGTTTTTCAGCACTCCGGCCAAAAAAGTTGTGTACCCGTCTTAATAAATAGCAACAGAAGAGTCCATCCATCAGTAGGCAGTCTTGTAAGATGCGACAATTCAACAGCCATTTTTAAGGAAGCCAAGACTTTGTTTCATTCTACAGTCCCTGTCGCATATAATTTTAGTTAAAGTAATTAATTCAAATATTTATTTAAAAAAAGACCCAGCCCTTTACACCAGATCTGCTTAACAGGGATGCAAGGTAAAAGGGGGAAATGTGTGTGAAAAACAACATGAAGAACAGGATAGAAATGAATTTGAGCACAGCTGTCTGAATGTAGGAGAGCATAGAGTATGTAGGAGAAACGTGATGGTGGGGGAAATGTATGCTGAGGAATTTGGGGACAGCAAGAGAGATGGAAAGGTGAAACTGGGAGGTTTGCACTGGGCTATCTGTATTGCCCTGGTGATTGTATTACCCTTACTTTTCATTGGGTCAGAAATTAGTTGAAGTGTCTTGCTTATTGTTCTTTTAGCTCTTCCTTGTGATTATCCAGCTGCTTTATCTTGCTTCAGAACATGAATCTGACCTATGGTACTTCTTAACTGGATATTTCTTAGGAGTATATCAGCAGTGAAAAGATTTAAATGTCAATATAATTAACTATTATTTAATTTCACAGATAATGTACTGTTGAAATGAACAGGAGCAATTCATACCTTTGAGCTGTTAATCAGATTTACAGGATTAAGAACACAAGAGTACCCTTGCAGCTCTGTTCCCAAAACACTGATTTCATTATAACCACAGACCTGGTTTTCTCTGGTTTAAAAAAAAAAAAAATCCTAATTTTTGGGTTAAAAAAGTAACCCAAGATTGACATTTTCCTATGATTTAAAATGAAACACCACTATACATATTTCTATATATTATAGTGATGTTTCATTTTAATCACGGGAAAATGTGGATTTTGGGTTACTTTTTTAAATCTGAAAATTTGGGATTTTTTTTATCAGAGAAAACAGCGATCCCAGATAACTGTGATTGCATGGGAATCACTGCTTTAACTCAAAGTCAGTCTCAGGAAATGAGAGGAACGATGAAACACTGTTAGCTTCAATTTTTTTTGTCCCCCTCCCCACCTTTAGCTAACCTGCAAGACTTGGTAGGACTTAAGGCCCTGGTGGATTTCATAGATTTCATAGACTTTAGGCCTGGAAGGGACCTCGGAAGATCATCAAGTCCAGCCCCCTGCCCAAAGGGCAGGAAGTCAGCTGGGGTCATAGGATCCCAGCAAGATAAGCATCCAGTTTGCTCTTGAAGGTGTTCAATGTAGGCACTTGAGCCACCTCCGGCGGCAGGCTGTTCCAGACCTTGGGGGCTCGGACAGTAAAGAAATTCTTCCTTATGTCCAGCCTGAAACGGTCTTGTAGTAGTTTATGACCATTCGACCTAGTCGTCATCCCTTGGGGCGCTCTGGTGAACAAACGTTCCCCCAGATACTGGTGGTCACCCCTGATAAACTTATAGGTGGCCATCATATCACCCCTGAGCCTGCGCTTTTCCGGGCTAAAGAGCCCCAGGGTGCTCAGCCTGTCATCGTAGGGTCTGCTTCCCTGACCTCTGACCATGCGTGTGGCTCTTCTCTGGACTCTCTCAAGCTTCTCCACATCCTTTTTGATTTGTGGAGCCCAAAACTGGATGCAGTACTCCAGCTGCGGCCTCACTAAGGCCGAGTACAGGGGGAGAATGACGTCCCGGGATTTGCTTGAGAAGCATCTATGGATGCAAGCCAGTGTTTTGGTCGCTTTACTAGCCACAGCATCGCACTGCAGGCTCATGTTCATCTTGTGGTCAATGATGACCCCCAAGCCTCTTTCTTCCTTAGTGCTAGCCAGCATAGCACTGCGGAGCCTATAAGGAATCTGCGGGTTTTTCTTCCCAAGGTGGAGAACCTTGCATTTATCGGCGTTGAATACCATCAGATTCTCATCCGCCCGCTTGCTGAGCCTGTCCAGGTCAGCCTGGATCACCCGCCTGTCTTTTGGTGTGGATGCTTTGCCCCAAAGTTTGGTGTCATCTGTGAACTTGGCCAGTCCGCTTCTGACTCCAGTGTCCACATCATTAATGAAGATGCTGAACAGTATGGGTCCAAGGACAGAGCCTTGGGGGACCCCACTGGTCACAGGACACCATGATGAGTGATTTCTATCAATTACTACTTTCTGGGTCCGACCACAGAACCAATTTTCCAGCCAGTGGATCGTGGAGGACCCAAGGCAACAATTGGCCAGTTTCTCCAAGAGGTGATTGTGGGAAACGAGATTGAAGGCTTTTTTGAAGTCAAGATATATGACATCAATCTATTCTCCCTTGTCTAGGTGATAGGTCACCTGGTCATAGAAGGAAATGAGATTGGTCAAGCAAGACCTACCTGCAACAAACCCGTGCTGGCTATCCCTTAAGATGTTGGTGTCGGCCAGTCCATTAAGGATGGCCTCTTTAATAAACTTTTCTAAGATCTTCCCCAGGATAGAAGTCAGGCTGATGGGCCTATAGTTAGCCGGATCCACTTTCCTCCCTTTCTTGAAGATAGGCACCACATTGGCCTTCTTCCAGTCTTCGGGCACTACACCAGAGCGCCAAGAGTTTTCAAAGATCCGTGCTAGAGGCTGGGCTATGATGCTCGCCAGCTCCTTGAGTACCCTGGGGTGAAGATTGTCAGGGCCGGGTGACTTGAAGGTATCCAGCTTCTCAAGATGTTCCTTCACGAAGTCAGCATTAATGGAGGGCAGGGGATCACCCTCAGCCGGACTTCCCTCTCGCATAGCGGGCATGGGCGTCCCATGGGACTGATGAAAGACCGACGCAAAGTGCCTATTTAATAGGTTGGCTTTTTCCTGGGCATCAGTTGTCAGTTTCCCCATCTGGTTCAGCAGGGGTCCACTGTTGCCCCTGCTTTTCCTCCGGCTCCTCACATATCTGAAAAAGGACTTTTTATTGTCCTTGATGCTCAAAGCTAGTTGGAGTTCAGTTGCAGCCTTGGCTTTCCTGGTCTGCTCCCTACAGGACCGGACCAGTGCAGAATAATCCTCCTTGGAGGTGACTCCCATCCTCCATCCTTTGTAGGCCTTTCTTTTTAGCCTCAGGAGGTATGCTAGGTCCCTGGAGAGCCAGGGGTGTTAGACTGATGGTGTGATTGGTGTGTTAGTTGTGCCATAAATATACATCATGACACGTGGTGCCATAAAATGGTAAGCCAGCCACAAAGATGTTCCGCATAAAATGGAACACACAATCTGGGACATCTTTGTGGCTGGTTGTATGGAGCCATGCATTGAATGTGTGGCATGTTCCAGACCTAAACCTGCCTCATCTGGATGCTGACAGTCAACTGATTGTCAGCATGGGGATGGGATAGACCCCATGGGCAAATCTCAGTCTAGAACAGGCCTTGGAGCCTCAGGGCTTCCTCTGACCTAGAAGGTTTGCTCTCTTGTCCAGCCACTCCTGTGGGTGGCTCATAGAGTCCTGCCCTTGGTATCAGGCTAGGTGTAGCACTGGTTCTTGGTTTGGGACCTGGGGTTGCCCTCTGCCAAGTCCTGATGATAAGGATTGCCACGATACAGCACTGGCATCTGGCAGTTTCTTGATTGGGGTCTGAAGAATTTCATGCCCCTTCCCCAAAATCGCATGACCTGTGTATACCTGGGGCACAGCAGGTTGCTTGATTTTTTGGGAGATGGGATATACAGTTGCTCAGAACCCAATCATGCATTTGCCTTAACATCTGCTATCAGTTTTAAGAAGAGTGAAAGAACTAAAGTGGAAAGGTCTGTTTAAGAGAGGTACTAGTTGGATAAAACTGGCATTGGACTGAGAAGCTGCACTTCAGGGCTGCCTTCTTCCTAAGTTACCATTTAAAGAGATGATTTGTTTAGAGCAGGGGTGTCAAACTCGTACCCTGGGCTGTATTTGAACCTCAGAACTTCTTGCATGTTAGATCCAGCCCCGGGCAGAAGGAAGCTGTGACAGCAAAGGCTGCTCTAGCTCTGACCCAGAGCATCTGGCAGTGGCTCCAGGTCTAGTGTGAGGCCTGTGGTCAGGGAGGTAGATCTGCCCATCTACGTGGCTGCATCAACTCTTTTTCTTCCTCTTGTCATCAGTTGCCATTTCGGGTGGGATCCAAGATGGTCTGGATGGCCAGATAGAGTGGTTCTGCAGGCTGGATGTTCGACACTGCTGGTTTAGAGCTTCTTTTTCCTCTAAGAGTTTTTGTTTCTGTTGTTTCATATAAATTATAATTTGGTTGTAAATATGGTATCTAATTGTTGTGTGCTCTTGTTTGCATTCCTTAAGAAAAGGAAAAATATTCAAAAGAAGTGGGTATGTGGTTTCATACCATTCTGTGTCTGGTTAAAAAGTGGGAGGATTGTGAAATTCCACATTGAGATAGGTAAAGATGTGGGGGACCTGACATCTGAGAAGGTGCTTTCAGGGTTCAGAAAAAAATACAGATGCATCTATCGCTGTAACTGTGACAACTACAAAAAAGGGCCAAATTGTAATCTCTCTAGATAACTACACTACACTACGTCTTGGTTTTTGTAGTATAATTCTTTGGGTGCTTGAATAAATGAAGATCCATGGGTACTTGGTGTCCTGGCTGTGGTCTTGAGATTTAAAACGAAGAAGCCTTTTATACCTTTTTACATGTTACACAGGGAGCGCCTGCCAGGGATAGCAGAAGAGTACGGGCAGCTCTGGGCTGAGTGTTGCAATAAAGCAGTGTCTGTTGCAATAAAGCAGCACAATTTGTTACTACTTTTTTTAATTCTCTCATTATTGTATGTGGTCTCTGAAGCGCGTCGTGTATAGAGGTGCACCGATACATCAGTCCAATATCGGATCGGCACTGATATAAAGAAAATTGACTGTATCGGAAATTGGTCTGATGCAGCCAATAAATGTCCTGTGCAAGCATGTAGACAGCGAGGAGCATAGCTTGGCAGCTTGGAGAGCTGTGTCCAGCTGGTAAATCTGTTGTGGTAGAACGGAGGGAAGGAGGGTGGGGGGGGCCCCCCACGGTGAGGGAGGGAGAGGGGCTTGGGCTAGGGCAGGCATTGCCCAGCAGGGGCAGGGTGGGCACAAGACGGAGCTGCAGCTTGTCCGGAGGGGAGAAGAGGGGTGACTCTTGCTGCTGCACATATCCTGGGAGGGCATGGCAGGGGGCAGTGTGCTCCCTGGAACTGCATGGGGTGGGGCGGGCTGTAGCCACAGGCTGGGGCTGTGCTGGGCTCTTCCCGGCAGGGGGGCTGGGCTGGCCCCTGGTAGCCCCTCTTCCAGTGCTGCTGCCACCTGCCCCTAGTGCAGCCCAGCCCAGCCTAGCCTGTACAGATCTGGGGGGCACACGACTTTCCCCCATGCCCTTCCAGGGTGCATGCAGCGGTGGGAGCTGCCTCCCCTCCCTGCGCCCCCTGGATGAGGTGCTTGTGGCTCTGTCCCATGCCCCGCCCCACCCCCACTCCTTTCCTCACTGCAGGGTCCTTCATCTGTGTCCCCCACCCCCAACGCTCTTTCCTTCCCTCCACCCATTCCACCACAACAGACTTACCATCTGGACACTGCTTCTCAAGCTGCACAGCTAGTATTGGAAATTGGATAGGTATTAACCGATATGCCTCCTTAAAAAATTGGCTATTGGTATCAGCCCCCAAAATCTCTATTGGTGCACCCCATTTGATATATGTAGGTTTCCAGTTTTACTATGGTATTTGTGGATTGATTGGTGCACAGAATTTGGTTGCAGTGGTGTTGTAGCTGTGATGGTTTGCAAATTGTCCTAAAATATATATATATAACCAAATAAGCCAAATATTTACAGAATTGAAGGCCTTGTTACTGTGTTAAAACCTGATAAATAATGGTGTTAAAACTTATATTTTGTAGTAAATGCATAGAGGATATGCAGTGGATTTATTATTTTGGTATAGCTCGTGTCAGGCTCTACTGTAGATTATTGCTTCTGTTGGTGTTTGATAGATAGTAAAATTTATATACAATTTATAATTAATTTGCAAGGGCTCCCTTTGTACAGGGATTGCAGAGAAATCGCTGCCTTTTCCTAAGTTGTATATCTGTGTAATATTTTTGGAGTGTGAGCTCTCTGTACTACCTCATGTGATCTGCTGCCCCTCCCTGGTGGGGTGGGGAAGTGCTGTTCCTCCAGGTATGGCAGTTTTGTCTTCCTAGAGGAGATGGACAAGACTTTTCATAGAAATATGTACATAAAATAGGAAACTGTTAATAAAATGGAATGAAGCTAGCTTATGTAGTCCTTTTCAAATAAATGAGGAGTAAGTATGCATCTTTTCTTCTTGAGGAAACATACTTTAGTGAAAATTATATACCATCTTGCAAATTAATAACTATCAATATGGGGGTAGAGGAATGGATATCCATCGAAAAGTAAGCGGGGGACAGAAAATGTATAAAAAAATAAAGTATTGTTGTTATTTGTTTTTGTTTTTTCTGTCATTATTTCTTTTTTAGAGAGATAATTAGCCATGTTAGCCTGAAGTCAGGCAGAAAGCAGGAGATGGTGGCACCTGAAAGATTAACTTGTTAACAGATTTGTCTTTAGGGTGCCACCTTGCCTTGCTTTTTGCCTATCTCTGTTATAGTAAAGGTTTAGTTGAATGAAGCAAGTAAGCAAAGAAACTTATGCTATTAATACTTTTTGAAAAGTGCAGTCCTGTCACCCCATGGCCACTTATCTGCTCCCACACCCTATCTGCACACCTATCTGCAGCAAAATACCCTATTAAGCGCATGGGGGTTGTTGTGGGAGCTGCCAGGGGTACGGCACAGTCGCAGATGCTGCTTGTCTGTGGGACTCTGGGGTGGACATTGCAGGGAGAGAAGAGGAGCAATCACTTACCTGTGACACTGCATCATCCTGGATCATGTGGTATCCCAGGATCCTGTGGCATCCTAGTTGAGACTCAATGTTCTAAGCATTTATTACTTATTTTTTCAGGATACAAAGTTATGGATAATAATGGAATATCTTGGTGGAGGCTCTGCTCTTGATCTAGTAAGTAAACTATGTAGGAATTTGTTAATGCAGTTGAAGCTGATTTAACAGTTGTCATCTCAGAAATACAGTATTTTCAATTTGCATGAAAAAGCAGCATGGCCATATGCCTTGAGAAACAAACAAACGCCCAAAATTATTTTTATGCAAAAAAATTCTCAGTAAGGTGGGGAGGAAAGTGTACATGCATGTATGAATTTCCAAGAAGTGATGTCAGGAATTAACATTCACATTAGAGGTTCACCGATATTGAGATATGATATTGGATTGGTACCGATAAGAGGGAAATTAACGTTATTGTCTGTTGGCTTTTTTCTTGGCCGGTGTAGCTGATAATGTTAACTGATAAATATAATATGCCTTCTGGCAGGGCCCCTGGATGCTGTGTGCGTGCGTGCAGCTGCACGCATGCATATGGCTAGGAATGCAGCCAGCAGTGTGGATAGCAGCACCTTGAGGGGAAGGGGTGGAGGGTGGGGCAGATCGGGGCCCCCAGGGTGAGGGAGGGGCTGGGGCTGGATGTACTGCCCAGCAAGGGCAATGGATGGGGGTTGGGGTGGGCAGCTTGTCTGGTGGGGGGGGTGTAGGGGGGGTGGCTACCCCAGCTGCATACAACCCCCAAGGGAGGCATGGGGTGCATGTATCCCCCAGATTTGTGCACAGGGCAGATGTGGGCTGCCCACTGTAAGCTCTGGGCTCTCTGCTCTGCTGCCTTTCACTTGGGTGCCTTGCACTGGCCATGTGCTCCCTGCCCACATGGCAGCAGTGAGGGCAGCGAGTTGTACCTCCCACTACTGGGTGGGCAGGGGACATGCAGCCAGTGCAGGACTCCTGGGGCAAAGGCAGCAAGGCGGAGAGCCTGGAGCCCACAGCCCACATCCACTTTTGCCCTGCTCAGCTCTGGTTAAAAGCATCCCTGCGCTTAAAAATGGTGGTGGTAGTGCTTGAACTAAAGCTCATTCGCTGATCTTTATTTCAGGCACCCCACTGCCATTTTTAACTGCCACAATGCTGATCCCCTGGATAAGATTCCTGCAGCCTTGTCCCACTCCTCACCTGGGTCCCATTCACCAACCTGGCTGGGCAGCGCCCCCAGCCCCTATCCCATTTCCTCCATCACTATGGCCTGCCCTTCTCCAAGCCCCTTCTCCTCCACAGACGTACCATATTTCATGGTGTGTAAGTCAAGTTTTGAAACCCAGTTTTTAACTCTTAACATTCAGCCTCTGCTTAAACAGCATATCGCTGTCCCCTGTGAGTGGTGCCAGGTTTGGTGATTGGCTGGTGCAGTCCAGGCAGCGCCGCTCACAGGGGATGGGGGCATGCCAGCTGAGCGCCTAGCCTGGCCCTGTCCACTGTGAGCCGTGCTGCCAAGTGCCAAGCCTAGCTGTGCCAGCCGAGCACTGAGCCCAGCACCGCTTGCAAGGGATGGGGCTGGCCTTGGCACTTGGCAGCACGAGCAGACAGAGCTAGGTTTGATGCTCAGCTGGTGCAGCCCCATCCCCTGTGAGTGACGCTGAGCTTCGTGCTTGGCCGGCACAGCCCAGGCAGCACTGCTCGCAGGGGACAGGGCCTCACCAGCTGAGCACTGAGCCCGTCCCCGTTCTTTGTGAGCGGTGCTGTGGCATGTGCCCACCCCCTGGGTGCGTGGCCCACAGAGAGGGTATGCAGAGGCTGGTATAAGTTCTGATCCAGTTTCTGATCCAAAAAGTTAGGTTGACTTGTACATCGGATCTACAAAATTCCTAACTTTTTGGATCAGAAAAATGGGGTTGATTTGTACACTGTGTTGACCTGTACACTGTGAAATACAATACCTGCAGGGAGATGCTCTCCATGCTGCCCAGCTGCCTTCCTGTAAATTGGTTTTTGGATTGGTAATGACTGATATGCCAAGTTAAATAATTGGCTATCAGCATTGGTTAAGGAAATCTTTATTGATACACCTCTAATTCACATGCAAGGAGGTTAGGTAACATGGGATGTTTGAAAAGAGATATGAAAACATTTTTATTTCAAAATATTGACTAATCAGAGAATATTGGTGACTAAAATTTGTTACTATTTGCTCACTTTGTGGTAGGCGTATAATTATGCCTAACTACATGATTAAAATAAATTAGATTGTCCCCCTTGTTTGTATCCTCACTGAGGTTTGAGTCGATGTAGAAACATAATTTTTTCTTCTTGGTGGTGGGGGGCTCATCTGTTAGAGACATACTGCTGGTGTTGAAAATGTCTTCCTATTTAAGGCATACATTTATTGTTAATAAAGGCAGTACAGCCTTTCAACTTGCTTTCTAATTCATAAAGAAAACAAGCCATCATCTAGCATACATTTTTAATATCTTAGTCTATAGTGAGATCTCATATTACTAAAATTGAATTATACAAGGTATATTAAAGTACACTTAGCAGTACTCTTTTTGAAATAGCAAAGAATTAAAACTTAACTACAGTTCACAAAGTACATATTAATATTATTTTGAAAGGTTACATCTCACTCATTAGTGAAGATTAGTTTTCCCTGTAAAGGATGTCTCTCTCAAAGGTTGTCCATTTGAGACTTCACATGAGGATTAAAATTCAGTTAGGAAAGAGAAACTCTTTTTAAAACTACAAGATTACTTAATGTTTACTGCTACATAATCAAGAAATTAGAGTTAGTTGGGAATTTTTTTTCCCCCACAAAAATATTTTGTTTTAGCAAAGCACAGATAAAATAATTTACTAGTTTAAATTTGTTGTTTGTGGGCAAATAATGTTGGCTTTCTGGAAGTGTGCCCTGTTTTGAGTTTACATTTAAACTTGAAGATGTTACTGCTGTTGTGTTAATGTCTGTGAACCACTGAAAGCATATAAGAAGGGCAGTAAAAATCTTTTGATGGTTCCCAGACTTTTTGTTCAGTACTCTTCCCATTTATTCATCGTTGCTTGCCAGTTTCTCTTTGGCTAGAAATAGCCCTTGCCCAATGAAGCCAGATCAGCTCTGATGGGATATGTCCCAGCACAGCTGATCCACTTAATTGGTTGAAACATGTGTTGCCCATTGTCCTCCTGTTTATCAGGTGGGGCAGTGTTTTCCTCACTTCCAGAGACAAGCTGTTGGCAATCTTTGGGGTTCTTAGATTGCTGGGGGTGTAACTTCAAGCAAGAAAAGCTGACTTTCCCTGCTTTCAGAGAAGTGCCTGGAAATCCCAGGGGCGTGTCTGAAAGTAGGAAAAGCTGGACGCTCCAGTGTGGTACACAGGCCCAGTGCTGGGGCCACGAATTCACAGTGGAGTGCCCTGGCTTTCCCTGCTTCCAGAGATGTGCCTGGGATGTCTGGGGTATGTCTTCAGAAGCAGAGAAAGTTGGGATTCCTTGCTTGCAGAAATGTGCCCCAACAGTCTCCATGACAAATGTCTGGAAACCGGGAAAGCTGGGTAGATGTTCCCTGAGTTTGAGGGACCCAGTCCTGGGTAGGAATTTGGGGCATGTAGGACTGGGCCCCTCTAACCAGGGAGTGCCTGCCTGGGATAGCAGAAGAGTGTGGGTAGCTCTGGGCTTCTGTGTTGCAATAAAGCAGCACAATTTGTTACCACTTTTTTGTCATGGCTTCATTGCGGCACAACAAAAGTACGGACATCTATTTGCTCTTGCTTTGTGCTGCCATATATCTCTAAACTGTGCCTTCTCCAATGTTAGCTAAATTGAAAAGTGATTACTTTGTCATATCATGCATAGAATATTTAAGCAGAGCCCTGCTAGAGCAAGAGCTCAGTTTCTAACATTCAAAAGGCAATCTGATGTGGGGTTGGGAGAATCATGGGGACACGTCTATCCTAACTTGGGAGCATTGTTTTTCTCTCAAAACCTAATGATTCAGATACGAAGAAGAGGTCTTCGGGCTAAATTTGTTCATGGTATTGGGTTACATTGTCATCAGCTAGTAAGCACACTTCTGTTTCCATGTGGCTATTTGCCTGTCACCCCATATAAAGAGTGGTAAAAGCAGATCCAAAATGTAGATAATGTATGTTAAGGAATAGGAGACAGAGAAAAATAGATCACACTTCATGTGTAAAACAGTAATTGACACCAAAATCAATTAAACATATTAACTTACTGATAAGCACATATCATGGCATTTTCATTTCTTCTTCTACTTCTATAACATCTTTAAAACTCGCAAGTTACAATTATTTTTATGTTTTTCCTAGTTAGAACCTGGTTCTCTTGATGAAACCCAGATTGCCACAATTTTAAGAGAGATACTTAAAGGACTTGATTACTTGCATTCAGAAAAGAAAATCCATAGAGATATTAAAGGTAAGTATTGCATTTTGTCAGTTTAAAAGAAAAAGAAGAAAAAAAGATAGTTTTGATGAAGTGTTCTAACAGAGTCAAAGAAAAGCTTTGAAACGTTTAACCCATATTTTTTCCTTTATTAGCTGCCAATGTATTGCTGTCTGAACAAGGAGAGGTAAAGTTAGCAGATTTTGGAGTAGCAGGACAACTAACAGATACACAAATAAAGAGAAATACCTTTGTGGGAACACCATTCTGGATGGCACCTGAAGTAATAAAACAGTCTGCATATGATTCAAAGGTAAGATTAAAGTAATTTTTTTCTACAGAGTTTTCTTTAGAATTTCATGGAGCAACACACCACCTGCCTAGAGCTGCCTCGAAGTAGATTTCCTGATGGGTTAATTATCTTTTAAAAGCCCTGGGACAAAGTGTTTGTCCTTGCTAGGGTAGATAAACGTATAATAGAGTATCTGAACATGTAATTTTCTCCCATTAAATTCACTAGATTGTGTGTAGTTGATAATTAATTTACTGTATGAGTAGCATATATATCAAGGTGTGGGTTGCTGATAACAGTAGCAGCCTGTAATTGTATAGTTCTGTTGCCATACACCAGGTGCATACACACATCACCTGTCAGGGCCTCCACTCATCACCCCTAAATCCATGTGGTCTGATGGTCAGGTTGACAGAACTGAATTGGCACTTATGTAGTTGTAAAACCGGAACACTATATGTAGTTATAATAGTAAGTCTCATAAGACATCTGTGAAATGAAAATTACTTGCTTGAAGAGTAAATAAAGAGATCTATATTTGTCAAGCCAACACTTCTCTGAAAACACAAGAATTAGCCAGCATATTTAGGACTAAATTTGATTATGTGTCATGCTATAGGTTATCACCGTAGGCAGTATTGCCTGCCAAGAATCAGAAGTAGATGGAGTACAACAGTGCCAATGCTTCTAAGAGGCAGTGCGTAGCAGAACACTGATATAGATGGTGCTTTGTAATTGTGATTCATGAAAGGATAGAACAAAGAAGATGGTGTTTGTGAATGTAGTCCTATGTAAAAAAGTAGAATTTTTGGTACAGATTTTGGCTTTGGAAACTAGTCACATTCCAATACTGGTCAATTTCATCAGGAGTGAAAGTGAAGATGTTCATCTGATCAAAAATAGCTGAGAGTAGGTACAGCAGTGGATTAAGTAGTACTCCTTGTATGGCATTACAATTTAGATGATTAGGTTTGGTTTTGTAGATGTTGCCATACTGATTGATGACATCAAAACAGATGTCATGCTGTGCAAATGCTCAGCACTGCTTTTAGATAAACTTAGGCCTGTCATCATTGGTAAAATGCAGAGTAAAAATCTACTGCTCTAAGCAGTTCTACCTGGAATTGTACTGCAGTCACTGCATGAATAAAAACCTGGATGTTAAATGGTATCCTGCAATAATGCCTGTGATCATCATCAGGGATCCGGGTTCTTCATTTGCTACAGAAAAAAACAGATTTTCTTGAGAAAATCACTTGTTTTTCTCCTTTAAAGGAGAAAAAGGAGATTTTCTCCTTAAAGGAGAAAAATGTGGGAAACCACAGGTTGACACACACGCGTGTATGTGGCAGTCAGGCAGTGTGGTAGAGAGCAGCTTCTGCAGCTTCCCGCAGGTGAGTCTATTGATCCAGCTCTGCCCTTCTTGCCAGCTCTTGTATCCGAATGAGCTGTCAGTCTCTGCTCTCTAACTTCCTATGTTCATTCCTTAAATCATTCCTTTCCTCTGCTGTTGCCTTTTGTATAACAGCTGTCTGCAGAGGTTCTGCAATCATCTGACTGTGGGTTTTTCAACTCTAGCCCAGTCTCTCATATCCTGTGCCTCCTTTTGAGACTGAATGGCTACTTCTCTAGCCCCTTCTTCAGCTTCCATCCAAAGAGCCCTAGACTTCTATGGACCCAAGGCCCTTACTGCTTACCAGAGACCCAGGTTTTCTCTGATTTAAAAAAAACAAACAACAACAACAAAAAACCCAGATTTTTTTAAAAATTAAAAACAGTAACCCAAAATCCACGTTTTCCATGATTGAAATGAAACACCACTAATATATAGATATCTATATAGCGGTGTTTCATTTTGATCATGGAAAAATGTGGATTTTGGGTTACTTTTTAAATTAAAAAATTGGGTATTTTTTTTTATATTGGGTGCTGTCATTGTGCAAAAAGGTAAATCTTTTTTCCAAAATGAAGCTCTCTTCCTCTTACCTAGAGGTCTGTCCTGCAAAAGGTTGCGACCCTTTAACTACAGGTAGGCAAAAATCCTGGGTCTCTGTATGAGACTGAGTATTATACGCATTCCCAACTGTTGTGTTAAACTTGCAGGTAAATAAATCATGCTTTGCATTGCCTGCACGCTCCACCAAACTGTTACATCCTCATGGTGCTAAAGAATCGCCAAAGCATAATCAACCCAGAGCCTAATGCAGAATGCGCCTCACAATTCAACTTAAATAAAATTTAATTCTATTAGTGTATTAATTGTATTAATAATTTCTACATAGAGAGAGAGAAAAAACCATTTAGTTCAATGTTCAACCACTCATCAATCCCAGGTATTACTCTACTTACAGAATAGGTGTCCAGTTCCTGAAAGTAGAGGGCGGTAATCTGTGGCTAATGGCTGTTTTTCAGTCCAGGTGTTGTTGGACAATGACACACTCAACTTCCTTGTTGTCCCGCTTTTATGTTTTTTCTTGTGGTGATTCTTTATTTCCAGGTACTGTTGATTGGTTTCCCTGTGATCATCATACATTTCATGTTCTTATCCTGTCAGCATATTCTTTGGTTCTAACAAACCCATCACACGCACACATCTTAATTTGGTCATGTCCTGGACTCCTAATTTGGTCTGTCCATCAAAATCAGAAATTCCAAAAGCTCTGCAATAGGGCACAGTCTAGTTGTTTCCCTCTTACCACCTTTCATTAACATATCCAATCATGTCATCCCTCTGTTTTAGTTGGTTAGTGCCACGCTCAGTTAATTTGAGCTAATAACAAGGCCTACGTTTCACACACATATATTGATAATGCTGGACCATAAGCTGCCTGTGAAAGTGACCTCAAGACTACCTGATAGTACAGACACAAGCAAAATGAAAAGTTCAAATAATAATGAGACTATACAGAAACTTAAGCAGTGGTTAAATAAGGCTGCATATAAAAGAAAAGTTCAAATAATACTATAATTCGCCACTCAAGCACATGCAACTAAAGCTAAATGTGACAAGCCATCCTCATGAGGGGCTGCATAGCCAAGGCATGGGAGAACCAGCAGGAGGGTATAGGTGATGCATAGGGGAGGGGGCAACTTTGCCCCCCCCCCTCCCCAATTGGTGTGCCCATGGCAGAGTATGGGGCTGTGGTCTGGCTGGACTGACAGGGGCAGGAGCCTCCTCTGCAGCCCAGTGGGTAGAACCTGGCCCTCAAGGTGTCATTTATGGTTGGGGACACTGCCCCACAGACCCCTGCCCCGCACACTGAGGCTGGGTCCGGGGGTGGGGCAGGTGGCAGTGAGTGAGGGGAACTGGCAGGGCTGGGGGGCACTGTTGCTTGTGAGTAAGGGGCACCAGCATATCAAGACTGTTTAACACCGCAAAGCAGCAGTGTGACAGCTGCAGCTGGACCCATGTCCTGGTGAGTGAAGGGGGTAAGGAGAACTCTGATTTTTTTCCTTCATTAAAACAAACAAACAAAATATAGGTATATAGAATTTATTTTGTTATAATGATTGAAGCACTGTTAAGCTTCCAAATTGCTTTAAAATTGTAAATATATCAATAAAATATTGTACTCAAGTGATTATTTTTATATAGATAGATATAGATAATCTATCTATCACTTGAATATATTAGTATTTAATTTTAATTGCAGAAAAATGTGGATATTAGGGTTTTAAATCAAACTTTGGGGGGCTTAAAAGGAGATTTTTGGATTTTTAAACAGAAGAAACTAGGATCCCTGGTGATAATTCAGCTAGGAATGAAATGTGAGAAATGCCATCAATATGCAAATGCAGTGCATCATGCAGTGCATCATACCTCAAGACCTAGTGGACAGCCAAGTAAAATTTCTGCTGCACATTGCCAGGCTAACTTTGGGTGGTTATATTGCCTTGTTGGAAACATTTTAGTACCCGATGGATCTGGCACAACTACTGATAGCTATTTGCAGGATATTTGGCTAGTGACCAGTAACTCTTGATTTTGAATTGATAACTGACCGACCATATAATTAGTGCAGTGTTAGGCTGTACCAGTCATAGCTGGTAATTGTGATAATAGTGAGTTGATGAGGCCATGAACACTGAAACTAATTAGAAGCTTCAGATTTCTCACTGGGATACTCAGCAGAGCTAGGGACAGAAGTTACACACAAACTGGTATAAATGATGAGAAACTGGTTGGGATCTGTAACACAACAGGTTCCAGGCGTAGACATTAGGTATAAGTGATTGGAAACTGGTCTATACTGGTGTTTTCCAACCAGTGTGCAGTGGCACACTGGTGTGTCATCAGACTTTACCAGATGTGCTGTGGGATCTTGGGGGGGCATGGCTACCAGTGGGGCATGGCTCCAGCTAGTGCTACCGCCACTACTCCGTGTTTTGCCATGCACCCCCCCAACTCCGCTCTGTGCTTGATCAGTGTGCAGTGGGATGAAAAAGGTTGGGAAACGCTGGTCTGTACCCATAGCAGAACAGAAGTTTGGCGTACAAAATCAATCTATACCCATAACAGAAGTTTGGCGTGTGCAAACTGGCTTAAAATGGTGGAACCTACTCTAGGATTTGTCCCTCCTCACCAAAGGATGAATGTATGTTCTATTCATAGAAGTTCACTGCACATAAACCACTTTCAAAATGGCCGTAACCTGTTTAAGATAAATTTGGATGGATTTAGTATCAGACTTAACTGAGTTAGGTTAAATTGGTTTATTGAACTATGTCCCAGACCCCTTCCAGGTTCAAACTAACTCATAGTCCCCCAGTATCCCAGGATGCTTTGCATCTCCCTGCAAATCCCTGCACCTCCCTTGCAGAGTGGTCAGATTAGTCTTGGCCCCGGCTGTTTGCTCTAATCGAACAGGAAGATGTGCTCTAGTGCCCCTTGGCTTCTGGTGTAGGCCACTTACAATTGCCAATTGCTCAAATCACAAGCGAGACCTTATGAGGGAGGATAAGGCAAGATGCTGTGTTTATTGATTAAGTGCTTAATATACACACACCCACCAATTTCTGTTCTGCGCTGGTGTACCTTACCAGTCTTATCAGTGCTTGGATCAACTTAGTGCCCAGCCAAGTTGATCACGAGTGGGAGCCGGGCTTCTGCTGGTCCATCTCGTCAGATGAGCCAGTGTTCCAGGATGACATGCAGAACAAGACCCAAAAGTGATATGTTTCGCCCCATCTTTTATAGCCTTGTCAATTCACCCAGTCCTCTGGGCTTTTGCTGGCTTATCATTGTTCTTTCTTGAAGGTTGATTGCTGTTGTTCTCTCACTGTTCTGGGGCGGATTCTTCTTGTTTGGTCTTTTATCTATCTGCATTCTTCAGCCAGTTGCCAGCTGATGTTTTCCTTTTCCACAAACGCACTGTCACCCGTACAGCATACAAAAGAGTAAAAGATCGAGCACTTCTGTCAAGCTACAGAACAATACAAAATGGAGTTTCTTAAGGCAATACAAAACTCAAGAAAATACATGAGATTAAAAGCAATAGGCAAAAAGTCTATTTGTATAACACTGGTACATCCCTCTGGCTGGGAGTATTCATCAGTAGACTGATGCTCCTAGCCCTTGGTGCACCAGGCACCTGGTTTGCTATTATCTGGTACAGGAGGAGCCTGGGATGCTGTTCCTAGGTTCTTCTTATACCAGCCATAGGGTGCATTTGGGATTTGATCCCAGAATTGTGCCTCTTGCCATGCATGTGTGGCTTGGCAGGAGGCACAGTTGTTGGGATCAGGGATCAGATCCTATTGTGCCTTTCATTGAATGTCTGTCAGTGACCAGAGTTTAGCTATAGAATCTTCATTTACTGAATTCACTACTGATTAGGTTATGTAGGAATTACATGATAATAAAGCTTGGCTTACTTTTAGCTTTATAGTTAACTTTTAAGCCTAAATCCACTTAGATGCATTGCATGATTTTCAGCTTGCAAAAAAGAACCTGTCTATAAAGAGTTTTTCTTTATTACATTACTTGTACAAGAAAGCTTGAGTAGGACTTGCATATGCTCCCTCTTCAAGAAACTGGGACTCAGACTACGTAAGAAAAATCACAAATGATCGCTAAACAAAGAATCTTTCATCGGTACAGTTGTAGATTTTCAGGTGGGCAGAGCCCACTTTTTTATGGTGACAATTTCTGAAAGTTCAATCAGCTATCTTGGACTTCAAAAGAACTCCAAATTCTTTTGAAATTCTTTAGTAACATTCTTCAGATAAACTGGCTTTGTGGCCTAGCTACATAATGCAATCCCTATGCTTGACTCGGTATAAGACCTCTGTAATATTGACTAGCAAAACATTTGTGCCAATTTCAGACACCAGGTTTTTTTTATTTACTTTTTAATTCTTGCCTGAGAAGTGTCCCCTCCATTGTGTCAAAGTTGTGAAAAGAGGAAGCTTTCAGCCAGTGAGGAGAGGAGGAGCTTATTCCACTTAACTGTGCAGGAAGCTGTGATGTTCTGAGATGGGTGCATTTATCACAGCATCTACTGCACGGCTCTGCATGTGGCAGTCTTAAGACAACTGAACAGGGATCAAAGAAAAATGTCATTTTAAGTGGCAAGGTATTGGTATAAAAAATATCAAGTCTCTTGATCCAACTTGGTCAGATGTGGTGCTAAGGTTATGGAACAATTGACTAAAAGAAACCTCATGGTTCTGTCAAAGTATCAGCTCTCAAAAAGCAACTTCCCTTCACCAGGAAGTTTTCTGGCACTGTGTGTAATGCCTATATATGGACACAGTATCCTACTGTAGCTGGTGGTGAGAGGAGTTGAGGGCGGCACATTCCTGACCCCCCACCCCAGTCAGTTACTTCTCAGGCTGCTGGCACCACAGCTGGCACAGGGGTTCTGGTGGTAGCAGCAGCAACAAGTCTTGCCAGCCTGCTCTGCCCTCTCATCCCACCTGCTAGACCACAGAGGCAACTCCTGCCCATGCCAGTTTGGCCAGGCTTACAGCCCCATGCCCACTGCAGGTGCACAAATATGAGGGGGCATGTGCCCTCCTATGCTCCCCTGACATGTTGCCTATGGTTGGACTCCTGCCCCGCAGGCCCCCCCCCTTTGCCCTGCACACTGAGGGGCTGGGGCCTAGGGGGCAGCAGGTCAGAAGTGAGAGGCACCACCAAGGCTGTGGGGTTCGGGGACTGTGCGTTGGGAGTGAGGGGAACCAGCATATCAAGGCTACTCAGCACCCTAAAGTAGCAGGGTGACAGCTGCAGCTGGACACATGTCCTGGTGAGCAGAGGAGGCATGGGGAGTTCTGATATTCCATGATAAACAAAATCAAATGCTAAAATATATAGGTAATAAGGATTTATTTTATTATAATGATTGAGGCACTGTTACACTTCCAAATTGCTTTAAAACTGTAAATATCAATAAAACATTGTGTTCAAGTGATACTTGTATATGTAATGGTGTTTCATTTAAATCATGGAAAAACACAGATTTTGGATTCTTTATCAGATCATTTTGGATTTTTAAACAGCCAATCGTGATCCCTGCTTATTATTATCTTTAGCTGATGTTCATGTAGCATCTGTTGGAGACAGCCTATCTTTCATGGTGGGGGGCGGAGCAGGGGAGCAAAGAAGTAGCTCCCTGTTGCCCCCTGGCTGGAGAGTTTGCCTTTGGGGTAATTTTGTTACTATCTAGCTAGGGGGAGGCTGTAACATTTGTATGTCCCACTTGCTACATTTTTGTGCAATGCATATTTCCCAGAAATTTGCAGAGCTAGAATTAAATGCTTGTCCCTTACCTCAGTCACTTGCCTTTGTCACCTTGAAAATAATTGAAAACACCAGTGGTTCCTAGCCGTTTTAGACTTGGGGTATCCCTCCATAACTTTTCTGAATTTAATTTTTGAAATGAAGGGTTTGCTTAATTTATTCATTTTTGAGTACAGAAAAATAGAGCAATTTTGGAAAGAACTGAGTAAGATCAAAAGTGTTTTTGACAATATGGATTTCTGTCTGAAATCTCTGACTTTATCTTGCAAATCTTGTACAACTGTTTGTACACCTAATAGTGCCGATATGGCTTGGCATGTTAAATCACCCTTCAAAGGATCTCGTGCTACCCCAGGATACTGCAGCTCTCTTTTTCAAGAGTCACTGGAGTATATGCAAGACTAGATGGTAATGGTGTTCACTCTAAAAGGTGGCAAAAAAGACTTAACCGTGCTTAAACTGTTGGTACGTATTCAAGTAATAGTATTGACTTCAGCAACTGTAACTTATCATATTTTCTCACGTATAACTTACCCCTAAATATATGTGCACTGCTTGGAAAGGCATTTTTTCAGAGTTTTGGCTACTCTGTGCCAGAGTTACCTCAGAGGCAGAGACAAAGCCGAATCTTCAGGCTTTTTCCCCTTACTTCTCACCTAAAGCTGAAACCCTTTTTACTGCTGAAAAACTGATCCCTGTGGTTGGTCCTATGATTTTGAATGGGACTAAAAAGTCTCCAAACTAGGGATGCAAACATTGTTCCCTTCCTCTTCCCCTCTTCCTCCTTCCCTTCCTTCCTTCCGCCTGCCCTGCTGCCTTCCTGTTCTTGCTGTGGCACTGAGCGGCTTCCCTTTCCTTCCTTCCCTGCCAGACAGTGCCCAGTCCTGTGCTAAACAATAACTTGTAAGCATAACTAGTTATTACTGGGCATATTGGTTAAATGATTCATTGGTTAATCTTTCACGAACTGAGTCCAAACCTGTGAAATAGAAGGAAAAATACTGGAGCAGCTAGTAGACAACAAAATTGTCCTAAGAACGGTTAACTTGGTTAGTGGAACACTAAGATGATTAAAAAGGAGAGATGATTAACACCCCTCTGTTCAGTGAAAAACAATAAGCCATTAAGTCGAGTAACTCTCTCAGCCACCTGGATAGTAGTGCCACAGCTGCAGCACTGTAGAGCAAGAATCAAAGCAGGGTGCTTCTATCCTGGGCAGAAAATCAGCTTCCCCACTTATACCTGCAAAACTGGGATGCATATGTTTTTTGGGTGAAAAAGTTTGTATTATATGTGAGAAAATAATTATTTTTTAAAACTTGTTTGTACCACCATTCACTGTGTTGGTTGTTGGATGTGAAAGTGTCATCAGCATCCCATGCCTCCTTGCCCCTGTGTAGAATTCATAACAGTAGTATTTAGGTATGAAGGCAATATTCTGTTTTCACTGAAGCCTATGTCTGGGAGTCCCCATGGTATTGTAGTTGTTATTGATGATCATAATCTACTTTTCATACAAATGATAAGGTTGAATTTGTAGATCTGGGGACAAGAAAAACATTTAAAATCTGTAGACTAAGCATATTTTAATATGTAAATTGTTATGAGGCAGTAAACACAGAATCCGGCAGTTTAATTGTTAGCCATTTTTCCTATCATGGCAATTCTTCCAAGTCCTTTTTTTGAAAGTTAGGAAAGCTGTGTTTTAAGTAGTACTGTATACATATAGAGTATTGTACACTAGTTTTTTGTGAGGTTCACTTGAGATTAGTTTCTGAATAATACTTTAAATTGTTGTCTTGACCTATGTGTTCAATCCTGACTGGAAACATCTCTAGTGAAGCCAGGCTGTCTGCTGGCAAGTAGTCTTGCAGTCCCCTAACTTGAGAAGTTGGGAGAATCATGTCTGCTGTCAGGAATCCTTGACTCTGGCATTCACTTCTGCTTCTCCGTAGTCTGGGTCTGGCTTCTCTTAATCTTCAGGGAGTGGTGCAAGTTGCATCTAATTATTTCAGAAACAGTGGTAGTAAATATATTGGCATTAGTATTAGTAGTGGACTCTTTCATGTGGTTGCGTTATCAGTTTTGTGCTTGTGATTATGGATCTATCATGTCACAACTTGTGTTATATTATGGGGTTTGCATTGAACTGCATCTTGCCTGGATATCTATATAAAGATTTTTGTTTTGCTGTGACTCTTAATTTTTTATGATATTGTCTCAAGTTTCCATGGGAATATAATTGCCACAAAATGCCACATTACAAGCTTAACTCTTATTAACCATAACATAAAATGAAATTCAGCTCTGTAGTATTTAGTACAACCATCGCATCTTTGCTCTTTTAAAGGACGGTGTTCCAAAATCAATCAGTTTACCCCATGTGATATATTCTCTAACTTGAATCAATTCTGGTGTCACATATGGGAAACATCGGTTGTAACATCAGCAGTAGTTTTAAGTAAAAGACTATTCAGTGACTTCAGTGATTTCAGTATGTTGTGCTTTTATGTATTACATGGAGAGTAGGAACATCATTCCAGTGAAGAGGTTGACGCTACCATATTTTCATTAAAAAAAACACCCCCCAAAAATAAGATTAGACATAATTTTGTGTTTTGTTCAAACTACTGTATTTACCTTAATCAAAGACTAGTTTGAATTTAAGACAGCCCCCAAATCATTAGATTCTAGATATGGAAAATACATAATTTGTTAAAATTTAGAATATAATTTTTGGAGGGTTGTGTTTTAAATGCATTGGCCCCCCGTGGCAGTGAGGCAAACAGTTGGGAGCGGAGGGGCAGCAAGCTGCAGAGAAGTCAAGTGGCTTGATCTCTGCTCCTTGCTGACTGTCCCCTTGTCACTTGCCCCACCTGCTGCTTGTCTCCCTTCAGTGCCCATATTCCCTGGCACCTGCCATAACCCCTGTCCTGCCCAGCCCCCCTTGCACCTTATGCCTTGCCACTTGTCCCCTCTCCACCACTTGCCTGCCCCTCTCCTCCCACTTGGTTCCTCCTCTGCCTGCCCCCCACCCCTCCGCTGCCACTGCTTGCCTTTCTATTGCAGCTCCGGTTCTGGTTGAGGCCCTGTTCCACCCTGGGACACGGAACATAGAGCACATGCTGTCTCTAGCCCCTGCCCAGCCATGCAGCCACAGTTGTGGTGACCCCAGACCCACAGGTGTCCAGAGCTGCTGCTGTTGCATGACCGGATTGGGGCCAGTCATCATATGTTCCAGGCCCTGGCCTGGAGCAGGGCTTCAGCTGCAACTGTGATGAAAAGATAAGTAGTGGTGGAGAGGCAGTAGCAGGGGGCTGGCTGCAGGTAGCAGAGGTATGGGGGAAGTAGAGGCTATGGGAGGCAGATGCTGGGCAGGTTAGCAACTGCCACTCCAACTCTGGACTGGTCTTAGGTTTGAATAAATACGGTACTCTGATCTGTGCTAGAAAACACAAAATGTATCTTGGAAGCAGGTACAGTGTAACCTACTGATTATTTGTGTGTATGTGATTTTATTTTTGTCAATCTGCTGTAAAAAAGGTTTGAAAGCAGTATTTGACTAGATAAATTTCTTTCTCTTCCCCCAACTCCACCTCATATATCTGTAAAGATTATTTATGTTACAGGCGGATATCTGGTCATTAGGTATAACAGCCATAGAACTTGCAAAAGGAGAACCACCTCATTCAGAGTTGCATCCAATGAAGGTTTTATTCCTCATTCCAAAGAACAATCCACCAACGTTGGAAGGAAACTTCAGCAAACCCCTCAAAGAATTTGTTGAGGCCTGCCTGAATAAGGAGCCAAGCTTTGTGAGTTTTAGAAATTGTATTTTGGTTTTCATACAGATTTCAACATGGTAAAGCACTTAAGCATTTTGAATGAAATCTTCAGAAAAAACTTTAAGCTCAGATTTAGAGTAGAAATCTTTACTTATAGCCAGAAAAAAAAGTGAATGAAAAAAGAGATATGTATTTTAAAGCAGAATTACTCTCTAGAGTGATGATGGTAATGCTAACTAAAGCAGCAAAGGCTTTGCTGCTAAAATGTACATACTATAGAGCTTAGAAGAGAATATAATCAGTCATTTAGAGATTTTTTTTTCCCTTTTCCATTTTTCTACAGTATATCCATGTATACCAAAGAGAACTTTCATCCTGAGAGAAACTTTCAGGTTGATTAGATTAAAAGCCTAAATCCAAATACAGCACCTTTTTAAATTTTTATATTTTTTTATTAGACACTAAATCTGTTTTTGCAAGTGAATTGGAAAGGTTATCTGTAAACTGCTGAATTCTTCTTTGCTTATCTTTTAGTCGTCATCACCACCCAAGCTTAGAGCCACGATGGGAGCTCTGATCACTCATGTGTTCGGTGTTTTTCTTTTTCCATTATCATGAAAACGTTTGCCTAAGCTATTGCAAATAATGAGTGGATTTTCAATTATTCGTGTTAACTTGGCTTTTAAGTAATTCAGTTTATTTGGTTAATGATTAGGAATCTTAAATGGCTCTCGCTGAGAAGGGGCCTATCTCATATAAAACTATTTTATTTGTTATGACTCACTTTGTTCACTTTTTTTTCCTGAGTGCCAAATGGTAATGTTGAATTTGTGTCATCGTTATTTTCTTGGTAACAGATTGACATCTGATACAGTGGGAAGATTGTGTGGAAAAACTGTTTATATTTGCTGTTAAGATCATAGGTGCCCAGCCCTGCATGGTTTCTTGTGCTGTTTTAGGACGTGAGAGCCTAATTGTAAGTTCAGGTAAAACAAGAAGCCTGGCATTGATTTGGTACCTATACCCATGATGGAGTCGAGCAAAAATTTGTGGGCCATAGAGGCATCTATATCTTTTGCAGAGGTATGGCTGGTCCTGATTCTTTGCCACCTCTCAATGAGGAAATATACTCCTCACCACTTCCAATATAATCCTTCTTACTGACATCAACCCAATTCTATTACATCTACTGTTCAAACATCCTCTACCATCAGGATTAGCGAACCAGTGAACATAGTGTAGAGGTCCCATTCAGAGTTCTGTCCCACCTAGTTTGGGAATGGTACTGGGAGCTCTGGTCTCAGCCAGATGCATCACATGGCTTTCTTAACCTTACTGCAGACACTGTCCTTGTGTAATCTTACTTCTGCACAGTCGAGTCGGTAAAAGAAGATAAAGCTCCCTGAGAACCTCCCTAGCTAGGCCCCTTCCACTGGCTGTAGGCTGACAAGACCAGAACGGAAAATATGAGGGTTGTTGTTCCTTTACAGTCGTCTTCCGAGGAATGTGCTTTACTGCAGGAGGTGATAATAACACATGCATTAAACCTGATGGTAGAGGATATTTTGAGCCTTTCAGGTTCTCCTTTCTCAAGCTGCAGAGATACTGGTCAGAATTCCCAGAACTAGTCACAGGACTATGACAAAACACAAATACCCTTCCTCCCACCTCAAAGCACACAGACAAAAAGGTATCGGGTGCTGCCAAAAGATTGAGTATTTTGATGCCTACCTAAATCAAGGTCCTTAAATGCAAGAGGAGTTTGAGCCCAGTATGAGCACCCATAAGGACAAAGAAATTGGATCTATTTTGATGAAAGGCATGATTATCAGACTTGTCACAGCTTCAGGTGATGAATTTTTTAAGTACAATTTTAACTGATCTAGGGCAAAACGATCCCTGTCCTTTAAAACAAATTCTACCGGATTCCAGGGATGAAATAAGAGGTACTAAGAAAAGGCGGATGGTCATGAATATTGGTGCTAGTTGTTGTAAGGTTGATGGCTGTAACAGGTGTGTCTCGAGGCTGGTTGTCACAACAGCCTGCTCACATGTCTGGGCAGTCTGCCCACCTATCTTGCCTGTCATGCCTTTGATGTAATGAATAAGTTATTTCTAGGCAAGAGGCTGCCCCTTTAATATCCTGATGTCTAGGGTTTATACATGACTCCTACCTCCCCTTTTTGTGTCTCAAGCCTCGCAGATGTTACTACTATCTATCTCTTCTGTGCCTCTCTGACGCTGGACTCTACACCCCTGTATCCATGCTTTGCTGGCACTAGATTCTCTGCACCCTCGTATCTGTGCTCCTCTGGCTCTAGGGCTTTCTGCACCCTTGTTTCTGAGTCCCTGTGGCGCTAGGGCTCTCTGTGCCCTTGTGTCTGCACCCCTCTGGCGTCCTCGTATCTGAGCCTTTCTGGCTCTAGGGCTCTCTGCACCCTTGTATCTATGCCTTTCTGGCGGTAGGGCTCTCCGCAGCTCCATAGCATCTCTCTCTGTGTGTGCCTGTCCCTAACTCTACCCAAAATCTGGGACCTTTTCTCAGGGCACTAATGAGACCTCCAAACCTCCCCTTATAGCCTCATCCTGGTTGTCTGGCATAAACAGAAATGAACAAAAGCCTCTAGGCTATAATGTAAGTATTATCAATAGCAACAGTACTATGCCCCCGTTAGGGGTCAAACGTACACCCTTAATACAGCATGCCACATAGCTTAAATACCTGGGAGGTTCCTAAAATCTCACAGCACTTGAGTAGCAAAGCAGGCAGCATTGGTTCTCAGGCAGCTTTCACATGCAGGAGTTCTTTCTCTGGTGGTTGCCAGAGAGAGAGTGCCTTGCTATCTTCAGCCCTAAGCATATATGTCCCAAAACCCTGCCATCATGTGACTCCTGCAGGTGTTACCCAATTACCTTCTTAAGCTGTTACTATGGCAACCCACAGCTGGGGAGCTCTGCTGGGTAGGCTGCTTCAGGAGCAGGCACATTTTAGTGCCCTGCTACAATGGCCAAAGCTGTTATTCTGTGATGGACATACCATGTAAACTACAGACCATGGTAGAGTACTTATTCTCTTAAAAAGACAGAATTCTTTGATTGGCAGACAAGTGAAGAAGCTCCCTGTTCTGAAGAACTTAAGAGCTGCACCAAAAATTTCTAGGGAGTTAAATATTGACTCCAGACATTGAAGTCTTAAAAGTATCAACCTCAACATGGATGAGGATGTATCAGCCATGAAAGAAGCCCAGGCATTCTAGGAGATGCCTGTCTCGTGGCCTTTCAGAGGCAGTCAACTTGACAAAAGTTTTGAGAGTTACAACAGAGCCAGTGGGAGATCTACACCTACCTTTTGGGATTTCCATTTGGCTTTTCGTAGCTTCCATAGTTGACAAATGGGAGACTGGATCTTACTGCCCAGAGTTGGTCTGAACAGTTCTATTAATTACCACCTCTTCTCCTGTCCCTTTTGAGAAGAGCCTTTTTATCAGTGAAAGTAGCTTGGTTTCTTCTGGGAGCTGTAGAGGAGGTGTTGTGGAAATACCTGAGAATATTGACATTTCCTTGTCCCAGATTTAAAAAAAAGTCTCTATTCTACCTGAGGCTGGAGGAGACCAGAAAATAAATCTATGACCTTAAATTCAAGTTGGTAACACTTGTTTCCAGTGTTCTATTTTTCCAGGCTCAAGGTTGGTTCATCAGGATGCCTGGTTTACATAATGAATACTTTTGTATAGCTATTCATCCTACTCACAAGAGAAGTTTCTAAGTTTTGTCAGTAAGCCTACCCACACCCAGGATAAAATACTGCTGTTTGGATTCTCCACAGCAATTAGCTGCTTTGTAAAAATGCCTACAGGTAGACTGGTAGTGCTTTCCTAGCACTTAAGAATTCTGTTTTGAACTGGACTTCTGTATCAGTCTAATTCTGCTGGTGGTGTAGTCATGAGGCTTTAGTAACATCTCTGAGGCCTGATAAGATTCTCATTTTGAAGCATCATTGATTCTCTTTTCAGCTGTCTGCAGATACAAAGAATGGTGCTGATTTGAATTTTTGCACATTGTTTTCCAAACTTTTGATAGCTGGGACACGCTTTTTTTTTCCAGATTAAAATTGGTTGCACATTTCACTCACTGATCTGTGGGTCCAAACACAGCATACAGGGCCAGCGCAGCTCAGGCCCAATTCCACCCATTTTTCATAGCACACTTCTGCTCTTGCAGCATACAGTGGCATCAGATTGCATCCAGGGCATGCTCTTGCGTTTGCAAATGTATTACATCAGCATTCTGTGTTCAGTGCTTCACCATGCCACTGATGTTTAACACCTGCACTAAACAGTATACCATACTTACCCAGAACCTGGCTGTCTCACTGGTTCTGAGACCAGTTTCCTTATTCCCAGAATGACTGCTTCTATGTGAAGGAATTGAGCTGTAATGCTGACCTCTCACACCCACAAGTTGTCCTGATTGACCTGATAGCATGAACAGACATAACACTTGAATATTTCCAAGTGTCACAGTTGGGGAATCGGCTCATAATTGTCCCTGGACACACACTGTTAAGGGCTCTAAGTAGAATCTTCACTTCTTAGGGCTTGCATTGCTGCCAGAATGCTGCCAAGAGGTGGTAGAGTACCCAGACAATTGTGCCTTTTGGGGTTCAGTGCCCAGAGTTTTCCCAGGTTTCCTCTAAAGGGGTTGCCAGGTATTGGGGGCCTGTGTGGGTCCCAGGGGTGTGCCCCCCACCAAGAACTTCCCAGCTTTTCTGACTGCTGACCTGGAAAGCTACCATGTCAGTTTTACCTCCCTACTACTGATCTTAGATAGTAGTGTCTCAGGCTCAATTGAGAGGGGTATGTCAAAGGGTTGGAGAGGTTGCCAGGTGTTTCCAGCTTCTGGTTTGCCCACTGCTGTTCTCCACCCAACTCACAGTTCATGTCTTAGTTTTTCTGAATGTCTCACCTGCATAGCCCATGCCTGTACTTGCTTGCATGCTACCTAACTGCATGTGGTGGTAACCAGACAGAGGGTGACTAGCTGTGTGTGGAGGCTTGGGTGTCTCTGCTTCTTCATACCAGGCACTGGTTGCTTTGGGACCTCCCACATTCTCTGCCTCATGTTGCAGTTTTAAAAGGACTTTCCCTAAAAAGCTGTGTAAGTACTTTGCATTGCCAGTACCTGCATAGAGACATGCATGCGGGGTGAAACTTATAGGGCAGGATTGGCTTCAAGAGTGTAGGACAGAGGGTGAGGATGGGTTAATTCACTTCATATTGGATATGGAGTTGATAGCCATTCTGTTCTATTAAGTGTGCATTGTGCAGTGGCTCTGTTTTTCTGTGTAAAGTGTATTCAGAATATAAGCGTTACTTCTTCCCACACCCTTAAAGCTTAAGCTCATATTTTTAGGGAGACAATCAACATGAGCTTACTGGTAGTGAGGCAGAAGTCAGGGTAGATTCACACCTTATAGACTAAGGGCCTTGTTTCATGGTAATTTTGGGTGACTCCTGGAGCTCTTCACACAAGCCAGGGGCAGGGGGTCGGACATGATGATCCATTGTGGTCCCTTCCCAACTCTACAATCTATGAATTAACACCTGAAACTAGTCTTAAACGATTGTTATGCTGCTCAAAGTTGTGTCCCGCCAGGGCAGAATTATCTTTTATCTACGTTATTTAGCTTATTTTACCCATCCTATTAACTCTCCATCTCCCAGCTTCATGTTCCAGCCCTGCTCCAGGTCTCATACCCCACCTAGAGCGGGGATAGAAGCTTGTCTTGGCTCACCAGCCCAGTAGTGGCAACTCAGCTGTAACAAACTCCTAGTAGGACTCCTACTTGTCAGCCCTCTAGTGGCAAGTCAGAGCTGTGTTGTAGGTGGTGGACAGTCAGAGAAGGTTTTTAGTCTTAAAATGTGTCTGTCTGTTCCAAACTCAAGCTAGCACTAACACCGATCAACATTTGAACAGCTTGAAGTGCAGTGTATAAAAGGCCCTAACTAAATCAGAGATGTATATCAAACTTTTGTAAGCAGTGGATTTACATAGTAAAGATGATCACTGTCATCATCTGATGAAGTCAGTAGACGGAAGATCATACGTTCAGATATAAAGATCTTATAAAGTTCATATCTTGTAAAGCTCAAACTAAAGATAATACGTTCAGATATGAGACTTTTACTACTTTTTCATTAATAAAACTCAAAAACTAAAGTTTTTTTTAAAACATTTTTGTTTGGTTGGTTTTTTGCGCTTCAAACTCCGCTGTCTTGACGTGTGGCAATATCTTCTCCTTTTGCCGGTATCCCAGATTTCTTGTTTGATGATAACGAGGAAGGATTTGGTATGGAACAGACCTTGAATTGATAAGGAGGCATCTGGTTCCTTAGTTTGAATATATTTTCACCTCCATATTCGATTTCTTCATTCTGATGATTTGGGGCATTGTTAGGAGCTAGTTTTCTGTGTGGTTACAGGTATGGAGTTTCAGGATGCAGTCTTTCACAAGGAGGGACAGTTGTTTGACAACTACAGAAAAAGGAAGTAACACTCTGATAATTCACAAGACCCATCTAAGGATATCTTCTTTTATTCTAGCTTTTTCTAAAAATATGAATTCTCTGCTAGGTTCCTAGAAAATAATTTATTTTTTAGAACTTGATTTATTTGCTGTTTTCTATGTTAATAAATAGCAAGATTTTAAAAACCAAGATAAAAAAGGGCTTTTAACTACATGAACTTGTAACAAACTTTCTTGGAGATATTTGAGTAAGCAAGGTTTTAGAAAATTATTAAAAATTGGTGCTTAAAAATAGCCTGTGGTGGTGGACCAACTTAATTATTTTAGGTATTTTTACCATCTTAATTATTATAGACTTTTGCATCCATTGAGCTTCAGGGATTCAGCTTTTACTTTGCAGTTAAATGCAGAAGATTTTTCTTAAGTAGCTCAGGGTCGAGAACCATCCAGAATAAAATTTCAAGATGCTGACTTAGAAAAGGTACTTTTATTAGAAAAACAAGTTATAGCAATTCCAACTGTTATACCAGGAAAAATTGTAAGCGTCTTTGAGATCTGTCCTGAGTGAACTGGCAGACTTTGATTCTGCTGCATCTCAGTGGAACTTAATTACATAAACCGCTTAAGCATCTTAAAGAATTTTACCCTAGACCTAGACATGATGGAATTCCTGCTGTTTTATAGTAGTGACCAAGATGTTCTCTGCCATCTAAGCTGTATTCTTTATCTGAATGCAGAGAAAGCTGAAGATGTACAAGTTATTAAGATTTCTCATTTTAATATTTGTCAGAAGTGTAACTCTTAGCCTGGGGAGAAAATGTTACAATAATCTTTGAGAGTCATCTCAACATGTTTCAGATGCAGTAAAAATTAGACTAGCTTACAGTTTACTTTTTTTTTATTTTTCAAGCGACCTACAGCCAAGGAGCTCTTGAAACACAAATTTATATTACGAAATGCAAAGAAAACATCTTACCTGACTGAGCTCATTGATAGACACAAGAGGTGGAAGTCTGAACAGAGTCATGACGACTCCAGCTCTGAAGACTCAGATGCGTAAGTTTTTGGAATCTCTGACATACGCATTGAAATTGCTTGAATGGGTGTAATAGGTTTTTCAAGAAATATTGTCAGCTATTTGAGCTACCAGTCATATAGATTTTTAGGAAGTGAGTGGGTGGGTGCTGAGTGGCAGCAGCGAACAGCACTTGCTGGGCAAGAAGCAAGTGGGTAGGTGCAGAGTAACATCAGCAAGCAGGTGGGCAGGCACAGTAGCAGCAGCGAGCGGTGCTTGCCGGGCGGGCAGCTTTGGAGCTCAGCTCTGTGCCCGCCCGCTCGTTTCCTACCTGGCAAGCACTGTAAGTAAGTGTCCCCAGGTGTGGAGTTTGAGCTCCTAGCTTGGCTCTAGGGTATCAGGCAGAGGTGGTGGGGAGGCAGGAACCTTGCTGGGGAAATCCTTAGATGCCTGCATGTCACTACAGTGTTGTATGAGTTGAGGTGGAAATTTAAGGGTGAATAATTTGGCTTTAAACCTTGACTTACAACTTGGCATATTTCACAGTATAACTGCTGTGTTCCGGTTTTGTATTTTTGGGGGAAGGAGAGAATTCATTAATTAAAGAATAGGTAATTCAAAATTTGAATTAAAAATTTGAATTCAAAATCTGTGTTGCCTGGGTGACTTCCCTGAGTTAATAATTTGTATTCCAAAAGCTAATTATATTTTATATATTCACAGTCAGTCTTTGTATCAGTGTATGAATATTCCTTGCTGAATGCTTTCTAGTGTTTGCTTAGTCTGGATTTTAATGTTGAGAGGGAGAGAGTACGTGAAAGCGGGTTTCCATTACGATCTTTGATGAACTGTTATACAATTTTTTTTTAGGATAATTTCTCTAGTCCCTTGTTAGTGGGTACATGTTTCATATATTTGTTGACAATTATTGTTCCTTTTTTTTGTCATTATTAAGCCATATAGTTTGTTTCATGTCTGTATCACTTCTTTGGCGATCCTAAGATTGCCACCAAATGAATTTTCATCATCACATTGGGCATCTAAGTCTGGAAGAAAATTCTGTTCCCTAGGGCAGAATCTCATAACTGTAGGACTATTCTTCCTCTTTCTGCAGTTCACTACACAGTTCTGATGTACCCCTGAATAGGTCCACCCTGTTGCACTGAATAAAGCAAGACTGCTTTAGAGAAAAAGTAGATTATAGAGGTGCATCAATACATTGGTCTCATATTGGATCGGCACCGATATAAGGAAAAATGACCATCAGCAATCGGCTTTTTTGGCTGATGTGGCCGATTAATGCCACTGATAGTGCCCCATGCATGCGCACAGCTGCAGTGCAGCATGCAGCTGGCGAGGAATGCAGCCCAGCAGTGTGGAGAGTAGCAGGGTCTGGCTGGTAAGTCTATTGTGAGAGAAGGGGCGTGGGTGGGGAGATTGAGGCCCCTGTGGTAGGGGAGGGAGTGGAGCTGGTGCTGGGGCAGTGGCAGGCACTGCATGGGTGGGGCGTGGGATAGAGCCATGAGTGGCTCATTTGGGGGCGCAGGGAGGGGGTGCGGCTCCCACCACTGCACACACCCTGGGAGGGCATAGGAGGCATGCGCCCCCGGATCTGCGTGTGGGGTGAGGGCAGGTTGCTGCTGCAGGCTGTGGCCAGGGTAGTGCTGTGCTCTTGGGCGGGGTGTGTTGCACTGGGGCTGTGCTTGGCGTGGGCAGCAGCACTGGGAGGGGGGTTGTGAGGCCTACAGAGAACTTGGGGGTGGCTGCAACTCCCATCCCCCGCCCATAACCTCCCTCCCAGTGCTGCCCCCACCTGCTGTGAGCAGGCTGGCCCAGTCCCCTGCCAGGAAGAGCCTAACACCAGCTCTGGTGCCAGCCCGCAGCAACAGCCCACGCTCGCCTTGTGCGCAGATCGGGGTCACGCCCCCCATGCCCTCCTGGGGAGTGCATAGTAGTGGGAGCTGGCCCCCCCCCAGCCCCCAACACACACCCCTTCTCTCTTCCTTCCCTTACAACAGACTTACCAGCCAGACACCACTCTCCAAGCTGCCCGGCTTAATATTGGAATCAGATTGGTATCAGCCAATATGGCTCGCTAAAAATTGGCCATCGGTATTGGCCCAAAAAATCTCTAAAGGTGCATGTCTAGTAGAATATGTTCTGTAATGATACTGTTATAATGCATATGTCCAAAAGGGTGCAGTTAAGGGTTGTACAGGCAATTCAGTATTCCTTAAGGTAGCTTTGTGTGTGTGGTAATCAGGAGATTTGGAGCCTCTATAGATCCCAGTCACTTGGATCCCAGTCACGGACAGAGCAACTTAAAGTAGTAATAGCGCGTCATCCTGCATGAAAGGAGGATGGGACACTTTGCCAGTGGGTTTCACTGATATTTGCTGACAGTAAGAATTACGAAATCGTGAAATCTTTGCTTTAGTGGGTATAGACCCCTCTGGTCTTTTTAGTCATCACTTCAGCCTCTCTGCCTGATTGCCTTCAACCTTGTCTTTGCTCCATTTCTGGTTCTTTATTTCAGTCTTGACTTCCTTGGTTTCTTATCCATTTTTTTGGCCCTGCAAGTCCTAATCATGCCCCCTGCCTCCTAGTTCAGTTGTTCTCTGTTCCCTACCTGACCTTTTGCCTCTCATTTTTTGTGCAGTGATCATTTACTTGGCCACATTACTTCTCTACATAGCGACTTTGCTTTGCAGCACAGGTATTCCAGCGAGTCACAATTTTCTTGAGAGCATCTGCCAAGAAGCTTTCTGGTTGTGCCACCCACTTCAGCACCATGACTTAGATTTGCCAGTGATGCAGAGATCCACACCCAGAGAGCCTTCTTCAAGGCTCTGATAATCACTTAGCACAAGATTGGGACTGTAAGGTGAATGTAGTAAGATTTCAAAGTCCAGTCTGTGCAAAGCCTTCCATTGTCATGGTGGAGAAGAACACCTTGGTTGAGCTTTCTCTGACACTTGGTCTGGCTTCAGGTGGTTTTGGAGAACATGGCAGTAAGCGTTTCTGTTGGTCATGACCCTGTGCTCCAGGAAAAGGACAAGGAGTGGTCTCATGTAATTCCAAAATAGGATGAGTAAAACTACCAGAGGATAGCTGGGCGTGGAATTTCTTGAGCAGTGGTGACCATACATAGTTCCACTGTGTGCTCTGCCTTTTGCTTTTGGGATCATAGTGGTGGACCCAGGTCTTGTCCCTGGTGACAGTGCGAGAAGGAACCCATCACCTTTTTTCTGTACATATTGCAGAAGCTAGGTGTGCACTTTTGTTGTTGTTTATCCAAGTCTTTCAGTTGCTTTGGCGCTCACTTTCTGATGATCACGCACGATTAATGTAGATACAGGTAGTGCTTATGCCCACTTCCTTCATTAGTTCAGAAATGCACATTCATCTGTTCACACAGCAGCCATGACCTTGATTAACAATGCTGTCATCTATTTGGGCTGTGTTCAGGCACTCTGCCAAGAGTTCATCCACTGTGGATGTACAGCTGTTTTTGTACTTCTCCACCCAGTCATAGATCTTCACAGATTATAAAAGGATGTTTAGACCACGGATTTCTTGGTCTTGTTTCCTTCCATTTCTGTCACTTTTTGCCTCCAGGATGAGACCATGGGTGCATTCAACAGTAACACCATTAGTGTTCCCTGCTGTTGTGTAGTTTCCGACTTTGTCACAGAGAAGCAATGTGGGCAGCCATTTTGCAGTTAGTTTCCGTAACGCATTTATATATGCTTCAAATATTCAGTTTATTCAGTTTTAAATATCTAGCTTTCTTTGCTGTCATCTTGTACTCCATACACAGAATGCAGTTTCTAAGAATACTTATTGTAGTCCTCGTTGGGTCTCAGCAGACCTCGCCAGGTCCAACTGTTGTTTATAGCAAAACTCCCAGTGATGAACAGTTCTTGGTAAATCCCATTCACAGTATACCTGGTTAAATGATAGGATGCAATGCTTGGAGTGTTTAAAAGAATTTTTACAGTTCTTTTCAAGAAGTTTTGGGTACCATATTGAACCCAGACTTGTGAATCTGATCCTGGACTTTCCTGATCTTGATTCCTTCCTAATCACTGACTGATGCCACTCTGACTAAACAGTTTTATAGACAGAATCTATTGTTCTTCTTTCAAATCCAAAATAATCTGACCAAAAATTAAGTAATTTACCTAGAACACATGGATTCTAGCCAAATAATGTCCACTTTTTTAAACTTCCTATTCCTGAATAAACTCATAGAGAAATCAACTAAAAGATGGCTACAAATTCATCTAACAGAAACTAATCCTCTAAAAACAGAACAGCCTAGATTTAGCCTGGCATGTGGAGTTGAAACCACTGTAGTGGGACTGATCTCTGTATATAAAATAACACAAGACAATTTATCTATTTGCATTCTCTTAGACCTCTCTGAAGTATTTAATCCTGTCAAGCATAAAATGCTGCTCATTTCACACAAGCAAAGTGATAGGAGTTTTGGTTAATGCTCAAAATAATTTGAATCTTAGAGGGATGCATGCAATTTCCTTATTTACAAGCATACTCGCACACTTCCCCCCCTTCAAAATCAGCCTTTCTTAGAGGGATGCATGCCATAAATAGTGACAGAAAATAGTGCTTTCAGGACAAGAACCCTTGCTTCTGGTGACCAACAAATATTAGTTTTCTTTCTGTTGCTTCAGGGTGGTTTTGGAGTATTGGAGCTTGTGATATCTGGCTTCATGTGTTTGGTATCCCACCAGGAAGTTAAAAGTAGACTTGATCTCTCTGCAGGTTGCTTGTTTGTGGGAGGTGACTTTTAATTTCATGCTTCAAAGGATCTACTTACTGCTGTGGAGTAGAGCTGTGTGAAGCTTCGGGTGCTGATTCGGTTTGGAGGAGATTGGGCCCGATTTGGCGGCCAAATCTCTGAATCAGAATCAAATCTGGAGACCAATAAAAAGGTCCAAATCAATTTGAAGCTCTATGAAAAAAAATGCCTGCACTCAATGGCTGCTGCCAGGTGGGGGGGGGGGTGATGCCCACTGCCCTGTGCTGCATCAGGGGTGGCTCTGCCACGAGCCCCCATCCCCCGCCCGCTCTCCCATCCTTGTGGATAGCTGCCCTGCCCAGCCCCAGCTCCTGGTTCTTAAAAAAACAAACAAAAAACCATGCCCTGCACTTGCCAGCTGCTGCAGCAGCCTCAGGGCTTCTGGGGGCTCGTGGCAGAGCCCCCCACACAGCGCGGGGCAGTGGTGAGCAGCAGGGATTGCCCCCAGCCTGGCAGGAGCCAGTGAGTGCGGGGTTTTTTTGTTTTGTTTTGTTTTTGTTTTGTTTTTTTAAGAGGTGGGAGATGGGGGCGGGGGATGGAGCCTGTTTAATTCAGAGATTCATCCAATTCGGCAGCGGCTGACTCTCCAAATCAGATTCAGCTGAATCAATTCTGGACAGTGATTTGAATCACCAAATTGAATCACTGTCCCTCAAATCAGCTGAATCCGAAGCAAAATACTAGCTGCTTCGCACAGGCCTACTGTTGGGGCCAGACAGAATTGATTTTTCATTACCTTGAATTCATTATTTAGTTTCTTTGGGGGTTTTCCCCCTTGAGCTTCCCCCGAAGCTTTGAACATGTTTGTAGCTAGATGTGGGAAATTGGCTTGGGTGTACTGGTACTCCCAAATAATACTGAGAAACCTCTCAGGGGCCTGGATTTGGTGTCAGAAAGGAATCTTTGCCCACACCAGATTAGCACAGACCACTGGGATTTTTGCCTTCCTTCTATAATGTAATATGTGGTCTACTCTCTGGGGTCATCTGAGCATATTTTACCTAACATATTCCCCGCCTTTTTAGTGACCTAAGCATTTAAGTGGCCCCTTTGTCTGTCCTGCTTTCTTTCTGTGGCACAATGCAACTTTTTTTTTATCAGTAATTCTGTCTGTCTTGTGTGTATTGGGAGAAATGGGGGTGACAGACAGAACTGTTTCAGCTTCCCTATTGTTTTACAGCCAGTGCAGAGCTCACCATTTCCCACTCTAAGTGCAGTAATCACTTCTTTGTTGTGTCACTCCCTTCTGTAATGTAAATACATAGCTGTGTATATTAATAAATATACTGTACTCAAACAGGACGGTTGGCTACATGCTTTTCTCTCCCTGGGGAAGAAGGAGAGAGAACAAATGTGACAGATGTTAATCTCAGTTCACTGGCCTGAGGAGTAGGCTATCTGAACTTTGTTCTCACGTGGAGGTTTTATGATTTGTCTGGCAGAGTAAGTCAATAAGAGTCAGTTTCTGAAAATTCTCTGTTTTTTTGGTTGTTTTTTTTTAAAGTGAAACAGATGGCCAGGCCTCAGGAAGCAGTGATTCAGGGGACTGGATTTTTACAATTAGAGAAAAGGATCCTAAGAGTCTGGAGAATGGAGCAGCCCAGCCACAAGAGCTAGAAAAAAATAAGGTAATTTATTAATGTTTGATATTAAGGGTACGTAGAAAGATATACATCTAAACACTGTATTGCCCAATGTCCAGCATATTTTTTGCTCTGTATTAGTGTTTTAGTTTTGGTTTGATTTTTTTTTTTCTATAAATAAGCATTAGATTTTTTTCATAACAACTGTACTATCAGTAACTCTCCACTTACAAACTTTGCACCTGCCAAGAAAATATGGAGTGGTTTATTCAGCTTTACTGTATGTTCTCCAGAAAACCTTTTTTCATAATGTACTTTTATCATTCTCAAGACAATTGTATTAATTGAATTATTCACAGAGAACATACTTCAAACCACATTGGTTTTGTAAATATGGACAATTGCAAAACAACTGATCTAATAATATTATTCATTATTAAAACAATAAGAGCTAAGCATGATATTCAAAAAAGAACTTAAGTTTTCTTCTGTACTCCAGAATTCATTTTATCCAGTGAATAATGAAAAATGCTTAGTGTGTTAGAACCAGATTCCAGGATTCCCTTTTTCTCTTGGCTACACTTTTACTCCCTCTTGCTTTTTTTGTCTCTGACATTATGGAGCTTGCAGTCCTTTTTGCATAGGGCCTAGCTTCAGCAACCCAGTGCAGTCTGTCCATCTATGGTTAGAGCACTCTTATGAAACATAGGAGTTGTTGATTTGAACATCTTCTGTGTGAAGAGGGCATAGAAACCATATTTCCACTTCATGGGTGAATGCCGTAACCAGTATCAGTTAGAGTATTCATAGAGCATTCACACATGGAGGGAGGGAAGGAGAGAGAGAGAGAGAGAGAGAGTGCATGTTTGTTTTTTTTTGTTAATGTTAGCCAGTTATCTGTACTGAAAGGGGTTACTTTGGCACTTAAGCCCAAGTGCAGGTTTTGTATGGTGAATCTCAGTGTCACACAGGCACCCAATTTAGGACTGAAGGTAGCTGCCTAAGCCTGGAGGAGAGGTGGAATTCCAGGCATTCCACTGTCTCCAGCACTTTCTGTTGGCCAGCTTAGTTGTCCATTTGCTTGCATCATAGTGCCTAACTGTTCCCATGTAAAGTAATAGGGAACTCAGGTGCTTGAATTGTCTGGTTTGAGCAACCTGCTTTCAAAGCGGGACACTTAACTTTTAGGTATGGGAACATAAAGTGCACACTCCTTAGTGCATGGCTGTCTAACTGGAGGCCTGTGAAGGGCTGGCATGCAGCTTGCAGGCCCTGATGGCCTCTTCCTGTGTTGTTGTGTGGAAAGGGGAGAGCCTAGGGGTTCACATGCTTGCATGGTGTGGGGCTGAGGGCTGTGTTCTGCTGTCACAGCTACCCACATGGCAGAGGCTGTGGGTGGCTGTGCACCACTAGCCCAGCCTGTACAGTGGGGGGATTTGTGGGGCGGGACTGCCACTGCAGCATGTGCTTCCTAGCCACACCAAAGATGGATAGCTCTTCCTCAGCAAATCTTGCCCTTAATATTTTAGCTCTTTGTATTTGTTTGCACATGTACATAATGGTGTTTTTGTTTTTATCAAGTCGGTTAGAGCAAATAATTTATGTTGAGCAACAATTGAAAGTACTGAGGATATTGGGATTGCTTGAAACTGCAATGCGAATTGCCTGTGTTTAATTGCAGTCATGTTACTGATTCTTCATCTTTTTTTCCCTTTCCACCTCCTAAAGGAAAAAAATATTCCAAAGCGGCCTTTGTCTCAGTGCTTATCTACAATTATATCTCCTTTATTTACAGAGGTAAGATAATATTTTGAAAATGTAATTATTTGTAAAATCATTTTGGCTCAGAGGAATGATGATGATACTCAGAGGAATGATAGTAATAAAAAAGTACATAAGTATATAACCAAAGTGTTCAACCTGGAGCACATCTGCCACAAGTAACACAGGCAGCCTCTGTGGCAAATGGGGGAGGGGACAGATAGCAGTGGCAGAAAGGACAGAAAGAAGAGCAGTATATCATGTGAGGAGCACAGAGCAGGAAGCAGAAAGGAGCAGTAGATTACATGGGGAACAGAAGGCAGAGCAGTATATTGTATAGGGCAAGGAGATCAGAGTGGCATTTAGAGGGAGTGGGGTTTAATTTGTGGCAAACCTGACGAAGGTTGGCCCCCACTGCTATAACCAGTCTAAAACAAATGGATTAATTTTCCTTATGGTCTAGCCATAGCATTCAGGTTTATTGGTACCTTTTATTTTTTCAGTTTGTTTTTTTGCTTACATTAGTGCTTGCTTCCCCAAAGTCACTGCATGAAAAAGATAACAAGGAGAGACAGTTAAGGAACAGTTAAAGTAATAAAGAGAGGAGTGTGTAAGGGGTGCAGTGTTCAGTCTTTCCTGTTATTGGGCCATTTTGCCCAACCTGGACTCAGGCTTCTCAGTCTTCTCAATTTAGGCTAGATTGACCAGGCCACCAGATGTTAGCAGTTTTTAATCCTTTAAGGTTCACTTTTAGAGAGGGAAAAATTCTAGATTTGTACTGGAATGTGGCAAAAATTTATAGAATTTTGCAAATATTCCATAGAATATTTATTTGTTGTTTTAAGTATATTAGAAGGCAAGGCACAGTGGTATGTAGAGACATTTCTTTTAAATAAGTTTGTAGAACTGTGCTCATATTAAAGCATGCTCTTCCCACCCTGTCTTTGCCATAATATAGGGACCATATTTTCTTCTAAACAATCCTTTTGGACTTTGCTGCTGTATTGTCTGTGTGGGTGTTACAAGAGTATTGCTCTATGAAAAGGAGTTCTGTTCCTGAGGAAGATCCTAAGAGTTTTCCATGCTACACAGCAGGGTTATTAAGCATAGTACGGCAGGACAAGCTTGCCTATCAGATGCAGTATAGCACAGTGGTCTTTGCTCATCAGGTCATTTGGACTCAGTGTGGAGTCAACCTGCCATCCAGCATTTTATTTCCTAATGGAAATGATGTTATTAGGACTGAATTTAGTAAGGGGATCATGTGCTTCTGTGAGTGAAGGACATTTCACTGTCCATATTGCTGTTAACAGACACCTTCTGTAATCCTCCATGCCTCTGTTTCAGGATCCTTGCAACTCTTCCCCTTCGCTACCTTTTGTTTAGAGGTGCACTGATAGAGATTTTGGGGACTGATACCAATAGCCAATTTTTAAGGAAGCGTATTGGCTGATACTGATCTAATTTCCAATACAGCTGTGTGCAGCTGGTAAGTCTGTTGTGGTAGATGGGGAGGGGGGAGGGAAGGGGTGTAGGCGGGGCAGATCAAAGCCTCTGTGGCGAAGGAGGAAGTGGGGTTGGGGCTGGGGTTGGCACTGCCCAGCCAGGGGAGGGCACGAGATGAAGCCACGGTTCATCCGGGAGTCGTGGGAAGTGGGGTAGGGCCCCTGCTGCTTTGTGCACCCCTGGAGGGCACCATGGGGAGGGAAGGGGGGGCTGGGGTGAGCTGCCCCTGCGGGCTTGGGGCCTGGCTCTTCCCAGCGCATGGGAGCTGCACTTGGGGTGGGCGGCGGTGGTGCTGAGAGGAGGCTTACGGGGGGGCGGGGGCCGCAGCCAACCCAAATTCTGGTTTAGTCTCCTCCCAGTGCTGCTGCCACCACCTGCCCTGAGTGCAGCCCCAGCCTGCAGCGGTATTTCCTCCCCCCCTGCACAAAGGTCCAGGGGCACACACTGCCCCGTGCCCTCCCAGGGTGCACGCAGTAGCGGGAGCCACCCCCCCCCCCTCCCCATGCCCCCCAGACAAGCTGTGGCTCTGTCCCCCACCCTGGCTGGGCAGCACTCAGCATGTTGATCTGCCCCCCATGCTCCTTCCCTTCCCCCTCCTCATCCACTACACCAGAATTACCAGTGGAGCGCAGGTCTCCAAGCTACCAGGCTGTGCTCCTTGCTGCCTACATGCTGCACTGTGGCTGTGTGCATGCATGGGCATTTATCGGCTAAATTATTGGCCACATCAGGTCAGTTTTTTGATACAATCAATTTTCTTTATATCAGTGCCAATCCGATGTCGGACCGATGTATTGGTGCACCTCTACTTTTGTTGAAGCCATTCCTGGACACCAACCCAAGAACAGTTTGAGGGGCATCGACAGCCACCAGTGAGAGAGAGGACATGTGGTAGGGGTGAGGCCATGCACTCGAAGGCAGCTCCCAGAGGCAGTTCCTGCCTGAGTTATAGGTGTAAGGGCCAGAGGTTAGAGTGTAGGTCTGTTAGTGGCGGGGGGCATAAGTTGTGTTGGCTATGAGAGAGCAGAGCAGTGTAGCTGGGCTGGTCTTGGCATTGGGGTAGTGGAAACTGCACCAGGGATTCTCACCAGAGCAAGCAGTTCATAAAACAGGTGTCCAACATGGGGAACAGCAGTCTGGGGGCAATGTGAAGGCTTAATGAAGGCTTGATTCCCAGGGACTGGGGATCTGGATCAGATGTACAACCAGACTCTGGACAACGGCACCCAGTTCTTATGTGGCTGATAGTCAGTCCCAGCCCTGGGACTGCGCCAGAATCTCAAACTGGCTCTAGTGCTATTCCATGCTGGGACTGACAGTCAGCTGATTGTTGGCCCGAGCTCTGGGACTGTACCATTCATGCCAGCTGCAGATACCCGGCTTTCAATTTCCCAGTGCAAATCAAAATCCCAGGCTTCCCCTGCACTGGCAAGTAGTAATGGGCATTGATCTCCAAAACCCCAAATCATGTGCCCTATTTTACACTTGTGCCAGGAGGTGCAGATGTTGGGATCAGGGATCAGATCCCATTTTGCTGTTAAATGAATGTGTGTGTCATGACTTTTGATAAAATTGCAAATGTGGCATTGCTGCTATTTAAACTATTTGCAACACATTCTTTAATAGGTTTTTTTAAATCTAAATAGCTGAAAAGAATGCTAATGGTGAAGTCTAGAGATTATTTTACTTCCTGTTGCATAATGGTTGTTTACCAGATCTGTAACTGTAACAAATATTTGCATTATTATATATACAAGTATTTTTCTTACTAATGAATGTATTTTGCCATTTTAGTTGAAAGAGAAAAGTCAGGCATGTGGTGGCAACATGGGATCCATAGAAGAACTGAGAGAAGCTATTTATTTAGCTGAGGAAGCTTGTCCAGGCATTTCAGATACGATGGTATCACAACTTGTACGGCGGCTTCAGAGGTAACAAAAAAGCATCATTGTATTTAGACATATGAAAAATTGCCTGGCTTATTTTGCAAGAGGCAAGGGTTTTTGTGAGTGATCTTTTATTGAACCAGCTGCATGGTTGGGATGGACTTAGACAAGCTTTTGAATGCAATCCATTCTTCAGGTCTTACTTTAATGAGCTTATTTTAAATGGGCTTCTTTAATATTTGTCAATGCATAAAACGATTAAAAGTATGGATTTCTGTTTAGTTCATTATAAAGTGTCTATAGATAGGAGTTGGCAACATCTTCCTGCTGTGGGTCAGAGATTGTGACCAGGTTCCTCTGCAGAAGGGTAAACACAGGCATGAGAAAGCAGCAGGGAGGGCTATGGAGGATGGTGTTGCAGAGGGAACAGAAGGAACGGTGCAGTTGCATGCCACAGTCTCTTCTCCCTGAGCTAGGTCAGACTTTCCTCAGCTGGATCCAACTTTTTTGCAGGCTGGCCCCTGCTCTTAACATTTCGTTGTTTAATAGCAAAGATTCTGGGTCTGTCAGGAACTTTAATTTTCCTGTCTTCACTGGATATATAGTCACTTTCATGCTGTAAATTGTCTCAGTGCCATCCTAGAAATAGAACAGCTGTCATGAGCTATTTAAAAATGGACTGTTTTGAAATGGTAGCTGTATGAAGCTGCTGACAGATTTGCACGAGGGATTAGTGGGCAGCATGTGTATATGTATAAAAGGCACTTAAATAATTGAAATCTCATGACTGTTTTGGTATTTCCTGTTGGAAAGGAAAAAGATCAAGGCATAAATTTAAATCCCTCTTTCTTCCCCTTCATTATGCTATGTAATGGAAGATTCCAAATTTCAAGATATCTACCCAATGGGAATAATATTGTATTCAAGTAAAATGGATAAGTTATGTTTTTGCCCGTTATTATTCAGGGTACAAAACATTTCCAACAATTTTTTTCCACAAAATTTTAGATCATAATTTTTCTGCTTCACAGTTTTGCATGCATGATCACTGAAGTAGTGTGACATTTAGGGGAAAGTTCAAACTACGTTAAAAGGTTTTGCCCACCTTCCCTTCTGTTGTGCAATAACTCTAAAAAATTTCATTCAGAAAATTCAAAGTGGTAATGTAAGGAGATTGCAACCAGTTACATGCCTTTTCCTAAGAATGTAAATACTTTTAAAAATTAAAAGCAATTTTAAAAAATAGAAGGGTTTTATGTGATATTTATTAATATCTCACATTTTTTGTTTTAATGAAATACTCCTCAGCATTCTGTTGTCTCTGGTTAAGGAATATTGTTCTTATGTCTCGTCTGGGACAGTGTTGTGATGTTAATTGTACAACTACACAAAAAATTAGGTTTTTAATATTAAAAAGGATTGCTGTTGGTGTCAATAACCATAGTTTCCTTGATGCTAGAATTGCCACAGCTGTTTGCTGCGTTTTTAATTCTTCCTTCATTGTATTTAAAACCAGTTCCTGCAAACGGTTAATCATGTAAATAGCCCTTACTTACATGAGCGACTGATGTAAAATACCACTTGTGATTAATGATTTGCAAATTGAGACCTTAGTGTATGCAGCTATCCAGTACCCTTTTTTTTATTTAATAACTCCCATCCCTGTTACCCGCAATGATTCTACATTTTTTGGTAGAAATGGAGAGTATTTCAAGAAACTTTGTGTTTAATATTAAAAGTGGAGTGTAGTAAAGAAAATGTTTTGATACTTTTTACGTGTGTTGCATTTGTTAAGAAGACGCTATCTTTGGCTGAACTTAAATTTGTAAATTGCGGTGAATAATTTAATAGTTTAAAATACATTGCGTAAAGTTTTATATTGTATAAAGGGGTCTCACAAAATAAAATTATGACTATTGTACAGAAATCCCCAGACATACTGATGATAACTCAATATCCATGGTTAAAATTATACATGTTGCTTTCATGTGTTTATGTGTAAGCACAGCTACTTTATATATGGTTGTAAAATTAAAAAACAATGGAAATTTTGTAATTTATGAAACTGCTTTTTAAAATCTAGAGTGAGCCTGTTCGTTGACTGGTGTATTTGGCTTTACTATTAAAGAACAAACATTTTTTCTAAAAAGATCAAAAACTCTGCCACCTATAGGTGCCATATTTAATGATCATGAAGAATGGATGATTTATATGCAGTTTTCTGTCTTGGGTACAGCACAAAATGAGTTAGTGAGAAACTAGTCTTTTTCAGGATGCCTCGACACTTGGAAATACTGTGTATAAATCATCTAGGGAAATGTATTTTTCACAGTTAAAGTACAAATACGGCTGTGTAGATATTTGTTTATATACCAGATTTGCACGCAGGAAGAATTTAAGTTGTGAATAACATTTTTAAAGTAGGTGTTTTACAGGAGGTACCATCTAGTCAGTTTGTCAAATATTGTAAGTTTGCCTAGAATTGTAAGAAACTAGTATTAAAAATATTATCTTACTGTGACAGTAAACACTTTGGATGAAGAAATGTATTTATATAGATCTCAAAATTGCTATGTAAATGTAATGGCACAAAATAAGTTTTGGGAACACACAGTATTCCTCAGTTATCAAAATTATAATTAATGCAATGAATTTTTAGTTAAATTAGCTTTTCTAAAAGATGAAGTTACCTGCCCCCCACCCTGGAATGACAGTTGAAAAGTCTTATCAGTATCTTATTTTAATTTAATTTAGTGTTCTAGTAGAGTAGATTGTTACTCGTACTCTTTGGATATTAAAAATTGAACCTGAGGAGTTGATCAAAATGTTTTATGAATTGTGTTCAGCTTTATAAAACTCCACAAAAATGTTTCTGTTAATAGGCTTTTTTTGAGCACATTCATGTGTCAGTTTTAGCTAGTATCAGACATTCCTCTCAAGAAGAGCAATGAAGGTGGAAGGAACGTATGGATTTGTGCATACTTATTTATGCTTTCAGCATAAAATAATCAGACCCTTTAATCAAGGGGGATGCCCTGAAAGGTTGCATGTTTTTTTTCCTACAAGTGTTAATGACACTAGCAGATGCCAGTATCTCTTGCCGTTTAAAAGATGGGACACTTGATCATAGAGGTCACAGAAATGTGGGGGTAGCAAGGATGTTAATTATCCATTCCCTTCTGCCAGGGCAGAGTAAGTATAAGCAGGGTACATCTACATGAGATGGTTACTGCAAAGTTGCCTAGTTAGCTCAACAGTAAAGCATCGTGTCTACATGAGGGGTGCTATTAGGCCAGAGTAAACTAATTGATTCCACTGTAGGATAGTACTGCCCAATGCAAGTACTGTTCTGCAGCAGTTTTCTCCACCGCAGTGCACATGTAGACAGTGACCGGGGCTGGCTGGAGCATGTGTGCTAGAGTGTGGGACACCCTTGTGCCCCAGCCAGCCCCTCCAAAGTGCATTGAGCTGGGGTGGAGCAGCAGGCTGACAGGCTGATGGGCATGTGTATATGCTGTGCCCAGGAGCAATGAACTCTGATGTGCACCAGAGTTTATTGCATGCAATTAATTTCATGTGTAGATGCACCCCCAGACTATCACTGAGAGAGGTTTTTAACCACGTCTGAAAAACCTCCAGTGAAATAGGTTGCACAAACTTAAGTGCTTAATGATTTTTTCTTTTTTGGGGGTAGAAAGTTTTTCCCTGTATGTCACCTAAATCTTCCTTGCTGCATATTAAGTTAATTTCTTCTTGTCCTTCTAAGTGCGCATAGAGAACAATCAATTGTAGTCCACTTTGTAGCAGGCTTTTATATACTGTGAGACCTCTATATCCTGTTCTCGTTCTTCATTTTTCTAAACTAAATAAATTCAGTTCTTTTCTTCCTTGTAGGAAAACTTCTAACCTGTTTGACTGAGGAGCATTAAGAAAAAACCAAAACAAATCCCAACACCTCTGGATTCTGATATTAAATATTCTTAGAGCAGTGGCGCTTAAACTTTTGGCCCTGTGGGCCAGATTGAGCCCCATGTGTCAGCATCAGGCCCCATGATGTCTGTTCAGTCCTGCATGCCTGGATAGGGCCCTGTGCAGCCTCAGCTGACCCTCATGTGCCTAGTGCCCCACACTGCTCTTGCCTTCTGGGTTCAGGACCCTGGTGCCCAGTGCTGCCCTACATGCTCAATCTATCATGCAGGGCCCAGAAATTTAGCAGCCTGGGAGCAGCGGCACCACTTCCCTGCCCCAAAATTTTTGGACCTGTGGGGAGCGCCATGGGCCAGATGATATGGCACTCAGGGATGAGCACCCTCGTTTTAGAATTTAGTGAAAGCTTACTGTGTTTAAACTGTTCATCCCCTCTGTCCCCTAAAACCCTTGTCTAGGCTCGGAAGTTTCCTGCCCCAGAACACCTTCAAGTGGTGGAGAGAATACATTGCCAAATAGGGTATTTAAAGGAAAAATAAAACTTGCCTGCAAATCTCAGGTTTCATTTTGATTATTTACCTATCAAGATGCTGAGCTTTGGGGCTATTGATATGTTTCTGAATAACAGGTGCAGTTTTAGAGCTATATTTGTATTATATTCATGTTTGTCTCAGGCTAATGGTGTGAGTTGTGTTTTAAAGGAATATTGCTCGACACAAACACACTTGAAGAGAGAAAAATGCTGCAAATTTTTAGTGGGTTATTTAGCAAGATTTCGAAAGTGACAAATAATTCTTTTTGTCGTCTTCTCTAGGTACTCACTAACTGGAGGAAGCAGTTCATCCCACTGAAATTTGGGTTTTTTTGAGTTTTTCTAAGACAACAGTGAGCCTGTCATGTCTGCATTGAAGAAGTGCTCTCTAATTTTGACCTACCCAAGTTAGTGGAGTGTTCTTCAGTGAATGGACCTTCTTGAATGTGCAACAACAAAAAGTCTCTCAGATAGTGTTGCTTTTCAGCTCCTTAAAGCTATAGTTTTTTAATTATATAATGCACATACTCCAGGGAGGTGTCTTTTGTTTTGTAAAATCTGAAATGTATATTAAGGTTTGTGATAAGGAAACTGAAGATATTGAGAAATCTCAGGTATCTTGCTTTAAGTGAACTCCTCTGGGAGATAGAAAAATGCTCTGTTGGATTTGTGTACAGATTTGTATATAGTGTTGCTTTTTTACTGAAACCCTTTCAACGTGCATAAGGAATCACTGTGTACAAAATGGCCAAATGCTTCTGTAGATAATGCTAGTGGGGTAAATATTTGACAGGCCATAACTGATTATCGCCTTGCCTTTATTACATGTACATTTTGAATTATGTGATAAGTGATTTTGGTTGATTTTGTATTTTGAAGGATTTGCCATTGAAAGATCGTTAATGCCGTATTATGAAATCTATCTGTACCTCAGCAGATGCAAAATTTCTTCCTGTCTGTCCTAACAAGTCTAAAGGTGATGTCCTGACTATGGTACTACTTTAGATTGTTTTAAATTTAGCACCTCTTTTCTCATGAAGCTTTAAATTATTGTTTTTATTTTTCCTACAGGATGAATGCTTTTATATTTTCAGTTTTAAATTGTGCCAATGCAAATTGAACCATATGTATTGTTCAACTTTAGTATATACTTGTGGAGCTTGTAGTGGAATCTAAATACCATATTTTCCATCGCAGTATGTTTGAATGCTCACACAAATAAATTTTATAACCTGCATTTATTTTGAAACATCTCTTTAAAATCTTGGCTTTGGGAGAGTGGCAAATGGTTTCCTAAAAGATATGGTTATTTTTATTATAAAATGAAATAGTCTTGGAAAATAAAAGAAAAAAAACCCTGCAAATTTATCAATGAAAAGAGAGCACAATCCTTACAGCATAAATCTATGCAATTAATATTGAAATTAGTAGGGGTTACTGATTTCAGGATTGAGCCTTATGTACTATGCGCACTATCCCATAACCAGTCTCCCTAAAGAAAAATACTTGAATTTTGATGAAGATTCTAAGCTAAAATCTGCAGCATTATAGTGGTAATTTCTAAATTAGTTTAAGTTTTTCAGTTTCGTTCAATGTAGTACTGTATGTATGTATTTAGTTGAGTGGCATTTCTTAATGGTGATGTGGTTTCTTATAGTCTATTCTACGAGGACAGAAATAAGTATTTTGTTTCCAGGATGGGCAGGGGAGGTAATATTTCTGTTTTAATTCAGAAATTTATAATATTCCATGTCAGGTGTGTGTGGTATAGTTGCTGTCAGATGTCTTATCTCTTCCCAGATTCACTTTAGAACTTGGAAGAATGAATTGTATAAATGAAAGAATTAAAGTATATAACCTAGGCTGGCAGGTGCAGTGTGTCTGTAGTAAAGTTGTATCAAAGTGATAAATAGGCTAGGCTTTATTTAAAAATAAAAGCACTTCTTTTTTCTTTTTTCTAAGCATAACTTTTTATTTACTTTTATTTTTTTTTAGAGGCTCAAAGACAGTAGTTTAAGGAGATTAAGTTCAACTCTTGCTGTTACATATCTCCAATTAGTATCTGAATCTTGGTGTAGTACAATAAGGAATTTACCTTTTAAATGCAGATGCAATGAAGCATTCTGCCATTTTATATATAGTGGAGGTTCTGCAGTATATGGAAATGGACTGAGGTCTTTGTAACTGAAGTTGACATGGAACCACTAAAACCTTCCCACTGTCATCTCTTAACGTAAGAAAGTCTTAACAAGTAAAATGAGGTAGCTGGGGGGGAAAAGCCTCTCCTCTTTTGACATGTGATGAGAGAGTCTATTGATGAAACAGTTTCATGTTAAAAGTTCTAAAGCAGAAACCTGTCAGAAAATTGTGCCATGTTTTGAAGGTGTATAGTTATTGATCAGTCCTTCAAAAAGTTGTACCTTTCCATTCTGAAAAAAATTAAGTTTGTTTTTTTTTTTAAAGGCCAGTTGGCTGAAAGCAAAAGGACTTGAATTCATTTATGGAATAGATAAGTATATTTTTATACGCAATACAAAGCTAATGCAGGAGAACCTTAAAAGCCATGATTCATACTTCCTTTGAATGTAGAAATCATTTGCTAGAGAAAAATGTTGGTGTTTAGAAATAAAATTTGTACCAGTAATAGTAAATATTTTTCATTTAGGGTAAGTTCGGTTTCAGTTGTTCTGAGCCTAACAAACAACACAATTTTAGTAATGCTTTCCGAATTTATTTTCAGCTTAAGAAAAACAATGTTAAAATGTTGTACTTTGTGTAAGAATTTCTGGTGTAGGTAATGCAGCTCTGTTTAAGAATCTCTTGAGTTCAATAAGAGTTTATTCCTGAAATTCCTTAGTAATGAGTTACCTTTTGCTCATAAAATCTTTTAAATAGAACTGCTCCCTTGTCAGGGGTTGTGAAGTTAGGCACTTAATAAAGTATAAAAACATTAACCAGACAAAAAAGCTTTCAACATTGAAAGATTTCGTCACTTTTGGCTCAGGTAGACATTATTTTTAGTTAGAAACAATTATTTCCTGTGAAGTTGCACTGTTGTAGTTTAGTAAAGTATAGTGGCATTAGTATCTTGCAAATTGCCTCTGGTGAATAAAGAAGCTCCCCTCCCTCCCATGTTATCAAGTATAATTTTGCTTCTTTGTAGCCCCAACATGTTTTTGTGAAAGGTCCTGAGTTGTAGTTGTAAAATCCCTGGTTAAGTTTTGTGATTTTTTTTTTTTATGTAGGTTTTTTTTTTCTTTTTTGTAAACACAATTCTGGTGTCAATTTGTAATACTTTTATATTTCATTCCTTAAGAAATACTGCTAACGTGTTTCAGCTATGAAAATGTCGAAGTTGGGAGATTATCCGGAAGTGTTTACAAGCACAAGTATAATGCTATTATTACTAAAGATCTCAGAAATAAATTATTTTTGTAATGCAGGGAGGTGGGGAAAACCTAAAATGTAGCACAAAGTGTGGGGGGAAGAGTTTTTCTGTCTTAATAAAATTCTAAGTGTATGCTGCATGTATGCTATTGCCCTGGGCTTATGCAGTAGTTCCATTGTACATGATTGGGTTTTTGCCCTCCTTCAGCATGAATTGACAAGTTCTGCTTACAGAGGACTACTAAAGGGTACAGTATTGTTTTCTGTAACATAATTGAATAATTATACCCCTGTATCTGAACTTTGCTTTTGTCATTCTACATCAAGGCATTGAACCCCGTGTATACTATATGACATAGAAATAAAGGAGGTGAAATTTGATGCTCTTTTGACATCTGTGTGGTTAGTAAAAAGAGATTTAGATATGTGATTAGTAACAAGGGATTTATATATGTGTTTATGAAAAATGTCTGGGCCTGTAGTGACCAGTCTTAGATAATGGTAAATAGAAAATGTAAACAAGAGGGATTTTCTCATGCAAAGAAGCATGTGTATATTCAATCGGATTTTTAAACATACTGAAACACTACCACTCATTTCAGTAATTACTTTATGATAAAACTAGGTTGTTAAGCATACATTTTATTGTGTAGAACTGAACGATTTTACTTGTTATAACTCAGCGAGTATGATGGAGAATTTTTGGGTTCTGTGGGTTAGTCTACACATAGTGATCCCAAATTAACAGAAGCTGTGATGTTGCCCTTTTTTAGGCAGAGGTGCAGCCATATGCGAGTATCTGTGAAGGTTTAAATAGGAATGGCTTTTTCCCCCCAGGGCAAGTTAAGTCAAACTAAAGTATACAATTGGTGTGTACTTGAATTGGTACAGCAAATTTGGCTGTATGCCAGGCTTTAATGGTATTTGTTTGAGTAGCTACATCCAAATACTTATACTCATAAAAAAAACTCTAATCTGGACACTGCTTGTACAGCTACCATTTTGCAAGTCCTTTCTTGTGTAGCAATTATGTCTGCATTGAGGATTGTATGGCATTACATTGGTACGAATTGGTGCTTTCTTTTGAACTTTTAAAGTTTTGTTCCCCCCCCCCCAGAAGAAGGTTGGTGTAAGGGGTTGGCTTGTTAGAAGATCAAAGTGAAGCTGCTAATATATTTCATATGCTTGCAATACTTTTCTAGTTTTCTCTTGAGTCTCCTCTGTAATTGTAGGCCTGTTGCCTGTATTTAGCCTTTGAAGACAGTGTTTCTTGTGACAGTTTTGTGTACAATCGGTGAACTAATACAGTTCATTCAGTGGTTTGTTCCTGATTTTGTTTTGGTGTTTCCAAAACAAAAGAGCTTAGAGCTTTCTTGCTTTCCTGAATGCCAGACTGTTGCTGACAAGTGACGTCCTCTCTGGTTCACTAAATATAAAATGTTCTCACCATTGGCTGACAAAGTGGGGTAGTGTGGTTTATCTGTGTATGCTTTAAAAAAAAAAGCCTCCTTCCTTGCCTGGTACATGGTCTATATTTTTAAGTTCAGGTATCTTAAAGTGAAAGGAGGGTAGAAATGAATTATTTCCACTACAGCTTTCCAATAACCAGTAAGTTTGTTTTATCCCTACCATTTTGTAAGATATTTGACTTTGAAAATCCTATCATCCTTTTCCCTGATTTGGCTACCAACACCTTGTTTTAAGTGACTGCCACCTTGAAAGCTGCATCTGACTTGTTTTTAGCAGCAACACTTAGTGGCTCAATTTATGCCTTTGGTAAGGAGGTAAGTCTGCCAAAACCTGTTCTGTATATGTTGTTTAATAATTTAATATAATGTAAAATATTTACTAATGTTTCAGCTGCCATAGCCTTTTTGTGATACTGGTTGAACCTAAAGAAAGAGAGAACTGGAAAAACAGGGCCAGTTGTTTTATTCTTACCTCTAGTGATATCAGTTTTGCTGCATATTTGAATAAGTTTCAAGCTGGTAAAATGGAAATGTAGAAATCGCACTGTGCACACCTACATATTTATTGATGTGCAGTAGTTACTGGACATTTAGTTTAGTACTTTCTTAATGAAGTACTAACTAAATGCACAGTAGCTTTGGCTGCTGCGCAGTAGTGCTGGCACACTGTTTTTTGTGGTGTTTACTATACTGTAACCTAATAACACTGCACAGTAGTGTATTAGTACGGTTTTTGATGGGTGCGCTAATGCACAGTATTATTAGGCTACTGCGCAGTAAGTGCCTTGTGTAGACATGGCCAATGACAAGAATACTAATTTTTAAACTTCTGTCATATATATATATGTGTGTGTATGTGTGTATAAGGAAACTAGGAAAACATTAGGCAGATCTGTATTGTGATGAAAAGTGATATGATATCTTAGCTACAGAGGCTGAGGGATAAAGCATTTTCTCTGAGTTGTCTTTCATTAAGTTCTAATTAGGTCCTTATTAAGGACCTCACTAAAAACTGAAGTACTTCCAGAAAGACTTAAAAGAACAGAAGTTTTGAACAACATGGGAAATATGAAATTTCACATAACTGGCCAGAATAAATTAATGCACATTAACAGAAATAATATAAACAAATGGGATATCTATTTATTTTTACTCCTGTAGAATAAAAAAATTGTAGTTGTTGCTGATATGGTTTAATCTGTAGCTTAGAGGCAAGTTTTGATGACTCAGTACCCAGTATTTTTTTAAATAAATGTGTGATACCAATAAAAATAAAAATGAAATATAATGCTGACAGGAGCAGTACAGTTTAGAAGTATTACCTTGTGGTAAGAGCTTTGAGAGATTAAAAAAATGACTAGTTTGGCAAATTTCTTTAAGGGTGTAAGACCTGTTAGGCCTTAAACTATCCACAGTTGAAAACCAATAAAAGAGAAATTCCACCTCAAAATTTCTACTGGGCATCATTTGATACTTGATGTCTGTAAATGTGAATGGCTGCATATTGTTAGCATGACTCTTTTCCACTGTATTGTCTGTGGTCCCTGGCAGATGTTACCCTTGAGATGCAGTTAACTAGTTAATCATGTCTTAAGTGGTAGCCTAGCCACGAATCCAAGCTATTAATGGAATGATAAAATAGGGAATAAGCCACAAAATTATTATACAAGCATATGTAATGTAATTCTGTGGTTGGTTCCCCTCATGGCTTAAATTGAATGAATGTGTGGCTGATATGCTTCAGTGGCTGGGAGTACTAGTCAGCTGATCAGTGCTTCCAGCCTTGGGAGTATGCAGGAGCCTCTTAAGACTGAGAGCACTGATCAGTGGACTGACACTGAGCCTATGGGCACACTGGCTATCCAGCATCATGATCTTGGGCTCTCCCTGCATTAGAAATAAGATGTTATTGGCTTCTGATCTCTGATCCACAATCGCCTCCTGCCATATATCTGTGGCATGTCCCAAGGCATGACTGTTGAGATTGTGGAGCAGATCTCCCTGAATGTCTGCCAGCAGCACTAGAGTGAACAGTTTTCTATCTCTGAGTCAGCTTGAATCTAACCTCTGTGATGCTGTATAAAACTAATCCTTTTGCTCTTGTTTGCCAGGTTTGTCTAGTCTGCTTTTAGTGATACTAAATTTTGTTTCTGCATTTGCCTCGAGAAACTGGTGATTTTTTATATTTGAAAATAAAATGTTTAGAGAATTAATTCATATACTTTACTTTGCCTTATCCCATAATAAACAGTGAAGAGAATGTTTTAAAGTGCAAATTTTAAAAGGAGAAAGTAACTGTAGAATGTTGGGCCTCCAGGGTAAGTACAGACGGTCAAAAAGCCTGAGGCTGAATCAGTTCAGTCTTTGCAGGTTAGTCTAAACTGCACAGATTCAATTGAAAAAAGTGAACAGACATTTACCTTTGATTCAGGAAGTGCAGCCACATCCCTGAAGTGGCTCAGGCCAGAAGCCAGGGATGCTAGAGCACAGCTCTCTAGCTGAGTGTTCACTTCCTCTTCCTGCTGGCCCTGAGGTCTCTGGGACTTGCAGTCCAGAATTACAGCAGCAGGACTCTACAGGGTTGCTCATCACTTCCTCTTTGTGCTTCCAGGTGCCTTTGGGATTCATAGTTCACAGTTGCAGCCAGCAGTACGTTTGAGCGGGGAAAGGGGTGTTTAGCAAACCCAGGCCCCAGGCAGGGTTTGCTTGGGGAGGACAGTCCTCCCCTGTAAACTGGGCTACATCCCCAGCCAGGCTTGCCCCTCCCCATCCTCTCATCAGCCAGTCCTCACTGCTGCAGCTACAGAGCAGTGGGGTGGGGCCAGCCTTGGTCTCTGGAGCAGACAGCTCAGCCCAGGGCCGTAAAGCTCACTGGGGGACTCTGATTTAACTTGAACCAGGAAGGGGTCTTGGGCAGACATTGTGTAAACTGGCTTGACCCAAATCAGTTAAGATTGATTAACTTATTTTGCTGGGATCCTATGAACCCAGCTGACTTCCTGCCCTTTGGGCAGGGGGCTGGACTCGATGATCTTCCGAGGTCCCTTCCAGCCCTAATGTCTATGAAATCTATGAAATACTACAGTCAGCCAAGTTTATCTTGAACCAGTTTCAGCCATTTTGAAATAGGTTTATGTGCACTGAACATCTGTTCTGTTACAGGTTTAAACCAGTTTCTGATCACTTGAACTGATTTATGTGTAACTTCTGGCCCTAGCCCCTGAGAACTCTGGACATTAAGGTAGTAAGTAGCTCACAGTTAAAGGATTTGAACTAAGAAAATAAAGGGATTCAACATAGTGACACTGTCTTCAGATGGAAAATGACGTGTGGTGGAAAGTGGAATATTTTTTAAAAGAAGCAGTAGGAAACCTACTTGCTATGTTTTCCCCCAATGCACAGTCAGTTATTTACTTTTTCATGCCTCTCTAAACCTTTGTTCATTTAAAATTAATTTTGGTGCAGTGGAGTAGCTTTATGCATTCCTTAGTGTGTTGGTATTTTGGTGCGTTGGAGTTGCTTTACAGATTCCTTTGTTGTGGGTCTGTAGTAAAGTCTTAGAAAAGGCCAGTCAGTATATATCACTAGTATTTAATGCTCCAAAGCTCATCACCATGGGTGCCTATACATGAGCGTGGAGGCCTGCAGTGTAAAGTAGTGATTATAGTACACTGGAGCAGACTTTATTAATCAAGTTTGCTGGAGTGTGGCGATTATTGTGCTGCACCAGCCTCCCATATCTTGTGTATCAGCATCCCCACCCTTAAAAATGGTGGCGGGGGTGTTTGTGGAATAAACTTTAGTTCAAATGCCCCTACCATTTTTAAGCCTGGGGATGCTGATGCATGACATGCTGCAGCACTTTAATTAGAGTAGCTCTCAGAGGACCCCCAGAGAACATGTAAAAGTGCCTGTTGTTTTTCTGAAGCTGTAGTCTGTTTAACTTTTTCTTGCAACTTATTCTCCTAAAAGTTTGTTCTTTAAATTTTTGTGAGTGAAGAGAGAAGGAAACCTTCAGAGTTGTGAATAAACTTTTCATACATTTTGTACATTGATTCTGGAATGGTGCTTCATACTCAGCTCAAAGCTTTATTTTACTCAGGAGTAACGGAACCAAGGAAAGAGCAGATGGTGCTCAAGATCCAGATAATGGCTCCCCCTCTGTGTTCCCCCCACTCCCAGACTTTGATTATGGAGTCCTACAGATTACAAGCCCATTGCCTCAATTTATGTATCTGAAGTAGGGAACACTTTTTTTCTGGGATAATAGGGTCTAATTTGAGTTAATTGCCATTCAAGCTGTTTGTGTAAAGGACCGTCTCAGCACCAAAGCCCCAGGACAGACCCCCAGCATCTGTTTTTAGCCTTAAGTAGTAAACAATCAAAATCTGGGGCAAAAGAGGAGTTGTGCAGCCCTTTTTATACATGTACTCCTTCCAAACTGCATTGCTGCTCAGTTGCCAGGGAGAACCCACAGCATGACAGGTTTATCTCTGGAATAACTGGAAAATAACTTGAATGAGCCATTATTAATTTACAGAGGGTACACAGTATTGTCCTGGGAAAAAGTGTTAGCATATTTTATCTTGACTATTTCACAGGTACTTCAAATGGGAGAATGAACTGGAACATCTGTGGAATCCCAGAAGAAAAGGGGTTCTCTGGGTGTAAACAGACTACATTTCTCCTACAGTGAGCATTAATAGCATAAGACATTCCCCCACAGGGTAGATAAAAATCCTTAATACGCTTCTAAAAATGTATGAGTTTATAACATAGGAGGAAAGTAAAATAAATGTTTTATACTTGCATGAAATCTGAAGTTGTTCTAACTTGGGGGGTATTCACTCAGCTGGCCAGATGAGTGGTACAAGGTTGTTCCTGTGGATCAGATCCTTCCTTCCACATACTGAATCTAGCACAGTTGGTGCCTGCTCCAGCTAGCCTAAGATGTGTGCTGCATGTGACAACCAGTCTGGGATGCACATTGTACCTATTCCAGGCAGTCTACATGGTGCCCTCCATGGACCAGCCAGGGTGGGTACTGTCTTTAGACAGTCTGGAGTGAGTATCATGTGCAGCACCCATCCTGGACCAGCTAGAACAGGGTTTGTGGGCCTTATGTGCAGGCCATACCATGGACAGCATGTGGTTCAACTCCAAACCATAGGGCAGCATTGCTGACCAAATGATGGGGCTCTGTGGCCTACATCTTTGACACCCTGTGCTAGCTAATGGTCTATATTATTAGTTAAAGAAATGTGTGTTGAAAAAAAGACTAATTCAGAATGCTTCTAACATTGTGAGTCTGTGGTGCTTTCTCGCTTGAACTAAGTTGACAGGCAAATAGTTGCAAAATACATAGCAAAAGTTAATACCAGTTTCTGAATATAGAGCTTGCAGAAGCCAAAGCAGATAAGCTTCAATTTCACTGCTTTTCTATCAGTGCATCTCATCTGAGGCTATTGGAACTTCAGTGCTTATGAAAATCCCACATTCTGTGTACAAGAGAGATACCCATAGGAGATTAAAGTTAGTCTCTCCTGTTTTTGAAAGCATTCTTGCATACACTTCACTGAAAGGCCAAATGGATTTTTCACTAGTAACACCAAGGCAGTTGGGGACTTCAGGAGCACCTGAATTTGCTAACCTTCTAAGGAAGAAAGACAAATGACAGCGTTTTATCATCTTGAAACTGAAGTATGCTTGATTGCATTGTGAGGTATTTTATTCCCTTTTGTTGTGAGAAATGCTAAACCATTTTATACATTGTGTAAGGGCATGTGATTAACAAATCCAGTAGCTAGACATTTAAAAATTGATGGTAGAATAATTTCTTCCCCCTCCCCTTTTCTTTGCGGTTCCCATATTTATATCCAGGCCTCTGTTGGCTTCATGATGGTAGTATTCCCCAAAAGGACCTCTGTAATCATGATAAATCTGTGTTTAGCTGGTTGAGTTTGTGTTTATATTTTCTGTATAATATAAATTTTCAGTAAGAAATGTATCTAAAAACAGCAAGGAAAAGCATCTGATCTGACTTAGTCTTCTAATTGGACCAGTAGATGATCCAAGAAAATGCCATTAGATAAAATATATAGATGAATATGCTAGGTGGAATAAATGCCTCAGACAGTGATTACATCCTGTTCTCTACATGTAAGTTAAAGTCCATAATTTTCTGAAATAGAAATAGTACCACTTTAGAGGAACTAACCTTCAGATAGTTTGCAGACCACTACAAATTGTTCAATACAAAATGAAACGTATAGGATACATGGATCATGAAAGTCTAGGGTAGAGCAGTACCATCGGTTTATAGTGTTTGAGTCCACTTTATCTACTAAAACACTCTACAACTTAATCACGAGTAGCTGTGGCTCATACAGCTTTTGTTAAGTTTGTAAAAACAAACAGCGGAATACCACCACAGCTTTTAATTTCTCCTTGTATACACCATTCACAGTACATTAATAGCCCAAATAATATTGCACTGGGTTATTTCTCATCTTGCAAGTAGTATTCACTCTTCAAAACCAACAAATGAACAATTTGGTCAACTGGCACCAAGGAAAAGGTTAAATACAAGTCTTACACAGTTTTATACCACATGAATTTGTAACCCTAAAATGACATGAGATTGGTGAGCCATGAACTGTTTTTGTTAAAGATAGAAAATTGGTATTTCCTTGATTATATGTAGAAAGATTGAAAAATGGCATCTGAAAATTACCTCATTACTGTCAGACTGCCTACTGTGCATATATTTATAGTCTACACTGGAAATCCATACATTTAAAAATCCAGCAGTTTACAGTTTAGCATGGTAAAAAATCTTTTTACTAAAAGAGGAGAAACAGGATTTGCCTCATTAGAGAAAATTTTCAGATTGTGAAATTACAAATTAGTTTGTGTCTTTTTCAGGTGCAACCTTTTGAGGCAAGAAAATTTCTTTTGGCACTCTAATAAGGACAATGTTTTAATACTGGCACAAGCTAGAAACAGCACACAGAATGACAAAATACAGGACAGGAAACTAACTGCTGCCACTGGGCTGATGGAGAAACTTAAGTTTAAACAGTTGCTGAGGGGATCATGAAGGTTGCTGTAAAACCATTTTTTGCTTTTAAACAAATGTAAGTTTTTACTAAAGTTAAGGGAGAGAATAAATTCAGATGTCCTCTAGAAAAGCAGCAGCTCGTGGGAACAATCAGTGTGGTGAGTGTTTAGCTGTCAATACACATGAGACTCTTTATGACTTAAAACACGAGTGCGTGAGGCAGAGCTGGTGGCACTTCGGATCACCTCCATCCACCTGTTTAGGGAAGATAAAGGCAAAATAAAATAAATAGCCAAGGAAGGCTTCCTTAAAAAATGCACTCTGAATGCATGCCATTAAGCTACAGTACATTATACATTTTTATTTTTATGGTCCACAGGAAGGTCTTGCCAATTAACACAAGTGGCTCCTGGCTTTATTTCTCATTTCCATCTTAAACAGATGAGGTTGGTTTTTTAAGAATCGGTAAGTTTCTCTGACCTCAGAAGTTCAACAGAAATAACAAAGAGCTTTTATTGTTAATGAACTAATTAAATATAAAGAAAAAAAAGAAAAGATTATTACCTAGTTTATACAAATTCATTTGAAATTTGGGGGATTAATTAGCAAGTAGGTGTTTTCACCTTTTTTTCTTTCATTTACAACCATTTAGTGAAATGCACAGATTATGTAATGTACACAATAAGGAGGCAGGACATTCCAACATGATGATAGTGTTCATAGGGGTGGGAGACTTGCCTTATCTTACTCCCAAATTGGGTAAGATACCCCCAACTAATTACTAAGTTTTGGGGGTAAATAATTGCTTTTGCTTACAATGTGTATGGTAGTTTCAGATATTTAACTTATTTCTGCCTCCAGTAGGTATATCATGTTATGTTTGCAGGACTGTACTGAATATGATGTTGTGTCCTTTTCTTAATCATCCTGAATGGAGTTTACTGCATTAATACACTGATTTTAGTTGACTGTTTTGATCCCTATCATCATGGCAAAGTCCTGGCACAAAGCCACCCTTTTTCTTTTAGCAGAAATCCATCCTGCAGAAAAACTACATACCTTTCAAATGTGTATTCACTTTCAGCCCTGAAGTAGTACACATGGGATTTGAAGTGTAGCTTAAAGACATAATCTTTGTGAATGTTCTCCGATTCAGAAGGCATGGTAAGTGAATACCCCAATAAGGGAAGGCAGGCTAAAGGATGATTGTCCTAAAACGGTTAAAAATGCTGTGAGATGAAGCCACAAATTTTGTAAACATGCATTTAAATACTTTACCCACATCTCCATGCCTGCAGGGAAAAAATGGAGTTTTTTTTATCTGCAGGTAATAATTCACAGCTCTTCCTGTAAGCACCAAACAACTCCTCCTTACTGTTACTAGTAGAGATCAAGATCTTCATAGTAAAAGGAACCTGAAGCTTTTGTGGTTTTGTTAGTGATCATTGTTAGTCATGTTTTATACTTCATATCCACAAAGCATGTTATAAAGAGAAAAGAAAACTTCAGCTCCTTTAGTGAGATTACTTTGGAATTCTTGTCTATATGACATTTCTCCCTTGGAGTTGTAAGTTGGCTTTAGTAAAATATCCTAGGCTCCTGTAATGAAGATTTTAATATATACAGTATTTTACAATTATGTTCCATTGTGCACCACTGTTCTCTTCCTTAACCTCTGTCCTTCCCCCTTCAAGTTACTTGGCATTCGTTGCCAAATGTAGATCTAAATATATACGTACAAAATAAACATCTTAAGCTCTTTTGGGGATTGGAATTTTTTTAGGGCACATACACTTAGAAACGTACAAACCAGTCAGGAGAATATGACTAACAGTTCAATAGGAACACCATTTGGCCTTAAGTTGTCAGATGAGTGTGAAGTAAACTATACTGCATATATTAATACTGGGAAATATTGGCCAACTTCATAGGTGGCATTACCAATCTTGCCTATGATGGCCCTTTAGAACATCTGGTTTTCCTTTCTGATGACACTAAGAACAGAACGTTGGTGAACAGAGAAGCCCCTGGCCTCTTCTCATACACAGTACATAGCTGTAAAAACCTGTGCACTTTTCTTTACCTGATGCGATTTGTAGAAGAACATACAGAAGTTGGTGAATACAACCCAGAGCTTCTGCCACCCGTTGCTGTTCTTGAATTTTCTCAAAAGGTTTCCAGAGAGCTGATTCTGAAATTGAGAGAATGATCAAAATGACTTAGTGGAATGTGCATAAGCTAACTGAGCAAGCTAATGGAAAGTAGCCAAGCCCCATGTAAAAAGAATGCTTACATTCTAGTTTAAATTAGTTTAATGTAGAAAGAACAAAAGAATAGGAAACTTTTAGAATCAGTGTCCTTCTCATTCTTTAAATGAGGCTTGCCTCTACTTTTATTTCTAAGAAAAAAAATGATCTGCTGTTACCTTGTTTTATGCAGAAACCTTTTCTGGGGGGTAGGAGAGCATAATGTATGTTCATCACTTCCAGTTACCTTTAAGCCAGTATACCAGCATTCTCTTAAATTAGCCAATTAATGGACTTTTTCTTCATTAATGCATTAAGCCTAGAGTATAAAGTAGTAATTATCTCTTTAACCTTTCCTTAAATCTTCACCTTTTTTTTATTTCCCCTTATTGGAAACGAGCTCTGAGAAATATCATACTTAAGCTGAAAACCTTATTTCACCTCTTTAGCTTTTATCTGCACTGCACAGATCTTAAACTAATAAAAAACTTGGCTTTTGTCAGCTTCTTAGGAGCCTGATTTTTTTTTGAGGAGGGTTGACCAATGGACTCCGCATTAGGCAATGGTGATTAGTGTATTTTTGTCCTTTGGAAGGCAGGAGGAGAAAGTCACTTGCTGAGGGTCATTTTACCATTCAAAGTTGTGCAAAGAACTGCATTGTCCTCAATGCTGAAAACAACTGCTGAATCTGCAGTAATGAACTCTTAATTCTACATGCAGAAAATGCAGTGAAGTATAAATTATATTAAGATAAAATATTCTTGATATTTGACTTATTTCAACAGTCAGTGTTGGGCTTAAAATTCAGTGTTAAATAATCCTAGTCTCTCTTTGTAGTTTGGATTGCTGTGTGCTCGGTCTAGATTACACACATGTATTCCTTGATTTTTAGGGGTTTTTTGTTACCTCATTACTCTGGAGAATATCATAAAAGGACAGGCTTTGCATTCGGTACCAGCAGACATATGAAATGGGAACAGGCCTCTGATCACTGATCAGTCCAGCAGGTAAGGAAGTACAGTCACTGACAGTGAAAGGATCTTCTACCAAAGGAACAACAGAGAGGGAGGAGAGACAAAGAAAATAAACAATAATGCTGAAATGAGCGCCACACACAGAACAATGTGATGTAACCTGCCAAGGATGGAACAGCTGTGGAACTGAAGATGTACATATATACTGTGGTATGTGCCTCTAGGTTGTTCAGCTTCCATTGCTTTACTGGGATCATGGGGAGGAGAAAGTAATCTAGGGTAGTGTTCGTCCTCAAATGCTAATTTTCTTTATTTTTATGCTAAAAGAAGGTTAGTATAGTAACTTTTTATTAAACTAGTTTTGAGAAATGGCCATATTTATACATTAAAGGGGGATGCCTATACTGTGGTCACAGAAGTAATGGATGTTGCACAGCACTGCAAAGTTAACTTTTCATTAACCAAGAAGCAGTGTTAAGTTACTACAGGGGTGGACCAGCCTGCAGCACAGATGCCACAAGTGGCATGGGTAGTCTCTGTGCATGGCACATAGCAAATTGGGGATGGGGCAGCCAGCACAGTGGCAGAGAGAAGAAAGCAAAGCATCAGGGCAGGCATAAAGCTGAATGAAAGCTGAGCAGCACATGGGAGAAAGGGATTGGAGTGATACTTGGGAAAGGTATGGGACTTATTTGTGGTGTGCCTGACAAAAATGTTGGCCCCCACTGAGTACTTGCTGAGCTCTGTGTTGCTGAAGTGACATTGCTATGGGTATATGAACTAGCTCATTTAATGGCATCTTGAGTGTCTCTACATGACATTTCAGTTCTGCAACCACAGTGTAGATGTGCCCCTGTAGATACGGGCAAAATTAACAAATACCTGGAAGCTACCATAAGTGTAAAATGCTAAAGGGTTTTCCCTACCCTCTGTTATATGGTCAACACTCTGTGGCATATCCTTAATATACAGTTACTGAAAACCCAAGGAAAGCAAGGTCACATGGATGAGATCAAAACCAAGCTTGTGAAGTTATACTCTAGGGGCATTTTCTAATTCAAGGACCTGACTCTCAAATTCTGACTTTGAAGACTCAGAAGTATTGAGATCACTGCTTATGGATACCTCCCATTCTTGTAAATTGAGAACTGGCTTAAGATAGCATTAAGATATAGAAAGTCCCTGCCCCTAATAAACATGATAGCTAAAGCGACCTAGAGGCATTTTCCAGTGAAATGTGTAGCCTAAGGGTGCCTTAAGGAAGCTAAACCAATTTAGAGTCTAATTAGATATTGCCTAACCCTTTTCTTATAGCACTATATGTTAATACTGAGGAAGTCAGAGCTCCTTACAATCTCTTTTGAAATATACTTTCCATTCTCAAGGAAGAACATCTAAACAGGAGCTAGACACAGAATTTCACACACTTCTTTAAAAACTCACTTAAAACTGGAAACAGGCTTATTTATATTTCAGCCATTATAAAAAAAGGAATAAGTTCTATATATCTAATACTGGGAATTTTTCTATCAAAATATTCATAGAATTGCTACTTTTATTTGAAATTGGTTTAGCTGCAATGCAGAAAATACAAGTGAAGAGTAAGGCAAATGAAACTAAACAGTGAACACACAATTTCCAGAAGAAAAAAGGCTGAAGTAAAGAAAGTGAATCAGTAGTACAGAAAGTCAAGACTCAGGCTGCAGTTGCCAGACAATAACCTTTAAGCCCTACTGTTGGCTCAATGCCTTAATATAAAGCAATGTTTAGAAGGGGGATTTTTTTGTTTTTATCTGGAAGTGCATTTAGACTTTCAAAATCAGTGAATGTTTCCTTTTAAAATACCAATTTTGTGAAAATAAATTACAGTTTAAAAAAAAGTTAAATTAATGAACAGTGCAGGCATAGGGGTGTTTTCAGTGTCATCTTTTGAGGGTAAAGGGGGCTCAGTGTACTTTGAGTTATGTCTGAAACCCTCAGAAAGAGAGGCATTGCATTTAATGCAATGTAGCCACCTAGCTGTAGGGCAAAAAGGAAATTGTCAATGAAGAAACCTCTGCAGCTGCAGCTCAAATTGTTCTGAGGCAGATACCTCCACAGCAATACTAAAGTCGATCATAGAAACACTGGTATTTCTGTGCCAGCAGACGTGCACCGTAGTGTTGCCACGGTGTGGTGACTGACGTTCCAGAGAGGTGCGGGATGCACTGAGATCGTCCTCTGATTCCTGGTCTACAGTAGTTTCATCAGGAGACTCTATGAAATGCAGGGAAAAAGCATCTTTCTTGCTCTATACAACATACATTATTGGCAAAGTTAAGCAAGGTTCAGCTCTGCTAAAAGGCATATGAAATCTGTGTAGCATTTGCAAAGGAACATTTTTACACAATCCAAGTGTTAGAGCATCCAACAGTCACTGAAGTATTTTAGTTTGGTTGTAAATCTGGGGGTGTGTTGCTCTGAGCTACAACTTCCTGAAGAAAGATGGGCACTGCTACAACTGGTTTGGAACATATGTTTTACAGTAACTTGAAAACATGGAAACATGTCTTTTAATAGGAAACAGAAGCACTTGATTTCAAGGAACATTCCTATGCCAATTAATTGCTTAATTTACTTTCACTAAGTAAGTCCTCCACTTTACCCTGTACTTACTGTTGCCTGGTGGGCTACTAGCCAGTAGTTCAGGTGCTGGACCATTGCTTTTTTCTGCCAGATCTATTGCCATCTGTATGTCTTCAGTCCACTTGTCCATTTCAGCCTGTGTGCTAAGGACAGAGATCAAAGTTTTATTTAGTTTAACTGAGGCTAGAAGCAACTTCAGAACTTAATCACAATTTAAGTTTGGCTTCTAAGCTATTGTCTTGTGTCTAAATAAGTAACTACTATTTGCTTTGGCTAAAAAAAAATCACAATCTGCACATATTATTTTAATTCACTTAGAGGGGGGTTATTCACGTTTTTAACCAGTCTATTGTACAAAATCATTCTGTACAAAGGTGCATTCTGTTGAGTGCTAATCAAAAGAAAATTCTGTCCAAATTGTGACTCTGCAGGTGACTTTTAATATATGGTTCCATGGCATTACCTTGCAGCAACAATGATGGATTGACGCTGACCTCGTAATGTCAGACAATGAGGAACTCCCCATTCTTCTTCACTCTCTTCTATCTAAGAGGCAAAAGTCCATATATTAGCAGAATGTATTAGGCATGCATTGAAGGAAGTAACTGATTACTGGATCCGATTACATGGATATGACTAGAAACTATAGCACAGGTTTATCAGTATGGAGGAAAGGAATAACCCCACAGACCTGTTCCTAAGTTGAGTAGAGAGAGAAAGGGAAAAGGTGGGCTGAGAGGCATGGAAAAGGCTACTGGAGAATTATGTTTCCTGCTACATCAGCATTAGAGCAAATACAGTCTTTTTTTGTTTAAAGTACAGTTTTTCTTCTTTCAGTTAGAACCCTGAAAACAGACACGGTTGAATTTCTGAAGAATATGTGCTGCATGTGTTCATCTGTGCTAGAGGAATACATTAGTGACAGGATTTCTGGAAATGGTAGACAAAACTTGGGATGTAATAGTAACACTAAGGAAACTGTAGTATGGTGTGCTCATGTTCTGCTCCAATGTCAGTAAAATCTAGACTTTCAGGATTAATGCAATCCCAAGGAGTGGCAGGAATTTAAAAACAAACCAAAAAGATGGCCACCTATAAGTTTATCAGGGGTGACCACCAGTATCTGGGGGAACGTTTGTTTACCAGAGCGCCCCAAGGGATGACGACTAGGTTGAACGGTCATAAACTACTACAAGACCGTTTCAGGCTGGACATAAGAATTTCTTTACTGTCCGAGCCTCCAAGGTCTGGAACAGCCTGCCACTGGAGGTGGTTCAAACGCCTATATTGAACACCTTCAAGAGCAAACTGGATGCTTATCTTGCTGGGATCCTATGACCCCAGCAGACTTCCTGCCCTTTGGGCAGGGGGCTGGACTCAATGATCTTCTGAGGTCCCTTCCAGCCCTAATGTCTATGAAAAAAAACCACCCCCTCTCTACAGTAGGTTTTGAAAGTACATTTAGAAAGAACAGTGCAAAGAGGACTGAGAAAATTAATGGAGGTAATATGCTGTGAAGCTGGCAGAAAATTCCTTAACCACTACTTTATGGTGAGATTCTACTGATTAGGCATAAGTGACTAGACTGTACTTTTCCTCATGGGTGTACAAGGGCTGAAAGACAAACAGGAGCCAAACGCGCCTACAGACTCTAGGACCCACTGGGCCTGGAATTTGCCTCTGGTTGGTTGGTGAGAGCAGTTTTTATCATGGACATACCATACTAAGAAACTGATGATGCCTGCTAATGCATCAGATCATAAAGCAACCTGCAGAAAGAGGTCCATCTCTACCAATGTGGGCTGCAAGTCAAAACATGACTCAAAATAAAAAGCTACATATCCCATTAATTCCCTGAGCCACTAACTTCCCACAGTAGTAGTGCACTTACTGTCATGCCATATAGTGGGAGCTGCCCATGGACTTTAAATTGATTTGATGCTGTCAGGCCTCTGCTTGTGTACAACAAAACATCATTAAACTGAAAAGCAAGAATGAACATATTGACTAACAAGTATAGTTAAAAAGCAAACATAGATAAGACAAGAGTCAAACAATATCAGAGAGCAGTTAGGTCCCTTGGAAGAAGCCTCTAATATGAACCTTGACTAACATCTGAATCCAAATACCAGCTCCCAGGCAATACTGCCAGCATCATGTTCCCAATATGGCCTTTCATTGCATGTGATCCTGAAGAACCTTCTTTTAAGTTCTCTGCTTTCTCTTCTGGGGGCCTCGGGCCTAGGGCTTGCTAGCTCCCAACTCCCCGAAGGCCCATAAACCATTGCACTGAACTGAGGAAGAATGTTTCTTGGCCTCACAGCATTGGGACAGTGTGCTTATTATCTTTACTCTGACAGAGCAGAGCAGAATGAACAATCAGTCCCTCTCACTGAAGACGGTGGACAGATCAGCCCAAAGGGCAGTTTTCCATTCAAGCCTGCTGTGGGCTCTTATTCTGGGGACTGAGGAGCTGGCTGGAAGAAGTACTCCTCTAGAACAGGGGTGTTGGGGGATGTTAAGTCCTACTATACTTAATAATTGTAACTTCCTATTTGGGACATTAACAATCAAGATGTGTGCCATGTGTGATTGTGGCATTGTTGCATGCTAGAGTGCAACTAGGGGAAGCTGAGTTACCTATAAAGTCTGCTTTAAAGGCTATATGCTCACCAAATTAACTAACTTAAACTATGTTTAAAAAAATGAAAACAATTTCTGTCATCTTCAGCCAAAGGGACAAGCTACAGCATAGGCCTTTGCATGTAGAAATAATTGTTATTCTTTACATTGATCAGCCACTAGAGGGAGACTTAACACACATTTTGCCAACAGGCTATATAACTGATAGAGATGAGTAGAATATTAAACTTTCTAATCCAGGCTCCAGAATGACAATCTTGTGCAGTGGTTAAAGATAGGATAGAAAAAAACCCTAATATGGCTCATTCAGTCTGAAAGGCAATGAGGCTGCCGGAGCAGTCAGACTAGAAACTTATGGCAGACTTCTGTTTTTCTGCTACATTGTAAGTTTTACTTGCACACCAAGATGCCCCATGTAGCTGTGCTTGTCCCTACCTTCCATGTGCAGATGCAATGCACTGTGGATTAGAGGAAATCTATTTATGATCTGTTGCTTAATCCCCCAAATTGTGGATAGCCAACCACCTCGACTAGGGACTCTGATGCTGAAATGACACCAGTTGAATTGCAGTGTCTACATTTTGTCCCCATATGCTAGTAGTATTTGTCCAGAACATGGAAGACCTATGAACCGCAGGGGGAGATTAGAACCCCATTCTCCATTTCACAAGACTGCATCCACATCATCAGGCTGGACTGTGAGCACCTTTCTGGCACAGAAATACCAGTCGTTAAAGAGCCTTGGGAGCAGGGGCCCAGAACCCAGGGTGTCTTTTCTTTAGGGCAGGATAGGACCTTCTTTTCTAGACCCTCAACTTGGGTTCCCTCACCTTTGCTATCCTTCTGTCCCTGTTATCTTCCTACTTTGTTGCCCACTCAGTTTGAGAAGAAATCTGATGTTCTGTTGGGGTATATGTCCTGAGGCTGAAGAGCCTAGTGCTTTTACCACTAGGCTGTTTAGAGAGGAGTAAGACTGTTAAGCTGTTGTCCCACCCCCATTTAACTGCTCACACCAAAAGTCTGAAGTTGCGTCCACCCAATGAAGTCGGGGGAAAATAAAATTCTGAGCAGATGCAGGAATAAATGGGTAGCCACAAGCCTCTAGTGAAACCAAAGATTTGTCTCTGGAAGTGTCCGAGCGCTACCCCTTGAAATAAACGGACAGGTTGTGTGGTCCCATTGAACTGGCTCATAGTTCTCATTCAAGTTGATGTGTGCTCTGTTGCATGCTTGACTGAAAAGGCAGCAAGACCAGTGCATTTTATTAGGCATTTCAGCTTTACTACATTAACTGGACTGGGACGAATATTTCTTGAAGACCCAAACCCAGAGGACAGGGGAAGCAGGTCTACTATTCAGGGGGGCCCAGATAGTCTTGTCTTGTAGAGCCAAAAAGAGGAAAAATAGTTGCCCTGAAAACACTGGAAGTGCTGGTGAGAGAGGGACTCACTGCTGTAACCTCAAAATGTAAAGGCAGGTACACACAGATGCCATTAACATGGAAAGGTGTCATCGGGATGGCACAGGACCAAAACTGGGAAATCATTAGAATGGTAGGAAATGAGGGTTGGAAAGGACCTGAGGAGGTCATCTAGTCCAACCGCTTGCTCAAAGCAGGACCGTACTCCAACTAGATCATCCCAGCCAAGGCTCTGTCTAGCTGGGTCTTAAAAACCTCCAGGGATGGAGATCTCACAACCTCTCTGGGTGCGTGCTTCTGCTAGCAAAAGTTCTGGCAGTGGACAGCAGCTGCCACTAAGCTGCTAGAGTTTTGTGTCCATTCACTTAATTCTGATGGCTCTGTGGAGGTCCACTGCAGCAACTCTGCCAGTGCTTCACTATCCTCCTTGTGAGGAAGTTTTTCCTAATTGTAACCTAAACTTCCCTTGCTGCAACTTGAGACTATAATGCCTGCATAGACCTGGCTCTAGACAGTGTATGTGCTAAAGCTGACAGGACAGCTTCCTTGAAGCTTTCCTGGACTTGCAAAAGGTTATTTTCTTCTTGTGGTGGGAGGAGTGGCTGCCATTCTACTTTTTGTTGCATGTGGCAAAATCACAGGGAGGCCAGGATACATTGCAAGTATCATCAAAATGAATAAATGATTTTGTTTTTATATGAGTTGCTTACAATGGTGGAAGAAGAAAGGGGTGGCTTTGGCTACAAGACTGATTTATTCTCAATAAGTAGCTCTGGGTCCTGTTATGAGATATATACTGTGTTCATTTAGAACAGATTATTTTAAAATGTGCAATTTATTCACAGTTCTAGTCTTCAATACCAACTGTTTTGGCTACTTACCAGGAAGAACATCCGCTGCTGTAAACCTTTTCCTGACAGCTTACTAAGACTGCCCAGTCTAATGAACTCCTGTAGAAACACACACAATAAAATGAGTACGTCATATACCCCTTTGCAAATATCTTGTTAAATGTCTTCAAGTATTTAGTCATGGTATTGACTCGGATCATGTTAATTACCAAGGCTTTGTCTACTACACATACTTGCTTCTACCAGCAAAAGTTCTGGCAGACAGCAGCTGCCAGCGAGCTGCTACAGTGTGTGCCCATTCACTTGTTTCTGATGGAGGTCCACTGCAGCATCTGTGCCAGAAGAGCATGAAATGCACCCACAGAAGGTACCAGAGTTGAAGAGAGTGCTGCAACCAGCATAAGGCACAGCAAGATCCACACATGCCTTCTGGCTGTGCAGTGGTGGCAGAAGGCATCTTTCACTTGGGAGAGATGGTGTAACTGCTGGCAAAAAAGTTCCACCCTAGAAAGTTGCAGTCTAGACTAGTCCCAAAGCTATTTTCATTCATTTTTCATCAAATACTTTCCTCAATGGCTTCTTTACAAGGTTCCTATTCAAAACTGCCCTTCTCTTCATAAATATTTAAGGTACTCAGTTACCTGCAGCAGTTTTATTCAATACCAAGGAATACATCATCAAAAGAAGAATCTTTTGCACCTAACACCAATTCCTCCAGACACCTCTTATCAGCTTTGGCTGTTAAGTGGCTGATTTAAAATGAACAGCCAGGTATGACAGAGGTATAGTGACTCTTTGCTGTACATGTAGAGTCAATAACCACAACAAAAGATGGGGCAAGATTTGACTGGCAATCTGAATTCACCAAGGTAAGCAGTACCACTCATTTTGTGTGACGTAATGCATTCATATAGCTCTAACTATTTTAAATTGTGCATGCTAGGAAAAAGAAAGCCCTCTTCACTAGAACTCAAGCTACCACAATGGGGTGTGGTTGGGGGGGGGTTAATTAGAGTGGCTCTTGGGAGCTGTAGTATCTGTGTAGTATCTGTACTGTAGTATGTAGTATAGATACCTGTAGTATCTCGTGTGTTCAGTGTCCCACATTTCAAAATGGTGGTGGGGTGCTATAACTAAAACTCATTCAACAAGCTTTAGTTAAAGTGCCCCTGCTTCCATTTTGAAACACGGGACGCTGAATATACGAGATGCTGCAGCACAACGATTAATTGAGTCTGCTCCAACACGTTCTAATCAGAATGTATTGGAGCACATGTAAAAGTGCCCTCAAAAGTCAATACCCATGTCACTTGGCTACATTGTGCATGCAAAGTAGCAGAACAGTCTGCAACATGGCAATAAACTAGCTAATGGAAGATTGCTCTGCCTAAGGAAACCTAGTTGACACAGGCTTTCTGGTATTAGTACATCCCTTCTGATGTTCAAGCATCAAGGGAGTATGGGGAAATTAAGGGAATATGACCAAAAGGTTCCTAAGCTATGATGATTCTTGTCTATCAGAATGGAAGCTACTGGCAGTCAGTAGCAAGTATGATTATTATTTAATATTTATAATGGACCTAAAGGATACAACCAGGCTAAGGTTCATTACACTAAGTGCTGCGCAGACACTAAAAATATCTCCTGTTAAGACAGCTCGACCCAGCCTGAGATCATGCTTTGCCATCACTAAATTAGAGTCTGTGATTCACAAATCAAGTGTCTGAGAAGTGCAGCACTGTATAGCCATTTCATAGACTACAACGAACAGCCACAGGCATTTGTGTTGCCCTACAGTATTAGGTTTTTAGTGCTAAGACTGAGCCCCAATCCAGGAATTAAGCATTTGAATTAACAGATTAGATGAAAGCTTGGAAGAAAGTAACTACTTGACCAAATCCCAGAGGGTAGGGTAGCACAGGAAGCTGTCCGGTTGAGGATGCAAAAGATCTCTCTTCATTGCCTGCCTCATGGCTTTGTCTTATTCAGTTGCAAGACAGTTCTGTATATAGACAGATGAAAACAGCAAAGTGGAACTGACGACTGCTCCATTTCAGGCTGCACAAGGAGTGGAATGTGTCAGGGACTTCCACAGAAAAGTAGAGATGAGCAGCAGAGTGTGCAGGACATTTGGAAGAAGGCAACCTGCTTCCTGTGAGATGTCAGCCATGAAACTGACTTATTCAGTGATATGCATAAAAGCAAGTACACTTTTTCAATGGAGACAAAGGTGCAACTCTAATTTTGTGCATAGGTAATACTGAGAAATACATGAACAGGAAAGCAGAGATAGAAGTGGGTACAGAACAGGAATATGAATAAACCAGGGACAGTAAAAAAAAAAAAGGGAATTAACTGCTCATGCTTTTATATTAACCTTGTTTATTTGAAAACATCTATGACACAATAGTGTCTCAAAAATGATCCTGTATTGCTACTTGTGGACTAAAGAGACTTCTGTGCTTAAGAAGAGAGCTCCCATTTCAGTGCTTGCCTATAAGGAAAAGATGAGTTTCTCCAGCACAAATGTCTTATTTTCCCCTCAAGCTAAATGTGTGCTTGAATTAGGGAATTTCAAAAAAATGCCAGCAACAAACAAGAGGAAACTTGCAATAGTTCAAGTGCAACTGCTGTGCCAAGCATCATGGTTTGGCTGTTTAAGCATTCCATTTCATGATTAAAATCTCTAGAAGTCACATCTGCATAGAAAATAGACCCTGTGACAATAAAGGGACTTTTCCCTTTTGAGCATAGCTTTCTATGGTGTCTAAGTTTTGCATTGGATTGACAGTCCTTGGGGAAGGAAAAAGATGCAAATTACATCTGGAACTACATAAGAAAATGCAAGACCACTAGGGTTAGCATCAGACTTGTGGTCCTTATCCAAATTGGTTCTTAAACAGAGTATTTCTAGAATCATATTTAAAGCAGTTCTAAAATGGTCTGAAGGTAGGGCATAGCAATTTTATAACTCACACAGAAGAAACAGATGTCTAGAACAGCGTTTCCCAACCTTTTTCATCACACGGCACACTTACATGGCCTCTCCCACCCCACTGCACACTGGCCAAATGCAGTTTGGGGGGGGGGGGGGCACAGTGTGGCAAGCGGCAAAAAGCCGGGGGGGGGGGGGGGGCAGGGGTGTGCATGAATGAACACAGAGTGTCTGGTGGCATGGTGCTTGAATCACTGGCTGAAGCCACGCTCCCCGTCTGGCTGGCTGGGGGCATGGTTCTAGCCCAAAGTGCCGCGGCACACCTGGACATGCCTGATGGTACACCAGTTCGGAAACGCTGGTCTAAAACATTATCTAGAGTTTGCTGATAAATTCAGAGCATGCACGAACGTGATACTGCCCATTAAATGTATATCACTTACCCTTCCTGGGATTACCAGATTATCAATGCCTATCAAATCTTTTTTCAGTTCATGCAGTTTCTGGAAGTTCTCCATCTTTATCATATTGCCATGGAGCTGAGCCACCATTTCAGAAACCTCAGCCAGAGCAGCTGGGTAAACAAAAAAAAATCTTTAAAAAGTTCTCATTAAGCTTATAAAATGGTATGCAATATTTATTATATCCATAGTATACAATTCCAGAATGGCACCCTCCCTCTAAGACTATATCATACATGTCTTGTCCAGAAAAACTCTAACTGGCTTAGGACTGCACAAAAACTCTGAAGGGTCTCTTACTGAGGATGGCAGCACTATAATAAAGGCAGTCTGTCATACCAGACAGGTGCCTCTTTTACCTTACTTCTGTCATTAAACAGTTTGGTTTTTTTTACCTAATGTTATTAAAGACTTTAAAACTATACTTCATAGTAGCAATCAGTTTTCAAGGAGAATCAAAACTTTGGGCCCTGATAAGACAACAAACATTTTAAAATAGTACCTGAGGGATCTAACTATCTGAGACGAATTTCCTTTTCCCATCATGGGAAGTGCACACTAGCTAGAATTCACCCTCCAGAAAGGGCTCAAGTACACTAAATAAACCAAAAAGCCAAAGAAAGCCATGAGAGGGGCCTAGATTTTGTATGGGCCCCTACATTAAAGATGCATTTAAACTTGTTTCTTGCAGCAAACACACTTTTTGCACTGATCAAGAGCCTGATTTAAAGAGCTGATACTATGTCCCTTAACAGAGCTCTTTCTTACCAGAGGCAGCAATCAGCAATATTTTTGCCATGTCATTATTTATACTGATATAACCAGAGTACATATATTTTATCCCATTAGAAACATTGTATTCATTAGCATTTCATATTATTACAGGATTAGTTTTAGGCTTTTCCTAAACTATTCCAGTTTCTGTATCTTTTATTCACTATCTATCTTCTATGCAGTTTATGAAACACATCTCTCCCATCACACCACATGGAGTTATGTCCATATTTGGGAGTGTAGGGAAATGGTTGCATGTTTTATTTATAATATCACAGACTGTTTGTAAATCAAGGATCTGTTAGTTTTGTCCTCACCTCCAGCAATGACATAAACAGCCTGTTCACTCTGAAAGTGTAGAACTGCTGCTGTGCTTTATTATTAGCCGTATGATGATGTTCTCTCCAAGAATGCCAGTATCAAATAATTAATGCTTTAATTGAAACTGTAATTGGGCACCTGACCTCATCAGATCATAAATGCTCAAAAGGGATTTCTACTGCTCAGGAAAAACAAAGGGATTTCTAAAGCTCCAGAAGCTCCAACCCATGAAGGGGCATAGTTGCATAAAGAAGAACGGAAGCAGATTTTAAGCCCCAAGTCCAAGAGTGCGATCCACAGGAGTTCTGGCTTCTCCACGTGAGGGACTCAAACTCACATCTCCAGTTGTTTGGTATTTTTCATCCAATGACTGTTTAATGCAAAATATGTCAAACTGCCCTAGCAGAAGGGATTGAGATCCTGGTTTCCTTACTTTCAAGGAAATGCCCTTATCACCTGGCTATAGTGTCATGCTGCTTTTTTCTTCATTGCACAGTGGTCCAGCTTCAAGCTTCACATCCCAGCTTAACCTGCAACTTGCTGGTTTGGGCACTCTCCTGGCACCCCTTCAGGCAGAACAAGGCTTAGAACCCAGATCCTCTCACAGCATGCACAAGTGTTTTAACCACTAGGCTACTTTGTAACATCTGGATACTACTTCATACAGATGACAGACTATAAAAACTATGCCTTGTATCTGAATCCCAAAGATGCTTGAGTTTTATAAGCCCATTGATAACATAGTGAATTATACTACCTTACAGTGTTTATATATTGCTCCCTCCTTCTTATACTCTGCTTTCTGCATGTCTTTTCACAGCATCTAATTAAGTGAACTTAAGGTTATGAAAGTTTGTGCTCTATATACATCTTATTTAATTACTCTATAAAGGTGCACATCTACCCTGCCTCCTGAGTTCAGACTAACATGGCTAACCACTTCTCTATATATTGCTACATCATAACTGTACAGTTCTACTAAAATCTTGGCCAAAATCTCTCCCAGAAGCCTCCATTGCTACTTGTAATGAAGGAACAAAAAACTGCGAGTGCTGATGAACTTCTGACTTGGGTTAATGTAAAATATATTAACTCTGTGAGGCAGGTACAGAAGCTAATTTCTGGGCTAGTGGATGCCCTCTAGCTTGGAAAGTTGCAGCTAACAGCAAGGTGTATAGTAGGGAACCTGAATCCTCCATTGCTAAGAACAACATCTTTCTCAGCACGTTAAACTTTCTCTGACACCTTCCAAGTACCACTGAGAAACTGGTTTGGACTGGTTTTCAGAGGCTTAGAGATTAAAGAGTATGCCAATATGCCTTGCCTTTTGCCTAGCAAATTCACCACTATAAAAGTTATGTCCTTAGTTGCTTACTTTGGGAACAGACTTTGGAAAATACAATTCAGTTTGATATTACTCTGTCTCGTGAGTGCAGGAAGAATGTCAGGAGGAAGCCTGGAAAGTAACTTATGCCTAGAATTTCCTTATGCTCCTTTCTTTCTGTTAAAGTGTGGAATCCTTAGTTTTTTTGCTAATAAAGCCCCTTTACGTTGACCTGAATGGCCTCTGAGTCATTCAATAAATAACTTGACAAAGAAGTGAATCTGGCAGGGTGTCTATGGGCTAATCAGCTGGATGTCTCTAAGCAACAGTTCATCGCCAAAGGGATATTAAGATGCCCAAATACTGGAGGGGACTTGGGACTATGAACCCAGTAATCACAAAGGCCATTAATTCAGGACTACAGGGAAACATGTAAATGTAGGAGAGGTGGTATTTCAGATATTCTCTTCAGCACCTCCTACGGGCCACTTGCAGCATCACCCCAGTCTATGACACCCAAGTGAACAGTGTAGGGAAGTCAGCTTTTAGATTCCTAACTTCCTAAATGTATTGAATAGGAAATATAGATGTGTTTCTTATTCAGTGCATTTAGGAAGTTAGGAATCTAAGAGCCTGCTTTGGGGTCTGTGGATTCCATCCTGAAGTAAGCTAATTAAATCCTTTGGTGAATTTGGCCCTCAGTGATCTAGAAGCACAAATCCCACTGATAAATCATGTGTCAGGGTGAGGAGAGGGAGGAGAAGAAATAAGGTCATGAGGAAGAAGTGACAAGAGCTGAATTCTGACATCAAGAGGATAGTTTCTTCAGATTTGCGAATATACCAGCAGCTGTGAGCTCCTGGACTGAACTGTGGAAACAGTAATGAAACAGCTGTGGAAACAGCAATGAAACAGGTCTGTGTCTGGAAAAACAATAGGTTACCTTATAATTAAAAACTGTATCATAATGGATAAGCAACAGGCCATATTCACGGTGATATTTCTTGACCTGGAGTCCTTGATTATGCAACCCTGAAGCTTTTTCAATGTGTTGTATTTAAATATAGGATTACTTGCACTACAACGTGCTGGTGGTTAGAAGAGGAACCATATGAGACCAGGGTGCTATTCCATTGTCCCACAACCTGGATTATTTGCCCTGACTCACCTCTGGAGTCCCTGAAGTCTGTGTGGTTTGGTGGGTAGTGTTTGCAGAGCCTCTCCATTATCTGCTTGTAGTGCATCAACCTATGCAAAGGCCTGAGAAGGAAGGTGTTGAGGGGCAGGTAGCAGACTTTCTGTAGTTCAAAGTCCCTGCACAAGGTCTCCAGCTTGCGAGAGTTCTTAATCCCATTCTCCAACTCCATCAAAATCTCATTGTGCTTCCGCAGGTGAATTGTCAGTTGCTTTTAGGCAGAGAGAAAGAAAAAAGCACGTATGGAAGAGGCATGAACAAGCACGAACAACCAAGTTTGTCCTAATACAAAATCTGTCTAATGCTGCCATAGCTTTTCCAAACAAAATCCCTGTCTCAGTGCAACACTTAGGCTTTGACATTACCCTACAAAAGAAGAAAGTAATTATTAAACTGAAAAATCTCACCCCATACACTTAATTTAACCCTTTGTTTGATGTCTTCTCCACTCTCACCCTCTCTGCATCCCCTGTAAAATAAATAAATCAAAACTAATAGATGCAGGGTCTAGCAGCAGCCCAGAAATTCAGGGTTCAATATCTTACATATCCTGAGATTATACACAAGAAAGAGCATGTGTCAAGGGGGATGAACAACACTGGAGTTAGGAAACGTATAGACTGGAATTTTCCAAAACAAATAAATAAATGGAGGGAGGAGGGGGGCACGCGCACAAAGGTACCTGACCGCATTAGGCCTGATTGACACAGCTCAGCTACGTAAAACTAAAATTTCATCTTTTGTTTATCTATTTATTAAAAAAAATTGACATCTGCAAAGTCTTGGGACAACCCCTTTCCTCACATACACACAGGTGCAATCCATATAGCAACAACCAGGTTACAATATTTCATACTTTCTGTGCCTGGATTATTTTTGTATCTACATTGTGCTAGATGGGCAACTCAAGTGCAGAGACAAGTGGTGGTATGAGTTACACATCTGTAAGTAATCAGAAGTGAATGCAACTTGCATGCTGTGTGGATAGGGCTGAAGCAACTTCATCTTAGCCAGCATAAGGCCCATCTGATTATAAGTATGACTTTCTTTAAAAAAAAGACTTTTATTGCAGTTTTATTTTGTACATTGAAGCGAATTATTTTGGCAATGAACAGAGATCATATGAGGGACAAAGCAAAGTCTAGAAACCAATAAATACGCTGTAGCAGAAAATGAGGGAAAACTGGACTCGTATGTATTGAACTGGCTTCAAAAAACAGGATGGCTTAATCTGAAGCTAATGTGCCGCTTGACAGATTTCCAATATACTCCCTCCCTCTGGTGATTTACTACATCTTTATACTTAAGATAGTTGTACTATAATTGAGCTAGTTTCTAGTACTTGCTTAGGCTATGGACATGTCATTCTGATAGGCAGTGAAACTGAGCCAGGAGGTACCCTTCTTAGCTCCTACAGAACCTGCCTGGCAGTTATTTACTACTCTTCACGTGTTCCCCATGTTAATTAAATGGAGTGTGTCAATTCAGAGGGCTTTCAGTAAAATGCAGCATAAGCGTGTAGATTTTAAACTGACTTTTCTGTTCCCTATTGATTTCTTTAAGCCAAACTGGGTTTTGATTTTTGGCTTTAGTGATGGTTGCTCTCAAAGGAAATGGAGCTGGATCCTCTAATGGAAAACAGAGGAAGGTGACTGTGACAGCATGCAAAGGGGTGAGAGCTACAGTGAAAGCTGCAATCTTTCTCTTGTGCAGTGTCACAGAAAGACCTGAGGGCATCAAAGAACAAACAATTTAAGGTTATAAGTTATCCGATACTGAAGCAGTTAGCTCTAAACGTAATTTTTAAGTTTACCATGAGGGTTCAGGTAAGAAAGCATGTAGGCAAAGAGTAACACTTATTGGGAATAATTAGCTGGTATTAAAAAGTGCATATCGCCATTTTTCTCTGAAGCATTAGAAACTGTCATGGGGAAATAAAGCAGTATTTTCCAAGTGTACTGAAGAAATGGTCATGATTGGTCTGTCAGTGATTAAACGGGTTAATAGTGGATTGCAAGGCAGGATTCCCATCCATATTAATAATGTAAAACCATGTTCTAGTGGCCTCATTGGTGTCTTGACAGACTTGTATATAACTCCATACTCTTTGTGGTAGGATTCAGTAGTATGTGACTTCCACTGCAGGCTCACACTGTACAACCAGCGCACTGAATGATCTTGTATGAGGCTCTAGCCAGCTTTTAACAGTTACAAGTTTTGCTTTCTCTTTTCAAAAATACTGAAGTTACATATCCCGTAATTTAAAAATAATACGTAAAATATATAAAAATATTTCAGTTCAATTTTGAATTACAGAAGAACAGAGCTTCCAAAACAATTTCATATCTAGGATCAGTTTCCAGAGAGCTAGGTTTGCAAATGTGTGCCTAATTGGAATATGTCATTGTATGGTTACTAACACTTCAAGTGTCTTGCAAGAGACATTTACATGCACAATTGTTTATTGCGATTCCTCAATCTCATATCTGCACATAGAAATGGTGATCTCATTTTGAGCAAGGACAGGTGAACAATTATACTACATTAAATGCACTGCATTAAAGTCTTCTGACTTACTGCTTGATAGTACAAATCAACTGATCAGTGTCCTCCCTCCCACCCTGCATGAAGCTAAACTTCAGTGATCTGCTCTTGTATGAAGCATGTAGTAAATGAATGCAATTTAACTTTCACTGTTGGTGGGATAAAATGGAGAGACAAAACAGAGTAGATTCAGCTGAAGTGTTGTAAGTCCTTCCTCCACCCCAATCTTTTGAAGCAGTATGTTTGCTTTGCCTATTCATGCTCTTTGTTCCCCTATTTGAAAGTTCAAGTAGTTTGAAAATCCTCCTGAGTGTGTGGGTTTATTGCACCTGTGATAATTAAAAATCAAAGGGCTTGCAACTCTCAGACTTCCATTCAGAGAAAACAGAAATTAATTTACTTTAATTGACAAATTGTTGTTAATAAAGTTCACACCACATGATAAAAGCACCATGAATTACACCATTATATTAAAGTGAAAAGTACTTTGATTATAATCCATGCCAAAGCTGAATGGTTATAGGATCATTCCTACCTTCATACTCTGAATGTTCTTTAACATAACATCACCAATTCTTTGGTAATCTCCTTTAATATGAGCATTAGAGCGCCCTTCCCTGTCAACAACAAAAACATGATAAACTTCAGTTACTCAACTTAACTGCAGAATCATTTACAGGGAATTAATAAAAGAGGAACTCAATAGTTCATTTCTTTCAAAATCCTAAAGCTCTATGTTCCCCAATCTATGAACTCGTAAAGAAGCTTCTTAATGTACAGCTAATTCCCAAGAAGAATACATTCTTCTTCAAAATTGGAATGTCTGAATAACAATACAGAGGCCCTGCATCTTATAAAACCTTTATAAGGCTTTTAAGGAAAACTGACATTTTAAAACTATAAACAAGGAACCTTGGGGAGTAGGAAGAGAAATAAGGAAAACTTCAGAAACATTGCTGCAATATATTGACTCAGAAGAAAGATTTTGTTAAGAGCAACAAGTGCATCCCATAACAGGGAACACTGGTTGGCTCATTCTAAAAATGCCTCTATTGTCTGAAGGGGAAACAAAGTTTGTCAAGCATCTGGGTTGAGTTGAGTGGTGTCATATGCTTACAGGGAAGATTCTATTTGGTCTATCACTCTTGGCAGTTAAAGAAAGAATACAGCTTTCTCCATTCAGTACTGTTCCTTCCCCACCAACCAGTCAAACTGGAATTCCCATAACAAGTGTTAATGTATTTTGCAGTGGGCACTCAGCTTCAGAAAACCCTAACTTCTAAAGAGATAAGATTCATTTACTTTTAAATACATGTGTAAGAGATGTATGTGTGTAGGGGAGAGGGCTGACAGGAGAATTAAAAGGTAACAGAATTCACCTCCAACCCCAAAATAAGCTCAATTATTATTATACAGGCAGTCCTCGACTTACAACATTTCGAGTTACAACATCTTGCACTTGCAACATTTATAAATTGACACCATTTCAACTTTATGATGTCAGTTTCAACTTACAACGCTTGATCCAATACGATGCCACATCAGCGAACAAGTTTGCTGCGTCACTCATCTTCCTGGAGAACATCTGTCCAAACTTCCTTGGACACTTTCTTTAAGAAAGCAGACAAGACTCCGGAAAAACCTGCAGCCAAGACTCCTGAGAAGACTCCAGCCAAAGACCCTTCAAAAAGTCCAACCAAGAGCCTTTCCAAAAGTCCAGCAAAATCACCTCAAAGAAGTCCTTCCAAATCAATACGATTGCTATTTACAATATAAATACATTAATGTAGCTATATTACTCATGTATAATTGATCGAGTACAAAATTCTAGGGTATTTTTGGTGAAAATAGGGTATTGGGCCTTGGTTCAGAAACCAATCCCCCATTTATAGCATTGTTTTTAATAAGAAAACTGGTTCCAAGTTGCAACGTTTCGACTTAAGACACAGTTTTCAGGAACCAATTGTGTCCTAAGTCCGAGGACTGCCTGTATATAATATGCTCCCTGATCCATATACATAGCCATAAGAAATGCCATCTTTTTTCACATACAATGCACTCTCGTCTCCATGAGTTACGATTTTGAAAAGAGCTAAAGAACCTCTAGGACTGTGGAACAGGAGGGCGGAGAGACCAGGAGCAGCTTGCAGAAAACAAAATTGTCTTAAGAAAGGTTAGCTTAATTAGTGGAACATCAAAACTATTCAAAAGGATAAAAGATCATTAATGCCCGTGATGAACAATGGGCCATTAAGTTAACTGACTCCTTTAGTTATCTGAACAGTAATGCCATAGCTACTGCCTGGTGGAGCAGGAATCAAAGCTGGGTGCTTTATCCTGATCAGAAAATCAGTCCCCCCATTTAATAGTATACACACAGAAATTTTAAGGGACTGATTTTTGGAGGAAAGGTTCATGTTGTATGCAAGAAAATACAGTATATCACATGGGGAAACAGGAAAAAATGAATGACTTTAAGATTCCAACTGTTATTAGATTGTTCATATAGTAGTTTGAGTTGAGTGTCTTAAACAGACAACAAGCACAGGGGGCTGCCCTGACCATTCATCTTCAGCTCGTCAATATCTCCCCTTGGCCTGGATTGAGTATAGCATGTTCCCACATCGCACCCTTGATTTTTAAATTCTGATTAAAGTACAACCCATAAGTACTGGAAGCCAAATCCAGTCCTGAACATGCATGACTCCACTGAAGAAGTGCACCTAGGTAGCAATGGCCTGAAATGTAACCAATTAAGATCTTCATCAGACTTCTGCTTTCACACTAATGCATGCATTGCTTTTAATTCCTCAGCAGCAATTTACCTCCTGCAAACACATCCAGATTTTCACTTTAGGAATATTCTATTTGCATGAAAGTATGAATAAATGTAGGCCAGATGGTAAATCTTTGCATTCATTAGCAAAATGTTTGTGTTAATTGTACAGAAATTCTATAATCCCTGAATTATACAAGATGCACCTGTATGTAAGGGCTATATCCTCCCAGGTAAGACAGGTGGAGTATTGATGTTTCAGAATCTACACACTTTTATAGGAATATACAAATATTTAAGCACATCTTGCTTGTAAACATGTCTGTGGTTAACACCTTGTGCATTCTTTTCTAACGCAACAAGGAGGGTGTAGCACAATGAAAAAAAAGTAACATCCTCCAGTTTATCCCAGAGCAGACAAAATGGCTAAGAACCCACAAACAAAGGATGATGAAATAGTTTCAAGTTCACCCAGAGTGACACTGAATGCTTTCCGGTGGTTTCATATGCTGCTTCTAATGATTTCCTATTGTATTAAGTTTCCTCAACAATATATTCAGTAAGCACTTATGTGCCTATCAAAGCAGAACAAACATAGATCCCAACTACAAATTCTGTTTTTCTGAAAGCAGAAGCTACCCTTGGATAAGAAACAGGAGGTAAGTTTTTGTATAAATGTAATTTCTAATAAACCCTGCCAGTTTGGCAGGGCAAGAGGTTAAATAACCAGCTTGCCATTCCTTCTGCCTACTCAAAATGTGTCGAAGACATCTGGTAGACTGGCCTGTATTAAAAAGATATCAAAGGTACACAGAAAATCACAGTTTCGAAATTACCCAAAGTACAAAAAGAAATATAGCTTGTCTCTCTGCTGCGCTTTCGCTAGTGAAGCCCATTTCTTCTTTACAGGAAGTACTTTGTTCTGTCCCTTCCCTCTCTCTGGCAACACTCCCCACTGAAAATTCCCCTGAATTATAAATAAAACTCCTGCCACTGACACCCTTAGTCAAAAGGGATGCATATTAAACTGGTTTCCATTAAAAGCCAAAAAGAATTGAAGTAGCTGGTCTGTAGTGACACCAATGCACAGACAACATTCAACAAGCTTGAAAGTGCAATGCCTTATAGTTGTACATCAACTTTCAGAATCTGAAAAAAAAAGAAGAAAACCACTGCCAGCAGTGATATGGGGGTTGAGTGACCGTCAGCAGAAGAACTTGGACATTATATTCATTCTCCTCCCTGACTTTTCAACACTGTTCAAACTCCTTTTATTTTTCTGCATCCAATGAAGACCAAGACCCCAGAGAGGTGATCATCCAACCTCCTCTTGAATGTGCCCAAGGTCGGGACAAGGACCACTTCCCTGGGAAGTTGGTTCCAGATTTTGGCCACCCTAACTGTAAAATATTGCCTTCTGATCTCTAACCTAAACCTATTCTCCATCAGCTTATTACCATTGCTCCTTGTCACCGCAGGTGCTGCTGGGGAGAAAAGGGCTCTACCTATTTGCTGTTGATCTCCCCTGATGAGCTTGTAGGCAGCCACCAGGTCCCCCCTCTGCCTCCTCTTGCTGAGGCTGGACAGGTTCAGGTCCTTCAGTCTCTCCTCATAGGGCCTGTCCTGCTGCCCTCTCACCAAGCGGATGGCCCTCCTCTGAACCCTCTCCAGGCTGGCCACATCCCTCCTAAAGGGTGCCCAGTACTGGATGCAGTACTCCAACTGCGGCCTGACCAAAGTCGCATAGAGGGGGAGTATCACCTCTCTGGACCGACTTCAGATGCACCTTTGGATGCATGACAAGGTATGGCTGGCCTTGCTGGGTGTGGTCTGGCATTGGTGGCTCGTGCATCTTGGGAGTCAATAATGACTTCAAGATCCCTTTCCACCTCTGTGCTTTCAAGAGTGGAGCTCCCCAGCCTGTATGTATGCTGTGGATTCCTTCTCCCAAGGTGCAGCACCCTGCAATTGTCTACATTGAACCCCATCCTATTCTCATCTGCCCACTTTTGCAGTCTGTCTAAATCTATTTGCAGCCTCTCTCTCCCTTCAAGTGTGTCACCTCGCCCCACATCTTAGTGTCATCAGCAAACTTGGACAGCATGCTTTCCACTCCCTTGTCCAAGTCGCTGATGAAGATGTTAAACAGTGCGGGCCCGAGGACCAAGCCCTGGGGTACCCCACTGCTCACATCTCGCCAGGTTGAGTACACTCCGTCCACCACTACTCTCTGGGTGCACCCCATCAGCCAATTTTTTACCCATCCAACTGTATAGACATCAATGCCACAGTCTCTTAATTTATTGATGAAGATGGGGTGAGAGACAGGGTCAAAGGCCTTGTTAAAGTCTAGAAAGACTATGTCCACGGCGACACCATCATCCAAGGATTTAGTTACTTGGTCAAAAAAGGCAATCAGGTTGCTCAGGCAGGACCTGCCTTTGATGAACCCATGCTAATTGCAGTGCAGAAAACAGTCTAGGCTGTAACTGGTTTCCCCACTAGAACAGGCAAAACCTTAGGTTATTCCAAAACCTGATAGAGTAGGCAAACAAGATGGCCCGATGGCCAGCCACTAACCCTGACCCTTCTTTCTCTGTGAAGCATCTTCCATTAACGCCCCCCCCAACTGCTTTCATATGAAAAATGAACTTCTCATCAACTGCATACCTAAAGACAACACAGCACTTCACAGGTCCAACCAGGTGTGTATGGAGACACTATATCTCTACGTTCCCCACTCCTGTTGGAAGCCACAACTATTGCTTCCGCCGAGCTGGGCGGGATGCCTCTTTACAGCCCTGTCTGTCAGGACAGTGTCTGGGGGCCAAAGAGGAACGTGTCTTACTCAAAGGTGAGGGTAGGGAAATAAGACTACAGTGACTCAAGCCTTGGAGTTGGCCATGAGCCCCTCCACCTCTCTGTCCTACCCCCTGCCTTGAATGTGAATGGGGATTTAGATGCCCTGCCCTTCTGTGGGACTGAGCACCTCCCCTAACTTCTGTTTGAGCTGAAATACAACAGATGTATACAGCCCCTGTACACCAGGCCCAGATTTCAGGGAAGAGGCTGCATCTCCACTTTCAAAGCCCTTGTGCCTCTAGCTCATGCTAGCACTCCTCCTTCTGATCTTGTCTTGCTAGGTGCATGCAGTGCCATGGAGGACAGAGTAGTGTATGAAGGGCTTGAAGTGGGGCAGTGGGAAGAGAGAAGAAAGGGACTGATAAGAGCAATGGATATAATGGAGGTAATACTGGGACTGTACTGACGCAGAACAGGAAATAGTAGTGAGGAAGTACAGCTCTGTCCCCACAAGTGTTCCCAATAGTTATTCCACCTTTCTCTGTTTCCTCCTTTCAAAAATGTTCCCAATGACTCATGTCAGGGGTGAGCAAAATGCAGCCCATGGGCCAGATGCGGCCTGCCAGGCCATTCTATCCAGCCCACAGGGCCCCTAAAAATTTAGAAAATTATATTCATCGGCCCCTGGCTGCCTGTCATGTGGCCCTCGATGGCTTGCCAAAACTCTGTAAGTGGCCCTCCGCCCAAAACAACTGCCTGCCCCGTCAATGCTAATCCTCACACCTTCTTGCATCTCTCCCCTGCTTCCCATCCAAGTAGACCCACATGGCGAGGAGGGGAAACAGGGCTGTTCTGATCAGGCTGGAGTGGAACTGAGGTTTCTTCACCTCACACGGGGTGAGGAGATGATATAAGGCAGGGGAAGGGACTGAAAAGCAGCCTGCATGTTCTAGAGCCAGCTAATCATTTCCAAGAAGCCCTAGGCAGGTGGGGAGGAGAGCTGGGATGTGATATAAGAGGATGCTGAGAAAACATTTTTAAAGAGACAATGGTAATTGGATTCTCCAAAATTTTGTGAAGACAGAACTGAAGTTGCCTAGGGGGGCCTCAGGGTTTTCTTTAACTGAGTTTGGCTACACTCAAACCAACAAATACAAAATTCACATCTCGCCCCATGGGACAACCTTACCTTTGGGGTCTTTGAGCAATGCTCCAACACAAGCTGGTACTCTACCCTCACAGGTGCTACAAAACACTGCAGGACAAGGTCAAACACGTACTTTACCCTAACATAGCATTTGAATTTAGGTCAGAGGTAGAAAATAGGAGTTACCTACAACTGGCCTACACACAAACATGGAGCTCACTCCACATGACCACCTTAAACTCACTAAACAATATCACTGCTTCTGAGTACCTGGCTCCCCATTGTTCACTTCATTCCCTGCCACAAGCTCTGGTGCATCCATTCGCCTCTGGTCCAAAATGGCAGGCAGGTGAGGAGAAGCCCAGCTACTGGCTGTGCAACTCAGCTCTACTTGGGCTCCTTGCTTACAGCACTGACCAGCAGGCTCAGACTCTCTGTGGCTTTGTTTCTGCATGTGAGGAAAGCCTGGCTCCCAGACTTGGAGAGAGGGGGGAAATGATATGTGACAAGCCCAGGAAATCTGATCTTTAAATCATTTAGCCAGTATGATATTAAATTATTTCAGCTCAGTCAGACAAAGGGTTTGTCAGGGGGCTAATCTGCCTGTGCTAGGGGGGAAGTGTGGAGCGGGGAGGAGGCACACAGCTATAAAAGCAGGAAAAGCAGTTGTAAAAACAGGGAGCATTTGTACACATGCTTGCGCCACAGCACCAGGCACTTTTAAAAGCGCCCAGCGCTGCAGGGCATACAGTTGTATAAGCGGCGAAATGTGCATCCGCGCTGAGAATATGGTGTGGTGGACTTTTGAACAAAAATGCCACAAAGGTGTTTTAGTTCAAAAGTGCACCGCCGCCATTTTCTGAATGCAGACACGCATTTCGCCGCTTATACAACTGCATGCAACACAGCACAGTGTGCGTCAGCTCGTGTGTGGAGCAGACGTGATTAATCGAATCTGCTCCAACCCACCATATCTCCAGGGCATCGTGGGACAAAAAGTATGTGTATAAATGCCCAGGGACACTAAGTGAGATTTGAACCAAAAGCATTCCTGGTTCTCAGAGACAGAGAGAGAGAGGAGAAAGAGAAAGAACAACATTATCAGAGTGCATGCCTGCTTGCAAATATCATAATAGGAATCTGTCCCTTTTGTTCTGTGTTTGCACAGGGCCCAATGCAACAGAGTGCTGGTCCATCCCCAGGGGTCATGAGGTCTGCTCAATATAAAGATCAAAAACAACAATAAATGAACCATCCCCATCAGTGTTTCCCTCACTTGTCTGATCTCAGTGAAATGAGTTTTGGGCAAGGAGAGGAGTGTACTACATTGGGCGTGGGGGCAACTGAGAAGAAAAAACAAAATTACCAAAGGCAGCAGGCTGAGGGGAAGGTGTGTACAAGCAAAAGAGTCCACCCTGGTGTTTTGCCCTTCCACCCAAACAAGCAACACAGAGGATATGAAATAAATAAAATCTAAGACAAGATGCCTTGTGGGGCCTTGTTACTCTGAGGAAGAAGAGGATGCTCGTTTCCTGTGCATCAATGACCGACCTGTTCTGTTTGCTCTCGGTGTTCATGACACCTGGGGTCTCTCTCCCAATGACAAGATCTAGAGTTCTTAACTCAGGACCTGTGTTCATAAGTCTCCAGTGCCCTAGTGCCCACTCCAGCTCCCCAGTGTGTTGACAGATGATCTTCTGGGAACTACCACTGCTGCTGCCCACCTCTGCCCAGCAGCCTCTGGCTTTTCCCTTCATGCTCTGAGCAGTGCACTCTGCTGAAGGCAGATGGGTGGATGCAGGGCCACGCTTTTTAGGCAAGTTTGCCTCCTAGGTCCCAGGACCAACAAAGGGTCACAAGGGCAGATGGCACCAGTTGCCAGCCTACAAGACCCTGGAAGAGCAGCCGTGGTGGTGGGGACCACCTTTGTTCCTTCAGGTACAGAGTGGGGTCAGGAAGAGGGCAGATGGTGCAAAAATCAGGGCACAGAAGGGTGAGGTCCTTCCTCACTGCCCTCCCCTGGTACCAGCTGAATTAATGGGTTCTCAATGTTTTTACCCTCAGGCCTCACTCCATATATTTCCTGAATTTAGAGTAGCTCAATGATTCTCAACCAGGGTGTTGCTAAATTAAACAAAAAAATGAAGGGATGCTTTAAGGTTAAAAAGCTTGAGAACCACTGAAGTAGGAGTCACTGGCTCCCCACACTCAATGTGCCTCAAGGCTGACAACAGGTTATGTACATGACTAAAGCCTTTGATAGGAGATGTTATGTACGTGAGCTATAACACAATGTAAGCACTCTTTCTGCCCAAACAGTGGGGAAGGATATGTCAAGGTGTCTGCAACAAGCCTGAGGAACAACTGGCATCAAGGATTTTCCTGGTTAATCCCTTCCTTCCTTTAAAGCAGAATTTTGGAAGCAAAGGACACATTTTATTTCCATGCAAGCAGGCTGAGATTTTCAAAGCTGCCTAGGAGGTTTAGATGTGCCCTTTAACTTGCTTAGGTAGCTGTGCATTCAAATGCCATAAGCCGCTTTCCACATCTCAGCCTTAAAGTCTACACAGAAAAAAAAAACATTTAAAGGGAACCTGAATTTTCAGAACATATTCTCCAAATATTTAGCTTGTAACTAAAAAGGACAAAGATGCACTCGCTCTGTGGAATAATCTGTCCAACGGTGTGTATAGAAATGTGGTCCTCAACCTGCAAGGTCAACCAACTCTTCTACTGGCTCTGGCCATTCATTTATTTTATGCTGCAGTTTCATGGTTGTAAAGCTCTTAGCAGAAAGAAAAATAAGGGAGGAAATTTATGCCATGTTAATCAGTTGGGTTTTTTTCACATCACACAATATTCACAAATTTCACTCAACACTGACTGACAGTAGTAATCTGGGAAGATAATAAAACAGGAGGTGGAGACTGCCTTGCTATACCTGATAAGGAATACAACATGGGCACCATATTATATGATGCTAAAAATGGCCAGCATATCCTATTTATAGCTACCGCGGAGGCAGCTATGCTTTGCTTGTGAATTCTGTCAGCAACTCAGCGTTTCACTTAGCTCATACTGCTCAATGGAAGGAAATCTATAACAAACCTGTACTTTCTCAAGCTGCCAGGGAATGCTATATTGCAAGTGAATACAAGTTTACTGAATAAAATAAACCAGAAAAAACACCCCTCTCCTTAACTCAGGTTTCCTTCAAGGTCAATTTAAAACTCAGTCACAATACTTAGAGGAACAAAGTTTGTAGTGTATTGTCTACAATAAAGTCACCTGCAGTTGACCTATAAAATGTTACAAGCTTGGGGATAATACCTCCCTCTGGGCTACTATAGTTTGCCAAAAAGACAACCAGCAAGACCTACTTCTATACAAGCTCTCAAGTTAATTTTTTCTTCTTTTTTTACTGAACGATTGTGTTTCTTCAAAGTTCTCTGTTAAAACTGCCCTCTAAATTCAACGCCAAAACCTAGCAGGCTTGAAGTGTGAGGTGATTAGATAAATATAAAGCAAATCAAAAACAGGATGATCAACACTCATCTTGTTGTGCTATAACAAAAATAGTATCAGGGTTCCTTTCATCATCTTTTCACCCCACTCTGACCTGCCCCGTATAGCACTCACTACCCTTCCAGACAAACAGAATGAGACAGTACGTCTTTCTAGAGGTAACCCTTCCACCACTAATTGTGGCTTGAGAGTGCCAATTATGCTGCTACCTCTGCTCTAGGCAGCCTGGTCCCTGCTGCTTACGCAACAGGGACATTTCATGCCAAAAGGGTTTCAAAGAATAGAATAGGGAATGCTACTGAAACACCCCTGGCATGGAATACTGGGGTTCCCTCTTGCTTCCTTTTTCTGAATTGTAATGTTTGTAATTATTATAGGCAAAGTGGGCCAACTTCAATGGGCAAGATGAGAGGCTGCTTCTTCCTTAGGACAATCTCTAGTTTGGTGGTCAGGGCATTCTCCTGGAAGGTGAGAGATGTGGGTTTGAACCCCCACAGCCTGAGGAAGGCCTAGAAACCAAATCTCTCTGGGAGATATGCTAATCAGGAAGGACCAGCATATCTACCTGCATCTAAGTGCAATACCATTCCACCCTGTTCCAGTCCCTGAAAATCCAGTAAAACATCTACTTTAGTAAGACGACATCATCATCTGACCTGTGTGACTGAATCACAAAAAAAGCAGTCAGGGGGATGGGAATCAAGGAAGAGGAACCATTCAACTTCTGTATCAACAGGTTTTCAGACACTTGAATAGGCTGGAATAGAATTGCACTTTGATGCCTAAGTCCACTTAGATGCCTATTAAGTGGAAGAGTATCATAAAACAGAGTGTCCCTACCTCCCCCAGCTCCAAGAATTGCATGGCTCCTCTTCTGTTTTTCAAAAGGAAAAGTTAGGTATCATTCTGTGAACACTGTTCACATATAGGGACAGCCCAGTATTTTGTGTTTAAATGCTGAACTTGGGCAGGATTTAAGATGCACTCCTTCCCTTCCATATTTCATACTGGCTAGTGCAGGCAGCTCTCCACTCAGCACACTGGCTGTTGTGAATCCCATCGTGAGGTGGCTAATGCTCCCAAGAAACATACAGGGAGATTGGGTGACAAACTCAAGGATGTGAATCCCAGTCTGGGAGCTAGGAGTCACAGTGCTGAGCATCCCAATGTCTAAACCTCCATTGGATAGAGTCCCAAGTCTCTTTGCAAGTCACTGGGTGCATCTACACATGAAATTAGCATGTAGCAATAAGCTCCAGTGCAGATTGCGCCAGAGTTTATTGCTCCCGGGGACAGCATTTACATGTGCACCCGGGACTGCAGCACACTGAGCAAGGATGGAGCAGCCCTGACTGGTAAGGGGCCCCAGAAGTCAGCCTGCCATCCCAGGGTTACTCCTCCCCAGCCCAATGTGCTGCAGAGGGGCTGGTTGGGGCATGAGGGTGCTACAGTGCAGGCCTAGCCAGCAAGCAGCCCCCACACTGTAGCACCCTGATGTTCCAGCCAGCTCAGGTCACTGTCTACACATGCGTTTCAGTGCACTTAACTACTCCGCTGTAGGGTAGTACTTGTCCCAGACAGTACTATCTTACAGTGGAGTTAATTAGTTTACTGATCCCTAATAGAGGTGCACATGTAGATGGTGGCACTTTATTGTGGAGATAATTAGTCAGCTCTGCAGTAAAGTGCACGTGTAGATGCACCCACTGGGACTTTGAGTTAGTTCTGGTGACTTTCAGTGAGAGGTTGATCTCCAAAAGTACCTATGTAAGTTTTGTACATGGGATATGGGCACTTTGGAAGACTTTCCCCAGAGCCTCTTGCAGGTTGGTATTTGCCACAGCAAAGGGAAGTGCCATTTCCATTCATATGTCCCACTGCAGGCATGGCTACACTGTTAGCTTCAGTTAAGCAGCACTAATGGGCCCTGTGAAGATTAGCAAGACTTGCAGATGTTCTTTTGAGAAACCTAGCTCTCTTTAGCAATACCACAACGCAATCAGGAGAGCTGGTTGAATTACTATGCTCCTATTTGTAAGCCAGACAGGTTTGCCTTTGGAGCTAATGTACAATGTTTAATAGGCTATTCATTCTAGTCACGGTAGCATTTCTCAGCTATGAGACAGGTATGTTTAGTTCATCTTCTCAGGTTTCCCTGAGTGCTTTGGATTGCAGGTTTCTGAATGAGCTTGGAGAAGTTTTGACAGTGAAAATTCATAAATATGCACTTTTTTCTGTCTCATTTACAGACTATAATAAAATGCGCTAGATGACTGCAGAGGACACTGTTATATGTCCTGATGGGATACTGGCAGCTTAATGAACAATTAAGCAATGAGTAATTATTTCTGCATTTGGGATTTAATGCCACACAAGTACTTATTAGAGAGTCTGAATCCTGACTTCACACATAGGCTAGGGAGGAATAGCTTTAGATCCTTTTAATAAATCTAAGCAGACTGATCTTGTCATGGAGCAGCTAGCAGCCTGGTTCCTATTCCAAATACACTTTTGAGCCTGCAGCTTGCTCCCCCAGCACTGGCTGATGTGGCTGAGAAACGCATTCTTAAGAATGGGCAGATAAAAAGCTCTCAGAGCTCAGCATCAAAGGGGAGGGACCTTGAAAGACTGAGAAGGAAATAGGAGATACCCACAACCCAAGAATGTTACCAGAGGGCTCTTCACTAGAACACTAACCCTTCGAATGGGATGACTGTCCTAACATTGTCCTGGATCCCCTAGTTTAAATCCCAGCAGGGCTGGCAGGGCCTTTCCTCATTTCAAGGCAAACCAAATGTTACATTCGCTAGTTGGCTACAGGAAACCTTAGAGCTCAGGATTGCTCCACTGCCTGGCGGCTAATGGGATGAATCACACTCCTAAACTGTCCCCCCACAAACATCTAGAGTTGAGGAGGAACGCAAGTGGCAGAGGGCCAGTCATGACATCTTTTATGCTAATCAAGGGCATTACCTGCTACATCAGGGCAGTTTTCTGTTACATTAGGGTCACTGGGCTAGCACCAAGGAGAGACAGTCATGGACCCAGAACTGGCCACTTTAAGCATCACTAGTTATATATGTAAGACTAGAGATATATATGTAAGACAGGGTGTTCTATATAGCTTCCAAGGATGGCTCCCTCCAAGGAGCTGTGCAATTTGCAACACCTGCAAAAGTGCTCAGCACAACATTCCCCCTCTACTGGGAAAGGGGTGAATACATTGCTCTGTCTCCTCATCTGGATGCTAGAAAACCAAGAGAAGATTTCCTACTTCCTCCTCATTCACCTGCTTTCTTGGGCAAGGGGACAGTTCTATACACTTCCTTTTCCCCCTCCCTTACTCTTACTTTTCTCTAGTAAGGAGTTATTTGCACTCCTACTTCAGTGCCCTATGCCCCTTTTCCTCTTGGGGTAATAAGACGGTCAGATTCATTTTTTCAGAGCGTGTCCAGCATCCCAAGGACACTACAGGGGAAGTGAATAGTGATCGTGGCATGACTCAGGAGAAAGAGGTAGTTAGCTGTGTTAGTCTGAAGACAGCAGAAGGCAGGGTAGAGATATACTTAATAGACTGGATCAGACACACAATCTTTTGTAAGCAATAGCTTACTTCATCAAATGCTAGGGAAGCAGCAGCAGAGGCTCTTCTTTGGTCCTTCACTGTCACTGTAAGTAGACAATTTCCCTGCACCTCCCTTCCTTCCCCAGGGAGAGAACCATCAGCAGGGAATTCAACTTTGGTCCCTGATTCTCCCTAGGACTTTCTGAAGCTGCACAGTAGGAGCTATAGGAATTGGGTCAGTTTTGACCCTGACAGGAAGGTGGGTATGAAATGGATCAAATTCTTGAGTACTGCATTTGGTTGCTGGGACTGCTACCTGTTCCTCTCTTGGGAAGGAAACATCCTTGTTTTCCACAGGGAATGGACAGGGGCTTATTTCAAGCCAAGGTGCAAGGGATATAAAAATGACATGCCATGAATGCGCCAAAGTCCTGCCAGATCTTAAAATTGCATCTCTGAATGGTTCAAGTCATTAGGGAAGCCTACAACAAATGCACAGGTTAGGGAGGCATATTCAGGCAGTTAATAAACCCTGGAACAAAAGCCAAAAATGCTTTTAAAAAATGCATCTGTTTCAGGCCTCTTTGAGCCAAACCATAATAGCTTGGGGATCTCTTTGTAAACCAAAAAAACCAGGCAGAGATAACAACCTTTTGTAAGTGATTGTTAGCAGCCGTCTTTTCAGATCATAATTGAAATGAATCAGCTTTGGCCTGGTCCAAATCCAGAAAGGACTGGGAATGAGCTTCCCAAACACTACAAGGAGGTTTAGAAAGACAAACAAAACTAATCTCTAAGTGGAGCAGAGGGAATGAATTACACTTATCTCTCAGTTAATAAAATCCAATCTCCTACCCTCTAGGGAAAAATGTATTACACACCCAGGGAGGTTTCTCTTCCCTGTAGAGCTCTCATAACACACCTGAGTAGCTAACACTGTTTCAAAACAATAAAAAGAGAACAGCATTAAAAAAACCAAAACATAACAAAACAAAAAACTCAAACCTGGAGTCTCAGGTCCTTACATAAAATTCACACAGAGAAGTTGGTATCGAATGAGGAAATTCTGTGTTGTGAAAGAAAGAAGAGTCATCCCCACAAACCACAAATTATTTTTTTTCCTTTTCAGCTAATCTAGGTCCTTTTGACAGATTAGCATTCAACTGAGAGTGGGTAAAGAGAGAAAATGTAACACTACAATGACTAAAGGAGACAACTGTCCAGATCACAGAGTAAACTGGCCAAAAGCAGTCACTCTAATACTGAACTTATTCAATGTTTACTGCAAAGAAAAGGGGGCGGAGGGTGATTCCATGCTAGAGGGCTCCCTAGCTCAGGAGTGAGCTGGTATATCCAAACTACTGGTAGTAACTGATCCTCTTTAATACTGGACTCCCCTGTGAATCACCAGGTTCGATAAAAACAGGTATACCTGAATGAGAAGAACTATACAATGTACTTTATTGTAGATCAGCAGGCAACCTCTGCAGGCCCTTGGTCTGTCTCATAAATAGCTAGCTGCTCTCTGAGGGATCATTTCCCAATTCCCAGCTCTCTCAGTCTCCTATTAGGAAGCATCTTTAAATTCTAACTTCCATCACTATAGTTAGGACAATTAAGGAAGTATGGGCTGGATGGACTGTAAGGTGGATAGACAACTGGCTGAGCATCGGGCTCAGGGAGTAGTAATCAATGGCTCCATGTCTAGTTAGCAGCCGGTATCAAGTGGAGTGCCCCAGGGGCCAGTCAATGTCAATTGTTCAATGTCTTCATCAAAGACCTAAAAGATGGTAGCCTCACCAAGTCTGTAGATGACACCAAGCAGGGGGGAGTAGTAGATATGCTGGAGGATAGGGATATTATTCAAAGTGACCTAGACAATTTGGAGGATTGGGCTAAAAGGAATCTCATGAGGTCCAACAAGGACAAGTGCAAAGTCCTGCACTTACGATGGAACAATCCCATGCACTGGTACAGGCTGGGGTCTGACTGGCTGGGCAGCAGCTCTGCAGAAAAGGACCTGGGGGTTACAGTGGACAATAAGTTAATATGAGTCAGGAATGTGTGCCCTTGTTGCCAAGAAGGCTAATGGTATACTGGCATTGGTAGGTATGTTGCGAGTAAGTCAAGGGAACTGATTATCAGAGATCCTGGTTTTCTCTTGTTTGAAAAAAAATCCCCAATTTTCAGTTAAAAAAAAAAAAAAAAAAAGGTAACTTCAACTCTACATTTTTCCATGATTAAAATGAAACATCACTATACACACATTAGTAGTGTTTCATTTAAATTGTGGGAAAATGTGGATTTGGGGTTACTTTTTTTAATTGGGGGATTTTTTTAAATCAGAGAAAACCAGGATCCCTGGTTATTATTTCTCTCTATTCACGCTGGTGAGGCTATATCTGGAATAGTGCGTTCAGTTTTGGGCCCTCCCATTACAAAAAGGATATGGAGATATTGGAGAGAGTCCAGTAGAGGGCAACAAAAATGGTGAGGGGGCTGGAGGACATGACTTATAAGGAGAGACTGAGGGAACTGGGCTTACTTAGTCTAGAGAAGAGGAGACTGAAATGGGACTTAATAGCAGCCTTCAACTACCTGAAGTGGGGTTTGAAAGAGGATGGAGCTAGACTGTTCTCAGTGGTGGCAGATAACAGAACAAGGAGCAATGGTCTCAAGTTGTGGCAAAGGAAGTTTAGGTTAGATATTAGGAAAAATTCTCTCACTAGGAGGGTAGTAAAATATTGGAACAGGTTACCTAGAGAGGTGGTGGAATCTCCTTCCTTGGAGGTTTTCAAGATCCAGCTAGACAAAGCTTTGGCTGGGATGATCTAGTTGGGGATGGTCCTGCTTTGAGCAGGGGGTTGAACTAGATGACCTCCTGAGATCCCTTCCAACTCTATGATTCTATAAATTGGAGACATAACCCATGGCTCTTTGTGCAGCAATAACATGGACAGTTCTATGTTCCTTTCCCAGTAAATTGTGGGAGAGTCTGTTATCTTTCTGGACACACAGGGAGCATTGGGTACTATCAGCACCTGAGTGATTTTGCTCACACTGTCACCACTAACTGGCCGGGTAATCAGCCTGAGTGAATGCAAAATTTTGGCTCCTCCCATGACCCTAGACCAGGGCTGGGCAAAATGTGATCTGCGGGCCAGATGCAGCCCGCCAGGCCATTCTATCCAGCTCGCGAGGCCCCTAAAAATTTAGAAAATTAATAGTTATCTGCCCCTGGCTGCCTGTCATGTGGCCCTTGATGGCTTGCCAAAAGTCAGAAAGTTGCCCTCCACCTGAAATAATTGCCTACCCCTGCCCTAGACAGTCTGGGTTCAAAGTATCACTGAAGTGAAGCACGGGGTGTGTGTGTGCATGCGTGTGTGCATGAAAGCTAGAGAGACACGCGTGTGCACACACACATGCACAAAGATAAACAGACAGATGGGGGGGGGGGGGTGTTGTCTCTAATGTGTTACTAACACTCCACTAATTCTGTAGTGAAGATATAAGAGTGGGGAGGATAGTCAGGGAAGGATTAAGGCCAAAGACCAGGAGCCAACATGTCTGCATTCTCTTTCAAGCTGTACTGCAGACTCCCTGCCTGACTAAGTGATAAGGTAAAACATTATCTTTGATTTTGGGTGCCTCCATTTTTATTTTCTACTCTGAGATATTATAGCTCAACTTCAAGCCCCATGGCTTTGGTTTGAGGTTGCAAATAATGAAGAGTTGTGAAAAGCAGGTCCAGTGTTATCTCAAGCTGTGAGAAGAACAAATCCATACCTCTGACATTGTGAATAACTATAAAACAGTTATCTGAAGTGACTGCAACTGATGTAGGGATACCTTTAAATTGACTAGCTTAGGTGCTACTCCCAGCATCTTCATGGTAGTACAGCCTAACCATCTGAGTATTTGTACAACTTCTTGGGCAGGTTTTGCAGCCTGGACTCCCACAGCTATGCTGCTAGCAGTACCCATTCTAAGTATTTTATAGCTAACTCACAACACAGCAGCCACTGCTATCTGACCTACATTATGCCCCTGAAGAACCATGTGTCCTTACCTTCTGCTGCCATCATCATACTTCCCTACTTCTTACTCACCAAAGTGCTGAAGATGTTCTTCATCTAGTTCACTGTAAGCACTATTAGGCGTATCTTATTTGCCTGCAGCTTTCCTTCCACAGCTGGCATTCTACAAGCAACAGTACGTCAAAACCAGTGCCTTGAGAAAACTGTCAGCTGTGCAACCTAACTACATTTTTTCCTCTTCATATATTCAATCTTTCAGACCTGCTCATTTTGTCATTACATCCAGTAGTGGCTAAATTATGAACCAAGGAGAAGTTGGAAAATGTAAGACTTGCACCATGCTTTAAGAAAGGCTTTAAGAAAAGAGTGGGGCAAAAACAATCCTCAGCTGCTTACATATTTACAGTAATTTATCATGATATGAACTAAGGGCAATGATGCTTTTCCTCCTCCACTTTTTTCTCTATGGCACTGATATAGGGAGAACTCTTGATGCTGACTGCAAGCACTGGGGTTTAGGGATCTAAAACAGCTGAGATTCCTGAATAGATTTTGAGCTTTTATTCCTCAACATTTACAGATCAGAAGGCCTATCAAAGCCTTATTCACAATTTCTGAACCTTCCAAGCAGTTAAAAAAATATTCTTTCCACAGTCTGTTTTTTCTAAAAAGTTACCAGATCTATCTCCGCTGCCTTTCATCTTAAAAAGTAAGATTAGCTTGAATCACACAGCATGAACTAGGTTTATTTGACAATTAGTTCCTCTTAGCATTATTCTATCTATTCTGTCTCTGTGAGAGGGTCTGTTATATTCCTTCCTAAAGCAGTTCTCAAACACTACCTGCACAGGATGATCTGCTACCGCCTGTACCCAGAAACAATTTACAGCAGCAAACTAAGTTTTAAATATTTTGCTTAAGTTTTTGAAGCCTTCCTTCAATGCAATGTGCCAGAAGGAGCATTTCAGAACATGACGTAACTTACCTTCACTGCAATTCTTCAGCATGTGCCATTCACATCCATCCTGGATGCATAAGATTTTGAGAAGAATATTGAAAAATGGATTTGCTGGTTAGGTGGAACTCTCTGACCGAGTCTGGCAGAATCTTAGGTGTATCTTAAGGATAAAACTTTTCTGGCCAAAACTGTATGGGAGACAGAGGGCTCCTTTAAGGCTTGAGTCTCCTCCCACTCTTCTTGCAAGGGTGATTAGAAGGCTGTCTCCATTGACAAATGCAGTAGAATACTTGATAGCATTGGTTTAATAGTTAACCCTACCAGGCTGAAATAATGAGGTTGATGTCCCCTGGCTCTCTTACAAGGAACAATATTTTGGTTAGAACTTTTCCAAATCTGGCACCCTGGGACGGGGTAAAAAAGGTCTGGCTTTGGCACTGGTGGCCACTTTAAATGGATTGAGCTGAAGCACAGGTTGCTCTGCTTCTCAGGCATCACAGTCTCCAACAGTATTAGGAGATTTTCAACTACAGAAGGAACAGAATCTTGCCCATGTCCCTAGGTAAGTCTGCCTCACAAAGTTTTTCCTGCTGTTGATCATGAAATAATAAAGAGCAGAAAATATGCCTCGGGCCTCCTGGATCCTCCCACTATCCAGACCACAGCCCATTTTTGAGGAGGAAGGGGTGAGGGGAGGAGCCAGTAAGCAGAAGCTGGATGAGGAAGCAGGACCACAGAGATCCCAGATGCAGTAGCAGCAGGAGCAATGGGGGAAGGGGTCCTCAGTGGGGAGTTTGCAGTCTGCAAATGAACTGCCTGTAGGATTTGTATAGGCCACTCAGGCAGCCTTGGCTTGTATGAAACTGCTATAAAGGGGGGTACAGTTTCACCTGCAACTCAGTGTCAAACCAGAGACATCAAGTGTGGGTCTCCATGGCCCTAATCTGAGGCCAGTTCTATTCAAGATTTTCACTGATGACTCCGAGGGCAAAGAACCGAGTTCACACTTAGTACATGTGACAGAATTAGGAATTAAGGTGATGAGGTTACATTGGAAAAATTGTTTGAAATAAACAGGGTGAAACTCAATAAAGAAAATACAAAGACGGACCAATCAAAAGCACAAACACAAAATGGGGAAAGAATGAGTCAGCTGCAGTACTGGAGAAAAGGACCAGAGGGTTGATTTCAAGCTGAATATGAATAGTAACATTACCTACAGAGGCTCTGAAGCCTCCATACCCAGAAAATGTTAAGTGCAGTTTAGACATGTTTCTTGAAGGCAAAGGAGGAGTTAAAGGGGCTCTGATCCAAGTGTCTGCAGGCTCCTTGGACTATTCTGGGGACAACAGAACTCTCAAGGCCACAGGTGTTTCAGAAAGGAAAACTGGTGCACCTCCATCTTAACAAGCCCTTCGTGCATTGTAGGAGTCATCTGAACATTTTCCTGGGATGTGGGATTCTCCCGGGGAGTGGATGCACTCGAATGCCCAACATTAGCCAGAACTGTCCTGTTATGAGAGAGGTGACTTGAAACCAAATGATCTTGGGGGCATAATTCTGGGTCCAAACTTAGCTTCTTTATTATATATATATATATATATATATATATATATATATATATATATATATATAAAAAAAAAAGTTTTCCAGTAGGCAACAAGGTAAAACTGACATGCTGTTTAGTAAAACTTTCTCAAGTTGCTAGAGCAACCACGGAAAAATTTTCCAGTAGCTTGAAGCAGACAGCAAGAAGCTCTGTCAAGTTTCAAGGAGCTGAGAAGATGAGAGGAACTGAGACAAACTAAGTGTATTCATCCTTTATGCCCTCAGTGAGAAGCAGAAAGTCTATGCAGGTTGCATGGGAACTGCTGGCCAAAAAAATCCCTGAGTTTGGGTGCAGGTACACTGACAGTGGAGGGTATTTATGGGCTCTCTCTCTATGGGGAACTAAGGGAATCCAAACTAGCATTCAATGATTTTAGAAATATAGTAAACCTTTTATATCTGACAATCAAAACATGATTACAAAATCAGTCACATGAGGGCTTATGACACTTTCTAGCACCAAATGCACTCTGTTGGCCTGGCATCCATCATTTTCAAGGTATGCTGTTAGTACAGTGTAATCCAGCTGTGGGAAGACTGATAGCCATACAGATATTTGGCATGCACAGTAAAAACTCTGCTCAGAAGCAGATGTTTGTTTCAAGAGGTGCTTTCTGAACTGGCATCTAAATATATAGGGCCAGACTCATTTTCCTTCTCCACAATTCTTTGTTATTTTTTTCAATGCTTTTCTTATGACAAGTCTGACACATTCTAGATGCCAGAAGTACAAAAGTATACTATGCCACAGAAAAGGAAGATTTTTACATGATGTGCAGAGCTAAATATGTCTCAGACATAGGATCATGTCAAGTAACTCTCCAAAGTTTCAGCTGAGAAGCCTGATGAGTTATTAAATGGAATAATTTACTGGGTATGTAAAGACATGTTGATATTCAGTTTCTCTGCAAGAGTAATTTAGACCCCCGATCCCCATCCCTCAATAATTTTTTTATTTTAAAATGGTCCATGCAACAGAAAACAATGCAGTTTTGTAAAAAGTTGGCTGGTGAACATATTCAGTTCTCTAAGAAAAGATATTGCCCATAGCACAAAAATTACCATGCAGTTTAACAGCCTTTAACAGACAGCCTCTGTTAAAGAAGATCAAGGATTTTTAGGAATGTTGCAGATTAAAACACAGGTATACTGCAGAACTGCGTGCAGTGAGTTTGCACAACATTAGTCCATTCCATTCATCTTAAGCTGCCATCTATGGCTATAGTCTTTTACTTCCACAAGACTCAGTCATGCTAAGATTATGTTTGCTTTTGTCTGCTTTTGATTAATTGAATAAATATTACATTGATTAGCATTCATCAAATCTGACTGTAAAATTCCAAGGTCTCCTTTCCCTTCATATTCCACTCACTCTTTTCTAATTGAGAAGGAACAGGTGGGCTCTTTCCCCTTTCAATGACAAAACCGCAGCCAACAACTCTTCATGGGAATGTAATCAGCTCAAAGATATAGGGCAGCAGCTTTTCATCCCAGGAAGATCTCCATGGTCAGAACAATGACTTAGAACTCTGTCAGTAAAGAGTTACTCTTTGGATAATCATTTCTCAGAACCAGCACTGTTCCATTGGACAAATATAGCTATCTCTATATATCTAGCAGATAGATAGATAGATAGATAGATAGATAGATAGATAGATAGATAGATAGATAGATAGATAGATAGATAGATAGATAGATAGATAGATAGATATAGGGTCTATATATATATATATAGAGAGAGAGAGAGAGAGAGAGAGAGAGAGAGAGAGAGAGAGATCGATCTATATATATATATATAGAGAGAGAGAGAGAGAGAGACCTACATATAGCTATAGTTATATATCTCTATATCTCTCTCTCTCTATATATATAGCTCTCGCTCTCTCTCTCTAGCTATAGCCCTATCTCTATAGAGATATTGTATAATCATCCATTCCTAATCCTGTGAAGCGGATTGCTTTTAAGAACAATAATGTCTCTTCTAGATCTACAGCTGTCCTTATATCCTGCTAATGACAGATCAGATGTGCTTTAGAGCAGACAACTACTTTATAGAATTCCTAATTATCATCCTGATCAGGCTGCTACTTACTCAGAAGGGTATAGGATATGGTCCTACATCTCCCTCCTTACTGGTCAAGACTTGTTCATTGCACTTATATCAGAAAAGGTACTATACAGAAACAATGACATTAGAAACCAAGAAGTTTTACCAGTTCGTAGGATCTAATTTCAATGTGGGTGTAGTCCATTAAAAATCTGAATTACAAAAGCTATGAACTGAATTAGCACAAAGTGGGTCTTCTTTATATATACTCTGTTAACAAACAATTGTTTGATCCATCCATATGAACCATGACAATGAACCCTTACGGAGCAAAAGTTACAGCAGTGAAACATGGAAAACATTTAATTGTGTAAAGTAATAGCCATAAACAGACTTACCACAGAGCAAGTCTCTGCTCAATTTCCTTGAAAAAACTGGTATGAAATTTGTGCAAAGGTTCAAAGTTGGAAAATATGAGATTTTTCAGTGTTTCCGGCATACAGTCATCCTTACTCACTGCACTCTGAAACCACTAGAAACAGAGAACAATGTTATAAAAGAAGATCAGGGGCACAGATGGTTGTGTAGTGTGTATTTGTACTTTACTTACACAAAGTGACCCAACCTAGCTGCCTTTGGCAGTACTGAAGGTTGGCTTGGATCCAGAATAGTACTTACACCGATAAGACTTAAACCACATGTATACATTCTGTTTCTACCAGGAGAATTGCTGCTTTCCCAGGAGAAACCACAAGTATATAGACCAGTGGTTCTCAACCTTTTTAGACCAAGGTGCCCCTCAACAGACTCAACACACCCAACCATAACTTTTGTGCATTGAGTAGCATCCTGTTTCAAAAACTAATTTATTACAGTGCTTACGTTGTTGCAGATGGGCCAGGTAGTGTGGGGAGGGGAATGGCCAGGCAGGGATTGAGCCTGAGCCCAAGCCTGCGTTAATCTGCTTATCCCTTCACACCTGGCTTTTCTCAGACCTCACAGCATGCTTCCAGGGGTCCTGCAGCACCCCAGAGTGCCTCAACCCCCTGGCTGAGGAACACTGGTACAGATATTCCAGCTTTTTCACCCAGAGCAAAAATGGTGGTTCTGGGAAAAAATAACCTGACAGCAACAAGATATAAATCACTCCTGGGAGAGTTTGTCCCAGGAGAATGAGCATCTGCACACTTAATGAAACTTATCTCCTTCCAGGGACCAGGAGGAGTGGAGTTACATGGAGTGGCTTCAGTTGTGAGACTGCACTGCTCTAGTTACCCCAAGGACAGGAGGGAGGACTAGAGCAGCCCATGCTTTCCTCAGACCAGAATCACTCTAGACATGTCTGTTGGTGCACCCACTGCACAGACACCTCTGCATAGCATATAAATTAAATAAATGGTTTAAGTGAACAATTGCATTTGTCTGTGCTCTGATCACGGTAACAAGCCTTAAAGAGGTACAAACACTTAAGCAGAAGCTGAGCACATGAGAAGTGCCAACATCTGAACCACATTATTTCAGTACAAATTACTCAAGATGCTTCAATTGTTGTAATTCAGAAGTGTCAAAGATCTGGCCCATAGGCCAGATCAAGCCAAGGGAGCCTGTGGGTCTTGGACTACCCATACTCTATGTGGTGTATGGAGCTGATCTGGCATGCAATGCACATGGCGTGCAAGGCTGGTCCAAGGTGTAGGCTGTGCACTGCATGTGGTACCTGTACCAGATCATCCCTGCATATTGGATCTGAAACTAGCCCAAAGTGGGCCCACACACCAACCCCATGCACCAAAGCCAGCGTGGAGCGCTGCTCTAGCCACAAGCAGTGCGCACCCTGGACTTGGCAAATAGCAATTATTTTCATGACTTGAATGACTGTTATCTGCGAGTGTCTTATGCTATATACACAATTTGATGACATGACTCCCTCCTTCAGTCATCACTGTACACCAGCTAGTTTTGACTGACCTTCAGAGGCTCCTAGAGGCTGTTTCAAATAAAAGTAGTAAATAGCTTAATTTTAATTTATTATAATTTTATGTTGGTCCAGGTCCAGAATATAGGGGATCTACCATCCCACCCAACTCTGTTCTTCCAGCAAGAACAGCTAAGGCAAGAAAAAAAATGGTGCTCTTGCTGCAATTACACTTAAAACTTTTGTTACAGCAGCTTTCAGTGGGTCATTAGAGGTTATCATTTCAGGCCATATCTTGCTTGCCCTACTTATGGAAAAAATGCATTTAAATTAATAAAAGAAGCTAATAAATCAATAGGAATATGTGTAGAGGTGGAGTGAATTTTTGTTCTTATTCTAAAAGGTTACAGCATAACAGGCTATTTAGCAAATTTTCTTTAGCTGCTTACAGAAAAAATAGAAAAATTCTAATAGGCGCTAGAACTTCTCCCAGATTTAACAAAGGCAATGAAATCTGTAGGGGAAAAAAAAAAAGTATAAATCCCCAGGAGAGTCCATTACTAAACATTTCTGTGACCTTCCAATTAAAGCCATAGGGTTTTAAAGTAAAAGAAAGTAACTGTATTGTGTTTTAAGTTCCTACATTTGGAATTATGTCATGGTATACAGCATGGCAAATTTCTACCTTCTGCCTCTTCTGTAATTTTTTAAACTCCCTCTTCCCTGGGACTATATGCCTTGTGTACTAGACAAAATGTACAATGCTTATCTTGCTGGGATCCTTTGACCCTAGCTGACTTCCTGTCCCTGGGGCAGGGGGCTGGACTTGATGATCCCTTCCAGCCCTAATGTCAATGAAATCTATGAAAAAAAATCATTCCAGAAAAATGAGACTGCCTTAGAACATGTGGGAGCAGATAGGGAAGACCAAATACTGTAGCTGACTATACAACCATGGGGTTCATAAGTAATGCTAAAGTAAACATACCGATGTGATGACTTCGAGGTCCTTAAGGTACGTTCGTTCAGTGGTGGCTACTTCTTTAGCAATAAAGTAAGCTTTGTCAGCTGGACACCTCTGAAAAGTGAATAAAACAGAACGTTTTGATGAACTATTATAGGGCTGTAACTTGCAGCTAAAAAAAAAGGCTGCAGGCAACGTTCATCAGGACACCAGGATGTCATTAGTGAGCCTTGCTTGTGATTGTTCTGACTTATTTGCACAGTCCTAAAAAAATTACTGAAGAATATCCTTGCAAACATAAAAGAATAAGCTACTTTTTTAGGAATTCTAGAATGACTTTTTTTTCTTTACTAACACAGTTATTTCCAAGGACCAGTTATTTCTGCTGTGCTTCTTAGCATATTTCACATTTCCAGAGCAGGCCATATTTTGAAGCTCAGGCAGAAAGGCATGTAGCAATTTGAGCCCACTATGACATATTTTAACAAATAGAAAGCACGCATTCATCACAGAGAACTGATGTCACTTATATATTAGTGCTCATATGTCAATGCTTTCCTTGTTGTCATAAAAATCCACTGCAGAATACTGTCTACAATTCCAAATTTAGGGGTTTTTTCCCCCAATGGGATGGGAAGATTGTGGGTTAAGGGCTGTAGGAAAAGGCAAAATGTAGAATTCAAACTTCAAAGAAATTCTTTGCAGAGTTTCATAACAGGTAAAATTAGTAGCATCATCAATGGAGAAATCTAGCTTAGAGCACCTCTGGGCCAACAGCTTATTTTCAAAAGGTCACATTGCCGGTCAGAGCTTCTGTGCCTTGTTTTGCTCCCTTTTTTTGCTCCAGTGGCTAAAAGGAAAGGAAATTTAGTAATGGGAGCAAATGTAGTAATTTGTGTTAGTAGGAGCATTGCCAGCAGATTGAGGGAAGTGATTATTCCCTTCTATTCAGCACTGGTGAGGCCACATCTGGAGTACTGTGTCCAGTTTTGCTCCTCCCACTACAGAAAGGATATGGACAAATTGGAGTGAGTCCAGCACAGGGCAACAAAAATGGTTAGGGGGCTGGGGCACATGATTTATGAGGAGAGGCTGAGGGAATCTGTCTTATTTAGTCTGGAAAAGAGAAGACTGAGGAGGGATTTAATAGCAGCCTTCACATACCTCAAGTATGGTTACAAAGAGGATGGAGGCTAGACCAGGGGTGGGCAAACTGGTGAATTCAGCCAGCAGCCAAACTCCATTTCCCAGCAGCCCCTACCTGTGTCACTACAGCCAGTTTTCATGGTGACCTCAACAGCGACAGGTCTGAGACAGCACGGGGCCAAGGTTTCCAAGGAAACCGGCTCCAGCTGTGCTGGCAGGGCACCTGGCTGGGCGGGGAGCTGCTTCAGGGATTGGGCCAGGATCTTATGGCAGAGACAGCGTGCTCTGAAGCTGAAGCGGAGCCATGATATGCTGCCTGCATGCCCCTGCCTGGGGTATGCAGGCAGCAGATCACAGTTTTGCCCCAGCTCCAGATCACACTGTCATCGCTGCAAGATCCTGGCCCTGGAGCAGCTCCCTACCCTGCCATGTGTCCTGACAGCGCTGCTGGGCCTGGTTTCCATGAAAACCTGGCCCCACGCTGTCACAGCCCTGCTGCTGCAGAAGTCTCCATGGAAACCAGTCGCAGCAATACGGGTAGGGGCTGCTGGGAAATGGAATCTGCCACAGGCCTGATCTGACCCCGGGCTGGACTTTGCCCACCCCTGAGCTAGACTGTTCTCAGTGGTGACAGATAACAGAAGAAAGAGTAATAGTCTCAAGTTGCAGGAAGGGAAGTTTAGGTTAGGTATTAGGAAAAACTCTCTCACTAGGAGGGTAGTAAAACACTGGAACAGGTTACCCAGAGAGGTGGTGGAAGCTCCATCCTTGGAGGTTTTTAAGATCTGGGTAGACAACGCCTTGGCTGGAATGATATAATTGGGGATGGTCCTGCTTTGAGCAGGGGGTTGGACTCATTAGATGACCTCCTGAGGTCCCTTCCAACTCTAATTTTCTATGATTATATGAAAACATTTACAAATCTCTTAGTCCTTGCTTCTCTCCTAACAGCCTTTGCTATGGAAGATTTTCCATAGGCAGGGATAGAGTTCACTGCTGTTGGACCCTCCCTACTCAGTACATGATCTTGAGGCAACCACTGCTAGCTGGCATAAGCTAGAGCAGTCACTAGGCTGCCTTAATCTGGGATAGGGTAAAGAAACAGGAGCTGGTTCCCAATTTCTCTTCCTTTCTCCCTTCCTCCTACATGCCCTTTAGGTAACTATGTGGGTGAGAAACCATCTTTTCTTGAACACACCAGGTGATCAAGCAGAGCAAATGTGCTCTTCCTAAGACTGTCATAGTTCATCAAAGAAGCAGGTAGTGGCCACATCAGAGTTTATCTACCCTCCCTTGCAATGCAACAGGTGGCCAGCAAGGGAAACAGTGTAGGCTGAGCAAGTAATGGGAAAGGCAGGTGTTTAGAACATGCCTGGCTCAGGCTAGGGTAGTTCCTGTAAGGGTAGGGAAAATCCAAGGGTGCCTGGGGTGGGGCAGAGAACATACCCTCAGTTTAACAAATTCATAGGATGTGGCTCATGGAGAGCTTTTTGTAGTTCCTTAGCAAATACACCGTTAAGGAAGTCGGCATGGAGGGCTGTAGCTTGGGCAGCCTGGCTCACCTTCACTAATGTCACTTTGATTCCCGTTACCATGTCAGGCAAACTCTTGTTACAGTCAAGTTGAGCACTTTATGAAAAAAGACCATTACAAACTCTCTCTAAAACACACTTGGTTTATAATCTTGAACCTTATTAAAATAGACTTGCAGAGCCACAGCCAAAGGCCTTTGAAACCAAATGGCCTCTGACTTCCATGGATTTTTGATTAGGCTGCAATGAAGCAAATTATTCTGTGGCTCAATTCTTTCCCATTGAAAACAATGGGAGTTTTGCCAATGGCTTCAAACAGAGCAAGAGGATGCTGTTGGACAGCCTACAAGTTATGGTTGGATACACCAGACAATAAGATAAATGATTGCTCTCAGGCTTTTTGTGAGTACTAGTGCATTTTCAATATTAGCTCTTTGCCCCTCTCATGAAAAAAATCCTTTGCTGTTCACTCAAATGAAGGGAGGGGGGCAGGGAGAGTTGCAGGGGTCTGGCTGCTAGCCTCAAGCCATGCTTCCAGCAATCTAAACAATGTCCAGAGGAACAGGGTGAATTCAACCATAAATACCTTTCTCCTGACCTCTTCCTCATCATCAGTCCTTATGCCTGATGGGTCATTCAGCAATGGGCTGATCAGTGGAGAGGACTGCTTGGCATCAGGGCTCAGGTTTGGAGATAATGATGTATTTGCCAGTGGCGGTCCTCCTTGGGAATTGATGGAAAGCTCTGAAAGGTGAGGGCTGCCAGTCAGAGAGCCTGCTAAAGAAACAATACAATAAAAGTCACCGTTAGGACAGGATCTCTCTGGGCAGTTTAAAAAAAAGTTAGAATCTTACAAAGCACAGGGTGGAAAATTAGGTACGGCAAGAGGCCAGATCCTTGTCTGGTATAAATGGGCCTAACTTCACTGAACTCAATGGAGCTACTTCTGTTTGTATCAACTGGAGAATCTGGTCCAGTGTTCTCTTAGTTAATAAAACTAGGAGAACTAGGTGAATTATAGCTCCTGTGAAACCAGCGTGATCAGAGTGCATGTACTTCAGCTGTATACATTTCAGACTAACCATCACATTTATGATGTGTTCTTTGCCACAGTAATTCACTCCAAGAAAAAGGATGCATAGATTAGATCAGTTTTCTTGGTTTTACTATTAATTTAAAATATAATAGACAAAATACGTGAGCTGTTCTATGACTGCTGCACTCCCTCCTACACCAGGATACCCAACTAAGCAAATCACCGACAGTACTTCATTGGGAACTACAGAAGACTAATTAGAACAAATGCATCTAAAGGGAGTCTAGGAAAAAACAAAAACAAAACAAAATCCAAAAAACCAACCCCCCTCCTCCCAGGATTTTCTTAGGAGTTATTGTACTATATAACATCAGTCACATCTAACACAGAGTGGGAAAACTACTACTTCCCCACCTCTATACACAACAGGAGTACATACATTACACGTTGCAGGATCATTCCATGCTCCTCTGATTGTTTGGGATGGAAACACTAGCATTATGTTTACACATAAAAGCATTATTTTTAATGCACAAAGCAAGACAATTTTAGATTACCACAGTTATAAAAAGCCTTTTGTATAGTAAAAAATATATAGTTAATCACACATTTGTGGGTTATGATATATTACATTAAATAATGTTGGAATTAGCGTTTTGTCTATTGGAAGGCAGCCAGGGTGCTGACTGTGCAAATGAAACAGCCTGCCAAAAATCTTTGTGTCATCCCAATTAAGCTAAAGAAATGTCATTGAATGTTAAACCTGATATAGCTAAGTTGGATCTCTGAGACGACAGAATGTTTAAAACCCATATTGTTTTGTTTTGGCTTCACACTTTAAAACCTTCAACAGAGAACCTAACAAGCTATCAATTACAAAGGTTAATACACTGGTAAAAGTTGAAATAAATGTTTGCCTGTTTATGTATTTAAGGTCAGACTTTTTATTGTGAGCACATTTATGTATTTTCTAGGGTATATTACTTAACTGTCTATTCTTGTTACTACAACACAACTGAGACATTCTGGTGAATAAAGGCAGTGATGCATAAATACCAATGGGAGGAGTGCAAATATTTCTTTTCTGGGAGGCCTCATTGCAAAAATATTTTCCCCCCATCCTAGCAGATTTTGTATTTCTCACTGCTTTAAGAATAAAATCAATTAAGAAGTTATTGGTTTGTGTAACCATGGCATTTATGAACTCCATTGTACAGTAAAGCCAAACTAGTATTTGTCTTAAATAAGGATTTATATTTTTATCATTATAGCTGGCAACAATTAACCCATAGTTCCATACTAAGTCATTGCTCTGTGAAATCTCAGAGAAAAGCCACAGCTTGTTATACAAATGTCAATTTTATTGACACTAGCACACAACTGTATACAATGCTTTCAAAAGAAATGGAATTCATCATATAGAAATAGTGAAACAGATTAATAGTGAATTTGTAGGTCAAAAGTACTACACTACACTTTATAAAGACATAAGAAAAGTGATATCACCTCACATGTGAAAACAGAGAAATTCTGGCACTGTCTGTCACATGACAGGGAATAGACCATTTGCACCTGTATGAGAATTTCTCAGGTGTTGTGTTCTAGAAATTGAACACCACCTATATCTGAGATATAGCTAAGGCCCTACTCTGATGTCCAGGAAATCTACATGAAACTTAACTTTACCAGTGCTTCAAACTATAAAATATCAGATGAAACAATCAACTAAAAATACTCAATTTATATTTGGGGTCATAAACTTGTCAGAAGTATTATCACTGATGATTTGCCAAGTGGTGCACAACTTTGTGCATGTTCTCCCATCAGTAACAGGAAAAAACCCTGCTTTTCAGACATTGTTTTGCTTGTTAATTTTGCAATGAAGTAAAATGCTACATTCTCCTTCAGGAGCCAGTGCAAGCATTAATGATGACCACACCCAAATCCAAACACTACCACTTACAGACAAGAGCTCAATTATTCTAATGATTTCTCATTGTACATGTTAAATGACAACTGCAAATTAAAACTAATCACAAGAGAGTGATTATTGCATGAAAGTGCACGAAACCTTGGTGTTGCATTAACGAGTACTGAATTCTGATTAGTACATGTGCAGATTGACACAAGAACTCAAGTGCTAGAATTTGCTTTTGCCAAAGAAAGAAAGAAGCTGACTAGCTATGCTGTGAGAAACCAAATAGACTGTGAAGTGAAAATGAAGATCATCACCACTCTTCAGTGTGCGCCAGGGTCTCGTTACCATACTTCAGTATTTGCAAGAAGAGGTTTTAGAAATTTGCATTTTATATATGAAGGACCATATGAAATATGGTTAAACAACTGTCTCCCTTTTCCTTATTTTTTCACAAATTATAAATAACCTACATTAGTTAAAAGACGTTCTTTCAGCATATCTGCTTACCTCTTGATAATGCAAGTGTATATTCAGATATACTTTACTTACACATTATGTGTTGGAAAACAAATAGAGAAGCAGAAAGCAGAAGGAACAATGTTATTTAAAAGTAGAAAATGTACTTTTAAAGAACACGTACAAAAATTGCTTATATCACATGAAAAGTTAATGGACTTAATGAAAAATTAGGCTTGCATCAATCATCAGGGAGCCAGTGAAGCTTGTGTTATGTCCAAAGTTATGAGGCTAGCTTCAAATTTTGCCAGTTGTATATAATTTTCTCATAGTTTTTATTTAATGGGACTTGAATTAGGAACTTGGATTCATTCTTCAGATGTAAGGAAGCCATATGTAGAACTGACAGCTGCTCAAGAGAGCAGTCAATTAGGTTACTCCAGAACATTCATGGGTTCTCTAGTCTCTAGATTACTGTTAACACTGTCCACAGTCAGGACAGCCCTGGTCTCAAGAACAGCATCTCTAGTCTGGATAACATTTAGGCAACTGAGCAAGCACTATTCTAGTAAGTGCACAGTGGTACATAAGTTCTTTTCTCAACAGGGGAGTGACCTATTAAATTACAGTTACAGCAAATTACAAATTACAGCAAATGCACTTGTTTTTTCAGAATTGTCATCGCATGTCCAAAAAGCCAGTCAGTACCAAAAATATTCTGGTTGCTTTCTTAATGGTGTCGATGAAGCTTGGTTCGAGACACCTAATGAAATTACTGGGGTTGGGGAAGGGGAAGATGTCAAAATGAAAATAAACCTCAACTGAAAGTTAATACGAGTAATTCATGTAAGGTCACCGGGATACTAAAGGCTTATGAAACCTGAGGACAAGATGATATAATAGGTTAATGTACTAGCTTTGCATTTACCTCAACTGCCCCTCAACACCTTGCATACATAAGCAAAATTAAGTTGCTGGTCACAATCGAGTAAGTCAGTGGATGCGTTCCATGTTCACTTCAGAACATACACCACAATCCACTACCTTTCTTTTAAGAGAGGCCTGCTAGCTGAACAGAAGTGTGATAAATTGGAGCTAGAATACATAACTGACGGAAGGGGAAGTGACAGATACAATATATGGTTTCAGTGAGGGCTCAGTTTCCTTTTCATAAGATCAAAAAACAATTTTAGAAAACCAGCATAAAGATGCTCCCAACCAGGCACACAGAACAAATATTTAGGAACATTTTCCTTCCTGTTGGTCCCTTCTCAAGAGTAAAAGGCCTAACTCTTTTACTCTGCCTGGTCCCTGTGTGAACAGTACAGGCAGGGCAGGGCAGGGCAAAATGCAGAGAACTCTCCTGTCCTTCTCACTTAGCATGCCTGCACTAGAGAGATTTAAATATGTAGCCATAACCCAGAAAAAGTGGAAAGTTTACTACCAAAAAGTCATGAAACTGTGTGATACATAGGATTTATTTCATCTGGAAATAATTCTCCCCCAGACATCCCATCTTCTGAAAATGGGTGAAGAAACTATCGCCATCTAGAGCTGTGCATGTACTTCAACTAAAATGGAACATCCAGCTGCTAAATAGTCTGGTTTCCGGAGCCACTGAGGGAACTGCAGTGGAATCTGATTTACGCTCTGCTGCATAATACAGAAGATGTAAAATTGTACAATTATGAAAACCGATTAATTTTATATTGACTAGAATTAAATTTAAAAAAATTCCAGGCAAGCTTCATGAAAAACTGCAACCTATCTACTCCTTCAAAGATATTATTCAAAGTTACTTTATTTAAGAGGTTTAGAGGCCAATTTTTTAACAGAAAAGTCACTCTCACTGTAACATTCCCCACTTATTTGTTTGTAAACCCTGATCTCAAACTCATTTAAAGACAGAAGGAATTTTTTCATTTACTACAATCTGGAAGTCAAACCATGTTCTATCCATCCCTTGTATTAGTGATCATTGAAGTTATACAGATTCCCTAATCAGAATTTATCAGATAGGGCCATCATTGTAATAAAGGCAGGATAAAATCTAGCTCACTCTTCCAGAGCTGTATTGGCTGTGCACTATTAGCCATTCTGAAATCAGTCTAGGAAGCAGATAAGGCTTAACCACATATACAGAAGAAATACAATGAATAAGAATATATCCATTTTGCATATGGACTTTTCTGGCAGCAGTTTAAAGTATAGAATTAAACATGAATGAAAAAAAAAGCCTTTTCTAACTGCCGCAACTAGCAGGTTACAGTACTGCTGTGAAATTCTCAAGGACTTTGGAGGAAGGGCCCATTCCGTCTCTAATAGTGACAATCCCACTGACTTCAACAAGAGCAGGATCAGGACAGATAGGACTACCAGTTTGTGAGACTCTTCCTCTTCCCATTAACAATTGTGGCATTTGTAAACAAAGTTTCTCTAATAAACACAGTGCATCAGAATACAAGAAAGCAGCTATGCATAATCAGAAGTTCATATGCAAATGACTGAATCCAATCGCAATGAATTTGGAAAAAGGAGGGAAAAAGACTTTAGAAAAAGAGGTGATGTCATACATAACCAATAATCTGTCTTGCTTTGAAAAATGAAAGAGAGGGAAAGAAAAATTTGCTTCAACTTCACAGCTTCAAAATGTATGCCCATGGCAGCAGCAGTAGCGAGTGATTTGGGAAAATGGTGCATCATACCCATAAACAAATTATCTCATATTCAGGACAAAGCATCAGCCAGCATTTGGACAGAACAGTTAAACCAATGACAGTTTTACAGCAAAATACCAATTAGAATGAGTAAAAGCCTTCAGTACAGGTAAAAAAAAAAAAAAAAAAAAAAAAATGAATTCCATGCATACACAGTTAAATGAGTTTGGCTTCACATGCTTATAAAGTTACCAAGCACAGTGTTGGTTTAGTAGTCAGCAACCCCTCCAGTTGTACAAGTCCATGCTTTATTGATATACTGTAGTATTAGACAGTGGCGAGTGTGAAATCAGACAGTAACTGCTGTTGGCCTACATCAGGACATACTCCAAAAATGACTGTTACAAACTAAGGGATACAAAGTCATGAGACATTCCTTGTCTAGTTTTTACCTTTCCATTTTTACATAAAAGACAGAAATAGAACAGTCCCTAGGGAACACTTGCACAGAGAGAGAATGTTAGTTTTTAAAAAATGCATGTGAAACAACATTAAAATAAAGTAAGCTACGCATTTTAGTGCCTCCAGACTGCATGTAAGCTCATGCCACAGATACTGTCCATTTCAACAAGACATCTCCCCAAGACTTCAGTGATCCTGCTTAAAAACAATTGCATATAACTGGATTATTTTTTAAGCGCAACCTGCATTGGGAAATAAAGGGCAGGTGAGCATAGTACATTCAGTGTGGACCAAATATTCATAGTGAAGGTCACCTTTTTGCCTTCACTTCTGTTTCCTAATGTGCTGTGGCTTCTAATGTGGAAACTCACAGCCCAACCTGGAGATCTTGTAACCTCCAGCTATGGAAAAAGGAGTGTCCTCAGAGAACAGGATCACTGTAATAGGAGGAAATAGGTATTCCCAGTACAAATAGGTATTTCTGCAGTAAAAGGACATTGAGACAGTGCTCCAAACAATGCAAGGAACAGAAGATACACCATGCTTTGAGGATAAAGACAGAACATTGAAAAGGCTTTTCCTCCCAGAGAGGTACATGCTGACAAAACAGTGCATACAATGAAACAAAAAAAATGCTTCTCTTTAAACGTTATTAAACAAATGACAAAAATGAGAATGAAGTCCCCAGCATTTTTATTTAAAAAAAATAATTTTGTCTGTTAAGACTTCTGTTTAAAAAGATAGATATATATATATATATATTGATATGCACATACAGAAATCAGGAAAGGATTGGATGAGTGAAATACTGCGAAGTGTGTGAAATATTGTTAGTGACTGAAGTAAATTACTCAGCAGGAAAGGGGAAAAATAGGTAATTCAGTTAATCAAAAGTTCCTGGGGGTATTTTTTAAGTGCTAACTGGAAAAGCAACAGGCTTGAGCTCTGACATTCACTGAACTAAGACAGACCTAACCTTTAATCTCTTCATAAATCATCACAGGCCAAATGACAACTGTTTTCTTGTTACAAACAAAATTTGAAGCATTCAAAAGGAAAGTACTAACCTAATTTAATCTCTCACCTCGTGAAAGTATTAATGGGCCATCATCTCTTGTTTGATCAATGACAGCTTCAATATTACCAACAAGAGAGCTAGCTTTTGCTAGGATAAGCGATGAGATTCAAGGTTCTTGGGGAATCTAACATTTAAAACAAATCTTTCCCTTCTAAAGCAAAACTACAACTTTGAAGTATTTACCATTATGTCAGGTGTGTACAGAGATTTTTGTCTTTACTCTTCTATTGCAACACCATCCTTATTTACATTTGCCCTTGCAGAGAACACACTTCTGAACATCCAGCTCAGCTAGGCCCAAAAAACTTTTCACGCTTCATAACATTAAAAAAAAAAAGTGCTGAATGCTTTTAATAAAAACACAAAACAAGACCAGCCCCTCTGAGAATCCCACAAGGTTTAAAGAAGAAAACAGGGGAATGGGATAGAGAACAAAACACTCAGCGGCCGGTTGGTTAAAATTTGAACAGAAGTCCTGGGATTTCAGGGGCACAGAGAACAGTCTGGTGGGAAGGTAGGGTGCCGTGGTATGCCAGGCAGCTCTGCCTACCTGCTGGACTGCACCCATGCCCCTGCTTGCTGGCTTCTGCCACTGCCTGGAGTAGCGTCAGTGACTTTGCCAGTGGGTGGGGAGGGGAGAGCAGTGACCTAGATGTCCCAAATTTCTTTATGGTCACCTATATATAAGTAACCTAAAATAAATGTTGTATATATCATGCCTTTGATTTTAAGCAGATGGTACAGCTATATAATTATCTATGGCATAATACAACCTTACTGTAGGAAAGAAGATTGTAGGAGATGCCCTCATTCAGGGTACGCAGAAAGTAAAGACAAGTCTCTCTCATCAATTTGTCAACAAGCAGCGTTCCTGTCTTGTTATATATGCCTAATGTTATGCTTCCCAAAGTATATTTCATCTACACATTTACTGAAGTGGGCAAGATGCCCTCAGCTTAAATTCCTGGTCAATATCTTTTTCCCTATTTGACCCAAGACCCATGGGGAAAAAATGTCCCTGGTGTAACGTCACAAGGCCAATGGAACAACTACTCCAGGAATGATTTCAGTCTCCATATCTAGTTATGGAACTATAGCTGTCTACTTCACTATAATCTCTTGGCTTCTCTGCTGGTACCTGCAACATAGGAAAGCCATTTGCAGTTAGAAATCCAAAACACTAGCTTAATTTTTGAGAAACTGATAAGTAAAATAACTGGATGAAAGGCCAGGTCCTCCTATCACTTGTGAATCCAATACCTTTTGTCTACATGTTTTAACTAGAGGTGAGCAACTTGCTCTCTTATGTTTAGTAAAGGTTCAAGTTCTACAATGCACAAATGCACACGTATATCAGGGACTTTCCCCATTCTGTGTCAGTGTACGGCATTAAACGGAATCGAAGTTACACAAAGAAGTGTTATTTTTTTTAAAAGAGGATCATTAGAAACTAGAGGTGACACCTTTAATTTAGGTGTAATTCAATGCAGAACTAACTTTTCTTTCACTTATCCCAATTTTGACCAATAATGACCATCCCTAATTTATGTGGTATATAAGCCATGTGCTGATTCATTGTGTAGGGACAACTATCACAACTATCATTACTTCACATATATAGATAACTCAGGAAACAATGGAAATACTGTTCAGCCTTAGGATTAAAAATTATAATTGTATTGTGAAGTCAGTTTTGGATATTGGCATGACTACCCATTACAACAAATGGAAACAGTGTTACGCATACATAACTTCTAGAAGAACTGGTCAAACTATTTGTTGAAAAACACTTATTGCTGAGATTTGACTTTTTCTGACAGGAATTGTCTTTGAAATGGTCACAAGTTGTACAAATTATGATCAAGTAGTTCATGAGATTTGAGTGCATGGGTTTCCATGAATATTTGAGAGTGCTGTTATGAGCAACCAACATTCACAAGTCAGCACATCAGATTGGTCATTTAAGTCAGGTGCTACTAGTTACTCTTTCTGTGTAGCTAAAGAATTCACTAAGGTGCTGAAATTTCTCAGGTTGGCAGTGGAAAGCACTTTACAGAGACAAAAAGGAAGTATACAGGGCTAGAAAACTATAAATATGTTTAAATATAGTTATCAATTCCTAGCATTTTTCTCTCCAACAAAAAGTGAGAGGCCCTGGCAAAGGTTGCACTTAAGAGGCATTTAGTTTGTTAATTGTGTCTTAAATAGTAGACTGATCACACATTCAGGGAATTAATGGTGTCACAAAAAGAGAAATATACCACAAAAATATTCCTCGAAAAATATGTAATATTTTTGTGGCTGGTTTCCATCGTACCTTAAGTTGAACATATGGAAGGGTTAGGACTGCAACAGGGTCTCCAATGAACCCCAGTATGTTCTCCATTAGCAGCCAATTGGTAGATTGTTGCCTTGCTCTACGACTCAAAACGGGGACCACGTTGTGACTCAAACTAGTCCTGGTATGGTTCTCAGATCTGGCCAATGATCAACTGATTGGTGGCCAGCTCTGATGACTGCACTGGAACCAGTTCAAACCCTGATCCAGCCCTAAACCAGCCAATAACCAGCTGACTGCCCACCAGCTCTGGAGACTGAACCGGGGCTAGTTTGATCCCCAGTGCAGTGCTGGAGCCAGCCAAAAATAAGATGATTGTCAGGCACCCAGCTTTCAACTTGCCAGTTCAGGCAAGTAGTAATGGTGCAATTGGGATCTGATCCCTGATCCCAAAACCATGCATCCTGCTATGTACATGTAGCATGGCAGGAAGTGCATTGTCCCTGTTGGACTCAGGGATCAGATATCATTACACCTTTAAACGACATCAGTCAGTGGCTTTATATATTAGTATATATGGGAGCTGGAATTAAAATGGCTGCACACTTTACCATGGAAGAGGAGAAGCTATATATCAGATTTACAGCCATCCAACATATTTTACATTCAGCTTTCTCTTGGCATGTTCTCACCAAAGAACTGCATGGAGAGAGAGAAGTCAGCCAAGCACTTGTGGCATGAATATTGCTCCAAAATAATGGTGTTTGGGCAGCAACTTTTATTTGTGCCAGAATCATCTATGATGTAGAAAAACCCAGCTACGCAAATATTCACCAAAATGTGGAAAAGAATGGGCACTTTCAAGCAAATCACTTGAAAGTGCATTAATCAAAATTTTTGCTTTGCTTTTACACTTACATTTATGCTGACAAATACCTTTCTACTTTCAAAATAAATTGTTATACTCTTCTGATCTTATTTCACATCTCATTTAAACTTAAGAAAGGTTATGATTCTTCTGTGTTAAGTTTCCTGAGTTATGGAAACACACCTCTTCATATTGACTGTCTTCAGTCAATTTTCCATTCAACCCTTGCTCCACAAACTAAGTGGAACCCACACACAAATATATACGTGTTCAGTCAGTTGTATGTTCAGTTACTAAGAGGGATCTGCAGCAGTTCCCTTCATGTAATTTATATTTGAGATGCATTTTAACTTTTAATGGGCTGATAAACATTAAGAAGATATAACCACCATGTCTCAGCAGAAGCAGCAGGAGACTGTTGTCTCATTTCAGGATGGCATCCTAAGAATGCTCTCCCGCATCTTATACAGTGAATACTTATCTGGAAGGTATAGAATATGGACCAATTTAAACCAAACACAGGGCAGCCTTGACTATCCTGACTCTCAATACTCTATAAATCATGCTACCCTAAGCAAGCTAACAGCTCTTTCATCTATGCACATTACATTACATTTGCTTTAATTAGCCAATTGTATTCAATTCCACCCAGGCCACTCAGGTATTGCAAATGCAGATATGGAAAGAAACTAAGGAACAGTGCTCCCAGAAGTACACAGCATGTGAAACTATAAGGGACATGGAGAGAGCTGAAAACTCGCTGCAGGGCTTTTTCTAGTAAACAATTGTAATGAATGACTGAGTCTTTGGACTCAGTCCAAAGGATTGCTAAGGATTTAAGAGTAACAAACTAGACATTAGGACCCCCATGGCCTGTTACCACCTCTGCTGTGCTACTCAAGCTGACTCACTGGGTAAATCACTGCGTCTTTGTGCTTCTACATTCCCTTCTTTAAAGTACGCCTAATAATACTTGCATTCCTCATGGGGACTTAAAGCTTACCTTAGTCTTGAAAATAAAAGTGAAAAGTATTGACATGAAAAGTTTAAGTATAAAGGAACCATGAGCAATTAATATTGGAGAAATCCCAGACCCCACTGAATTAAGTGAGAGGAATTAAACCATTTACTGTTACAAAAAAATAATATGTAATGGAATCAGGCCAGGGATTTGCTGAGAACACAGCCCATGGCTGATGTGGACATTAATCAATGTCTGCCAAGATTAACTTAGGTTGACCAATTTGTCTCTAAGCATTTTGTGTAAAGAACAACAAAAATTCTTCTATTTTACATTATTTTCAGTCTCTTACCCTCAGGCCCCCAAAAACGTACAGCTCTTTTCCTCAAGGGTCCTTTATATACCTATCACACCAACAGATTGTCTGATTTTAAGTGAGAATGTTAACTTAGACACAGTTCTGTTGTTTGAATTCCTGGCAAATCCCCAGATATAAAACGTGTCTGATGGAAGGATTTGGCCCGCAGAATGTATTTAATTAAATGCTTGTCTAATGGTATAAAATGCACTTCAGTGGCAGAAGACTGATGCAGAATGATTTGTTTTAAATTAAGTGACTTCCTATGGAATTAATTAAAGCTATTTTTTCATAATAAAAGAATTCTTTGTATATGTATTTTTAAAACTAGATATATAGTACTGACCCTGCAAAAGCACCAGATAAAAGGAAACAATTGGAGATGAATGTTGTTTTCCAAGATTTTTGTTCTCTGGGAATAACTTTTAATGAAAAGGGGAAAGGGCAGGAGGGCGGGGGCCTGGGGACAGGATGGGTACATAAAACCCACAGATGTTTTATTAGCTACTGAGCTAGTTCTTAAGCTGCCAGACTTTTATTCTTTTTTTTACCTCCATGATATAAAATATTAAGTCTATTACCCTTGCAGATATTTCAAAACAGCAAAAGTAGGCCATTAAGGTAGCATTTATGACCAAGTGAAATAATATACTTATCATAAATATTACTTGTATATAAAGCTATGATTCTGTTGTGGCAGCCATAGAAAATGGAAATGGGTGTTTGTGCCTGAAAGCTAGCAAAGAACAATTTTTTCAACTATTTAGTTGGTCTAATAAAAGATATCACAACTGAAAGAAACTCAGTGACTTTCATGACATACTGTCTCAGAGAAAAGAGCACATAAGGCCAAATAGATGTAGTTCAGTCAGGGAATTGGGGCATGACTCCTCCAAACTTCAGTAACCAGGGGGCACACCTTGCCAGTGTGGAAATGATACAGTAACTGTTTAGCAGTGGTAAGGAAACAGAATGCATTCTTGGTAACTTTTGTAAAAATATTGTGCCGTACCCACCTCTCCCATAAATTTGACAAAAAAATTACCATGACAAAAATCTTATTTTGTAAGCTCTGATGTTTGTTAAACTTCAAACATCAACTGAAACATAACTACGTGAATCTAACTGCAAACTAGCTACTTTTTTGTCAATGAGGAAACTGACTCCAGTTCCACCTTAGGAATTCATTACTTGATCCTTAAATTTACTGGCTACCAAAGCAACTGCCTTATTTATTTTTACTTTACAGTACAACATTATATTATCAGAAAACCAACAAGAAACTCATGCACATGCTATCCACTTCTAAACATTCTTCTAAAATGGGTTTCATTTACCTACATTTAAATATTTAGAAGTTGAAGGCAGTCATTTTACAGATATTCTAAGTTCAAAATGCAGACAACCTTCTTTAAGAGAATGACATACAAGCAAGTTTTCTCTCATTACAAGCAGTCTCAAGTTTCTAGATTAAAATCTTCAACAACGGAGCAACAGGTATAAGCACTCCTTGTCATGAAGTCTTTATAACGTCACTGTTTAAAGAAATGCTTCAATGTCCTTTATGCTCAAAGCTAAGGTATCTATTTCACTGAAAAAAAAAATTTAAACCCCAAAGAATCTGGACAGGTAAAACTCCTTATATACATGAGGGTATACTGAACAGCAAAAAAAAGTGACATACAGAGCAAGAAAAATCTAAATTATTGTAAATTACTATCTATTAAAGTATCATTCAGAAAATGGACAGATGAAGCAGCTATACCAAATCAGAAGAAGGTGGGACTTCCTACTTTTATGAGTGCACATCAGCTGATCTGTTTTAACTCTCTCAGGTACCTGCTCTACTGTGCAGTAAGGGGAAAATCAAAACAGGCTTCAAATAATTCATCTCCAACTGAAACAGCTGTTAAATCAAGGTGAGTTAGTTTTCATTTACTGTGGAAGAGGGTGGACACATGAAACAGTTAAAGGAGATCAGCCTGATGCACAAGAAGCACCCCTACCTTTTTAACTAGTATAGCCATTTCCTCTGGCTACACCTGGGGTCATATTCAAGACTTCTTAAAATATGTTTTGACCAAGGCATTAGAAAATGATACAAATGTTTCTTGTTTCCCTTGTTCAGATAAAAAAGGAAACCCTAATGAGTTTCTGAAAATTTAAAATGTTCTAGACTAAAAAAGTCCTGTTATTGGTTCATCTATATTTAAGTGAGTAGACGGATATTTGTCAACTGCACAGTTCAGCCAATGCTCCCAATGACTCTGCCAAAATGAACTGATTTCAATATTTAATTTCTTTCCTTTACAACAGCATTTAGTGGGAAGGCTAAGGCCATTGGTGGGGTGAAGGGCACCTCTTGTAGCATGGCTATAATTATGTCAGGACACCTTCTGCATAGTTAGCCTTTTTTCAGTACTCGCTTAAGTAAACTACTGGAATTATTTTCAGATAGGTTTTCAAATTCTATACATTTAACTTGTTGGACGAAAATGTTTACAGAATTACCCTCCCTTTTTCTGTACAAACATTAAAATACTACAGTATATACAATACAATGCTTCTGAAGGCAAGCAGTCCGGTAGGAGTCTGACTCCATGAAGATAAGGTTCTTGGTCCCTGTCAAAGACTGAAAAGTGGATGAGGTGGCACTATGAAAATCAACAACCCACCACGAAACAATTAGGTTCTGCTCAGGCAAACATTTTTTCCTGCTCAGAGAAAAAGATCCCTCAAAACTGTCATGCAATATTTATGAGAAAATAAGAAAAAAGTGCAAACAACTGAAACAACAAATACATTTTTGTTAAATTCTATTAAAGAATGTAATTATTGCCTTTCAGACAAGGCCATACACTTCTTAGCACAGATTTCATCTAAGCTTTTCACTTACACAATATCTTCAGCCTCTTCCTTTCATTCAGAAGGAGGACAGCTGAAGTCCAAGAATCAATAAACAATAATCTATTTAATCCTCTAAATACAAAGCCAGTGCTGCAATAGTTCCAGTATATGACTATTTTGTCCGTTTAACTCATCAATTCAAATGTGTTATGAAGATGAGTAAAATAAAGTAATTCTTGATTAAAAAAAAGTTTCTTTCAGATTATTCAAGCTGTCAACAAGACCCAGTCTTGAATACCAAGCTTCCTGCATTTGGCCTGAAGCTTAATTTCATCCTTAATGCTGCTAGGCACTGAAGAACTACTCTCCTTACACAGGAGAGGAGCAAAAAAAATAATTTGACTTGTATAAAAGAGCATAATATGCCTATTGTAATTTCATTTATATTTTTCAAAATGACTAGTAAATTGTCACAAAAACTACTACAACCACCTAAATGTGATTTGCTATAAATAACAGTCGTACCTATAAATTTTTTCCTAATCATAAGCTACTACACAAAGATAACCAAATCAATAATGATTCTTCTCCTGCTGTCCTTCAGAGAAGATATATCACTGGTTTAGGCTTCAATGCAACCTATTATTTTTACTGTACATCTTGCATCACAGTATACATGGTCAAAATCTAAAACTGGAATGGGGTCCCAGGCTCCTAACAGCTCAAGACATGCATACCATCCTCAACACTGAGACCGACAGACACATCCTCTTCCACCTCCTCATCCAGCTGAAGGCTTCCAAGAGAGTACTTATTTCTAGGAATAGGAGAGGAGCTCAGCACAATGGGATTTCCAAACACAAGGGGATCAGTAAAAGGGTTCATTATTTCTGAGTCTGAATCACTAGATTCTGTTCCACTGCTGGTGGAGCCCTCCATCATCTGGATGGCAGCCGTATGATCTATCATGCCACTAACATATAAAGATTGCATGATTGAACTCTGCTTTGACTGTCCAGTAGCTGACACACCGTTTGCCATGGTTTTGCCTTCTAAAGAGGTCATTTTAACCAGCTCACCTTTATAATATCTCTCTGACCTGTACTCCTGATCTGGTGTTAAGGACATCTGGCTCAGGATAAATGGGTCTGTTTCTGATTTATTATGAACAGTGTGGATTTTTTGATAGTGAGGCCTTTGCAAGCCTGAAGAACATCTATTATATCCTTGGCAGTTACAAGCATGACTATGCTCCTTCCCCTCCTCACTCCTCACCCTTCTGTCATGCCCATTTTCTGAGCCATAGCCCTGATAGCCAGTTCTATTCAAACTCATGTTAGGACTAGACCCCTTGCTACTGGGAGGCAGTGGAGTGGCCAATGGGCTACGACTATCTGGACCCCTGAACAATTCATCAACCAGTGAGCTGTGCCTTGGCATTTTGGGGCTTCCACCAAGATAGAAGGACATATTAGCTGGGTTATCATGAACATACTCTTCAAGGATATTTTGGGAAGTCTTTATAGAGGTGGAGGAATCCCTATACCTAGTCCTATTACAATTTTCATCTCTATAGAGAATATAGGCACCGCTGGTCAAATCACCCTCATAGTTGTCATTTGTTTGGGAATGTGACCGGGTTATTTGTCCTCTCAGAAGGTCATACTCGCTATCTACATCACTGCAGTCAATGAAAGGAATGGAAGTGCTGCTTCCACGAGCAGCCCTGGATGCTGGACCTGTGCTTGGTTGCTGCGACTGAGTTCTATTCTGCTGTGTCCTATCCTTAATGATCTCCTCTTCTTCCTCCATTGTTGCCATCACCACTCCATCCACCCTTCTGCCTTCCTTAGGACTCTTCCTCAAGGATGGGCTTCTGCGCTGCTCAGCATCTTCTGCTGACACTTTTAGTTCCTTCCCTTGCTGGCAGCTCTGCACTGCTGGGGCATCAGCATCATCTCCAAATGTAAAGCTAGAGCTCTGGAAAGAAAAAGGGGAAAGGATATAGAGAAAGGAGGGGGGTTGGTCAGAAAGGGGTGTGTGGGGAGAAAAATCAGTGATTGCTTCTGGCAGAACACCAGAATCCTGTCCTAGGCCTTGGAGCAGCCACATCATGTTCTCTTGACAGCAAGAGCTGTTAACATATGCTTTAATAAATGTGGAAGTCTCTGATCTTGAAGAGCAGATGATGGGCTGAAAGGGACTTGAGCTAAGCACAGGGAAAAGAAAGGAAATACATGGTGACAACTTACAAAACTGCCTGCATGTTTAGGAGGACATAATGGCACAGGGGAATGACCAGGTGTGTAAACAGACCAACAGACTCATGTGCCCCATGGAGAAGCCAGAGTGACAAACAGAATGGAATATCAATTATGGTAAATTCTCTGTATCCTATTTGCATACATGAAAAGAGTCTCAGAGGGATCTTTTGGGCAATCCAGCATTCACTTGATGGAACTGTACTTTCAATTAGTTGCAGGATTGCTTCTCTCTAAGCAAAGAGCATGTGTCAAGTACTTTGCCCCCTCTAACTGAACTGGTCTTAGAAATGTGAACCTTTATTTTGAATGAAACAAATTGTAGCATGATTTCACTGAGGCACTTTGCAGCAAGAATATGGTGCTAGAGAAAAATTTTAAACTGAAGGGAGCTCTGGTGGAATTTTTTGGGCCACTTAAAATATATTATCCAGGTAGAATCATAGAAAATTAGGGTTGGAAAGGACCTCAGGAGGTCATCTAATTCAACCCCCTACTCAAAGCACGATCATCCCCAACTAGGTAATTCCAGCCAGGGCTTTGTGGAGCTGGGCCTTAAAACCCTCCAAGGATGGAAATTCCACCACCCCTCTAGGTAATCCGTTCCAGTGCTTCACCTAGTGAAACAGCTTTTCCTAATACCCAACCTAAACTTCCCTTGCTGCAACTTGAGATAATTGCTCCTTGTTCTGTCATCTGCCACCACTGAGAACAGTCTAGCTTCATTCTTTTTGGAACCCCCCCCCCCTTCAGGTCGTTAAAGGCTGCTATTAAATCCCACTTCAGTCTTCTCTGCTGCAGACTAAATAAGCCCACTTCCCTCAGCCTGTCCTCGTAAGTCATGTCCCTCAGCCCCCTCACCATTTTTGTTGCCATCTGCTGGACTCTCTCCAATTCGTCTACGTTCTTTCTGTAGTGGGGGACCCAAAACTGGGCACCACAGCTGAGAGATGCTCAACCTTTAGCCCACAGGCCAAATCCAGCCAGTGGAGCCATGGCACTCAGCCTGTGGGACTCCCCATGGGTTGAGAAATTTGGCAGTGGGGAGCAGTGGCAATTAATATGGCCTCCCCTGCTGCCAAATTTCTAAGCCTCACTTGGCAGGTCAGAACCAGGCTATGCTCTCTTCCCCTGCATGGATGTGTCAGGCCAGCCCACGACCCCTCCTCCCAACCTCCCAACATGGCCAGATCAGGGCTGGGCCACACCCCCTTCCTCCTGCACAGCTGGGTTGGGCTGGGCCATGCCCCCATCCATCTGCATGGCTAGATCAGGGCTGAGCTGTGCCCTTTCTCCTGTGTGGCTGGCTCAGGGCCAAGTCAAACCCCCACCCCCCATGCAGCTGGATTGGGGCTGGGTCATGCTGCGCCTCCCCTCAACCCTCCATGGGACTGGAATCCCTTCGCCCACATGGCTGGATCGGGGCTGAGCTGCCCCCTGCCTCCCTCCATATGGCTGGATGGGCACTACTGGTGAGATCTGTTCCATGTATGGATGAAGCACTGCCCATCTGGCCTGCTGGGCAAAAAGGTTGAGCACCACTAATGTAGATCAAACCCATCATTTTTGCTTTGAATAGCAGCTGTTTATCATCAACATAGATGGGACCAAAGCTTGTTATCTGCCAAAGAGAACGATTTAAGAGTTTTTAACTAGATTTCCCCTAAGGAAATTTGTTTCTTCCTTTCCTGTCAACACAACAAAACATCTTGTCATGAATATCTGAAACTCCTCTAACAGCTATCTCTGAAAAACTTCTCCTTTTAGTCAGCTGCAACCTGGAAACCTGCCAATGGCAACAGCACATTGTGCCAGCAGTTCTCAAGTGTTTATGGAACTGTACCGTTTATCAGATGAAGAGCTCCATGGCACCCCTTCTATTCATTCATGAGCACTGTGACCCAACAGGGAGATGAAGTTGCTCCCAAAAGCAGTATTGCAGATCTTTTTTCCACACTGTGGGTTAGTGCACTGAATGCTAAATGAGCAAGTTAGAATTTGGAATCCCTGTACTAAGGGTTTCCTAATAATCTTTAACATGGGTTCTATATAAAAGAAAAGGTATGTCCCTGTAATACTGAATCATTAATTACAGGAGGGCAACCTAAGGGGAAAGGCTTAAAATGCATCTCATGGGATTTCATCTGTATCACTGACTTGTTTTGGCACCTCTGAATGCTGTTCTGAAGGCTGGGCAGTCAGGCTCCTGATGGAACGAATCTTGCTGTGTTTCCTGGGAGAAATCACATTAAGAAGTTAAAGCCATGTAAAGCTTTTCATAAATAACCAAGTGCAGACACTTCCTCAATAACAAAAGCTCCAAATGGCAGCTTTCATAAATGCTTGCCCTGAAATGGGTTCATGATCCTTCTTTTTGTACAAGGGAAATAAAGCGTGTGTTACATAAATACCAGTAAAGAGCAGATAGAGCTCTGAGGCAGATATCTTCCATTACCAGAACTTGAGTCATAACTGAAGCTGTGGCCAGGCTCATCTTGCATTTCAACTGTGACTTTAAACTCACCATGACCAAGCTGAGATGACAGACAGAACTGTCACTAGTAAGTTAGAAATCTTCCTTTGAGCATTACCAATGAACAAATGCTTGGCTAGGTTTGCCTCAATATTACTCAACCACTTTATTCTCAGGCTTACGTTCTTATTAAAAGAGAACCCATTCCTATTTTTGGAGACTAATGGTGTGCTTCACCAAAGGAGATGAAAATCAGCATGCAACGGGGGAAGTCCCCTCGCCACAGGATAAGAAACATGGAAAAATATCCAATCCATTAACAGACTTACAAGTACAGAGCAACTACAACAGTTGGACTAGGTTTCACAGGGCTGGCTGTTAAACCACAGTTTAATTAAGGGTAACCTTGGGGTTGCTTTAACTTATACAGATGGCAGTGGCTCCTAAAGGAATATTATGGCAGCAGTGACTTGTTAAAACAGCCCAAAGGGACTTTGGCTGGGCCAGCATCAGGGTCCCCCTGTCTTTCCAGTCTGGATTACTATTCTCAAATTCAAAGGCATTTAAAACATTGATTACATCACATTGATTATCTCTCCTCACCTTTCAAACTGCACTTTCTTGTGTCCTCCTTCTTTAACATAGTCAAGAACCTGCTTCTGAGTCCGGCCACTGGAACAGAACCACAGTTAAACTGTTAAACCCCCAATATTGTGTTTGCTAATGTTTAATTTGACTAGCACTCAGCAAATAAATATTTTTTATTGAAAGAATGCAATGAACAGTATTGTCTATCCATGGATAAAATGTCACTCGCATCTTTTTACCATGAAGATGCCTTTCTAGAGTAGTTCAATGCTTACGTTTAACAATGTACCCTTCATACTGAATTATGTTACTAAAAGGTTACCAAAGGCAGAGAGAGAAATTTCAACTTTCCTCTTGCAAATAAAACATGGCAGGATGCCTTCTGAGGGTTAAACTGCAGTATTACCTCAATAAAATGGTGTCAATAAACATTGGTAATGAGGACTGAAGGGAAAATAGTTGAAATATACATCAACATTCAATTTTTGGTCTTAAAGACATTAACCTACAGGTACAAACACATTTGGTAAGAATTCAGTCTGGGAGTAACTTCAGGTCTTCCTTCTATGTTCCATGAAAAAATTACTAATGTCAATCACTTATATTGTGCAAGGATAGGAACACCAGAGGAAAAGGAAAGCAATAAGAATTTGCTCCCAAACAGAAATATCTATCCTATGTCTGGAGAATGCTCAGTAGGAAATAAAAGCCTCCATAACTGGTATGAGCTATAAACTGGCCAGCTGAGGCAAGGTTGGTCTCTTTCCTGGAATGCTCTCAGCAGACATCAGAGTGAGAGACATGGAAAACAGGAGAGCTCACCCATGCTGAATGTACTTGCATTTTTCCCATTCACTTTTGTAAATCCAATAGTTTATGCAGATGTGTACCTACTCATGGAGATGGTCCTTCCACCTCAACTTCTCTACTGTTCAGACAAGAGAGAGTTGGAACAGATTGAAGAGGACATGATTTTATACTTGTATAAGGCATATCTAATTTTGCCCTTGCTTTGAAGAAGACCTAACAAAATGCAGATTGTAGGAAATCAGAACTAAATCAGAACATGGTTGGTGACACATTGGCTTTACTAATATCAAGTCCATATCTAAACTTGAAAAGGGTGGCCAGCAGAGCTATACTGATAACTCTTCCTAGTGTAGATACAGTTTATTCTTGCAAGGAGTGCTTTGTTGGCAGATCGTATACCAGTTTTCTAAACAAAATACTCTGTATTGGCAAAAGGACTTTTTTGGTAATAAAGCTGCATCTATATGATTTTTGCCAGCATAAAAAACAGAAAGTCACAACCATAACCAATATTACTATGCAAGTTGGCTTAACACACAGGTGGTTCACTGGGCTAATGGTTTTATGTCCACTAAGTGACGCAGACTGAAAAACTACAGCTGGTATTAGCAGTGAACTGACAAGGATGTCTATTTCAAAACTGGTATTAGCAAGAAAACTGATGAGACCATCAGATTCTGGAAAAATAGCAGGTGTACTTTAGATGGTGCAAGTGATGTCTTTTTGTTGAAACCTTAAGGGATGGCAAATAGCTAGCAAAATTCACCCAATAAAAGTGGTTGCCTGCATTAGCTGCAGGCATTTTAAGTAGTGATGATGACTGTACAAACAAAAGTCTTAAGTGGACACCTGGCCTAAGAGGAAACTCCTGTCCCTTTTAACCACAGTCTCCACCTTCTCACTGGAATCAAGGTTTCTGCTGAATAGGGGTGGATTTGTTAGGCTTCAGGGAAACCATGCAAGGAAAACCTGAAAATCTTGTGTGCTGTAGAACAAGGCTCATTCCTTGGGAGCTCAAGGGACACTATTAAGAAGGCAGAGAAGTAAATAGCAGTACTGTTGGTGGGGTCTGTCCAGTGCACAGATTGTCTGTTGAGTGAAACAAATGCACTGGACTATATTAACTTGTCACTTTCCCATACACCCTTGAACAGTTAACATTGCATAAGCTACTATATATAAGACATTTAGGATTTTATTCCATAGCCTTGTTCATGCTACTCTAGTGGGACAGAAGACAGGATCTAGATCCACCTTATAAACCAAATAAATGAGAGCTGCATAAGCTTCCATGGTTGGACAGGTAGTTTAGACATTATAGTGCCACAGTCTGCAGTGTGGAGGAGGAAAGAAACATTAATTAGGTGAGATTAGAATAAGAACCATGTGATATGATTTGAATGGCAGCAGGGGACAGATAAGAAAAATCAAGTCTTACCTGAACCTAAATGATGAACCTCTAGAAAAGAGAACAGGTTTAGGCTTTGGTTTGGGCTCCTCAAAAAGTCTGAAAAAGGCATGATGTTCTACACAGATCTTCCAGAAAGACTTGCAGAAGTCCCGACTAGCCATCAGAAACTCCAAGGTGTCCTGGAATGAACTCTTCAAGAGAAGAGAGCATGAATAACTGAGTGAGTTAATGTGGGAGAAATACACACTGTATTTACACACTGATGGACCAGAAGTTATGTTGCAAATTTTCCTTGCTTATTGAGTCCATCCTCCCATCTTGAAAACTCTCCACAGACTCTTCACAGGACTATAACATAACAACTGCCTAAATTTTCTCTCGCTGCCTCATGTATCATAGCTAAGGCAAGGCTCCTCAAATTATTCGCAAAATGCTGTTTATATTAAGTCAGAATATTCCAATTTATTGCCAATTTATATTTCTCTCTTCATTCCAATTGATATTTATACCTGCTGACATTTCACCTTTCTACAGCATCCAGCCAGGAAGAAACAAATGGATTTCACAAAACAGCATCATCATTCATATTTTTTTGAAGCACAGCATATGACTAAGACATACAAACATGATTTGTAGTGACTTTTCTGAAATATTGTTTAATGGGAATATCTTGTAAAAAGTCCTTCAAGTAGATTAACACATCCTTCCTCCTTTGCCAAGAAGCCTTTAATAATTTCTGCTTCCCTACTCCTGCACCCTATACCAAAACCTTGAGTTTGATCCAATATCAGCTTCAGAACATTTGTTTAGTTCTGTATTCCAGGAGAAGTGGTACGACGTATTCTCAGAACTGAGAGACCCATCACTCATTAACTCCAGAATGGGAGAATCTGCTGAACTGAAGATTCTTCCCCGCTTGCAGGCAGGCAAAGACATCTATCCCTATTCTAGGGCCACTGAACATCACAGTTGTGTATCATAGTAGTAGTGCATTGCCCCCACAGTTTAACTTAACGTTAATAATTCAAAGTGGGCACAAAACTGACAGCCCCAGCTTTAAAAGGAAGCTGTGTATCATGTTTTTAGCACTGGCTTTTGGATCAGTATGTTAAGTAAATTTGGCATCATATAAAATCTTTGCCCATTTGTTAATCTTGTTCAAGGCTTTTCAGTTCTTATGTCCTCTGTTGAGGCTGCCCATGACAGATGCCAGTTTTAATGCTGACATGACGGAACAAGTTATAAAAGCACTAGCACCAAGGTGAATGAATGCAAGCAATTATTACAAAATGTCTACTTATGAGCCAAGAAACTAAACCTCATATTTTACTCGTGTGTAGCAATTCACCAAAGAACCCATCCCAGCATTCCTTCAATCCTACCATGGACTTACATTCACATCAGGCCGCAGTTTGATAAGAAAACGCTTTCTCTTGAAGCTGAGCTTCCGAACCTTGGCCCAGTTGAAGGCATTGATCTTGGTGTGACCCTGAAGAGAAGTGCAATCATGTTGCAGATTAAAAGAAGAGTCTGTCTATTGCAGCAAATAACCAGAAGACAAACCTAACAGTTAAGGAAAGCCTTCTATATGTTCTATATTTAAAATGTAGTTCATTTGCAATTGTGATATTACTAATCATTTAGACACCAACCCTGCAAACACATATACACATTCCTAACTATAAGCACATAAGTTACGGTCACCAAAGTCAAGTATTAAAGTTAAAGGCACACATGTTTATGGGGCTTGGATGCTTTTTACTGTGGAAGTGACAAGAAACAACTATACTAGGGACTGCACAAATTCAGATAAAATAGTCCCTACCCAGATGTTATAATATAATCTTAAGTGTTTTTTTAATTTTTTTTACAAATATCTTTCCAGCTCCCTCCCTTTTTATCTGATGAGTAAAATCAATACCCCTTTAAAAACCTTTTCTTTCTATGAAAAAAAACCTTAAGCATGCAGTCTCAGCATTAATCCTTTCTCCAAGTAAAAGATATAAAAGGAAACTACTTGACAGTGTTTATTTGAAGAGCTCAGGAGCAACGCAGCAAGTCCAAGAAAGAGACTCCTGTTAAGAAAACACTTTCTGAATATTAATTAGGGTCTCACAGATTAGCAAGCAACAGACTCCCTCAATTAAATGATGCCAAAAGTGAAAGAAGATTTAAAATATTAGTCATTTCAATTTACTAATGAAGAATTCATGAATGTGCCTATAACCCAGTTTAGGAGTTGCCAAAAGCAGCTTTTATTGGAGTCCTAATTAATTATACAAACCCAGACTGCTCTGCAGTTCCTACATCAGACACAGCTACAAATATTGATACACTGTGATGATTTTTGTTAGATCAGCCTGGCTCTCTATGACTTTCATAATTACCTCTGTTAGAAAATTCAATGGCACAGCCAAGGGCTTCTAAATACTTTATAGACAACCATAACTCAACTTTGATGCGTTTTATGAATGAAACTTTATCATCTCTTTTTTATTTTCAAATCTCATTTTTCTCAATTACAGCCTTTGTCCTGTAAAGACAACTGCCTGCCCAAACTCTTATGCCTACATAGAGGCAATGGACTACAACAAGTCAGGTGACTCCAATGGCATCTCCCTCCCAGTGAAGTTGTACATAAGCTCAGTAATAAGCGCTGTAGCCAATAGAAGCTGAGAGTTCTCAGTACCTTGCAGCATCAACCTCCCTGGCCTTGAACTGGCAACTAGATCTGCTTGGATGGATCCTACCACTTGGCAAGAACCAGTGAAGGCAGTAATGTTTTGCATAGATGCTGGGCATAGGATCAGGGCCTTGTTCTGAAAACTTCCTATTCCTTTAAAATATAACCCAGGAAGATAGGGAGGGAAGGGGTATGCAATTACTTCAACATACATGAATTTTTAACCACTTTCCTCCAGTTTTTATTTTAAGATGTGCTTTTAGTTGTATGGGTTTACAGGTAGGCCATTTTCACTTGTGGGAGTTTCTGGTGAAATTAATTTTTCACTTCCAAACCAAGTCTATTGGAAAGCTGAATCAAAGCTTGCTTAGGGCTGGTAGGTGGAATTTTTTTTTTTTTAAAGTAAGATTTTTTTTTTTAAATCAGAGTGAACTTTTAATGCAAAATCTTTTCAGCGATTGAAAACAGAAATGTTAAAGCAGAGTACGCAGAGGCAGGGTCAGACATTTTGGGCAGTGTGTAAGCAAACCTAACTCTTTCTGTAATGAGACCAAGGTAAACCAGCTGATTATCTGTCCCTTTGTGATCATTACAGAGCTTGGTTTATTAATCACCTCATGAGAGGCTGATGGAGGAAAGTCAGGACTGAAAGCTGAATATGAAGTTTCAGTAAATGCATTTTTAAACCCAACTTGCATGGAAGCAAGGGTTGGGGGTGCCGAGGGGAGAGAAAAACCTTTTTACTGAGAGGAGGATTGCTGGATTGGACAAAGGGAGAATGAAGAGCCTGTTGAGGAGCAATCACAGTTGGCTCTAGGTTTTGTGAAGCCTTATAGGAAGCAATACTATGGGAGAGTTCCATCCTCTTCTCACCTATTCCTGAATCTCTTCCTCCCCACCTCCACCTGTACACACTCAATACTCTCACTCCTAGTTCATGCTTGCCTGATCCATGCCTTGTTTCTCATTTGGGGTGGCCTGTTTCCTCAGCTATATGGATCAGGGTAGTGAGGACTTATAGACCCTATGGACCTTTTAAGATGTAGGTGAAATCTTATGCAACTGTCTATGCCTAATACCAGCCCTGGACACTAATTTGGAGATGCCCTGACATTTTAATGGCTCTCAATTCCTTTTAGCTTTCATCTGCCATAAAGATAGATGGAAACTGGACTCAGCTGGACACATTTCCTATATAGGCAACACCTTAATCACCATGAACATAATAGGTGTTTCAGCAGGTCTAATGTAAAGACTGAAGCCATGATCAGAGTGGCCTAACCTGAAACACCAGAATGCCTGTGTTGGCAACTGCCAGGTTGATCTTTGTTCCTTCCCTGTCCTTTGCTGGATGCAATCGAATTCCATACATCTCCAGCCGACGGGCAATCTCTAGCAACTGGAAATCTGATTCTGCTGGTGTCTGTCCCCTGCAGAAACAAAAGCCAGGAAACCTAATCCTTATTAATTTGTGATCATGGGACCAAAAAAACATTTTATTAGATAGTACCCATCTGCCCCTTTCATTTTACCTAACTTCCAGCAACTACAAAAATAGGTCTAGCATCAGGTATAGTAGTCAAAAAAGCAACATTTCTTAAAAGGAACTCTTAGTGCCTCAATTTTTGCATGCCCAACTTCAGATACTGTAAAGGATTTTGACTGTTTCAAAAATGCTGAGGCTTCTTAAAATAAGACAGATTTGGAAGAGCTTCAGTATGAGAAGCAGTTCCTCCTGGAACTATTTAGCACATCTGCAGTTGAACAGGCAGATCTCAGATTGGCCTCCTCAGTCATCCACAGACTCACAAATTACTTCCTATTTGCTGGAAAACTGTCATCCTCATATCGAGAGACTACCAACGACCAATACAAAACCAATTCCCACTTAAAATACAAGTAAGTATACGTGGAGAAGTCTGGGCATCAGAATTTTAGCAATCATACCCCTGCTTGGTTTTTTTTAAGATAAAGAACATACTATAAATAAAAATGTTTCAGTTTTAATCAAACACTCTTGCTGGTGAACTCAGAAGCCAGCCAACCAGAGTATATAACCTCAAAACCACAGACAGACTTATATACCTCAGCCAAAAGAATTGTAACCTTCAAACATTACACTGTGAAAAGACACAGACGTTATTGTGTACACAAGTCAGTTTTGTTATTTGCTTGTCCATATCTTCAACCGTTACGTTTAAATTCTGTATAATTTATATGAACATGACCATAGATCGTATTGCGAAAAGAATTCATAAAAATGAAAGATGATGGGAATAGTATAGCATATAACTGATTGAGAAGAAAAAATGTGGAAAGGGGTAAACAAAACACAGAGGACACTAATGTAAATTAATGTACATTTTTGGGTCCCATAAACATTCATTTCTTCATTATTAAATCATGCAGCAGTCCTGGTTGAGGTAACTGCTCATATAAAAAACAAAGTCATGACAACTACCCAGACTGCTTAGTTCAAATGCAGCAATGTCCGTTTTGAACAGCGTGAAAAGCAGCAATGTGTGTCCTTCAGTCTTTACGGGTTCCTTCCAAACCAAACCAAACCAAACCAAACCAAACCAAACCAAACCAAACCAAACCAAACCAAACCAAACCCTTACTTCAATTTCTAATAAGATTTTATATTCTATTTGCAGAATCTCTCAGAGTTCCCCTCAAGATTCTAAAAGAAGCCCTCTCCTCCTGGAAGGTGAAAAGGCTGTAATTCCATGTCCTTGAAATCAATGAGATTATTGACAATCACCTGCATGACAAGGGTCATCATTTGTAATCATATCTGTATATATTAAATCAGCAGTGGAGTGTTTTGTATAAATCAGGCTCTGAAAATAAGTGAATGCTTGAATGAAAAATCAGACCTGACTGACACTCCTGTACATTGATAGTACAAATAAAAAAGGAAGCTAAGGAAAAATTCATAGGCCTGTAAGTCATCTATAGATAAAGCCTATTATAAATTTACAGCTAGAATTACACTGGATGCAAAGGAAGCCAACAAGAAAAAAAAGCTGGGACTTACATATGATTCAGGTGGAATTCCATAATTTTGTCTTCTAGTGCTTCTTGCTGAGGTATATACTTGTTCTTTGCTAAGTGTTCACGATCTATGGTTTCATCGAAATCCCCAATCTCAGCTAGAGAGAATGCAGGGGAGGGGGAGGAAGAGGAAATCAAAAGATATATAGTCGGATAAACCAAAAGAAAGATAACTAGAAACATGGCAGAGAAATAAAAATACATTTGTTCAAAACTTCAGCATGAGTTTTTATAAGGCATATTTTTTAAGTAATTTTCCAGATACGCCTTTCTTGTCTTCTTTATGAGTAAGTGGAACAGTGAGAGGTGGCTCAGTAGGTAGAATATACACTTGCACAGATGAAATATTCACAAAGCTATGTTGGCTTGGGTATAAATCAGAGGCTGGCATGTAAGATACACCACCACCTTGGTGAACATTCTGGTGGAATAGATCCATTTTGTTGCTTTCACTGTGGCACTCAATACAACTTCATTTGCTCCAGAACAATGATCTCTCCAGAACTCCACTTTAAAGCCCCTTCCAATTATGTACTATGGCAGGGTTGTCCAACTTCTAAGCCCCTGGGGGAGGGGGCGCATGCTGTGGGTGCTACACACCATACAGGCTATATCAGGCAAGGCATGGGCCACTGAGCAACCTGCCCAGTGAATGTTCCTCTACCCTGCTTGCTACATGGCTATATTCACACAGGCACTCCCTCCACTGCTGTACCACATGAGCACAACCCCTCTCCATGCACAGCCCTGGATTCACCCTCAGCTCCCCATGTACTGGTCTAACCCCTGGGTGGAGGCAAGAAGCAACAGGTGGAGGAGAAAGAGGGAACCCAGAGACTGTCTGCTGTTGCAGCTTGAGCAATAGGGGAGTGGTGGCTCAGCAAGGAGCCTGAGGGCCACAACTTCAACTCTCACAGGTAACACATAGCCCATGCCAAGGGCTGTAAGTTGGACAGCCCTGCATTATGGCAAATTTTAAAAATAATTGTTTTAATTCTTTGATTAAATACAGTCATACAGAGCATCCTGCACAATTATGAAGCTTTATCCCTGATGGACTGTAAAATAAGAAAGGCACGTGTGATGCTCCTTTCCCTGCCTTTCTAATGCATTCCTGTGAACTGAGTTTAATAATTTTCCCATATAAAGTTGCTGCCATCTGCTACACTTGTTTCAGTAATAATAAGCATGAAAGCTTGCTAAATAACATACCTTCCAGCCCTGTCATATTACCACATTAAGTGGGACGCCACTTTGCTTTTTCTTTTTGAAATCTACTTATGGGAATCAGACAAAATATTTAATAGCATAATGCTTCCTTCTTTATTGTAACTTACTGACAAGCTTCTGAAGGCATTGCTATTGGTTACTTCATTAAATTATATCCCCCCAGCTCATTCTGGTCCCAATGTTCTAGGAAGAACAATACTTTGAAGGCTGTAATTGTTCTGTCCAGCCCGTGTGAATGAGCACTGACAGACCCCAGTTCCCACACTTTATTTTTTTATCAATGCACTAAATTAAAATCCAGAGAACATATGCAAACAATTAATACATTCTACAGCTTTCTTAAATCATACACTTTCTTGATACTTCCAGAGCTCAGAAGTGAAAAGAATTAATAAATTAAAATATTATTTTTCACCCATGAGCTTCAATGCCCTTTCTGCATAGTTTTCCTCAGTTCCTATTTTCTAAATTTCAGGAGACCCAAAGTATTGCTGCCTTACTATTGTATCACTGACTTCTATCACGTTCACTATATCTGTCTTTTCTAAATTCACTTCAAAATTGTCCTCTTGGCATTAAAATTGTTGTCTCCTAACTTGTGCTCACCTTCATAAGCTGTTTTTTAATATGTGAGCTAATGTTATAGCAACTCATTTGCTGCTGTCATGTTTTTATATTAAGAGCAGGCTGTAACATCAGTATAACCCACAGATTTACCACTCAGAAAAAGATTACTGAAAACAGGCAGCCACCATGCAAAGACCTATTCTGCACAACAGCTGGAAGAATACAGTAATCTTCTGCTTCCTTACCTCTTCCCAATTTTATATCATTATTATCACCACCTGTTTAATTTTATTTATTATTCTAAATAATAGTCTCACCCCAATTTAAACTTAATCTCCTTTTGCTTCCCATTTGTACCCTCTCTCCTCAGACTCCCCATAGCTGGGGGCATTTCCATATCTAACTGAAACTTTCTCTCTCCTTATGTTCTCTCTAGCCCCTGACTTTGAAGAGCTCTGGTTTTCAATATACTACAACGGGAGCCAGAGTTTTACTAATAACAGAGTGTTTAAAGTCAGAAGATCAGGACCATTAGACCACTTAGTCTGACCTCCTGTGCATCATGAACCATTACATTTCACTCAGGTATCTTTATATTAGGCCAATCAAATGGATTAGACTAAAGCATTTGAGTCCTTGGGGAACTAAACTGCTGTACTAAAGGCAGAGAAAAGGAGAGAGATTTAGGATGTCTTTACACATGTTCTGGGATTGGGGTGGAGGGTGTTTTAATTAGAGCGTATAGGTGCCCTTATGTTTCAGCAAGCCTGGGACCCTGGCTATGGCAAGGAATTATTTAGGTGAAATATTCTCAGGAGGTCCTAGCAGGAAATCCATGCACCACACTGCAGAAGGTAGCAAAAAACCCCTATGTCAAATCCAGTCTGAGCTCAAAATTCCATCAAAGGAGCAATGAGGCGATTATTTTAACCCGAACCTTGGGGAACAGACTTAACCGTCAAAAATCCAATCCAGAGGACTCTCTGCACTGCCTCAAAGTGAGCGGGGGATGGAGAGGGAGTCTATCTTGCAGGAATCCTGCTTCTCCTCTAACCAGTCTTTGATGATTCAGAAGAAGGTTAAAACAAAACAAAACAAAGGACATAATTAGGGATCTACTCACTCTGTGATTTTTGCAGAAACTCCTAGAAAAAGACATTTTTTGCAATCACTGTGAAAATTGTCCTTCCCCATGATTTTGCGTGGAATTGCCAGAAAAACAAAAAAATTATAAAAATAAAATGTTTGCTCCCCAGTGGGAGCCAGCAGCCGCTGTGGCCTGGCTGCACAGCCTGCTGGGGAAGGGAAAGCTGCTAGCATGAAGGAGAGCAATCAAGATGGCAACCGCCCCCTACTCTGCTGATTAGCCAAGAGGGCAGACTTTTATAGGGGACTGTCCCACTCTGCCAATCAGCAGCAAGGGGTGTACTGCATGAAAGGCAGCCCTCTCAGTCAATCAGTGGCGAGGGGCAAGGCTGCTGTGGCCCCTCAGCCAATCAGCAGCAGGAGGGAAGGGGTGACAGGGTGGGGTGGGGGGGCTTACTACAAAAGTAATTTTTACTTCTCCTGCAACGCACTTTAAGTAGATCCCTATATATAATGAATGAACTGTAGAGTGAGGTGGCTGGAGGGGAACCTTTTCAGGAGACTGGCCAAAGCCCAGAAACACAGGATTTGCTTGTTGTCTCAGGGCAGAGTTACAAGCATGATGAGTATACTGAGTGTCAGAGCTCCTGTTCTCTTCATGGCCCACAAAAGGAGGGACTGAACATGGGAATTCAAACACCAGAAGTCTAACAGTGCAGACAGAAATGCATCTCCTAGCTAAAACAGGATGATTTCTCCAAAGTGCTCTGAGTTGCAGCGTTACCCCAGACCAAACAGACATTCACTGTTGGCTCCAGGGGGAGGGGACTCTCCCTGGGGGCTGGGAGCCTGCAGCCAGGTTCCCATAGTAATGGCTAGGCTCTCTGCCAGTGCTCACTGTTTTCAGAATGGGAGGGGGAAAGGCAGCAGAGAGAGCTCTTTCTTGGGGCTCCCCACCTGGTGCTGAAAGATGGAGTGGGTGAATAGGAGTCCCCCCCACCTCAGGGGGCTCCAATACACCCACCCCACCCTTGGGGGGGGCTGAACAACCCTAGACTTAACTCTCTCTGGTCCCTTTCCCCCCTCCCATTCTGCAAACAGGGACAGGCTGGGAGCTCTGCAAGCACAAGTTACAAAAGATGCTACGTTTTGGAACATCTTTATCTGATACCTCATTCAATGAAGGGTCAGATTTTCACTTGATTGGCCATTTTTTAAGTTGTTTGCAGCCATGCACTTGTGTTTGGCCACGGCTATAAACTACTTTTCGTGGCCAGATCAGGTGAAAACTGTCACTTCTGTCTGCACCCTGCAGGTTCCATTCTGACGGTTAGCCCTTACCTTTGAACCTCCAGGTAGTAACACTTCTCCCAAAATGGAACTAATCATATCCTTTGTAAAGGCTTCTACTCTCATTTTAAAGACTTCAAAAATGGTGAGTCTTAATTACCCACAATGCTATGAAACTGCAATTCATTTTGAAGTTAAATTCAGTTTCCAGTAACTGGGCTTTTTTACTGTTTTACTAGCAAGACTGAAAAGCTCTCAGCATATCTCCTTTCTTGTAGAAGTAACCACGTACAGTGATCAAGTCACCATTTTATCTCCTCTTTGATACAATGAATAGAATTCAGCCCTTCAAGCTTTATATTGTAAGGCTAGTTTTCCACATCCTTCAGCACTGAATCCCATTTGTGGTTTTCCCAATGCTGTTTATAGAGAAGGCAAGATCTTGTCCCTACCTCTACTTGATATTCCCCTTTTTCCAAAGGTCAAATTAGCCCTATTTGCCACAGCAAGTTAAGGCAATTATCTGTGCTCAGACTGAGACACTTTCCAGCTCCTTACAACTTTCAGGGAAGAGCAAGTAAAAATGACAGGAAAAGAAAAATGTTTGTTCATTTCTGTTATGATTTTGCTGAGTCCCATTTATGAAAAAGCTGAGCTGAGTTTTTTTTCAAAAAAACCAAGCAAACCCCCCCAAAACATTCAGCTATACACCATGACACAGGTTGCTCATTTTATTTATTTACAGTTTGTCTTTTGCTACTGATTAATCACATAGGCTGGTGGAGGCCAAAGCAAAGAGAACTGTTGGTATCTGCTTATAGATTAAAGATTGATAAGGGATGAAAAACCCCTACCACCAAACAGACCATTTCTGACACTGGATAGTGGGATTTATCTGTTCCTGACAAAAAAGGACTTTGACAGCCTTTGTTTGCTGAGTAACTGTCTGTCTGTCAGCACTGAAGTAGAATATGTGGTGCTGGAGTTTACAATGGCTATTCAAAGTAGTGATCTACTATGACTAAACAATTTTGGCAAAGACTATATATGCTTCAAAGTGGATTTTCACAACATTATTCTAGATAGGGATATCCATAAATTCTTGAAATGGAAAAATGTGTTCTCTTTTACGTGATTTGGAGGATAAAAGTAACCCTGACAGGCTGATATAAATGTATGTATGATCCAAGTGAGCACATTTTTATTGCTCATATTTCTGGATAAAAGCAAGTTAAAATCTATTGACTGTCTCCCTTCCCTCACCTCCCCTAATAAAAATCTCAGGGCTATGACTTAAGTCTGACATTCTAAATGAGTTTATTTACTGTGCTTCAGACAGTATACAGACCTCCAGGAATCATATGGTCCAATGACACAATACTATATTAAATGTAAATGATAAAACACAAAAGTAATTAATTTGAGAAATTCAATGCATTTGCCATTTCTCTGCAGAAACTGTTCCTCAGAAGCCCCTGCCAGGTTGTTAAGCATAGCTTTTTGAAAACATAGCTTCAAAGGTCCAGAATGTTTCTAATGACCCATTCTCTTCACTTGAAAGAGTAAAGCTGATAAACTACATAAAAAATACATAATACAACACAGTGCACAGAAGCTCTCACATGGGTTTTTCTATGTCATATTGCTTAATATGCTGCAGATATGTTCAGCCTAACAAACTTCCTTCTACTCACCACTCCTTTATCACATACTTTTTTTTCCAAGCAGGAAAGGAATAGAACTTACACTGTACAATGTGTGAGACTAAGAGTGCAGTGCTGGTATCGTTACATGTTAGCCTGCCCTGTGCCAGGTCCTGCTTCACTTGCAATGCAAATAGGTACCTATGAACAAAGAAGCAAACCAAGAGTTACACAAGGCATAAAGAGAGGGGAAAAGAAGCAGTAAAATGCTGACCCAGTGTTTGGCAACAGGTTGCCCACCCTTGTCATGTCGCCCACCCTTGTCAGAATCTGTAATAGTGACTTGAAGTTTTTGAGTTTAGTGGCTGAATGAAACAAAACATTGTGTTACAGTTAGAGGTGCACTGATATGATATGGACCAATGTATAGACACCAATAAAAGGAAACTTGACATTATCGGCAATCAGCTTTTTTTAGCTGATGTGGCTGATAATGTCGCTGATAAATGTTGTGCGCAGCTGCAGCATGCACACAGCCAGTCCAGCAGCTTGGATAGCAGCATCTGGCTGGTAAGTGTTGGGGGGAAAGGGATGGGGGGTAGACCAAGGGAGGGAGGGAGTGGGGCTGGGCAGAGGCAGGCACTGTCCAGTTGGGGCGGGGCATGAGATGGAGCTGCAAGTGGAGCTTCCAGGGGGCATGGAGGGGACGCCTCCTGCAGCTGCATGCACCTCAGGCTGGCATGGGGGTCATGTGCCCCTGAAGCTGCGTGCAGGGCAAGGGCAGGCTGCCTCTGTGCGTTGGGGCTGAGGACAGTACTGGGCTATTCCCAGCAGGGTGGCTGGGCCAGGGCTGCACTCAGGGCAGGCAGCAGTAGTGCTGGAAGGGATGGCTATGGGGGGCTACAGCTATCCCAAAATTTGCTGTAGCCCCCTCAAGCCCCCTCCCAGCACTAAAACTGCCCACCCTCAGCACATCCCTGGCCTAACCCCTCTCCCTCCCCTCCCCCACCCTGGAAAGAGCCCAGCACTGCCCCCGGACCTAGCCCGCAGCAGTAGCCCACACTGGCAGCCTGCCCTCACCCCATGCACAGATCCAGGGGACACATGCCTCCCCTGGGGTGTACACAGCAGCAGGAGATGCATCCTCCCACCCCTCGCCCCCCAGACAAGCCGCTCATGGCTCTGTCCCATGCCCTGCCCCAGCTGGGCAGCACCTGTCCCAGTCCCAGACCCACTCCCTCCTAAACCATAGGAGGCCTTGATCTGTCCCCCCACACCCTTTCCCTCCAAACAGACTTACCAGCCCGATGCCAATCAGCAATGGGATCAGTATCGGCCAGTATGGCTCGTTAATAATCTGCCATTGGTACTGACCCATAAAAATCTTTATCGGTACACCCCTAGTTACAGTTGTCAGGATTTTAAATACCCCCCCCCCCTTTTTTTACATAGCCAAGATATGCTATATTTATTTTATGAACTAATAAGCAGGGATCCTACTTTACTCTGATAAAAAGAAATCTGAAATTCTCTGCTTTAAAAAAAACTCTAAAAATCCATATTTTTCCATGATTCAACAAAATGCCACTATATATTATTTGGACTGATATGGCATTGTGTTTTAATCATGGAAAATGTGGATTTTGGAGGGGTTTTAAAGCAGAGAATTTTGGATTTTTTTTTTAACCAAAGAAAACCAGGATCCCTGCTAATAAGCACTGGAAGTGAAATGACAGTGCAGCTACAATGTGATAACCATTATGAGTGCTGACAGATGTGGAACTCCCCAGCCCCTCTCCCCTCCAAACGGTGCTTTACTGGAAGAGGAAGCAAATTAGTTCAACCTGACTTCCTAGCATCTCTATAGATCAGGTTCTTCAGCGGGGCTTTTTGGTGCTTTTATCTAAAGCTGATTCAATCGGCTATTATATTCACAACATTGCCATGATTTAGGTAAGTTCTATTATCCTCATTCAATAGATAGGAAATTGATGGGCAAAGAGACTAAAGATAAATAGGAATTTGAGGACTAAATAGGTGCCTAACTTCCCACTGATATTTCAATGGGAATTGAGGTTACTCAGCACCATATAGGATCAGGCCCTAAAGTGCAGCTTTAATTGAAAATCAGGAACCAGAAGTTTGGCTTTCTTCCTTTTGTTAGTGATTGGTCTCAATCTCTTACCCATCTTTAGGTACCCTGCCACCCCCACATCATTTCCTTTTCAATAGCACATATCTTGTACAATCATGGACTTATTCAAATCAAATTTTCTGGGATCTCTGGCTTTGCATTCTGGAATGCCATGAGATGCCCACAGGTCAGATATTTAGAATGGATGGCTCAGGAGCAAGCCCCCAGTACCTGTTTTGGCTCTTCTGGTTGGTGAATGGGGCTAGGCATCTTACTCTTGATCTTCTCCTAAATGTTCTATTAGTTCTTTGAATATTACACGTATAAGCAGTCCAGGGAGGATTTCATAGATACACCACTGGCCCTTAAAGAAGTGTGCAATTTGGTTGAGACTTACTTTTCTCTGAATTAGAATTAGCAAATTAATTGACAAGACTTTGTTACAGCAATCTAGGATTTTAATTATACAGTAAGTTTTTGCTGCAAGTTTCTAGGGGTTTGGCATTTTCTTTAATAGGAAACCATCACTCATCTCTAGGGAGCTAGCTTAGATAAAACTGGTAATAAAAGAAAGTGCTATTGTGTTTTATGGTTATCGTCTCATATGTGCCTTGGAGAGTAGTGTGTGCTACAAATGTTGACTATTATTTAATAGCAATGATCGCTATTATTTAATAAATAGATAAACAGAGAAAGAACATTACAAAAGTAAAGTGAATTACCATATCTACCTGAATCCAAAACAACTTTGCATTTAAGACGACCCCCCAATAATTAGATTCTATACATGAAAAATGTATACATTTGTTATGATTTTCCATATACAGAATCTAATTATTGGAGGGTCATTTTAAATTCAGGCCACCTGCCCCTCCCTCCCACCCCACTGCTGCACCAGGGAAAGCAGCAGCATGGGGCAGGTGGGTGGGGGGACGACAGGTGGCCTGACTACCGCCCCTTAACCCATTACTCGTCTCCCCTCCATCCCTGTAGCTGCCCCCCGCAATAACCTCTGCCTCCTTTCCTACAATCTTGCCCCACCTGCACCTGCCCCTTGCTGCAGCCTGTGCCATGCCACCAATCCTCTGAAGCCTCTGAGCCCTGTGGTACCTGCTCCTGGGACTCTAGAGATGCTGCCACTGCTACTACTGATGTGTGGCTGGGCTGCAGCTGCAATGGGGTCGAAGCCATGACTGCTGGTAAGCAGCAGGGGGGAGGAGGGAGGGGAAGGCTGTGGTGGGGGGGCATATGTGGGTGGGAAGGCTTCTCTGACTCTGACACTGACCCGCCCTCACCCCACTCTGCCTTCTAATCAAATCCCAGATGAGGGGATTCCTCCCATGTTGAACAAGGAAAACAAAACTCATCTTGGATTTAAGCAAATACAGTAAATAAATGAAATAGGATGAAGGGTTGAAAAACAGGAGTCAGTCAAAGCCATTTCTGTTAGGCAAGGCATACAAACTATTATAACAGTGCACATAGCAAACCAAGAGCCAGTTTCGGTCATAACAATAAAGAAAACTGAAGATGTTTACATTCTTGCTAAAGCTCCATTTTTTTTGCTCTTCTCCCTACCATACTCCTGGATTCTAGAGTATTATGTAATTTTTCATACAAATTAAGTTGTTTTGTACCACTATTTATAATACTACTTTTTGTATGTGAGCTTTTTGGCAGGATGGCAACTCCAGCTCCCATGCATTTCAAGATACTACCAGCATCAAAGATAAACAATGAATTTAGCAGACAACTGGTCTCAGTTCACCATAACAGCTAGAACTATCAGCATATTTTAATATGTAGATATTTCCAAACAATTTTACTTTACATCATGCAGAAAAGATTTTATCACAAGAAAGTTCACACATAATATTGTATTCATCAGGAAAAAAAATGGATGACTGTTCCCAGGTGAAGGTGTTTATCAGCACTGACCTAGTAGCCAACACAGTGATCATGCAGGTTTGGTTTGACTTTCCCAAGTTATGTACTCAAGCCCAGTGAAGAGCTGGAAAACAGAATTATTCCCAAGACACACATTCTGGTTTGATTACCAGCACCCAGATCTGAATAGCATTAGCTGCAACTGGGTTTTAACAACTCAACAAGATGATAACATTTAGGAACAAACAGCTTCAGAAAGGATGACATGAAAGGGAAGGAAGGTAGAGAGAATGAACAATGAAACTTATGTTCTTAATAACCCAGCTAGTTTAACAGGTCTCAATATGCTGTACCAAACTTAGCGACCTAGGGGCTAAAAAAAATCACCCTGCACTGCTAGCATCGCGCAGTAATGGCTGTTACAATGGTGCTAGTCAGCACCATTCCTGGCAGGCCCAGGTGAACTTCTGGGCCCCCTTCGCCAGAGATGATGATAATAATAATTTAAAAATTACCATTTTTGGGCTCCCTTTCTGTTCAGGCCTCGGGAGGCTGCCCAGTTTGCCCATGCCTGTGTCTGGCCCTGGTGCCTATACAGCTGTTGCAACGGCAGTAACAACAGCACTATAGGGGCATGTGTAGACGCTCCCAGTGGGTGTATCTACATGTGATGTGCTCTTTGCTGCAGAGTAGACTCATTAGTTTTGCAGTAAAGAGTCACAGTCTAAACATGTGCCAGTATTAAGGCACACTAGATTTACTCTGCCATAAGATAGTACTGGTGGGGAGAGTACTATCCTATGGGGGAGTACTTACATGAGATCAGACACACATGTAGACTGTGACAGGGGCTGGCTGGGGCACGAGGGTACTAAAGTGTAAGGGCTACCTGCCAGCTAGCCAGCCCCACACTGTAGCACTCCTGTACTTCATCCAGCCCCTCCACTGCCCAATGGTGCCACCCAGAGGCCAGGGCTGACCCCCTGGGCCCCTTGCCAGCCTGGGGCTGCTCTGCCCTGGCTCAACATGCTATAATCCTAGGTGAACATGTAAACACTGTGCCCGGGAACAGCTGACTCCGTCATGAACTCCACCAGAGTTTATTGCATCAAACTAATTACATGTGTAGATGTACCCTGTAGGCATGACAGCTAGTACATGTGATGTAACTTTTTCTATCTGTACATGCATTTTGTTTTAAAATCAATGTTGCATCCTCCTGTTTCCTAGCAGTGCTGAAATCCATTTGGGGGGGGGGGGGGGGAATTCAGACATTCCCAAACTGGTCAAATCTATGCAAACTTAATTTTAGTGATATTCTTCCCCCAGGCATGATGTGTTCTCTGCCTCTTCAAGCAATTACACTGTACAACTTACACCTTACCATTCACATGCTGCTCTCTATGTACACTTTAATGTTCAAGACTCTTAGCCTGCAAATGTAAACTCTAGCAAGAAATCCATTAGCATACAGAACCATGTCTCTAGGTACAGAAAGATCAACTAAATCAATTTACAGTACACGTTCTAAGCAACTGAATATTCAGTTTGATATATACAGAGATGTTAAATTCTTTGCTAGCAACACAATATTAGGAGTTCTCATTTAGCCAGTCTGTCAAATATTTCTAGACTTCCTTTCAAATAAATTCTCCCCTCCTCCCAAGTCTCCAATTTCATGGCCAGGAAAAGGGATTAATAATTTTTTTCTGCTCCACTATATAGGTACCAAAATAAAACAAGCCAGAGATAAATATAACAGATCTCTTTGCAGAGAAACAGAAAATTGGACATGTGTATACATTAGATTATGCCAATACTAGCAGGGTTCCTTGGAAAACAGAATTTTAGTCCTGTGGGAAAGTTTAATATTTCTGCATTTTTTTTTGTTTTAAATTAGAATAAGTTGAAATATGAAAACCAAAGAATATCAATGCTTTTGAGAGAAAAAAACTACATAAAAGCCATTTTGTTATGTGCTGTAGTCAAAGTAATTTTTTTCATTCAAACTGGTAAATTCCAATTGCAAACCCTGGTTTAAATTAAACTGTGTTCGATTAACCCCCCACTGTATCCTTATAGATGCATACACATGCATATACATAAAAACATATACACATATATGTGTGTGTATGTTATATATACAAAACATACACACAGATACATAAAACACACTTGTCTTGATATAAAGAGTAGGAAGATTAAAATAAAATTAAATCACCACTTCAAGGAGTGCTGAAAATTGGCACATATCTAGGGCACAAAATTTAGCCAGAAATTGCTCCCCCATCCCCAATACACAAGCATTTTCTCAGATACCTTGTTGGACTCCTACTCAGGCTTCTCACAGGTCCTTCTCAAAAGTGACACTCTCATCTTTGTGAATCTGAGAAGATGCTGTCAACAGAAATGTGTGCCCAGCTACTGCACTTGGCTGCCTCAGACTAAGTAGTCTTGTCTGAAGTGGTGGGTTACAGTCCCACACGATGCTCCTAAGGAAGTCTCTAGTTGGTCTTCTCACTCCATTATCCAGGTCAACAAATGTTTGAGAGGAATTTCCCTCCCTTGGTGCTGCTCCCTAGAAACTTCTTGTTGCATTGAAATATATGAAACAAGGGTTTTATAATGATCCCAAACCAAGGGAGGCAACCATAGGCTCTTACCTCTCCTGAGGCCCCTTACTGAGAGCACTGTAGCGTCTTGTATCTTTATTACTCAGGTCCATACAAGAACACAGGGTGTGCAAATGGTACTCAGAGGTCTACTTCTTTCCCAAGCACAGTAGCTTCCCATATCATCCTCTTCTACCCATTAATGAATTAAAATTACAGGAACACCAACCTTGTCAGTTCTTCCTGCAGCTGAGCATGATCAGGTGGGAAGAATTTTACTACAAATTTTACAACAATGTGTTTAGGTCCTATGGGAAAGAGCAAAGAAAAGTCATTAAATATTCATGACCACTTGCCTCCCTGTTATCAGATATAAATTGATTATTAATAAAGTCTGTAGCAGGGGTTCCCAAACTATGCATATCCCTGGGGGTATGCAAAACAACTCTGAGGGGTACTCAGATTTAATTTTCATTATACTAATAATTGGCATTTCAGGAGTTAAAATATAAAACATGTGCTAGCAGGTGTGTGCAGGCAGCTGGTCAATCTGGAAAGGGGTATGCAATAAGAAAAAGTTTTGGAACCTGTGGTTTATAATAATGCACGCTTACCTTTTACCACTGCTTTTTTTCCTAAGTTTCTCAAATTACTTTATAATAAACATGATTTAATGCAACATAAAAGAACTTTGATGTTTAAATGTCCATTCTGCTTTTTTAATTGCAGGTCATTGTAATAATGAAAAAGAAACACTGTAATAATGGAAACCCCTGGTGCACTGTACCTTATTTACAGCATCATTAGCCTAAATAATATGGGTTAGAACATTCAAAGTTCTTTCACCTGCACCCCTACCAATGTCATATGCTTAAACCCGTTTGCCCTCTGCTGTCTAGACTGGACAGATGGTGCAATCCCTATGTGAAAGAATGAAGGGGCACTAATCTGACATCAAGTTCAAAAACATAAGAAAAGTCTTTGGCAAAGCACTTTAATCTTCCTGGATGTTTGTTCCATTGCTGAACTCAGAGTAGCTGTTCTTATACAGCAAAACTTTAAAAATTGACTCAAACATGACACTGAAGAAAAAAAAAAATCACCTGCAGGCTGGACTAAACAGGGACTACAGATTCTTACCCCATTATTTGGATGAACTTTTGTGACTCCTTTGTCATTACGGGTTTATAACAAACTGCAGCACTGCCCCCGCCCCTCCCCATCCTCCTCCCCTTCCATTTTTTTTTTATGTATAAATCACTCTCTCTGTTTGATAGCTTGCTCTATGCAAATCCTTCCATAGCAACTGATGAAATGAGCTCTGACTCGCAACAATTTATACATCTCTGATTTAGTTAGTCTACAATGTGCATCTCTAACCTGCATGACTTCAGACTAACATGGCTAACTACCACTCTCTGGTACCTGCCTCACCTGGCAAAAATCAGTCACTGCCTGACCTCTTCAATGGGCTAGGAGCAGCCCCTTGATACGACAGAGGGAAAACCATGAATGACAGAGGAAAAACACTGAGATACAGAAAGATAATTGCTATAATTTTGGTTTTATAGAAATGACCAGTATGAACATAATTCAATAGCACACAATATAGAAAGAAATAGCTAAGGGAAAAATCCCCCATACAATCTAGAAAATTAGAAAAGCAGTGATTTCAGTTGAGAGAGCCTCACTTCATCTAATTTCACTTATTTTTGGATTGATACAGTAAATAACATGCAGCAAGCACTTACTTCTAATCTGCTTCATAATGGGCTTCAAAAGGTCCAGCCACACCTAGAAAACAAAAGAAGTGGGGGGCATTATAATCTTAAATGAACTGGTGTTACAGCAGTAGCTTTCTCAGTTACACTACTAAATTAAACCTGGGTTATTTTCCCAGCCTGTTTGTGATCATACTCTCTTCAGTTTTCCATAATGGATTTTCTTCCTCCAGTTTTTTGTTTAGATACCTAATGTATACCTACAGACTAGATAACCTAATGGACTATTACTGTGGTTCAGCTTTAGAAGCAGTACAAATTCACAAATAGAGAAAAACATCACAGTCCTTAGATGAAGGCAATTTCCCCCTCACTTATCTTAGATTTTAATACAATTAAAGAGAGCCTGTGACAGAGGGTCTGGGGTTCTGCCAATAATTCATGCTTTTATGGGCAGAGAAAATTGATAAAGAGGAATTAAAAAATAGGTCTATGCTGTGAGCAAAACAGATGGAAGAGGAGATCTCTGTCAGGAGGGCCCGAGCCATCTTCTATTGCTGAAAATAATGGAAATGCAAAAATAAACTCTGCATCACTTGAATTAGCCTAAACCAGGACTGTCCAACTGGCAGCTGGCAAACACTTGACATGTGCCCCATGGGCACCAGCAGCCAGCTCTCTCACTGCTGTGTAATGGGAAAGGGCCTGGAGCTCTGTGCACCGTCTGTGAGTGGGGGCAGGAGAACCGTGTGCTGCCAGCGGAGCCCATGTAGGAAGAAGAGAAGTTCCGGTGTTGGGGGTGAAGGGGGAGAGGTGTCCTGCTGCATGTGGCTCATGCAGTGTTTGGCTCAGGGGAAGACCAGGGAAACAGCGATGTAACGAGACAAAAATAGTCCTGGTATCACAGCCTCTGAATGCCACGCTTCCAACTTAGTCAGTCTTCTACAGAAACAATGAGTTGACCTCTTGGGAGGGCAATGGACACTAACATCCGGAACTTGGATAATGGAGGAAAGCAGTTCCTCGAGGATAAGAGTGTAGGGAATTTTGCTCAAAGGAGGGCAAGACAAGGGATTTTGTTCTACAGCTGAGAAACATTTTACCTTTGCTCCATATGGAAAGCCTACTTTTATATTTGCAAAGTAATCAAATACTGTATTTTAAATACCTTGTTTTATTTTCTCTTTTTAATGTGTCATGTTTTAAGGAAATTTCTGTTGTGTGGGTGCTTCCCACAGGACCTCAAAGACTTTGAAGTCCTCCTCTAGCACAAGGAGGTGATAAAAGGATGTTTAAGAATTAATACTTCACTCCAGAGTTTCAACCACAAAGGTGGGGAGAGAAGTGACCTCTCCCAGTGAGGGGACATACAAAAAGCTACAGAGGGAAGCACGCAGAAGTAGAAGTCAAATAACTAATAGAGGGGTGTACATGGCATGGCATAGCAGACATCTCACAGTCCTTAGATGTAACAATGTATTTTGCTATCCCATTAAACTGCAGGTACCATACACCTTGTAGACACTTGGGAGCTGCCAAAGGAATGGTACACAGTCTTCAAATGGAGTATGAAACAATTTAGAAGCCATAAAAACTGCTCAAAAGAGCAAATTAACCATATTTTCCTCTAGGAAAAATATATTTTTAAACTGAACACACAAAGCTGACCTTGAGTTGCTTTTAATTATGTCCCAGACAAACTAAGAATATCCATACTATAGAATCATTGCCCCAGGAACCAGACAGACACAGTCAAATGCTTCTGTTAAAATTGTTCCCAATGCTATCTATTATTTTCATAGTTATTACGGAGTTGAAATAGCTAGTTGGATATACCATTATTCTAATGTCCTATATTTGGTTACTTCTACATTCACTAAAAAAGTTTCTCTGTGGAATGAAATTTCTCATGCTTTCCAACCCCAAATAGTAACTATCTTGAAGGTCTGAAGAAAATCGATTTGGTTATCTGTTATCTAAGAGTGGGAAATGGTGTTTTTCATATATTTAGAAACTAGCTCTGACATTTCTGGCACTCTGATTACTCCAAGTCTTTTGTTTGAGAAGTTAAAATTTGGCAGGAACATAATCCTCAGTGAAGAATGTGTGCTTTGCCAAGTTTATTCTTTGCCAAGAATAAAACTGAATGAGAAATAGCCAAGCTCACAGGATCTAAGCATCATATAGAAAACTATTTTGCAATATTTGTTTTCATTTAGTTTGTGATTTAGCCCCTTGTAAAGCATGGTGCCCATTGTAAGGCATAACTGCAATACCCCAGCAGTGGGAGGTTCAGAGTACCATCACTCTTTCCTCAGTTTGCCTTTGTTCTAAGACAGAAGGTGGTTGCTTGCTGGCTTGGGCAAAGCTTACTAGCATATTGTGAAAAGGGAATAAGATCAAAACTGCATTCAACAACTTGGAATCAGCCTTTGTTCCTCCCATCCCCCAGAATAATGAGATTAGCCTAAAAATCAGGAGATTAAAATAGGAATATGGCAGATGGGCCGGGCAGACTCCACTGCGGTGCCAGCGGCCTCTCTGTGCTTGGGGCAAGCCCCCTCGTGGCAGAAGGGGGCTTATTCAGGAACTCTGCCAGCCTGCAGGGAGCTCATGCAAAACTGCAAAATCTGCAGGTTTCTCGGGTAAAATGAGAAATCCGCATTTGCCTCCAGTAAAGGTAAAATCCACGGTTTACTCTGTTTTTCTGTGAGAAAAAGAAAACTGAGATCCATGATTAAAGACACTTGATAGGAAGGAGGAGTCAGCAACACTTTCACTTATTCTTTGCCCCTTAGCTTTTGAGAAGAAGGTGTAGCAGATCATGTTCATATCCTACACAAGCAGCAGTGATCTATATAAACCATACTGTGTGGTGGAAACCTTAGGCCACCTTTCCTTGAATGTCTGTTTGGACAAATGACAGTCTTGTATTTTTCAAACAGTACTATGTTATATAGTTTGCCAGGCATTTGAATGCATGAGTGTGTTCTGGAATTCTGCACACTGAATTAAACAGAACAATGATGACATGACCCATTGCACATATGATGACATTCATACATATATGCTCAGGAAATTTATTTCTCTCATATTACAAGATATTTGGAAGAGAACTGAACTGTATGTAAATAATATAAATTTAGTGCATACAAGCACATTTTTTAGACAAGAAAATGAAATGCACATTCTATAATGTTTGATGGATGAATCCTAAATTACAAGCAACTTTTAAAAAAAATGCAGCAATCAAGAACGTCCAAGTTTTGGTTCAAACAGCAGTTTTCAACTTATCCACACTTAATGTAGATATTATGATGTAAAAATAGGAATAAATTAATGCATACAGTTATAACAGTTAATGCAGTTTTGTAGTAAAGGTTTCATTAACATCAACTCCCCTGCCTCTGGGCTTTAGGGAATTAACTATAAGAAGGAATTCCTGCAGACTCCATCAACAACCCTCCTGTTTGTTCTGTTTCTCACCCCACTCCAGCCTTCTGCAGAACCATTACAGATTGTAGGCAGGGCGAACCCATGCTCTGAAGTCTTACAGAGAATGTGGATACATTCTTAGATGCCTGATTGGGGTGACTCCCTCCATCTTGAGGGTCACACTCATCATGAGATCTGGGGTGGAAGGGAATTTCCCTTCAAGTCAGATTGGCAGGGATGCTGGGGTATTTTTCACCTTCCCACGCTGAGGCTTGTGTGCTAGGAGGATCTGGGCGTATCTCACGTAGGGTCTGTACAAACATTACATTTCAACCAGTGGAGCTACAGTTGAACTGCCATGTGTACAAGCATTCAAAGAATTTCAATTGCTTTAAAAATGGCTCATGTCATGGAAATCACCATGTTACACCAGGTTGAAGGGCTAATTGATTGAGGTGCAAGCATCTGAGTGAATGCAATCCCAATCAATTGTAAGCACTATGCTGATATCTACAATCCCTTGGTGCATTGGTTGAAACCACCACTCAGAAGAGGGAAATTGTAATTCGGGCTGCACTTTAGTGCTGCAGCCAAAAACACAGCAAGCCCCTCCCTGTCAGTGTGAGGGCCAGAGAAAACCCAACCCCTCCCTACAGCACCTGGCAACTTCATGCCACAGGAGACACTGCTCTTTGACCAGTCATTTAAATGCTCTGGGACACTGCAGTTAAGGCAAGCATGGCCAGCTGGGGAAGGCCTGGCCATTTAAATGCCCCAGGAAACTCTAGGGTTAGGGGAAGTATGGCCAGCCAAGAAGCAGTCCGTCACAGTTGCCTGGGATTAGTACATGGAGACACCTGGCTGAGGACAGGCAGCAGCATGGGCAGTCTGCACTGCACAAGCCCAAAATAATAAATATGTACACAAGTTACCATCGGCTGGTGCTCCAACTGATCGCACAAAATGGGTGAGCTTGAGGGCTAGGCAGACATTAAAAAAGCAGGAGACTAAATTGAGTCAATCTTTGCAGGTTAGTCTAACCTGCTTAGATTGAACCAATTTGCAAGTGAATAGACGTTCACTTTTAACTCAGGAAATGCAGGCATGTGTCTGTAGTGGCTCAGGCCAGAAGCCAGGGGGTGCTGGAGCAGCTCTCGGCTTCAGGGAAGCTGCGCTGGGGGGTGTGGCTAGCCCCAGCAGCACCCTCAAATGAACTGGTCAGGGAGGGAGTTTAATTTCCCCACCCCGTCCCACCGGCATGGACCTGAGCCAGGATCCACCTGGCACCCCTTTGCTGCTGCAGGGACGGGGGTGTGGCCAGACCCTGGCCGGCATGGCCCCCTGAGGCAAAGGGAGCCTGGAGGGGTTCTTTTCCCCCCCTCTGCCCCCAATGGACAATAGCTGGAGTCTGCCAGACCCCACCGCCGCCTCTACTGATTGCTCCCTGTGTGGGATGAGTGGCAGAATAAGTTCCTTCCCTGCCCCCTCCACCAGACACTAGAGGGAGGGAGAAATAACCCTTCTCCCAGCTTCCTTCACCTAAGGGGGCATGCCAGCCTGCCTCTGGTCACACCCCTGCTGCTGGAGTGGCGAGGGGGGAGCAACCATCACGGGGCAGCAGCCCCTGTCATAGTTTCCTGGGAGTACAAGCCTCTTCCCAGTGGGGGGCTGCACTGCGGGCAGAAGTGGGGTGGGCAGAGCTGTTGCACCAAGCATTGACCCTGAGATAGTGCAGATTCATTTGGAAGGACTGGATGCGTTTAAGTCGACAGGCCCAGATGAGCTCCATCCGAGGGTACTGAAGATACTGGCTGATGTCATTGCACAGCCACCAGCGAGTATATTTGAGCACTTGTGGCACACGGGCCAGGTCCCAGAGGACTGGAAAAGGGCCAATGTGGTCCCTATTTTCAAGAAGGGGAGGAAGGAGGATTCAAGCAACTACAGGCCAGTCAGTCTCCCCTCCATCCTTGGTAAAGTCTTCGAAAAGATTATTAAGGCTCATATATGTGAGAGCCCAGCAGGAAAAATTATGCTGAGGGGAAACCAGCACGGGTTCATAGCAGGTAGATCATGCCTGACAAATCTAGTCTTTTTATGACCAGGTTACAAAACACCTGGACGCAGGAGTAGTGGTAAACATCGTTTACTTAGACTTCAGAAAGACCTTCGATACGGTATCCCACCCCATACTGGTGAACAAATTAAGAGGCTGTGACTTGGATGATTACACAGTCCGGTGGGTAGCAAATTGGCTATAGGGTCCTACCCAGAGAGTGGTGGTGGATGGGTCGGTATTGACCTGGAAGGACGTAGGTAGTGGGGTCCCGCAGGGCTCGGTCCTTGGACTAATACTCTTCAATGTCTTCATCAGTGACTTGGACGAGGGAGTGAAGTGTACTCTGTCCAAGTTTATGGATGATAGAAAACCGTGGGGAGAAGTGGACACACTGGAGGGCAGGGAACAACTACAGGCAGACCTGCACAGGTTGGACAAGTGGGCAGAAAACAATAGAATGTGATTTAACAAGGAGAAATGCAAAGTGCTGCACCTGGGGAGGAAAAATGTCCAGCACACCTACTGCCTAGGAAATGACCTGCTCAGCAGCACAGAAGTGGAAAAGAGATCTCAGAGTCCTAGCAGACTCCAAGATCAACATGAGTCATCAGTGTGACGAAGCCATCAGCAAAGCTAATTGCACTTTATTGTGCATCAGCAGATGAACGACAAACAGATCCAAGAAGGTGATACTTCACCTCTATCGGGCGCTGGTCAGACCGCAGTTGGAATACTGTGTGCAGTTTTGGGTGCCGCACTTCAAGAGGGATGTGGATAACCTGGAGAGGGTCCAGAGAAGGGCCACTTGTATGGTTAACGGCTTGCAAGCCAAGCCCTACGAGGAGAGACTAGGGCACCTGGACCTCTTCAGCCTCCGCAAGAAAAGGTTGAGAGGCGACCTTGTGGCTGCCTATAAATTCATCATGGGGGCACAGAAGGAAATTGGTGAGGTTCTACTCACCAAGGTGCCCCTGGGGGTTACAAGAAATAATGGCCATAAGCTAGCAGAAAGCAGATTTAGACTGGACATTAGGAAGAACTTCTTCACAGTTAGAGTGGCCAAAATCTGGAATGGGCTCCCAAGGAGGTGGTGCTCTCACCTACCCTGGGGGTCTTCAAGAGGAGGTTAGATAGGCATCTGGCTGGGGTCATCTGAACCCAGCACACTTTCCTGCCTATGCAGGGGGTTGGACTCGATGATCTATTGAGGTCCCTTCTGACCCTAACATCTATGAATCTATGTCCTCTGTGGTGAAAGATGACAGAACAAGGAGCAATGGCCTCAAGTTGCAACAGGTTAGATTAGGACAAACTGTCTCATCCGGAGAATAACAAACCACTGGAATAGGTTACCCAGCGAAGTTGTAGAATCCCCATCCTTAGAGGTTTTTAAGACCTGGCTAGATAAAGCCTTGGTTGGGATAATATAGTTAGGGATGGTCCTGCTTTGAGCAGGAGGTTGGACTACATGACCCCCTGAGGTTCCCTTTCAACCCGAATGATTATTTTCTATTTTGCCCTCAATAATTAGCACAGAAAGCAATGACCACTAATCATCAGTTTTATTGCCTAGAAAAATGTGTACAAAGAGAGCAGATTATCGTAGCAATATATAAACCCTTTATTTTTCCCCTCTAAATCAAGAACTGCTGCCCTTGCCCTAACATATATTCATTCAAGTTTACAGGGTATTAGTACAGAATTCACCAAATTCACCAAATAGGTGCAAAATTCATGCACTGGTCACAGGATCCAAGTAACTAGAACATGGTTTCCTGGGCCACAATGACACCATTAAATTTATGGCAAAATGTAACGGTTTAAAATGAAAAAGGGTGTGCAGGTACTCTTGCCTTCCCTCCCACCCATTGTAGTCAGCCACAACCCAAAAGACTGATGTAACACTTGATTCCTGCAGATGCTAGTTTTTCAGGTCCAACATTTCACATGTAACATGCTAACCCTGTACCAGATAAAAGAGTGTCCTATAAGCAAACAAGCTCATTAGACAGAAAAGCTGGTGTTTATGGAATTGTATCACCATTTTGTATCAGGGTTGGAATGTTGTAGCCTTGATGGTCCAGGACATGTACAAAAGGTGAAGAATTTTTGAGATATCTTTTACTGGACCAAGCTTTTGGCCATCAAGAGCCCTTTCTCAGGTTGCCTATTACATTTCTGCAGCACCAGCAGCACAACTCCATTTTCAGAATTTTTTAAAATTTAAAATCCATATTTAAAAGCATTTTCTGAATAAGAGGGAAGGGGAAGGAGACACTATAGCATATATGAAATACAGAGGAGAAAGCAAGTCAGCCACAATACTTTTTCACATACCATCATCTTTCTATGATCCGGAAACTCAAGGCCAAAATAGTCGCCTTCAACAAGGTTCAGGTGACTGCAAACGGCATCGTGCAGAACCTTCCCTGGAGCTCTTTGCTACAAAAATAAACAACAAAGAGTTAGACATGGCATGCTGACACAAGAAGCTCTAATAAAAAAAAAAAAAAGAAAAGAGCAGTCACATTAAGCACTTGTACAGCAAGCAGCATATTTGCCAAACAATTTACAAAACTAATAACCAATGTTCCAATAACCCAGGTGGTGGTGATCATTATTATATTAATTTTTATGGACCAAGAAACTAACCATTGAACTCTAATTGGTCCTTCAATATTTACAATCTAAACCAAGGGTCAGGAATGGGCTGCATGTGGCCCACAGAATGGTCTAATTTGGCATATGGGATCAGTGGCATACACCTGCTGCCCATCCCCTCTACAGTGCTTTCTTCTGCTGTGCAGTCTGTTGCTCTGCCACATCTGCTTTTCTCACTGCAAAGGGGATGGAGAACAGTAGTGAGAATAAGCACAGGCAGCTGGCTTGCTGGAGGGGGGGAAAGCTGGGAGACTTGTGACCTGCAGTGGGGACTGAGTTGCAAAAAGTAGCCTGCACCAGCAAGAGGCTGCCAACCACTGATCTAAAAAATCCCTAGGCTATCCACCAACCTCTCTCTTTCTCTAGCTCAATGAATATTTTATTATTTGTATAAAGTGTAATAGCACCAGTGAGAGATGGGTAGCTAGGTCATGCTCCTGAAGCAAACAGAACAGTGACTTGAACCCAGGCCTCTCATGTACCAGGTAAACATGATAACCTGGGCTAGTACCTAACCTGGAGTGGTGCAGTCAGTCACTGCCTCTCTCAACATTTTTCATGAGAATGTGAAAGAAATGCCTAAACCATGAAGCTCTAATCCTGCAACAGATTTCTTGCTTTTGGGCCAGGCCTAATTATAAAGCACCTTTGCAATTGCAGATGTCAGTTTAAAAGCATGCTTTTAAAAGTAAATATCCTGTAGCATGTTGCATGCTACAGAAATATAAAATCTTTCCCTAAGATAGGCAAGACCTACTTGTCACCACAACAAGGCTCTGTCACCTGAAGGCACAAAATAGAATGTCGAGAACCTAAGAAATCATTCGTTTTAGGGAACAGGTGGAAGAGAAATGCCACTTCTTTCAAATTCCTCTCTCCAGAAACCCGTTGAACTGGTTTCTGGTTGACAAGCATTCAGATCTACTCCAGCCATTCTAAGGCACCAGGAAACTGAGATCATATTACATGGTTGTGTTAAACTATTTATTAACGTCAGCAAGAGCAAACAATGGTCATTTAAATACCATGACTTAAATGACGACAAAACGCCAGCAGGAAAAGGGTGAATAGGGGTATTGGTTGGTTTTTTTAAAATTACATTTGTCAGAGCCCATCTAGTAACCAGTCTACAAAATAATTAATCTTACATGAAATCAAAGTGAATTGGGAGTGGTGGGGGAAGAGGAAAAGTTAGTGTTTCTAGTGAGTATTTGGGATCAGATGCAAGTAACACCATGTGCTATTTGTAAGTAGAAATATCAGAACACATTCACTTCAGAGTATTGCACCTCATTAAACAGAAATATTTATGATGACAAACTAAAAACTTTAGTTTCTATGCATGCAATAAGTAAAATCCAAATATTTTTCTGCATTCCCATATCAAAAGATAAACAGACATCCAAACTGCAGTCTTAATGAACAAAGTAATTCCAGATACCTCTTAATTGTAAATCTCAGTAAAGACCAAATATATTAGGTTGACTAGGGCACCTACACACATGCAGGGAGGCTGCTCTGATGCGCTCTAATGACAGTGTATTGGAGCAGACACAATTAATTGAGTCTGCTAGAACGTGGTAATTACCATTCAACAAGCTTTAGTTAAAGTGCCCCTGCAGCCATTTTTCAGCACAGGGATGCTGATACACATGATGCTCTGGGCACTTTAATTAGAGCAGCTCTTGGAGCCGCTTTAATTAAAGCCCACCCCCCCCCCCTCACTCCCAGAGCATGTGTATAAACGTCCATAGATTTTGTGTAAGATTTATATTTAGTTTATGTTAAAACAAGAATTGCCAATAGAAGCAATTCAGATTTTGTGGGTCTTTGTTTCCAAATTCAGCTCAGGCCTTCTCTTAGTCAAGGCAGTTTTTAAAAACATGTGGCATCTTTAATGGCATCTGCACACTAAGTTGCCCAAGAAGACTGCTTTCACCTAAACACTCTGCACTACCAGAGAAAGGGATATTGTGAATCCTCACGCCAAATGGATTATTCATGTTTACATGCATTCATCAAAAATCCAATAAGAATGGATCTGACCAAGGGATCAGTCAAACTTTATAGCTCCTCCAAGGAAGGGGGAGCCTGCAAACACAGGGATTTATGACAAATTGTGTAAAGAAATGACACAGGCCACCTGCACTGACCACACAGAACAAGGCGGACACAGCTGAACTGGCATGTCTGATCTCAGGCAATGATTAAAATCAGCTGAGAGTTTTCACATAGATTACTGATAATGTGACACACATTTAGCCAGATCAGAGTAAAGAATTTATGTCACTGTGCATTTTCTGTAGTGCGTCTCATTGTGTTTTCAAGTATCTGTATGTAAACATATTTCTAAGAGGAAGACAAAGCCTGGCAGTTTATTCATAGTAAGCATTCTGTGTATAAAATCTGCCAAGATTTAAAGTCTTCTGATTTTCCTGATCTCACTAGAGATGGGGAAGTGGAGAAGTAGACTGATACCAAAAACTCAGGAGCAAAACAAGTAGCTACCATATTTACTTGATTATAAGACAAGGCGTTTTCTATAATTATCATCTGGAAAAAAACTCCTGGTCTTATATTCACACTAGCCAATTGCCTGTCAGGAATGACAGTGGGCAGGGGAGAGGGGGGAGCGGAGTGGAGTGGAGTGGGCAGGGTTGAATCCCTGTGCCCCGCCCATCCGGGTCCACTCCTCCCTTCCCTCCTGCTGCTTGGGGTCTGGGCCCATTCCCTCCCTCCCCGCTGCAGCGGGGAGGGGATGGGAGGAGTGGGTCCAGGCCTGATGGTGGGGAGAAGCCGGGCTACCACGGTGTGGGGGGAAGCAGTGGGCTCAGAGCCAATGTGGAGGAGGGGGGTGGGAGAGGAGTGGGCCTGGGCCTGAGTGGAGGAGGAGGCCCGCACCTCTTCTCCCCCAGCCGTTGCTACATTGGGCCAGACCCACTGCTCCCCCCCCCCACCATGGCAGGCCCGCTCCTCCCCTGCTTTGGGTCTGAGCTCAATCCTTCCCTTCCCCCACCACCACAGAGCTCCCACTCTTTCCCTCCCTGCGTCAGGCCTGCTCCTCTTCCCACCGCTGCTGGGTTGGCCCTGGAGGCGGCAACGATGGAAGGGGGAGGGGTGGGCTGAGGGCAGTGCCAGTGACCTCACCCCCCACGGTATCCTGACCTTGTGCTGCTGTCACTGTCACCTCCAAGGAGCAAGGGGGGGAGCTGAGGCCAGCTCTGGTGGCCTCGCCCCCACCCTCTGCTTCATCGTTGCCACCTGCAGGTAGCAGGGCAGGAGGGCGAGGCCAGCTGGCCTTGCCCCCTGCTCCATCCTCTGTGTCCCCACCATCATGGTAGCATTTGCCACCCATCCAAACACTTCTTTGCACTCAGATTGGCTATTTGTCAACATGACAGACAGACAGACAGATAGATTAAGGCTTTTATAATATTAAAATACAAGGAAGCCTCATTAAATACATTGTCTATTATTAAACTGCTGCCAAAAGCAGCATATGCTCAGTAACAGAAACCAGGTATGAAGCTGATTAAATGCAGCAAACACTGAACACGACTACAAAACACAGCCCATATTCGGCAAACTAACTTTTTTTTTGTTGCCAAAATGTTAATTTCTATAAATGATATAAAGCTATGAGAACCTACCACAAGGATAAGTTAGTACAGCCCAACTCAACAAGACATATGGCAATATCCATTGCACTTAGTCCTCCCTCAATGCCAACTTTTTCAAGTCATGGTGAGCTATAACACTGAATATATTTCTACTTCCTCTTCACTCTAACAGCTGAGATGTGCCTTTCTTTCCAATTTCCAATGATTTCTACATCTTTAACAGCCTTACATATCTGTCAAACATGACCAAATGGGGCCCCAAACAGTTCAACCAGGATTCCCTCTCTTACCCCTGCCCTCAGGCTGTCTAATATGATTAGTGTGGCCCCACCCTCCTAAACCTACTCCTCTCTATTTGAAATGTGTTGGGTTCGTTTCGGCCTTGTTTTTAAAGGCAGTGCTGCTTATTTTTCTCGCAAGACTTGGCAACATTACTCCAAGCCCCGCTCCCTGTGGGCAGCAGCACCAGGGTGTGGAGGGGGGTCTTGACTGGCTCATGAGTTTGTTTGCCTAGGGCCCACTAAAGGGTTAATCCAGGGAAGGCATGCAGGTCCTTAGCATGTTTACATACAGACAGACAGTTGTATGGGGAGAGGTGACACAATATCCACTCATATGTGGCACACACACATCATTGTATAGGAAAGTAGTTGCATAATGACTGAATGGAATTCTTATTGCTCCCTTCTGAGGTAGCTTTTAGTTGCACCTAAATGACGTTACAGTTTTACTGCAGTGAAAACAAGCTTCATGATACCAGGCTATACATCCTTATTGTTTAATGCATTTTGAATTGGCTTTTTATTTAGTGCTGTGAAATTGCATTTTAAAAAACACTTTACATTTTCAGCGACTGTCAGGCCACTAAATACTGAATTATGAATAATGTGCATAACCCCATTTAGCTGCAAGCTATGAAGGTACTAAATCAAAGTAGGTTGCATTACATTAAGCATTTAATATTCTTTATGCCTGCTGGTTATTTCCATTTTATACAATTCACTCACTCGCTAAAAAAAGAAAAAAAACCCCTCTTTGAACAATAAGCACATTTATACTTCTTTCAATGGGTAATGCTTCATGTCTTTAATAGGTCTAACATTTCTTTAGCATTAAAGGAGTTTGCCAGTCAGTAAAGAGATGCTCTCTCTCTTTCTCTTGGTTGTAATGATTTGGAGCATTCTTTAGCACAATCTTTAATAAGGAAGTTGTTAGCAGGAAAGTATTTAGTATTGTTTGCAAAACCAGTGATTTTCCAGACTATGGGGAGATTCCCTGGAGAAATGGAATTTTCTTTTTCATTTCAATGTAACACAATTACTTCAGTAGCCTAGCTGCCAAAAAATTTATCTGATTAGTCCACTGCAATTTTAACAATATTTTATCCACCAAATGAAATCAATCTCAGATCAAAATGTACTTTACACCACAAGTTTTCTAAGATTATTGATATTTTTTGTGAGATTACTGAATCCCTTGATTTTTAGTTAACCAAATCCTATACAACAAAATTTCTAAGCAACAGTTTGGAAGATAGAAGATCAGTTTCTGTCTTTATCATAGGTAAGCACTACTTTGAAATTAGAACTGAAAGGACTTGGATATTAATTTTTCCTTTCTCAAAATACAACACAAATGGAAGCCAGATCCTGCCATTAAAATAATAATTAAAAAGCATCTGCACTTTTCTGTGATGTGGGCCATAGAAAAGGTCTGTTACTGGGCATGCTCACTATTGTTTTAGTGCCATTTCCATCTATCTGAGCAGATGATTCTACAGCTGCTCTTGAATTAGCATGCTGTCAAACAGTCAAGACCGTTTCTGAGAAGAACGGCTTTTTGACCAAAAAAAGCAAGTAGTCTTTCAACTGAAACAGGGAAAGGTACTTAGCTCTGTTATGTCTGAAGTCAGGCAGAAGGCAGGGCAGGAGCACCTTAGAAGCTAACTGGTTCAGAGAGACATGGGGGCTAGAGACAGACATTAGTCTAATTTGGCTGGGCTAGATCAGTTTTGTAACCAGACAGACACCCTAGAAATGCAGGCATATGCCTGCAGTGCCTCAGGCTACAAGCTGGGAGTGCTAGAGCAGACCTCCCTTACAAAGGGCTGAACTGAGGAGGGTGTGGCCAGGCCCCAGCAGGATGCTGTGATTAGGGAGGGGTCCTCCCCTTGATAACAGAGTATTTATCAGCTCTCTTATCAGCATTTAACATCCCATAAGAAAACAAAGCCTCTCTCATTACAAGCTCTTCTTAAACAGCTTTTTTCCAAAGGAAGGAATGCAGGGATATTACCAGCTGAGCTGTTGATTAGCTCCAAAAACCCCTAAGCAGACAGTATCCTATCTGTTTTATACAGCATTAGCTAGCATACCACATGCTGGCTACAGTCTGTGCTATGGGAGAGAGAAGGAAGGGATCTCTGCTTAAGCAGCAAGTGGTGAGGGTGGGGAGAGGGGTGCAAGGGGAAGCCAGCAGATCCTGCTGTGCCTGCAAGTCTCTACTAGAGCTGCAACCAGGGAGCAGAGGGGAGGGGCCAGCCCTGCTATGGACCAGAGGGCCCCACCCAGCTCATTGAGCATGCCAGGATGCTGGAAGCATCTGGTTTAGCTTAAACCAGCAAAGGGTCTGGGACAGACATTGCATAAACCAGTTTGAGCCAAATCAGCTAAGTCTGATACTACATTCAACCTGGTTTGGTTTACCCATATAGGCTAGGTCCAAGAGGTGCCTTGAGTCTGAGGTGTGCCTGGAGTCTAATGAGGCTGAAAACCACTGGTCTAGTCACTGCATAGGCTCTTAAGAAGTTGCAGCCCTACCTGTTTGGGTGACATGTTACTGTGTACACCAGGGCTAGGGAAAGAAATTACATATAAACTGGTATACTGATCAGACACTGGTTCGGACCTGTAACACAGAAGAAGTTCAGTGCAAATCGACTGCTTTCAAAATGGCCAAAACTGATTTGAGATAAACCTGGATGGGTATAGCATCAGACTTATCTAATTTAGGTTAAAACAGTTTATTGAACTTCTGCCCCAGATCCCCTCCAGATTCAAGTTAACTCACAGTCCCCCAGCATCCCAGGATGCTTTGCAGCTCTCCTTCAAACCTCCCCCCAGCCTGCAGAGTGGGCAGGCTAGACTTGGCCCAAGCTGTCTGCTTCAGCAGAGCAGGAAGCCTTGGTTTAGCACGTCCTGGCTTCTGGCTTGGGCCACTGCAGGCATATGGCTGCATTTCCAGAATCAAAAATGCATGTCTGCTCTCTTGCTTATAGGTTCAATCTATGTATCTTAGACTATTCTGCAAAGATTGAATCAATCCAGCCTTGGGCTTTTTGACTGTTTGCACTTAGCTCAGGAGTTGGCAACATTTTAAAAACAGTTGCTCAGCCCTAAAACAGGCTGCACTTGCAGCCCAGACTCTTCCCTTGCTGTACTACTGTCACCACAAGGTATACTTAGAGAGGCTAGACAAGGTGGGGACTCAGGGCAGGGTCCCAAGCAAATACTCCCGGTGCAGGGTAGAGAAGGAGGAGGGCAATCTGTGTTTAGAAGAATGAGGCAAAGGATGCCATGACAAGTGAAAGACGGGCATGTTTCTCTGTGAATTGTTTCCAAAGGTCAGGGAGGAAACAATGGAGCTCAGGCTAATGGATCTCAGGGTATGGGTTGAGCAAGGAGAGGAGGATCCAGGTAGTCAATCAAAGACTGTGGTGCTGGTGTCATCAGGAAGCCTTTGGCTTCCATGACCACAGCCTGCTCTTCGGCGAGACAGGCAGTGAGCTGCTGGGAAGAGATGGTTTCCACCTCTCCCCCCTGGGGAGAAGGATCTTCTCAGCCAGACTGGCTGACCTGCTCCACCGAGCTTTAAGCTAAGCCTGCTGGGGGATGGAGGGACTACTGCCACTGCTGGCCCACTGAGCAACCCTTGCAAAGCCAACAGGCCAAGGCACTTAAGGGAGCCCACCCCTGCCCCAGCCCTGGTACAATCTGTGGGCACGGCAAGAGCCCCCAAGGGGACACCTGCCTGCCTGTACACAAACGCCAGGAGCTTGGGGAATAAGCAGGAGGAACTCGTCCTCCTGCTTAACACATATAATTATGACATCATAGGGATAACGGAGACCTGGTGGGACTCCACCCATGACTGGACCACAGGTATAGATGGCTATACCTTGTACAGGAGAGATCAAATAGACAAAAGGGGTGGGGGTGTAGCTCTCTATGTTAAGGAAAGCTACACGTCCCTACAAGCTGATGTTGGTGACCAGGGTGGACAACTGGAGACCCTCTGGGTTAAAATCTGTAGGGAACACAGCACAGGGGACACAACGGTGGGATTCTACTACAGACCTCCCACCCAAAGTCAAGAGCTTGATCAGGAGTTTGCCCGGGAACTGACTGAGGCTGCATGCTCCAGGACCATGGTTGTCATGGGAGACTTCAATTACCCAGACATCTCGTGGGAGGATCACTCAGCAAAATCCAAGCGGTTGCAAAGCTTCCTATCATGTGTGGATAACCTCTACCTGACTCAAGAAGTCTACGGGCTGAGAGGTAAAGCGCTGCTCGACCTGGTACTGGCTACTGGGGATGACCTAATCAGTGACCTAGTGATCAATGGGAAACTGGGTGACAGCGACCACGAGCTGATCACTTTCACCATCCGCCGTAAAGCTGGCAAGTCAGTCAGCAACACTGAAGTCCTTGACTTCAGGAAAGCTGACTTTGACAAACTCAGGAGGCTTGTCAGTGTGGCTCTAAGGGACCACGACCCCAGGAAGAGTGGTTGCTTCTCAAGGGAGCAATCCTCAATGCACAAGTTAATTCTATTCCATCTTGGAGGAAAGGCAGCAAGAAGGCACAGCAGCTCCCCTGGCTCTCCAGGGATCTAACAGACCTCCTGATGCTAAAAAGAAAGGCCTACAAAGGATGGGATTTACCTCCAAGGTGGAATATTCTGCACTGGTTCGGTCCTGCAGGGAGCAAACCAGGAAAGCCAAGGCTGCAACTGAACTCCAACTAGCTTTGAGCATCAAGGACAATAAAAAGTCCTTTTTTAGATATGTGGGGAGCCGGAGGAAAAGCAAGGGCAACATTGGACCCCTGCTAAAACAGATGGGAGAACTGACAACTGATGCCCAGGAAAAAGCCTACCTATTAAATGGCAGACAAGGTTCCTTGGGTGAATTTGATATCTTTTATTAGACCAACCCAAATAGTTGGAGAATAGCTATTAAGCAAGCTTTCGGGTTCAAAAACCCTTCATCAGGCTAAGGAAGTTTCAGCAGTTGGTGTGTGCTCTTCCTGGATGGAATGAAAAGTAAAGAAGCCAGAGGCTGGGCTGGGCTGGGGAGTCAGTTACCAGGCAGATTATAATGTATCAAAAATCCAATGTCTATGTTTAGTCCATGATCTCTAGTATCCAGGAGGTTGATGAAATGGAGCTCATAGGCTCGTCTCTGGGAAGTGTTGTGTAAGTTTCCCTTGAGGATCAGGACTGAGAGATTGGAGGGAGAGTGGCCCTCCTGTGAGAAATGTGCCCCCCCACCGGTAATTGGGTATTTCTGTCTTTGATAGATTTCTGGTGTGTGTTCATTCTGGTGCGCAGTTGTTGTTTGGTTTCTCCTACATATTTTCCAACAGGGCACTTGGTGCATTGGATGAGGTATATTACATTTCTGGAGGTGCAGCTGTAAGATTCAGGGATGCTGATGGCTCTGTTGTGGGGTGTAGTAATAGTGGGGGTGGTGTGGATGTGTTGGCAGCTTTTGCATTTCTTGTCATGGCACGGTCTGGATCCTTTTGATGTGTTCTGGGCTTGAGGAAGTTTGCTTCTGGTGATGAGGTTGGCGAGGTTCGGTGCTTGTTTGAAGGCTAGGATGGGTGGCTCTGAGAAGATCTTTTTAAGAATAGGGTCTCTTTCTAGCATGGGTTTCAATTGTTTGAGGATCTTCCGTACAGGTTCAAGGGAGGGGTGACACGTCATAATAATAATTATAATCTGCCTGGTAACTGACTCCCCAGCCCAGCCCAGCCTCTGGCTTCTTTACTTTTCATTCCATCCAGGAAGAGCGCACACCAACTGCTGAAACTTCCTTAGCCTGACGAAGGGTTTTTGAACCCGAAAGCTTGCTTAATAACTATTCTCCAACTATTTGGGTTGGTCTAATAAAATATATCAAATTCACCCAAGGAACCTTGTCTGCCTATGTCCTTAGACCAACACGGCTACAACCTAAACCCCTGCAACCTATTAAATGGGTACTTTGCGTTGGTCTTTCATCAGTCCCATGGGATGCCCATGCCCGTTATGGGACAGGGAGGTTCAGGTGAGGGAGATTCCTTGCCCTCCATCAATGCAGACCTCGTAAAGGAACACCTTGAGAGGCTGGATACCTTCAAGTCAGCTGGCCCTGACAATCTACACCCCAGGGTACTCAAGGAGCTTGCGAGCATCATAGCCCAGCTTCTGGCACAGACCTTGAGAACTGCTGGTGCTCTGGTGCAGTGCCTGAAGACTAGAAGCAGGCCAATGTGGTGCCTATCTTCAAGAAAGGGAGGAAAGTGGATCCAGCAAACTATAGGCCCATCAGCCTGACTTCTATCCCGGGGAAGATCTTAGAAAAGTTTATTAAAGAGGCCATCCTTAATGGACTGGCTGATGCCAACATCCTGAGGGATAGCCAGCACGGGTTTCTAGCAGGTAGGTCTTGCTTGACCAATCTCATTTCCTTCTGTCACCTGGACAAGGGAGAAGAGATTGATGTCATATATCTTGACTTCAAAAAAGCCTTCGATCTGGTATCCCATGATCACCTCTTGGTGAAACTGGCCAATTGTGGCCTTGGGTCCACCACGATCTGCTGGCTGGGGAATTGGCTCCGTGGTCAGACCCAGAGAGTGGTAATTGATGGAAGTTAATCGTCATGGTACCCTGTGACCAGTGGGGTCCCCCAAGGCTCTGTCCTTGGACCCATATTGTTCAACATATTCGTTAACGATGTGGACATTGGAGTCAGAAGAGGACTGGTCAAGTTCGCCAATGACACCAAACTTTGAGGCAAAGCATCCACACCTGAAGACAGGAGAGCGATCCAGGCTGACCTGGACAGGCTCAGCAAATCGGCGGATGAGAACCTGATGGTGTTCAACACTGAAAAATGCAAGGCTCTCCACCTTGGGAGGAAAAACCTGCAGCACCCTTAGAGGTTCGGCAGTGCTACGCTGGCTAGTACTAAGGAAGAAAGAGACTTGGGGGTCATGATTGACCACAAGATGAACATGAGCCTACAATGTGATCCTGCAGCTATTAAAGCGACCAAAACGCTGGCTTGCATCCATAGATGCTTCTCAAGCAAATCCCGGGACATCATTCTCCCCTTGTACTCAGCCTTGGTGAGGTCGCAGCTGGAGTACTGCATCCAGTTTTGGGCCCCACAATTCAAAAAGGATGTGGAGAAGCTTGAGAGAGTCCAGAGAAGAGCCACGCGCATGATCAGAGGTCAGGAAAACAGACAGGATGAGATCTATGAGGCTCTTTAGCCTGGAAAAGCACAGGCTCAGGGGTGACCTGATAGCCACCTATAAATTTATCAGGGGTGACCATCAGTATCTGGGGGAACGTTTGTTCACCAGAGTGCCCCAAGGGACGAGGAGGTCGATCGGTTATAAACTCCTGAAAGACTGTTTCAGGCTGGACAACCCCCAAGGTCTGGAATAGCCTGCCATCGGAGGTGGTTCAAGCACCTACATTGAACACATTCAAGAATAAATTGGATGCTTATCTTGTTGGGATCCTATGACCCCAGCTGACTTCCTGCCCTTCGGGCGGGGGGCTGGACTCGATGATCTTCCGAGGTCCCTTCCAGCCCTAGTGTCTATGAAATCTGAAACTGATGCAATGGGTGCCAAATTCAGGCTGAATAGTTAGGTCACTCTGTGTGGTGAAATGGAACAGCACCACACAAGATATTAGAACTGCTGGAGGCCAGGGATAAGATACTCTTAAATACTAAACAGGTGTACTTGATCTCAGCAGAACACTGGTGCTAAAGACTTCAGTGCAGGTCAGAAATCAGGGGAAGAACTGGAAGGGAATTTGAGGAGTAATTTGGGTACATGCCTTTATTATGTTAAGACTCCAAAGAGTTTGATTTTCAAAACTTAAGGGTCCATGCCAAGACTTCAGGGTCAGAGTGCTTTCCTGGGACCTGTACAGAGCCACAAAGTCTTGGAGTTTGAGAATGTCTGCTTCCCCAGACAGGAGTCTTCCCCAGAACTGTCTCTAGGCCTCACTGGAAGACTTCTCTGGCACCCACAGTGAAAATAGCCCCTGGCAGGGCCTACATGCAGCTGAGTCCCAAGCTCTGGGATCTGAAGCCAACCCTATAGATTTACCCAGGAAGTGAACTTGAAGTCTAGCATCATAGGAAACAAATTGTAGCAGGCTTGCCTTTTGGAGCTTGGGTTGAGTCTCAGGCTTGAGAGTCTGCTGTTTTGATTGGTTGAGACCATCCACCAATCAGGAGGCAGCAAAAGGAGTGAAGGCATGCCCCTTTTCTGAGGGGAAGGGAAAGGAGCTCCCCCACCCCCAGACCTGATTGTAGACTGCAACACTGTCAGGTCTGGAAGACTTCAGGGGCAGGGCCCTGAAGAGAATAAAAGGAGCTGCATGCCTGGCATGAGGGAGATGCATTGGGGAAGGAGAAGAGAGAAGAGCGGGGCTTAGAAGAGCTGAGAAGAGCTACTCGGCAGGGTGAAGCAGCAGCCCAGAAGCACCCCTGAAGACTTCAGTTGGCAGAGAACAGCAGACGGCTCCAGTGGCTAGGCTGTCAGTGCATAGCACGGTGCATGACATCCAGACCCTGGGAGCTGCGTGAAGTGGCTCAGGTCTGCAGCCTCTGGTGTGTGGCCAGAGACACGGTGGACAGGCCAGTGCACAGAGCAGGATCTTTGGAGCACTTGGGTCCACTGCATGGAGGGTCCAGGAGCGCACCGAGCCCCAGTGCTGCAAGAGGCTGCCTGGGCCTCCAACCCATAGCAAAATGTTGAGTCCAGGGAGCAAGACAGTGCTTGAGCTACTAAGCCAGCAGACAGGGATGAACCAGAGGCTTCAGAAGCTCTGCATAGTGGAGCCTCATTCCAGGGGACAGTGACCCCCTGAAGCCCACCACAGGTGAGACAGCAGCTTGGCACAGAAGACAAGGGTCACTCTCTAGGACTGGGAGCCATGAGCTGCAGGGAAAAAGGATTCCCACAGGGGAGGGGGAGTCCCCCATGGTTAGTAAAGGGCTCCTGGAAATGGAGGTCCTGCTGGGAGGGCCCCCCTGAAGTTACCAGCTTCCTTGAAGGGTTTGGGAAAAGGCCCAAGGGGCATTGGGGTTTCCCCTTGGGATTAAGTTTATCTTTGAGGTTCTTGCACCATAAGTGGTGCGATGTCATGCCTTATATTTTGTGAACTCTCATGTTTGTAAATTAGGAGATGAGTAGAGTCTTAAATTTGTAACTTTGACTAGAACTCTGCTGGGACTCCCTTTCGCTATCATTCACCTGTTGTTTATTTGTATTTACTTGTGGCTTATTTATTGTTCACCTATACTTGCCTATAGTTTATCTCTTGGTTATCTATGTTTATTTTGGGGTTTATCTGTTTTAGATCAGATACTTACCTGTGACTTACCTGTATCTGGAGCACTGGTATAAAGTTTTATAGCATTTACCCGGAGAGTATTGTTTATGTTATTTGTTTAGATACTAGATATATATATATATATATATATCTATATATATCGTGTGTGTGTGTATGTGTGTATAATACACACACACAATATCATATATAGTATATACATACATTGTATATATGTTTATATCCATGTTTCTTTTTCTTGTGATACCTTAATGTAAATACATTTATACATAGTTAAGTCCCCTGACTGTCCTGGCCTGGTTCTATGGGGACAGAGGGAAACTGAGCAGTCTGCAGTTCCCCCACAGCACACCTGCCAGCTAACAATTCCCTTTAATTGAAGAAGGGGAGTATATACCCAAGTATACTGGGCTACCAATAATTTCCTGATGGCACCCTTCCAAAGGATAAGATACTCCTAAATACTAAACAGGTTGCATGTACCCATCCATAGCAGGCTTGTCTGTTGCAGAAGACAGAGCTTGAAAGCAGAAGTGGGAGAAGTCATGCCAATGGTCCAGGAAAAAATCTGGCAACAGAAAAGGGAAAATGGCACCTCACTTAGCTAGAGAAGTCATGTGGCATAAGTCAAAAGAATGCACATCCCACCATGGATATGCATGCACCTTGAGCACTTTAGCTTGGAGGGTTTTTGTTTTTTGGGTTTTTTTAATCCTTGAACAATATGTTTGTGGCCTGTTTCCATGCTCTGAACTCAGGCATATATGTGCAGTTCCTGCTCCCTGGTCCTTTCAGCCTTCTTGGCTCAAAGAGAGAGAAAACATAGAAACCAAGTTAAAACTGGTTTAAAAGAAATAGAAAAAAGGTGGGTTTTGAAAATTGCATACACACAATCTGAACAGACTAGAAAAGCTCCATCTTGAGCCAAGAAGGCTGAAAGGACCAGGGAGCAGGAACTGCACATATATGCCTGAGTTCAGAGCATGGAAACAGGCCACAAACATATTGTTCAAGGATTAAAAAAACCCAAAAAACAAAAACCCTCCAAGCTAAAGTGCTCAAGGTGCATGCATATCCATGGTGGGATGTGCATATGTACAAGTAATTGGGGGAAAAAAAGAAAGACATTCTTTTTCCACCCTACTTTCAATTCCTACTCCCAACTTCAAGTTCACTAGAAAGTCAACCCTGAAGTTCAGGTGAAAATTCGGTGCTTAGTAGAGGGGGAGTATTTCTCTTGCTGAATAATCCTTGTCATTTGCTAGTATGGAAAAAAAAAATGTAGTAAAGCTAATTTAAAGTTGCATGATTAGGATATTTCCAATAGTGTTTGATTAAACATGTTTTTTTTTTCTTATAACAGAGGAAGAGCCAATATAAAATTCAGCTTTATTAAATCCTCAAATAATATATATATTAGGGATGCTTCATTTTAATCACGGAAAAATGTGTATTTGGGGTTACTTTTTTTAAACCGAAAATTGGGTTGTTTTTTTTTAAATCAGAGAAATGGGAATCCCTGGTAATTAAGCACTGGAAGACATTACTGAATGAGACTGTAGAATCTGTCACTGGAAATGCACATTAAATTAAAAGTTGTCTGGAATCAAGGTCTTGGACTAGATGACTTCCAAATTTGCCCTTTAGCCCTATTTTGGTGATTCCATGAAATCTTTTAATCAACTGTTTAAAACTACAAATTTTGCACACCAAATATACCACCAGTTGGAGCAGATGGGGAGATAAAAATTCCAGTTGGAATCTCTTGCCACTACTGATCATTTATTTGTTTTAAAGAGTTAAAAAAAGTAAATGTAGCCTAAACGGTAAAATATTAGAGTGCACATATAATAATAAAAATTACTATAAAAACACCATCTTACTCTAGGAATCTGTGGTGATAAATGCCTACTTTATTAGAAAGACAAAAAAATACTTTTTGTTTTTATTTTTGGCTGTTCTTTACTCCTGTTAACACCGCAGAACTGACAAATTTCTTGAATAGTGGCTGGATTGTTTTCTATCACATTCAACAACATCAGAATGGCTAAATGCCAACTTCAGAACCTTTATTATGAATGATGATGACATGCAAGAAGGAAAGAATCCATCTTGAATTACATATCCTAGAATAAGTTTGCATGGTTGAGAGAATAAAACAGTGGTTTACTTGTAAGCTGGAATAATCTGATATGCAAATCACTGAGTGAGAAACATGGAATACAAGAATTCTATCTTACACAGTTGTGCTTTACTGAAACCAGGTCTAGCCTACAAAGTTTGCCAGCACAATTATGTCAGCAAGGAGCAAGGAAAAGGAGAAAGGGGCAAAAAAAACCCAGCCAACACAATGATGATAACAAAACTGTTGGTGTGTTGGTGAAGGCTGAGGCCAGGTACAGACATTTAGGTTCTACCAGGAGAATTGACATTCTCCCAGTAGAAACCAAAAGTATACAAATGTTAAGCTTTTTCTCCCTGAGTAAAAACAGCTGTTCAGGCAAAAAAAATAACATGACAACAATCAGAGCAGGGGTAGGCAATGTTTTTTGGCCGGCGTGCCAAAAAACCACAATGTCTACCTTGGAAGGTGCTAGAGTCTCGGCATGCCAAAAAAACAAAATGAGGGAAGGGGGTACATGGGAGGATGCACAGCACATTAGTATAATTAATAATCATAAACGTTGCCTTTTTATGGTAAATATGAGATTCTCTAAAAATTGTAAACCTGGTGACAATAAACAAAACTTCAGTGCACTGCCACTCCGGGTCACACACGCTGTGCTCCCGGCCCTGTTGCCCTACCCTGGGCCCTCTGGAGTGTAGCGTGTGCAACCTGGAGCAGCAATGCACAGAGGGGCTATACAGGGAAGGAAGCTGCCTTCTGTTGCAAGCTCCACAATGCTCTGGTCACACTTCCCCTGTGCGCACACGGGCAGCGCAGTCAGCAGCACAAGGTTGTGCCCCTCACTTCTGCCCCCACATGCAGGGGAAGTGTGGTCAGGGCAGCAGGGACCTCAGAGCAGCAAACAGCTTTCGTGTGCCTCCTCACTGTGCCCTGCCATGCCAGGTTCTACACACTGCTCGCCAGATATGGCGGGAGAGGGCAGCAGGGTGGGGAGGATAGCTAGCACCTGCTGCCTGCCCAGGGCTGTGGCTGTGAGGTGGCCAGGGCTGGGGCAGGGGTAGGGGCCAGAGGCAGGGAGGCAGCAGCTGTTTACAGCCTCCTGGCTGCAGTTGGCCCAGGCTCTGGGGTAGCTGCTGCCAGCCATGGTGCCCAGGCTGCTTGCAGCAGGGCTTATATCCTCCCAGCTGCCTGCTGGGAGCAACTCAGGCCCTGTGGCTATCAGCAGCTACCCAGAACCAGGGCAGGCTGCAGCTGGGAGGCTGCAAACAACTTTTGGCTCCCCGCCCTGGCCCCGGCTGTCTCTTGGCCCTGGGTTCCAGGAAGGCAGCAGGTGCCGGCACTGTGCCCATTGGCCAGGGCGGGCACGAAGCAACTGTTTGCAGCCTCCCGACTGCAGCCGGCTCAGGCTCTGGGGTAGCTGCTGCCAGCCATGGTGCTCGGGCTGCTTGCAGCAGGGCTTGCGGTCTCCCAGCCACCTGCTGGGAGCAACCCAGGCTCTGTGGCTGGCAGTAGCTGCCTAGAGCCCAGGCTGGTGGTTGCATGCCAAGCAAAATGGCCTTGCATTGCATGCTCGGCATGCGTGCTGGGGGTTGCTGACCCCTGAACCAGAGTTTCTCCCAGGAGACTGAATGTCTGTACTTTATCTGGCTTAACTCCTCCTACGGAGCAGGAGGAGTGGAGCGGGGGCAAAGGTTCCCATGCCTTTCTGAAACCAGGATCACTCCAGTCTTGAGAAGGCATGGGGGGCAGCTGCTCCACACCCCATAGATCAGGGGTTGAGAGGGGATGCAACCATTGCTGTCTTCCTCATTCCCAAACTGGACACTTCCTGGTTTTGGAAAGAGACAGGGGGCTTTGCTGGCTCCTGCTGGCTTCCCCTTTCTGCCCTTGCTGTGCAGCAGGGCAGCAATTTAAGACCTGGTTTCTGGGAGCAGGGCTATGCGAGTCTCCCCAACCCTGCTCCTGATGTTACCCCTTTGCTGCCCCATCACCCAGCTAAGCAGTAGGGTTATGATTTACTTGGCCTTCTCCAGGTTACTCGGCCTTGATAAGGCTGCAGCTGGAGCACCACATCTAATTCTGGGATCCACAATTCAGAAAGGATGTGGAGAAGCTTGAAAGAATCCAGAGGAGAGCCACACATATAGTTTCATAGTAGCTAGGGTCAGAAGGGACCTGAACAGATCATCTAGCCTGACCCCCTGCTACAGGCAGGAATGAATGCTGGGTTCACAAGACCCCAGACAGGTGATCATCCAACCTCCTCTTGAATTTGCCCAAGGTAGGGGTGAGGACCCCTTCCCTGGGAAGTTGGTTCCAGATTTTGGCCACCCTATCTGTAAAATATTGCCTTCTGATCTCTAACCTAAACCTATTCTCCATCAGCTTATTACCATTGCTCCTTGTCACCCCAGGTGGTGCTGGGGAGAAAAGGGCTCTACCTATTTGCTGTTGATCTCCCCTGATGAGCTTGTAGGCAGCCACCAGGTCCCCCTTCAGCCTCCTCTTGCTGAGGCTGAACAGGTTCAGGTCCTTCAGTCTCTCCTTATACGGCCTGTCCTGCTACCCTCTCACCAAGCAGGTGGCCCTCCTCTGAACCCTTTCCAGGCTGGCCACATCCCTTTTGAAGTGCGGCACCCAGTACTGGACGCAGTACTCCAACTGCGATCTGACCAAAGTCGCATAGAGGGGGAGTATCACCTCTCTGGACCAGCTTGAGATGCACCTTTGGATGCATGACAAGGTATGGCTGGCCTTGCTGGCTGCAGTCTGGCATTGGTGGCTCATGTTCATCTTGGAGTCAAGATCCCTTTCCACCTCTGTGCTTTCAGGAGGGGAGCTCCCCAGCCTGTATGTATGCTGTGGAATCCTTCTCCCAAGGTGCAGCACCCTGCATTTGTCTATGTTGAACCCCATCCTATTCTCGTCTGCCCAGTTTTGTAGTCTGCCTAAATCTAGTTGCAGCCTCTCTCTCCCTTCAAGTGTGTCCACCTTGCCCCACATCTTAGTGTCATCAGCAAATTTGGACAGCGTGTTTTCCACCCCCTTGTCCAAGTCGCTGATGAAGATGTTAAACAGTGAGGGCCCAAGGACCAAGCCCTGGGGTACCCCACTGCTCACATCTCACCAGTTTGAGTACAACCCGTCCACCACTACTCTCTGGGTGCGCCCTGTCAGCCAATTTTTTACCCATCCAACTGTGTAGGCATCAATGCCACAGTCGCTTAATTTATTGACATTGATGAGGATGGGGTGAGAGACAGTGTAAAAGGCCTTGTTAAAGTCTAGAAAGACTACGTCCATGGTGACACCATCATCCAAGGATTTGGTTACATGGTCATAAAAGGCAATCAGGTTGGTCAGGCAGGACCTGCCTTTGATGAACCTCTGCTGATTGCCCCATATGATCAGAGGACAAGAGAACAGGCCTTATGAGGAGAGGCTGTGAGCTATAGGACTATTCAGCCTGGAGAAGCGAAGCCTCAGGGGTGACTTGGTGGCAGCCTATAAGTATATAAGGGGTGTCAGGAACTGGGAGAATGTCTGTTCACCAGGGTACCCCAAGGGAAGATGAAGTCTAATGGTCACAAACTGCTAGAAGACCATTTTAGACTGGACATAAGGAAAAACTTCTTTACTGTTTGAGTCTCCAGAGTCTGGAATAGACTCCCCCCCAGAAGTGGTGCAGGCACCGCCTCTGGATACCTTTAAGAAATGCTTGAATGCTTATCTTACTGGGGTGATCTGACCCTAGTTGACTTCCTGTCCCTTGGGCAGGGGGATAGACCAGATGATCTTGTGAGGTCCCTTCCAGCCCTAATGTCTATGAAATCTATTAAAAAGTCAGCAGCAAATGGCAAGGGGAAACTGAGTTGGGCTGGGGAAAGCCTCTGCATGTCCAGTTCCTGGCCCTCTGCTCCCATTATTCAGCTGAGCAGCAGGGAGCAAGGGGAAACCACAGGGGCTGGCTGAGACCTGGACATGTGGAGGTTTTCCTTGGCCCAGCTCCTAGTTCCTAATCCCTCTCGTTTCTCCTTGTACTCCATACCACCCAGCTGACATGAAGCTATGCTGGGTGAGGTTTGGGAGCCTTGCCACCATAACAAAATGTCCCCACCTCACTCTGCATGCTCTGTATCAGCACAGAGCAGTGCAAGTTGAGACAGGTTATGGTGCCCCAGCTGCAAGGTTCCCATGTTGCAACTCCTGTGGCTCAAGGATTGGATCCTTAAGTCACCTCAAAACCCACCAGTAAGCCATGGTAGAGATCATCCTCAAATTGAGGGACTGCTCATGGCGGCAAGGTTCCCAGAGCCTTGCCACACTGGCCGAGTGCTCCTCACTTCTCTGCACAGTCCTCCGGGTCAGTCCAGAGAAGTGCAAGAAGTGGGGCTATTCTCCTGCAGCGGAGAACCAGGAGGGTCCCCACCATAGGAGAATGCCTGCCCTGTCCCCACCCCAAGCTGACTGGTGGGACGGTGGTGCATTTTCCCAGGAACAGAACCTTTTTGGGAATGTCTGTGAGGGGAGAGGGCAGGCTGTTAATCAACGCACTCCCCTAAGAGTGGGGTTGTCCAGGGAGCAGGCCTTTAGTGTTCCCTGGATGGACAGCGTGCTTGTGATGCTCTCCAGTAATGGCGCTGGAGGAACATCTCTACAGCCAACTCCCAGACTGTTTTTCTACAGGAAGAAATTTCTTCTAGTAGAAACAAGTGTCTGTACACAGCCACAGCTATGCCAATGGAATATTTTTTGTCAGTTTAGTTTACATTGTCTGGAGACATGGTGCAAGTAAAAGGCAGAAAAATTCCTTCTGTTGTTGTATATTGCATTGGTGCTAGGGGATTCCACATGTATAGTTATATTCCAGTAAAATGACAAGCAGAGCCCATGGTTTAACTGCACCAAGTGATTTGTGGAGACTGCTTTTGGAAAGTTTAGCTGAAGGAAATAGAGTACGTGTTTGCAAAAACTAAACAAGAGATGGCTGAGAGTTTGAAACAACCTAATTTTTAATAAGCTCTTTTTCAGGAAAGTTAAACTACCAAAGTACAATCCTGTAAGTGAACATATACCTGTTGAACAAATGCTGTCATTGTTTTTCCTCCTCATGTGCAAATACTGAATGATTCTAACCCCCTGCCCTCAGTGCTATTTAGCAGCACACTGTGCTCCTTGTTTCCTCAGAAGAGCTAAAGCTTAGGTTCAGAACACTCATTAAAAATACTTCAGATTGAATTTCATAGTCCACAACTTTCTGAAGAGGAATATAATGGCACCATTCAGACTGCTCAGTGTAATTCAGCTACGCAGCAGCTACTGTGTAATTATGGATGGAAACCCCAATCTTCATGCACCCCCCTCCAATGATTCCAGGGAAAAAACCTCTGGGCACATTTTTTTTGGATTTTAATACTAGTTAATATTTGACAAAACGTGTAAAAGAAAAATCACACCCTTATTATTACTGGATACTTTGTAGCTCCTGACCCATTTTCTCTGCCTGCCTGATTTTTCTTTTTATTTTGTTCAGCTACAAAACAGCTCTTTACTAAAATAAAATTAATACACAATTCTAAAAGCATCAAAAGCAAAAACAAAAGCTTGTGACATAGTTTGAGATTTAAAATGACTATTTGTAGGATAACTATGCTGAGCATTATTCACTAACTATACAACTAGGTTAGAAGTACACAGAAAAGTAGGAGTGATAATTGTCTGTATATAATTTGCTTTCTAATCTACTCTTTTGTGTTTGGCTATATTATACCCTCAGAAAAATCCTATGGAATCCTATGAATGAAAGAACTTTGCACAAAGCAGAAAATGAAAAGGGTAAAAAATGAATCTACTGAACACAGCCAAATCAGAACAATATTCAATAGTCACTGGATAAACTTCCAAAATCCATCATACACATGATTTTTGAAGAAAACTGAAACATACATGCTTTTGTTTTAGTTGATTATTTAATTATATAAATTACTAAAGCCAAGGAGATGCTTAGGATATCTGCTTTCTGTCAGCTAAAGAAAGGCCTCAAGTATCAAAGGAAAACAACATCATGTTATTATCCCAACTGTGTTTTCACAGACTCTGAAATATGATTTGAATAGCTTATATTTTGTTTTCTCTACCATACTATTCTAAGGGTATGTTTTAAGAATGGCATAAGGCATTGGTTACTGTGATCTGAGCTTTGGGTAAAGTACTGAATAAAAGACTTTAGATGCAAATGCTATATGCATTTACAAGCCATTTGATCTAAACAGAAAACTACCAACAAACATGACATCAAAAAACAGAGCATATCTTGTTTTAGATATCAGTTTGGGATCAGATTAAAATTAATCTCAAGCAACAGTCTTTGTGTAATGTAAGTCAAGATGCTTCAAAAGAGAAATAATGTTCAAAGATCAGCCGTCTTAAATTATGTTGTAAAAGCAGGCTTTTTCTTAATAACTCTTCTAAAAGAATAACCTTCCCAAGAATCATAGCCATTTTTTAAATAATTTCCTTTAGGAACACTCTAAAGTCTTTATTTACTTAACTTTAACAGAAACATACAATTCTGGGAGATGTTTTGATTAGGCTTAACATGCAATTGCTCTTACTGAAGAAAACCTTGTAATCCCTTAAATATTTAAAGATGGCATACACTTCTTCAGAGATGTACATTTGCAGATATAATGCATATAAATGCAACTGTAATCATAACAACTTCCTGATAACTAGTTATGTGACTACATAAATGGTTCACATACAAAACAGAAAGATGATTTAATACTAGAACTGACTATTAATGATATTTAAGTACAAAAATAATAGTAAATATAAATAAATTAGCTTTTTATCAATACTTAAGAAACTTGTAAGAAAGACTAAAGACACCTCTCCAAGGACTATAAAGAGGAGAACACCATGATTAACAATTAAAGGCTCCCTTTAGAATTAAGTTTAAAAATACCATTTTGATAACTGAAAAACCCATCATTCATTCATCCATATATATGAGAATGATATAAAAGTGTTGAAAAGTAATTTAAAACTAAATGTTATCACCTACTGCCCCTGACATAACTTACAGGAGTATTTCAGAAATGATCTTCATCTTTATTTGCTTAAATTGTAAGGCCAGCCCACCATCCTAATGAAAGGATGACTGCAGCTAGTTTTTTAATTCATCCAGGCCCCGAAAGAGGTGCTCCCTCCTCTTCCTCCTTTGAAATTACAGAAAAATATAAAACTCTCTCAAATTGAGCAAAAGCAAGAGCCTGCTCCTATCTCTGTCCCAACAGCAATACTCTTACCTGATATCAATTATTCATCTCACCTTCCCAAGAAAGCAGCAGCTGCAAGAGAGCTAAGCAGCAGGATAAAATCTGTCAGTTCAGCTTGGCTTCTGCAGCATTCTAACCAAGGAGTTTGCCAAAGCAATGCCAAGGGATTAAATACAATTTTTCTTGTAATGATTTTATGGTATGCTGTAACCAGATCATTATTAAAGATAATAAAAAATTCTACTCTTAAATACAAGATCATTTAAAAGACTATATTCTCACAGAGGAGACATAATTTACATTTAGGAAAGAGGCAGGATTATTTGGAAATTAAAATTAGTAATATTTATCGATCCACTTATTTGAAGAACACTCCTGGACTGGATTCTTTAGTAACCAATGCAAAGAGCTTATTTGGTTTCATAATATTTAGGAAAGACTGCTCATCATTGCCCACTTATAAACTATTTAAATAGCTCATGGATTTGTCTACCTGTAAATGTAATCTGGTTGCCCATGTTATTTATGATACACTGAAACATGATTCACTATTAACTGAATACTGGGGAAGAGAAGACTGAGGGGAGACTTAGTGGCCATCTATAAGTATGTAAGGGGTGAATATCAGGAGCTGGGAGAAAAACTGTTTGCTAGGGTACCCCAGGGGAGGACAAGGAGCAATGGCCATAAACTGTTAAGAGGATGGTTTCAGGTTGTATGCAAGGAAGAACTTCTTTATGGTAAGGGTGACCAGAATCTGGAATAGACTTCCCTAGGAGGTGGTGCAGTCTCCAACCTAGGAAGTCTTCAAGAGGAGACTGGACAGACACCTTGCTGGGATCATTTGATCTCAGCAGTATTCTTGCCCAGAACAGGGGGGTTGGACTTGATATTTACACCTCTATCCTCAGAAAACCTTTGAAAAAATTATTAAGGATCACATCTGTGGGAGTCCAGAGGGAAAAGCAATGCTAAAGGGCAACCAGCACGGATTCATAGCAGGTAGATCCTGCTTGACTAACTTTGTTTCTTTTTATGACCAGGTCATAAAATACTTAAGTGCAGAAATCGAGGTACATGTCATCTACTTGGATTTTAAGAAGGCGTTCAATATGGTATCCCATTCTATTCTCACAGACAAACTCAGAGGCTGTGAAGTAGATGATTACATGGTCAGGCGGGTGGCAAATTGGCTTAAGGGTCGCACCCAGAGAGTGGTGGTGGATGGGTCAGTATAGACCTGGAAAGATGTGGGCAGTGAAGTCCCACAAGGCTTGGTCCTTGGACCAGTGCTGTTCAACATCTTCATCAGTGACTTGGATGATGGCATGGAAAGCACCCTGTCCAAATTCACAGATGATACCAAACTATGGGGTAAAGTTAACACACTAGTGGGTAGGAAACGAATCCAAGAGGATCTAGACAGGTTGGAAAAGTGGTCAGAACAGAATAGGATGCAGTTCAGTAAGGACAAGTGCAAGGTGCTGCACCTAGGGAGAAGGAATCACCAGCTTGCTTACGGGCTAGGGGAGGACCTTCTCAGCAGCACAGCAGCAGAAAGGGATCTCGGAGTCATAGCTGACTCCAAGATGAACATGAGTTGTCAATGTGACGAAGCAATCAGTAAAGCCAACCACACCTTATCATGCATTATCAGGTGCATGACAAACAGGTCCAGAGAGGTGATACTTCCCCTTTATGCGGCATTGGTCAGGCTGCAGTTGGAGCATTGCATCCAGTTTTGGGCACCACACTTCAAGAGGGATGTGGACAACCTCAAGAGGGTTCAGAGGAGGGCCACTTGTATGGTTAGGGGCCTTCAGGCAAAGCCCTACAAGGAGAAATTGAGGGCTCTGGATCTCTTCAGCATCCGCAAGAGAGCGGGGATCTTGTGGCTGCCTACAAATTCATCTGGGGGGTGGGGAGGGGCAGGGAGGGCAGCAAGGAATAGGAGATGCTCTGTTTACCAGAGCACCTCTTGGAGTAACTAGGAACAACAGCCACAAACTGATGGAAAGCAGATTTAGGTTAGACATCAAGAACTTCTTTACAATAAGGGCTGCCAGAATCTGGAATGGGCTTGCAAGGGAGGTGGTTCTCTCCCCTACCTTGGGGGTCTTTAAGAGGAGGCTGGACACGCACCTGGCTGGGGTCATCTGACCCCAGCACTCTTTCTGGCCCAGGGCAGGGGGTCAGACTCGATGATCTGCTGAGGTCCCTTTTGATCTAAACATCTATGAATCTATGAATGGTTTCCTTAAACCCAGAGATTCCTGGTTAGAGTGTCTTACCCCTCCGTTCAGGGTCATACCGACCACCACATTTGGGGTCAGGAATGAATTTTACCCAACGGTAAGTCAGATACAGACTGTATGTGTGGGGAGAAGTGCCTTCCTCTGCAGAGAGGGATATGACCCTCTTCCTTGGATCTCTCGAGCGTATTTTAACAAACCTTGTATTGGCCACCATTGCCCTCCTGCTTTACCTATGGCAAGTTAAGGCCACATGCTTTGTGGTTGTGTGGCAGAGTTGCCTGTGTAGTTTCAGTAATAAATTAGACTAGGATTTGCTTGGGATGGTTTGGATAGGGATGATCCTGCCTCTGGCAGGAGGTTGGACTAAATGACCTTTTGTGGTCCCTCCCAGCCCTGCTTTTCTAAGATTCTAAGAACTTTAGACTGTTGAACATAATCGATGAAAGGAAACTAGACTCAATCATATTATATTCAGCAGAAATGTTCAGATCAAAGGAAAAGCTTCAGTTATCCTTTAGAAATGAAACAATAGCTTTAGGAAGCTTAAGGCCAAATCCTAGTCCCACTGAAATGGGCCCAAGATTTGTCCCTGTTCCTATCTTCCAATGTACTGACTACCTGTACCAGAGGCATTCTGCATCTTTTTGGAGGAATGCAGCCATTTCCAGGGGGAGTGAAGACAGCTTACAATGTTTTTCTGCCACTTAAGGGACTACAAAGGCAATCCTTATGAAAAGACCGTTACTGAGCAACTGCTGTCAGAAAAATGAGGAGAATCAAAACAAGAAAAATGCCAACATTTGAGTTTTATTTGCAGCCTGCTGGGTAAATTATTAAAATTGGAACCAAAAAATGAAACAACACAAAGCTGCCTGTGCAGTGTCCACACATTTATAATTACAAAGAGTTGGTGTAATCAATGGAAAGAAAAAATTTAATTAAAGCCAACTGTGATATGAAATACTTTTGCCTTTTCCATCTCCAAATATTTGTATCTCCAGATCAGTAAAGAACTTGAAAATAACATTTCTACTTCTACCAAGAAAAAGAAAACCCCTCCCCCAGACATTACTTTTTTCACCAGTAATGTTAACAGAATGGAAAATATCCATAGCGCCTGATGCATGCAATTGCTCAGGGGCCATTCATAGGCCTTCTTCAACAAACATACACAGCCAAAGGCAAAATCTGCCTACTATTATTTTTAGAAAAAAAATCTATACTTTACTAAACAGCCAGCCTTCCATAGGGGAAAAAAAAAGCATAAAATGAACTTTAACATTTTACATTGTTACTAAGTGGTTTGGAAATATTTTTAAGCATTTAATTTAGGCCATTAAGCACAGTTACTATTAGCCAAGGGCCCTCATGAAACAAAAGATCTTAAAAATATATACAACTATGCTTTAACTGCTTTATTTTAAGTCATTGTGGTTACTGTCAGAGAAAGCCATAAAGTCAAGCAAGCAAGCAGAGTTTTGTTTTCTTTGGGTAGACTGCCTAGGGCTGTTCGAAGTTGACAACAAAAGCATGAAATGATATTTAAAATCCTGGTGGCTTTGTTGCTTGCTTTGTGAGAGAAAGTTCTATCAGAATGCTTCACATTATCCCATTTCTACCTTCAAAATCCTCTTCAAAATTTTGTATAACAACATGATTATTATGACTGCACATTAGGATTCTGAGATTCACCTTCAGAAATAAAAATGTTACACTGTAGTTTGCAAAAAGTTACACATTAGAAACCTTATCCTGCAACTGTATCCACTACAGTAATGCTCTGTGCCACGTGGAAACCTGCTATCTTCAATAGTGCTTAACATGTAAGCACAGATCAGTGCAGCAGATCCAACTGATGAATCAAGACTTACTGCTGTTACCAAATCCTTTTAGATCACATGCACCAAACTTATTTCTAATACAAAAATTGTAGGCATGCATTTTAAATTCAAAATGACCATCTGATGCATTCAGTCTCCCTTGCAAGAACCTGCACTTGCTATTTTTTTTTAAAAAAAAGCATCCATAGTTTTTGATATCTCTCAAAATTAGCCACAGGCTGGGGAACCCCAAAAATGAAATCACACCAAATTAGTGACTAACATAGGTGGAGGGAGAAAAAATGATTTGGGGGAGCTGAGTGTGTGTGCACATGAACGTGTTCCCCACCGCCCGCAGGAGAGTCAGTGGCGTTGGGAAGGAGAAAGGGCCATGGCAGGGGGGCAGATCAAGGTCCCAGTAGTGAGGGAGGGAGCAGGGCACAGGCAGAAGCAAGGGCTGGGGTGAGTTGGGCCTTGGCCATACCAGGTGGTGGGACAAATGAAGAAATGAAGGGCCAGGGGGCACATGTTCCCCTGATCTGTGTGAGGGATGGAGACAGCTGCCTCTGCACACTGAGCTTTGAGCCCTGTGATGCCATGTGCATCCCGCCACCAGGTGGGCAGAGGGAACAATGCAGTCCAGTGGCGGCAGGCATATGGCGTCGCATCGCTCCCGGGGCAGCTGCAGCAGCGAGCAAAGCGCACTATGCAGCAGCAGCCAACTCCACTCTGCGCACAGATCGGGGTGGGGGCAGGGCTTGTCCCACTATCTGGCCTGGCCGGGCCCCCCCACACCCCCCAACTCCTGCTTGTGCCTCACTCCATCCTTCACTGCTGGGGCCTTGATCTGCCCTGCCCCCATGGCGGTGAAGGAAGGCTGGGGCTGGGGTCGGCCCTGCACAGCCAGGGTGGGGCACGGGATGGAGCCACTGTAAATACTGCACAGTAAGCCTATGGGGGGGGGAGGGGGAGCAGATTTGCTCCTACCGTGCTCTGTTCCCCTGCAGCAGCTAGGGGGAACTCCAGACTCCGCTGGGTGCTAGCCCAGGGGCTGGCAGGGAGCACAGGGCCAGGAGGCTCCTGGCCCTGTACACATTAGGAGGCATCCTGATGTGCATGGGGACAGGCCCTGTGCCCAGCAGGGTTTCCCCACAAAGCCCAAGGCTGGCCAGGTCCTGTCCTAGTGTCGGGCAGATCCCAGCCAGCTCTGGACTGCACAGAGACTACTCTGTGCAGCCCAGGGCTGGCCGGAATCTGTCCCTGTCTGGTGCAGGTCCCAGGCAACTCCAGGCTTCACAGAGACTGCTCTGCACAGCCTGGGGCTAGCTGGACTGGCCCTTCCCCCACATCTGTTTCCCAGTCCCATTCCCTGATTAGGAGATCAGGCCATGGGCCTGGGAAGAGTCCCTGCCCCCCTGCTATTTCCCAGCCCCATGCCATCACTGCTAGCTGCTCCACTGGTAGCTCCCCAATCCTGGTGCTTCTCAGCTCCCTGCTCCCGTGGGAAGTAAGAAACCCCACAGTGCTGGGATTGGAGGGGGAGAGGGGGAGGGGCAGAGAGGGACCTGGTCCCTGTGCTGATCAGCTCAGTTCCTGGGGGAGCTGGGAGCTGAGTAGTGCCAGGACCAGGTTTCCTGCTGGTGTGGCTGCCCAGGAGCATACTTGCTCCTGGTCAGCATCTACATGCATGCTACTGTGCAGTATCTACTAACTAGTACTAGGTAGTACTGACAGGTACTAACTGTACAGTAGACTAATTTAATGCACAGTAGTTTATTAGCATGATGCTTGACTGCACAGAAGATTCGTCTACTGCACAGTAAAGCAGTAAAGCATATCATGTAGACACACCTTCTAAAAAGAACATCTTGCATTTGAAAGCTTGTCCAACTCTAGCCCAACTATGCAGTTAGTCCAATAAAAGATATCACCCTAAGACATCCTTGCCTCTTGACAGATCATTTGAAAGAATTTGAGTTTCAACCTGAAAAAGAATTTGGAAACTTAGAGCAAGTGAAGCAATGCAGCCATGTGGAAGAACCATGGGCCACTAAAAGTGATCTGACTGCACAATTAAATAAAAGGACAGTTAGCCATGGAAGTCTTCAAACCTCCACCTACCCTTTTGATATCAAGCAATATAGCAGAGAACTAGAGGACATTTGGACAAAGGTTTGAGTGGTACCTAACAACTGCTAGGGCAGAAGATAAAAATGACAAACTCAAATAATTTATCTTCTTGCAAATTCTAAGGGAGGAAAGCCCTGGCTGTTTATAACATTTACCTTTGAAAAAGGTCAACATATTAAATTAAATAAAATATTGTCTAAATCAGAGGAATTTTGCATGCCAAAAAATAATGAGACTCTTGAAAGACACAAATTTCCTATGTACAGATAAACAACAGAACAAAGTTTAGATCAGTATTTTATTGAACTAAAAGGACCTTTTGGGAACTTGACAGAATGTCTGATTATAAATAGGATTATGTGTGGTATTGCAGACACTGCATTAAAAGAAAGACTTGTCCCTAGAAAAAGAGTGTTTAAATGTGCAGGGCAGCAGAAACCGAAGGCCCAGGCTGCAGACCTAAAAACACCAAAAAAGGGTTGTCCATGCAGAAGGCATGAAAGAATGTGGACAGAAGAATTCTATATAACAGTAAATATGGTAGCATCAAACAAAATCAATGACGGGCTGAATTTTGCCAGTGAAAGTACAAAGAACAATGATTTAATTCGAATTGGAACTGGAGCTAAGATTAATATTTTTACAAGAGCACGAATGTAGGAAATTAATACTGACCAAACATAACAAAAAAAAAAAATAAAAATAAATCCACCAAACATCAAAATAACTAGCTATTTAGGAACAAATAGACCAGTGAAAGGGATGTGCATTGTTGGCATCCAATATAAAAACAGAGTATACAAACTCCCATTCATTGTGGTACTTAGAGGTGACAGCACTTTTGGATTTGGCAGCTTGTGAGAAAGCAAATCTAGTCAAGTGTGCACTTGCAATACAAGAACACAATACAATACAACAGTTACGCTTCCTGATGATCCTCTTGGCCGTCACAGTGCAGATCTGGACTATCTTCTTAGGAAGAAATCAGTTGTTCCAGAACATCAGAAGCAACATATCCTCGTGGGGAAAAAAATGTACTTACGGACACCAATGCAAATGCCATCATGCAGAAAGAGGAAATCATCTTTAACAATCTGTAGGTAATGAACTTTATGCCAGAAGAACAACTGCAAATAGTGCAAGTCATTCAGATCCCAATATAATGGGATAAGTCTATCAAGACTTGAAGGAAAAGATTTCCTTAAAACAAATCAGAAATTGAATCCAATACTTTGTCTGTCTGAAAAAGAAAATGAAACCTCCCAAAAGCACACTTGTTAAAAGGTGATAGGAAAGTGAGTGGTAAAGATTTACTTTAGAGTGAAGTGCTAGTAACCTCTGTAAATGGGTATTAATTGCTTTTGGTGTTGATTGATTTTTTAAATTAGTGTTATGAGGGAAGAAGAAATGATAAAAGTTATAATTTAGTTATGGCTCCATAATTTAGAAGATAAAAACTCCCTCAGGGAGTAACCAGTTAGAGACAGACAACAGGTCTGCAGATGCGTACAGTTCCACAAATTAAAGTGTGTTGTTCTTTTCATTCATGTATGCCTGTATCTATTTAATCTGGTGAACACTAGAAAGGCAGAAGGTCATACTGTCTTTATCTTAATCTGAAAAAAGGTTTTTTGTTATAACACCTGCAGGAACAAGTTAGCTAGCACATTCTAACACACTAGTGTCAGCAACATAGCATAGATTTAAAATGTAGGCTGTCTGGACCCTATACTATTTTGAATACCGTATATTTACTTGAATACAAGATGAGGTTTCCCCCCTAGTCAGCCAGGGGGAAAAAAGCCCCTTGTCTCATAACTGCATACAAGGAAATCTCACTCGGTACACTGTCTACTATTACACTGCTGCCAAAAGCAGCATGTGCTCCGCAATGGAAACCAACTATGAAGCTAATTACATGCAGCCAACACTGTGTATGACTATACAATACATAACCCATATTAGGCAACATGCTGACAGGGAACCTTTTTTTATTATTAAACTCAACAAGTTATTTTAACCACCTCCCCAAAAACCTCTTATACATATTTACAAACATCGAACATTATATCATTTAACAAAGCCTCACAACATGTTAACGCTTCTTCATCTCTTAACAGTTTACAACAGGGGTGGGCAATTATTTTGGGTGGAGGGCCACTTAAGTTTTGGTGAGCTGTTGGGGGCTGCATAGGTAGCCCCACCCCTTGACAACTGTCCCACCCTCTGGTAGCCACATTGGGACCTGAAGTCTTGCCCCTTAACCCCTGACCTTTGCCACCAGCACTCCCTCCCCTTGCCTTCCCCCCATCAAATACTCTTTTTGGGAGGGGAGGTTGCCATCTTAGAACCACAGAAAAACCAAGTCATACACTAGAAATCGAACACCTACCATAATATATTTTAATTTTATTACAAACAATATTTGTCATGACTTGTGTTTGTGTACTGTATATAGAAGGGATTGCATAAGAACTCAAAAATAAAGTCTCACTCTTTTAAATTGTGTGTCTATGATGAGGTGTAGGGTGTGACTGGGGGTTGGAGGGTGTATGGTGGGATGTGGTGGTGTTTGGTGGGGGGAGGGTTGTGAGAGGGTATGGCCGTGTAGGGGGGCATAGGGTATGTTGGGGTCTACGTATGTGTTGGTGGAGGTTGTGGGGGTAGGCCATATACTCCAGAATTTATTTGTACACATTAATCGCACATGTAGATGTGCCCAGTTTGTATTACATATAACTAGGTGCCAAAGTGCTGCTTAAAAGTCTGTTGATGGAACCTGTGCTAAAACTAGCAGAAGCTTAAAAAAACCCAGAATATGCATTAATTCTGGATGACCTGAGTATACGTATACTGCAGTATAACCTCATATATCTGGCATGCTCAGGACCAAGCACCTGCCAGAAGTTTGAACATTCTGGATTTTTAAAACCAGAGTGGTGGCCGGTCACGGAGCAGGGGTTGAGCAGGGGGGAAGGTAGCAGCGGCCGGTCCTGGAGCAGCAGCCACTCGCAGAGTGGGGTGGTGGGTGGTGGTGGTAGCTGCCACGTGCAAGCTTCCCCCTCTGCATCCTGGAGTGGGGGCGGGGGTCCCAGAAAAGCAGCTGCACACAGAGCAGTGGCACAGGGTGGTGGCTGGTGGTGGTAGCTGCCACGCGCAAGTTTCTGCCTCCGCATCCAGCAGTAGTGTATTTTTAAAAAGTGCCGGATTTTTGAGAATTCCAGATTTTTTATAATCAGATTTATGAGGTTATACTGCATATGCAAATTGATACAGCCATGTTTAATTTCAAGGTTATTGTTTACAAGTTTGCTCCTCATTTCCATGTGCTCAGAGAGAGCAGGGTCTGTCTTCTAATCAGGGATGTCTTCTATTCAAGTAAATATGACAGCAGTTTCTAGATCAAATACAGTTTAATATCAACTTTTCATTAAATATTACCTACTGATATAATTTCAGATTGAGAGGCTGGTATGTTGAAAGGGATATTTTTGAAGGTAAAGAATTAGACACCTAACTCCCACTGCCTTTCAGCAGAAGTTGGGCACCTACTTAGCTGCCTTTGAAAAACCCTCCCATAAACTCTCTATATGTATTCATCACTCCTGCCCCTTAGATAGTAGTAATTGGCAGGCTGGACACATGCTGCAGGCTGTATTTTGCCCACCAGGACTGGTCCTGGTCTCAAGTAAGCAACAGGGAGGGAGGAAGAGCAGGGGACTGTAGGATACTGTTATGAGGAAGGTCTCTCAGACCTGTACAGATGTTAAAATTTGTGATAGTTTCCCAGGACAAAGCTGTTGCTGGCTTGAAACAACACTCCCTCCTCCTCCCCCGGTTGGCCATTTTTTTTAAAGGAACAAACGGCATGAATATGTGGCTGCTTGCTTTTGTCCTACTAAACTCACAAATAAAATGTAACAAAAGTAACGTCTGTATAAACCCTCAGTCTCAGAAAAGTCTTTCCCTGTTCTACAGTAATTTTGTTTAAAACTCTTTAGAAATTGAATCTCAGCCATGTACCTAGTTAAAGGGAGATAATGGCTAAAGAGACAAATAATCTTGGATAATTTCAAACATGCCAGATATTCTCCTTTCCAAGTTTCAAATGCTTAGCATTTTACCAGTCCAGTGACAATTCAGTGACCTGCAGCTGTCCAAAATGTGATCAAGAATCCAAGTTGGAGCTCACACAAGGAACTGGAGCTGATTTATGCTCAGGTTCAAATCTACATTTTTAACTCTTATAACAGGAAAGTTAAAAACAGAACAAAAACAACCCACCACACAGAGACTATAAAATGCCTCTTAACACTCAGGTGCCTGAAACTGGGGAGATTAACCACTTTCTTCAGGAACTATTGGTTCTCAATGGGAGGGAGAGGAATGAGACCTTGCCACATTTTCAAAATGCTGCTGCTAAGCAAAAACAGCATAATTACTTACTACCTCCACAATAGTTATGTGATGTTCCAGGTTGGTGGAGGGTTGTGTGTCGTGAACTGTTTTAGCAGAGTTCTTCAATGAAGAATGTTTATTATCAAGAAAAGAAAAACACAAATGTACTAGGAATACACTCATATGGGGACTTGCCATCTTGAACTTTTCCTGAGCCCGATAAAGAGTGCATGAGTCCAAAAGCTTGCAGAAAAAAAAGAATTTTTTTCTCGCAATTTCTCCGTTGGTCTAATAAAAGGTATCATTTTGGAACCAAGAGTTCTAGATTTTTGCATTTCTTTTTGGGAATATGCTAAAACACAAGCAACATTAAAAAGAACACACATGCTCAAACCTATTTCCTTTATTCCTAAACATATCACTTTGCCTTCAAAGAAATAAGACTTTTCCAAATTCACTGTCTACCTCAAAAGAGGAGTGAATAAATTATTTGGGCCTATTAAAAAAATTCAAAGTGTATTTGCAAATACACTCAGACCACTGTTGCCAGTCATTAAATTTAATCCAGGAAGTGCAGCCTCCAACAAAGTAAAATACATTATAAATAAACTATTTGCTTACATTGAGTCTCTTAGGCCCATATAAACAAAGACTTAATAGAGGTTGCAAAGGACTCTGCCACAGTTGAGCTATCTCTGTTGTCCACTACAAGATCTTCAACCATAAATACTTTAGAAGTCTTACATATAGTGACCATTATTTAGCAAGTTTATTATAAGCTGGTTCCATCTTTGGTAGTTGCTGAACCACTTGGAGATTCTAGGCAAGGAGCCTTGGCAGCAGTAGCAATCTGAAAATCTACTATTACCAATTGTCAAAAGGTTAGTACTTATCTAATCACCTGATTACAGGGTAACAACATAATTCCAATTTATAAGTGAATTTAGTGCTCATGAAAGAGGCCATATCATAATGAAGGCAGCTGAAGTCCTGGAAAGTCAGAGCACTATTTCCAACAACACAAATGTCTTCATTCTGCCTTTCCAAGATACAGTCCTATTTTCCAAGGGAGAATCATTATTCTAATCATATACTATGGCTGCATATACATGTTCAAATAATCAGGGAGAATGCTCCCCATTTTTTTCTCCCGGTAGAAAAGCTTATTTGGAGACCCCTGAACAGACATTTCAGGTGCTGACCAAAGTGATATTTGTTCCTCGGCCCCCTAAACGCGCTCTACAGCCATGCCCTGACAGAAGTGCACGGCTGAAGAGTGCTTTAGAAGTGTGTGACAAATTAACACTCATTTAATGAGCATTCAGATGAAAGCTGTTTGTCCCTGTGTGAGAGCAAGGCTGGGCTGCTTCAGCCTAGCCCTGTCTCCAGTGCTGTCTTCAGGATGGGAGGGAGAAGGCATGGGAGAGCTCAGCCTGCACTTGAGGGGGGAGGGCAGGTGGACTGGAACCCCCTCCCACCTCAGGGGGCCTCCTATCCCCCCCTCCCCCTCAAGTGCAGGCTGGGCAAATCCCAGACTAGAGCTCTCTCCTCTGCCTTCTTCCTCCTCCCATCCTAAAGACAGCACTGGAGCTGGTGGGGATGGGAGGGGAGGGCTAGGGAAGAGAAGCTGTAGACACACAGGCGCTCTCTGCTGGATTGGCTCCGAAGTGGAGCTTGATTCCCTCCCCCACAATCAAACAGTGAAACCCTGGGTCAGGGGGTTTGCTGTAACTCATGATACTTTCTGTAAAGTGCCATGAGTTTCAGCAGGGAGCTGCACATCTGTCAGCACCCTTGAATATTGAGCCTTTGAAGAGCAGAGAGCTTGCAATGCTGACACTACACAGCCAGGAGGCCCCTGTGCACACATCTCAGTGTGCTCTGCAGGCTCCTTCAGTCTGCCTGGCAGACTCAGCTCTGTCAGTGCACAGAGCACCCCTGACAGACTAACCCAGCCTGCCTGTCTCCCTGCAACACAATGTGTGGATTATGAATGGGGCATGTTCTGTTCTCTGCTTGGCTGGATCAGCAGAGTCCAGCAAGCCACACACTATCTCCCTGGGGGGTGGGAGCAAGGCACCATGGGATGATAAAGAACTGTGTTATGGTTTCTCTCAGAAGAGAACATTTTTTGTCCTAGGAGGAACTCTCCTGGGAGTGTTTTAACCCTGGTTGTTCCCAGGTTATTTTTCTCCTGATGCAGCCATTTTTACCTTGGGAGAAAAATCCTGAACAGATGTAAACTCATGATTTCCCCTGGGAGAGCAGCTTTCCTAGGGGACACTGATTGTCTGTACATGGCTTATGTTCATTCTGTCCTGTCCTGTTGATAATGTCAATTGCACTGCAGACACCTTTCTGCTAAGAACTAAGATTATCAGTGTATCATTTAATAAAAGTCATGCAATGGCATTAGATCTCCCATTATTACCAACTTGGGCAAATTTAAACTTATGACACAGAGGCCAACATTAGTAAAACAGTATCTCAATCTCAACCATCCAGGATACTGGACATGTATTTGAGAAAAGACTTGATAAGGCTTCAAATGCATTTGTACAAAGTCTGCATAACATAAAAGCAACCTCAGGTAACAAACTTAAATTTTTTTTTCAGGTAACTGAAATTACTTATTTTGTGTTAAAAGTAGTACCTAAACCAAAACTTGGACTCCAAAAATGCAAGTTTAGGCTTCCAACTTACCAGAGCCAAGTTTCAAAACTAGGCTCTTGAAATATGACAGACAGAAACTGAGTTCAAGATAAAAATAATCTACAATGGTTAAATATGACAGTCATTGGAGGATATCTAGGAACTGATGTCAGCTGAATATTCACACTAGCTACCTTCTTACTTTCCAGACATCTTTAGTCACAAAGTGAAAGTATCATGCAAATACTTAGTTTGCACAAAACAGTCAGTAACACTGAGAAATATTAGGATTTCTTTGGGCTTCATGGGATGTAACAGTAATGCAATTATTACTCTATAGCATTGCAATTAATTAGTAAAATATTTATCTATTTTGTATTCTTAATAATTGATAACCTTAGACTAAAGAATAGTTAACAGACTTCAGCAGTTGTTCAGAGACAACTATACCATAAATTGTTTTTTCTTATTGCAATTCATTTAGATAAAATAAGTATTTGATAAATAGGATGTAATGAGTGTGTGTGTGTGTGTGTGTGTATTTTCCCCCTACATTGTCATTAAATCACTTTGCATGCTAATGTAATGCCTTATTTTTAATTAATTCATTAACTCACTAATCACAGACATGCAACTACTAGTGTCCTAATGTTATCTTCTCTAGACTACATTGCTTTTAGTGACCATTATTACAACTAAACGATTCAAGTTAAAATTTTAATACACAAATTTAAGTCAGAACTGCTGCAGAAATGAACATGCCAATACAACAAACAGTATACTTGAAAAAAAAGTACACTAAACAATTTAAGAGAGTTTGAGATGGTAAGAAAAAAAGTTGAGCACAAACCCAATGGTTTAATAGATAAATGAGATAAGCTTGTCATTGACTTCTGTGAAATGGTTAGCTTCCATAAGCAAAGATTAGGAAAGTAAGCAGGCCCATCATTAAAAATAGGCACCAATTGTTTAGGTATACAGCCAACTGCAAACATACAGGACAGACAACAAAGGGAATCTGCAACACAAATATTGTCTCATTTAAAAGAAAAACTAATAGCACCAACATCATGCCAAGCCCATGATTCACTGTGAATCTCTTGTATTTTCCTTTTGGAGAGCATGTGAGAATCTCTGCCTTAATTTAAAACAAACAAACAAACAAAAACAACAACTTCCTCCTAACTCTTTAGGTTGAAGAGACAGCCTCAAGAATGTGAATTTTACATTTTTATTTACTAGAAAGTAAATAAAAATGAACTTAGTGAATGAACCAAACATCTATTATTTTTAAAATCTCATTATTCTTAAGCCAATTTTTAGAGTTTAACTTTTGAACGCTTAAGTTGGCAATAATGATGAATAGAGAAAAGAAACCTGGAAAGCAGCTCACATTAGTACCACACTGGCATTGAAGACCCTGAAATGCAAGTCGAGGCATCCCATGTTAGACATTCATGTCTGAAATGATACTACTCAGATCTTTTATTTTTTGTTCTGAGCTGTGAACCGATCAGACTTGGGCCACAGCTGCCTGGTTGCTATAAAACTCTTCCTCTCAATCTGCTGTCCCAGTCTATATTTTTGAGTTGCTCTAGCCTTTCTGATCGTATCCCCTTCCATGATCCCCTGATACTTTCCAGCTTTGTCTGTTTTTCATTCTCCTAAAAGTTCTTAATTTGTGAGCCAAAAGTCAATAAATAAAAAATAAACATTCTCCAAACAAGATGTTGGCATACTGTACAAGATTAGGGACCAAACATTGCTCAGGAAGGGAAGCAGTCCATAAAACTCCCAGTGCTAAAGGCACAAACTTTTCTTGTCAGGAAGAATGTCTTCGTATAAACTTGTTCAGTGAGTAACAATGATCCTGATTGGAGCCTCAGGGCACATGTTAAATAATACTGAAGTCAATAGGAACCTCAGATATGAATTGGAGAGAGTGACATTAACTAGTCACTTTATTTATCCCTTAACACAGGGGTTCCCAAACTGTGGTATGAGTACTTCTGGGGTTATGCAAGACATTTCTGGGGAGGGTTATGTGGGAGAAATAGTGTAACGGCAGATTTAATTTTCATTATAATAGTAATTGGCATTTAAGGAGTTAAAGTATAAAACATATGCTGATAGGGGTACACAGGCAGCTGGTGAATCTGGAAGGAGGTATGCGCTAAGTTTGAGAACCTCTGCCCTGGGGTTATAAATACACTGAATTCTTTTAAACTCCAAGAATCAAGCAATTTTCTTGAAAGAGTAAAGAGTTTGCACAGAGTATTATGAGAGCTATTTTACAATAAGCAACCTGGTTGTCAAAAATATAATCTGGTTCCTTTTTTTGTTCAATGGCAACATTCATACTTAAATTAACTATTCAGATTCTTACATTGCAATAATATATGAAGACATTTACTAACTACAATTTGAATAACAAGTTAATATTTAAGTTGAGAGTTGTTATTTAACCTTGGTGAAAAGATCAAAGGCATGCATTATCTGTAGACAGTGGGTTTGGGTTTTTCCTCCCACCCTCTTTACATGTAAGCAGATAGGAACTTCAACCACAGCTGTCTAGACCTGGTTGCTAAAGACTGTTTCCTGCTTTCCTTCAATCTGGCCACAGAGTTTTTCAGCTGTTCTGGCCTCTATGGTTTAATGGTCTCAGAATTCTGCTTTTCACTGATATTTTTCCAGCCTTAATTGTTCCAGCTCTTCATACCATCTGCTGCATCTGACATAACACAAAAATCAAGAGCATCTTTAGAGACTACAAGCACTGATACACAAGATGCAACCACCTTCTTTTTCTGGCAACTTGAGAGCACTGCTGTCTCAGAGAGAGTAAGATTGTCCCTAAAGTTACACTGACTGCACTATGCACTGCATTATACATGGAGTCCAACTTAGTGAATCTCAGTTGGGGTGTTGCAGCACCCTGGGGTGCTGCGAGATCCTTTTAAAGGTGCCATGGAATACTGTGCGATATTAGCATTGCTAGGTATACAAACACCTATATGATTCACAAGATTAATCCAGAAATTTCAAATAGGAATCCATAGTGTCAAAAACATTCTAACCTGCTATGGTCTTCTTCAGTTCTCTGAAACAGACACATTGCTCTATTTTTTCCCCATGGTCAAGAAATGAGGGACAGTTCAGCTGCCATTTTCCAAGGGGTACTTTGAGTCTAAAAAGGTTGTGAATCGCTAATCTAAATGCACTGAACATGGTTACATATTCCAAGGAATGAATGGCCAAGAGTTCAGGCATCCTCATTTTTTTGCATTCACCAAATATCACAATTTGCTTTCTGTTTTTAAATTCATGAAATGCACATGCATCATATTGAAAGTTCTGCATAAAACGTATGTTTGATTAAATTAAGTTTGAGGTCTGTATCAAATGGCAGAGGATCCATTACTAGCCCATGCCAATTTTAATCTGAATTTAAGGAACACCCATTCGCAAACAGATGTACCAAGTAATAAACACCCATAAACACAAAGGATATTATAGTCAGTTCTGGAAAACCTATATCTTTTCAGGTCAGGAAGAAGTCTTGAAAAGTTATACCTCTGTATATATCAGCGCAACAGGGGTAATCTAAGATCCTATATTCACAGCCTACTGTTGTGGTTCAGTGGTTGAATCCTTGTCTGCCATGTGGGAGACTGGTGTTTGATTCCTGGATACACACATAACTACAGCCATCAAGGCTCTGGACATCCCTCACTCCTCCATAGGCATATGCACTGAAGGTCCTGGTGACCTCTCATGCATACACCATGATCCAGAAGGACTGACAGTTGCCTACTATATTCTCAAATAGCAGTCTTAATAATTTGCTTCTCCTACAGATGACCTGGATTTTAGTACTTGTTCCTTCTGTTAAGTGCAGTAACCACTACTATAAATCATTCCATAACAAAGAATTAGAGACAAAGGTCTCACAAGCTAATTTAACTCAATAGGAACATGTATCCTACACCCCTTAACACACATAAGTGACACAAGTTTTGCTTTCAGCATTTTGAGGTGCAGTTTCACAGAAACCCCTGTATCACTCTGCCTGAAACCTGGCAGGCCTCCCTCATGCCTGCACAAGGGGCTATGTATGTGGCAGGACAGGGTGGCTATTTAATGCCCCGCTCTCAAAGCTGGAGGTGGCAATTTAGTTTCTCACCAGTCAGCAGGGGAAAAACATCTCCATGCTGAGCTCCCGTGCCAGGAAGAACTTGGAAGTATAAGGGCTAGGGCTATATGGGGAGGAGGTGGCCCCATATCATGCTGGGCATGACCTTAAATTGCACCCTGCCAGGGTAGGGAGGCCTGGGTGGCACTGCCAGTGGTGTGGCAGCCCCAGGAAATGCCAGGACCGCAAACCTCCCTGGTGAAAGGCAGATAGGAGCAGGAGGAACCTGATAACCTCCAGCCACCGCACAGTCCGGCTGGGAAAGGCCAGACCTGCAAGATCTTTGAGAGGCCTGAGGCTTACTGGTTGCAGTGGAGTTGAAAGTGAGAACAGGGACCATTTTCACCCCGCTGCGCCTTAACACACACACAAAGTCACATGTGTCATGAGTTTTGCTTGTCAGCACCTTGAGGTGCAGTTTCCCAGAAACCCCAATGCCTATCTCCTTGAAACTTGCCAGGCCTCATGCTTTCAGAAGAAGCTACCGTCTCTGCTGTTTTCATCTAAATCTCCCTTAACACACACACACAACAGTTTTACTTTCAGCAGCTTGAGGTGCATTTTTCCAGAAACACCTGCACCTAGCTCTTTCAAACTTGGCAGGCTTCATGCCCTCAGAAGGAGCTACCAGCCCAACTGTTTTCAACCAAATCTGCCAAAAAATGACCAAGTGAAAGGTATTTCAATGATTCTCCATTATAGTCTATGGCTGAATTTCCGAATCTCTCTGAATCAACGCCGAATTTTCCGAAGCCAATTCAGCCGAATCGATTTGGAACAGTGATCCAAATTGAATCACTGTTCTCTGAATCAGCCGAATCCAAATCTGAATCGAATACTTCCCTATTCGCACAGGCCTACCCTTTATCCACTAAAACTCTTGTAATTTGATACTTATTACTAACTTCTTGCATATGCTGTAGATGTAGAAGATGCTACTGTAAAAACATTCAGAACTGCCAGCTTTTCCAATGCATCAGTCACTTTGTCCATTGCCTTATGCAGAACTGTTGCTGTCTGTTTTGGGAAATTGTCACTAACCTTAAGCATACACAGAAAGCTTGAATATTTTATTGTTAAACAATGTTGCACCATGAGTAATAGCATGATATATGAATGCACTGCATTATCGCAAGTGCATGAATTTTGTTTATAAATTACTCATAAATAACTTTTTCATAACAAACTCTCATACTTGAAATATCTCTACAGCTGTGTTAGCTAATTATGTCTGCAATCCAATTGATGAGAATTCAAATCCCTGTCCATAAAAAAGATCCAGCAATTTTAATAATGGTTCCAACTCCAAGGATGGAAGATAAATGTTTAAGTGCATTAATATCTGTTCTCTGTCCAGTATAAACAGAAAAATTCCAATATGTCCAGAAGAAAAATCAGCTACCATCTTTAAAAAATCCTTAATCTATACAAAGCATAACAACCTTTAATTCTGACACTGATATTTTAAAAATACAGTAAATTTAGCTGTACTGGGTTAGGAGTCAGTTTTAAAATAATGGAACAAAATATATGAACTTTTCAGTTAATTTTTTAAGAATCCATTTTTCCTTTAAGGTAAACATAAGCCTTTTTAGCAGCATTTAGCTGTAGCCTTAAAAATATTAAATTTGTGTCTGTAATCAAAACAATTAGTATGCAAACATTCTTCAGTCCTGAGGCTTAGTGGTGTAGCACATAAATTGTTCTCTTAAAAAAAATCTAACCTTCAGCAACATATAGGTGTGCTACACATTTTTAAAACATATATTGGGTTTTTGAAACATGCATAATTGTTTTAAAGCACCAGAGTACTTGTTTTCCATAAGCATTTCAACATTCCCATGACTACTGCCTCTGTACCCAGCAGCATTTCCTTTTTTAGCATGCTTAGCAGGCAGGCAAGTAAGTATGATACACCTCAGCCTCTCTCAATAGTGTCTGAAGCCTTCATTCCCTTAAAACCTGTGATGACTGTTCGTAACCTCTGTGGTGTGAGACCTAGTTCAAATCAAAAGGCCATCAGTGAATACCAATCTTGATTTTTGTTCTCATTTAAATTTGTACATTAGGCATTTTCTTGCAGCCTCTGATGAACATTAGAGGGAACAAAGGTATATTTAATCCAGTGTGTTCCAGTCTCACACAAAGTTGCTGTGAGATGGTCTTGTTAAAGCACAGGAGAGGGGTTCGATTTCCAGCTTTGCTACAGCAAGTATATGTCATTTTCCCTTTATCTCTACATCAGAAATAATGCATTTTGCACCAATAAAAAGTATCTTCTATCTGAAACTCACAAAATATTATTGTATCAATTAGAAGTATGAATATTGTTGTATTGACATCTTTGCTGTAGCACCCATTGAAATAGACAAAAGCCCATGGGGAAGCCACAATGCAAAAATTGTTATGGCACAACAGACTTCAAAGACAAACACAGAGGGAAAGCTATGAACAGGCACTGCCACAGACTTAAAACTGTTCAAAGAGAGTAGGGTGCTAACTTCTGTAACCTGATGATATACCAACCTGGGCATGACTATGGTTATAAGCAAAATGAGATAGGAAACAGACAATAGTACAGTCAATTATTCAAGTAGGTAAAATGCTTTTGAATCCAAGCTGGCAGTGACTTCCTCCTTCGACTCATAGAACCATAGAGAAGTAGGGCTGGAAGGGACCTGAACAGGTCACCTAGTCCAATCCCCTGCCTCCCTCATGTGATTTGTTCTAGAAGTATTTTATGCTCAACTCTGACAGGTTTTCGTTTCTTTTCCCCCTTTAACTAAACATAGATTTCTACCAGGTCAAAGGCAGAATCAAAATCCAAAAGTATCTCGCATTTAAGATCTGTATCACTACCTAATTCATCTTCCTAATGGATAATAAAATTAACAACAGTGATTGGACTAACTTGCTACTCAATTAGCCATATCACAAGAAGAAAAAAAAATATTACTGTTGCTGTTAAATACCTCACTGAGATGTATTCAGGTCATACAGACATGGTGCAAAGACACCAGTAAGAAATATTATGCAACTAGGAACACAAGCATTTCACTGGGGACAATTCAGAGCCTGTTAGATACTAAATTGTCCAGTTTTCCTTCAGTATTTCACTAAACGGCCCCCAAAAGTGAATTAACACATTTATTTTCCATATATCAATTATGGGAATGGTACACTAGAGACGATTAAATCCACCCTCCTATGTGCCATGGAGAGAGTAAAAACATGACACTGTAGAAAGGAAAAGCACAATGTTACAGATGATGTGAACGTTTCCTTCTAATCTCTGGGTATGAACAATTTATATTTGTGGAGGCTTCAAAAGGGGATCCTGCTTTATCCAGGTTCAAAATTAGCTATTTAGCTATAATTTTATTACTACAGAATCATGTACAGAGAACTGTAACTACATAAAAGCTGTTCTGAGCTCTTGAGCCACAGCTCCTCTTCCCCTTTTGAGCTAGGAACAGATATTACACATAAACTGGTTTAAATGATCAGAAGCTAGTTTAAACCTGTAACAGAACAGATGTTCAGTGCACATAAACCAGCTTGAAAATGTCTGAAAACAGTTTGAGATAAACCTGGTTGGATGTAGTATCAGACTTAACTGATTTGGATCAAACCGATTTATTCAATGTCTGTCCCAGACCCCTTGCTGGTTTAAGATAAACCAGACTTCCCCACAGAGGCGACCCGAGCAGGGTGTGGGGCCCGGGGCAAATCAGCCCATGAAGGGGCCCGCCCTTGCTCCGATCCCAGACCCAAAGAAGCTGCCACCACCATTGGTGGTGGAGGAGATGGGTGGGGGGGGTAGCAAATGGCTGGATGTGGAGCCACCACTCTGCCCAGCTCCGCAGGGCCTGGAGCGGTCACCCTGATTCGCATCCCCCTAGGGATGACCCTGCTCCCCCAGCATCCTGGCATGCTCTCTGGGCTCAGCAGGGCTCTCTGCTGCACAGCAGGGCTGGCCCCTCCCCTCTGCTCCCTGGCTGGAGCTCTGGCAGAGACTGGAGGTACAGCAGGGTCTGCCTGGCTTCCCCCTGCCCTACCCAGCCCTCACTGCTCAAGCAGGAATCCTGCCCACTGTCCCTCCCATCTCCCACAGCACAGACCCCAGCCCCACGGACCCTAGGTATGCAGTATGCTAGTTAATGCCAAGAGGTATCTCTGTGTGCGTGTCTCCAATTTCACTGGGACAGGCAGACAAAACTGAGTGCTAGACTTTAGGAAAGCTGATCTCAATGCACTCAGGCGATTAGTCAAGGAAGCACTGCAGAGTAGGAGTTTTGATGGGAAGGGAGCCCAAGAAGGGTGGCTGTGCCTAAAGGAAAAGATCCTTCGGGCACAAAGCATGACGATCCCCGAGCGAGGCAAAAGAGGGAAAGGGGCCAGGAGACTTCCAGGGCTGACCAGAGAAATCCAGGGCAGCCTAAGGGCCAAAAGGGGAGCACATAAAAAGTGGAAACAGGGTGAGATCACTAAAGATGAATATACCTCCTCTGCTCGTGCTTTTAGGGAGGCAGTTAGGCGGGCCAAGGCTACCATGGAGCTGAGGATGGCAACCCAAGTAAAGGACAACAAGAAATTGTTTTTTAGATATATTGGGAGTAAAGGGAAGGCCCAGGGAGGAATAGGACCGCTGCTAAATGGGCAGAAACAATTGGTGACAGACAGGGGGGACAAGGCTGAACTCCTCAATGAATTCTTTGCCTCAGTGTTCCTAAGCGAGGGACATGACAAGTCTCTCACTGGGGTTGTAGAGAGGCAGCAGCAAGGCGCCAGACTTCCATACGTAGATCCTGAGGTGGTGCAGAGTCACTTGGAAGAACTGGATGCCTTTAAGTCGGCAGGCCCGGATGGGCTCCATCCGAGGGTGCTGAAGGCACTGGCCGACGTCATTGCAGAGCCACTAGTGGGAATATTCGAACGCTCGTGGCGCACGGGCCAAATCCCAGAAGACTGGAAAAGGGCTAACGTGGTCCCCATTTTCAAAAAGGGGAGGAAGGAGGACCCGGGCAATTATAGGCCGGTCAGTCTCACCTCCATCCTTGGTAAAGTCTTTGAAAAAATTATCAAGGCTCACATTTGTGAGAGCCCGGCAGGGCAAATTATGCTGAGGGGAAACCAGCACGGGTTTGTGGCGGGCAGATCGTGCCTGACCAAACTAGTCTCTTTCTATGACCAGGTTACGAAACGCCTGGACACAGGAGGAGGGGTGGATGTTGTATACTTAGACTTCAGGAAGGCCTTCGATACGGTATCCCACCCCATACTGGTGAACAAGCTAAGAGGCTGTGATGTGGATGACTGCACGGTCCGGTGGGTGGCAAATTGGCTAGAGGGTCGCACCCAAAGAGTCGTGGTAGATGGGTCGGTCTCGACCTGGAAGGGTGTGGGCAGTGGGGTCCCGCAGGGCTCGGTCCTTGGACCGATACTCTTTAATGTCTTCATCAGCGACTTGGACGAGGGAGTCAAATGTACTCTGTCCAAGTTTGCAGACGACACAAAGCTATGGGGAGAAGTGGACACGCCGGAGGGCAGGGAACAGCTGCAGGCAGACCTGGACAGGTTGGACAAGTGGGCAGAAAACAACAGGATGCAGTTCAACAAGGAGAAATGCAAAGTGCTGCACCTAGGGAGGAAAAATGTCCAGCACACCTACAGCCTAGGGAATGACCTGCTGGGTGGCACAGAGGTGGAAAGGGATCTTGGAGTCCTAGTGGACTCCAAGATGAACATGAGCCGGCAGTGTGACGAAGCCATCAGAAAAGCCAATGGCACTTTATCGTGCATCAGCAGATGCATGACGAATAGGTCCAGGGAGGTGATACTTCCCCTCTATAGGGCATTGGTCAGACCGCAGTTGGAGTACTGCGTGCAATTCTGGGCGCCACACTTCAAGAAGGATGCGGATAACCTGGAGAGGGTACAGAGAAGGGCAACTCGTATGGTCAAGGGCCTGCAGACCAAGCCCTACAAGGAGAGACTAGAGAACCTGGACCTTTTCAGCCTCCGCAAGAGAAGGTTGAGAGGTGACCTTGTGGCTGCCTTTAAGTTCATCACGGGGGCACAGAAGGGAATTGGTGAGGATTTATTCACCAAGGCGCCCCCGGGGGTTACAAGAAACAATGGCCACAAGCTAGCAGAGAGCAGATTCAGATTGGACATTAGGAAGAACTTCTTCACAGTTCGAGTGGCCAAGGTCTGGAACGGGCTCCCAAGGGAGGTGGTGCTCTCCCCTACCCTGGGGGTCTTCAAGAGGAGGTTAGATGAGTATCTAGCTGGGGTCATCTAGACCCAGCACTCTTTCCTGCTTATGCAGGGGGTTGGACTTGATGATCTATTGAGGTCCCTTCCGACCCTAACATCTATGAACCTATGAAAACAATGACTGCTTAGGGCTTTTCAGAGCTAATCAACAGTTCAGCTGTTAAGCTGTTTAAAAAGAGTTTGAACCAATAGAAAGAGGCCGTTGTTTTGCTGATAAGGTGATAAACACTGTTATCATCCTCCTGCTGGCTTGCTTGCCTGTCAGTTTGCTGCAGACAGTATAAAGAAGCAGGGAGGGAGATTAAAAAGCTCCTATCATCAGCAGATGCATGTACTGCACCCCTCCCCCGTTTGCCTCAGAGTGCTAGCAGAGGTCTGGGGTCTGGCAACACTCCCAACCCTTGAGCAGCCATCAGGGAAAAGCCTGGAACCTTGCAGGCAGACCTCCCTAATCAGAGCATCCTGCCAGGCCTGGCCACACCCCCCTCAGGTCAGTGCTCTGAAAGGGAAAGGAGGGCTGCTCTAGTGCCTCCCGGCTTCTAGCCTGAGCCACTGCAGGCATGTGCCTGAATTTCCTCAGTCCTGAGAGAATGTCTGTCCAGTTACAAGACAGTTCAGCCTAGCCAGGTTAGACCAACCTGCAAAGATTGAAACAATTCAGGCTCAGGCTTTTTGAATGCCTGTCCCTAGCCTTGAAGTACTCTTGTTCCTACCCTATTTTATGGAGACAATTAAAAAGAAACAAGTTGTTCTTTTATTTAATAATAAAATATATGCCTGGCAATGCCGGATACTTTAACAAATCAATCTCTGGATATTCTAAGATGAACCTCAAACATAACCATGATATAATCAAACTTTTCTTATTCTGTTGCAAAATAGATTAAATATACCCTGAACTGAAGTGTTTCTATTTTAGGAATGGCTTTTAAAATATCTACACTTTTGTCACCACCCTTCACCAGCTATTTGCCTTTCTGACTTGGTTTGGTCTGATAATACTGATGGCAACTTAATAGCACAGGACTTCTTAGACCAGGGTCTCTGGCCCCTACCCTAAGAAACCCAGAGTTTCTCTTTTTTTCTGGAGACATCTGTATGGAATTACCCATGCAACAATACAGACAGAGAGTGTAGAAAAGAAAGTTTGCTTAACATTTACAATTTTACGATTTACATTTCTCACAGGCGAAAATAATAGTATTTTCAACTTCATTACAGAGTCCAAAAAAAAGAGGCTAAATCTATACATCTACTGAAATTGCTGTCTTCTCATTGAGCCCTTTGGTCAGTCTACAGAGATTTTTTTTTATCAGGACCTCTCTTTCCAAGCCCTTTGGTCAGTCTACCAAGATCTTTCTTATTAAAATCTTTGGGGTCAGCTTTCCTGACCAGACATGTGTCTTGATTCTAAATAGGCAGACAAGGTTCCTTGGGTGAATTTGATATCTTTTATTAGACCAACCCAAATGGTTGGAGAATAGTTATTAAGCAAGCTTTCGGGTTCAAAAACCCTTCGTCAGGCTAAGGAAGCTTCAGCAGTTGGTGTGTGCTCTTCCTGGATGGAATGAAAAGAGAATTGATTCTAAATAGTTTTTTCCATTTAATCTCTCTCTCTCTCCCCTCCCCTCCCCTTTCCCTCTCACATACACATAGGTTTGGGGTTCACTAGTTTTTCTGAGAGCTAGGCCAGTTGAATTTATAAAGACCCTAAACACCAACCTTTCAAAAGCTTAACCTGCTTTCAGCACTGCACCACATAGGCCAGTTTGCACATTTCTGCCAGATCCACAGACAGATTCTGTAATGTCCTTTCAAACAGGTACATCAGCAAAATTCCCCTCACTTCCAGTTGTGTACTGTAAATCAGGGAGAGAGTTTGAGACCCTGGGTCACAGTTTTGCATTGCGCCTTCCTTCAATGAAGTGTATCATAAGAATTTGCTTTTTGAATTCTGGAGGCTATGCCATGGTAGCAAATTCACTTGCAGCTAAGCAAGACAGTCTCCACTTGTTTTCTAAGCAGCACGTGGGAATTTGACCTTACTGATGTGTTGCTCTTCACAACAGAATAAGAGTAGGTGGAGATGGGAAGAGATAGTAAACTAGCAACTAGTTTTATATTACAACAACTTTATATTGCAACTCTGGTTCTTGCTCGGTACGATTCATCTTGTTATTTATTCAGTTAAAATTAAAATACCTAATCCTTCAAGGTGCTGTAACCACCCTTGAGTAACCACCCTTCAGCACCTGAAAGTTATTCTGGACAAAGCAATTGTTAAATAGGGATTCCACTTTTCCTGGCACTTTCTAGACTGACAATTAAACCGATCAGATAGGCCAGTGGTTTTCAACATTTTTTCACTTGCGGACCCCTAGAAAATTTCAAATGAAGGTGTGGACCACTTTGAATTATAAGTGTGGCTATTCATATAGTTCTGATTGATCATAGTCATCTTTTGCAGACCTCTTAGACACAGTCTGCAGATCCCCAGGGGTCCACAGACCACAGGTTGAAAACCACTGAGTTAGGCCAAGAGATACAGTTCACCTCTTCAATTTAAAAAGAGAAAACTGTTTTGTGCTATTTATTCTAAATTCTTAATTGGCCTCCTGCTTGGAGTTCATTTCTGCTTGCTTCTACTCTGTCTTGCTTTCGTTTCTATTTTCCATTAGACCTTCCTTCCTTTCTAGTATGGGATTATGGTGCATTGCCTTCTATTTCACGTGTCCTCTGGAAACTCGCCCCCGTTACCCCTGGCTCTCCATAAGCTTCTCAACCTCTTTTGATGGTTACAAGAAATAGAGTCCTACCTGTCCGTAATGTCTTCCACTATTCGGAGTAATTCTGCATAGGAAGTTAATGATCTGTGACCACTAAAGCAAAAGCTTGCACACACACAGAACTGACCAAAGCCCAACAGCTATATCAAAATGCTACTTCTCCTTTTATATCTTCTCACAGTTCCCCTCATTTCTTAATCTACTTGCACCCAAGGCAAATACTCATACATCTCTTCAACTTTATCTCTATGCATCACTCATGTTTACTGAGAGGATGGAAAAATGTGCCAGATACTTAATAAACTAACGATGTAGTGTCATATTGGCAACATGAAGGCAAGAAGCCAAAAGCTTCCTCCCCATTAAGAGGGATTCTTGCATGGAGTCCTACCATGGTGCTGTCCCTGGCATTAACAACTCAAGATTTTAGCACAAATCTCCCAATTTTGGTAAGTGCTCTTGATCACATAACTGGGAACCAGGGCTTAAAGTAAAAAAGATCTCATATTTTAATCCAAGAGAGAGTCAAGTTTCAAGCACTCATGGTTGCAAAGAAAAGTTCCCATACTCTAAAGGTGCATAGAAAAGCAAGGGCAAAGAACCCATCTCACTTTTTATTCCTGACATCATATGGAAACAAACCAGCTCCAGCCTTTATTTAAAAAATCTTTTACTGAAAAATCCTTCACTTCAGGTTAACCCATTGTGTGCACACTGATCCTGACCTAGCAAAAAAAAACAACCAACAAAATTAAACAGTCAGCCCAAAGGAAAGCTGGGAGGCCTAAACAAAATATCATAAAATAAACAACTTGCAAGTTAAACAGGCACTGCCAAGAAAAAGTTTATTACAAGGAAGGGAGTGGGGGGGGGGGGAAGACTGGTTAGAAAACTGACACCTACACACAAGTGTTGTTTCAAAGCTTTTAGTAAGTCTCACAAGGCAGAACAATAGAAGCACTGTACTCATAACCAGCTCAATCTGTTGCAGTCAGAAGAATGTGCCCTCATCTCTTACAGTGAGTATATTTTTCATTTATATTTGGAGTAGGAGTCTGACGCGACAAAAGCCTTACTGCACGGGCCTTATGCATCATGTCCCTTCCCTGTGTTGGAGAAAGAAGAGGGCATGGCTTATACTGAGTGCAAATGGAAAGAGCAGATATGGCTATAGCCAGTGATGTATTTCAAAACATGCCAACATGCCACGGCGTTCTGATTGAGAATCACTATGCTAGAGAGCTGTGCTGTTCCTGCAACAGTCCTCTAGCATCCTGGTAACACCTAGGCAGTGAGAGCTGTTTAGGACAAATATGTTGTCAAGTATGCCACTGTCCCATTCAACGAAGAGGCATAAATTTTATATGATATTTGGTTTCTTTTCTTCCTATCATAGCTAGGTCAGTTATGTAAAGGGAAAAAACCCCTCAAAACATTCCCCCCCCCCCCAACTAATCAACAGCCTAATTGGCACAGATAAGCTAGCAAAAATCCTAATATAAATGCATTATGCCTTATTCCATTCATGAAACTGGTGTCAACTTTACTGGCAGAAGGTTATTTTGCTAGCATAAATTTCATCTTCACTGTCAATATAATTATAAACCAGCAACCCTTTTTGACAAGCCTCAGCTTACCACTAACGCTTTGGCTAGGGACAGAAACTACACATAAACTGGTATAAGTGATCAGAAACTGGTTCAAACCTGTAACAGAACAGAAGTTCAGTGCACACAAACCATTTTCAAAATGGCCAAAAACAGTTTAAGATGAATCTGAATGGATGCAGCATCAAACTTAACTGATTCAGGTTAAATCAGTTTATTGAAATTCTGTTCCAGATCCCCTCTAGATTCATGTTAACTCACAGTTTCCCAGCATCCCAGGATGCTCTGCACCTCCCCTGGAAACCCCCACTCACAGGGTGGGTAGGCTACCTTTGGCCCAAGCTGTCTGCTCCAGCCAAGCAGGGAGGCATGCTCTAGTGCCCCCCACCTTCTGGCCTCAGGCACTGCAGGCATAGGTCTACATTTCTGGAATCAAAGTGGATATCTGTTCACTTGCTTATCAGTTCAATCTACTCAGCTTAGACTAACCTGCAAAGACTGAATCAATTCAGTCTTGGGCCTTCTGACTGTCTGTACTTAGCCTCCATGTCCTATACATCCTATCAGTGATTCCACCCAAATAAAAACTTGAAAGATACCCAGGATACTGAGAATTCCACAGTTTGGTCAGTCTGGGTCACTTATTTGCCTTGTTCTCTCCATGAATAAAAGATATTCATACCCCTGTGTTTGGTTCTCTACACTGTCTGTTGCACAGAAGGAAGCTAAAAGGTTCAAGGCATTACTGTTTTCCTGGATGAGGTCAAAATGCACAAACTTACAGGTATAAGGGATTCCTTCTTTATTTATACACACACGCATACACACACACTCTTCCTTAACGTTTGCATGGATTTTTTTTTAGGGTAAATAAGAGAGGGGGGACATCTACTTAGTCTTCAGTAAAGCCTTTGACTCTGTCTCTCATGGGATTCTCTCTAACAAACTGGAGAGTACTGGGCTGGACCAGTCTACAGTGAGGTGGGTGGACAACTGGCTCAGAGGCCGATCCCAGACAGTGGTGATTGATGGGATGGCCTCATCCTGGAGGGCCGTCTCCAGTGGGGTCTCCCAGGGATTGGTGCTCAGACTCGTATTATTCAATATATTCATTAATGATTTTGATGAAGGAGTAGAAAGCACAATGATGAAGTTTACAGATGATACCAAGCTGTGGGGAAACGCGGGCACACCAGAGGATAAGGCAAAGATCCAGGAAGACCTTGACAGACTGGACTTATGGGTGAAATGAAATCGGATGAGGTTTACCAGTGAGAAGTGCAAGGTCCTTCACCTGGGTACGAAGAACCCTCACCACAATTATACAATGGGTGGTGGCCTATTGCTGGCACAACATCTGTATGAGACCTGGAGGTCACAATCGACTGGAAGATGAATATGACCCAACAGTGTGATAAGGCTGCCAAAAGGGTCAATAAAATTCTAGTGTGCATCAGCCACTGTGTGGCCAATAAATCCAGGGAGGTACTCCTCCCTCTCTATTTAGCATTGGTGAGGCCTCAGCTAGAGTACTGTGCCCAGTTCTGGGCACCACACTGCAAGAAGGACACACATAAGCTCAAGAGGGTACAAAGAAGGGTCACCTGTTTGATTAAGGGCATGGAGGGCAGACCTTATGAGGAGAGACTATGGGAATTGGGCCTGTTCAGCCTGAGAAAGAGAAGGCTGAGAGGTGACTTTATAGCTGCCTACAAGTACCTCAGGGAGGAGCATCAAGAACTAGGAGAGCAACTATTCAGGAGGGCACCTCAAGGGAGGATGAGGACCAATGTGCATAAACTAATAGAGGGTAAATTCAGATTGGATACAAGGAAAAACTTCTTCTCTGTTAAGGGTCACCAGACTCTAGAATATGCTTCCAGCAGAGGTGGTGCAGTCACCCTCCTTGGAGGTGTTCAGATGAGGCTGGACAGGCACCTTGCCGAGGTTATCTGAGCCCAATACTTCCTGTCCATGGCAAAGGAACGGACTTGATGATCATACAGGTCCCTTCTGGTTCTATGATTCTATGAATTTTAATTTAGTTCATGAAAATGAGTGTTTTAAAAATAGGACTGTAGAACAGCAATACCATTCTTGGATAATGGAACACAATTAGGTCAAAACCACTTGAAAAGGGCTTAAATGAATATACTGAAGACAGCTATTTTCATAAATATGCATTGTCATCTGCTTTAGGGTTTGCCTGCAGAACTGTTTGGCTCAAATTCTTTAAGTAAGTACTTTGCCTATACATATTCACATAAAGTCATCCTGAGGACATCTTCCTTAGCTCTGCAACAGTCTTTTGGATGGCAAGTTCAAATTTTCAGCAAATTGATTGAATCAACTCATTATTAGAGCTGTGAGTTAAGCATAATGTATTTCTTTATGTGCCAAAAGGCTGTGGCATTTAAGCTCCCACCTGAGAACAGACGCACACTGTGGACTACGTGCCCAGATTTTCATTATCATAACTGCATGACTATGAATCTAATGTGAAATGTGCAAGGAAAAGAATTATTAGAGCAAGCACCTGAAAGAGCTTTACCATACTCTTTTATGCCTCTGTTTTACTTTTTGTCTGACATCTGGTTCATTTGGTGTTTTTTTTACCCTTAAATAAGATTTTTACTAGGCTTTTGTATTGTTAACCAATTACAAATATCAAAATTATTGTCATAATATAGAAAGAAAATGCACTGTACATCATATACTAAAGTACAATAAAAACATTCTACTGTATGAGAATTCTAATTCGGTACACAGAAAAGTTGGACTCTTGGGTTAGGGTTGGCATGCAAATACTGATCTACAACTACTTCTATACTAACACATGGAACAGTATAAGGATTGGGATAAAAATATTCTTCAGATTTAGTCTTCCAGTCTTAAAATAAAGAGACTTATGAATCATTCATATAAGTTCCTGGGCAGTTAAAAAAATTAAACACAATATTTGCAGAAAAAAGTTGCTTACATAGTAACTGAGTCTATATTATTTATAGCATCCAAAAAAAGAGGTTGTCCAGGATAGAAACCACAGGTTGTTGAAATGGTAAACAGATACAAGTCCCATGGTAGAGTCATATATTTTTAAGATCAGAAAGGATAATTATGATCTTGCAGTCTGAACCCTTAAAAATAAACAAAATATTGTCAAGTGATTTCTGGAGCAAATTCATAGCTTATGAAACAGCTAGACTCTATCTTTTAGAAAAGCCATCCAATCTCAATGTAGGGCCTTCCAGTGGCAAAGAATCCATTACTTCTCTAGGTAAAGTTTCCCAGTGTTTAATAACTGACAGTTTAATAGATTCACAGATGTTAGGGCCGGAAGGGACCTCAATAGATCATTGAGTCCGACCCCTGCATAGGCAGGAAAGAGTGCTGGGTTCAGATGACCCCAGCCAGATGCCCATCTAACCACCTCTTGAAGACCCCCAGGGTAGGGGAGAGCACCACCTCCCTTGGGAGCCCATTCCAGATTTTGGCCACTCTAACTGTGAAGAAGTTCTTCCTAATGTCCAGTCTAAATCTGCTTTCTGCTAGCTTATGGCTATTATTTCTTGTGACCCCCAGGGGTGCCTTGGTGAGTAGAGCCTCACCAATTGCCTTCTGCACTCCCATGATGAATTTATAGGTAGCCACAACGTCACCTCTCAACCTTCTGTTGTGGAGGCTGAAGAGGTCCAGTTAAAATACTGTATCCTGTTTCTAGTATGAAATTGTCTAGCATCAGCTTTTAGTTCCTGCAAATACTCTGCATATAACCCAGTATCAACACAGGAAAAAAAAAATCTTTCAGTTTAAGCTCTCTAGCACAGTGATTCTCAACCAGAATGCCGTAGCATGTTGGAATGTCTAAAGATTCTTTAAAAGGTGCCATGAGCCACCACATGTTAATGCTGTTAGGTGTACAAATATTATTCACAAGTTGAACCCAGACATTTCAAATAGGAATCCATTATGTTAAAAACATTCTGACCTGTTTTGGTCTTTCTGAGTTCTTTGCAACAGAATAACTGTTCTATTATTTTTTGTATGGTAAAAAAAAAAAATGAGTGAAAACTAGGAGGTGGCATTTTCTAAAGGGTGCCTCAAGCCTAGTGAGCAGTGTAGTGGTGTAGGGCACATATTGAGGGCCCAGTGTGGGGAGGCAGGACGCATATTCTGGTAACAGTAGATGGAGGGGGCAGCCCCTACCTCTCAGATGTACAGCTTGATACAGTGCTGCAGTGATGGGTTTCTGTGGTGGACAGGGACAGCACATGGCTTCCCCCACTACAGCAGAGAGTCCTGGTAGGAGGGAAGGGGCATGGGGAATCCTGACATCCTGGACAGGTATCCTTGTCATATAGGAGGGGTGTCTTGAGTCTGAAAAAGGTTGCAAACCACTGCTCTAGCATCAGAGCAACAAATATAGTTAATACATCAGGTAATGCAGCCTCTACTGCTCAATATATTATGGAAACCTCTTCATATAGGCTAAGTACAGATAGTCAAAAAGCTCGAGGTTGAATCAATTCAGGCTTTGCAAGCTAGTCTAAGATTCAGAGATTAAACTGAGAAATACCTGGACAGATATTTGCTTTTGATTCAGGAAATGCAGCCACATGCCTGCAGTGGCTTAAGCCAAGACCAGTGGGCACTAGAGCACAGCTCTCTGGCATGTAGCCAGCATGAGCTGTGCATTTCTATCCTTTTCCTGCTGCCCCGAGGCCTCTGGGATTTGCAGTTCAGAATCAAAGCAGCAGGACACTGCAGGATTGCTCATCACTCCCTCTTCCTGCTTCCAGGTGCCTCTGGGATTTGTAATCCACAGTCGTAGACAACAGTAAGTATTTAGCAGAGCAGGGCATCTCTGTGCTCAGAGGAAGAAAAGTTTAACCCCCCTCCCTGGCCCCTGCCAGGGTTTGTGGGGGTGGGGAAAGGGGGAGGGGCAGTCCCAGTCCCCTCCCCCACCCCAACCCTTCTCTGCTGGAGCAGATGAGACAGCCAGCCCAGGGCTGGAAAGCATTCTGGGATGCTGGGGGAATGCGATTTAACTTGAACCAGGAAGGGGTCTGGGAAAGAAGTTTCATAAACTGGTTTGACCCAAATGAGTTAAGTCTGATACTGCATTCAACCAGGTTTATTTTGAAACTGGTTTATGTGCACTGAACTTCTGTTCTGTTACAGGTTTAAAAACCAGTTTCTGATCACTTAAACTAGTTTATGTCAGACTTCTGTCCCTTGACAGAGTTGGCCACTGTTCTTTAGGGTTGTGCGAAGCTTCGATCCCTAATTCGATTCAGCAGAGATTTGGCCCGATTCGTTGGCCGAACCTCCAAATCCGAATCAAATCAGGAGACCCTTTAATCTCTCTGAATCGAATTGGAAAGATTTGGAGATTCAGACATACCAAATTTAGCAGGCAGCTCATGAATGCTGCGATGCTGGGGTAGATGGAGTATCCCACAGGAATGGGGTGGGGGAAGGATCCCCAGAAGTAGACCAGAAGTGGTGCTTGGCAGCAGACCCGGAAGTGGACCAGAAGGACTTCTGGTCCACTTCCAGGACTGGAAGTATTTCCGGTCCACTTCCAGGTTCACCGCCAAGCATGCAGGGGGTCCCTGTGCTCCTGTAGGACACCCCATCCGCCCCAGCACTGCAGCATTCATGAGCCGTGCCTGGTACCTCAAGGTATGTAGAAAAAATATTTAAAGCTGTGTCTATGGCCGAATCGCTGATTCTCTGAATCAGCATTGAATCTTCAGATTCGGATATGGCCAAATCAAATCGGGGACACTGATCCAAATCAACGATTTGGGCTGAATCCGAATCCAAATTGAATACGGCCCATTTCACAAACCCCTATTGTTCTTTTATGTACATGGGGTCAGTGCTGCCAAATCTAACTTCCAGGGCTACATGTTTTTGAACTTCTATCCCATCTCTTCTTTTTACCCTAACAATAGAAGGATTTATAGATGTCCTGCATGCTGTGCAATACAGCACACTGACAAAGTAAAGCAAGCATGTTTCAAGGATTATTTGCAAAGGTAAACATAGGTAAACCTGCTGACAGAAAACCAAACTGAAGCTCATAAAACAAGATGGGATATAACCGTCAGATAAGGTGAGCTGTTCTATCCTTGACACATTCCATTATTTCTAGGTCTTGCAATGGAAGTGAGAGATAAAGGTGTGATATTATCTACTGTAAAAATGGAACACTTTACAGAAGGGGAGGATGAAAAGGCAACGATAATGAAGTTTCACTAGAAATATTTTTAAATGATACCATTTTGGAAGTAACAGAACTGATTCAAATTATTGCTTATCCAAAATAAACAGAAGTTGCTCCAGAGTGACAAACTCAAGTCGGCTGCAGTCCAAAGGGAAACATTTATTGTATCACATCAATATGTGACAGAGACTGGGACAAAAAGAGAATGCTTCAGTAAACACAAAAAAAGGTGCAGGCTGGGCTTTTTGCCAAACGTCCACTGCTTCATGGATTAATTAAGTGAAATTGTCTCCTTTCTGTTAAAACACCTGCAACAGCAGTTTTATCAAACCTATAAACAGTTAATAACCCGCCAGAACAAAGGTCATAAAACAAAAGTTAGGATCATCAACCACTTAAATGGATTTCCAAGAGTGATTTATAATGGCAGTATATACACACATAACAAAAGCACCGTCTGATTAGCAGCGTTCCAGTTGCTGATAACCCACATTCTGCCAGAGTTTAATGGGGGAGGAACACATCCACAAGGCAAGCATGTTGTAACCCTGTCAATAAATACAGACTTCCTTTCCAAACTCTAACTTCAAAGCTGAGTTTAGCTTTCCTTGGAATTAGAATCATAGCAATTTATCTTCAACTTTATTCAGCTGTTGTCAATTTTACAATCAGAACCTTAACTTGTAATTACAACCATTCAACTGCTGTAAAATGAGAAGGAGGGAAACTTCTTTATTTATGCCCTAATACTGACTGCAGCATGGATTTTCAATAATTCAGACACATGAAAAGTAAATGTCTTTTAAGAACTACTCTCCTTCAACACTAAGATATGTTTTAAAAACTTAGATACTACATGTAAGAAGAAGGAAGGGTAAAATGCTCACATTTATGATACTCCCAGGGCATCTAGACTAGCACCAAATATTAATCAACTGAGATTTGAACACAATTCTAATGAAGAGAGAATGCATCTCAAAACAATGAAGGCATCTCAAAGCATGCATTCTGAACCCAGTTGCATTACTTGGTATGGTCCATGAAAAAGCAGCAGCAACTGAGTGAGCATCAGGCAACTACATCCATTGCACTGACTGCTCTACTTTATCATTACTATAGGGAACCAGTTCTCTGAAATTGCCAGTCACTGGAGACTTCCCCCATTTTTTTCTCTTTTTAAGTGAACTGTAGTAATGGCAAAAGGTGACAGAATAACACTGTTTAAGCAAAGTAGCCAATAAGCCTGAGAACGAGTGACATGTCAAGTGCACTAACAGCAAAGTAACAAACTGTAAATAATTAACAAGCAGCATTATACCAGATAAAGTAAATGAGAAACCAAAAGCCCCACTAAGAGAATGTTCCAAGAGCCAAAGGCTAACCAAGGTATGTACTGCACCTTTCATAACAGATTGTGTAAAATAAAAACTCCAGATGATCTAGAACCAAATTGGTATGAAAAACGAAACACAAATGAGCTAAAAATGTTTTGTTACTGAAGCAACTAAAACACTGGAAGTTTGTCTTTTAAAGAGACAAAGCCTGCGTACTCGAACCCAAGAACATGAGCTTTCTGTAGCATTGAAAAAGCTCATCAGGGAAAATGTCTAAGAAAGTATGAGCCTTCTACACTGGAAAAAGAAAGAGCAAATGGGGAGTGTGATCTATGTGAATGTGTTGAGTGCACGTGTGAATCTAAAGTTTCCTTCCATTTAATCCGTTAATGGCAATAAATGTATAATTTTACTTTATGTTTACAATATATTCTGTTCTTGATCCTCTGGCAGCACAGTTTCCTTAATTAAATCAACCTGAAGAATTGCTTTAACTCTGAGTTAAAGGGGGCAGGCAACTGTGGGCCAGGGGCATGGGTAGCAGTTGGGGGAGGCAATAGACTGCCGCATCCCAGTCCTGCCCCACAGCCCAGGGGCGTGAGCAGTGACTGGTCTGCAGCAGCCCACCCCAAGCGCCCAACGCTGCCGCAAGCAGGCAGCAGGTGACAAGTGCCTCACCTCACCCTGCAATGCAGGGATTAAGCCTCCGCTTCCCAACAGGCTACTGGGGTCTGGCCATGCCCCCCGCTCCTGTCGCAGGAACAGCGAGTGAGTGAGCAGGTTTGGGGGGGCAGCAGACCCCTGGCAGGGACTGCTTTCCCCCTCTGCCTCCCCACCAGGGCACACCCTGGCTAGGGTCCCTGAAGGCCAGGTTGGGGGTTTAAACCCCTCCCAATCATACTCAGGCCTGCCGGGGCCTGGCCACACCCCCCCAGCTCAGTTTCCTTCCAGACAAGGATTCATAGATGTTAGGGTCGGAAGGGACCTCAATAGATCATCGAGTCCGACCCCCTGCATAAGCAGGAAAGAGTGCTGGGTTTAGATGATCCCAGCTAGATACTCATCTAACCTCCTCTTGAAGACCCCCAGGGTAGGGGAGAGCACCACCTCCCTTGGGAGCCCGTTCCAGACCTTGGCTACTCTAACTGTGAATAAGTTCTTCCTAATGTCCAGTCTAAATCTGCTCTCAGCTAGCTTATGGCCATTATTTCTTGTAATCCCCAGGGGCGCCTTGGTGAGTAAAGCCTTACCAGTTCCCTTCTGTGCCCCCATGATGAATTTATAGGCAGCCACAAGGTCGCCTCTTAACCTTCTCTTGCAGAGGCTGAAGAGGTCCAGATGCCCTAGTCTCTTCTCATAGGGCTTGGCCTGCAAGCCGTTAACCATACAAGTGGCCCTTCTCTGGACCCTCTCCAGGTTATCCACATCCCTCTTGAAGTCCGGCGCCCAAAACTGCACGCAGTATTCCAACTGTGGTCTGACCAGCGCCCGATACAGGGGAAGTATCACCTTCTTGGTTCTGTTCGTCATGCATCTGCTGATGCACGATAAAGTGCCATTAGCTTTACTGATGACTTCATCACACTGACAACTCATGTTCATCTTGGAGTCCATTAGGACTCCAAGATCCCTTTCCGCTTCCATGCCACCAAGCAAGTCATTTCCTAGGCAGTAGGTATGCTGGACATTTTTCCTCCCTAGGTGCAGCACTTTGCATTTCTCCCTGTTGAATTGCATTCTGTTGTTTTGTGCCCATATGTCCAACCTGTCCAGCTCTGCTTCCAGCTGTTCCCTGCCCTGTGGTGTGTCCACTTTTTCCCACAGTTTTGTGTCATCCGCAAACTTGGACAGAGTACACTTCATTCCCTCGTCCAAGTTACTGATGAAGATATTGAAGAGTATCGGTCCAAGCACCGAGCCCTGTGGGACCCCACTACCCACACACCCTTTCAGGTCGATACCAACCCATCCACTACGACTCTCTGGGTACGACCCTCTAGCCAATTCGCCACCCACCGGACCATGCAGTCATCCAAGTCACAGCCTCTTAACTTGTTCACCAGTATGGTGTGGGATACCGTATAGAAGGCCTTCCTGAAGTCTAAGTAAACGACGTCTACCCCTACTCCTGCATCCAAGTGTTTTGTAACCTGGTCATAAAAACAGACTAGATTAGTCAGGCATGATCTACCTGCTATGAACCCGTGCTGGTTTCCCCTCAGCATAATTTTTCCTGCCGGGCTCTTGCAAATGTGAGCCTTGATAATTTTTTCAAAGACTTTGCCAAGGATGGAGGTGAGACTGACTGGCCTATAGTTGCCCGGGTCCTCCTTCCTCCCCTTCTTGAAAATGGGGACAATGGCCCTTTTCCAGTCCTCCGGGACCTGGCCCATGCGCCATGAGTGTTCAAATATTCCCACCAGTGGCTGTGCAATGATGTCAGCCAGTGCCTTCAGTACCCTTGGATGGAGCTCATCCAGGCCTGCCGACTTAAACACATCCAGTTCCTCCAAGTGCCTCTGCACCATCTCAGGGTCTACGCTTGGTAGTCTGGCGCCCTGCTGCTGCCTCTCTACAATCCCAGTGAGAGACTTGTCTTGCCCCTTGCTTAGGAACACTGAGGCAAAGAACTCATTGAGGAGTTCAGCCTTGTCCCCCCTATCCGTCACCAATTGCTTATGCCCATCTAGTAGGGGCCCTATTCCACCCTGGGCCTTCCTTTTACTCCCTATATATCTAAAAAAACAACTTTTTGTTATCCTTAACTTGGGATGCCATCCTCAGCTCCATGGTAGCTTTGGCCTGTCTAACTGCCTCCCTACAAGTGCGAGCAGAGGAGGTATACTCCTCTTTAGTAGTCTCTCCCCGTTTCCACTTTTTATATGCCCCCCTTTTTGCCCGTAGGCTGCTCTGGGTTTCACTGGTCAGCCAAGGAAGCCTCTTGGCCCCTTTCCCCCTTTTTCCCCGCATTGGGATCGTCTCCCTCTGCGCCTGAAGGATCATTTCCTTAAGGCACAGCCACCCTTCCTGGGCTCCCATCTCTTCAAAACTCTTACTCTGCAGTGCACCCTTGGCTATCTCTTCAAAACTCTTACTCTGCAGTGCGTCCTTGACTAGTGCCCCCTGGCTTCTGGACTTGCTCAAGTGCCCCCTGGCTTCTGGCTTGAGCCACTGCAGGCATGTGGCTATATTTCCAGAATGAAAAGTGAAGGTCTATTCACTTGCAAATCAGTTCAGTCCGTGCAGGTTAGACTAACCTGCAAAGATTGAATCAATTGAGGCTTGGGCTTTTTGTATGTCTGTACCTATCCTTGGAGCTTATGATAGCACCCTGGAAGACTGGCCTACATACACAGAGCAACTGAAGCTGTATTTTGAAGTGAATGAGATCCCCCCCCCCTTCCAAAAATATGTAACTGTATTACTGAGTTTGATGGGAGGAAAATTCACCCATCAGCCTGCTCACCCCAGAAATACCAGCAAGCACAGTTTTAAAGAATGAGGCTGCTGACAGATGTGAAAAAACAAAACAAAACAACACCACACTTTACCAGAAGCAGCAACACATTAGTTTGACCCAGTTTTGCGGTGTCTGTATAGATTGGGTGCTTCAGCGGAGCTTTTTGGCACTTTTATCTAAAGCTGATTCAATTGGCTATTAGATAAAAGTGCCAAAAAGGCCTCGCTGAAGTGCCCAAGCTATACAGACACTGGGTAAGCCAGGTCCAACAGCATGGCCTGGGCTCAGTGCAGGTGCTCACTGAGTTTAAACTAAAGTGCCAGGGGTTTGGGGGTGGGGTGGGGGGGAGGGGTTTATGTCTGTAAGCAGCGTTAGTGAAAACTGTCCAAGACCATCTGGCACCCAAGCCATTGATTATTGCAGAAAAGTACAGGTTCCATAAGAAAAATCAACTTGAAGGTAAATCTATTTCCCCTTTAGTGACAAAGTGACAGAAATGGTCAGAACACGGCAATTTTAAGGATGGACTTAATGAGGTCTCAGAGACAGACGTGTGTGTGGGTGACATCGTAAAGCCATACAAAGGAAGTTCTTAACAGAGGAAGACCTTACAGCAGCACAGAACATAGAAACACTGAGAAGTCTGTTTGCAAAAACAGGATTGCCAGGACAAGTTGTAACTGAAAACGGTCCACAATATAGTTCAGATGAGTTTCAAAGCTTCATGAAGAAAAATAACATACCACCCAGGCACAAATGGGCTGACTGAATGATTTGCACAGTCTTTTAAAAATACCTTGCTCTCCCTGACGAAAGAGGAGGGGGTCAGAACAGCAGAGAATGGTCTGCTTTTTGCTAGCATACTGGAATGCAGCACACGTTACAAGAAATGAGATGCCAGCAATGCTGTTTACAGGCCAGAGTCTCAGGCCAAGGCTGGACTTATTAAAATCAGACTTGCAGCAACATGTTAGTGTGCAGGCTGGGCCCTGAGCCCGCCCTCGTTGCCATGCGCGGCGGTGATTCCGATCCCATTCTGGCCGCCATGGGCAAGCCGGGGGCGAACCGGGGTCGTACCAGACCCATCTCCGGTGCACGCGGGCTGTGGCCGTCAGCCTGGGCACGCGGGGTGGGAGAAAACCGCGAAACGGCTTGCGCACGTGAGTTAGAATTAGTCACGGAGGTGCAACGGTTGATTGAAAAGATTGTTTACTTACACCCAAAGATGGTATCGGTGTAGGCTGGATAAGTTTCCAGGCACAGCTCTCGATTGAACCCTCGTTGGAGGATTCTGACAAAACGATTGCTCCCACGGAGTTTGCTAGGCTCCGCGGGTCTGGTTAAGTTGGGTTCGAAAAGTTTCCCCGGAGTTATTCAGGCTCCGCGGGTCCGATAAGTTTTCCCCGGAGTTTGCTAGGCTCCGCAGGGTCCGAAATTACAGGAAAGGGATACATCTAGGATTGCGCTCGGCGACAGGGAGAGGCGAGAAGCGAAAGCTCCGTGGGCTCGGTTCTATTGCCTCTCTTGCCTGCTTAGGGGGGGCGCGTCGGGTCCGCGAGGGTCCACAGCGCTTGGAGTTCTTCACACAGAATATCTCTCTCTCCTCCCTCCTCCGGCTTGGGTGGAAACTACCCAAGCCTTTTGTACGGCTAGCAAGCCAATCGCTAGCCGCCACATGTGCCTAAATTAGGAGTCGGCCAATAACATGGCGCAGACCCTAATACAAATGGTGGGAACTTCTTTACAGCGTGTATCACTATGATGCAAAAGAGATGCACACTGCAAAGAAGCTGCAATTCGACGGAAAATCCCCCGTTGCACCAGAGCTCTCTCTAGCAGCAGAGAGCTCTACCATGCAAAGAAAGCGACAAATTTGGCGGGAAATAATTTAGCAGTGCCGAAGCGCACACACAAACAAAAAATCACAACTTTGGGTTGTGACAGTTAGAAATCACCAGATAAGTTAGGCCATGACAAGGGGAACAGGGGCCCCTCAGCAGCTACACACAAGGCAAAGAGTATTGGCACAGGATTACCAAGGAATTAGGAATGGCAGTCTGTGGTTGAGAACAGTGTTCTGCATTTTCAGTTTTTACCAAATTTCACCAATAAATTGCCTGATTTTTTTTATTGAAGTTATTCAGTTTTATAATTGAAATGCCCAGTGCCACGCTGGAAATGCATAAAAATTCCCATAAACATTAAAATAACATAGTAGCTGGTGCAGTATGTTCTCAGTGATGCTAACAAGGTAATTGATGTCACCCAGAAAGAACACTCATGCCACACAAGAGACTTGCAGTCTGTGCATTATGTCACTGTGTCATTTCAAAAGGGGGGGGATGAGATGTGAAATACAGGAATGTGTGGAATATGCACGTATGAATCTAAAGTTATTTTCTGTTCAATCTGCCAATAGTAGTGAATGAATAGTTTTACTTTATGTTTATAATATATTCCATGCTTGCTAGTCTGGCAGCATTCTTTCCCAGACTCATGGCTGGAGTAATTTATTTCTGGTGTCTTTGGACAAACATATTACCTCCTTTTATAACAGACATCCAGATGACATGTTAAATCCTTACCAGATCACAGATAAAAAAGAAGCAGAGACACAAAAGGGAAACCTAAGAATAGTCTACATCTAAATAATGAGTTTGAGAAGAATTTTTTTCTAAAATACATGAAACAGCCTGGAAGATATGACTGCAACAATTTGAGAACAAAACTAGAACAGAGATATTAAAATATACATTATCATATAATAATGGTGTCAGAAGCCACAATAAATCAGGTAAAAGTAACAGATGACAGAACCTGATAACTACCTTAAACTTTTGTTCAGTGGTTTGTTCAGGAGCATCAAGTCGTAAGAAAGAGTAGGTCAGATCACCAGCCTTAGTTCCATGCATCCAGAATTTCAAGAAGTCACCCCCAAAAGCCTTCTCCCTCCATCCAGGAAAAACATATGGGCTGGAGCCTTCCACATGATTTCTCCAGGACAGCATCAAAGAAGCTGTTCAGACCTCTTTAAAGTGGAGGCCAACAACAGTTAGTAATTGCCATCTAGGCTAAATACAGACTGTCAAAAAGCTCAAGGCTGAATCAATTCAGTCTTTGCAGGTTAGTCTAAGATGCAGAAATTAAACTGAGAAACAACTGGACATGCATTTACTTTTGATTCAGGAAATGCAGCCACATGCCTGCAGTGGTTCAGGCCAGAAGCTGAGGGGCACTAGAGCACAGTTCTCTGGCACATAGCCAGCATGGGATGTGTGTTTATTTCCTCTTCCTGCTGTCCCTGAGGACTCTGGGATTTGCCATCCACAATCACATCAGCAGGACTCTGCAGGGTTGCTCATCACTTCCTCTTTCTGCTTCCAGGTACCTCTAGGATTTGTAGTCCACAGTTGCAGCCAGCAGTAAGTTTCAGTAAGTTTAGCAGCAGGGCAGCTCTGTACTTGGGGGAAGGTGGGTTTAACCCCCCTCCCTGGCCCCAGACCCCAGCCAGCATTGGCCTGGTTGGGGGGGGGGCGAGCAGTCCCTTTCTCCCCTCCTCCACCCCTCCCCAGCCCTTCTCTGCTGGAGCAGACAGCAAGCCCAGCAAAGCCCAAAGCATGCTGGAGGACTGTGATTTAACTTAAACCAGGAAGGGGTTTGAGACAGAAGTTTCATAAACTGGTTGACCCAAATCAGTTGTGATTTTTACACGGGCACTCTGAGAAAAAATGTTGTAGGTCTGCTTCAGTATCAGTAACAGTAGTATTCCAGACATACTCAAAATATGCTTGGGGCTGGACAAAAATAAAGGACAACAAGTCCTGTGCTAAAAATCATACCATCTGAAATGATGAAGAGAAAAGAGCAGTGCTACATAGCTGAATCCCTGGCTTTATTTCATAAAGAAGAGTCTTGCAGATCTGTTTAAAATCACCCAGGTTTTAAACTAGTAATTACCTAAGAATGTAAGATGTCATAAAAAGGAACAAAAATCTTATACGCTGAGAACTAAAGTACAACATGGATTAACAGAAAATATTTCTATTTGCAAGCTAATCAACCTCCTGGCATTACTTATTGAATGCTCAGTCACATAGAAATATGATCAGAAGTGCCCTATATAGCAATAATACATACAATCACACGCTTTGTACAATTTTAGAAGCTAGAAACTTAAAAAAATGAAAAAATGAACAGCAGTATGAGGTAAACGTCCTTCTAAAGCAAAGACCTTCTAAAAGAAACAAGCCCAGAATGCTTGGAGAAAATGGCTGAAACTAGGAATAAAAAAGAAAGGTTTATAAAGCTTTATTACATTAGAACAGCCTGAAAAACACACTTCTAGGAACTTAAGAGACAGTACAGCTGTTTCTTTGTATCATAACCATTTGAAGCAGTTGTGCTCAGTTGAAAATGTCAAGTCCTAGGCAGCAACATTTCATTCTTATTCTCACAAGTCTTAGGCAGTCTGGTAATTATTTATCCTATATGCTTGCCTAAGGTAAAAAATGGCAATGAGTTCACCTGATCTTCTGTCCAAACTAGACATTGATCTACCACCATGATAAAACATCAATAACCCAATAAGTACTGAAGTAAGGGGAATAGTCTGGTTTAATTCTCTGCATTAATGAGTAGTTTGAAGAAAACAAAGTACCTACATATTAAAGCTATTTGCCCCCTAAAATAGCTTATGTAGGCAGACCCTTATGACTAGAGACCCACCAACATCAAGAGGTCTCTGTAATATTAATGTAGCCTGACAAACTGGCATAAACCTACTTATGTGATATCTATAAAAACAAATAAACCTCTAGTGTAGATGCAGTTATACTGGCAAAAGTGTCCTTTTGTTGATAGAGCTTATACTGTTAGGGGAAACTGGTGCAACTATGCTACCCAAAACACTTTCTACTAGGATGGCTGATGGTGTGGCTCTAGGCCTCATCACACACACAGGCAGATGTGCTGAATGAAAAAAGGCAGACAAGGTTCTTTGGGTAAATGAGATATATGAGATATTGATGAGATATCTGCCTGAAGAACAGGTGATTGTGTCAAAAGCTTGCAAATAACAATTTTTCCAACTATTTAGTTGGTCTAATAAAAGATATCACATTTACCCAAAGATCCTTGTGTGCATATGTCCTTAGACCAACACTGTTGCAACCAATAACCCTGAATGAAAAAAAGCCTTTCAACATAGTCACATTATAAACAAGAACTTACCTTACCTATTGCGATCAGAAATTACAGGACAATATAATACACACTGTTGAGAGACTACAAGGAATGTTCTTGTGAATATAAACCTGTTAACATTCCAAAACCAAGGACTGTAACATTATGTGCTAAAATGTCAGCAATCTGAATGTATGACTCATTCCCAAACAACTTCAGGACCTCCTTGGGTTCATTTGTGATTCTCATCTCCCGGGAAGCAGGATTCTTCGACATTTCAATAACTTTGCTAATCACAAGATCATAGCTAGCAGACAGAATGAAGAGATACATGTCTGAAACAAAAACAGAGCCAAAGGGGGCTGATTTTAGCCTCTAAGAAGATAAGTACTTACTCACTCAAAAATATAGATGTACATGTGCAAATCCCTAATTGGTACAAACCTGGCCTGAACAAAAGCAGGCATTGAAGCACATGCAAGTACCACGAGGAATCTGGGTACACAAATTAGGTATGAATTAGTGTGTTCTCAAATGTATACTTTCTCAGAGCTGAAAATCTGGTTTAGCACATTCACCTTTTAGCCTAAAGAAAATTCCTCTAATTCATACCACAAACTTTACTACTTTGTCCTCATGACGTTGGGCTGTTGTATAACACCACCTCTCCCTTCTCCTCCCTGCTTCTCCCCACTAGAAGTGTTTAAATAGCTACAGGATGGAAGAAAGCTTTGTCAATCTTGGGTCATAAGTCAATTGGAGTGCCACTATGAGTTTTCTTCCACTGTCCTATTAATCTGGACAGACCACATCTGTGTGTGTGAAGGAATATTTAAATTATACAGTTTTAATTCTTGAATTGTCCATCAAAACTGCAAGTAAAAGAGCATTAGAGGGGTTTTTTCGGTTTGTCTTTAAAACTTCTGCCATGTGCGTCACACAGCAGCCGCAAGAATAGCTGACCATGTTGGTCTTGGTACCATGCCAGATCATATTCAAACCTGTGGCATTAGGATGATTAGATTCACATCATATCAACCTTCCAAATCTTCAGTGCCCTTGTGGATAACTCTTGAAGGAATCATGTACATATCACTATTATATATATATTCATCTTTCATAGGATTAATAAAGTGAAAAGTAGTACAAAGTGATAATAAGACTAATTTTAAGCACATTTTTGCTTTTTAACTGAGACCAAATAAGCAACTGAGTTACTTAAGCAGAAAATCATCAAACAATGAGTTGCAGTCAATATGCTTAAATGAAGGCCCTACTTGAGTAAGTCCATTTAAAGCAGCACTAATGGTTTTAAAAATCAGAGTCTTGTGTACTGCTTATAATGTATACCAGAATGGTAGTGATCTAAATGTCTGATGACCTGAGATTGCCTTTAATACCACACACATTTTCTTCTGTACAATGTCTGCATGATTAGTTTTTATTGCTGCAGATCATGCTGCTTTTCCTCAGATAATAAGCTTTCAAAAAATGAATAGAATTTCAACTCACATGGGGAAACTAGGAAGGTTTCCTGCTGAATGTAGGGATATAAAGCATAAATTTCTGAATAACTGATGTCCAGAGCTGTCAGCACAAGGGCATATAAAACCGACAGTCAATGTTTTTAAGGTTGCCAGAGGCCTGAAAGTGTCCTACGTGCGCTTTCTGCCATTAGTGGCTTCTCTCACGTAGGGCGTAGATGGCCTGCAGATTGGAATACAGCCTTGCAATAAATAGGATGTTGTGATTGAGCAGAATTGATTACAGATAAAATGCTTCTTCCCCTTCCCAGCAGTTAGAGATGGGAGTAGAGCTTCAAATTCATCCTGTCATCCAAGTATCTGATAAAAGGGTATCCCCAAATCTCATCCTCATGTGCTACATCTATCTATGGCTGCAAAGCTGAAAGGAGTAAGTCAATTTTTTTTCCAGCCCTGTTTTCTCATAAGTTTAAATATGTGCATTGTGGCATCTAAGGGTTAGGCCATTTTATGACGCAAATTTTTAAAAATAGTATAATAAAAATTATTAACTAATTTCTTAAAGGATCTGATCAATATTATGAGGAGGGTGAACAAAAGCAAGTAGGTATTCAACTCTAAAAGTGCAACAAACTTACTATTTTTGTGAAACCCAGGTATGCTGCACTTGCAAGGAAAGCTCACTGCCCAGCATGTAAGGCGTGGTACTACTTTTGAGTAACAAGACCTCTGTTAAGAGATGCTTCACTGTTGTGCCCAATATTAACACTGGGAAACAGACTTGCAAACACATGTCTGAGCCTGAATGATCCTATGCTCCCTCTAATCCCACTTGAAGTCAACAGGAAGTTGAAGGCATATGGCATCCTGCAAGAATAGGCTCAGTGGAACACAGCAGAAATTTCACATATGCTACACTTCAGCTGGAGAATACTGAGATGAAGGAAACAATAGAAGGAAAAGCAAAGATTAATTTACATGAGGACTCCTTTGTTGTCAGGAAAGGAGCTTTATAAATAGAGACCATGCTATCTTAAAGAAGTTCAGTAAATTGACTTACCACATAGGCTAGGATAGGAAGGGGGCTGAGAAAAGTTTTTATAGAGGTTTAGACGATATCAAGATCCTCTCTTGAAATCGATATCAGTAAAAATAAGTTGTCTGTCTACATATGGTTCCACCATTGATATCAGCTTCACTATCCCATGCATTCATTTTTCTCAACTGCTCCAGCATCTTTAACCACAAACATTCATCTCTGGCCAAAAAAGTCTGGGTTTGTCTGCAAGGATACTACCCCCTCCTCACTTAGTTCCCCTCAAAAATCCACTTGCAGCATGATGCTCATCTTCAGATGGACAACATCTTCTGCTATTTCAAATGGCATAAACTAACAAATTGGGCAGCCACAGGTTCATTTCTAGAAAACATGAAGTTTATTTTAAAAGGGACAGGACCTTCCTTTGAAAGAGAAACTTATCAAAGATGGAAATTCCCAACACAAAGAGTGTCAACTGATTTCTTCTAGGGTTTTACATTTATCATATTTACTCAAATACAAGATGAGGTTCCCCCCCCAGTTGGCATGGGGAAAAAACAGCTCCTCATCCTATACTTGCATACAAGGAAATCTCACTATATACACTGTCTATCATTAAATTGCTTCCAAGAGCAAAACTTGCTCAGCAACTGAAGCCAACTACAGTAAAAGCTTTGTTATCCAGCATGAGTGAGGTAAGGAGGGTGCCAGTTATCCAATAATTCTGGTTATCTGAGAGTTATGCTGGCCCAAGCCTGCAATGGCAGCTTGTAATACTGCCATGCCCTGCGCAGATCCCTTCCCCATCTCCCACCCCTTCCTTCACAAACTTTCCTATCTGGGTGGGGCATGCACATGTGTGTGCACTCAGTCCCTCCCCTCCCCCCCCATTTTTTCTCCCTCCACCTATGCAGATATCAATTAGAAGGGCTCCCAGCAGGTCCTCTTCTGGCAGCGTCACTAACTAAAGTGAACACCTGAAATACTTGATGTGCATTCTGGATAGACTTGGCAAAGATTCCAGTTGCTAAAGTGAGGATTTGTGTTGGGGGAATATTAGAAATTCCATTTAATAGAGTATTCCAGTTAGTAAAATGCTGGTTAACACAGCTTTTACTGTTTAAAGTAGATTAAATACAGCCAACACTAAGCGTGACTATAAAACGCATGACCCATATGGTGAAAAAGAGAGAGAGAAACACACAGAGACCCTTAAAAATGGGCAGTTGCTCTCCCTAGAAAAATGGGTAGTTGCTTCCCCAGGGGGAACAAGCACCAGGTTTGGAGATACTGCAATACCAAGCCAACAGGCACCCGGAAACCATAACAAGCATTGATACCTTCCCTTAGTGCCAAAAACACTGATGGGAACCTGCTACAAAGATAAATTATTATAGCCCATATAAATAATACATATTATAGTGCCCATTAACTACAGTTCCCCTCATTGCTGATTCTTTTTCAAGTCATGGTGATCCACTACTGTGCATATATTTTTATTTCCTCTTCACTCCCACAGCTGAGCTGCACCTTTCTTTCCCATTTCCAATGATTCCTATTTCTTCAACAGCCTTAAATGCCTGGCAAACATCACCAAATGGGGCTCCAAGCAGTTCACTGAGAACCCTCTTGTCAGCATCTCGTTCAGCCTAGTGCATATGATTAGCGTGGCCCCATCTTCCATGAGGTGAAGCTGGTCCAGGTTGCCCTGTACCTCATCTGCATATAAATTTTTGGAGGACCCCAGGACTAGTTACAAGAACACCTTGTTCCAGTCACGAGCAGGGGCCAGAACCAGGTCAAGCAGCGCTTTACCTCTCGTTGGCCCATCGACTTCTTGCATCAGATACAGCTCAGCCCTGCATGAAAGAAAGCTTTGCGACTGCTCGGATTTGGCCGAGTGCTCTTCCCATGAGATGTCTGGGTAGTTGAAGTCTCCCATCACAACCATGCACTGGGAGCATGCAGCCTCAGCCAATTCCCTGGTGAACTCCTGGTCAAGCTCTTGATCCAAAGTCAGAGGTCTGTAGTAGACTCCTACCATTGTGTCCCCTGTGCCGTGTTTCCCACGGACTTTAACTCAGAGCGTCTCTAGTCATCCACCCTGGGCGCCAATGTCGGCTTGCAGGGACACATAGCTCTCCTTGACATAGAGAGCTACACCCCCGCCCCTTTTGCCCGCTCAATCCCTCCTGTACAAGGCACAGCCATTTATACCTGCGGTCCAGCCATGGGTGGAGTCCCACCAGGTCTCTGCTATCCCTAGAGTAGTTCAGGACAACTACTGTGACATTGGCGGGTGTACATGGCAACCATCATGAGCCCATAGACCATGGAACCTTATGATTCTACAAGGTCCTGAAATGCTGCCGGGACATACAAACTGCACAATGAGACCCCTGCAATGCTGGAGAACAACTGCAAGATGCAAGAGGTGGTAAGGGCAAGTCATATCGTATTGCTTGTGGCCCTACTACTTGGTGACACCTGCCAGGCTGTGGGGAAGCAAGTCTTCCACAAAAACCTGCAGAAGGAACACAGAGACTGGAACTAGCAGACAGTCCACCAGGCACTGCTCGTGCAGGCATGGTTACACAGCCTGGGGTAAAAAGGCCCATCCAACTGGCCCAGGTAATCCTGCTAAGGGGAGGCAGAAATAATCAACCACCTCTTCTGGGACTGCCCATATGCCAGAGAGGTGTGGAAGAGAGTTTGTGTACTCCTAGTGGTGACAGGGTTCATAACCCTGACCAGAGGCACAGTTCTATACAGGCACTTGACAAAGCAGCAAGAGGCTCCAACAGCCTGCTTTGACCAATTCATCTCCTGTTTCAGAAATGCTCTGTGGAAGACCTCACAGTTGAGGACTGTATTAGAGTGGGCCTGAGTGAGATATACTGGTACTACAGGAAGACAGTAGAAGAGGATGGGAAAGAGATAGGAGACTGGCATAGACTTTTCAGAGGGGAGCCTTCTGAATGAGGATGATTATTTGACGATTACGATGACCATGACAAGTGAAAAGGCTGATCAAACAGGAGGGGGGAGTTGGGAGAGAGGAAAGGGGAGGGGACTGAGGTACTCCTTTGTGTAACTGTGATGGTTTCAAGGGGCAGTTATGGATGCACAGATGCATAGGAACGCAGGAGTGCAGGTGTGCAGCGTGGTCTTTGTAATAGGATTAAGAATAGCATAACTGTAAAAGTGTGTTTTGGACTGTCAAGTGAACCACAGCTGTAACAAGACAGTTTATTAGAGGTACAGATATCTAGATAGCTGTAGATCTAAATCCAGATCTAGATAGAAATAAATATTTTAAAAAGCATAGTTTTTATTACATACAAGTAGGTGCTAAAGTCCTGTTCAAAAGTGAGTTTATGGAGTACCTGTATTATTGTCCAATTATCCAATTATTGAGAGAGGTCGTCTTATAATCAGGGCCATCTTCTATTTGTGTAAATATAGTATTTTGCCTTCATCTCCTATGAACTTGGAGGAAGCAGAACTGCTCCAGTGTCCTGCCTGCATAAACAGGTGGGTTTGGTTTCACCTTAGGGTCAGGACAGTGGAGCTGAATCTTCATGTTCATGATTAGCAGGAAAGTGAAATTAAGGTGCAAATTGAAGATGTAAATTGAACTAATGCTCTCTCTTTTCCTATATTACATCTGTCTTGAGCTTTCCATCAGCTGTGACTGTTCTTGTTTCTAAGGAAAAAACCAGAAGGATAATTTCCAAAACCAAAGAATTCAATTATGTAAACATGTCCAGTTATTGGTCACATGCCTGTCTCCTTTCCCTCTCCCTCCAACCCAGTACTGAAGCCAGTTTATTGCTGCGAGGTTTGGCAAAATAGGATTTTCTGGCACAGCAAGTGGTGATAGAGGGAAACAAACTTTTTTGCAACTTTCATAGATTTACCTTGTTTCAAAGAGCCTATTATGGAAAGTTACACTATACAAGATCTCTGGTCTGATTATATCAAGTGGATATTATACAAGATTCCTGTGCTGGAAAGTGGGAGGGCAAGATTAAAACCCAGATTAAAACTAAGATTTGGACTGAGTCTTCTATGCCGTAGAAGCATATGCTGTAGAAGTATCACAAATGCAACCACTACTGCAACTGCTACAGCTTGGAAAATAAAAGTAAAATCCAACAACGTATTGACAGATAAATTCTATTGCTTTCCAAATTGGGAGATGGATCGTGTAGCAGGATACTCCTGATATGGAGATCATACAGGCAAACATGAGAAGGAACAAAGGAGGGAAGTCAATGACAGCATGAACAAAAGGCACAAGTTCCAAAGCTGGGGACTTCCAATGAGACTTTTCCATCCATGTCTCTGTACACAAACACAAAGCAACCTTACTTTAAAAAATGGTGACTATCCACAAATTACAGTGAAGCCAATGGGAGCTGCAGATTTAGAATCAGATTATTCTGAAAAAAGCGGGGATATTTAGTTGTGTCTCTAAATTCACATTTTAAAAAACATTTGGCCTCAGCCTGTTGTCTCTATGAAAACCAAGCAAACAGAGGGACAACATTGACAGGATCAGTACATGATGCAATCTTCACATCAGGGGAATCTTATTCTCTACATCTGTGGCTCACATAATTTAATCCCTATGTGGGAATCATTTTGAACACTTCAATTCACCAGTCTAGCTGTGAGGTCAGAATACAGGCCCTTCAGCAGTACGGCCTCATCCACAGAACAAAAAGCAAGAAATGGGAACTGTAGTTTCTCATCCACATAGGAAATTCAGTGATGCACCTATTACCCCCCCATCTTAAAGAGTAAATGTGATGCTGACTCTCCTGGTATCAGCACTCATTGCTGACCCATAGCAGGGGCTCATGACATTTACATTACACCAATGCTATATTATTAAGTAGTGGTTTGTCTTATTTAAAAATGTTATTGGGTTAAAGCAGAGTGCCCTTGTACCCTGGTGTGCCCTGAGATCCTTTCCAGGGTAGTGTGGAATGCCACACAATGTTAGCGTTATTAGGTATGCAAACATGATTTACAAGGTAAACCCAGAGATTTCAAATGGGAATCCATAGTGTTAATTTAAAAAATTGCCCTGTTGTGGTCTTTCTGAGATCTCTGCAAGAATTGCTCTATTACCATATTTTCTCACATAAAACATGTGCTTTCCCCCACCCTAAATCATAACCCTAATATGCAGGTATGTGTATTATGTGGGGAAGCTGATTTTCTTACCAGGGCAGAAGCACCCCCTGCTTTGATACCTGCTCCATAGTGGTCAGCTGTGGTATTACTATTCAGGTAGCTGAAGGAGTCTTAGTGACTCACCGTTAACACCCCAGAGGTATTAAGGACCGTCTCTCCTTTCTAATGGTTTTGATGCTCCACTAATTAAGTTAATCTTTCTTCGCCCATTTTTTCTGTCTGCTCACTTGCAAATTCAAAAGGTTTGGAGACTCGTTAGCTATTTTCAAAAACACAGATCCACCCATGGAGACTAGTCTTCAGCAGCAGCTAGGATTTCAGCTTCACTTAAGTAGGAAAGGGAGAGTGAGTCAGCTGAAGATTATGCTCTGTCCCCTGTGCAGCCATAACTCTGAAAAACCATTTTTTCTTCATTATGCCTTTTAAAACAAGATGAGCATTATATTCTGGGGTGTGTTCTTTGTGAGAAAATAGGTTATGTTTCTGTAGTCAGAAGTGAAAACTAAGTCCTGGCATTTTCCAAGAGATGCCTTGAGTCTAAATAGGTTGAGAACCACTGGGTTAAGCTAACAAGGACACTAAAGATATGTCTGCCCTCCAGTGCTACAGAGCAACATGGAAATAACTGAGCTATGTCAGGTACCAGAAGTAGTCTCACTATGGCAACATGGAACTCCATGTGCAAGCTAAATATACTTGCCAAGAAGCAGGGTAATGTCATGAACACAGGGGTTTATGGGGCATCTTGTATGGTTTCTTGAGTTTGTTTTACTGATAAGGCATATATGTAGTCTCAACACACAGGTAACATCAAGCTGCATTTAGCCATATCATCCTTCTGCTTATATATCCTGTGATATTAGACAAAAAATGTATTTCTTATATGTTATAATATGGCCAGGATTGTATAATATGATAATGACTTGCAATTAGTAAACAATAAGCTTCTCTGACATCTAGGAAAGGCTCTAATCCTAAGTGGCTGAAGAGCAAAAGTGGTTTGGAATTAGCATTTGACTGGAGTCCTTTACTTGTCACTTCTGTGAACCTGCTCCTGGTCCAAGAGCCAGGCTCTGCTGGACAACAGTGAATTTACACTTTAAAATAAAGGACTCTACAAATAACACCTGGCTAGTCAAACTATTGGGGGAAACAAGTGAGAGACAGTATTATTAGGATATTGGATTCTTATGTCTGAAAGGACATACTCTTCTGGTCTTAGACTAGGATTTTTTCTGAACTGGTCAACAGGCACCTCTGCATAGTGTGGGCCTCCCAAGAATCCAAGGAATGACATGTGAATAGTGGGATAAGCAACTGTATTTAAGTCTACTTCAAATGGTTTTGTCTTTATTTTTCCCAGGTACAGGGGAAGCTGGAGTCCCTCAGGCCAGAAACTGAGTAAAGCAGCTGACAGGAGAGCTTGCAAGAGGTTCTGGCAGGGGAGTCAGAGATAGAAACTGCTTTTTAACCTGTTGAAGCTGGCTAGGGTCTGTATCCTTGGATTTAAGATGCAGGGTAAGTTCAAGTTATTGTTCTGACATTTCCTTTTGCTTGTTTTTTTAATTCTTATATCTCTATTTGTATCTCAGCATATGACGGCTGGTTTCTTATGCTTGTTCTTGGGGTTTTTTAAATAATAAATCCTTTTGTTATCTATTTACCCGCTTATTGTCAGTGTTAACCATGATTCCAGAGCAATCGACCATACAGACTGGCTCATTCCACAGAAAGGGGAAGCCCCTTTTCTGATGTACATGACTGGACAAATGTGATTCTTCTGGCTGGCAAAATCCCCTCTGTTACGAGCTGGCAAGGCCTGAGTGAGACAGGTAAGGCTGAAGCACTACAGGCTAAGAGCTGGCCCCTGGCACATCTCAACTGGTTCTCAATGGCCAAGCAATGGTAGGGAGGGGTTTGGGGAAGAATGTTTTCACCCTACAGGTGTGGTCTCAGAGGTGCATTCAGGCTGCATCTAGAGTTGGAGCACATCACAGATAAACTAGCTGACACAGATCTCTTTGTTGCTGTAGAGTAATTCTGAGGTAGTCTGGGTACCTTTACAGTACGGAACAGTCTAATTTGCTAACTGGCTAATCAGGGGATTCCTAATAGCATAAAAGAATAAAATGCTTATATAAAAGCAGATGTCCTAAACATGTGCAAATTCAAATTGTGGAGAGATCCCATAATGACAAATTCTTCTATTTTCCTATGATTTTCTACTAGACTAAATCATGGGTAATCTTTAACCGTTACCTTGAGGGCCAAGGGTTAAGTGAATCAGTAAACTCAAATACATTATTATTTCTGAGAATAGATTGACGGAAGATTATGGTGCTAAAACTGAATACAATTAAAAATACCACTTACTTTCCTTTATGAAAAACAGCCACCAACTCTGATGTGGTAATAACACTTTCTGAATCATTCACTTATTTAATATGTAATTATGGTCCACATTTAATATTGATCCCTAGCTGTCTGTCTAAGTGGCTGGGACTGCTGCCTATTCCTGTAGGCTAGGGACAGACATTCAAAAAGCCTGAGCCTGAATTAGTTCAGTCTTTGCAGGTTAGTCTAACCTGGCTAATCTGAATTGGTCTGTAACTGCACAGATATCCCCTCTGGACTGAAAAAGTGCAGGTACATGCCTGCACTGGCTCAGACTAGAAGCTGGAGGGTGCCACAGCAGCCCTCCCTTCCACAGGGCTGAGCTGAGTGGGGTATGGCCAGGGCCTGGCAGGACACTCTAGTTAGGGAGGGGTTCCCACCACTCCTGAGCAGCCCAGCAGGGAATTGATAACACAGTGTTTATCACCCCATTAAGAAAACAACAGAGGGACATTTCCAGCTACCTGTTGCTTCTGCCTTTCTCTCCTGTGCCATTGCATGGACCACAGCCAGCATGTTGTCTGCTAGCTAATGCTGAGAGGTGTCTGTGTAAGGCAGAGGGTAGATTGCTTAGCAGGGAGTAGAGAGGGGGAGGGGGCAGGGGGAGTAGGAGAAAGCCAGGCAGGCACCTGCAGTCTATGCCAGAGCTGCAGCCAGGAAACAGAGGGGAGGGGCCAGCTCTGCTGGGCTGGAGCAGAGAACAGAGCCCCACCCAGAGTTGCAAAGCATCAGACTCCCCCAGCATCCCAGATTAATTGAAACCAGGAAGGAGTCTGAGATAGACATTGCATAAACCAGTTTGAGCCAAATCAGTTAAGTCTGATACTATATTCAACCAGGTTCATCTCAAACCAGTTTCAACCATTTTCAAACTGGCTGATGTGCACTGAACATCTGTTCATCAACCAGTTTCTCATCACTTCAAAAGCTTTATGTGCAATGTCTGTCCCTAGCTGTAGTATCTGAGCATCTTCCATATGGAAGAGATGGACAATCATAACATTTATTTTTTTCTTTTTTTTGGAAGGGTGGCGTTTAAGCTGCAGTCCAGAATTTGTCTTCAGTGAGGTCTTCAAGTTTCCTAATTTTAAATATGAGGTATCATGCAAGACATCCCATTGGCTGAATGAACTCATACAGCTAGGTGAATAAGATTTTTCACTGGTTATATGTGATGTCTTTCCATATTTGAAAAGCCAGCCCTGTGGCTGTCACTTCCCAATTGCTAGGAGCATTTTACACATGGAAAACTTTTCATTCACCTCGTGTACGGTTAGTTTAACACAAATGTATATGTCAGCACTGCCTGTTTTTATTTCATACAACTTGTATGATTTTCTCCAACTTCTGGTATCGAATAGGAGAGTGGTGTCTTTCAAAGCACTTCTAAATAGAGATAGGTAGGTTCCTACAAATTCACTGGCCCCAGCAGCCAATTACATGTCTGTAACATGGTTGGGGCCCCAAATTTCATGGCTATATCATAGCCAGGGCCTTCATTTTGAAGGCTGTGCCAGGTGAGCAGTATCATCTGGGTGGCCCCTACCCTAGGACGTGAGGCTCTGGCTTCAGCTCCTGGCTGCTGGAGCCCCAGCACTCTGCATGGGGCTGAGCCCCATTCACTCGTGTCAGAGCAGCCCACGCCATGCTCCCACCATGCTCCCGCCAGTGCCAAAAGCCAGGCCAGGTGCTGCTGTGTGCTCCCCCCACCACCACTTCCAGTTCCAGGATCTGGAGCCAGGCCCCCATGTTCCTGCTGGGAGTGGCACAGCACGGTGCAGCAAGAGGTAGAGGAGGAGCTGCTACTGGAGGACGGGGACACAGAGCAGTACCCGGCTGGCTGCAGCCGCACCAGGAACAGCCCACTGGAAGCTGGTCCTGCCCCTGCTGCACCGTGCCATGTCACGCTGTTCCGGGTGGGCAAACAGCTTCAGCCAGGTGGCTCCTGCCACAGTGCTGGGGCTCTGGCTTCAGCTCCTTGCTACTTTCCCATGATCTGGAGCCAGAGTCCCATGTCTTGAAGCAGAAGCAGGAGCAGCTTCCAACAGGCTGTCCCCAGGGCAGCTGCAGCCAGCCAGGCACTGCTCTGCATTCCAGCAGTAGCTCCTCCTTTCGCTCCTGCTGCACCACACCATGCCACTACCAGCAGGCACGTAAGGGTTCAGCTCCAGATCCTGGAACTGAAGGCAGGGGGCGCACAGCAGCACCTGGACAGGCTGTGGGCACCAGTGGGAGCATGGTGCAGGCTGCTTCGCCATGACCAGGTAGGGCTTGGCCCCAGGCAGAATGCTGCAGGAGCAGTGTGAACTCTACTACCCGGGGGGGCTCTGTTGCATGTGCCCTCTGCCCTCCTCCCTCCCTTCACCCACAGCAGGCTCCCAGGACCTAGCAACCAGGAAGCCCCCCTCCATACACACACATGCCCTCCCCCAAAACCCCAGAAGGCAGGGGCACTCTCTCTCCCTCCCCACCCCGCACTCCCCCCCCCCCCCCCAAAGGGGAATTTTGGCAGGCTTTTCCTGCTCCCCCCTCACCTTCTGGAGACAGAGACTGGAACTTTTCCTGACTCTCTCCTCCTCCCCACCCCCTTCAGGAGATGGGCAACCTTCCCATCTTTGCTCCCTTCCCCCCTCCCCAATCTTTTAGGAGACAGCTTTTTGCTGGTTCATTGCTGGCTTTTTTAACATAGCTGGTTCCCTGCGCTTTTTCACGGGGAACCAGCTATTTCATGGGAGATTGACAATTACACAATTTCTGTGAAATCCATGAAATTGTGCATTTGGTAGGCCCCTAGAGATAGGATAACAATGTTGTAGTAAGTCTTTTTTAGTGGATTCTAAGCTATTAGGGTTATAGCTTCTCTCGCATTAGGAGGGAGAGTTTTAATTATGTTTTGCCTAGAAAACCATTCCATACACTCTCCTCTTAGCTCCAGGGAAGTACACTAAGTACTCGCTATCATAATCTAAGGTCTTGTAATGATAAGCATATGGAAATGGCAAAAGCTTTCCATTTACTTTTAACCTGTCACAAACAGAACCATAGATAAGATGCAGTGTTTATTTATGTCACAGGGACCACAGGATGCAATGAATTAAGCTCTTCATACACTGTTCCCTGTTAAAGTTATACATTTTCACCTGTAAAAACCACACATTTGACCACACAGTGATTTCTGAGCTGCCACATTTGTTCCCTATACTTAAAAGTTCAACAAATGAAATAGGCCATGCTATTCATTCTTAAATTCCATTAAATCAAGGCACACTGTAAAGGCTAGTAAAGGCTAGTCTGATCATCTGGATTAAGGTAAAACATTAATTAAAGTTTAAACAGCCAGTTCTGAATACCTATTCTAAAAAACTCCATGCCATTCAGAAGGGAACCTACAGGCCAAGGTTGGGGTTTAAATCCCTCCTCAGTCCTACGTGCCCAGGCCTGGCCCCGACCCAGCTCAGCTTCCCTGTCAAAGCAAAGGGCTGCTTTAGTGCCCCCGGGGTTCTGGGCTACTGCAGGCATGTGCCTGCATTTCCTGAATGAAAGGGGAACATCTATCCACTTGCAAACCAGTTCAATCTCTGCAGGTTAGACAAACCTGAAAATATTAAATCAATTCAGACTTGGGCTTTTTGAATATCTGTTCCTAGCCCAGGTTCACTCTATCCTGTCATATATCCCTTCCAGGACCTTATGCAGCTCCATCTTGAAATAAATTAGGTTCCTTGCCCCCACTGTTGTATGGAAAGCCATTCCTGGGCTTTATGCCTCTGACTGTTAGAAACCTTTAATTACTTTCCAAAGCAAGCTCATTCACTGCCCACTTATGCTCATTTTGATACTTTACCAGCGTTGTCCCTTGACTTAAATAGCTCTTTGCCCACCTAGACACTTAATCGCAAACTCCTAAACATTTACATGATAACAAAACAATATCCCATATCCCCTCCCAACCTTCCTTCTGTTAAGTTAAAGAAATAAAACCCTTTTGGTCTCCTCTGGAAGCCAGTGCTCCCCATTTTCTAATCAACCTAGCAGCTTTTCTGTGCATCTGTTCCACTATGAATTGGCTTTTTTTGAACACAGACGACCTGAACTGTACACAATATTCTAGATGAGGTCTTTATGTCCTTGTGCAAGGTACTGAAACTGTTCTGGAACCTTGCACAGCACTGAAGTTAATTAATGGGCTTGTACTTGCCCAGATGTTCCCTTCCCAACCCTTTTTGAACACAAAGGGTGTATCGAGACTAGCGTGCATGTGCATTTTCCCGGAGACAAACAGCAGAGGTACTGCTGCTAACTGCCCCTGGGGAATGCCCTCTTGTGCACAACAAACTGCCCTGGGTGGGGTAGGGGAGGCTGAGGCTAACACCTGGGCTGGCCCCAGCAGCCTTACCTGGGGTCCTGGGGGCTTCTCCAGGCTGCTGCAGCAGTGGTGATCTGGGCACGTGGAGCATGGCTCTGGCTGGCCAGGCTCCGGTTTCAGGTGCTGCACACTGCCAGCTATGTGCACTGCCCCACTTGAAACTGAACTTTTTTTAACTCGTTTTTTTTTTTTTTGGGGGGGGGGGGGGGTTTGTTTGTTTGGGTTTTTTTTAGATACCAGGATTTTCCAGCATCTAACTGTGGGTCCGCGCTGCAAATATGCAGTGCAAAGAACCTTTTCATGTGTGCCATATGAGTTTTGCAGTGCCTCTAAAGCAGGGGTGGGCAAAATGGCTGATACAGCCAGCAGCCAGACTCCGTTTCCCAGCAGCCCCTGCTCACGTGGCTGTGACTGATTTCCATGGAGACCCTAGTAGCGCCCGCGCTGTGAAAGTGTGGGGCCAGGGTTTCACCGGCCCCAGCAGCACTGGCAGGGCATGTGGCTGGGTGGGGAGCTGCTCTGGGGCCGGGTTCTTGCAGTCATGACAGCATGGTCCAGAGCTGGGGCAGAGCCGTGATCCACTGCCTGCATGACTCTGCCCAGGAAATGTGGACAGTGGATCACAGCTCTGCCTTGACTCTAGACCACACTGTCACCACCACAAGATCCCAGCCCCGGAGCAGCTCCATGCCTAGCAATACGCCCTGGCAGCGTTGTTGGGGCCAATCTCCATGGAAAACCTGGCCCTGCAATGTCACAGCCTCACTGCTCCTGGAGTCTCCATGGAAACCAGCTGCAGTGACACAGGTAGGGTCAGCTGGGAAATGGAGTCTGCTGCAGGCCAGACTGTGCCCACCCCTGCTCTAATCTTTGAGGTGCTGCAAAGTGCATGCGACTCATCTGCACATGCCCAAATAGTACAGTCCCCACCCCTGGATTGATGGTATTCAATAAAAATCCTGCTACTGGACTTGTGATTCCATGTTCCAGTTATTTCAATATTCTGGAATGGAGACTGTCCAAGTGGGCCCACATGTTTTGCTTCCTTCTCAGAAATAGGTGCGCTACCATTATCCTCGTATACCTGGCTTTGAGCAATCAAAACCCAGAGTTATTGATTATTTTCATTATGATGCATGTATAATGTCTGGTATTGAACTCAGCAGCTGAAATTTTCTGTGCATCCACACACACAAGATTCTGTAGCACAGAATCTAACAAAGTAATAACAAAAGTAGAAGTATAAACAAGAGAGGTATAAATCCTGTAGCAGCTTTTCTAAAACTACTTGCTTTATCTGCATCAGAGCAGTGACTGAAAAGTAAACAGAACCTCAAGTTGTGCAACACCTGGCACTGCTTCCCTTCCTCCCACACCGCATGCATAAACTGTGCCACTCTGTACCTGTTTAAAAGAGCTTTGTGTATTTAAAAACATTAAGATAGAAACTTGTGACCTGAGACAGAAGGCAACAGCAGGCTACCCTGAAACCCTTGGGCTACCTATCTGGGTTTTTTCATGCAAAAATGGGGATGACTGATCAGGTGGCAGTTAAGGCTATTGATCATTTACAGACTCAAAAATGCTTCTGTGATGAGAGTCTTTAATAGCCAGTCACAGTAACTCTCACTTTGTGCGGATACAAAATGCAGGGGTGTTGGAAAATGAGAACCACAAGAGTCATCATTTCTTTCTTTATTGCTTTATGCAGTGCCACAAAAACCCAGGCCCTCTTCTATGATGCTCAAGGCAATGGTTTACTTTCAATGTACAGTATGAGATTTTACAATCCTATATGACCTACTAGGACTTCCCTCCCCCCCCGCCAATCTCCAATCTATAACCTGCTAGTTAAACAGAAACTAAGGGCTGAAAAAAGAAAGCATTTGCAGAAAAGTAAGGCAGATTGCACATTAGGGTTTTTTTATTTGTTTAGTTCAATACTAGTAACCATGGAAAATCATTTTATTTACTGTTTAAGCATTTGACATTATTACTGTATGGATCTCTCTTTTTGGTTTGCTCAGATATTTTCTGAACTGGCCCCTGCAAAATTTGCGCATTTAGGATGAAATTTTCATCTGTGCACAAAGCCTTTGCATGACTTAGGTCACATATGGAGAAGTGATACAGTGCAGAGGCTTCTAGTTGGTTCTCTGCACAGACGTGAGCTTCACCATAAGGGCCAGCCTGTCCTATACTGCAAAACCTGTGGCCACAGGGGGCTCTGCAGCTAAGGGGCCCCCTGCATCCGGCCACTTGCCACTCCTCCAGCTTCATGTCTTGCTGCTTGCCAGCCCTCCCCACCCCTCCCACCAGCTTCTTCAGCCATTCGCCACTCCCTCCCCGCCACCACTGGCTTCACATTTGGCCACTCGACATCCCCCCTCCCCCCGCTGCTACCAGTGGCTTCTTTGGGGGAGGGGGCCCCAAAACCATTTCTTGCAGGGGGCCCCAAAAAATTGTGGGCCAGCCCTGTTCACCATGTTACACGTGCAATATTGTATATATTATTTAAGCAGCCATTTTAAAAGTTTGGTTCTAAAGAGCTGTTACAAACTGAAGCTGCACTGAGGGTGAGGTTACATGTTATAATAAGACCATATTAAGGGTATTTCAAATGGGAGTGTCTTGCACGTTAAGGCACTTTAATAAGTACCAGGTGTCCTCGAAGCATTTTAAAGTTACGCCACTTTGGGCAAGGATTATCTTTGAATCGTGCTACCTAGCTCAAGTTACCTTAACTTCTGGTTGCTCCACTGAGATAAACAGACCAATTTGAAGTCCTCCAGCATCCCAGGAGGCAACATTCCCAGCATGGGCTAGCTGTCTTCTGGGACTCAATGAATCTGGACTGATGGCTGGGGACAGCAGGGCAGGGAGCTGCCAGGCAGTTGCAGATGGGCCCAGCAGTTCCACACGCACCCAAACTGAACCACAGCCACCCTCACCAGCCTTGGCAGCTTCTTGCCCATGAGGAGCTGCCAGATAGTAACTGGGCAGAGCTGGTAACTTGGCAGCTTCTTGCCCTGCCCCCACAAGGAGCTGCCAGATAGTAACTGGGCAGAGCTGGTGGGTGAGAGGGCAACCATGGGGCCAGCAGAGATGTGTGGGATGGATTAGGGTACACAGGGGTGTCATAGGTTGTAGAGAGCCTGGGAGCAGGAAGAGACAGTAACCATCTCCCTCCTCCCCTGCTACTCTGAGCCCAGCCCCCTGGTGTACCTCCCAGCCCAGGAGCAAACAGGGAGAAGGACCACTGCTGCTCCCTGAACTGAGCTCAGCCCCTAAGGCAGGACAGGAGTTGCAGGTGATTGGAGAACTGGGAGTTTGAGGATAGCAAGGGGTCTCGGGGTGGCAGGTGAGTGGGAAGCTGGGGTGAGGAGGGACCTGATCCAGGCCTCCAGGACCTGATTTGAGCCACCAATGAGGGCAGTGGCTTCCAATCCAGGCCAGCAAGAGGGCTATCTGGGCTAGTGGTGGTCCTGTCCTGGAGCCTATGCTGCTGCTAGAGAGCTGGCAAGCAGGGTAGATATGGAACAGACTTGGCAATGCCTAGCTATGTTCCTGCTTACCAGTCCTCTAGCAGCAGATCAGAACTGTGCACATCAGAGAGGGTATTAACCTCAAATATGCAACTGCTCACAGTGCATGCTATCTTTCACACAGCCTAACATTCCCTAGAGTTAGCATGTGCTAATTGTAACACATTAACCAAATGAGAAAAAAAAAAGCAAACCTCAAAAAACAGCTTCATATTGTATCAGTAGATATAACATCCTGACCAATGTATTTCACATAGTGCCTAATACATCTTAGTGTTATAAAAATTTGCTTCCTGTAGTAATTTCATAGAGTTCATAGACATTAGAGCTGGAAGGGACCTTGTAAGATCATTGGATCCAGTCCCCTGCCCAAGGGGGAGGAAGTCAGCTAGGGTCAAAGGATCCCAGCAAGATAAGCATCCATATGTTTCTTGAAAACGTCCAGAGTAGGTGCTTGCACTACCTCTGGGGGGAGTTTGTTCCAGGCCTTGGGGGCTTGGACAGCGAAAAAGTTTTTTCTTATGTCCAGCCTAAAATGGTCTTGCAGGAGTTTGTGACCGTTGCACCTTGTCATCCCCTGAGATGCTCTGGTGAACAAGTGTTCCCCCAGATCCTGATGCACACCCCTTATGTACTTAGAGGCTGCCACCAGGCCACCCCTGAGCATTCACTTCCCTAGGCTGAAGAGTCCTATAGCTCGCAGACTCTCTTCATAAGGCCTGTTCTCATGGCCTGATCATACACATGGCTCTCCTCTGGACTCTTTCAAACTTCTCCACATCCTTCCTAAATTGCGGAGCCCAGAATTACTCCAGCTACGGCTTCACCAAGGCCAAGTACAGTGGGAGGATGACATCCTGGGTCTTGCTCAAGATGCATCGGTAGATGAGAGCCAAAGTTTTGTTTGCTTTGCCAGATGCGGTATCGCATTGGTGGCTCATGTTCATCGTGGTCAATCAAGACCACCAAGTCTCTTTTGGTGATGGTGCTAGCTTATAGGCTTGTTGAGCCTATAAGCATGATGCGGGTTTTTATTCTCGAGGCGGAGCACCTTGCATTTCTCCATACTGAATGCCATCAGGTTTTCATCTGCCCACCTTGCAAGCCCATCGAGATCAGCCTGGATCACCAGCCTATCCTCAAGCATGGAGACTCTTCCCCAAAGTTTGGTGTCATCAGTGAACTTGGCCAGTCTGCTTTTGACACCAGTGTCCAGATCGTTTATGAAGACATTAAAGAGTACAGGTCCAAGAACAGAGCCTGGGGGGATACCACTAGTCACTGAGAGCCATGTTCATTCAGTTCTGTCAACTACCACTCTCTGGGTCCGACCTCGAAGCCAGTTTTCCAGCCAGACTGTGGAGTAGTTGAGGCCGCAGTTGCCCAATTTTTGCATGAGGACATCATGGGACACCAGGTCAAAGGCTTTGTTAAAGTCCAAATATATGACATTAACCTCTTCCCTCTTGTCCAGGTAATACGTCACCTGGTCATAGAAGGAAATGAGATTGGTCAAGCAAGACCTACCCACAACAAACCCATGTTGTCTATCCCTCAGAATGTTGCCTTCTGTTAGCCTGTCAAGAATGGTTTCTTTGATAATTTTTTCCAAAATCTTCCCAGGAACTGAGGTCAAGCTAATTGGCCTGTAGTTTCCTGGGTCTTCTTTCCTCCATTTCTTGAAGATGGGCACCCCACTGGCCCTCTTCTAAATTTCAGGTACTTAACCTGAGTGCCACGAGTTCTCGGATATCCTCACTAGCGGCTGCGCTATAATGTCTGCCAGTTCCTTCAGCACTCTTGGGTGCAACTTATCCGGACCAGCTGATTATTTTTAATATTGTACACTACAGGTTATTTCAAGGTTATTTTTAAAATTGCGGCACCTTATTGCCAAACTGGATCGATGCTCAATAATTAATTGCAAAGATAATGAGACAGACAACCCAGAACTCTTTGCTCGCTATTTGTTCAAAACAAAGGATTCTGTTAGAGAATCTATTTATAATTAAAATCATTCCCTGTGAAGAAATGACTGAAGCTTCTCTAGTTCATGTGCAATGTGGTGGTGGTTTCTTCTACTAATTATGCCTTTGCAAGAGCAGAGAACTTCCCTTAAATGGCTATAGCATGATTCCTGATTCTAGAATAGCTCCTCCCATGGACACACCTTTCTAAAACAAAAATAAAAATCACTACATTATAAAATGTTTATTCCATTCATAAAGTTTAGTGCAAGTAAAGTGGCAGAGTCTGGCCATTTTAAAGTACAGACTTTGTTTCCATACTGTCCAGTTCACTATGCAAAATAATTGAAGAATACAAAAAGAAACATACAAACACACAGTTCAAAGAAAAACAACGAGGTTGTTTGTTTCATTCTACTGTAAACACATATAATAATGTAGTTAGTGAGAGACAGTTCTTGCAATGTAGGAGCCACCTACTGTACATGAAACCCCTAAAAACTGGACTACAGTAGGCTGCACATCTGGACAAAGGCAGAATTTGTCCCTGTATGCCTCTACATGGACTACACTGAATTTGGATCAGAAAACAATTGAATAACAAGCAATAACAAGCAATGTGTACCACTTTGCTTTAGGAAGAGCCTAGTATTGAAGTAGTACTGGAATAGCAATTTGCCCACAGCAAATTACCAAGTTCCTAAAGCAAGGAGTGAATTATGGCTCACAGAGCACAATGCATTCCCTAGGATGCTTCTAGGGTTGCTCAGCAACACACTGTCCTTGGGACACTAAAGTTAGTGGGCTAGATTATATAAGACTACCTTTGGCATAAGGTTCTATTGAGCAAGCAATGTGGATGGATGGAGTGAAAGAAACTAGGCAGCTCTTAGAAGATGCCTAAAACAGACCTCACACGTTGTTCTTTTTTTCTGAGCATTTTTTTTACCTTTACTGAAGGTTATTTTCAGCACTCCAAGGCAGAATTCATTCTCTAAAGTTACAGTAAGCCTGTATGAGCATGAAAAAGTCACAGAACAAGGCTAGTTTCATTTAAATGTATTTTAAGTTGAGAAGGAATCAAGAAACAAAGCATTTTTATGCAGAGAGAAAAGTTTCAGAACTCTGCCAACCTGGTGTTCGACCTTCTCTCGGAGAAAATGGTGCCCAGCTTTCATAGAGTAGTCATAATAAAATTTGTTTTTCAATCTGTCGAACTAGCTGCTAAGTATGCTGTTTTGAATGGATTCAATGTCTTGCATTTGAAAGCTTGTCTGACTCTATCCCAGCTATACTGTTGGTCCAATAAAAGTTATATCACCCTAAGAAAACCTTACTTCTCTCAGAGACACTTTTCTGTCTTTGTGGATAATTCAGTCCTTCCATGACAACATTTAAATACTTGAGAACCAGACTGGAAATTATGGACATATAGCAAAACAGCTAGTTACATAAATTATATATACAGTTAATTTATAAATGTATATAAAATGAATAGACTGCTGTAAATATAAGGCCAGACTTTTGGTTGATATAATCCAGAACAACCTCAGAGTTATTTGGTACAAAACAGCATCTAATAGGCACATTCAGGTGATAACAGATTCAGAGGTACCTGGGCATAGGAAATGCAGATCATTGTTAACACAAGTATGAAATGTGTACATAAAAAATAGTAGGGGTATTTTTGCCTTCTGTCAATCAGGTTGCTTTACTTTTGTTTTGATGAGACCTGGATAATCCTGAGAAGCAAAGGTCTTACTCTGTTGACAGCCCCAGATGCTAGGAAAGGGGTAGAGGAAGAAAAAGATATTTAAAAAAAGTTTGCCTTTTTAATAAGAATGATAAATGGTATGAATCTTAACTGAAGGTTTGTGAAGTATATTGTTTAGCTACTGGGTTTCAATTAATGCTGTTATTTTAGGCAGATCAACACTGACCATTTACGTTACACAAACATTATCATTATAAGGAGTCATTTCCAAATGCTTACAAGCTTTGCCAGGCAACTTTTAACTTTTTGAGCTGAAACATGGTGTGCTTCTTTGTTCAGTGTGAGTTCAAAGTTCACTGGGTATTTCAGCCATTACTGAGAATGACAGGGGAAGGGAGGACCCACTCTCACTGCTACATTTAAAAAAACCCAAAAAACTCCAGCACATCAGAAAACTTCAGTGATATTCTTGAAAAGCCTGCTGTTTTTCGTTAGGTAAATAAACGCAGATTTGGGAGCCTAATTTGAGAAATTCAAGTTTGCAAATGTTGGCCCAAACACCTAAGCAATCCTGAGACACAACTGCCCTGCCCAACATAATAAAGCAGCTAAGTCTATCATTCTAGAAGCTGACAAAATATGCCGACTGTGCATCAGCCTTGTTATTTACAGTAGAATGCCAGCATATGGTTGCCCCCCACCAAGCCTCAATTAATTACTAAATGTTGCTTAGTTTCCTTGACTTGTATTCCTAAATGGTTTTAAAAGATGCCTAGTGAAGCTGAAGTTGGAGCATGAGTTTATATACAAATAAGCAGAGAGACAGTTGTACATGAATATATATTACCATAAATCTCAGAGAAAGTCCATAATAAGTGCATTTAGAAATAAATGTACTTCAGAGTAAAAGCCAACTCAAGAAAGAAATGCTGTTTGTGCCATTAAGGGGTACGTGGCAACATGTACAACATTCTTTTCTTTCTTGAGCAGATTTTTGTTCTGAAGTACCTTCCTCTCTAAATTCACTTGTGGTCTTTCTGTGAGGGCTAATGATAATTTGGTCTCATCTGAGCCTTGCAGTAATAAATGTTGACAGCCCCAGATGCTAGGTCCTTGGTGAGAGCATCTGTTTGTTTATTCAGGATTAAGTTAAACTACTTAGCCTCTAGGACAGTAATTCTACCTCTCCTATAGACCTTCTTAAGTGTACTAAACAGAATAATAAAAAAACATATATTGCTGGGAGTTCAATTAAGAGTTAGATTCCAAAAGATTTATTAAGCTTTTATATTTAATTTACTTCGGGGGGGGGTGAAAATAAACTCACGGAGTCCCCAAAATTAAATATTAATCAATACATTATGGAGCCTGAAAAGAGAAAATAAGGGGATTGTGAGGTAAGGCTGCTCTTTATCCTGAATTTGTCACATCATGCCTTCACGTTGCAGCAGTCTCAGACCATTCATTCCTTCTCCAACTGGAGCTGTGGTGAAATATGTTGCCCAATTTGGTTTCAGGTATTTAAAGAGTAGACTAGAAAGCTTTAATTAATGTTTTCTCACTTCTGTTGATTTACACTGACTCCCCAATTTATTTTCATTTTCATATTATGGTTTGAAGATTTTAAAACAACTCCCCTTTTTGTTAATGAAAATTTTTAATTCCTAATGCTGTAATATATGGCAAGAGACTCAGTGATCAGACTTCTAAACATAATTCCTCCTCCTTTCTCCACTCATCTCATAAATAGGGACCTACTTAATTCATGATTTTGCAGAAACCATGAAATTCATGACTGTCTGCAAAATCAACTTTACAAAACCACCTTCATAAAAACAAAATGCTGGCTCCCCCATGGCAGCTGCCCCTTCTTCCCTTCAACTCTGCCCTTCCCCCTTGCTCCCCACCTCCCCAGGACCTCTTCACCAATCAGTGGTGAAGGGCTGGGCCACTGGGAAATACCTGTGAAATGGGCTCTTAGTGCCACAAAATTCCTTTGTCTCATCAACAATTAAGTAGGTCCCTACTCATAACACTGTTGCTATATATTGGCAACATATACTCACATACCATACTAGGACCCTAAGCTGCCAGCTGTCAATACATAGCAAGACTATGCAATACCTATTAAGGGGATGAACAGTAAAATACATTGTTGAGGAGGGAACTTTAAAGTCTTCTACTAGACCTTGCAAATTAAATGATAGTTATAGATTGAAAAGTGAGACTAAAAAAATGGCATCCTGAGCTTCCATTTGTTCTCTCAAGAGACTTCCAATTCAAGTTTTCTCAGTTTATAAGACTAATGAAGCCAGTTTCTCTGTAAGAGCCACTGCTGATAAGTACAACTGGGAATTGATTGCCAAGTTCTGTTCTCTTTGGTTTGTACATCATCATCATACTGGTGATGACCATGATCTGGCATGTGCCTCCATATGGACACATGGTAGCTACAGAGGCTGCTCTACGATTGGGGCTTTAGTTATTAAATGATGGTAGAAATTCAGAAAAGAATCCTGCTTGCTAGTTCAGATGCACTGCTTCTGCAAAGCCAGCAGAGACAAAACTTGCAAGCATATGCAAAAGTTGGCAAGATTGGAGTCCAGCTGATCCAAAACAGAGAGAAAAAAACTGCAGTACAAGGGCAGTCAATAAGTCTGACTACTCATGTCTAAAAGTTGCACATGCATGCACACACTGAGAGCTTGAGGGCCTAGGCTGAAATTATTAAACACGACTGGATGTTCTCCACACAATTTCCATTACAGGCAGCTCAGAAATATAGACATGTGTGTTTGGAGTGTGCACCGCTATACGCAGGAGTAGATCCAGAGTGGAAGCAGAAGCAAACATCCTCCCCTCCCCAACCTATCACTCCTGCTTTCTCTGTGGTCCTGGGGGTGGGAAAAGCTGCAGAGTTGCTTCTGCTTGCCCCTGCTGGGCTGCATGACAGATGGGCTCAACTAGGGATGGGGAAAGTGGCAACAGCACAGTGGGAAAGTAGTTTCTCCTTTCCTGTCCAGTCCCCCAGGAGCAGGTACGGGCAGGGGGAACCCGCGCACATCACTGCTGCCACTGTCTAGTCCCCATCCCCAGCTAAACCCAGCCCCCAGCTGGGGTGGGCAGAAATGGCTTTTGAGTTTCACCTACCCCCAGGACAGAGGGGAAAACAACAGTGGCAGATGGGGGAGGGACCAAAGGCGGGGGGGGGGGGAAACACTAAAGAGAATGGAGGGGGGATTTTCACATGGTTTAGTGACTTTAAGAAGTCCTTGGAAGCTCCTGAGTCACTCATGCGGGGGGGGGGGGGAGGAGGGGGGGGTGTGAAGAAGGAGACTAGGAGCAGGGAGGACCAGCCCCCTTTGGGAAATCCTGGATCTGCCCCTGGCTATACGTGTGCGTGTTTATTTAAACAGGAAACAAAAGGTGTGCCTGTATGACAGAGACACGTCCATGCTAATATTGAGCCAGTCAGTACAAGTACTATCACTAAGAAAGATGCATCCACATGGTCAAACCAACCAACCAGAGTACATACCAACTGACTGCCCCAAAGTCTGTGCCACCATGTTGTCACCATCATCAGTCCCTGTGTTAGCACAGTGGTCGGGAAGTGGGACCAGGAGAAGCAGCAGTAGCAGACACCTCAGACCCAGGCTGGGCCATTCCAGTCTGCCCCTGGAAAACACTGCTGGCTTCAAGCACAGCTATAGACGCAGAGATCTGCTAACAGTGACATCTGACAGTGCTTCTGCTGTTTCAACATGGACACACATGGTGGCTTCCATGTTCCTAAAGTTAATTCCAGGCTGTAGTTTTGCGAGGCTTGAGTTCTGGTAATCGGAGCATTTGCTGCTGTTTGCATGAACAGGACAATATCTATCACTCAAAGGGACTTGAGGCATTAAGTCTTTGGTATAAAATCCTCAGATTGGCAATAGGTCCTAGTATACAAGGCAGATCCTGACCCATCATCACTTTCACCTTCTCATGTGGGGTGTGTCAGTCCCACAAGCAAAGAGGTGACTGAAGATTACCCCTTCCCTGCCAAATGCAACCAAAGCCCCAGCTTCACAGGTCTGATCTAATGGCTCTGTGGCCTGGATCCAGCCCCCAGGCCATTGGTTGCTGATCCCTGTTCTAAGTTTAATTTCTGTGGCTGAAGATCCTTCTAGAGAGCTTTAACCAGGAGAGTCCCACCTCAAGCACCTATAGCTGTGGAGATGCAACCTAGAGTGCCTGTTCAGCTCTCAGACAGTCCTAGGCCAGAGCTATTCAGAAAGCAACTGCAGACAGGAGCTCACTGGCACAGGCAGAAACCTGAGTTTTTCCAGGTGAAAACACCACAAGTGGCATCCCAACCCTCCTTGGAGGCAGGGCTCTGAAACAGGGAAGGAAAGAGGAACCTATTGAGGTACCACTGCTAGGTGACATTGTGGATTCAGAAGTATGACAGTGTGGTGCCACCTGTGCAGGATGCAGCACAGCATTTCCCCAGCAAGTTCACAAAACAAAAATTATTGCAGGAAAAACATGAAATTTGGTAGCATAACTGACAAGTCCTAACAGGAATAAACTATTCTACTTTGTTTCTATACATAAAGAGCATTTGGCTTTTAAATTTGAAAAAGAGGTGACAGCATATGAAGCACGAAATAGATTGCAATCTCCGTAAACCAGGATGGCTGTTAGAAAGTTATCAGATTGGCAACAAAGGAGACTATTGTTCAGTGTAAAATTACCTCACCCTAGCATTGCACTTGACAAAAGAACACTGCTTCCCATTGCAAAGAGACACTGAGGCAATATTTTTATCCATTTATATGGCTTGCTATGAGAGAATGAGGGAAGAGACAAACATACAGGAAAAGCAATTTTCGGAAGTTTTAAAGATTGGAACATGTGCTGGACTTACATAACCAGGTGGGAAATTCTCAAATAGCTATACTACAGCTCCAAATTTACAGTAAATATCCAGAAAAGAAGAGAACGAGAGCATATTTTTTTCTTATAAATAATACATTTAATTACAGCCGCCCAACAACACTGCGCAATAACATGGAAACATTTACAATTACAACCCAAAGCCTGAACTTCAGCAAATAAATAGAACAACTTGTATTCAGATGCAGTGTAAATTTAAAATGCTCAGAAATTCATTACTGTTTGTTGGCTCTTATGTTTAGAAGTGCAAAGTACTGGAAGAGTCAGAAGCAGCTTTCATTATCCAATGCACCAAGTTATTTTGGAATTTCAGTAATTAATTTTTCTGGTCCTATTTTTAACAGTAAAAACATTACTCTAAATATGCACATTTACAGGTGACCTCACTGACACAGTTTTGTGACTTTTCTACTTTTTGTTAATACATTATACACTTATAAAACCCTATGAATTTCTGGGAGCCTAGAATTTCCATTTCAAAGGGTCATTGGCACCATTCAGGATGAAGCCATTGACTGCTTTTCCCAGGAGTTTCCCAGGGCTGCACGTTTTTCCACTGGAAAAAAGGGCTAAATGGATGGAAAAGCAAGGCATTGTTCTTAGACATGAAAGCCACTTACTAGATGAGTTTTTCTTTTCCCCTCCAGTAGTACTCCTGATAGCTACTTCATTAGACCCCCAAAAATCTGTTCAGGCACTGCATGCACTGAATTCAGACATCTTCCAATGGAAAATACTTTTCTAGGTGTTTTTTGTGATGAGGGCCATTCATATTTTTCAGTGAAGTGCCTGGAGCCTTTATGATAAGATATTACACTAAGGCATAGTTTCAGGTGGAAAGAGAAAATATAAATGCTTGACTGCTACATCCTTCTTTTGCATTATTCTATCTACTTTGACAGAGAAGGCAGAAATGGTTTAAAAATCATAGTTAAAAGTATCCTTACAAAATCTATAAATGTGAGCCTTTGAAGAAATAAAATGCCATCACCATATAATAATATCTGGATAAAGACCTTAATGTAAAAAAATAAAATCTTTCCTTGATTTGAAAATAGTTTTTTGGAAACCAACCAAAAAGTCCCGAAGCAATCATCAGTTGAGAAAAAAGCACCAGTTATTTCCAGCTCTGAGAGGTGGGGATGCAGATGCAACAAACAGCAAGGCAAGCCTCACAGGCAAGATGAGGTAAAGGGAAGAAAGTTTCCTGCATCTAACTCAGGGAGAAGCAGTCAGGTTTCCACTCCTAAACAGACCCCAGCACGCTTCTCACTTCCCTCCAACAAATCCCTTTATGCCATATCCAGCCCCATCTAAGACTGCTCGATTCTACCAGAGACATATCTGAAATATTCCTCATTTTAGGCAATGTCATTCACTTTAATCTTCAAATTACTTCTATTCCACACAAGTTTGGTGTTCTCTAGTTTTTCACTGTTGAAAATAAATAATTGTGAACTAGAAGTTATAAAGAATATTACATGCATTAAAGGAAGGAATCCATTAAGACCTGAAGTTTCTTGCATGGAAAATTTTGTAGGCGTTTCCACCGGTTCTCTTCTACGCATTGATCTCTGATTTTAGGCTCTTGGCAAGCTGCGAGAGATGCATGCAGAGTGGTACCTGAAAGGGTAGATGCCTTGTAATAGCCTAGGTGGCCATTATTCTTTCAGCCCCAATAGTATCATGAGTCTATACATTTGTGGGAGAGGAAGTCAAACAGATCTGAATCAAAGGCATTTTGGATACCCTATCTTATATTTAATAGTGTCTGAATTGTCACAATAATATTTAAATGCAGTTCTGTGTCAAGTATTTTTTTTAATTATGTGTAAAAGCTTGGGGAAAAGTAATGAAATAAGCAAGATCTGAGTAGGTGTTAATGAAAAGAAAGTGATACCAGAATCTTGTCATCTAGGGACTAACTGCTTTAAGAGCATAACCATTCAGTAACCTTGCTGAACAGCAGCTTTCATTAGCAGTGATTGGTAAATGTTCCTTTCACCAGTCTTTCTTATTTAGGTTCCATGCACTGATGATAGTCACATAACTGCATGTTTTTACTCAAATGGGTTTAATTCCAATATTGAGAAACTGTCTCTGCTGTGGCACAGCTTGTCAAATTATAGTCCCTTAAATGTCTCATTCAGAGGGAAAAAGAAAACAAGAAATAATGAATTCCCATACTTAAAAAAAGAAAAAGAAAAGGAAAGAGTAGCCAGAGTGAAGGGGACATGCACTAAGTTTGGGGTAGGTGGGTGGGGTTGTGTGGCTCTCTCCAGACGTTACATGTATCATGCAATTATCAGCTTAATTGTGCAACTAATTTAGACCAGCTACATATGCAAATTAATTATCACACTATAAAAAGTCCAATCAGCTATATAGTTGAAGCCAGAAAATATGACATAGCTTTATAGCTGGTTTCTATCCAGCTTTAATTTACATGTGTAGCAGGGTCTCCCCCTGCAGCTAGGAGCCCCATCAGCTGACAGGGCCCCCAGCCACAGGCATGCACTATGTGTTGCCAGGGCTAGGAGTCCTCCAGGGCATTTTTACACATACTCTTGGGGGTGGGGGAAGGGAGAGTGCTTTAATTTAAAGCGCCACCACATCACCTGTATTAGTGTTCCCCACAGTTAAAAATAGTGGCAGGGGCACTTGAACTAAAGTTCATTTTATGAGCTATAGTTCAAATGCTCCTGTTGCCATTTTTAAGCACAGGCATGCTGCTGATGCACGAGACGCAGGAGGCTGCTGGACTGCCGCAACTGCTGCACTTCAGCAGACTTTTCTGCTCCAACATGCTGGAATTCCAACATGCGAGAGCAGCCTCTGCACTCGTATATGGGTGCCCCGAGTCCACAGCTGGGAGGTCTTTCAACTCCAGCAGTGCTCATGGGTGCTGCTGGGACCCAGAGCCCAGATGCAGGACTCTAGCGATGCAGGACTCTAGCTCCCATTAGTTGTGGGATGTTGCCACAGCTGCGAGTCGTATCAGCTATGGGACCTGCAGCTGTGGATATTTTCTACTTGCCAGTGCAGGGGCAGCTTGTGGTGGCAACAAGATGTGATAGGCAGGGATCCTGGTTTTCTCCGATTAAAAAAAATCCCCAATTTTTGGTTAAAAAAAAGTAACCCCAAATCCACATTTTTTCATGATTAAAATGAAACATCACTATATATGTATATTAATGGTGTTTCATTTAAATCATGGAAAAATGTGGATCTGGGGTTACTTTTTTTTTAAACCAAAAATTGTGAGTGAAAACCAGGATCCCTGGTGATAGGATCTCATGCTAGAGTCCACAATCATGCCTCCTGCCATTTACGTGTGGTAGGGCCCAGGAGGCATGATTGTGTGGATTATGCATCAGATCCTATCACATCTTCACCTGAGTGTCTAGAAAGGCCCTATGTGTGTATACGTGCACACATCTAAAATTGCAAGGTAAAATTAACAAATCGTTCTTAAGGTCCTTATGCTGTTAAACAGTATATATTGCATTTAAATAGTGAATCAATTCTAGGTACATATAATTTTTCAAAAAGTTCTGTACTCTCCTGAGCTATAGACTGTGATATGGTTGGCGCCATGGTAACTATGAGCATATATATGCCTTAAAGAAAATTCAAGCCTTCTTGGATTCATGTGCACTATTGCCACAAATTGCTATCTAACCTTCCCCCTGTGCTGCCCAAGAACAACTCCTTTATACAACTTTAGGAGCTGTCATTCTTTAAAGGCAGAGAATGACTTGGAAGAAGAATGATCCAGTGGATACAGCCCTGAACCGGGAATCAGGACAGCTGGTTTCGACTTCTACACTTGCTGAGTAACAGAAGGCAGATTACTGCCTTAGCTTCTCTATGTATAAAATTGAAACTATGTTTCTCTCTATAAACTGGTTTGAAATTTGTGGATGAAAGGACTAACTGGCGGTGCTGCAAGTGAGGAGTCAACAAGCAGCTGAGCTGCGCTGCCACCATTTGGAAGCAGCTCTGATCTAGCACAGAAAAGCACTTGGCAACAGGTAAGAAGGAGGCTGCAGTAGGCAATGGGTCTACTTCTGGAAAGAGAACAGGAAAAAAGAGTGAACAAGCAAGAGAGTGAAGAAGAGAAATAAAAGCATGATTACTTTAGAGCCAGTAAAATAAATTTAAAATTATACAGCTGAAGCCAATGACTTAGCTTCTTTTAAAAGAAGCTTTAAATCACCAATGGTAGAATCCTTAGAGGAAAATCTTCCTCTAGTAGGGTGTAAATATCACTTGTTAAAAGAGATAAGGCATCACCCCCTGTACACCATGCCAAGCCCACAACTCAGTAACTCAAGCAATCCCCTTTTGAAATGCCCTCACTCTTTACCCTAGAGCATTTTAAATAAGGTTGAGCCCTGTCATCAGACAAGTGATAATCACTCCCCAAAAGTTAAAATAAATTACGAATCAGTCTAACCCCCCATACCTATTTTTAGTGCCTTCAACAAACAATGCAGAAGCCACCATGATGATGGGATAACATACTTTTCTATAGTGCCTTTAATCCAAGACTCTTGAAGCCCTAGTAATGCTAAATCTCATAAAATGTATGTGAAGGAAGGCAGATATTTTCTCTTTGAATGGACAGGGCATCTGAGGCACTCACTGAAAAAAGTCTTCAGTTACACAAGTCAGTAAATGAAGCCAGTTGCACTACCCAAAACTCCAGTTTGTCTCCTGCTCCAACCATGTTCCTTCTGTCTACATAGGCAAATGGTAAATAATTATTCCAGTACTTACACTGGGGAAAGGCCATGTGCTAGTATATGGGAGAAAGCTTTTTATGGGGAAGAAAGAAGAAAAAATAAAAAAAGGCATCACTTTAGTTTCATTTCCTGGTTTCAAGTGACCACCAGCCTCTATTGTACAGTTCACTCCTCAGTACAAAGAAGGTATCGATTAGCATGTCAGTGGAGCAGGCACACAGTGTAACTGGTCAGACAGAAGGCCTAGCAGAACTTCCAAGTGCTGCAAATACCACCATTTGATCACCAAAATAGTCCAATAATCAACACTTTGAGTATTGTGCCCAGTCTGTGTCATCCCATTTTAAGGAGGATACAACGTAACTGGAGACAATCCAGAGGTAAATGACATACATAGCTGATAAAGGGGTTGAAAGGTAAAGCCTATGAGGAAAGGTTGAGAGAACTAAATATATTTAGTTTGGAGAAAAGAAGATTAGAAGGAAGTGGGACGTGAAAGCAGTTTTCATAAAAGGCTGTCAAAAAAAAATGCAGAAAAAGTGTTCTTCCTTGGCACAGCAGGCAGGATATACAGCAATGAACGTAAACTACAGCAAAACAGGTTTACATCAAATCTCCAAAGACATCAGTAGAACAGTAGGACTATGACATTGGAACAAGATGCTTAAGGAAGTTATGGTGTCTCTTTCACTGGAGGTTTTCAAGAGCATTTGTCTGAGATGGTTTAGGAACAACGAATGCTGCATCAGCACAACTGACTGGGCTAGATGCCCCTATGATTTAACATTGAAATCCGGCAAAAAAGTCAAGCCATTGTTTTTCTTAAATGTTGGTACTTTAAATTAACTTTATGACAATATTTTCCAGGCTGCTCTTCTAAATCTGTAGAGCTATAGAGCAAAAAGAGTCATTTTAGTAGAATTGATAACCCCAGGCTTAGATATTCCACTTGCAATTTACTTTGTAGAGTATATCCATGAAGTATATCCATATTGTCAAAGGCCATTTGTAGATGTGCTCACCATTTCCTAAATTGTGTTAGCTGATTCGCATCACACAGTTCAAATTAAATTTCAATTCCTATTAAGGGTTCAAACATGATCATTGACCATCAGCCCCTTAGTAGACCCAATGTGCATAACAGGCCGCTGTTTATGGGCTTATGCTCTTAGCATTTGCAGTTGGAGGTAATTAGGAGGTGATCATAAGCCTGTTTAGGCAGACATAACTCTTGGGGTAGAGGCAATATCTTTTATTAGACCAACTAAATACTGGCAAAAAAACCCACATTTTTTTCCACTATTTAGTTGGCCTAATAAAAGATATTGCCTCTACCCCAAGAGTTTTGTCTGCCTATGCCTTTAGACAGACAGAGTTACAACCAATAAGCCTATTTAAATGCTGTTACATTGTTGCAAACCTACTAACAGTATCAGGGCTAGGGACAGAAGTTACACAAACCAGTTTAAGTGATCAGAAACTGGCTTAAATATGTAACAGAACAGATGCTCAGTGCACATATACCAGTTTCAAAATGGCTGAAACCAGTTTGAGATAAACCTGGTTGAATGCAGTACCAGACTTAACTAATTGAGATCAAACCGGTTTATGGAACTTCTGTCCCAAACCCCTTTCTGGTTTAAGGTAAATCAGAGTCCCCCAGCATCCCAGCATGCCCTGCAGCCCTAGGCTGTGCTGTGTTGTGGTATCTGCTCCAGAGAGCAGGGCTAGCCCTGCCCCTCTGCTCTCTAGCCAGAGCAGGGGTGGAGGCATGGCCAGACACCAGCCGGCATTGACCACGAAGGCAAAGGGGGCAGGGAAAGGGTTTATTCCCTCCTCCCCCCCTCAGGAGACCCCAACCAGGGTCTGCCTGGCCAGGGCGGAGAAGCCCCTGTCAGACATTCTTGTCCCTCTCCCCCCACTGCTGGAGTGGTAGAGGGGCGTGGCTAGCCCTGGCAGCAGCCTCAAGAAAATGGGGGGAATAGAAAGGGGTTTAATTCCCCCCTCCCTCTCCTCTCCCACTGGTATGGACACCAGCCAGGGTCTGCCTGGCTTTTCCCCTCTGCTTGTGGCTCAGCACAGCCTGGGACCCCCAGGGCCTCCTTCCCAGCAAGGGGGTGATGCCACTGTGGCTTCCCACCCCTGGGGCTGTGGTTTTGCTTGGGGCAGCCCAGGAGCAAAGGCCAGATTGGGGGGAGGGAGGGAAACAAAGTGGCCCTAAACCCAGGTGGGGACATGCACAGAGGGACTGTGGTGGCAGCTCCATCCTGGATATGAGCCCCGCCCAGCAGAGGGACCCAGGCTGGGGAAGGGAAAGGGCTAGGAAGGAGCCTGAGGGCTTTGGCCCTAGTCCAGGGTAGAGCCAAGCTGAGCATGCAGCTGGGGGAGCAGCTCCTGCCCGGCAGCCCTTTCTACCCACTGGAGAGCAACACCCAGGCTGGCCCCAAATCCCTCAGTGGCATGCACAGTGTGAGCTTGTCCCCTCAGCGCTATTACCTGTGTCCCCCGGGCTGCTGCGCACTGAGCTGGGAACTCGCTGCTGATTCTTCCCTTACCTGGTGGCTGCGGTGCCACGTACCAGGTGCGGGGCGCTACCCCTCTGGCTTCCCCACCTCCATCAGGGGGCCCACCCTGCCTGTACCGGTAGTCCCTGCCTGTGCTGCCAAACTGCAGTCAGCCATCAGGTGGGCAGATGGTAGTGGAAAAGCCATAGAGGTACATGGGGCTGTGCTGCGCTGCCAGCGCTGGGTAGGGGAAGTCAGCAGTGCATACCCAGCTTGGCACCCAGAGGCCAGTAATAGTGCTTGGGGCTGAGGGGATAAACCCATGCCATGCAAGCTACTGCAGGAGCTGGGGCCAGCTTGGGCACTACTCACCAGTGGGAAGAATGGGCCACCAGGCAGAAGCTGCTCCCCCAGCTGCATGCTCAACTTGGCTTGGCTCTGCCCTGGGCTAGGACCAACACATTTGAGCCCCTTTCTTGGCCCTGCCCCCCAGCCTGGGTCCCTCTGCTCAGCGGGACTTAGGTCCAGAATGGAGCTGCTGCTGTCACAATCCCTCTGTGTGTCCCCACCTTGGCTTGGGACTGTTTTGTTCTCTTTCCTCCCCCAGTCTGGACTTTGCTCCTGATCTACCCCTAGCAAAACCCTGGCCCTGGCAGCAGGGAAGGCACAGTGGGAGGGGGGCTCTAGGGATCCCAGGCTATGCTGAGCCATGAGCAGGGTGGGGAAAGCAGGGCAGATCGCGGCTGGGATCCCTGCAGGCCAAAGTGGGGGTTTAAACCCTTCCCCAGTCACATACAGTCTGCTGGGGCCTAGCCATGCCACCCTCCCCCCAGCTCAGCTTTCCCCCAGCCTGAAGAGAAGGGAGGGCTTGCTCTAAGCGCTCTCCCCACCCCCACACCCCTTCTATCCTGAGACGCTGCAAGAATCTGGCTGCATTTCCTGAATCAAAAGTGAATGTCTATTCATTTGCAAATTGGTTCAATCTATACAGGGTAGAGCAATCTGCAAAGATTGAGTCAATTCAAGGGGTGGGGGGTGGAGCTGAATGTTTGTACTTAGTCCTAAAGTGCTGTTCCAGAAGCCATAATGGGTGCAATTGACCTGAGTGTTATGACCATCTCAGCCAACCTGTTGCATGTGTGTGGGGTGGGGTGCAAGGGAATTTGTTCCCTTCTTCACAGACCAGTAGCCTGCATGCTTAGGCAGGCCTGAAGGCTTAGTCAGGATACTGATGCTTAGTCAGTGAAGTGTTGTTGGCACAACTGACTTTGTAAAGGGGTTGCTTTGCATCTGATAGCCTCTGTTGTGTTGTAAAAACCCAACTGAGTTTCCCTTGCTGGGGACTGATATTTGCTATGCTTATCTGCCCAGTTTCTAAGTACTTTTTTTTCCCTGAAAGCTACTCTCTTTATCCATGTTAATTAATACAGTCTAAATTGCCTAGTTCAGACTGCCTTAGTTTGCATTAATTTTAATCTTCGTTCAATGAGGATCAGTTAATTCAGACTGGAGCAAATTTTAATTCAGACTACAGATGTGTATAGTGATGGCTATAGTCCAGAATAAACCTAGAAAAATTTAATGTCTATAAATGGCCAAAGATACTAAATAGGGAACAAGAAATCATTAATGTTTCCATTAGAACTCCAGTAGACACATAGTACAGGAGCACGTGTAACCTGTCTCCAATATATCTATATGAAATGTCTTTTTCATTAATCCCATAATAGGCAGAACCTGGAAAGGGAAAATTGACTTCCTAAGAGGTGTTTTGATTTTAACCACAACTCCTTAGAAGGACCAGAAAGAGGCAAAATTACGTTTATACCTTTATGTTATACACAGAAACCTACAAAGGATTTTTTTTCACCCAAAACAAAATAAATAAAAGTATGTGTGACTGATTATTTTGCATTAAAAGTTTCAGTATTGTTGTATTCCGTTATCTCTTGTGGAAATCTTTCCGGGCAACTGAAAACCTGAGGAAGGCTATCTGGTATCCAAAAGCTCATCTATGTTTATCCCAACCATTCACTTGTTCCAATAAAAGAAGTCACCCACAAAAATCTCCCTCTCTATTTCCTGGATGATCAAGACTACAACATCACTACACTACTACCACAACTCAAGATAGTCCTTTAACAGCTTCACTTTCAGAACCCTTGAGGAACAATGCCAAAAGGATTAGGTCTCACTGTCGATTCTGTGCTGAGCCAAGGAAACTGGTTTGACCAGTTTGCTGGTGGCAAAAGGCTACTAGCACTTGGCATACTGCAACTGAAGAGAATCTTGGGCAGTCTGTAAAAGGATACTCTCTCTCTCTTATGGTAGAAATTAATTCAGTGTATTCATACTTATGGGTCAGGCAACAATAAAAAAATCTTTAGCCATATTAATATTCCACTACAACATTCTAACTATATACGATAAAGGATGTTGTACATGTAATGAAAGGTTGAAAATAAAGTTTTGTGTATTTCTCAGTTATTGAAATGACTTTAAATGGAGGAGAAAAATTGGCAGGGTAAGCAGAATGCTTCCAACCATTGCAACGTATGGTCCAATTTTTAAATAGTTCAACACAGCCAACCACCTATGTAAGTTCTTCTATCTTCATGGTGTCTAAAAATAAATGACAACCTCTAGGTCAAAACTTCCACGATAACTAACGATCTAGTAGGCTGAGAACTCTCTTCTCACCCTAAGCCATCCACTCTTCCAGCTGGTCATTAGCAGACAGGAAATTCCAGATGAGGAGGCTACTACTATTTAAATAACCTTATGTGTTTTAAGGAAATACTTAGATTGCTTCTGACTTAATCCTGCCTGTAACCATTTTAAACCTTGTGAGCTGGCTCCTATACGCTTTACTCAGGCAAAATTCCCACAGAGGTCATTGGGAATTTGTCTGCACAGACCATGAGACTTCAAGCCCACATAACCAGAACATTTTGTGTTGTTAGACTTGAAGAAAAATAGTTACTCCATTTAATTTTTCTTCAAATAAGCCAATTCTGTCCTGGCATCCAATTTTTGCTCACTATAAAAAACTATCTTTAGTTTCAATCTAAAATTCTCTCCTGCCTTCTTAAAAAAGGAAAAATGCAACTTTTATCTTAATAACTACAAGATAAAAGCAGTAAATTTAGAACTAAAAGAAAACAGCATTTTTCTTACAAGCTTTGGCTCAGTTCTGCTTCCAAGAAAAGAGAATATCATTATCAAGCATCAGTTACTACTTTTTTTTAAAGAGAGTCTTTTCATAGAGAAAGAGCCCCCCCCCCCCCCCCCAAAAAAAAAACCCCAAACCCTCACTTACAGACTAAACTTTAAAACCTCTGCTGAAGAAGGTGTTTCACTTTTCACACAGGTTTAATGCAAAACCTGAAAATTCTCTACTTAGCTGTTTCCTTGCCCACATGCAGCTCTTTTCCTCCCAACCAGAAAGTTTCCAAACTGTTCCAGAACACAATCAGAGCAGGGAGTCTTTGCTCTTAATCCAACTCTCAAACATGATTAAATTAGATTTCAGGGATTTATACACACAGCTGAAACATAGATCAGACTTATCTAAAGACGGGTACGTGTGTTCAAGGAATCCAAGTGTGGCTGTAATTTCAGTATGAAGATTATATTTTACTTAATGCTTTTGCAAGAGAAAAAAAATCCCTTCAGCCTCAACAACTAAAGAGGTCTTGCCTTGTATAATGAATCCAGTATGTCATACTTCACTGAGAGGAGCTCTCAGAGGCATCCTTAGGCTTTGAGTGGCCAGGTAACAACTCAGTGAGATGGCAGCTGAGTGAACCTAAATAATAAGTGGTTGGATATGAGCAGAGGCAGTAGGTGAGGAGTGGCAAGTGCTTATAATTTTTCAGAGAACAGCTGTATGGGCTGCAAACTGTATATGTTCATGGAAGTGGTCAGCTCATTCAACTAGCATGATTATTTAAGTTGTAAAATAAGACAAATGAATGGGCTATACTGACTGGGGAGGCTGGGTACAGGAAGAAGAGAAGAATGATTTGCTCATGGTATAAGAAAGTCAGAAAGCAAGTGGCTAGTGAACAATAAAGTCTGCCCACAGAATAAGATAGCCTGTTCTGAGTGGCAGCTAGGTACTGATTTGTGAATGGAGATGGTGACTGACAGGAAGTGGGAATTAATAAACAAACAGTATTCAAAATCACAGATCTGGCACCGAAAAGGAAGTTATCTATAAGACCTCTTGAAGTAACAGAGCCCCTGGGCACTAATAGGTTTGCATAAATCAAATATTATTTCTTATTTCTGCTGTAAAGGACCATTTTTGAATGATCCAAAGCAGTTTAATAATTCAATGTGAAAAATTGTGCAATAATCCTATTTATCAGTTTCACAATTTTACAGTTTTCTTGCTTGTATATATCTGATTTCACATAAGGCAGGTGCTTGAGCACTGAGTGTTGCTTTACAGAATGGCATTGTGCTCTAATATACGAAAACATCAATTGAAGGAAATCTCCTCAGGGAGGATGAAACTCACACCTCCTGCATCTCCACATTTATCTGCTTTGCAGCTGGTAAACTTCTGTTTATTAAGTTTACTTGCAGGGATATTTGCAGGGTGACAAAGACCTCCACAACAGTTCTGTCTTTAGAGATCTGCCCAACTCCTTAATTAAGATGAGAATAGATCAGATCAGAGTCATGCCCCACAGTTGCCTCACATGTGTGCTTCCATATTCAGTTGTCAGGTAATATCCACTAAAAATATTTGCCACCTATGTGTAAAGCTCTCAATAGCCATTCAGGATAAGGCAATCGTTTCTCAGAACTCAAAATCAAACCAGCAGACAGAGAGAGATTAGGGGAAGGGAACAATAAGCAATTTAACTGATAATTTATTGCAAGCAGTACAGCAGAATGGATCTTGCCCAGGTACAAACATTATACTTTTACCGGTATAAGTGATGGGAAACTGGTCTACTATACCTGTAACAGAACAGAAGTTTGGCACACAAAAAGGGTTTAAAAAAGGTGGAACTTGGCCTAAAATTTGCCCCCCCACCTAGGATGAATGTGTGTTCTGTTCACTACTGATCTAAACTATGCTACTTACAGAAAACCATGCAACTTGTATGGATTCCAGCTTGGGCTTTTTGAAGGTCTGTACCTAGCCTAAGAGAAACTTAAAACACAGATTAGCCAGGATCCCTCTGAATGAACTCTGGAGACTGCAATGCACAGAGGGGACTGTGCCTAAGCAAGCATGAGTGACTGTTTGAAAATTTGCTAAATAGATAAATGGTGGTGGAGGAGGTGAAATATGTCATGAGAGACTTGGAAACGATCCACCTGATTGACTGAGATATTGATTTTCATTTAGTGTTTTCTTAAAGAGTGAGAGCCCAATCTGCCTTTATATGGGCAGCATTAGACTGAGACAAAACCAATAATTGAGGCGGAGGTGGAGGGGCTGTTGTTACTGACAAAATGAGTAAGTGGGGGGAAGGGGAGTGCGGGGGTTGTTATTACTGAATTTCTTTCTTATCTCTGCCTAGTCTCCTAAAAAAAACCCCAAACAGACAAAAAAACAAAAAACCCCAGCTCATACAGGAACTCTGAGTACAAGAGACTTTTATTTCTCTCTGATACGGATAAAAAGAAGGGGTGGCCTGTGCCTCAGTGCATATCTCCTGGTTGAGACCAGTTTGCTGGGTATCATTCACCATGATTCTCTTGGTCAAAACAGTCACAAGGAGCATACCAGTATACATAAAGAATTATTTATCAGGGGTCCAGGAGTATACAATGTGCAGTCCTTTCCTATCCAGAAGATAATTCTCCCTCAGCAAGTCCATCTTTTCTTGAGATGCTGTTGACAGGATCTCTCTTCTTCAGTATATGCATCAAAAGCAGTGATAATGGATTTATTATTATTGTAACATATTATGTAGACTGTTTTATTTAAAAGCAGCTCCTGGGCATTGTGGCCTGACAGAGAGATGTTCTCTTTGGCATAAAAAGAACTCTCTCATGTATTCTGATCATTCTGTGCATTGGAGTTAATTACCATTAAAGGGTCATCTTCTGTAGCAGTATCATCACTAACATTTTTTAACCAAAGTTACGATCAGATGGATCATTATTTTGTCGGTTCAGTAAATCAGGTGACTCTGGACCTATAGGTTTAAAACATCCTCTCAGTTTTGAGGATCCAGAATTGAGAAATAATTTTGTTTCTTAGCAGTTGTTAGGGTGTTGCATGCATCAGTGTTTGGTGGCAATGCTAAGTTGGGATTTCTGTCTTGTATTTGTGCAGCTAATGAGACAACCCTATTTTTTAGTGGGTGCCACTAAAAAATAGGGAAAATAGGGAAAATTTCTTTCCCCTCTGTTTTGACTGTTCATTTTGTTCTCAGACATCAATATCAAAGCTTCCAGAAATTCCATAATTGGAATGTTATTTGAATATAATATTTTTATTTCTACCAGCTCTGTTTATGTAATTTGCAACTTTATGCCATCACTTCTTTTCAAAACATAATTTTACATAAGGTTCATATGTACAAACAAGTTATGGGAATAACGTGGTTAAAACACAACTGTGGTGCCACCAAATGCAGGAACAGAAGAACAAAGCAGCACACGTGGAAGAGCCGTCACATAAGAGGCTTCCCACAACCTTTCTAGCAAGTTATTATCCCTGTAAAGTTGCTCACACAGATGGCACCAATATTTGATCTGGCTCATAATCTACCAGTGGTCACTAATCTTGTCTGCTTTCCACTTGCTTGGTTGATTTTACTTTGCATTGGCTTTGCATTATACCTACAAAATTACTAAACTGGATGAAACTGACAGTGACTTGAAGCAGTAAAACAGTTCTCATATATAAAAAAAAAAAAAAGCAAAAAAAAGGGAATTTCTGTTGTCTTCTGCTATTCATTCTTAAGACTCAAAAATGCTGATCCTGAAATTATGTTCAGACAAGCAAAGCTCCTCCCTTCCCCCCCTCCAAAAAGTGGGACAGTTATTTTATCTACTAAGCTCTAAATACATTATTTTAAAAGTTGCAACCAGTAACTTATGACATTCCCAGAAGAACCAAGAAATAGCAGGTATTTTCCTTATTAGTAGTACAATGTGCCACCCTCCACCCTTTTTACTTTTCAGTACAAAGAAATCAACTTCTAATACATCAATTCAAGGTCTGCATTTATGCAGTTTCTACTGTTAATCTCTAGGAAACCTCCACTGAAACATCCTGATGTGAAAGGTTAACTTAATAGATCCTTGTTCCAAGATGACAATAGAAACTGCAGGGTCTGGCTTTACTTTTCATGAAATGGAGGCTAGTTCTAGTCATTGTACTATATATAAGCTAACCTATATCTCAGTCCAGCCTTTGTGTCCAGATTGCTTGACTATAATAGGCTAGAGGAGGTGACAAGCAGTTGGAAAACGTGATTCAGTACAGCAAATCCTGTCAACAGTCAATCCAATCTAGTGGAAGAAAAAAAAAAAAAGCAGAATCTTCAACCATCCCCAATAATGTTCCAACCCTATTGTGTGCAATTATATATTAGGTTTGTGGTCTGAGGGGATATAAATTTCTTCTCAACCTCTTTAGGATTATTATTTATGACCTGAAGTATATTTGTCTTAATTTAATTATCCTTGTCTTAGCTGTCAAAAATTATCCAGTTTTTAAAAACACAGCTACAATATTTTAGTTCCTCAACCTCCTGCAGTAATGAATCCCCTAGTTCAGTATGAATAGTAGAAATCTGTCAGATAAGTTCTGTGGGCTCTGACTGATGCTTCCTTCAAACTGGCAATATGTTAACATGCTGTGAGGGCAAGGATTTGAATAATGGCATTAAATGTAAGTAGGGGCTATTGATAGCTTCAAAACTGCTTGCATGTATGAACTGGTTATACTGACTGGTTTCCAGGTATGAAGCAGAAACCTTACAGAGAGTCAAAAGAACCACAGATGAGGGATGCTCTCATTTGATACATGGAGGGAAAACAAATAAGTGCAGTCTACATCATAAAATTTACTCTAATTCGTAAGTAGTTGTGGCCTTAAGACAAACATTTCCCCCCAATAATAGTAATAACAACAGCTTTTCTCTGGTATGTGTCCATAAAACACAGTACATAATGGAAAATCATTGTACTAAGTATTGCAAACGCATAAGGTTCCTTCATGTACCAACTATGGGATGTTCAGAAATAGCTTTAATTACTGAGAGAAATGCTAGTCTACGCTGTTAAACCTTCATCTATAATCCCTCTTCTCCTCAATCCCATGTTACCCACTGATATTTCACCTTGTTTATATTCTGCTAGCACTAGGTTGAGTTTTGTAAGAAATTGAATAGACTCATCAGTATGTCCTCAGTGTTCTACAGTTGTTTGTCGAGGTATCTATCTTTTTTCTATGACATCAACATTTTATTATGATAAGGAACTGATACTTTTTTGGCATTCATAAATGGGTTTTCCCTGACTCCTCTTCTGGAGTGATACATGAACATCCCTTTATAAGAAAAGGAAACGTTTGTCAGAAAGTATAGATTCGTTTTATACATGCTGAAGTAATAGATGGATCACTAGCCTTTTTTCATCCCTCGCTCCCTATGAAACAAACAGGTAAACATGCAATTTGATATGCGCATTCCTTGAATCCAAGATACAGTTAGAATTAACTAGAGCAATTTAAAAAATAATTGCTAAAGCATGATTAGTATTCATGTGTGTAATTGCTATGTTGAATAGTAATTAAAGTTGCTTTAAGAACAACACAAGCAAGGCTATATCTAAAAATATTCTTATCTCCAATCCATTTCAAGGCCTCTCTTGCACTGAAAAGGCCACTTTTTTATTCTTTTTAGAACTACATTTGCTTAGATTTCACTACCATAGGCACACATGAAATGATAATTTCCTCAGGGTAGGAGAGATAGGTGCTCCATTGTACATGACACATATGCATAGAAATAAGGCCTGCCTTGGTATCGCAGGTTAATCCTTAGTTCTTGCCTAGCCATCATGCCTTTTGCTGTATCCAGCACCCTTAAGAACCATAAATTAGTTTGTATATTGCCAAGAAAATTATTTTAATGAGACAAGAGTTCCCAAGCCTTTAGGTAATTAAAAAGTTACATACGCAGGTGAATTTTCAGATATTTTTGACATGGATAAAAAGGAAAGGGAGAAAGAAAAACTAACAAATATTCACTGAAGAGCACACACAAAAAAAACCCTACCAGCATCAGTTTTCCCACTCTTTCCTCATTCTCTTCCACAACTGTTCTTTTCATCTACATGAAGAGTAGGTACCCCAGCTATTTCCCATATCTTGTACCTGGGCCTTTCATCCCTGTTAGGAGCTAGCTGCCTACTGGCTGCAAAAGAGCGAGGAACCAGCACGGGCCATGAGGCAGTATGGAGAGACATTGTGGTTCTCAGAATAAAACATCTTTCCAGATACCAGAGCCCATATCCCCACTGACATTCAAGTGCATAATCATCAAGGCTCCTGGTTTTCTCTGATTTAAAAAAAAAAACTCCACCCAATTTTCAGATTAAAAAAAAGCAACCCAAAATCCACATTTTGATCATGGAAAACTGGATTTTGAGTTACTTTTTTAAATCTGAAATTGAGGGGGGGGGGTTCAGAGAAGGGGGAGCAGAGTCCCTTTATTTTGGGTCCCAGAGCCCAACCCAGCATCCTCTTCTTCCTACGCTTCCTACTCACCAGCTTCCCTATCAGTCTCCACTCCCAGGAAAACAACAAAGCAGTACAGGAACTGCTCCAGTACAGAAACTGCTAAATGTTTTTCTGAAGGTGAAGGTAGGAGAGGGAGAAGCAGAGAGCTTACCAGCAATACAAGTTGCAGGTACCTTGCTGGGAGAGCAGTTTCCCATTTCAGGTTAGAGGTGAAACCTTGTACCATTCAAGCCATACAAAGACTCTCACCAGCTAAAAAGGATGACTTTACCACAATCCTTTCAGAGTTAAAGTCAGAAGCACTCCTAAGCTACCTTCCCAAAAAAATAGTTCATTTTGCACAGGCAGTGGTGTAACTAAGCAGGGAGTGATAGTGGTAGCTGCCCTGGGTCCTGACTTGGTGGGACAAGCAAGGAAAAAAAGTGGCTGATCCCAACAGCTGCTCATACACAGTTGCGAACCGTAAGTCACCACTTCCTCTTTGCCCTGCCCATGCAGCCATGTCCCTGTGCTGCTTTGGACAGGGACCAAACAAAATGCCTAACCCACCAGGAGCCCAGGGGACCAAACCTGAATCCAGCGCTTGCTGCCAGACAAAAATCCCCTGAAAGAAATGCTTAAAACAAAGTATCACCGATTTCTCCACCATAAAAATCTTAGACTACCTACTTGTGTAATTTATTTTAAGTTTGTGATAGCAGAGATCCTAAAGCAGGGGTCGGCAACATTTTTGGGCAGAGTGCCAAAAAACCATGTAATGTCTATTTTTATGATATTGGTGTGCCAGACACAGATGGTGGGAGAGCTGTGAGGGGTCCAATCCTTTTTGTGGCAGTGCAGCCTCCTTCCCCACCATCCGCATCAAGGCGCACATGCACCTGCCACTGGCAACAAACTGGGCTGGAGCTCCACAGATTCAGATGCAGCTGCTTGCAGCCTGCTGGCAGCCCAGGCTTTGGGCAGGCCCCTGCTGCCCACTTCAGAGCCCAGGCTGCTCACAGGAAGCAGCAGTAAGGCTGCAAGCAGCTGCACCAGGGCCCATGGAGCCACGGCCTGGCTGGTTGCTGGAGGCGTGTGCACGTGTGCCTCATGGTGGACAGTGGGGAAGTGACCGGGGCTGCACTGCCATAAGAAAGATTGGACCCTGTGCAACTTCCCTGCCATCCGCGAAGCAAAATGTCTTCACATGCCATGCTCTGGCATGCGTGCTGGGGGTTGCTGGCCCCTGTCCTAAAGGCAGAGCAGAGATGCACCTTATAGACTATCTAAATCAGAGATGCATAAGCTTTTGATGCTGTCAGCATCTGATGAAGTGAGCTCAGGCTAATTTAATTAGCCTGTAAAGTGCAACTCTACCCTGCCTGACTTGAGACTAATGCAACTAACCACATTTCAGAGAGATCCTAAAATATTTCTCTCCTTTCTCTATTCCCAATCTCTGCCCCCACAAAAGCTATGCCCAGCTTTTTCATCATAGCATGGTGAAGAACAACTGGCATTTCAATTTAATTTTAATTTAAATGTTCCATGTCTTAATGCACTTATAGATCAATTCTTTAAAACTTATAAAACTATGCATCTAATGCACCCAGAGTTTAGAAGAAATGCAGAGAATAAAGATAATTAATAAAAAAAAGCATCCATTTCTTTAAATAAATTTAACATGCTTGAAACTTCAGGCATGTTACAACCTTCATTAAGTTGCAAGTGACACGGCAGAGTAATGTAAAATCAGCTTTAGTCAGAAAACATGACCTGATTTTCTGCATTCCAAACTATTAGTATTTTCCTTATGTTTCCGTTACAAAGTAACAAGCTCTCCTTTAAATGTAATGGATACACTATCTTACTGAAGACTTCCAAGCAGTGGCTTGTTTAGGCTTTTAAAAATTTAAGAGTTCATCTGCCATCCAAGGATACTGTTGTTTTGATTTTCTGGGCTTCCACAAACAAAAGGATTCCTTTGAGAATTCCCTCAGTAAAGGAGAATTTACGGACTCGAACTTAAACTGGGATCTCCATTTGTGATGGAAATGTTTGTGTAATTTTTTCCCTAATTAGACAGATAAACATAGCTATATAGCATTTAATTCAGGAAAAGGAAAAAGAAAGAAGAGGTTGCAGAGGTCTATCAGGATGTAACATTTTTGTTTTTGCAAACAGCCTGTAGGGAGTGTTACACCCTGTAAGCAGGTTGCTTAACTGGCTGGCTTCTGCAGACGGGTTTGTTCCCTGAGGAGCTGCTCAGCCAGTCCTCCCAAGCAAAACACAGCCTTTTAAACAAACAGACAAACATCAAGTCCTTCTGCCCTGTCAGGACAGGAGGAGAGGAGCCCCCTTTGCTCTGGCCCCTCCCTGAGCATGCTGTTCTGTTCACAGTTCTTGCTGTCCTCTGCTCACTCTTCTGGGATCTTTTAAGGCTCCCAGCTGGGCACTCCCTGCTTATCCAAATGCCCCCAGATAGGGTTTCTTAGCAGAGCTGACTGTTCCTTCTTAAAAGGACAAACCACCCTGTACGCAGCCCAAAAATTTTTTTGGAAATTAATACAGAACAGATTTTTACCTATGATAGGTTTAAGATCTTAAACTGCATCACAGCCAAAAATAATAATTTCTACAGGATCCTATTCCCATGTATTAAAATAAGTACAACTATTAAGATTATTCATAACAGTGCTATGTAAATGATTCTTAATATCAAACTTCCTTTTATAAAATGGAAAGGAACTTAGTCAATTTATTTTTAATTTAATTCAAAATTTGGTTGTTTTGAAATTTTCCTCAAATGAATATTTAAGAGGCTATCCATTTAACAGCATTATTCAAATAATAGTGCATTTTACAATAAATATTCATAAAGTTAAATCTCCCAGGTACTGTTACAATACTGTCATCCTCAATCATACTGCTGTCTCAAAAAAACTATTCTATGTTGTCATGCCATGTCAAAAATAATCTGCTTCTAGTATCTGTGACTAGCAGTATTTATCTTTACCCAGTTTATGTGTAACCACAATCACACACGGAGGTGACTGGTGCCTCCTGAGTCTGGGGGGAGGGGGTACAGTTTGTGGGCGGGCCCAAAGCTGCGGACTGGAAGCAGCTGGCTCAGCAAACTACGGACCCCTGGCCGGAACACAGGTAAAGCTACCTCCACCACCAGGGCGGGGGAAGGCCAAACCTCACCCACGGCTGTGCAGGCCCTATGGGAGGAGGTGTGGCCTCTCTGCCCAGCTCTGCAGGCCATGGTTTGCCATCTTGAGTGTTGCCAAGTTGGGGGCCAATCTTGGGGGGGGGGGGGGGAAGGGGCCACATTCCCCTCCTACCAGTCACCTGTGATCACACATTTCTGAACCTGTGGATCTCGAACACTTCATGGCAATAAATATTCCAGCTTCTTCATTGGGAGATATTTGACTCCCATAATTTATAAGCACATGACTGAACAGTGAGGTTTAATACACCTTCACGGGTTCAAAAGGATGTAAATTTTTCAGAATAGGTTTAGAAAGGACCCAGTCCTCAAATCTCTTAGAGAGAGAAAGGCACTGGTGTGTTCTTATTTGTCATCATTTAACTGCTAGAATTCCATAATCCACAACATGCCTTAACCCACATGTTATATCTTAGTGGTTTCCTACTGCTTAAATTTAGGCCCAGTTTCTTCAACTACTTATGTGTATAGTTAACTGTGTGCATATGTGTAGTCCTGTAGCTTCAAAGGATCTATTTGCATGCAATAATTAAGTAGATGAGTTAATCTTCGCAGAATTAACTTGGAGATGCTTTTAATCAACAATACAGACTTTCCTTCAACCTTGTACATTCAGGGTTTGGGGTACATTGGAATCTACTGACATTATCTCGATATGGAATATTTAAGTATTTCTTATGGGAATTAGAGCCTCATTCTTGATTATCCTTAGAGGCAACCCCCGCTTAATGCTGTTTTGTTTAGCACTGTTTCACTACAGCGCTCATTTTATATTGATACCTGATTCCACTTAGTGCAAGTTTCATTATAATGCTCACGGGAAGCATACAGCTGGCACTGAAACTGACACTAATCCTGGTAGCCCTGATTCTGGTGATTTTGGTGGCTTTAGAAAGTGAAAAGTAAAAGTGAAAGTTGGTTTCACTTAATGCCTGTTTTTTCAGGAACCAATTAAGAGCACTAAGTGGGGGTTGCCTGCATTTCTTTTCTTTAAATTTAGGTCATTTCAGACTTCAAGTACTTTCTGTCATGATTTCAGACTTTTAAGTGCTGGCCAAGGTACTTCCTTTCCCTTCTCTCAAGAATAAAATAGAAATAAAATTGATACTCAACACCTACAAGCTCCTTAAACTTACTTTCACAAAGAAGTATCATCATAAAGAAATTCTGGTCATGTTTTCTGCAGAGATAAGAAGGAACTAGGTGTATTCATATCTGGCCCTGGGACAATCCACCAGGGACTCAGAAAGACTTTTATGGGTCCCCTGCCTTGCATTCAGCAAACGTCTGTCAAATCTGGGTTTGTTTTGGATGCACACTGCAGGTTTAACAAATCAACATTTTCCAATGAAATTTAGTTGCACTGGAAAACTTCCAAACAGATTGAGCAGAATCGCAAAAATAGCAACAGCTGCAGCAGCAAGTTGTTAAGTCCATGTTTTTGCAGCCGTATCACAAAAATCTTACACAGAGCAAGTTTTCATTATGTGGTAATAAGAATGCTTGAGACTTGTATACATTAAAATTAATTTCTCCCCTGCTGCTGCAATACGACTCCTAATATTTCTGCTGGCGACATAACTCCTGAAAGCAAATGATACTTAGTGGACAAGCTGCAGAAAACCCCTGTTAGATAAGCCCCCCAAACTTCTGTAGAATATTAGAGCATTAAAGATAGGGTGACCATATCCATCCATCCTGGATTTCTTTCTGGTTAAAGAAATCCAGGATGGGGTAAGGGAATCTGGGACAGGGGGCACTGCCATCACGTGTGTGCATACACCCCTCTCCCCCAGCTGATGGCAGGGCAGGACAGTGCAGAGGCCCATGGCCAAGCACCATCCTGCTTGCTTAGGGGTTGTACCCAGCTGGGAGCAGCTCTTCTCCCTTGCCACCAGCATCCGACTGGGCCTTGGCAGTGCCCACAGCAGCAGGGCACAAGGCTGCTGGCAGCCACCCTGGCTCACCTCACACAGGGCTCCCTGGTCCCCCGGCCCACCCAGGCAGGAGGAACAGTGCCCAGCCTGCCCTTCACCCCCAGCCACTGCTAAGTAGAAGCTGAGCTGGGTACTGTGGGTGGCAGCAGTCTCTGCCTGCAGCAGCTGAATCTGAGACTTTTGCTTTAATTTACACCAACCAGCCAGGACAGACTACAAAATCCGGGACTGTCCCAGCCAATCTGGGACACATGGTTACCCTAACTAAAGATGCAAAGGAAGAAATATGGGAATGGGTATGGTCCTTTAAGGCACTGAAAACAGATTCACCTCCAAAAGATTGTTAGGAAATAAAGGTATTCTCAGGCTTAATCATATGCCACTTCAGTGCCTAGAAATACATTTGCAAGCAAGTAGATGTGGTATCTTTTATTAGTCTAACTGAGTTGTTGGAAAAAAAGTTCTTGGCAAGCTGTCGGGTACAGTCATCCTTCTTCAGGCATAGGGGTAGAGATAGGTGGCACTTTTGAAAGAGCCGTCTGGATACCACGTTAAGATTTGCCGCAGTACAAAAAGAAAATCCCCCAAAATGGCACACCATTAGTTATGACATATCACCCTTCCCTGAAACCTACACAGAACATCCTCAAACAATTACAACCCATACTAGAAGAAGACACCTCTCTTAAAGAGATCTTTCTAGAACCACTCATCCTAGCCTTTAAACAAGCACTGAATCGTGCTAAGCTCCTCACCAGAAGCAAACTCCCTATGACCTAAAACACACCAATTGGATCCAGACCATGCCAGGGGAAGAAATGAAAAGCCTGCCAACACATCTCTACCACCCCCACAATAACAGAACCATTACCATTCCTGGATCTTACAGCTGCAACTCCAGAAATAGTTTCATAGCTGGTAGGGTCAGAAGGGACCTGAGCAGATCATCAAGTTCGACTCCCTGCCATGGGAAGGAAAGAATGCTGCGGTCAAACAACCTTGGCAAGGTGTCTATCTTCCTTTTGAAGACCCCCAGGGTAGGAGCGAGCACCACTTCCCTTGGAAGTTGGTTCTAGCTCCTAGCTGCCCTGACTGTGAAGTAGTGCCTCCTGATATCTAGCCTGAATCTACTCTCAGTCAACTTATGGCCATTATTCCTTGTTACTCCCAGTAGTGCTCGGGCGAACAGGGACTCTTCTATTGCCTGCTGGTCTCCCTTGGCCAGTTTATAGGCGGCCACCAGATCCTCTCTCAACGTTCTCTTGTGCAGGCTGAACAGGTTCATGTCTCGTAGCCTCTCCTCATAGGACCTGCCCTACTAACCCCGATCATGCGAGTGGCCCTCCTCTGGACCCTCTCCATGTTGTCCACATCCCTCCTGAAGTGTGGCACCCAGAACTGGACACAATACTCCAACTGCGGCCTGACCAATGTCATACAGAAGGGGAGGATCACCTCCTTGGACCTGCTCGTGATGCATCTGTGGATGCATGACAAGGTGTGGTTAGCCTTACTGACTGCGTCCCCACATTGGCAGCCCATGTTCATCTTGGAATCAATAGCGACTCCAAGATCCTTTTCTGCCTCTGTGCTGATGAGAAGGCATTTCCCCAGCCTGTGGGTATGCTGCTGGTTCTCTCCCTAGGTCCAGTACCCTGGCACTTGTCACTACTGAATCCCATCTTATTCTCATCCGCCCACCCCTGTAACCTGTCCAGATCCAATTGCAGCCTGTCCCTCCCTTCTAGCATGCCCACTTCTGCCCACATCTTAGTGTCATCTGTGAATTTGAACAAGGTGCTTTTCACCCCCTCGTCCAAGTCGCTGATGAAAATGTTGAATAGTGTGGACCCATGGACCAAGCCCTGGGGGACCCCACTGCCCACATCCCTCCAGATCGAAAATGACCCATCCACCACCACTCTCTGGGTGCGGCCCTCCAGCCAATTGGCAACCCATCTGACTGTGTAGGCAACGACACCACGATCTCCTAATTTTTTAACGAGAATGGGGTGAGAGACAGTGTTGAAGACCTTCCTAAAGTCCAGAAAGATGTTATATCTCTCATCCAGTCCACCAAATGCCCTGATGGAAAATACAAAGGAGAAACCAAACAACAACTGCGCACCAGAATGAACGCACACCAAAAATCTATCAAAGACAAGAATACCCGACTACTTGTGGGGGCACGCTTCTCACAGGACAATCACTCCCCCTCCTATCTCTCAGTTCTAATCCTCAAAGGGAATTTACAAAACATCTTCTGTAGATGAGCCGATGAACTTCACTTGATAAATGTACTGGATACTAAAAATCATGGACTCAGTATAGACATTGGTTTTATGATGCATTACAACCTGCCTGACATCTGATTCACCAGGTACCTGCCTGACCCGACCTCTTACATTCTTAATTTCCCCCACCTTTTCTCCCTTCCCCTTCCCTACTTTTCTGCCCTTTGTCTCCCTGATTTCCTATAATTTCCTTCTTCAGTGAGAGCTTCTTTCTTACCTTGTATTATTACCACTAGTGTTTCCCTTTGACCCTTTTCCCCCTGGTTCTTCCCCCTCCCCTTCCCTACTTTACGTTTTGTTGTTCCTTTTTAAAATCTATTTGTATTTTCACTACATCCTCTCACACTTTGAGCTTCTCTCATTCCTGTTTTCCTGATCTTCAACTATTTCCCTTTTCACTAACAGCCTTGTTTCTACCTTGTAGTCTATCACTGCAATATCTCCCTTTAGCTTTTTTCCCCCTGCTTTCTTCCCTCTCCCCTCTCTGCTTTACCTTTTGACTTTCTAATTTCTATCTATTTACATTCTCACTGACATCCTGCCATACTTTTAGCTTCTCTCATTTCTTGGAGTCTTAGAACAGCAGACTCCCTATGCCTGAAGAAGGGTGATTGAGCCTGAAAGCTTGCGAAGAACTTTTTTCCAGCTACTCAGTTAGTCTAATAAAAGATATCATATCTACTCAACGAACCTGGCCTGCATATGTCTTTAGACCAACACAGCTAGACCAACCAAAAACCCACCTAGAAATACACTTCACAGCTGCAATAAGGTTGCTGAGGGAATTGGTGGAGGTCACAGCAGGGCCCCTGGCATGGCTGTATGAGTGCTCGTGGTGCTCTTGTCAGGTCCCACAGGACTGGAAAAGGGCCAATGTAGTCCCCATTTACAAGCAGGGGAGAAAGGAGGACCCAGGTAACTATAAGCCAGTTAGTCTCACCTTGGCCCTTGGGAAGACCTTTAAGAAAATTATCAAGGAGTACATCTGTGGGGGCCCAGCATGGGAGGTAATACTCAGGGGCAACCAACACGGGTTCATAGCAGGCAGATCCTGCCTAACTTTGTTTCCTTTTACAATCAGATCACAAAGTTCTTGGATGGGGGCATTGAGGTGGATGTCATCTACCTGGACTTCAAGAAGGCCTTTGACACTGTTTCTCACCCCATGCTCATAAAAAAAAAAAACTAGACGACTGCAGCATTGATGCCTACATAGTCAGATGGGTGGCAAATTGGCTTGATGGTTGCACCCAGAGAGTGGTGGTGGACAGGTCATTTTTGACCTGGAGGGATGTAGGCAGTGGAGTCCCCCAGGGCTTGGTCCTCAGGCCTGTGCTATTCAACATCTTTATCAGCGACTTGGAGATGGGCATGGAAAGCACGCTGTCCAAATCTGTTGATGACACAAAGATGTGGGGAGAAGTGGGCACACTGGAGGGGAGGGACAGAATCCAACTAGATCTAGGCAGGTTACAGAGGTGGGCAGATGAGAATAGAATGGAATTCAGTGCAGACAAGTGCAAGGTACTGCATCTAGGGAAGAGGAACCAGCAACACACCTATAGGCTGGGGAACACCCTTCTCAACAACAGTGGCCAAAAGGGATCTTGGAGTATTGTTAACTCCAGGATGGACATGAGCCGCCAATGCGAGGAAGCAGTCAGTAAGGCTAACTGTACCTTGTCATGCATCTACAGATGCATCACAAGCAGGTCCAGGGAGGTGATCCTTCCCCTCTCTGCAGCGCTGGTCAGGCCACAGTTGGAGTACTGCATCCAGTTCTGGGTGCCGCACTTCAAGAGGGATGTAGTAACCTTGAGAGGGTCCAGAGGAGGGCCACTCACATGGTCAGGGGGCAGCAGGCCAGGCCCTACAAAGATAGACTGAAGGGCCTGAATCAATTTAGCCTCCACAACAGAAGACTGACAGGGGATCTGGTGGCCATCTACAAACTCACCAGAGGGGACCAGCGGAAAATAGATGAGGCTCTGTTGCCCTGGGCACCACCTGGGATAACAAGCCACAAATTGATTGAGAGTAGGTTCAGGCTTAATATCAGGAGGCATTACTTTACAGTTAGGACTGCCAGGCTCTGGAATGGGCTCCCAAGAGAGGTGGTGCTCTCCCCTACCATGGGGGTCCTCAAGAGGTGGCTGGATAGATATCTGGCTGGGGTATTATGATCCCAGCACTCGTTCCTGCCCAGGACAGGGGGTCGGACTTGATGATCTGTTCAGGTCCCTTCCAACTCTTGAAACTATTACATGATGATAGTTACTCAAGATCAAACCTGTTCCTACTGACATCATTGAGGAAAATACCCAGGCTAAGGCTAAGATAAGATGAAACTTTATATTTCCCTCTCCCTGCCCCTCCCCCTTGAAAATTTAAGTTTAGCTCCAACCCATAACATCTTTAATAATGGAAAAAAACATTCTTGAAAGCCCTCAAGAGCCCAGTATATGGCAAAAAGTCATGGAAGTGACTTGCTGGCTTTCTCTATAAATGTATCCTCAGTAGTATTCTGTAATACTACTATCCTCCAAGGAGAATTTACACTGAATTCTTTGAAATATAAAGAGTGATTTTTAGGGAGTTTTGGGGGAGGTTAAAGAGGAAATTGTGGGACAATATTTTGCACAAAATTAAGATTGAAAAACTACAAAAAAAGAGACTCAGATAATGTTGATTGCAGACTCTAAAAAGAACTTTAACATTAAAGATGACTCACATAATAGAGTTTAGTTTGTTTGTCATACTGGTCATGGAATCTGATTATAAACTGTATGCTAAGGAAAACTTATGTTTCCATTTGTTTTTTATACCATAGAAAAGCAAGTGACTCTGAAAGTTCTTAGTTAATTTATTTGACATACTTTTTCCTTATAATTCTTCTAATATCAACCATCTACATCTCTGCATTATACACGGAGTACCTGTGGCTAGCTTTGTTCCTCATTCTAAAATGGACCCCCTTTCCCATTTCCTGCTTCATGAGTTTCTAAACTCAATCTCAGTGTGAAATCATTCACCAGCTGGATCTCCAGCTGATCCCTGCACTAACTTTTCTCCCATATCTATATCCCTTTTGGCTTAAAAAGATATTAAACATTGCCTTACTTGTTTTTAACTCTACAGTTTGATGCATTATAAATATTTATCCAGAATTCAGCTTATCTTCAGACATTCCTCTCCCAAAGTAATTCATTTGTAGGAATGTTAAAATACTAAAAACACTGAAGTCAACTGTCTTCTTCCTACTTGCACAGAAAGAGCAGGAGCAATTCCATGCAAACACTAGATAGGCAGTTTCTTTTATAATGAAATTTGTGCCAATGGAGCAAGAGGATATTTCCTTTCTTAGTGTGAAATACATTTGTAAATAAACATATAACCAGATACTTTGTGATATGTAGTATCTGGAATGGAAGGGTGTGTTTTTAATTAAGTCTCTCAAAGATATTTTTTGTGATTCCTACTACATGGGCCCATTTGGGGTCAAGTGATTGCAAAACTCCCTATATTTAATGAACCATTTAAACTCCTTATAATATGAAGCATTTAAACTCTTAAAGTCTACTAGGAAATGAAAAGTGATTAACTTTCCCACAAAAAAGGGTATGAAACCAGGTCCTTGACTACTACTCCAGTCTCTTTGGTTCCATCCAAAACGTGACCTTCAGTAACCTAACTTTGCTGTCCTATAATAACTGAACTGCTGATGAGAACTGGTATCTTCTGCAGTCAAAGAGGAATTGGTGTAAAAAACAGATTAGCTGTACCTGAGGCCCCAAAACATTTGCCATTTGCTAGCACTGCTCTCACAGTTGCTGTCAGCAATGGGTTAGTGGTACAGTGCTAATGAAGCCTCTATGTTCCACTTCAACTTTGATCTTCATTCCTTCTCCACTAAAACTTCAAAGAGCTTCTAAGACTAATTGACCCAATCCAGTTTATCTCGTCTCACCATCTCCTTGTAGGAGGGGTGAAGAGAGGTTAGAGAAAGCGTCCATAGCTAGCAGCTAGAGACCTGCAAGCAGCACATGCAGCTTTACTTCTGCTTTTCCCTGGCAGAGGCTTAAGCAGCAGAAACTGCTATTACCATGTTTCTCAATTACAGTACATACTCCCATTTGCAACTGAGTGCAAATTTAAACTAAAATAGTTTTCATCCACATATACCCCTTCATCCTGACATATAGTGTATTAAAGCACTCAAACTCTCATAAATTGAGAAATCCGCAAATTAAAAGGCTGCCTGTACCTCCTGAACTTAGGCCTCCCCTTGTGCACAATGAACTCTGATTACACAAGTACCTGTTCCTTTTTTTGCAATCCCTTACAGCAATGGATGATTGTCTTCCTTGATTGTCTTATCTGTATCTCAAGATGGCTGACAAAGCCAACAGAGTCTACTGCAGCTTGGACATGTGTTTCCATGTGGGGTGAGTGGCGCTGGATTCTTGATTTGGTCTGTCACATGCTGTTTCTGCCACGCCCACTTATTCATCGCCTGTTGTTGTCGGGAGGTTTCAAAGTACTGAAATCCTTGCAGCAGACTCTTCCTCCATTTGGGGCAGTCCTGGGTGACAGTCTCCCACAAGTTGTTTTCTGTACATTGTCCATGTCTCAGCTCCGTATAGCAAGGTGGAGATTATGACGGCTTGATAAACCATGAGCTTGGTTGTTGATCTGATGTTGCGATCTTTGAACACCCATTTCTTCAGCTATCCAAAGGCTGCACTTGCACATTTGAGGCAATGTTCGATCTCTTTGTCGATGTCAGCTACACAGCTCTGTGATTCTCAACTGGGGTACCATGAAATTTAGAAAAGTTATGGAAGGGAATCTTGAAGCTAAAAAGGTTGAGAAACACTGAACTAGCTGGTGCCAAGGGAGGGCAGTAGGAGCAGGATGTTGTCCCACTGTGCCCTGCTCTTTCTACAACCTTCCCTCTTGCTGCCCCGGTCTGTACCTGAAGGGGGCAAGGGCAGCCCCAGCACTTCCAGACTCTCACATGCCAGTGACTGAACCACCTGCCCTTGTGGTACCTCCCACTGGGAGCATGGGAGGATGAGCTGGGCTGAAAAGTGGAGCTCTACAGCCTCATGTACACTCATCTACCTGTCTGCCATGGTAGAGCACACTGCTCAGAGTGTGGGGGTGGCTGGCATAAGGGCTGGAAGGGGATGGGGGAGGGTAGCAGTCCCCAGAGGAGCAGCTGTGGGCACCACTAGCCTGCAGGATGCTGGGATAAGCATGGATCACTGGATGGATGGAAAAAAGGCACAGGGCATTGGATGGATATACCATCTTGCACAGGGGCCAGGTGCTGTGGCACCCTTAAAGGGATCTCATGGCACCCCAGCATGCTGTAGCATCCTGACTGAGAATCACTGTTTAAAGATATAAAACACTATGAGATAACACTAAGGATCTCTGAAAAAAACCCACAAACACACAAAAATCAAGTGCAAATTCATTACTTTTTGTAAAGCTCTTGGAAACCACTGTGATTAGAGCCATAGAAAAGCTCATGAGAAGGTTAATTCCATCTTCAGAGCAAGGTCTGAATAGCATGCAGTCCATAAGGTCTACAGGCACACACTGAACAAGGAGAAAACAAAACGTTGAATAGCTTATTCATTAAGTGAGCACAATCATCCTGTGCTATAAATGCAGCAGATGTTCTGTAGAAAAAATTGTATGCAATTAATTAAAAACTGTATCATAATGTGCACATAAAGGGACCCTATTGCCTGGTCAACCTTTATTCTGGCCTTAACTTTAAGTATGTTCTTTTAGCATGGTACTTATGTGTAGTTTTTTCCAAGTGGGGGAAAAAAGGGAAAAAGTAAAAAATCTGTCAACAGATTGTATGGATAGTTGCTGATAGCAAGTGACTCATACACTTAGTAAATTTAGGCTGCATTTTTTGGCAAGTATGCTCCAGGTTCTTCTGCCCATTTCCACTATCTCTTTCCATGTGTCCTGGTCCTATATCGTTCCTACACACAGCTGAGTAATCCACTACCATTTTTTCTGCCTAAATAGTTCCACTCTCCACTCTTGGGGTTCCTCATCCCAGTCCCCAGTCTTCCTGCACAGCAAGCCTCAATCTCCCACTCTGGACTAAGGTCTCCTACATTTCTAACAGTCTCCTGACAACGCATTCCCATTCTCAGGCCCCATTTGATCATCTGATGTCTCTCATTGCCAGCCTTCAGTTCTTTTCCTCCAATATTTCCAATGCGTCTCAGTTCTAATCACCATCCTCGGCTAATCTGTGTTCCCTCACTGCCCAGCTCTGCATCCTGGTTTCCTTGCCCAGCCAGCCTCATTAACTTGGCTGCTCCTCAAATCTAGCTTCCTAACACACTGGCTCTCTGGCTCCATATCTAAGCTTCATCTCCTTTTACACCGTTTTTTTTTAGCTCCTATACGTTCGGTTACCCCTGCAGCTCCCAGCCCAGCCTTTTATCCCCTGAAGTCACAATCTTCCTCCACCCCTAATTCCTAGACTTTCTCTCTGCCTAACCAATCTAAGACCAAGACTGTAGGGTCCCAGTTTTCCTCTGGTCTCCAAACTCCAGTTTCTTGTTTAAATCAATTCCTACTGTGCCATTCACAAAACCAGCTTTTGTCCTCTCTGCATTGTACTCAGGTAGCTTCCTCCTCCACACAGGTTGGGCCCAGTATAAGTGAGGTACGTCACTGAGAACTGAGACATGAAAGAGGCTCTGCTCTCAGTTCAGGTGCCTGAATCCAGCCAGGCCCAAAGCAGCCAGGGTTGCAAGTGCAAAGAAAGTCTGGCTCAGTGCAGCCTACAGCTTGCCACCCACTGCACCTGGAATCACAAGGAATTCAGCTACTAAAATCTAGTGAGTCTCTGAGCCAGTGCAAACTATGCATTTGTCAAAAGCTTATAAAGTTAGCCAAACTCAGGAGAGTTTTTTACAGTGCGAGTATAAAAGCACGGTGGTGCGAGATATTATAAAACAAAAATCTACCAGCTTTTTCTTTGAGCTCGTTTTGGTTTTAACCCCTCACCCTTCCACAAAAAAAACAAAAACAAAAACAAAAACAAACTGGAAAAACACTAGTTCACCCTCTGTTAAATGATTTTTGTTGAGATTTTTCCAAAATTTCTCAGCCTGAGGCAGGTGACTATGATCAAAAACATTCAGTCCAAACAGTTCAAGTTTGGTGACATTGTAAACAACCAAAACACAATGTTTCATAATGGGAAGTACTAGGCAACCTTAAATTTAAGGAAATGCTACTATCCCCACCTATAATGTGGGTACAACCCTCTATGCAGACACTCCTACGACGAGTCCCTTTTCTACTGGGGAAGGGTATGAGCTAAAGCCAAAAAAAAAAAGGGCCACTGTTACCAAAATAGGAGCGTTTATACAGTGTGCGCCTGGAACTATCAGGATAAACTATACCTGTACAATTAGTACTATTTTCCCCATGCAGACAAGCTCCAAGGCAGATAGCACAGTAAAGCTGACCCTCCTATGACCTTGTCAGCAGTGGTCTGACTCCTTCCAACCCCCTTTCTCCTTGTTCCTTCCCCCCTTTGCCTCCCCTATTCCCCATCCCCCAGCCACAGATAGGAAAAGTGAATGGAGAAAAGAACTCAGTGAAAGCCTCCTCTCCTGGAGACTGGAAACAAAAGGCAGCAGCTGAAACCTGCACAAGAAAGTCAGGGGGGACTCACAGGGGGGCTCTTGCCAGTGGAAGGAAAAGTTAAGGACCTGCTTGCACATCTTGTACATGTGCTTAAGTCTGAATTCTCAAAAGACTGCAGGTCACTTATTTTTTACATTCTAATTTATGATATGTGAAATCTCCAGGACTAGCAATTTTGAGTATGGTTTCTAATAAGCAATTCATTTGGTAACAAATCTTGCTATTAGAATGAATCCCCCCCCCCCCCTTTTCTAATATTGCAATTTGCATTTGTATTTCATGTTTGCTGCTGTGTATGATATGAACATTCAAACGCTGTTAAGAAACACAACACTACTGTGGGCAACTCCATGTGCGCACACAGAGCTCTACTGATATTTGCCTACATAGATTAAAAGCAGAATATGATCTTTGTTTGCAGCACTTAAGTTGCATTTTCTTAGACTTTGTCAATACAAACAGTTAAAGCAGTTGAAATTACAGAGCTCTGTAACTGACTGCTATTATCTGTGCCTTCTGGCTATTCTACTTTATTCTAAGGAGAAGCTGAACTGCTGTACCTTTGAACGTGTATTTTTCAGTTTTAAAAGGGAGAGAGTTTTAGGCTTGATATAAATGTAGAGGCATGGGCAAACAGGAAAAGTTACAGAAATATAAGCTGATGCAGGCTCCTGAACTATAAGTCCCCCTGCCAATCATAATGGTTTACTGTTACTACGTCAGTCCTCAACTCTGGAAGCATCTAATTTACAACAGAACCAGTCTGTTACAGATGAGGCAGTTCTGAGTACAGTGGCAGACCAGACCCAAGAGACTGAAAAAGATGCAACTTTGTGTTAGCAAACTCCTCTCTCATTCCAAAACAAGGCAGGGAGATCTAGAGCTTCAGACACTGTTACATGGGCAAATGTTGAAAGGACATGCGCCTAATACGTCTGCAACAGAAGCTCAATTTCCTAGTTGTATAATTAGGAACATAAACCCTTCTGTTGACTGCTGCTACTTTTTAAAAATAATACTTTAAAAGATTAGATTCCTCTTACTACAGACCTAAAACTCATTCTAGAGGCAAGAGAAAAATGTAGCTGATAACGATTGTGATTAAAATTAAAATTGCATTCAGCTCTCCTTTTCATATTGGATTCCTAATACTCTAACCCAGGATTAATCTGTGACAAGTTTCAGTTTTTTCATGAGCTTATTTGAAGCTGCTAGTCAATGAGCAGTTGTAAGAACATGTAAAAAAATGCACACTGTATTTATGATTCCCTCTGCATTTGCGATTCCCTCTGGGTTGAATGTTTTGGAGTTTCCTTTCAAAACATCTAGTTGGCAGGCTCACCAAAACGAGAAATCCAATGCACTATTGAGTAGCTGACATTACCAATATGGTGTTTAATACAGAGCACTCACTGAAAGGTTGGCAAACTTGCATAAACAAACATAGTCTCTAATTCTGCTTTTGCTTAAACCAGAGAATTGTAAAGTGTTTCACGGTCCTTTTAACAATAATTGGCTTCCTTACTTCATGGAATACTCAGACAAGGCTATTTAATATTGACTGATATTTGTCGAGAGGAACAATCACAATGGGAATTTAGCTCTGCTTATATTCCTACAGCCCATTCATTGTACCACATGTATCATTTACTATATTCAAGACAACTTTCTCTAAAATGCTTGGACATGCATGGGAAAAATAATAGTTTAGTGATTATGTATAATTTATCTAGGACAGGGATTGGAAACCGCTGGCACGTGTACCAGAGCATGGCATCCAAAGGCATTTTGCTTGGCATGTGCACCTTGGGGCAGACAGCAAGGAAGTGACCAGGGCTGCGTTGCCACAAAGACTTGGCTCTTTGCAGCTCCCCCAGCACCTGCCCCTGCCACAACAACATCTTACAAGTTGAGGTTCTGGGTGTTTTTGGCACTCTGCCCAAAAACGTTGCTGACCCCCACTCTAGGAAGTTACATCCTTGACATGTCATTTCCTAGAGCCATTGTAGCTGAAGACAATTAAATCTAACTACATATAAGTTAACTATGGTTTCCAGTTCTCAAATAGGAGGTGGGTAAGAAGGAATAAAAACTTCCTCAATCATAAGGAAAGGTTTCAAACAAGACGATGATGGTGTGTGCAGAAAAGAGAATGATGTATTTAAGTTAGTAATTATTTCTAATCAATATTGTTTGAACACTCTGGCTTTCAGACTAAAGACCATGGGGGTTAAAGATCCTATCTTTCAGGTACAACTGCTAGTTAGACTAATTAAAAGGCAAGATTGATTTCTTTAAAGGAAACTTAATTTGAATGATTTGGTTGAGAAAACACACATAATTACATTACTGATAGAGTCAATGGTACTAGAACTTATGAATTTCAGTAGAGAAATCAAAAGTATACTGGAAAGAAGAGAATTTGTATTACTGTGTGTTTAGTATAATTTTTTTCAAAAATCAGAAGCTCTTTAAAAACATGGAATAAAATTTAATTAACCCCCCCCCCCCGCTAATTTTATTAAGTTGGCCTCTAGATAGGTGTATTGGAATATAATTTGTATAGAAAACATTAAGGAATTTGTATAGAAAACCTTTGTGTTCTTATACAAAATTTGCTTATTAGATGACAGAAACACTTAGCTAATACGAAGTAGGCCATTTATCTTTTAGCTGATGTGCAAACAATTTGTGTATTTTTTCCAGAGCTGCCACAAGGTTCCCTCTTCAGCAACTCCAATTTTTCGCTTTCATGTAAGTACAAAAGTTAGCTAACAAACCAACAAAACCTGAACCAGAGCATTTTCAAAGCTGGTTGTCAAGACAGACAAGTACTTCTATCATTTTTTATCCTGAAAGCATAACTTTGCACTTGGACCCCTTTCCTCTGAATTTCTACTATTTCTCCTCCAGCTAAAGAGATGAAAATCAAGAATGACTGCTTATTACCAGTGATAACTGTGTAACAGCTGTCCATAGTTTCAGGAGGAGAAAGGGAGAGACACAGGAACTGACAGAAGTAAGCTTCTGTGGTATCTGGGAATGATTCTCAGTGGAGAATTTGTGAAGCCGTACTTTGGTGTCATTTTACTTGCAGGGTTGGGTTTTTTTTGTTCATTCATGCAAATAACTGAACATCCTGCCTACATTTACTGGATCAACTGGTTATTGAACTATACTTAAAGCAATCTACCTTTATTTCAAACTTTGAAGCTTTGATTTTAATCTTCAAGATTTTATGTAGGAATAGGCTGCAAGTCAGTTATGAAGCCAGCTGAAAGGTCAAGCTGATCCCTGTGGGACCACAGCCCAGAAGAGGAGAAATTGTTAATTTGGCAAAAGACAGAACCACCTGTATGAAACTAGACATTCTGGTTCTTCATGTGTTATATATTGTGCTGTATTTCCAGGCAGTGGTTTAGCGTGTTCTACGTATACTCTCTCATGCAGAAAAAACTGAAGATAGATCCTATTGGTGTTCCCATAGAGACTAAAAAATTGAGAAAGAACTCAGGAATTATGGAGGAAAAACATGTTTAACCATTGCATCTGTTTTCTGATAAGTTACAGCAGGCAGCTACTAAGGGAAACTACAAAATCCTTGAATCCTTAAGCTTTATAATAGAGCTAAATTTGCTCTTTTCTTTTAGATAGTAATGCTCTTGCAGTTGCAAGGTGGTGGCAATGGAGGATGATGGGAACTATGAACAACTGAGTTGGAAGCTCCTAATCTACAGAATCATAAGGTTGTGCACCAGTGAATTGCTAGAGAATGGTATAGGGGCCAAAGATCAGCAAATATTCTCCTCCCATCTCCATTCTAGGTCAAATCATTGAACTTTCTTTTGTACTTTGCATTAGCCCTCAGTTTTGGCCTCATTTAACGTAGTTACATTTACTGATCAATTCCTATCCCAACTGGACACAGGTCAATCTCAGAAAACTGAGAACGTGGGAAGTTGAACGAATTGCCATATTTGGCATCAGGGAGGAATTTTACCCCATGGTCAGATTGGTACGGATTGCAGGGGTTTTTGCCTTCCCTTGTAGCAGAAGGCATAGCCCTCTTCCTTGGCGCACACAAACTTATTTTAATAACAAGACACTGATCACTTTTATTCTCCTACTTTACCTGTGGCATGTTAGATTGTTGTGTCTTGTGGTTGTGTTAGGATTGATCATGTAGTTTTGCTAACAGGTTAGACCAGGGGTGGGCAATTATTTCAGATTGAGGGCCACTTAATGAGTTTTGGTGAGGTGTTGAGGGCTGCAAGAGTAGTCCACTTAACAGGTGCCCTTAACAGGTGCCCCACCCCCACCCTCGTCACCATCTTGTGGACACAAGTCCTGCCCCCTAACCCCTGACCTTTGCCATCAGAGGTCTCTCCCCTTGCCCAAGAAGTATTTCTTTTGGGGGGGGTTTGCTTGTGTATTGCGTGGAGAGGTAGGAGGGTGTGTGTGGTTGGGGGGTGTGGGATGTGTGGGACTGCTGGGTGTGTGGGGGGGTATGGGGTGCATGTGGGGTGTGGGTATGGTGCAGGTTAGGTATGTGTGGGGTGCATGTGTGGATGTGTGTCAGGGTGTGGGATATGTGGTTGGGGTGTGTGAGATTGTTGGATGTGCATGTGGGTATGGTGGGGGTGGGATGTGAGGGGCTGTGTGTGGGTATGTGTATGGGTGTGGCATGTGTGTGGGTATGGTGAGGGTGTGTGGGGGTTGAGGTGTTAGGTTTGTGGATGTGTGTTGTGGATGTGTGTGGGGGGGGTGTAGGTGGTGTGTGTGGACATGGTATGGTGTGTGGGAGAGTATGATGGGGGTGTGTTAGGGGGCATGGGTGGGTTGGGTGTGCATGTGTGGGGGGCTTCCCCCCCCCCGTGATGTGGTTAAGCCCAGTGGCAGCAGGCAGGCAGGGGGAGGGGGAATCCGTGCTGCCTGTCTGGCTTGCAGCGCACTTGCAAAGGGAAGGAAAGCAGCTGTTGCCAGCAGGCAGCAAGAGAAGCCCCTGGGAGAAGGGAGAGGGGGACAGAAAGCCAACTCTCTTGGTCTGTCCCACACCTGCCTGCTGAGGCTGCAGCAGAGACAGTGCTGGCTCCTGCCACTGCTGCTGCTTCCACCCCATGTGCCTGCCTGGTGGGGCTGCACCAAGCTCATGCTGGCTCTTGCTGTTGCTCCTGCCCCACCTGCCTGTCCAGCGGGACTGAACCAAGCCCATGGTGGCTCCTGCTGCTGCTCCTGCTCCCACCTCACCTGACTGTCCCATGCCTCCCCAGCAGGGCTTTGTGAGCAGCCAAACTCCTTCATCTTCCTCCCTCCATCCACATGCTCTCCTGCCCAGCAAGAGAGCTGCAGGCAGAACCCACCCTGCTCCCCTCCCTACCTGCTGCCTGGAGCATTGCTGCAAGGACAGGAGGAGTTGCTAGAGACCAGAGGAGCCCAGGAGTTCCCTGGGCAGCGGCAGCAGCACCCCTGCCCAGCAGCTGTGTCTGCTGGCCAAGCGCTAGTGCGCTGACGGAGAAGGCTGGGACTGCAGCACACGCTGACCCAGGTGGGAGCAGGTGGGACTTGGCTCCATGCAGAGTGCAGCAGGGACGGACACCGTCCAGGCTGGATACAATGAATTGGTGAATGCCTGCTTGCGAGCCAGATCCAATTGGCTGGCAAGCTGAATCCAGCCAGTGGGATATATTTTGCCTACCCCTGTGTTAGACCAGGAAAACAACCTACAGCCTGCAGAACCATAAAGTCTGGTCCATACGGCTCTCCATGGGTAGGAAAACTGGGCAGAAAGGAGTGGTGGAAGCTCGACACAGCTGGCTTCAGCTGTACCTGGGCCACTGCAGCAATGGGGGATCAGGGCGGGGCCCTGCCCCTACACATCCAGATTGGACCAGAATGCTCTCTGTCTGGAACAGAGCCACTCCATGCCACCCCCTCCCCTTCTATGGGTCCAGATGGGGGCTGCCCTGCCCCCCATCTGGACCAAGATCAGGCTGCTCCTCCCTCCTCTTCCTCCCATTCACCCAGACTGATCAGGGCTGCTCTGCCCCGCCCCCATCCCAGATGGACAGATCAAGGTCAGGGTGCACAATACACTATGGTCAGATCTGGCCTGCGGAGGGACCTGGCACTGCCGATCCAGCCCATGGAGCAAAAAAGTTAGACAATTGACTTGTATAGGATGATTTGAATAAAAATCCTACCTTTGGCAGGGGCTGGGTTAGAGAACCTCTGGAGGTCACTTCCAGGCCTACTTCTCTATGATTCTGATTCCTCAAAAATGCCCTCAGCAGTGATCAAAGTGGTGGCTGCCTGGGTTTTTAGCAGTATGTGGTTTAGCCTTTCTCTGAGAAAGGCTAATCAATACTGTGCTTTAATCACTGGTAGCCAGTTATCCATTCCAGTACTCGCAGAGCAAAACTAGCATTAGCAACCACAGAGAAATGTTGCAGAGGAAAGAAAGCTAGTATTGACCAGTTTTAGGGTCACAAAATGGCCTCCCAGGCTATATTTGCTACCTGAAGAAGATATACTCTAGTCAGGGATGACAGATCATACAGGATTTCTTATTTACCAGCTTTATTTCTCTTTCACCCCAGGTAACATAGGGGAATTTATTATAGAAGTATTTTATGCAACTTCTACACAATTTATTTTTTGTTTAATGTCTGTGAGACATAAAAAGATGCTGTGGCTGGAGAAGTTATTGAAGTTGACTGAAGAATAAACAGGAGTAGATGAATGCATAAAAACAAAGATGCTGATTACATTCAAATACAGTAATTCAGAAAGAAAGAAAACAAAATGCATGATAATTTTCTCTAAATATATTTCAAAGTTTTCTATGAAATTACATAGAAACTAATGGATATTTACAAAATAACATGTACTTTTTTTCTAATGTCCTATAAAATGCCACCTTCGTTTCACTAAATCAAAACAATCTTACTTTGCTTTCTGTCTTACAAAACAAGAGTCAAAATTTGAGTCTGTGTGAATCAAACTGGAAAGAATTTTCTAATCTAGGAAGGCTGGTGAAACATTTTTCAAAAAAATATATCGCTCTGAAGAAATGAGAGATTACAGTTTCAGTGTATATGTATAGATAACATTTAAAACAAAAATATTTTGTAAAATCAACACACTGAAAAAAATCCACAGAAACGTCTCTGACAGCTTAGATACCTTTCAAACTCCTAGTCACTGCAGATTTTCTAATATTGCAACAGTAGATTTCTGCATGTCTTTGAAAATGTAAAACAGTGTGCAAATATCAGTAGTATAGCAACTTTTGCTTGCAGATGGCCTAAAACCTTGAAAAAGACAGGGTGTCTTTAAGAATATAGCTTGTAACATAGACGATTCCAAGGATCATTGCTCAAAGTTGAAGCAATTAGTCTCAAGAAGCCTCTAGCTAGAGAGGTGCCTCCCCCCCCCCCCCCCCGCCTTCTCTCTCCCTCCTTCTCCAAATAAGGACAAATGCCATATGTCTTAGTAAGCTTGAAAAAAATCCCCAGAGCAGAGGCTCTTGGTTTATTACCTGCCCTGGTATGGAGGCACTGACCTCTGGGGAATTCCACAAAGTGGTTGTGCTATCCCCTCCCCTGCCTAGGCCAAAGGTCTGCCTCCATGCTCCAGTAAGAAGTGAGATACCGTACACAAAAGTATTCACTTACCTTTACAATATGAAGTGAATTATATGGGAAATAAAGAAGCAGACAGGGCTGATTAAAATGGACAAAAGGGAAAAAACAAAAACTATTTCCCCCAATGGTGTTCCATAAGTTAACATTAGTAACACTTACGTTAACCATCAGTGTTACCTATAACTATAAAGTAGGCACAATAATTTCAGACAGAAGTGTGATTTTTTTTTAAGTTAATTGGGTCTCTAAAGGCAAGCCCAGTTTGAGGAAAATCCATTCCATCAGGGACATTTAATGAGAGCAAATCTAAAAACTTTTCATTTGCTTAAATCAGTATAAACTATGGCCAAGAACACTGCACAGTCTCAGACATAGGCAACAACTCTGAATATTCATAAGGCAGGTCCTCCTTCCTGCCAGCGGCAGGGGGTCGGACACGATGATCCATTGTGGTCTCTTCCGACTCTACAATCTATGAAAAAGGGAGAGGGAAAGACCTACTCTTGAGGATAAGGCCTGGGCTGTGATTCGGGAGATCTGGGTTCCAGTTCCCACCACAGCAACAGACATTAGGTATCTTTTGGACAAATCACTTGTCCCAATTTCAGTTAAATTTGACAGAAGTATTGCAAGGATATATAACTATTTGTGAGTCACTTAGATATTATCATGATGGAGCCATATGGGTTAAATAGATTTAAATAAGTTTTTAAATTTAACACATTTTTCTTCTCACTGAGGTTTAAAAATGAAGACCAGTCTGAAAATTTAGGTATAATGCACCACATTTAATGTACTCTGTTTATTTCATATTCCATTAATTAATTCAAGTTATGTTTGAAAGTACTATTTATGGGCCAACTACAAGTTGCATTTTCAACCTTAATTTTGTATTTTCTGACTTCTTATTCTTTCAGTCTTGATGTTGCATTATGCTAGCTTTTCACATGGAATAAATAAAAGATGCAACTACAGCCAGCTGGTTACACATTCAAATTAATTCAATCCTGATATAAATAGACTCAACATGAAAACATAATTCATAAAATGCTGAGAATTCAGTATCCTAGTTCACTGCTGGGATTAATTTCTTTTCTACAGACTGGTTGTCTGGAGAATACCCATAATGCAGTAAATGAAAACATATGTATGTGTTACTGCCAACAGTGGGAATACATGAAATCTAACTAATGGATACTCAAAAAACAGAAACACGGAGGAAAACTGATGGTTTAGGCAGCCATTGGAATAGAACACGAGCCACTTAACAAGGAATTCTGGTTTGTAGCTCTAGTTTCCCTTCACTTTAAAGTAAAATTGTTATTTCAGTTGGATCTTAAATCGTGCTTTATTTGATTTCCACACAGAAACAGCCCCAAAATAGCCACATTTTGTAATAGGACTCTCTGATTATGAATTGAGGTCACAAAGGCGGGTGGGGGAGGGAACAAGACTTTGCTCTGCACTTGTTTACTAGGAGAAAAATGTAATATTCAGTATATGAATACAATATTTCTGTGAACATTTTAAAATAAAAAGATTGAAAAATACAGGAATTGTTTGACTTTAAAATTTGTTTCAATTAATCTTGAAACTTAACTGTATTCAAGCAGTTCACTTCATAAATACATCAAGAGACTTTGATCCAGTATCGTTAACTTTTTAGATGCAGCTAGGCTTTTTTTTAAATAGACTGTATTTGAATGTACCAAATATGCTTAAAAACTTTAGTTTTCAATAAACCGTATCATAAAACCGATCATTCCCATTAACATTGGACTGTTGCAAGATTGGGGGGGGTTGGAATTTTTGGTGCATTTTATCTTCCCTAAATGTTTTACAATTTCTTCACATTTACTCTGTGACATCCACATTGAACCTGCCATTCAAGGAGAATTTAGATTTATAAATGTTATTATCAGGTACCAAGCTAGGAGAGAAGAAGGACTGAGCTGAGCACTGAGTGTTATGAGATGTTGCCGATTCCATCTATTCCGTTGCATGCTTTAAAAACGGCAACAATCATCAACTGTCTTACCAGGTCAAGGTTAATGTGACAAAAATAATCAATGAAGTTAGTTACCCAGCATTTCTGACCTGCTAAAATTAATTATCTGGAATGTTTGCAACTGAACTCTTGAAGCGACGCTACTTGGGGCCTCGGATATACAATTTCCCTTGTGAGAGGGCACTTGTATTGTTACACAACATTACATTCTTGCTAGTTGAAAATGATGGAAGTGCTTGGAAAAGCAAGCATCTGAGTAAACAGCCTAATGAAGCAGGGAGTGGACATTTAATAATTACCTCCCAAACCACTGGGCAAGAGAGAGAAGCTCCAAAGCTACTAGAGCTCCCCAGATTCAATCCTTAACTCCCAACACTCAGGTTTACCTGTTCTGAGTTCTTGTCATAGTGGGGTAAGGTGACACACAGTAACATGGAAGCAATTAAGGATCCACACCAATTTTTCTGAACGTCTTTACTTATATTTTTTAAAAAGCACGTCAGTGATCACAAGTGAATGAAAGGTTTAATTTTTAACATCAGACTTTCAACTGTCACAATTCCTCAGGTATGAGAGAGGAAGATTTTGCAGCTAAAGCCCTCATCTGGGATCCAAGAGATACCAGTTCCATTCCCCATCTCTACCACAGACTGCCTGTGTGACACTTGATCAAATCCCTTCATCACGTGCCTCAGTTACTCATTTGCAAAAGATAAGTTTCCTGTCTCCCACTTTATCACTCTTGTCTACTTAGATCAGTAGTTCTCACCCTTTTTGGACTTGAAGCACTTCTCACTAGCTTTGAGACACCCCTCCATAACTTTTGAAATTGGGTGCCACTCACTTCACAAAACTAATATTACAGTGCTTACCTCCTTGCAGAGGGGTCAGGAGGTGGGAGACTGTCCAGACAGGGATAAGCCTGAACCTATACATATCTGCTTATCTCCTCATACCTCACTTATCTCCTTAGACCCTGAGGCACACTTCAAAGGATCTGATGGCACCCTGGTTGAGAATCACCAATTTAGATTATCAACTCTCTTATGTGACTGGACCTGAGATTCACGTGAGTGCCAAACCCTTTCAAAATACCAATAATTGATAACATTTAAAATGTAAGCAATTGTTTTTATCCTAACATTTTAATCTGTGCGGTGGCTATATTTTATCAACTTGGCAGTGTTTATAAAACCGTAGTAACACCAAAAAGGGCTGTCACTTCAGTCATCATTTTTTCCTTCAACAAAGATGCTAGTTTAAAGATGTGAAATCTAACAGGATGTGTTAATCCTCTCAATCGACTTATGTCAGGGAATAAATTTCTTTCCTTTTCACTGAAGAAAAAAACTGGCAGGGAGAGAAATGCAGAGGAGGATACATCTTCCTTGTGGCAGATTTATTTTATGCAAGTGTGTGAACTTCAAGATAGACAAAACCCAAGCACAGAGAGAGGTTCATGTTACGAACATGGACAGGCATTATATTTGTGCCAGAAAAAAAGCCATTCCCCTGGCACAAAAAGAGAACATACAGCCATTCAAGGAATTTGTTACAGAAGAGAACAGGCTTCTCTATAAGAAGTTAGATCAGATAATAGAGGTGCCAATATAAAGAAATATAGATCAATATAAAGAAATCCAATAATGGATCGGCACCAATATAAAGAAAATGTACTGTATCAGAAATTGGCCATATCAAGCTGATAATTTGGCTGATAAACAGCCTGTGCATGCACGCAGCTGTAGCATAGCGCAGCACAGGCAGCAAGGAGCACAGTCCGGCAGTATAGAGAGCTGCCTCCAGCTGGCAAGTCTGGTGTGGTGGAAAGAGAGGGGGCGAAGGGAAAGGGAAGGGGCATGGGAGGGGACAGATCAAGGCACTTGCCATGAGGGAGGTGTGGGGCTGAGGCAGGCACAAGATGATGCCACGGCTTGTCCAAAGGGCACAGCGGGGAGCAGCTCCCGCTGCTATGCACTGCTCGGCTGGGAGACACTGGTTTGGTAGCTCATCCAGCACTTGCCTGCTCTTGTGGTGGCTCCCACTGCTCCTCCCGCCACTTGTCCAGGAGGGCATGGGGGAAGGGGGGGAGGGCTTGTGCCCCCAGATCTGCACAGGGTGGGGTGGGGTGGGACGGACTGGGGCTGGGGCTGCACCAAGCTCTTCCTGGCAGGGCAGGGCTGCACTGGGAAGGGGACTGCAGCCACAAATTCAAAGTCCCTTCCTAGCGCAGCCCTGCCCTGCTGGGAAGAACTTGGTGCAGACCCAGTCCCAGCCTGCCCTGCACAGATCCAGGGGCACACGCCCCCGCTCCCCCCAGACGAGCTGCCGGAGCAGCGGCTCCCAGCTGAGTGGTGGGAGCCACTCCCCCCTTCCTCCCTGCACCCTCTGGATGCTGTGCTTGCCCAGCCCTGGCAGCACTTGTCCCAGCCCCTGCCCCTGTTCCCCCATGCCTCTGGCTATGGCAAACCCTATTGACAACCTGTCTCCTTTTTAGGCAGGGAACAGGGCAAGCTGTCAATCAGTGACCTTCCCTAAGGACAGGGCTGACCCAAGGAGCAACCCTCTAGGCTAGGGACAGACATTACACATAAACAGGTTTAAGTGATCAGAAACTGGTTTAAACCTGTAACAGAACAGATGTTCAGTGCACATAAACCAGTTTGAAAAAGGCTGAGACGGGTTTGAGATAAACCTGGTTGAATGTAGCATCAGACTTAGCTGATTTGGCTCAAACCAGTTTATGCAATGTCTGTCCCATACCCCTTGCTGATTTAAGATAAACCAGACACCCCCAGCATCCTGGCATGCTCTCTGGGCTGGTCAGGGCTCTCTACTCTATCAGGGCTGGCCTCTGCCCTCTGCTCCCTGGCTGGAGCTCCAGCAGAGACTTGCAGGCACAGCAGAGTCTACCTGGCTTTCCCATGCCCTATCCCATGCCTCACTGCTCAAGCAGGAATCCCTCCCTCCCTCCCATCTCCCACAGCAGGGACCCCAGCCTCACGGACCCAATTTCACTGAGACAGGCAGACAGAACAGTGACTGCTTAGGGCTGTCTGGAGCTAATCAACAGGTCAGCTGGTAAGCTGTTTAAGAAGAGTCTGAAGTAACGGAGAGAGGCTATTGTTTTGCTGATCAGGTGATAATCACTCTTATCAGCAGGGATCTGGGTTTTCTGTTTCCCACGGGAAAACAGAGTAAACAGTGGATTTTGCCTTTTACCAGAGCCAAACACAGATTTTTCATTTTACTAGAGAAACCCATGGATTTTGCTATTTTGCAATGAGCTCCCTGCAGGTTGGCAGAGTTACAGCCTGCAGAAAGCTGGGAGGGAGAGGGAGAAAGGCAGAAAGATAGGGGCTGCCACGTACATAGACATGCACACGGTCTCAGGCAGCCTGCAGAGCATTTCCAGCAGGTAAATAGGAGCAGGAAGGAAAGGGGGATTGAGGCCCCTGTAGGGAGGGAGCTGGGCAGGGCTGGGGCTGCTACCCAGCTGGGTGGGGCTTGGGGCTGCAATATGTGGCTGTAGGGCCCCAGCAGGGAGAAGGATGGGGCCACAGATGGCTCGTCCAGAGGAGGGGGAGGGACAGTTCCCTGCTGTTGCATGCACTTCTGGGGGGCAGGGGGAACCCCCCCCCAGATCTCTACCCCTCAAAGCAGCGGCAGGCACTGGAGCCAAGGCAGCGGGGGGGCTCGCTTGCACTGGTAAGGAATCCCCACACAGTCCCGCTGTCCCCAGCTCTGTTGGGTCACACCCACTGGCTCTGGAGGTCCCAGGGAGGGAAGTAAGGCGAGAGCTCGAGCCTGCAGCCTGTGCCTGTCCCGGGTATAGATCTGGGGGACATGGGTCTCCCCTGCCCCCCCCCGGAGTGTGCGTGGCAGTGGGGAACTGTCCCTCCCCTCCTCTCCCCTTTCCCGGACCAGCCACCCGTGGCCCTGTCCTGCTCCCAGCTGGGGCCTTGGAGCCATGTATTGTGGCCTCAGGCCTCAAGCCCCACCTGGATGGGCAGCAACCTCAGCCTGCGCCTGCCCCGGGTACAGATCTGAGGAGCGCGGGTCCCCTTTATCCCCTAGGAGTGTACGCTGCAGCGGGGAGCTGCTCCGATCAAGCCTGCAGTGGGGGGGGGAAGGGAGCAGGGGCAGGGGGCTGTGGACCTGGGTCCATACCCATCAGCTGGGGGCCCCCTCCAGCAGGGCTGGGGGAGCAGAGGCTGTGGGTGGGGGGCAGGGGGTACCAGCAAGGCTGTGGGTGGGGAGTGAGGGGCACCAGCAGGGCTATGGGGTGGGGCTTGAATTTTAATCATGGATTTTGGGGGGTTTAGCAGAGAATTTGTGTTTTTTTAGTAGAAAATTTGTGATTTATTTATTTATTTATTTATATCAGGGAAAACCAGGATCCCCGATTATCAGTCACCTGCTGGCTCACTTGCCTGTCAGTTTGCTGCAGACAGTATAAAGAAGTAAGGGGGGGGGGGAGAGATTGAAAAGCTCCGTATCATCAACAGATGCATGCACCGCACACACCCTCTTGCCTCAGAGTGCTAGCAGGGGTCTGGGGGTTGACAACACTCCTGCCCCTTGAACAGTGAGCAGGGAAAAGCCTAGGACTGTGCAGGCAGACCTCCCTTATCAGAGGTCCTGCGAGGGCCTGGTCGTGCCCCTCCTCATCTCAGCACTATGCAAGGGAAGGGAGAGCTGATCTAGCACCCCCTGGCCTCTAACTGGAGCCACTGCAAGCATGTGACTGAATTTCCTCAGTCCAGAGAGAATGTCTGTCCAGTTAGAAACCTGTTCAGCCTAGCAAGGTTAGACTAACCTGCAAAGATTGAATCAATTCAGGCTCAGGCTTTTTGAATGTCTGTCCCTAGCCCTAGTGTCTCCTGGCTAGAGAGCTTTCCTGTGTAGCTCTCGAGCTAGGGGTGTGGAACATAAGCATGCTCCAGCTCCCAGGCTATTTTACTAGCAGTAGGAGTTTCACTGAAATTCTTACTACTAGAAATGAATGCCTGTCCACAGCTCATACCTATGGCTACTGACTTCAGATGCAGCTCAATTAGTGTGGGCAACAGGTATTTTACTAAGTGAGAGCCATAACATTTATATGTAATGTAGCTGAAGAGATTGTTTGTGCATATTGGCCCAGGTTCACTCACTTGTATAAGCATCTCCCTGCAGCAGCCCCACCTTGCCTACTGAACGCAGGGGCAGGACTTCTTGACAAAGAACAGTTAAGCTCAGCCAACAGAGTCCATCTCAAATCTACAGCATCCATGTGCCACCCTCATTAACCTAGAACAGCTCTTCTCCTCTATGACAAAGGAGTTGCAAGAGCTTATCTTCTCTGCAGCACTCCCTTCATGCAAGGAGAGATTTGACTGCTAGTGTGCTCTGGCAGGAAATGGGGCAACTGATTTGTAAGTATAATTAAAAAATGAATCTAGTATTAACTTCTTGTTGCACCTTCTCTCCTAACACCAGCATCTCATTCTGACACGTGTTGCCCAAGAGATGCCAGACGTGGGACCTGGTATATTAGCTTTTCAGAAAAGAAGTCAGTAAAGGAAAATCCATTAACAGTCCTGTAGTGCACTACCTTGTTTTATTTACACATCTACACCAATCCTGGAACAGAGATTGTGAAAGAACAATCTGCTTGTTCAGAAATCTCAGGAGCTACTATTTCATTTCCAGAGAACAGCTCTGCTTTAGGAAGTCACAGAATCATAGAAAATGAGGGTTGGAAGGGACTTCAGGTGGTCATCTAGTCCAACCCCCTGCTCAAAGCAGGATCATCCCCAACTACATCATCCAAACTAAAACTTTGTCCAGCCAGGTCTTAAAAACCTCCAAGGATGGAGATTCCACAACCTCCTTAGGTCACCTGCTCCCGTGTTTTACTACCCTTCTAGTGAGAAAATTTGTCCTAATGTCTAACCTAACCTTCCCTTGCTGCAACTTGAGACCATCGCTCCTTGTTCTGTCAAATGACTAAGCACAAAGCCAAACAGACCATAAAGTCTCCTACTGTTTATACAGCTCTTTACGCCTCTACACAGAACGCTGTATAATAAAAAATGACTAAAGTACATCTACCCATGATCTAAGATTTGTTCACGCTATAAGAAAAATAATTGGCAGATTGCATATGTCCACTGTGTGACTTCTGGCAACTGAATGAATTTATTGTTCTAGCTGGTGGCACTGCTGCATAAGTGAATATAATTCACACAATAAGTATTATGAATATATTTTCACAATAAGTGAAAATAATTAATCAGTGAATACAGTAAATTAATCTAAACAAAAGGTTAAACAAAACACATCAAGACCTTGCAGAACAATGGAAGGGACAATTCTGAAGATTACTGAAGAGAGGTGTATCCCAGATTTTTCAGACCATTTCTTCCTGTATGTCTGGCCTTTCAGCTTACAGCAAGTAATATAGTCTCTGCATGCTTTACCTCTGAAGACTTGTCTTGGGAATTTACAATAATCTAATTATGCTGGTGAAACCACTAGACACAATGGATTTATATAAGCAAGCTTGCTCCAGCAAAACTTGCTCCAAGCATTGATAAAGTACAGAGTATCTATATGGAGTGTTTCCAGTGGTCTACCTACACAAAGCAGTAAAGACACATCTTATATTACAATCTGGATGCACTACTGAAAGATCTGAGCACTTCCACTTAAATCTTTTTATTCCTTTATTACCAGTCTAAGCATCAACATGGAAGACTGCACTGCTCTTAAATAATTAGCTCCCAAAGCGTGGTCTGCAGGTAGCATCATCCTTACCTTTTTCAATCAAAAGCTTGATAAGGGTGCACAGTGCTGAAGTTCTGCTACAAATTCTGAGGGTTTTCTGTCACCTGTTGTTCCCAAAATTACTGGACCACTCTTGGAAATTAGAGAGTCTGTTCCACTTAGAAAGGGGTGGGAGGTGGGGAGCAAATGGAGTTAGAGGCAGAGCCACCAGGGCTAGAAACAGAGCTGGACATCAGACAGTGCACGGGGATCATCAGAAAAATCGGTGCAGCTCCACTGATGAGGTACCAAGGACTGATATGGATGATGTTTCTGTTGCTCTCTTCGGGCAAGGTTAGATAACTATGGCTAACAGTGACAGTGACTGAACAATGTTTTCACTTTTACCTCTACTGGTAGAGATGAACAGGAGTAGTAATTACGGGGAAGAGCAGTGATGGAAAAAAATTAAGTGTAGGGACCCTCCACTCCTAAATGGAGTAAAGAGGACAATATATATAGTATCATGGGATCACTGGAATATAGGACTGAAATGGACCTCAGAAGGCAATCTAATCCAGCTCCTTGCTCAAGGCAGGAACATCCCTGACTAAACCATCCCAGCCAAAAGTCTGTCTAACCTGCTCTTGAAAACTCCCAAGAATGGCAGGTCCACTATTTCTTTTGGTAGCGTGTTCCAATGCTTGATCATCAGGGACCCTGGTTTTTTCAGATTAAAAAAAAAATCCCCAATTTTTGGGTTAAAAAAAGTAACCCCAAATCCACATTTTTCCATGATTAAAATGAAACACCACTATAATAATGGAAAAAATGTGGATTTGGCATTACTTTTTTAACCCAAAAATTGGGAATTGTTTTTGTTTTTTTTAATCAGAGAAAACTAGGACCCTTGTTGATCACCCTCATAGTCAGAACATTTCTCCTAATCTTCAGCCTAAATTTTCCCTGCTGAAGCTTGAGGCCTTTGCTCCTAATCCTTTCCTCTACAGCCACAGAGGAAAGCCCATCTTCATCTTCTCTATAATCACCTTTCAGGTACAGGATGGCTATTATCAAATCAGCCTTCTCCAGGCTAAATAACTCTAGTTCTTCAGCCTTTCCTCATATGTTTTGACTTTGAGGCCCCTAATCATTTATGTTGCCCTGCACTGGACTCTTCCTAAACTGTACGTGTCCTTCTTGAAGTAGGGGGCCCAAGACTACACACAACACTACAGGTGAGGCCTCACCAGTGCTGAATAGAGCAGAAGAATCACTTCTCTTGATTTGCAAGCGATGCTCCTGTTAATACAACACATTGTTGGCTTTTTTCTAACAGGAGCACACTGTCAGCCCAAATTCATCTTATGGTGTACTGTAACCCCCAGGCCCTTCTCTGCAAAAATGCAGCCTAGTCAGTCAGACTGTGATTAGACTGGCTGGTCTGTAATTCCCTGGATACTCCTTCTTCCCTTTCTTAAATATGGGCACTGTATTTTACCTTTTCTAATCATCCGGTACCTCACCTGTCCTCCACGAGTTCTCAGAGGACAGTCAATGGCTCTGAAATTACCTCAGTCAACTCCTTCATTACCCTTTATATATTCAGAATATAAAGAGTCTAATTCAGTACCCTTCAGTATGCTTCAGTACTCATAGTATATAAAACACCTACTGAACTTCAAAGGATAAAGCAGACCTGATAACTGTATCCTTATATTTTGTTTTCTCAAGAATTTTCAGGTGGGGGGGGAGGGTGTCTGTCTTTGTTATTTTATTTACATTTCTATAAGCCTACCAAAAAGAGCAAAACAATGAGCTTCCTCCACAAAGGGAAATTAAACAAAGACAAATCTAGAGTTTATGCTGAAAGTCAGTCCATAATTCTCCTTCCTGTGACATGTGTTGCATCCTATGTTGTTTAGCTAACAAGACTTCTGTCTTAACTTTGAATCTCCTTGGCTTTTTATGCATTTGACTCAGGCTACAGTCCTACATTGTGAGAACATTTAGATGTTTTCTCTTTTCGAAGGAGACAAGGGCTACAAGCCAAGTCCAAGAAGAAAAAGCAGACTAAACAGTGCCCCTGGGCTGCATCAGTGTAATAGCTGTACAGAACTCAAATGATAAGTAATTGGGAGATTGGGAGATCCTCAAAATGATCCTTCCAACCTTATGATTCTATTATTCTAATGCTCATTAAGTTCCTTGTTACTCCACAGTTACACCATAAGTGGCCTTATCCATATTTCTGCCACAGCAAACCCTTATGTGTATCAACTCATACATAGCTTGGTTTTTGTATTTAAGAAACAAACAGGTCTGCCATCTAGATACAGCCTTGCAACCTAAAAACAGCAAACTGATTTACATGGAAATTACAAAATATTTCACAGCTGAGGTCTCTCTAAAGTGCACAATCCCCACACTATCTAGGCTTTCTCAATATGCTGGGTTAATGATGGCCCATCCCTAGTACATTTACAATCCATGTGTGTATAGGAATGTAGGGGACCAAGATGAATAGAAGTACATTTCCTTTTTCATTGCATCAGGAAACCCAGCCACCCTGGAATAATCTAAATAAATCAACTCTTCAGGTCACTGGTGCAAGTTCTCACTGTTTTAAATATTCTAATATTCTCAGTTAGCAACAGAGAAAGAAAATACTGTTTTCCCTGTTTCTCGCCAAGCTTCTGCAAGGATTCCAGTTTTTCAAAGGAATTATCCATAGCAATTGTCATTTCAATCACATACAGCCATTACAAATGCCTACTGACTTCTGAACTGGCAATTCCAACATGTAATAAATCACATTTTTACTCCTCAGTGATGTGGAACTGGAACCAAACAGTGTAGGCAACTTAGTGATAGGAGAAGGGTGCTGAGATTTTAATGAGCTCACCTTTCTTTCTCTCTTTTTTTAAAGACACTAGGACAAGCCCATCAACTTGCAGATCTAAATTTATTTATAAATAAGTCACAACAGAGCTACCCAATTCTCTGACACAGATAGAGAACTTCAAATTTCAGTGCCAGTTATCCAGTATTTCTTGAGATGCAAATGTTTTTCTACCCCTTTCCAAGAGGAAGAGTCCTACATAACTGGCCAAGGCCAAGATTCTGTCTGCACTCCTCCGTTTTTCCCATGCGGCTGACAGGAGTTTGAAAATAACGAGCACTGCATTCCTATTCAGTCTCATGTAGCAGCTCCATTGTGGGAAAAGAGCTAGTACACAAGACAACGGACAAAACTGGGATTCTAGTTAAATTTCCTTTTTCAGCAGAAGACATTGAAAGTCTGACAACACACACACATACACAGAATAAAAATTGGAGCATTCAAGGGCCCTGGTTCTCAGCAGCTGGAGAAATTCTTAACAAGGTGCAAATTAAACCCCTACCCAACGAAAAAGAAAAGGATGGGAGGGAAAAAGTGGGTGCTTGTTCTTTTTTCTTTTTTTCTTTTTTTAAATAAAGCAATTAATATTCAAACTCATGTGACTTATTTAAAATTTTCTGTCCCTCAGGGTTTCAACTTTAAAACACTAGACTGCTTGACATCAAATAGCTAAAGCACAGCTTTTATAGAATATGGACTAATTTCCTTCAAATTGAAACCAAAAACTTCATGATGTTCTATGCAAGTCTGCAAACACAGCTACCCCACTACAAGGCAGGCAATCTCTTTTTGATGCATTACTTGTTTTATGAGAATGGAAAACATTCAAGCATCTAAAATATTCACTGTGAAGATGTGGATTCTACAGTTAGGATTTCAACCCTTAAGTTTGTTACCTTGTGTGTTCGCATAAGATTAGCATTGTTTGATTGATGCTCCCCAGATTCGTCCTCCATCCCCCCCACATACACGTATGTCAAAAATCACACTTTTTACATGTAGATTTGTACCCTCAAGCAGTTACGAGTCTAACAACGGCTGAAATTTCTTCAAGTTGCTAGGAGAAGCCTGATCTGTGCTCTTTTCCTCTCTTTTGGATAACTGAAAAAGCACAGCATGTTTTCAGTCCTAATTGGTTAACCTTTGCCCATAGAGTTCTGCCAGTAATTGGATGGAAGTTGATTTGTAAGCAAAGAAAAATACACTTCACTTCCAGGAAGCCAGAAGAACTTTCAAGTTAATTTCAATATAAAATTAAAATAACAGTTTTATTTGACTACATTCTGCTACATTTGCACTCCAGCCAAGGATTTTTTTTTTACATTATTTTGTAAACTGTGACCATATTATGTACTAATGAAAGTTAGAGACCGTTGTAAGAATGATTTGAGAGAAATACAGGATCCTCCAACAATGTACATGTCCTACTTTACTATTGCTAGACTTGGGTAGATGTTTAATGAAGTCTCTGGTAATTTTGAGACATGAACAAATGGAGATTAAGACAGAGCTACGATACAGAGTTTCATATGTAACCCAAGTCATGATCTTAACCAATCCACTTAGAGCTGAAAGAATAACCACAATCAAAACACATACATTTGATTTACTTACAATTAGCATACAAAGAACAACTCATTTTACTTTGGTGTCAGTTATCTATCCTCCCTCCCCCTCCTTCCAAACTAGCAACCAAGTATCTTAGTATGTCTTCTTCCAAAAGGCCTTTATAAATACAACTCTAGCAGTTTTGCTGGAGTATGATACGGACACTGATTAGGGTTTAGACAAATGTATACATCTTCAGTAACTAGACGACAGCCTTGGATATTGAAGATTAGTATAACAGCACGTTAAAATAAAACATGCTGCATTTACCTAATGTGTAATATATGTATTTGTGTCTACTTAAGCAGTTACATTTTGGCTACAAAAACCTTCAAAATAAATATAATTAGGTTATAAAAAATCCAGATACGAATTTTCATGTACAATCCTTTAATGTTAGGGAAAAGTCTGTTAGAAGTGCATTCCATGATGCTGTGCAAGTCACTAAACAGTACCCAGAAACACAGCATTTTACTCTGGGTTAAGCTCATGAATCTTGGAGGATCCAAACCAGAGTAGTAATCAGCATACAGCTGCTATAGCATGCTAATGAAAACAGCTTAGCAAGCCACTGCTCAAAACTGCTTAGCTTTATGTACCAGCAAATTCTCTTCAGCTTAACAAAGTCATCATCATCTTGCATCACCACTGCCATCATCATCTTGCTTTTTGATTTGCAGAAATAGAATGGACACCTGTCCTCTCTTCTTCCCTCTAGAGTTATCACAGCATTCTCACCAATTGCCACCACATCCAGTCCACTGGCACCCAATCTAGCAGTAAATCACAAAGCTAATTTACCACTATGAACCTCTGTATCAGAGGTTGGCAACCTTTGGCTCATAGGCAAGACGTGGTCTGTGAAGGGGTTGAATCTGGCAGGTATTAGGTGATATGTGTCTGTGCAGTTCTCAGCCACAAGCTGCCTATTACCTCCACAGTACCCACCCCCCTTTGCGGCAGGCCTCCCTGCTCTGTGTCAAGGGCTGCTCTCTTGCTCTAGTACTGCTGCCTCTACTTACCCACACTGTCAAAATTGATGCTCTCCATTGCTATTGGCAATTGGAATCAGCAGCCCTCAGTGGCAAGGGTAAGCAAAGGTTGCAGTCAGGGGGCAAGAGAGAGTCTTCAGCAGAGCACAGGAGGTCTGAGGCATTGTAGAGGGAAATCAGTATCCTGAGGCAGTCACAAGCAGTGGCTTGCTGTTCTCAAAGGTTGCCAACTCCTATTCTGTATCGCCTAGAAATACTCCTCTACGCATCTCATTCCACCATGTGCAACCAGGAAACACATCTGCCCACAAACAAGAATGTGATACTCTGTAAGTTGCTGCAATCACCCATGGTCAAAGAGTCAGCAATTTATTGCATTCCTATTTAATGATAATTATCATGCATGTAATGTGCGCGCAGTGGAACAAAAGTTTTATCATGATTCATGTAAGGGATGTTATGACAGCACATGAATTAATTAATTGTGCAAGATGATAAATTTTCAATATTTTAACAACTACCAACGAACAGACCTGTTTAAGCACATCAAGTAAAGTTCTGAATGCATTTAACTCTATCCAAAATTAAAACCCATTACAAACTAAGAAAAAAACCCAAAGCATTGTATGTAGCCCAGTTTGTGTTTTCAAGGTCAAAGTACTGTATATTTAGGGTGTTCAAAAACATTCTCTGCATCGCGGGGTAGTAGAAGAGCTAATAAAAGGGCATGCCCCTAGTGGACAAGAAGGTGCAAAGAATCACCCAACTTCCAGTGTTAACTTCGTAGTCTGTAGCACATCATGCCTAGAAAGCAAGGTGTTCTGGGTGCTGCTGCAGTGAGAGGTGGAGGTAACAGAGGTAGAGGAGCTGTAGGGCACGCATAGGCTAGGGGCATAAATCCTTGTCGAGAGAGCTAGTATGCTGTCCAGGAATCTCGTTGGCTTCTCCATCATCCCCAGCAGTTTTGTCTGTAAGGTTCTACTCACTTCCTGGTTCTTCTCACCTACTTGTCAATTTTCAGAAAACCCACTCTTTAGTCCTCCATCTTTTTTATGCCTTTCTTTCATTAGAACAAGAATTCTTGACTGCCCCCCCCCTTTTTTTTTTTTTTTGCCTTGTGACATAGAATGAACAAGTCTTCATTTAGCACTAGCAGGTCTGTCTGTGGTCAATGCAACAAGTTAAGCGTCCCCTGTGTCTCGCTTCTGGCAGCCCCAAGCAGGACCCCTTGCAGGCTAGAATGCTGCTTGTCTGCAAGGGGAAACCCACCATTTCCCAAGGGAACCCAGGCATCCAGGGGTCCCGGCCACATTTATTGGAAAACATTATTGGGTACAACAGGCAAAAAAAGCTGATAGCCAATAATGTAATTTTTCCTTTTTATTGGTGTTGATCTGATATGCAACTGATATATTGGTGCACCTCTAGTAAGCATTAGAAAACTGTTTTTTGTTTTTTAAACCTAATAAATGAAAGATTGGGAAGTCCTTTTGTATTTAAAAAAAACCATGGTATTTCTCGATTTTGTAAAAATGACGCATCAGAATTTTAAACAATAAAACAACGACGTATGGGTCATTTTGAAAAAGGTACTGATAATTAAGCGAAACATAACTGTTTCGCTTGCTAGCAATGTCTGAGCACACAAATCCTTAAATTGTCTCCAAGCTCTCAGGCCCTTGGAAGGTAATTATTTAGATAAAGTCAGCCTTTATATTCTTTCCAGTTGGTGGCTGAGGCAGATCTGAAATGTGTGTGAATGTTTGTGTTTTAACTAGCCAAACTATTTAAAGCTAAAAAGAACGTTGTCAGTCTGTCTTCCCCCTGCCCCAGCAAACTCAGCTGGCTTTTTGCCGGCTCCTCCTCTGGTCATGAGGGAGAATAAGTACATCCTGCTGGATCAGCCAGCTGGCTACCTTCTCCTGTCTGTGGCTTAATATACTTCCATAAAGTATTCAGCTGTTGCTGGATGAGAGACAGAGTACTCTGTAGTGCCTTCCTTAAGCAGTTCTCCCTCCTTACTGCAAAACATGGCATGCTAGCAGAACTATGTAGGCTAACTAGATGGCAAAACCATTTGCAAAAGGAAATAAATAAGGATGAGGGGAAACTTCTCATGCCAATTTAAGCTTCCTTGTTTGAGCTCCAAACCATGTTGCCTAATTTGCTTCAGACTTCGTCAAATGTAAATGATTTTCAAAATAAGCAGTTAAGGAAAGAACCTCACTCAAAGCCTGGGAGCATCTGCTCAGATTCACATTCTTTTACATGTGCTTGGGTAAGCGTATCTACCTTGTCTTCACATTTTCTCCCCACTCACAGATCAAATTTGGCAAGTTTTCAGAGAACCAAAGCCTTGTAGAAATGTTTCCACTGGTTAAGGAGAAAGCAGCTAAGCAATGGTTTTTTGGTCAAATTCAGATTTGTTTTTGAACAAATGCTTTCTCTCCTCAGTGCTGGCTACCCAAGCAGCACAGCACAGAGAAACTGAAAATGAAAGTGATAATGAGCAGAACAACGGTTGTCAATTCTCCCAGTATTTTTATGAGTCCGGCAGATGCAAGATGTTCCTGTTTTCCACTTAATTTCAGACCTGCCTGTGGGAAATCTCCCTCTGGAGGTAGGGCAGGCAGCCAATCAGGCCTGCTGCAGACAGCAGAAACGTGTCCACCTAATCTGGCACGGTTCTCACACTAGGAAAAAGCAGGAGAAATAGCTGTTTGAAAAAAAATCATGATAATTTTTGGGACCCAGGCTCTTGAGTTCTTGAGAAACAACAATACTCAAGAGCAAAACTGATATTAGCAATATGCATTCTCAGTTGAAGAGAAATGCAAGAACCTTACAGCACAACTACTGAATGGAAAACTGAACCTTTTAAAGCCACTTCCTTAAACTGAATGCATTATAGCATAAGTAAGGAAATGTCTACATAATGTAAGATGTTTTATCACTCTTATTACTAGTACATTAGAATTAACTAAGAAAAGATTAGTCACTTCCCATTATGTGCACTGTAACTTTGCTGAGGCTGTTCTTCTGAGCAATCAGAATTTTATTGCTACTAAAAATATTTCATGGTGATTGGTGGGTATAGACGCAAGCAAGCCACATTTGGAAGTGCTGGTTTCAGTACAGTTCTCAGTCCAGATGGATCACATTAATAAATGTAAGATTTACATTTTTGTGCTTCTGACAAATAAAGAGGAAATCTGGCCATTTCTAATGTTCTCCATGATACAGTATAAGCACCGCAGAGAATGCGACCTCTTCCAGCTGTATCAGCGGGTGCTGGCCACCTAAGATGACAAGAGAGCAGAACTATTTTAGGCTACCTGTCCCTGGCTCAGGCAGTGAGACTGTATGACCTTATAATACATACACTTCATCTCCTCACCAACTGCACTGCCGCACAGAGCGCCCTCTGTGGAGAGTCCTCAGTCCTAGAACTGCTCAGGGGTGGATCCAGGGGGGGCATGGAATTGCTATGCCTACTTTTTGTGTTGCACTGCACTACAGGAACCTCTGGGAACTTTTTTAAGTCCTCAAAGCAGGTGAAAATTCTCTCTTCCTTCTGCTTGGGCAGGAGGCATGTCCTCTTCCTGCCCCTTTACCCGCTCCACTGCTGTCGCAGGGGTGGGGAAGTACCAGAGCCCTTTCTGCCTGCTGCGCAAGGGCTGACCTCAGCTGGGGATGGGGAATGATGGCAGCAGTGACGGAGGAGGGCATTCCCCTTTTCCATGGCTGCTCTGGGCAGAGTAGGGGAGAACTACTCTCCTGCCATGCTGTTGCTGCTCTTCCCTCCCTAGCTGACCCCAGCTACACTTCACTCAGCCCTGCTGGCTCTGGAGCCTCCCCACCCCTGAGCAGTGGAGAAAGTAGCAGAGGCAGGCAGGGGAGTTTGGGGAGGAGGAGGAAGAAGAGGGAAGGGGTGAGCCTCTGGATGGGAAGGGAAAGGGAGATTTGCATTTGCTTTAGGGACTTAAAGTCTGCCCACACTGGTGAGGGCAGAGGAGGCTAAGAGCAGGGTGTGCAGCCACTCTTACAGTGTGGGTTGCTGCTCCCACACCCCCACCTTGGGAAATCCTGGATCCACCCCTGAACTTGCTCCCCACATCAACCTCCCAGATCTAGTATTGGCAACTGTGGTGCAGCAGAGGGTGCATAATGTAAGTGTCTCTTATTTAGTCAAGCACTTATTAGCTAAGGGTTTGAAAGGGAAGCAAATCTTATGAATAACTCTGTGGAAGTCGATTTTGTTTGTAGATGATACTAAATCATTTGAGAAGGAGAATATATTATGGTTGCCCACTAGGGGAAACATTCATTTTTATTGATAACAATGTGCTCAGAGCTGGAGAAATGAATTCATATCTTAGCAAACAAAGATAAAAGAAAATGAAGAGGCATGTGAGAATGATGGGGCCATAATTTCACCATGGATCTATTTTTTAAAGTATCAATGGAATACTAGGCACATTGCAGATGGAGAAAGGCAAGGGGTAGGATATTTAAAAAGACATTAAAAGGAGTTAAAGTACCCAAATCCCTCTATATTTGGGGCAACCTATTTTCTTAGTCTTGCTTGATAATTCCAGCCATGGCCCCTGGCCATGGAAAAAGTGCATGTAAATAGGGGCAAAACCTCGTAGTTCTGTCTTACAGAATTCCACAATTTTAAATTTTCTAGTATTTCTGATTTCTGGTGATAGTAAGTAACAAAAGCACAACTTGAACAGCAGTGCAATCAGGCAAAGGATGACCTTGTAGTTACAAGCAGATTGAGGGGGAGAGAAGTTTCAGAAAAATCTGGGCTTGGTTTCTAAATCTGCCATTGATTTCTTGTATGACCTTGGTAGGGGAGAGAAAAATTGCAACCAGTTTGTGGCTCAGTTTCCTCTACTGACTCAGAACAGTGTTGTGATACTTAGCTTTCTAACATTTATAAGGATTTTCCTATCATCAGATCACATATGTTAGAGAAACATTGAGCAATAAAGAATGAGCAGGTTTTGCTCTTCACGCAATCCTAGATGAATTTCTTACACAAATCTTTCACACTCTTGGCTTTCCTTCAGAATCCCAAATGTCCCCACTCTCCTTCCCACTCTTGGTGGCATTTCCTTCTCTCTTCTCCTCCTCCCCCACCACAACGCCACTTTCCTTAGCACCTAACTCTCCCAGAGCAGCCTTGTCCTTCCACTCAGCAGACCTTGCTCTTCAACTATAGCTGTACCAGCCACTCAGGGTGGAAACAGACATCACCTGATGTCTCATTTGTGCCACTATAATTTTGATACCTCTTTGTTGTGCTACATGAAATCAGTGGCACAACAAAAAGATAGTTATAGACTCTTTTGCTTGATTACAAATAATAACAGTATGCCTATTACCTCTGTCATGCTTTCCCTGGTCAGCCAGACCTGTGCCCCAGGTCTGGTTAGGCAGAGAAAACCCCAGTGTCCCCATGCCAGGTGCAGCTGAACAGGGAAAGTAGGGATTTCCCCACCCAGCCAGATGAGGTGCCTTTCGCCCAGTGGAGTGAATCAGCTGTGTCATGATACACAGTGGTACAGCTAATCCGCTTCATTCGGCAATGTCTATTACTGAAGGAATGCAGGAATGTTAGTCATTAAAGTGACATTAGCTCCATGAATCTAAGTGGCCCATTTCTGTGCTGTGTTTTTAAGAACAGTTCAAGTTATAAAGAGCCTGAACCTGGCAACACTGAAGAGCCTTGTGAACTAAAAACTCAAAAAACCCAGAAAACTGCAGAAAGGGCAACAAGGCATAATCACATAAAAGTGCCCAAACCACCATAAGCACACCAATTTCAAAACTTACCCATCACCATATTAAAAAAATTCCTCCATGCATTTTCAGCCACACCCAAGAACTGGTTTACACTGGATATAAGCACATTTTAAGGATGAAAGCCTTTTAAAGTAACCATCCTTCAGAAAAGGATTTCCTCCTAAAACTATAATACAGAACAGAAAAGTCAATGCTATACCACTCTCACATGCTTCAGTTGTTCAATGCCATAATATTTAAGATATTAGAGTAAAATGAAGAGTGGAAAAATCATGTATACAGTGGTAACAGGAGTCATACAAGTATCTGGGCATGTCACACTCCAGTGTGTCACAACCCAATTATAGCAGTGCCCATGCCACAAGCAAGAGATACTATTCAAAGCATTTTCATTCTGCACTAGGTTAACTAAGGGTTAACAAAATGACAGTAACAGCCTTCTTTGCTGTGCATGCCAACAAGAGATTTATAGCTGCGCCACTAACAGAAATGAAACTTTAACCTTCTGTGCTTTACATAAATCATTATAATTGGTCAGAGTGATACAGGGAGTAGCCCTGAAATAAAACCCTGGTGGAGAACGCTATATAATTGGCAATTCTAATTAAATTTATGATGTGGCGAAATACAATTGGCTATTATACAAATAAAACCCGCTTGGACTTCCGCAAAGTCGGAGACCTCCGTACACACCTTGGAGACCTCTGAACATACGTGTCAGAGTAATTAGACAATTTGATCACTTGTCTAAGTTCCTCCGTCTTCGACCCAATCTCAGACGTAAATCAACGACTGCCAGCCCGACCATTTCTGCCCGAACACTTATACAGACCGACCTAACGAACTCTAAGCTGTAACTAACCAAGTATCTGACCTCCGTCATTCACCACCTTGATGGCGTAAGTAAACAATCTTGCTTTTCAACCGATAAGCGTCTGTGCCTAATTCCACTCCAAGCTTCACAAGTACCCGCCTGACGGGCCCCTTAAGGCCTTGAACCCCTCGCTGCAGTGCACAGCAGCGACACAGTGGATTTATCCCCAAAACGTACTGAGGTAGCAAAGTAAAATTATCCTAATTTTCCACCAATGGAGGACTGAGGCACAAATAATGCAAGTGAACTGTCCAAAGTCACACTTGAAGTCTACAGCAGAGGGGGGGAAAGCTATTCATCTCCTAAAACAGATAACATGTGCCAGGAGAGTAACAAGAATACCAACAACGATTTTTTTTCCTGTTCATTTTTTCCTTCATTGAGAATAGTGTTTACAAGAAGGAAAAACTTCTTTTCTATACGAGTAATTAGAATCTGGAACGCGCTTCCAGCGGAGGTGGTGTAGTCACCATCTCTGGTGGTCTTTAAGAGGAGGCTGAACAAATACATTGTTGAGCTCGTTTGAGCCCAATTACCAGACCTGATGGTCTTGTAGGTCCCCTTTTGGTCCTTCTTTCTATGATTTTATGATTTAGTAACTCAAAATTAGCATTGCTAGATTTGATAGTATTTTACAGTTTGTGTGAATTAGCTTGTCCATTGTAAGCTACTGTAGTCCTATTTGTTTAATTGCTTTAGCACAAGTTTCTAAATGCTGCCCAAACACACACTATAGCTTATACTTTTACCTTGTCTCCTTTTCCATTATGGTAGTTACAGATAAGACATTCACAGAAAATGGCTAATTCCATCGAATAAACTTTCATAAATTATTTAAAAGTTTTTAAAGCCTATTTTACCCCTTTTACCAAGGTGGTTGAAAAGGATTAAGGACTGTGCTTTCCTCCTCCCTTGCATCATCCCAGGGAGAAGCAACTTTACAAGAAAGTAAAAAAAAACAAAGTTACTTCATCTTGGGATTTTTTGGAATTAAAAAAAAAAAATTTACAAAAATAAACTATGAATGAAGAACTTCCTTTTTTCAGTCAGGTATATTTGAAACGTACCATCAATACCTATAGTCAGAGTTTTCCACTTTAATAAACTTTTTTGGATTCAAGGCATTCCTCAGTAGACCTGAGGCACCCCTTGGAAAATGCTATCTTTAATTTTTCAGTAGTCAAAACACAAGTAAAAGTGAAGAGAGAAATTCTTCTGTTGCAAATAATTCAAAAAGATCACAACAGATCTAAATGTTTTTAACACTATGGATTCCTATGTAAAAACTGAGGGTTTAACTTGCGTATCATGTCTGCACTGTGCATCACCCTGATGCATCTTGAAAAAATCTCAAGGCACATCAGGGTGCTAGGGCACCCTGGTTGAGAATTACTGCTTTAAAGATTATAAGAAATAGCATATTAACTTCATAACTAAATATTTTCTGGAAGACAGGATCAAACACTGACTTCTTTCCCTATCTCCAAATGTGACTGAATTTGGAGAATGTCTCTGTCTTTCAGATAACAGATGCTACCATGCCATATTATCTAAGTCCTAAATACATATAGAAGCCATATAAATGATAGACAGTAGAACCCTAGTGCAACAAACATTATATTAGTGATCATATGGAAAGAGATGGAAAAAGAATATGCAATTACTGTACTGGGTTCTGTGTATGTTAATGGAACAAAAAGATTAATTATTCCTAATCCTGTTTCTCAACTTCTTTAATGGGTAAAATCCAGTTGGACGTGGCACAGAAGTTTAAAGATTTAGCAGTTTCACTCCTGGCAGGAATCCATACAAGATTCTTCTTCTTCTTCTTTAATAGAAACCTCACTTTGGAAGTCTGATACCTTATACAAGGGATGCATGCCACTCAAGCTTTCCTGTGCAGCCTACTCTTGAGGCTGTCAAAATGACTAAGCAAAACATATTGTGCCTGAAACACTAAGCCTAACAAAATATGTTTTCTCTCATTTTAATTTTGTTTTTGGCAGCTGCTATGATCTTTCAGACAGACATACACTATTTCTTCCACATGACAAAAATGCACAACCCTGAAACCATTTCATGATTAAAGATATTGTGCACTTTTAAAATGAATGCTGCCTAATTTCTTTTACTAGCATGGAGACTGGCTGTATAAATAGCTGTTTGCTAGTGAACAGAAACCTGAAGCTTTTCACTGTAAAGTTGCCAGCCCTGTACGTTAAGGTCATCTTAAACTGATAACTCTGAACTTCAATTAAACCTGTCAAGGAAAATTGAAAAGCTTGAAAGGCTTTGCTACAAATTCCAACTAATGCTTCCCAAGTTCTTCCAGTGGAAGGGAAGGTTCTTAAATTGTTTCTGTGGAAAACAGTTTTGTTGGCCAACTTTCCTGTCCCAATGTTTGTCCTTGGAGTACAGAGGTGTTGCTTAATTAAATTTAGAATATCTAAGAATATAAAACCTTTTGCTACATTCTTTTTGACTATATTGTGGATTGAGCTCTAGCACAGAAACTATTTGGTAAACTTCCTTTTATTGCTTATGAGAATTATTATTTAAGTTTCGGTGTGGGGCCATACATCCTTCCTCTACACTAGGGGTGGCCAACCTGAGACATGAGTGCCACAAGTGGCACAGGCATCATGTTTAAGGCATGTAGCAGATCAGGGAGAGGGCAAGCAGACTGGGCAGAAAGCAGAGCAGCAAATCAGGCAAGGGAATGGGATACGAGTGGTACTTCAGGAGGAGGGCATGGGCTTGATTTAGGGAAGCCTGCCAAAAAGGTTGGCCCCCATTGCTCTATACTAGTTTAAGATCCTTTTTATTTTACCCAAACAGAAGTTAATAAATCTTTTAAAACTCACTCCAGTTTAGCCAGATTGTGGCTCCAGATAATTATAAGTAAATAGGAGTTACTCAAGGATCTGGTGGTGCTCCCAAGGGAGGTGGTGCTGTCCCCTATTTTGGGGGGTCTTCAAGAGGAGGTTGGATAGATATCTGGCTAGGGTATTATGATCCCAGCACTCATTCCTGCCCAGGGCAGGGGGTCAGACTTGATGATCTGTTCAGGTCCCATCTGACCCTAGAAAGTATGAAACTATAAGGATCATATCCTCAAATGGTATAACCAGGTTTTGTTCCTGTGGAACTATGCTAACATCCATGGGCTGAGGATGTGTTCACATGTGTTAGTAAGGGAAAAAGAAGGGTTTTCTCCCAATGTGAGATATCTTCAGGATAAATGTATTTTGTTCTGTCAAAATGTGCTGGTGAAGGAACTGGAGAGTTCTATAACTTTTTAAGTACCATGAAGAGCTAAAAGTTGAAAGTCTTGCAGCACACAGAGAAGTAGATACAGTAAGAGAAGAGCAAGAACTACTGAGTTTTAAGGAAAGGGCTGGAGAACAGGAAGAAATCAATCAGTGCACTACTATCTGAAAATGAAGTACTACATAAATCTTAAGTCAGGCAGAAGGAAGGGTAGAGATATACTTTCTAGACCAGGGTGGCAATTATTTTGGGCAGAGGGCTGCTTACTGAGTTTTGGCAAACCATCGAGGGCCACATGATAGGCAGCCAGGGACAGATAAATATTAATTTTCTAAATTTTTTAGGGGCCCTGCAGGCCAGATAGAATGGCCTCATGGTCCGCAACCAGCCCCTGGGCTGCATTTTGCCCATCCATGTTCTAGACTACCTGTATTAGAGATGCATAAGCTTTCAGAGATGCCTAAGCACTCTGATTTAGTTAGTCAATAAAGTGCATCTCCTCCCTGCCAACCGCACTACATGCAAACATTCCTGCAAGAACTCTCTTTCATGCATGCGTGCATCCCCCTACCCCCCCAAGGCAGGATGAGCTGCCGAATGAATAGTACTCATAATGGCCTATAACCCATTGTCAGGCAGATAAAAAACAGGTTCAGAAAGAACAATACGGTCGATGCTGTGGAGTAGAGAGAGAGCATAGTCACAACTACAGGGAATTCACAGATAGAAAAGGCTTAAGTACAGAACTGCAAATTAGAAGGGAAGGCAACAGTGGAATAAGTGGGGGAAAATGTGTTTGCTACCATTTTCTCTGCTATAAAATTTTACACTGCATGAATAATTGTATTTGCCAGCAGGCCATCAAAAAGCAAACTGGCACCGAGTCATAACCCAACATTTGCTATTTGTATTCTGGCAGCGATATGTTTGTACAATTCAATCAATCAAGGGCTTCGTGTTCTTGGTGGAGGAAGGGGAATCACACGCATGTGCACGAGCACACAGTAGGCTATTTCTATTTTTTTCCTGTTAGTATACACTGAACTATCTTGTACTCAGCACATACCTGATGTATAACTTTTTATTCAAAAACAGACTTAGCTACAACTAAATTCAGTGTGTAAGTCTTGCTCTAGTCTGTCTGAACATTTACAGCTGTTTTACTTTACCAACCCAACCCAAACCAACCAGCTGCTCCTCCATGCATTACAATTAGAGGGCAATCCTTGATGAAGGTCGAGCATTTTCCCTACCTGGGTGGCTACCTTTCCCAAAAAGTAAATAGAGATGCCAATATTCAGCACTGGATAAAATCTGCTTTTGGACATCTCCAAAAGCATCTTCAATAATCATGAAATTAGGACCCAAACCAAACTTCTCATCTAGCAAGCTGTTGTCACCCCTAACCAGTTGCACAAGTGTGAACCTTGGACAAAATATCAGAAACATATGAAAACTTTGGAATGTAACCATCCACTACATCTTCAGAAAATCCTCCATATCAACTGGAAAGATTAGAAAAATGAATGTCAGAATTCTGGCTCAAGCAAACACCACCAGCATTGAACCCAAGTTTATGGCACCAGCTCTGTTGGACACAACATAAAAATGCCTGACAACCAGCTTCCAAAACAGGTCCTATACTCCCTACAGTCATAACTCTAGAGGTGGGCAAAATAAGAGATTCAAGGACATCTTGAAGGCCAATCTGAAGAAATATAATATTAACATCAAAATCTGGCAGACTCAAGCACTCAATCATCCCCAGTTACACCATAATGTATGACAAGGCATCAATCATTTTAAGCAAACTTACCTCACTGCAGTGGTAGATAGACAAGAAAGACAAAGGAAAATAGCTGTGACCTGACATCACAAGGATTTACTCCCCCTTCCCAGAACTATTTGCCATATCTGCAAACATGCAGACCTCAGATCAGCCTCCTCAGTCACCTACAGACTCACTGATGACATCTCTATTTACTATGAGGAAGACTATCATCCTCATATCAAGGCACTGCAGCTGCCAAGGACAGCTGTTTTACAGAGAACCATAGTATAAATCATTTGGAAGCAACAGTTAATTGCCCATTTATGTAACAATTAGGATTACCATAAGTCCAGGTTTTCCCAGACTTGTCCTCTTTTTTGGCCCCCTGTCCTCATGTCCGAGCAGGTTTTTAAAATGCAAGCAAATGTCCAGGTTTCCTGGAGACTAGCAGCTTGGCTGCTTGGGGCTGGGAGCAGCGGGCAAGGCGACTGACTTTTGGGGGTCATACACTTTACTCATGTGCCCAGCAAGCTGCTCCCAGGTAAGAGACTGTGTGTGGGCACGTGTGTGCACGCATGCGTGCAGAGGCGACCCGAGCAGTGGGGAGGGGCTACCATGTGGCTGTGGCTGGACGTGAAGCCAGTGGCAGTGCAGAGTGCCACGGCCACTCTGCCTGGCTCCGCAGTACCCTCCGATGTGTAGGGCCTGGGAAAGTCACCCCAATTCACCCCCTGACTCCAGGAATGGCCCTGCGCATGTGTATACACATGCATGCAGGAGCTGCATGGGGCAACAGGGCTTGGCGGGCAGGGGGCTGCAGGTCAGGAGCGAGGGGCACTGGCAGAGCTGGGGGGGCAGTGGCTTGAGGGTCAGGAGTGAGGGACACTGGCAGGACAGGGGGAGCAGAGGGCTGTGTATCAGGAGTGAAGGGCACCAGGAGGGCTGGGGGCTTAGAAGTGAGGGGCAGAAGCGAGGCACTGGCATATTCACTACCCCTTCCCACAAACATATACCCCTCCCCTCTTCCCTCCACAGGTGTTCTCTTTTTTGATGCTGGAAATATGGTAACCCTACAATTGTAACCTGGGTCTCCTGACAGGTTACAATGTTCTGTCTATAGTGCAGACACAACCTTATAGGTAAACTGTCAATGTACACATTCTCTTTGAATTTTTTTTAAACCTGATGCACATTGACAGCATGCCCTTCAGCTGTATTTACATAATAAAGGAAACTCCATTATAATGAATTTTCCAATATGGTTGTGATTGTATAGCTTATTGCAAGCTGACTAGATTTCATGTTGATATAACCGGACAGCTCAGGTATGCTGTGGACAGTCCGTCCCATCTGCAGAGCTTGAAAATACAGCTGAGGTCTTGATTAGACCACAAAACAGGAAATCCCATTTTTATTCAAATTAGACAAGGCTTTAGTGTTCTGAACTCAATACCTGCTTCTCTGCACAGCCCCATGGGATACTAGATTGCATATACTCAATGAAGTAAGGAATGAGAACACCAGCAAAGAAAAGGTATGACGAGCTGGGGGACAGAGATTAGGGGGAAAGAAGGGAATTGAGACCCTGCCAGGATCGCCAGGTCTACTTGCACACTGCCAAGACAGCAGCTATTTCTGTTCTTCAGGAGGAAGCCAAACCAAGGAAAGTACAAACAGGTAGGCATGCGTGCATGCATGCAAGCAGCAAAGGTGGCATTGCTAGGTGTCACAACAAGTACTTCTGCCCCAGCCAGGAAACAGCCCATGCAGTGGAAGAGGCAAAGGCAATAGCCAAAAAGGGACACCAGAAAAAGCACTAGAATTTGAAATTGAGAACTATTACTTTTAATAGTATTCCTTGATACCCCACGGATCGACAAGCTACTGACATGTTTTGGTGGTTATTAGAAGAGTCAACCAGCAGAGCTCCACAAAGGCCCAAGAGCAGCATGGGGCTTCTACCAAGCCATAGCAGGTTGGTATCACAATGGAAAGCCTGGGATCCTGCATTCATTATGTTCTTGCTCTAAGGCCTGAGAGAGGCAGAGTGAACTTTAACATGTTAGAAGTCTTAGAATCATAGAAAATGAGGGTTGGAAGGGACCTCAGGAGATCATCTAGTCCAACCCCCTGCTCAAAGCAGGACCGTCCCCAATGAGATCATTCCAGCCAGGGCTTTGTCAGGACCTTAAAAACCTCCAAGGATGGAGATTCCACCACTTCCCTATGTAACCGTTTCTAGTGCCTTACCACGCTCCTAGTGAGAAAGTTTTTCTTAATATCCATCTTAAACCTCCCATCCTGCTCCTCGTTCTGTCATCTGTCACCACTGAGAACAGTCTAGCTCCATCACACTGAGAACAGTCTAGTCTTCATTGTTCTCAGTGGTGGCAGATGACAGAAAAGGGAACAATGGTTTCATGTTGCAGTAAGGAAAGTTTAGGTTAGATAATAGGAAAAACTCTCTCACTGGGAGCATAATGAAGCACTGGAATAGATTATCAAGAAAGCTGGTGGAATCTCCATCCTTGGAGGTTTTTAAGACCCAGCTAGATAAAGCTTTGGCTGGGATGATATAATTGGGGATGGTCCTACTTTTAGTCGGGGCCTGGACTAGATGTCCTCCTGAGGTCCCTTCTAACTGTCATTTTCTATGATTCACACAAGCCTGTGTTCCTGATAGACAGTCCACATCTATGTTATGGCTATATATACCACAAACTTAAGTCAAAGATTAGGTCAATTGCACTTTAGATATAGGAAAGAAGCTAATTCCCCCCAGAAGTTTGCTCTGATCACTGATTATTCAGGCCCCACCTACATGCACATTCAAAACTGACCACACCTTTCCCCTCAGAATTTAGAGAGAAGCTCAATACTTCATTAAATTGCATGACCCCAGAAGAGCCCAAAGTAAATATGTGGTATTCAGGTGCCTCATCAGGGGCAACATTAGCAGGCATCATGCCTCCTGTTGGCTTGAAAATGGAATTTAAAGGTCTGTTTTTTGGGAATTGGCTTATAGGTATAGGTATATGCATTGTAAGGGTTCAAGATGGGCAGCAGAGGTTCATTGATTTTTAAAGAGCCTGGGTTTCTCACACACACAGTTCCATATAGCCCTGGAAGCAGACAGGTAGTCTAGCACGACAAGTCCAACGGATGGACACAGCCTGAGAATTGAGTGGGGCATGCCATAACACAAGATCCCAGCCTTCAAGGCAGACAGGTTGTGTAACACAACAAGGACACAGCCTGGGAACCAAGGAAGTATGTACCATACTGTCCCATAACACAAGATAAGCGATACCAGCTACAAGGCCCCAGAGCAGCAGCGGGGCTGAGTTTTGGGGGAACAGACCAAATTAGGAGAAGGCCCGGAAGGCTACATGGATGTGTGACCACAGAGAGACAGCCAATCAGAGATAGCCATGGATGAAGATTCATCAAGGGAGAAGGAGAGACTTGAGATTAACAAAGCGTCCCTCCCTGTCCCTCTCTCTATTCCTCCTGGTCCCTTCCTTTGTCCCATCCCTCCCTGTCCTCATCTTGCTCTCTGAAAGGGGTCCCCATTCCTGTCCCCTGAGGCCACCATGGACTGAGGGCATACCAGCAGCCCATCTCATGCACCCCACTGGAGGGAGGCTGTAGGCCTCGGCATCCCACCTCCAGACTGCTGACACTTAAGAGACAGCCTCAGAGTGGAGCCTGCATCCTAACCAGATGTACTTTGACTGATGACAGCCCTAGGATTGGTAGATATAGAATTGTTTGTTTGTATTGTTGTTTTTTTGTTATCATTCTGTATCAATAAACTTGCCTATTATCAACTGGCAGGTGTTGTGGTTAGTCTGAGGGTTGTGCTCGCCTGGAACAAAGGTATAGGGCTAGGTCCAAATCCAGTGCCAACATCTCCGAGGCACAATTCCCACCCCCCCAGCCTCCCTACTGTAACTGAGTGGAGAAGAGGAATGAATATGTAAATGATGTACAGCATTTTCATGACTTCTGTTCAGCCAGCTAGCTAGCTCTGCCAGAAGCAGAACCAGAAATTTACACAGGAATTAAAGCAAGAAAAACAGAAGGCAAGGGAAGCAGACAGGACTGTGCAGTCCCTCCAGCTCTCCCTGGCCTAGGGAAGATGCATCTTCCCAAAACTCTAGTGAGAATCCCCTCCCCTGCCCCTATCCTCAATTGTTGCCACTTAATCCTCACTCCTTCCATTTGTCTTTGAGGGGGAGGACAGAGGAGCCCACACCATGTATTCCCCCAATTGTGGTCACACATGCCATTTCATAGCTACACAAGGTGGGAATGAAGGAGGAATCCATATTACTCATGAAACTGACAGGGTGTCACAGAGCACTGGGGTGCCCTGCTCCCAAAGAGGGGAAAACTGCTAGGGAAGAAGCCCTAGCAGGAAATAAGGAGCCCAGCTGTGGGCTGCCGGGGCAACCAGGGAAGGTCAGCTGACCAGAAGGGGCAGGGCCTGACTCCCTTATAAACCCTAGGGGCTGGGGCTAGAGGCAGTTCCCTGCCAGCTGCCAAAGAGGAAGGAGCTCTCTGCCCTGGGAGAGAGGGGAAACCTGATACAGGAGCTGCATCCAACATTGCTGAGAGTTAAAGGGTCATTGGTAGGACCAAAAGTTGTTTGGGCCAGTTGGCTTCTGTTTGTTATAGCTGAAGGGCTTGCGTTTATGTTGTTGTTTGTGACCGGTGGTTTGGGAGAGGCTATTAGGGGTTGGAGGAGGCCTCATAGGGAACTCACAGAGGAGTGTGAGGACCCCAGTGCCCGTGAGGGCGCAGTGTTTGGGGTGTATAGACCCCAGCCCTAGAGAAGGGCAGTTGAGAATGGGGTGTCTCAGTAATGCCCCCTCTCTGGCAGTGAGGGCCTGGTGAGCCCCAGAGAGGGGGCATTACTGAGACGCCCCAGTGAGGGCCTGGTGAGCCCCAGAGAGGGGGCGGCATTACTGAGACGCCCAGTGCGGGCATGTTGAGCCCAGAGAGGGCGGTCTGACAGAGAAGGCCCCAAGAGGGGGCAGCAGTATTGAGGAGCGCCCTGAGAGGGGGCAAAAGCCCCAGAGAAGGGGGCAGTTACCGAGAAGCCCCAGTGCAGGCATGGTGAGCCCCAGAGAGGGGGCGGCACTACCGGGGAGCCCCAGAGAGGGGGCAGTTGCTGAGAAGCCCCAGAGGAGGGGGCATTATTGGGGAGCCCCAGAGAGGGGAAGGCGTAACTGAGGAGGCTCAGAGGACAAAAAGGGCATAATTAGAAACATCTATTCCATCGGCGAGGTGTGGACTGTGGTGTAGGGGAGGAAACGGAGCCGTAGATAGCGCCCCCTGGCAGTGGGGCAGTACAAGGGCAGCCTCCTGCTAATTAACACCAATTCATTAATTAACAACAAGGCATGGCAGGCGAGTAGGTGGGCGGTTGCCCCAGGAACAGGTGCGTGGGCCACGTTTAGGTCGGCCCAGATTGCATGAAGCCCTGTGTGACAGGTACACAATCTAGGTGCTAACATGTAAGAATTTACATGGAATTATGGTGACTATTAATGTTCCTTATTTTGAACAGGGACTTAACAGATGATGATAAAGAATGATCAACCAAAGGAATATTTTATCCAGCCATACACTGGTGACTTGAGTATAATGGAACTCAGAAGTGAAACTATCCTGTATCTCATATTGCAACACCTCATTTTAAGGTAACACAGGCTGGGAAAACAGGCAATTTGAGAGGTTTTTCCAATTATAAACTATCATTAATAACAATATTGCATGTGGGTCTCAGATTTTTTTAAAGGTATATCCCTCTTATCTTAAAATATCTGAAGCTGTTGTATTTACTGCTGTATTCTCACTTCATCATTCCTCCTAGATAATGCTCTGATAAAGAAAATTAGCAGTTTAACAGCCTTTTGCCTCAGGTTATGAACTCAACATTTTCTCTTCATTTCTGAACAGTACATTAATACTTAAAACAAATTACTAAAAATCCGTACCTTTCAAGGACAATCTAATTATCATCCAGCTAACGTGGGTGCTTATTGAAGTCTCTGCTATGAATTTTCTGTTGAAAATTGTAACCACTGTATTTTCAGGTTTAAAAAAAAAAAAAAATTTCCTCCTCTCAAAATTCTGGAAGACATGGGTCATGCTGTTTTGACAAGCAGTGAATATTTAAATGCCCTACATTCAATGGGAATAGTTTGCCAGTGATGACAATTTCAGTCAGGAGAAGAGAATAAAGACTTAGATTGATGAATAACTGACATTTGACCTGCTGTTCATTTCCTAAACTAGAATCAAATGCAATACACACAAAACTGTTGAAGCTAGCTGAGAAGCACAAATCATTGGTCTGTGTTTTCCACAGTGCTTCCCAGCTAATGCTTTTTAAAAAATTTCTTATTCACTGAGAAACTCTAATAGTAATAATCTGTCTACTGATGAGAGAGGTGACCTGGTAGGGTAAAGTAATTACCATAACCCATAAAGGTTACAGAAAAACATTTATTTCCCCTAAGGTGTTTAGGAATTGTGGCTACAAGTTTTGTGTTTAAATGGGTAATGTGGGTCCTTGTGTGAATTCAGTGAAAGGCACATACATCTTGTCTAAGAACAGCCTCAGTACAAACCAGCTGACACAATCTTACAGATGTTGGGTGTGTCTGCATTCTGCCTAAAGCAGAAATAAGAGAAACTTGAAAGGTCCTAATTTCCTTACACAGACCAGGTTAAAAAGAAGCCACTTACAAGTCTGCACGTTAAGGTACTATTTTTAGTGTGGAAAGGTTTCACCTTAGACCTCAGAATTACTTGGGATCTGAATGCACCCACTGTGCTCAGACAGCTTGTGACGCTTTACAATGGCGGTACGCAAGACTAGAATGACTTTACTAGCCTGTTTAAAAACATGGCTGCAGTGGCTGCCACCCACACAGACTTCAGCTGTGTCTTCCTCCATGGGAGCAAAGCAGCTGCTTAAAAGGAACTTTGCCAATTAAATTCTGGCCTACTGAAATCTGTCACCATTAATGTTCACACTGTCTGGAAAAAGTGGTACAAAACTGATCCCAGGTTACAGAATAAGGGCATGTCTACACTGTCATAACCCAATTAAGCAGTGCCCATGCCACTATTCAAAGCAGTCTCATTTCTGCACTAGGTTAACTAAGGGTTAACAAAATGATAGTAACAGCCTTCTTTGCTCTGCGTGTCAGCGAAAAGAGATTTATAACTGCACCACTAACAGAAATGAAACTTCAACCTTCTGTGCTTTACATAAATCATTATAATTGGTCAGAGCAAAAAGGGAGTAGCCCTACAACAACACCCTAGCGAAACCGCTATATAATTGGCGATTCTAATTAAATTTATGACGTGGCGAAAACCAATTGGCTATTACACAAATAAAACCCGTTTTTTACTGCTGCGAAGTCGGAGACCTCCGTACACACCTTGGAGACCTCTGAACATACATGTCAGAGTAATTAGACAATTTGATCACTTGTCTAAGTTCCCCCGTCTTCGACCCAATCTCAGACGTAAATCAACGACTGCCAGCCCGACCATTTCTGCCCGAACACTTATGCAGACCGACCTAACAAACTCTAAGCTGTAACTAACCAAGTATCTGACCTCCATCATTCACCACCTTGATGGTGTAAGTAAACAATCTTGCTTTTCAACCGATAAGCGTCTCTGCCTAATTCCACTCCAAGCTTCACAAGTACCCGCCTGACGGGCCCCTTAAGGCCTTGAACCCCTCGCTGCAGTGCACAGCAGCGACATACACCACAGCAGCAGTGGATCCCAGGGGGGTCCCGAGCCTACCCAGAGTACAATCATCAAGGCAAGGGATTTTATCTGGCCTGTGTCAGGTCCTTCAGCCCTGCCTGGCCCAGGCACAGGGGGGCAGCCTGGGCCATGGTTATCGTCACGCACACAGTGGGATAGGGTGGTGTGGTGGCTGGACTCCGCTTCCCAGCAGCCCCAGCAGAGGCAGCTCCTTCTGGCTGCTGCTGCCAGTGTTGCCACCACCAGTCCCAGCTCTGCTGCCCAGGCATCCTGGCTCATCCACCTTGCACCCACTGCTGGTGATGCTGGACAGAATGGGTGGGTGGGGTATCCAAGGAAACAGGCCCAGGACCCCTGCAAGCAGGACACGCTTGGCTGGGTGGATGGGATGGTGCCACGGGCAGGTGAGGAGGGCCATCCGAGACTGGGATGAGCAGAAGGAGCCAGGACTGCAGGCAGTCAGAGTGGAGTCGAGGCCCAAGGCAGAGCCACGATCCCCTCATAGTGATACTGCACTGGGCCCTGGCTCCACAATCCTGCTCCCCACCCATCCCACTTCCGAACACTGCTCTCCACTCACGGCCCCATCCCATCTGCTTTGCTGAGTGCACACTGCCCATGGGGGTCCTGGGCCAGTCTCCTTGGAGACCCCCTGCCCATTCCATTGGGCACCCCTGGTGGTGGGTAAGGAGTGGACAGGCCTGGACCTGAGCCAGGTACAATTAATTGTCCCCTGCTGGACCCGGTCAGCACCCACTCTTGCCTGCAACGGTTCAACAAAACTCCCTTAGTGGCCCTCCAAATAATTGCCCAGCCCTGTGCTACAGGGTGCTCCTTCTGCATTTGCTCAAGTCCTCTGCTTCTGATGTGCTTGAGACTCATTGCGGAGGGATGTGCTGGAGCATCTTCACTGGTATAGTTCTCGATGCGCAGCACATGAGCAAGGCATCTTGTCCAAGTGGGACACTGTCACTGCCCTGTTAACGTTCTCTAGGAGTCTGGATCCTGAATTATGCCGGTAACAAGCAGCTCCTACCAATGAGTTGTGGGGTCTAGGCAACTGGTAGGAATGTGGATACCAGTAATTCCTTAGTGAAGTAAAATACCTTTTCACTTATGAGTTATGCACTCAAATCTAAGCCAATCTGGCAGAAACTAAAAGTAGTTATGAACTAACAAGAGCCAAGCACAATATGTAAAATGACTTGACAGCTTCATTCCTTTTTAGATTTGGTCTTTTCATTGGTTCAAAAGGTTAAGACTTGTAAGGCGAGACTCAGGAAGAATTGAAGTGCCTAAACCCACAAAACCCAACCTCACTGCTGAGATGCCCTTAAGACACTTGAGCTTTCACCCATCAAGTTTCCTCAGTGCTGCTATTGTGTATGCCCAGAACTCCTGTCATCTTGGCAGAACAGACTGGCTCAACAACACTTTTGGTCTAAGCTTGCATCAAAAACTAGCTGTTCCTGCACTCAGTAACTGAACTGAGGGGGGACAACCAGGGCAGCAGATCTGGGCACCACCTTTGTGTGTGTGTGGGTTGGAGGGGGCAAAAATACAACTGTTGCCATAGCAGTAGCTGACTGCATTGCTGCAGTTGGCAGACCAGGGGCTAGCACTGTCCCGGGTACCACATGGCTGCCCTAGGAATGGTGCTAGGCTACTGTGCCCCTGCCTATACCTAAAATCCCCCCAGTGGCCTAATCTGGCAGTCATGCTTAGACCATATGCTAACACTGCCAGCACTGACCTCAGCAGAAAACGCAGCAGTCACAGCCACTTCATTCAAGAATAGCGGCTAAAGGATGAAGCATTTCTGCTGCTGCTGTGCACCTTTTTTAGAATAGCCAGAAAGAACCCAGGTCTTCCTCTATGTTCTCTACACTCATAGGGGATTCAAACACACATCTCACTCCTCTCAGGGGAGGGCCCTAACTACCAGGTTGTAGGTGAGACTGGGTCGGGGGCTTTTTCTCCTACCATTCTTGTTCCACACTGCTCCACTGTGCAAAAAGGAATCCAAGATTCAAGGGGCCAGAGAGTGATTAAGAGAAAGCATGACTCCTTTAGCCTGTCAATAAGGGCGCTCCCCTGCATGGATAGGAACTAGGATTTTGGTTCATGCTGCTATGATTATTTCTGTAGTCCTGCATGGGTAGGACTAGAGCTGGGGACTGCCCCAGCCCAGCTGAGTGTCCTTACCACTGGGCTACTGGAGTTTGCATCTGGTTTCATGAACACCATTTTGTGGTCTATACAGCAATAGTTTCAACAGAGGGGATTCATGGCATCTCTGCCTCCATCTAGCCTATAGCTTGACTGCTATAGCACTCTCCTGAAGGTAAGAACAGAGAGTTTGAACCTTCTTAGACTGAGGAGGGAAAAGAACCAAGGTCTCCTAACTCTCCCCATCCTTTAAAAGAAGAGAATGGGACATCTTCTGTTTCTAACAGGGGCACATAAGACTAGATGGGAGTTTCAGCCTGTGAATCCAAGTCCCACATAACAGGAGGACTGTTGAGAGGATTCCAGTGTTTCAGACATATGCCTCTTTTTGCCTTAGCCATTTACTTCCCCTGCCCCCAGTCAGGATGGCAGGGTTGTGAATCCCATCCCAGGCACGTAGCTCTCTTGATACCTTGTATAGAGCACACTGGTGCCTGGCTCAGGGCTGGGGATATTATTTCTTAGGCTAGGCATCTAAAAGCTTTTCATGGTAACCCTCGGCCCTGACCTGTCCTGGTCTCCCTTGTGGATCTAGCCATAGTTTCTCAGGTCCTTCTATCTGGCATCTTCCACAAACTCTAATAGTATTCAGAAGGGAAAAAATAAAGATTAGTTTGGCCAGATAACAGACAATACTGAATATATGTAAGTAGTCTGACAACTTTTTGCATGTTTAGTTGCCAGAAAGGAGGAATGAGTCATTTAGGTTCACAGTCTGCTGTAAACATTTAGGGAAGCTTTAAATGAAAAAAGAGTCAGACTAGCTGAAAAAAGGCATCATTACTTCCTTTAAAATAATTCAAATCTCTCCTTTGGTATTAAAAAGGAGAGCAAGAGAGAGAATTCAAGAGAAACAATGACTTTCTGCAGTGCATCATGATCACTATTCCATTTCAATCAGTGACAGTAATCCATGCAATATAATATGATCAGTGACAGGCAATCATATCTGCTACTGACAAACCTGGCTCAATTAACTGAATTGCCAAAGCAGTGTAATAAAAGAATCAATTGCATCCTCAGGTGGGGTGCGTGCGCGCATGTGCGTGCGTATGTATGTGCGCATGCGTGTGCAAGATGCATAGTGCAGTCAGTTTTGGCTTACAGTAGTTTTTAAGCAAATGACCTTGAACTGAACAACTTGAACTCACTGTAAGTATCAATAATACATGAGGACACCACACTTCTTTTTTGAAGTATTTTTGAAGAATAGGCTCTTCAGTAGGTGCTGCAACCCATTCTTTTTAGGATTCTCTAATTACATCATTTCTTTGGACTGAATTAAAACATTGATTTATTTGGCTATAAGCAAAACAAGCAAAAAACCCATATATAATTTCTCAAGCAGTTATACCATACTCTCATTTAAGTTGGGCATATTGTGCCTCAATGCATGTATTCATTCTGTATATATGAAAATATGCAACTCATGCAAGGGCTGGGTAGAGCACAGGTGGGGACTCTCAATGCTCTCTTGCAATTCTCATCACATTGCAATCTTGCCTGGAATTCTCATGAAAGATATAGAAATGCTGAATTTCATGAGTCTAGTAGACTACCACAAGCAATACTTTAAAATGCTTGAGGTCCAGGATTGCAAGTACAAAGGTGGGAAATTTTTTTTCCCTATTTCACATCCATCATCTACATTAGGGATGAACATTATTACCCAAAGTTACTTAATGTATTAATTCCATGAACTAATCATAAGTTGACCGAATATTATTTGAAACAAATTAAAGGTGAACATTAAACCAGTATTAGCAACAGCTAATCAAGTATAATATATTTGATTGCCACAAAAATGTGACACCAAGCTGGAAGTTCTACTAGCTCACATTAAATCAGAATAATAGAAATCAGAAAGCAAATAGAAAAAAAAAAAAATCAATTCTCCTGTAAGGCTCACAGGCAATCTGCCACCAGAGTAAACAATGGCTAGCAACTGCTACCAGTGAACAATCATTAACTGAAAACCTGGACCCTGATTTTCAGAGGTAGGAGCTAACTATGGCTCCCACTACAGTTAATGCTTCTGAGGCAGAAGCAGGATTAGGAACCAAGCAAGCTGTGCAGAAAATGCAAAAGTAGGGAGTCAACAAGCTGAATTACAAAGTAGCATCTATCAGATCCCAGACATTTAGTGCCATAAACAAGTTTAAAGAGGGGAAGAAAACATCTTCTGATCATTCATTTTTTCCAGAAAGAGAACAAAGAATACAGCTACTCCTCACTTAACATCGTAGTTATATTCTTGAAAAATGCGACTAAGTGAAACGATGTGAAACAAATCCAATTATATCACAGTAGTTACCTACTAGCAGGTGGCAGCCAAACAAGGTTATAAGTAAACATTGTGCAACTTATGAGTATGTTCTCTAATAGATCAGCGATGTAATAACGAAACAACATTAACCGGATGATGTTAAGTGAGAAGGAGTACCTGTACTGAACTTTAAGGGGGGGGGGGGGGGGATTATCTACTTTTTCATTTCAATCTAGGCATTTGATTTATTTTCTCAACAGAATGAGAAAAAAAATCATAATTTTGCCTAAATTTGTAGCAGATGGTCACAATAAACATTTCAATAAATTGTTCTGAAAGTAGCAGTGCATATTTTCCCCCCAAGCATCTGCGTTTGCTAATATGCCACCATGTAACTGACTAACTGGGCTAGTAACTCAGTTTAGCTTCTTATTAACGACCCATCCCATCTGTTAAAACTTTACCAGGGTTTTTAAAGGCACATAGTTTGCCTCAAAACTTCCTGACAGCAATTAGAATGTAAGCTATTCTGCTGCTTTTTTTTTATTTTATTTTTTTTACATTTTATTTCCAGAAACCAAACTATTGCTTTCTTTTTCAACTCTTTTACCTCTTACCAAGGCAGCCTGAAAAAATGAGGTAGGGATAAGTGGGGAAACCAGCTGTTCTCCTTGCCATTTGATGACATACAACAGAAATTCAAAAAGCTTAAAGGTGTTCTGTTTCAGGGGAAAGAGGAATTCTGCATACACAGCTTTTTTAACATTAAATGAAAAATTTCTAATATTGTCAGCCCATTTCATTCAACATCTTCCTTGGGGGGACAGAAAGTAGAGAGAGACCTAACAATTACAGGTATCAAACAATACCCATATAAAGGTGCTAGAAGGATGCAAAATGTAACAATTAAATCGTAACAGCTGGTGGGCATTGTCTCGGCCAGGCTGAACTGACTCGAGGTGATTCAAAATTTACCCGTTCGTCAGGGCGGGCTGGTGAATAGAGAGGCTGACAAGCTTAATGGTTGCAAAAAACTTTACTTACGTCGTGGGTGGCTGCGACGGAAACGGTTCGGTCGTCTGGACAACAATGCGAGTTGCTCCAGGGGGCGAGGCCAATGCCAGTAAATTCGTCCGTAATTCAAGCCGGCGGGAAAAGGGTACATCTGGGACTGCGTTCGGCGACGGGAAGAAGGATCGATAGGTGATCAGTCTATCGATCAGCTAGCCGCAAGTCGGATCTCTAAGAGGCACTCTGCAGCGTGCTCAAAGCTCTTCGACTTGGGCGGAAGTCGCGCTAATTTTTAAACGGCCAGCAAGCCAATTACCGGCCGCCACGTGTGAATAATTTAGCACTAGCCAATTGCGGGGCACAAATTTGCATCCGAATGGCGGGAACTCTTTGCACCGTGCATTTCTGTGCTGCAAAGAGAATGCATCCTGCAAAGACAGCTGCAAAGTGGCGGGAACTCTCTCCTGCACGCGGGTTCTTTATGCCGCAAAGACCCTCGCTGTGCAAGAGGCTCTCGTGTGTCAAGAAAATTCCATAGTGCCGAGGCACCAAACTCACTGGGTTATGACAGGCATATCCAAACAATAACTCCCCTTGTCCTCTAATAGGTTATGAGGTATGGCTGTCCATAGCAAGAGGTGTATATTGGCAGATTTCTCCACTCTTAGCTCAGAGAGGAGGCGGCAAGTTGAATCTTTAAACCAAACAAACCTCTAGCAACAGCAAGGAAGAAAGGAAAAAAAAGAAAAAAAACAAAACAGAAAAAGGTCATATTTATTCTATACCTTTCCCAGACTCCAGAGGTTTTGGAGTTTCCTTCATGATTATTAATTCTAGAACCTGCTCCTCCTGCCTCTCAGTTTTTCATGGCAGCAGCAAATTGAATTGACTCTTTGAAGATTTACATTGAAGATTTATTGCTGGCTAGACTAGAAACCAACCAAAAGCCTGTCAGATTGTTATTTGGAAAAACTGAACAGCAGAACTACCAAACTTATCCATCTGTAGACTCAGGAATTCTGCTTTACATTGATTACCACTAGATTCACATTTAGATTACTTTCACAACTATAAGAGTTATAAGAGTTAATTCTCTAAAATGGAAGTGTGTTGCAGATCTTAGAAATGCAAAACTCTAGAACTCTTGGTTCAGAGAAGATACCTTTTATTAGACCAACTTGCAGAACTTAGGTGCTTAGCTTCTCAGAGCTCACTAAAGGTCAGAGAAAAAGAGAGAGTGTGCACTTATGTCCTTCATGGTTTTTATTCTCTACCTGCGTGCTTTTCCCATTTTTTTAAAAAGTGGTCCTACTTACAGTATCTACGTTACTTTGGTAAACTAGAAAGCTGGTTTTAGATTTAATAGGAAAATGGCTTTTCCAACAGGAACAAATACCTCAATTTTGATCCAGTAAATATTTTTTATCAGTATGAAGGAAAACATTAATGAGTCTTACATACAAAGTAAAAAAATATACATTATATTTTTATAAGTGATGTAGTGTGTCTGAAATCAGTTTGAATACATAAAAACAATTTGGAATGTACATAGATAGGACTAAAAATGCATACATCTTCAAAGAAAGAGACCAAAAACTCAGTTTATAGAGGAATTGCAGCTAGTGGTCTATCTATATGGGACAGTATAAATAGATATGATTATTTTATATACGAAGACCTTTGATACTTCCTACAAAAGGGCTTGCATGCTAAAGTCCTAAAAGATCTATGATCCCTCAAGCTCCTCTGTATATATCAGCTCTATTACAGTCCAAAGGGGCCTTGTGCAATTGCATGGGGTTGATTGACTAGATGTTTTTGCAAAATTAGAACCTCCAAATGCACGTTTTGAAGCAATCTGTATAGAAAGGTGCATGAAGTTAGCTCTTCCAAATGTCACTGAAGGTCAGAGAGCACAGACTGGTTATGTTTCCTGCTTGTGTGTCTTCTAAAACTGTAGCTAGAAAAAATACTGTTTTTCAACAAAAATTGCTGGAAGGAAAGTTAGCGTTGTAAAGGCTTAACCTGCTTAGTAATTAGCCAGGTTTGGCTCTGAACTGTCCTTTGAAAAAAGGGTTTCATTTCAAGATAGTGCTTAATAAGCATATACCCACATCACAAATGAGGTAAGGTTTCTCAGAATGCATCTATTTTTGTTTTAAAAGGCTGTTTGTTCTAAGGACTAGATACAGGAATACTATCCCATGAAGTTAAAAAGTGCATTCCTGGAGTGATGGAGAAGTTTCCATATTGATGAGAAAAATGTACATTTATATTGCTCCTTAGATTTTAAATGCATCTTCTTTGTACTGAAAATATCACCTAGCACAATCAATGAGTTGCTCAACATCAAATATATAAAGATGAGGAATTTAATTTTACTTATCAGTTCTGTTCACAATTACTGATGGTAGACGGCTTTCCAAAATAGAAGATACTCAAACCAAAACAAATGCATTTAACATCCAGTCAGACTAGAAAAAAACAAAAACACTAAAAGCTTGTATGCAACTAAGAGACAGATCTTCCACAGTGTGAATGTCTGAGTGAGTGGATTAGTTTTCCTAATCTGTCTTCGCCACTTATGACATAAGGGTAAACATGTTACTTTTTTACAGTGAACTGGCCACATAGAGATCACAAAGTACTTTCTGAAGCTGGTAAATCCCCATTTTACAGATATAAAAACTGAGCCAGAAGTTAAAGGAATGTCCACGGTCACAAAGAACATCAGTGACAAAGCATAACTAAAGTCTATAACATGCATACTGAACCATGTGACCTCTGAAAAAATGCATATATTCTGGCTTCCTTTCTCTGCCAGAAAAACAATATCAAGAGACTTAAATAGTAATATCAAAAGACTTAAATAATAAATTCACTGGGTCCATAAAACCTCACTGGAGTTGTTAAAACTACTACTCAAGAGTTACTGATTCTTACACATCATTAAGGACCTACCCAATTTACAGGGGCTGCCTCCATATTTTGAGGTCCTGGCAGTGTCTTGTGCCATTTTCATGGTGGAGCATGGTGGGTCCCTGAAAGTCCTGCACCTCCCCGGAGCTTGAGAGATGGCCACCTATCAATCTCTGGGGAGGTGCAGGACTTCCAGGGCCCCATAGCCAGAGTAGAGGGGAAAATGTCTCACCCTCCCCCCCGCATACTTCAGAATGCCAGGCTGCCTCTCTTTGTAGCTCCCCCAATCCACCCCCCCATTTTCCTGCTTTTTTGTGGTCCCTGTGCTTTTTCATAGGGACCTACCAAATTCATGGTTTCTACAAAAATTGTGTAATCATGAATTTGGTAGGTTGCCTACACAAAATCAGTCAGATGCAAAGAAAAGCTGGTGTGTTCAAATCAAATCTAGGATTACTTCTTTTGCACACATGCACAAAATCATGGGTTATTGCAATATCTTATTTAGGAAGCACATGCTGAGAAACATGCCAAATCACATAGTGCATGCAAAGGAAACTTGATTTAGGATTACACCAATCCTTGTATTTACACCTAAAGGTAATAAAACTTTTGATTCTGGGGTGTGAGGGGGAGGAATTTGTTATTTTTAGGAAAAATTTAAATTCACAAGTCAGTTGTTGCTTTTTAAGTCACCAATGCTAGGAGGTATGAAGAAATTGTGAGTAGACAGCTGAAATTCAGGTGTACAAAAAGCAAGATACATTGTAAAAATAAATAAATAAATAAATACATAAATCACATGGTGCTCGTGAAAACACTACCTAGCAGAACAGTATTTTCCTTCACTTTCTAAATGTCTTCAACTGTTTAAGGAGCTATTCAATCAAAAAGTAATGTCTCCACTCTACTGTTTCACATTCTTCTACCACATTCTCATACAGGTAATGGGGATATGACAGCAACAGTCTTCACAACGGCCAGAGCCAATTAGCCAATAAAGAATAGCTAAGTCAGAGCATTTGGAGATCCACATGTGCACTTTTAGTAGTCCCTAAACAAATCAATACTGTTTCAAACTCTTACCGGAACTTCAAAGATTTCCTGCGTATCATCCAGCATCTGGATTTTGATAGAGACAAGCTTTCCAGGTGGTGTCGGAGGCAGTTTCTGTCCATGCTCCAACGTACTGATCCCAGCATTTTCCTGAGCTCCTAACCGGGATCCTGCAGTTGGTCTCTGCTCTGTTTCACCCATGTTTAAAGAAACGTTTCTTATGTCTAACAGAGGAAGAAAGGCAGAGGAAACAGAAAAACCTTATCATTTACAGCCAAAAATAGCATTTCCATTTTAATTAGCATTGTACAAGCTAAACGTCTATTTTATGGGGCAAACTTTCAAACTTCGTGCTTTAGACCCAAGCTAAACTGATCTATAGGAACAAAGGAGGTTCTTAGCAATTTGCCCCTTGCCATATGAGGATGGATAGACCTACAGAAAGAAAAGTTTCTGTGAATTACAGAAATGTCTGTGCTCTTAAGAATCAGACTGCCAAGCAGCAACAGCTGCTCCAAAACATGGATGTTGGCATGACCCCAGGGTTAAGGTCAAGAGCTGTGGGAATTGGACCACTGCAGAGTTAGAATGGTAGCACTTGTTCTGACAAGCAAAAATTGCTGTGACACAGCCAATAAAGTTTCCACTTTGATCTTCCCCAGAACCCTGGACATGGAAGCAAAGACAACAGAAGGAAGAAGCCAACCACATCCCTCTGAGGACACCTACGGCCAGCATCTGCTGGCTCATATAATGCACTACAGACGTGGGTACAAAAGTTTACAGGGCTTCTTATTTCCGTTTAAAAGGCAGAAAAGTCTAGCTCTTGAGTTCCTGTTCATGTTCTGCATTCATCCACAACAGTCAGCTTCTACTATACAACAGTTCTGTCCTAGAAAGAGAAGTGCCAGGATGATATATATGGTCCAACTTAATTTTTCATCAGCAACTGGCACAACTTTGAATCTTCCCATTTAATTCAAGGATCATTAGTTTTATTTATCAAACCTCATACATCCTCCTAGATTTTTTTTCTCACACGTTCCCTTTGTCTTGTGATATCCTCACAAGATTTCTGATGGAGTCTGCTACTACTGTCTATTTGTCTAGCTTGATAATTGCATTTCCATTCCTCATGTGCTGATCAATGATTGTTAACAAGCGTGTAGCAAACAAGAGGAATGGAAATGTAACTTTCCAGCTGAACAAACATACAGCAGCAAATCCAATCACTCTCTGGTTTTTCACTTTCAGGTCTGCCTGTGGGAGAAACATCAAGAAGTAACTACCACTTGTATACCAGCACATGTTGCCAGTGCTGAAAGAACACTGAAAAGCAAATGGAACATGAAATAAGATACCAACTCCTCTGTAATGGCAGAATTATAACATTCTCCTTTAAACAGAGTACACCATTTTTTCCACATCATATTTCCAAATATTTAAATCCTACTCTTGGGGGAATGAAAGGGGGTAGGATATTTTTCCCTTTCCAAATAAAACTCTTAAGTGCTGACCTGGAAATTTAAATTAAGAGCAAAAACAACCCCAGGTTCCACACCCCCCCACCCCCACCCCATTAGGCATTACAGCTCTAGTACATAAAAATAGGAGGAAAGATCAAGGTGATATTAATATGACATTTAACTAAGTCATATATTAAGAATTTGTGGGTTTTTTTATTGTGGTTAATTATTTACCACTTAGAAATGTCCCACAAACATTAAACAAGTGAGTTTTCATGAAATAGGAAATGCAAAATAAGGAAGATACAAGCTAGAGAAGTGGTGCTTCCACCATAAGAAGCAGGTGGACAAAGTGAGTTTAGAAAAAAGAGAGACAGACAATGCTACGTGGTAAGAGACCAGATGCATCTATAAATTAACTGGACTTAAATTCTGGCACGTACGTAGTATGGACATCAACATATCACGCTCCTGCAGTACTGAATAGACAGGGTCACATCTGACCAGTCCCTTCCCATTACCAGACTGGGAATACTGTCCTACCCAAGAACACCGGCCCAATATTTTGTGTGCCAGTTCATTCCAACCTTGTTATCTTTAAATCACTAAGTCCTATTGACAATATTAACAGAGAATATAGGACATTTACATCATTAGCACTGCTGTGAGCCAGGCAGTTTTTAAACATATGTAGAGAGGTAATATATTTATCAAAACCTAAATTACGAAAGAACTGATACAGAGCAGATTAGAAGAGCCACCATTCAAATAACCAACATATGGAAATATTCCACAGCGTGAACCCTTTTGCAGATTATCTATGATTGGGTGAAATGATGGCCCACAAATGCATGCCAATATTGCTCAGTAAAACACAGGAAAAAGGGCCAAATTTAGAAACCAAAATAAATATTAAGGAAGAGGATGAAAAATGCAAGGCAAACCACTTCTTGTACAGGGCTAAAGATTTATATTACTATTTAATAATATAGGAACCACTGTCAACACATATTGCAGGTACCTATTACACTTGCACACTTCATTTTGGAAGCTGAGACATGAGATACTGGCTACTGTAACTTCATGCAATAATTTTGTTATGACATTAAAACCAAACCAGATTTTTTTTAAAGCTACATCTATCTAATAATTATTAGTATATGCTGCATTGAATATTTTCCCCCTGAGGCTCACTAGCCTTCTTAAGCAATTTATTGTGCCTTGATTCAAGAGGTGTGTTATGATTCCCCTCACTAAAACACTCATGTAGCAGTCTACCAAGCTGCCTGCCTTTTTGTAAATTTCAGTCCAAAAAATAAAGAAAAATCAAACCCCTTCAAAACAGTATTAAGCAAAAGGTTTGGAATTAGGAAACCTAGTCATCCTGGTACAGAAAATGAAACAATTTTCTAGTATAGAATGAATCTAGGGAACCCTTAAAATATCTTACTGTAATTAAGACAGGCCCGATGGCAGAACGATTCCCAGGGAAGGAAGGAGCTGTGAAAAAGCTGCAGCCACCATAGTTCCAGCAGAAGCTGATCAAAAATAGGTACTCCAATATCACAGTTATCCAATATCAAGTTAAGCAGGCAACATTAATGATAATGTACCTGTAAAATACCACCACCAGTCTAAAAATCCTATATACTTGGAAAATAAAAATCAACAAGTTGGAAGGAATTCAAAGAAGAGTAATAAATATAAATTGGTTCTGTACGGTTCTCTACTTATGGAGCAAAAACTACGCCCAGATGTAGTGCTTGACCAAACACTAAGAAGAGGGGAGGTTAACATTAACTTGAAAATATTTCCATGGTGTATACATCGAAGACAGCAAATTGCTTGGAGTATTACAAAAGAGTAAAACTAGAAGTAGAAACCTGAAAAGAAAAAATTAGGCTGAATGTTAGAGATCCAATTTCTGCCACGCAATAACAGTACGTTTTACTAATAAATACTTGGTACAGACACTCAGAAAGCCCAACGTGGGATCAATCTAAGTTACGCAGTTCTCTGTAAGCAGCATAGTTCAGATCAATAGCGAACAGAACACACAGGGCACTGACGAACGTGCAGCTCCACACTAATTTATGGCATTTTGCAGGAAGTGCCATGAATTACAGCATGTTCCCCCTGACCCAACAGATGTTCGCTGTTTGATCTGGGGATTGGGCTCCAGTTTGGAGCAGTTGGATGTCTGTAGTCTCTCTCCCCTAGCCCCGCCCTTCCCTCTCAGCTCCAGTGCTGTCTTCAGAAGGTGGGGGGGGGGGAGGGAGCTTTGTCTGGGGTTTGCCCAGCCTGCGCTGGAGGATGGGGCAGGTGGACTGGAGCCCCCCCACCTCGGCTCCAATCTATCCCTCCACTATCCAGCACGGGCTAGGCAAACCCCAGACAGAACTCCCTCCCCTCCGTCCAATTCTGAAGACAGCGCTGGGGGCAGGGTGGGGCGGAGATAAGCTGTATCAGCCCAGCCTTGCTCCAGGTGCACACTGATTGACATTAATGAAGGCACTCCACTTTGGAGCACCTTCCTCTGAGCCCTCACGTAATGTAATGAGAGTTCAGGCTGTCATGCCATTGGGCACTTTTAAAGTGCCCTGTGCCCATGTACTTCTGCAAGGGTACAGCTGCAGAGAGCTTTCAAGTGGCCATTCATGCAACATATGTAACTTCTGTCGGCACCCATATTCACCCTGTGGTGGTGTGGGACAAATCTTAGACCAGGTTCCGTCATTTTTAAACCAGTCTGTGTGTGCTGAGCTTCTGTTCTGTTATGAGCATAAACCAGTTTTTTGCCAAAACTTCTGGTCTGTTATGGGAAGAGACTGGTTTCTGATCAGTTACACTGGTAAAGCGTAACGCCTGTACCTGACCAAAAAGAGCAGATTATCCTTTTGAAACCAATGAAAAAATTCCTAATATTTCAGTCATACACATCATATGAACAATTGGAGTTCATATTCAAGTAACACCAAGCGGGCACTACACTTCAGGAGAGATGTGGATGGCATTGAGAGGGTCCAGAGGAGGGCCACTCACATGATCAGGGGGCAGCGAGGCCGGCCCTATGAGCGGAGGCTACGGGACCTGAACCTGTTCAGCCTCCACAAGAGAAGGCTGAGAGGGGATCTGGTGGCCGTCTACAAACTGGCCAAGGGGGACCAGCAGGCTATGGGAGAGTTCTTGTTCCCCCCGAGCACTACCAGGAGTAACAAGGAATAACGGCCATAAATTGACAGAGAGTAGATTCAGGCTAGATATCAGGAGGCACTACTTCACAGTCAGGACGGCTAGGATCTGGAACCAACTTCCAAGGGAAGTAGTGCTTGCTCCTACCCTGGGGGTCTTCAAAAGGAGGCTAGATAATCACCTAGCTGGGGTCGTCTGACCCCAGCATTCTTTCCTGCCCATGGCAGGGGGTCAGACTTGATGATCTGCTGAGGTCCCTTCTGACCCTACCAGCTATGAAACTATTCATGATTAAAAACTTCAGTTAAATTTGTTAAAATAAACCAATGCAAACCACATACCCACATGCAATACTTGCTCAATGACAAAGTACAATTGTGGATGTATGTGTAATTGGAGATTATAAACACAGTGAGAGAGAACCCATGATGTAATTCAACACAATGCATATCGTTAGAAGTCACAGTGATGAGTGGCAAATTTTCAAGCCATGCCAAATGAAATGACTAAATCAGCCATGTTATCTGGAAAGAGAAGACTAGAAAAAGAGGAATAATCAACACCCATTTCTTGAGCTATAGTCACCCCTTTGCCATACAGGACATCTGCTTAGGATATTCAGACTTGACAGAATTATACTTTATTTTTACAATAAAAATAAACACTCTTTGGGAGGGGAGGTTTGCAAAGCGACAGGTTGAGTAGAACAGCTGTTTTATTTTAACAGCTTTTAAATAAAGCTTTATCAAAAATGTTGAGGATTTTTAGAAGCTCTTAAAGAATGTCAGGTTTTGGGGCGGGGGGGCGCAGGGGAGGGGAGGGGGTTACAACAATAAGGGTAAAAGAAAAAATCTAAATCATGAATAAAAGTCTTTGTACTACATTATATATTATTCCAAAGTTATCTTCATGTGTGCCTAAGGCTGCATGAAGGTCCCTAAATAAAAACAGTTAACATTTGATCATTAACAGAAGACTAGCACCTTGTGTGGAAGCAGTAAAATATGCTATTACAATTTGAAAACAGAGGGGAAAATTGATTTACAACTTGTTTGAACACATAAGAATTAAATTTAAACTTTCCTAATTGAAAATGAAGACTGGTCTTTCAATAAAGAAATATTTAGTCTGGGAGCAAAGTACTTATTATTTGCCTAAGTGCATGCAGCAAAAAAATAAGACAGGCTGCCAGATTAGTTCACAGGCTCATAGGAAAACAGGGCTGGAAGGGACCTCACAAGGTCAGTCTAGTTCCCTGATCAAGGTAGGAGCATCCCTGACTAAACCATCCCAGCCAAGTATCTATCTAGCCTGCTCTTGAAAACCTCAAAGGATGGAGATTTCCCCTGCTGCAGCTTGAGGCTACTTCTCCTCCTCCTTTTCCTACAGCCAGAGGAAAACCCATCTTCATCTCTCCATAATCACCCTTCAGGTATAGGAAGGCTGTTATCAAATCAATCTTCTCTTTTCCAAGCTAAATAACCCTAGTTCTTCAGCCTTTCCTCATACGTCTCAACTTTGTGGCCCCTAATAATTTATGATGCCCTAAATGGCTCATGTCTTCCTTGAAATGGGGGGCCCAAAACTGGATACAACAGTCCAGGTGAACCCTTCACCAGTGCTGAAGAGAAAAGAATCACCTCCCTTGATTTGCAACTGACCTTCCTGTTTATACAACCTAGTACATGGTTGGCTTCCCCCCCCCCCCCCCCCCCAACAAGAGCACTTGAGTTTAGTTATCACTCCAGGGGAAAAAAAGTTCTAGGATTCCCCTCCTACTTAGGTTGGCATAAAAGAACAGGCTGTTGTCACAACCCTTCTGGACCTATTAAAAACTTTCAGGTTGAGAAGCCCACTACAGTTGCTATCAATATATATGCTGTTAAAATAAGCCAATTCTTTCATGCCTCTCACCAGCTGTGTAGGGTGAAAATATTAAAAGCTGCAAGAATGACAGTTAGGATCTGGTGAATTGGGCATCTGTTTGAAGTGCTCAGATTTGATGTTTCTACATATTTGTCCTTAAAGACCCAAAAAGTTTACCCCTAGAAATTTTCTGTGCCAAAAGATAATTTCAGTCCTTCAATCAGAATTGTTTTCTGCTCCAAGTTCCACAGCTGACCATTTCACCTGCTACAAACCCTCAAAGTATTCTCCTTTGACCAATGCTGTAGCAGAGGGGGGAAGGGAAGCAGGGGGAAGCAGCAGCGTGGCCATCCCAGGTACCAAAGTGAAGGGGTGCCAACAGGCACTACCCAGCCGAGGCGCAGTGCGGGACGGAGCCAAAAGCTGCTCATTTGGGGGGCGCCAGGATGGGGGGAGGTCAGCTGTGTGCACTATTGGGCAAGCATGGGGAGGCCTGTGCCCTCCAGATCTGCATGCAGGGCAAGGGTGGGCTGCTGCTGCGGGCTTGTGCCAGGCACCAAACTTCCTTGCTATGGCACTGCCTTTGACAACAGAAACCACAGCAACAATGAACTAAATTTCCCCACGACCTTGTCTGTCTTGATCTCCTCAAGACAGTGACTCCCAGCCAGAGCACTGTGATACCCTAGAGTGCCATGAGATCCTTTTAACGCCACAAGGTGATGTTCAATATTAGCACTGTTAGGTGTGCAAACGCCTACACAATTCACAAGAGACATCCACAGATTTCAAATACAGATCCATAGCATAAAAAAAAAAACCATTCTGGAACCTGCTGAAGTCCTTTGCAACAAAATAATTGCCGAGTTATTTTTCCAGTCAAAAAATGAGTAAAAAGCTACGAGCTAGCAATTTCCAAGGACTCTCTTGAGCCTAGTGAGTGGAGCCTTTAATTTTAGAAAAGTTGAGAACCACTGCCTTAAGAATAACCCTAACTCATGTTACCGTGATTCAGCTGCTGCAGTATGTTTTGAAAGGGTGACAGTGAAATGATAAAAAGTCTAACATCTTTAGTGGATAACCTCAAAATAGATCACAGTAACCTCAAGACCATCACAAGAGTATAAATTTATCATCAGTTTCCTGAACTTAAAAAAACTGCCCTTCAAAGGAAGTTCAAGCTACTCAGCATATAGTCTATTCTGAGATCCAAATATATTTATATTTATATATATTTAGAGAGAGAGAGAGTGAGCGCGCGCGTTTTGATGTAATACATAGTAGAATGAAAAGTATCTAATCTAAAATTGTTGATATAGAATTTAAATAATCTATATTCACACCTACATGTTCTAAATTCATGCCATTCAGTTTTAATTTAAAACTCTTACATCTTTATTACCCACCAGTTTTAAAGCTTTTTTTGCAATTCTTGAATGTTAATCATTCTTTAATGCTATCATCTCAAATTCCAAATCTACAACTGTAGATTAACAGCAAGTAAAAAGATTTCTATCCTACCCTAACCTGATGTTCTCTCTTCCACAGCTATATAAGCTATATAAATGCCTTTGAATCTATCAAGTGCAGTAAAACATGCATTTCTGAGCTGCTTCACAATTGCTTCTTTGAAGTATTTCACACCATGAGTGTCAATATAGTTTTACCTACCAGCTGGTAATTTTCATCTGCAAGTGCACAGGGTACTTCAAAATATTTATTTCTTTGATTTCTCTCTTGCCCTTCCCAAAAGAGGCTTTTGTAATTTACAATAAATACATTAAAAAAATATATCAATTATAAAACTGGATAATAAAAATATGTAAAGGAATGCACCCCCCCTCCAACTTAACCCTACCTGACGACTGTGTGTTCAAATAAAAAAATCCTATAGGGCTTTCAGAAAAGCTCCAGGGCTAGGCTGTACAACTAAAATTGTTCAATGGCTGTGTAAACAATGTTAAACCGGGGGTGGTATTCTGTTTCTTTCTGGCTAAGGGGCCAGTTTTTGGTCATCTATGTGGCATTTTTGGCACTTACACATAGGAAGGGATTCTACTGCTGGGCACATAGCCCAGCTGCACACACAGAGATCTGTGTGGGGTCCTATTTTGCTCAATACTTCCATCAATGTTGAGGGACACAGTGAAATCTCTAAGTTTGCGGATGATACCAAAATTATTCTGGGTAGTCAAGTCCCAAGCTGATGGAAAAAAGCTTCAGAAAGATTTTGCCAAAGCAAAAAAATGGCAGATGAACTTCAGTATTGACAAGTGCAAAGTAATGCACCTGGGGAAAAATAGCCTCAACTATATATACTGGGTTCTGAACTAACTGTTACGACTCAGGAAAGAGACCTCAGAGTCATTGGAGATAGTTTTAAAAAACATCAGCTCAATGTGCCATGGCGACCAAAGAAGCCAATAAAATGTTGTGCATCATTAAGAAGGAAATTGAAAACAAAACGGAGAACATCATCATGCCACTATACAAATCCATGGTGCACCCACATAGAATCATAGAAAATTAGGGCTGGAAGGGATCTCAAGGGTTCATCTCGTCCAACCCCCTGCTTAAAGAAGGATCATCCCCAACTAAATCATCTCAGCCAAGGCTTTTGTCAAACTGGGCCTTAAAAACCTCCAAAGACAGAGATTATACCAGCTCTCTAGGTAACTTATTTGAGTGCTTCACCACCCTCCTAGAAAGAAAGTTTTTCCTAATATCCAATCTAAACTTCACTTGCTTGAATACAGTGTGCAGTTCTGGTCCCCACATCTAGTAGCATTTGAAAAGATAAAGAGAAGGACAACAAAAATGATCAGGGGCATGAAGCAATTGCTATATTAGGAGAGACTAAAAAAGATAGGACTCTTCGATTTGGAAAAGAAAAGGCTGAGGTTTGTGACATGTCTGCTTACATACTTTGTTATACAAGGTCCCTGATGTTAGAAATGCTCTCCCACTCCACCTCCCCCACTCAGACAGAGCAAGTTCTTTCAGCACAGTTCATTAAGGAGTACATCCCAATTTCTACATTGCTGTAATGGAGGAAAGGCTTTAATTTTACGAGACTATACACTCGTGGTTTTCCAAGCTTTTTTCCCCCATTCTGCTGCCGAATCCTTTTGTGCTTTCTGTTTAAACAACCAATCTGAAAACACTTTTAGAGCAGTTCAAAGTTACTGATATCCTGTACCTGTATTTTGTTCTTGAAGCTATGATAGTTAATTTAATAACAGAACTATTATTTATCTCTCAAGTAATAAAAACTATGAAAGTTTAAAGAGTAAACAATAGATCACAGCTGATAACATGTAATTCATTTTAAAAAGACCCATTAAGAAATTCAAAAGAAGAGCTTCTTATTAAATACACACCAAAACAGTTTTAGCACTCTGCAAGAATGGTCAAAACTGTAACAAACACCATGCTAAGCAGTATTGCTACTTTATATCTAAAAATGTACAGAAGACATTACCATTGGAGCTGCAATGGATATCCAAAAGAGAGATAATTAAAAGTTCCTAGTCTCACATTTCCAGTCACAGTACAGATTCATAATCAACTGGATGACCACGAGTAACCTTGATTTACTGTGTGAAAGCAAAACTGCAGGTTAATAAAGTCTCAAAAAAGTTTTTCAGTTCACTATTTACATCAAAGGTTATCAACTAGGGTACCATCCATGGCTTGAGATTTTTTCAAGTGTGTTCTAGGGTGCCAGGCAGTGTTAGTGTTATTAAGGGTACAAACATGATTCACAAGATAAACCCAGAGATTTCAAACAGGAATTCATAGTGTTAAAAATATTCTGACCTGTTGTAGTCTTCATGAGTTCTTTGCAAAAGAATTGGTCTATTATTTTTCTGTAGTCAAAACACATGACAACTAAGAGCTGGCATTTTCCCAGGGGTGCCTTGTATAGCAATGGGTGTCTTGAGTCTGATTGAGACTCACTGATATATATGAACATCTTTTGATGCAATTAGAAGCTTTTTCCAAAATCTTTCATGAAATCTTTCTGCAGAAAGAAAGCTGTTCACCAGCTGGAATGTTCCATGCTCATTCACTCATAAGTCCTCATATGAAAGACAAGGAGAATGTGCTTAAAGAGAGCAATCTTATTTCCTTCCAGGTCTAACAGAATTGCAGAAAGTATTCAAATACTAAAATCCTAGACTAAAAGCATAATTCAGATACTTTCCAGGAAATAAAAACATGTCAAAAGCATACAAATGATACAAACAGTTGAAAAAAATGATACAAAAAGCAACAGTTGAAAAAAAGTCCAATATAGCATATTTACTTGCATGCCACATGCAACTTTCCCCCATAAATTAGCCATCCAAAGTTGGGGTGTATGTTTTAAGCAAGGAATACAATTTCTGCTCCAGAACAGAGGCACTGTAATAGCTGCTGGGGCCTGTGTCCCCTTCACTTCCCTATGGAAAAAGGGCAGAGTCCAAGTCTCAAGTCACTTATTCTCTTGCGAACTCTGCAGCTCAAGCTTTAACTGTCACAGCCTTTGTTGAATAGGCAGCATCTTTCATGTGAGCAGCTAAAGGCTGGTGTCAATTCGGCAGTGGCTGGGATGGGGTTAAAGCCCAAGCTGTGGAGTTTGCAAGCAGAGAAGGAGTGATGCTGACAAGTAGACTCTGGGTGCTTGTACACAGACTGGGGGTTTAAGTCCCCCTAAATTGAAACTGTGGGTTTTAAAAACTCACTGTCAATTAAGGGAGCACTAAACCCCTGTTGTGTACACACAGGTGAGGGGACACGATCTTTTTTTTTTCCCCCCCAACATACCTGCCTCTCCAGGGGGCATGCTGCTGGAGGGCTGAGCAGACTCTGAGCTGCATGGGGCCCAATGCCTCCCTCTGCAGCAGCAGTGCCCCCAAGGCGGCACCTGTTTGATACCACTCAGCCCAAGTGGTCCCAGGGGGCACCACCACTGTGGGGGGAAGCACCAGGCCCTGCGCAGCTCAGGGGCTATGTGACTTGGCAGCAGCTCATGCAGGCAGGCTCGACTGAGGGGGAAGAAAAAAAAAAGTGGCAAGGAGCCTAATTTTTTTTTTTTTCCCTCCCAGAGGCTACCTGCCTGCCTGAGTTGCAAGGGGCGCTGCCTCCATGGTGGCAGCACCCCCTGAGACTTCCTGGACCAGGTGCCAGCAGGTGGATGCTACCTGAAGGGTGCCGCCACCGCAGAGGGAAGGACCAGGGTCCCCTGCAGCTCAGGGACTGCTAGACCTGCCAGCAGCTTGCTTTCCCCACCCCTCCATGGAAGAGGCAGGTAGGCTCCAATGCCCTGTGCACTGTCCCCACCGCCTTCCCACCACCTGGGACCCTTGCTATGTTACAAAGTAATTTAAAGCGGAATATACTGCGAGTGTGTAAATAGCAACGCCATTAAAGTGGTGCAAAATGGCATCTAAGCCACTTTAAAAGCCAATTTTGTTGAGTATACAAAGGCCCTCTGTCCCTGTCTATATAACCTGCATTCAGCCCTTACTCTATAAAAATATTTTTTTTCTTCATTCAGCCTTTCTGAAGGTAAGCATCTTATTCGGGGCCTGTGATAGGCAAGAAAATGTAGTAATTCTGTTTTGGAAAAAGAATAGTTTAAAATTCATCTTGCTGTTCTGAATTGTAAATTACTGCATAAATGTCTTAGATTAGGAATTCTTTTTTTTCGTGATGTTACAAAATTACAAAAGCATAAAGGAAAGAGTCTAATCAAACACTGCAACAGAACGGTAAACTTTTTGTCATAAGTTTGACATAAGGCCTACACTTACATCACACTGGAAAACAAAATGGGAAGAATAGGATCATTTAACATTATGTATCCTGGGAAGATGTCCTTTGAATGTGTGAAATCTACAGCAAATGAATTTCCCACCTGCTCTGTGGACTGCAAACAGAGTTCCACAAAACTTATGTAAACAATATATTTTAGCATTATATAAGGAAGGCTACATTTACAGCCAAAGTAGGATTTCCATAATATATATTAAAGTCCCTACCTTAACTGAACAAGAATGTCTGAGACTTAATAAAAAATATTTTTGGAAACAAAATTTTAATCAAACAATCAACAGAAATGGGTGTAGAGGGAAAAATGTTTACTCGGATACTTTCAAAGCCATTATTTCCTAGATAACAAAAAAAATTCAAATTGGGCATTGACATGGTCCTCGTTTTTAGGAGTACCAACTACACCTACTCACTTTTTAAAAAATTGCTTTATATATCACCAGTAATAGCAGGAGTGGGCAAAAAGCCCACCAGGCCATTCTATCCAGCTCACAAGGCCTCTCTTTAAAACAATTATTACCGGCCTGCAGCTGCCCCTCTGAAGGCGGGAGGTGCGGGCTTTCAGAGATTGTGTGCCAACAGACCAGGTGGACTCTGTGCCTCCACCTCTACTAGGGTGACCACCTTTTTGAAATGTAAAGGCAGGACACAGTCCTGGCAGCCCCAAGCAGCCCCTTGCAGGCTGGAACACTGCCAGCCTCCAAGGGGAAACCTGGATCCCTGCATGATGCTGCGAATCCAGGACAGATGCTCTCCTGGAGTCATGCAGCCCAGGACCAGGAATGGATGATCCCACTGCTGGACTGTCCCACCCAATTAGGGACTAGTGGCCACCTTAACCTCCATGGGGATCCTAGCACTCCAGCTGGGAACCCCACTTGGAGGCACAGAGTGCAATGGCACACAACTAGATAGCTGGTGAGTGGGGAAGGGTGCTCCATGTGGACGCATAGAGCCACCCTGGCTCACAGCTCCCACCTGCACTGCCAAAAGCCCCACATGCAGGCATGGAGCCAGCCTGGTCTGGTTTGAAGGCATGCACCAGCAGGCCAGCTCTGTGGTGCTACATGCAGCTTCCAGGATTCAGCTAGAGCAGTGCGCTGCCAGGGGACTCTGCTTGCTTCGGGCCACTAGCATCCTGAGAGCCCGCTGCTTCCAGCAGTGGGGGCTGTGTGCCATAGGGGAGGGAGAGGTGGGGGCATGTGGCAGGGGAGTCCCACACCCAGCCACAGACCCCACACCCAAATCCCCTCCACAGATACTGCATCCACCCACACATCCCCTTTCACAAGCCCCCCAACACCCACCTCCCCTCAAAACCCACACCCCTTCACAAACCCCACAAATCCCCCCACAATATACAAGAGTAGGACTATTTTGAGTTATTATATAATTACCTCTATATAGTCTATGCAAATACATGTAAATCAGGCCAAAATAACATTTTAATTTTATTAATAAAAATATATAATAGATGTTTGATTTTTAGTATATGATTTGGTTTTTTTCCCAGTTCCAACATGGCCCTTCCTCCTCCAAAAGAAGTACTTCTGGGAGCAAGGGGAGTGAGGTCCAGTGGCAAAGGTCAGGGGTTAGGGATGGGACTTCCAGTCCCAAGATGGTGATCAGTGGGTAGGACACCTGTCAAGAGGTGGGGCTACCTTTGCAGCCCTTGACAGCTCACCAAAAGTCATTAAGCAGACCTCCAGCCAAAATAATTGCTCACCCCTGAGTTATAGCCACTTACAAAGTAACTTTGTAGCTAGCATTACTGAAATATTGGTCAATTTGTAACAATCAAGAAGAGCAATTACTTGAATCCAAAATCAGATTCAATGAAGTTGTGCAAGTAGGACTTTTTCCCCCTCCTCACAAGAGCCAAAGACTAAGTATAAACCTAGAGTAAGATTTTCCAAACCCTTATGACTAGGAATGTATGCCTTACATACATGGGTAGGTCTATATGAGATGCTAGAAGCACAGTAGAACAACTCTACTGTGTATTAGCATGTCACAGTGAAAGCCGTGCTAATGCATTAATGTGAAGTAGAATTAGTGCGGTGCTTATCAGCATCACATAAAAGACATGCTCTGGCACTACTGAGCATCAGCGCTGATTATGGTGCATTAAGTTGGTACCTCTGGTGAGCAGCCAACAATGGTGAAAGAACAGGTTAGGGACTATTAAAAAAGTTGGACATATACAAGCCCATGGGGCCAGACAGGATGCACCCAAGGGTGCTGAGGGAGTTGGCTGATGTGATTGCAGAGCCATTGGTCATCATCTTTGAAAACTCATGTCTATCAGGAGAGGTCCCGGATGATTGGAAAAGGGCAAAAATAGTGGCTCATATTTAAGAAAAGGAAAAAGGAGGACCCAGGAAACTACAGACCAGTCAGCCTCACCTCAGTCCCTGGAAAAACCATGAAGCAGATTCTCAAGGAATCCATTTCTAAGCACTTGGAGAAGGTAATTAGGAACAGTCAGCATGGATTCACCAGAGGTAAGTCACGACTGACCAACATGATTGCCTTCTATGATGAGATGTCTGGCTCTGTGGATTTAAGAGGAGGCTTGATAATTACCTAGCTGGTATCATATGAGCCCAGTATTCATTCACTCCTGCCCAGGTCAGGGGGTCGGACTTGATGATCTACTTAGGTCCCTTCCAACCCTACATCTATGAATCTATGATCCGGGGAGACTGGTAGATGTGGTTTACCTTGATTTTAGCAAGGCTTTTGATACGGTCTCCCACAATAACCTCGCAGGCAAGCTAAGGAACTATGGGCTAGATGAATGGACTGTAAGGTGGATAGAAAACTGGCTGAAGCACTGGGCTGAGAGGGTAGTAATCAATGGTTGAATGTCTAGTTGGCAGCCAGTATCGACTGGAGTGCCTCAGGGGTTGGTCCTGAGGCAGTTTTGTTTAATATCTTCATCAACAACTTGAAAGATAGGATAGAGCATAGGCAATGCATACGGGGGCACGGGAGGCTTGTGCCCCCCCTGAAATTGGCTGCTGTCAAAGCCACTGCCAGCTTCTGCAGGCAGTCACAGCCCCCCCTTTGCTGTCAACACGACTGCCGGAGGATGCAGGCAGTCCCTGCTCGCCACTGCCGACACCACAGACAGCAGCTGTGGGCCATCGCCACTTGCTACCCATCACAGCTGCTGACACCGCCACAGCCGCTTGTGGGCAGTCCCCACTCAGCCCACCCTTGCTGACAATGGACTGCTGCTAAGGGACTGACAACCACCCCCTTCCTCCTGTTTGAAAATGACATTCCTGACTTTTCAAGAATTCATATCCTCCATCCAATAAGTGAATTTGGTGAACAGCTGTAATGAGATCATATGAAGATGGGATAATATATTGCGGTCAAGGGGTAATTAAGATCTTTCCTTTTTCACATGTGGTGAAATAAAGTATTGTACATGTCATCTAAGATCAGGGCTATACTAAAACAGAGGTGACCAAACTGCAGCTCAGGACCTGCATGCGGCTCACTAGCACACTATATGTGGCTCACAGAAAACTGGCCGAAGCCCTGCCCACTTCTCCCAGGACTGCCAGCTCAGGTGCTGGTCAGGGGCTGCAGCTGCACTGCTTACCCTGGGGCACACTCCCTGCGGGGAAACTGGAGTAGCTCCAGGTCGCTCAAAATGCCCCTGCACCTCCAACTGCTCTCTGGCTCTTGAACTTTCATGGAGGCTCGGATGTGGCTGCCAGGGTGAGAAATTCTGGCCACCTCTATACTAAAAGTTTAGGTAAGAGTGGGGTGGGGGACAGAGGGAAAGCAAGAGAGCTTGTGTTGAGGGAAAGGAAGGTGGGGGAAGAGTCCAAATATAAATGCAATTATATTTAAAAAGTCTGCTTTTGCCCATATTAGTTTATTGTATTCTGGAAACTTCTATGAACTATACTGATAAAGAATACTATTGCTACGATAAAGATAGTTTAGCTACATTAACAAACATTTTCTAGGGTAGAAGACAGCAAAGAATACAGGTTTCCCTCGCTTTATCCTGGTTGTATATGTATGAATTCACTCTTATGTGATGACCCTTTTTATACCAAAAATTTGTTATATGCGAGGAAAATACACTCTTATGCAATTGGTGTGGTGAAAGCCCACAGTCAGCTGCTTTGTGCGGTGCACTGTGGGAGTGACATGCACCAAAATACAGTCTCCTATATTTGTGTGTGGATCTGTGCTCCTCGCTTGTTGTCTGTGACACGTGTTTCTGTAGTTGCTGTCCCCATTACGATAGTGCCCTGTGCTTGTGTGTACTGTCTGCTGTTGGTGAGTACCAAAATGGTCTTGTAAAAGTGGTAGAAATGGGTCTGGGGATCTGTACAGTTGAGGTCCTGGAACATATCCCTATTGGTTACACTGTAAAGTGGGTTCCCTTTATGCGAATTCAAGTTATGCACTGTTTTCCAGGAATGCATGTACAGCATAAAGCAAGGGAAATCTGTATAGATCCCCTGCCGTCACAAATATCATCTTTATGGATGCTGTTAAATGTAAAGACCTGACTATTCTAGGACCTCAAAGAGCAAGTTGATATACATGCATCATATATATGTATGGTATCAGCATGGTGTGACAACTATGGGAAAGATGGAAAAATATAATCTCTCTTGTTCTAGTCACTTTTCTTCACATTCCTTTCTTGTAAGCACTGCAAAACTACTATCAGAGCTGCTTGTCATCTGGCACTGATTTCTTTAAAAAGGTCAACTGTAGTTACATTTATTACAGCTTTACTTGAATATAGCTTTGTAACTTCACTTGAATTCAGTGGAATCAGACTTATAAAAAATAATCAAGGTTTTTGAATCATGAAATCAAGATGTAGAGTTGCCAATGAATGATCAAACAATAGAAACACAGATTGCAAGACTTCAAACAGAATGAGAACTTGAAACTTTAACTGGCATCTTCATTATATATAAATTTTCTTATGAGAAAGTGCAAAATACCATGGCAGATAACATTCAAGTATTAGGATTATGTGAAAGCTCAGCATGGATCTCAATTAATTTTTAGATTGTAAACTTAAAACTATTCCCTACCTCCCCCTCCTAAACAGTATTGGAATCCTGGTGAATATTAAATGGCATCCTGCAATAATATTTTTCATCTAAACTTGAACTGTGATTTTTACTTCTATTATGAATAGAAACAATTATACAGGCAGTATGAGAAAGTTCAAAATGTATTCCAATATATAAAAAAGAAAAGCTAAAAGCAAGTCAAATTTACTGCTTGATGCCAAAAATTAGTTTCATATCTGTGTTCAAAGCTTCCTTAGTCAAATGTTAGGGATCCAAATCACCTTTATATTTAAATTCTATGTTACTGAAGACACGTAGGTTGGGTCCAGACAAGCATGTCCCTGCAGTATGTGGCATAGCACACCCATCTGTGGTGCTACACACCATACATGCTACACATACAGGTATCCCCCCCTTAAATTTGAAGCACAGGGGGATTTTTTTTGATACTGGGAGATCCTGGTGTCAAAACCAAGAAAAAGTGGGGCAACGCACATGGTGGCAGCACGAGCGACTCAAAACTGGAGCCTAGCTGGCCATAGCCATACTCTGGCTGCTGACCAGGCTCTACACACTGGACTCTCTCTTTCTGGTCTCATAGACCTCAAGGGCCTGTAACTGCCTAACTACTGCCTTACATCTCTCCTCCTATCTTGTATAATCTCCTTTTGGTCTACCTGGAGGTCTGATATTCACCTCAGCTGCCAAAATCTGCCCCTCATGCCTTCTCTCATCAGTTCTCTCAATATGCCCTGCCCATTTCATTCTGCATGCTCTTATCTTGCTTAAGAACTCAGGTCTTTTGTAAAGGTCCACAAGTTCTTGTGTATGTTGTTTCCTCCATACTCCATTGTCTTATACAGCACCAAATATTTTTCTTAGCACTTTGTTTACAAACACTTGCACCTTTTCTCCATTTGCCTCTGTCAGGGCCCAAGATTCACATCCATATAAAAGGAAAGATTTATCAATTGACTATAATTTGTTGTATAAAGCTAGATTTTAAGATTTCTTGAGATTTTCCTTTATGCTATTATTTTATCCAGGGTCAGCAGGCAAAAATTAGCACTGTAAATACTTGAAATTCTTTTAATCTCAAGATTAAGGTTCCAAATATCCACTACTTTCCCAAATGGAGACACTTAGCACCCAAAATTTCCCCATGGAACTTAGCATTTTCTAGTACTTTGAATATTTAACCATAGCTGGACTGATCTCAGTTGTACCTCAGTGCTCTCAACACTTCTTTAATGAGAACTCAGGTCTCAAACTGGGCACCCAGGAAGTGAGGCACACACTGTCAGTGTCATGTTTGAAAAGTGACATCTTGGCATCAAACAAAGTTTCTGTAAAAGGCAGGAATTAAATCTAATTCTTCAAAGCATAAGACCATTTTTTATCCTCCTAAAATCCACTTCATTGGCTTCCATAGAAAACTGAGGCCCAAATCCTACAAACAGCCCCCTATCTTATATAGCCCCAATCATCTTCAGAACAGGTCAAACCTATGCAAAGTGGTACGTGGCTATGACATGTAAGAAAACTGTATTATACTCCATGCGCATAAGAAGGCATGATTAAGATTTCACAGACACCAGTAATTATAACGTTTTCTAAGTTTTTAATGTTTCACTTTTCAATCATCAGATATTCTTTAAATTCATTTTTGTATGTAGTAGCGTTAAAGTGATATTGCTGCTGTGACAGCACAGGAAATATGCAAGGCAAGGATTTTTGTGGGCAATACAAAACAAATCAGCTGCAGGGTTGAGACAGATTTAGACAAGTTTCTGAATGCAGTGTATCAGAATCGAAAACTTGTCTAAGTCTATCCCAATCCCACACTTGGTCCAATACAAGCTATTACTCACAAAAATCCTTTCATCTCACTTTGTGTATGGTATTTATGTTTATTGTATACAATATATTGTACATAATCCAATATATAGACAATATAATACTTTAAATATATAATATGCTGTGACTTCTAGAATGAACATGAAAAGGAAAATTAATAACAATATGGTGGATATTAATTTGAATGGCACAGACGATCTTGCATCTAATTTTATACTTCCTGAATATGAACACTTTGCTTTGGACAAAGACAGTAGCTTGGATATTTGTTGCTATGATTTGTTAACATGGTATTTAACCAGCTGTAAAGTTTGATTATAAAGAAGAAAAGTTATCAAAGTGTGTTGGCATTTGCTGCTTTTGATCAGAAGAGAAGCACGTGATTCTCACATAGCGTGAGCATACAAAATCTAGTTTGGGCAGTGAAGTTCTCTGAGCAACTTAAGGGAGTGCTGTCACTATGGGCACTGATTGTACTGCCATTGTCATGTGATCGGCCCCCTGAAGTGCTCTACAGCTGTGCCCTGACAGAAGTACATATAGCTGCAGAGCACTTTAAAAGTGCCCGATTGCATGATGATCTGAACTCTCATTACGTGAGGGTTCAAACGAAGGTGCTCCAAAGCAGAGCACCTTCTTTAACTTCTGTCAGTGCACAGGGGAGCAGAGCTGGGCTGATGCTGTTTTCAGAATGGGAGGTGGGAAGGGAGGAGAAAAAATTCCATCTGGGGTTTGCCCTGACTGCACTGGAGGGTGGGGCAGGTAGATTGGAGGTCCCCCCCCTTCCCTGAGGCAGAGGGGCTCCAATCCATCTGCCCCAGCCTCCAGCATAGGCTGGGCAAATTCCACACAGAGCTCCTGCCCCTCCCTTCCCATTCTGAAGACAGTACCAGAGCTGGAAGAGGGAGGGAAGGGGGTGGGGGGACAGGGCTAAGGGAGACAGGCTGCAGATACACAGCCACTCCAAACTGGAGCTTGATCCCCCAGACCCCTGGGCCAAACAGCAAACATCTGTTGGGTCAGGGGGATTGCTGTAACTCATTGCGCTTCCTGTGACATGTCAAATTACAATGGGGAGCTGTGCATCTGTCAACACCCTATAACACATTTAGGAAAAAGCTACACTGTGCTAGTTTTGGATGTTTCACTGAGGAACAACCTTATCATTGAACCAAACTCTCTAGATACATAGCCTAATATAGCTTTTTCCTGATGGGTCTCTTAGCAGAAGTTTTCATGCACTTTTTAGACTGCACATGAAAAAAAAAAAAAAGGAAAAGAATTACCCACTCTATCCTGCACTAACTTCTTCAGGTAGGATTCAGAGCTCTCTCATTTCCAAGGAACAAGCAACAATCATTCTAATTCACTCACAAAAACTTCATGGGCATGGCCAATTACAAAACATTCTGTAATCAAATCAAAACCATTCCCTAATGAATGCCTTACCTCAGCAGCACTTCTCCCTGTAGCCAAAAAAGTTAGTCATGGCTCTGATGTCAAAAACAGCAGCAGTTGGAGAAAGGATAGGAAAACGCTAGTGCTAGCAAAAGAACATATGAAAGCCAAGTGTTTTATTCAAAATGGTATACGCTGAATCTTAACCTTAGTCACAAAAGATGCCAGCAGAATCTACTCATTTTTGACAGCCTCTAAAGCCTCACTTCAGAATTTGTCCAGTTTCCAAATGGCTCAGTCAACTCAGAATACCATCGTTGTCCTCTAGAATTCACTTCCTCTGGTTGCAAGAAACTATCAGCTGACTGCACTAAGTAAACATGCATGTGGAGAACACCAGGAACTGCATTCTGAACATAGGCCCTGTAATACAACACTCGCCCCTTCTCAGATTTTGGCCCATTTATTCAACAGGAAGCAATGCAGGAAATCCAAGCTCCCACCTGTAATTCTGATCCATGCCCTTCTTGTCTGGGGAGAGAGGTCTAAGAGCATCTGGGACTCCCACTAGCAAAAACAGTCAGTCAACACATTTTTCTTTTTTGAAGAGGGAAAAAAAAAAAAACTACCACCCATCATAATGACAGCAACAGTGCAGCCAGTACTCAACACAACCAGTGTTTAACCCTGTTTTCTACAAGTATGTCTACAGTAGAGATTGCAGAATGGTGTAAATACACCCAAGCAAGCTAGCTTAGATAGTGCATATAGACATATGCATTTCAAAAAGGGCAGCAGATGTAATGCAGTGCAGGAATGAGCCAAGAACAATACAGAAATAGCAAATCCACTCCAACTTTAATATTACTTCATCCAGAGTTAAAGTTGGAGAGGTTTGGCTAGATGTTTCATTTCCAGAACGTATAGGTTTCCCTTGCTTTATCCTGTACATGTGTTCCTGGAAAACAGCGCATAACTTGAATTCGCATAAAGGGAACCCACTTTACAATGTAACCAATAGGGATATGTTCCAATACCTCAACTGTACTAACCCTCCCACCCATTTCTACCACTTTTACAAGACAATTTTTGTACTTTCCAACAGCAGACTGTGTGCACGAACACAGGACACTGTCATAATGGGGATGGCAACTATAGAAACACGTGTCGCAGACAACGAGCAAGGATCACAGATCCATACAGGAGACTACATTTTGGTGCATGTCACTCCCACAGCGCACTACACAAAGCAGCTGACTCTGGGTTTCCATCACACAGATTGCATAAGAGTGAAATTACATCACATATAACAAATTTTTGGTATAAAAAGGGTCATTGCATAAGAGCGAATTCACACATACAGAACCTGCATAAAGCAAGGGAAACCTGTAACAGCCACTGTCCTTTTGAAATGTTCCTCTTTTGAAACAGCTCTGCATGTATGTATGTCCACACCCAAAAGGTAAAAACATTGTTATGACATCCCAGAACTCAGTGTGGACTGCAAAACCCACTTGAAAAGCAGGGCATCCAGACTGCTACCAGTAAACAAGCTAGGTCAGGCTTACCTACGCTAGATACACTAAGTGATCATTTAAGTATGGTAGTCGTTCTCAAGCTAAGCTACACTAAGAAAAGTCTACAGTTTCAGACAGCAATTGTCAATAACCTGGTTCTTCCCCAGACAGATTTAAAGTCAGCACATGGAAGAGTGCAAACATATGCACAAGCTCATTTAGACTGCACTTACAGACCATATGTTAATTTCAACATGGCAGGATCTCACTAGAATTTGGGTACTGCCAATTATGAATTTATGCCATGCTGCCCTCAGTAAGTAGCAGAAACACACCAAGGCAGTTCCCCTGGTTTTACCCCATGCCCAGAGTATAGCAATGAACAGCTGCTTCTCTGCCACTAGAGCACTTCTGTAGAGGTTTAAGGGTCCATCTTCTTTTATACGTAACTTCCAAACCGTCCCCTCCATCCAAAAAAACCCCAACCAAAACAAACAAACAAAAAAACCCACAGTGCAAGGTATTTTATCTTTAAATTCCTCCAATTTTGCCCAATCTACCCGAGGGACCATTTAACTCCCCATAATCATTGCAACACGTAGACAACTACAGGTTTCCCTCGCATTATGCAGTTGGTACATATGTTCCTGGAAAACTGTGCATAAATCAAATTTGCATAAAGGGAACTCAGTTTATAAGGTAACAAATAGGGAAATGTTCCCATGGCGGTGAGGCAGGAAGGGAGTGAGGCTGGGGCTAGGGAAGGGATGCAGCGCAGCCCAGGGGCTGTGGGCAGGTGGCGTCAGCCACTCCCAAGGGTGCAGCAGGGAGCAAAGCGGGGGAAACTGTCACTGGGTGTGGGGTGGTGGGGCACGGCTTTTGCTGCTACGCACACCCCAGGAGGGCTCGGGCTGAGGGGCTGCACCAGGCTCTTCCCAGGGGGTGCATACCCCCAGATCTGCATGCAGGAGAGCAGGCTGCTGCTGCAGGCTGGGGCTGGCAGTGGCACTGGGCTTTTCCTGGTGCTTGGGGCAGGTGGCAGCCTGCTCTCCTCCCACACGCAGATCTGGGGGCACACACTCCCCAGGAAGAGCCCAGCGCAGCCCCCCCCAGCCCGTAGTCCTCCCAGAGTGCACAAAGCAGTAATAGCCACACCTCACACCCCTACCCTGCACCCACTGACTGTTTCCCTGGCAGCTGGCATCAGCTGTTCCTGGGGCTATTGCAGCAGAGGCTGGGGTGAGTGAAAACAAGCAGAGCCTGGGGGGCATAGGGCATGGCACAACTGTCTGCACTTACCCCAGCCCCTGGTGCAGTGGCCCTGGGAGCAGCCAATGGCAGCTTACCAGCACCATGGCACAGTGCAGAGCAGGGAATAGGGCATGTGGGGACAAGCAGAGCCCCAGGGGGTTCAGGGAATGGCGCAACTCAGAGGCTGCAGGCAGCTGGCATTGGCTGTTCCTGGGGCCACTCCAACAGGGACTGGATTGAGTGGGGCCCAGCCCCATGGCCCTTTCCCCTCCCCTCCCAGACTTACCTGCTTGGGGGGTAGGGGGGAAGTCCCCTATACCATTCGCATAAGAGTGAATTTACCTTGCATATAACAAATGTTGGTTATAATAAAGGTCATCACATAAGAGCAAATTTGCATATACAGAACCTGCATAAAGTGAGGGAAACCTGTACATTTCACTGGAAGAACACAACTAGATGAAAAGGACAGAAAAGCTGGGGGTAGTCTTCTCGGCAAATAGCCCAAATCTCTGGAAGTCAGTCCTGAGGACTGCTATGAATCTTGCCTCATTCAGGACTAAAATGTAAAAAATTCCTTTGATCCAGCAGTCCTTCACTAAATTCACAGTAAAAATATACACAAGCACAGGCAAAAGGACATTTCAACTGGGTTACAAAGCTGAAAAAAGTGAAATTGTTTCACTGTATAACTTTAGAATATGTTTCACAACCTGATACATTAACTAGGAAGTTCACACCCTTGTCCTCATAGAAGATGCGGACAAAGTTGAGCATCGTTTGATCCAGAAACTATAAATGGCATCACTGGCAGGCTGCTGAGCATATCGGCTGAAGTACAGACATTTAGGGGCATTAGGGAGAAGTTAAATTATATCAAAATGGCTGCCTGATATCAGCTAAGTCAGGCTGAGGAGGTTAGGAGGGGAGCTGGGAGGTCTGGCAGGCTGAAGAGGATTGGAGGTTTGCCATGAAATGGGGGGAGGCACGACCCCTGATGGGTGGGAGGCCGGTGCAACCTGTGGGTGGAGTGGGCAGGTGAGGGCAGGGGCAAGGCAACCATGACCCATGGGTGGGGTTCCCCCTTGTGGGCCTACACCCCCCGTCCCTCCCTCCACTGGGACTTACTTGCTCAGCTCTGACAGCAGCAATCACCAATAAAAGCAGCTGTACCTGGAGTAGCTTGTGGTATGGGGGTTGACAGGACTGGTTGGTTGGTGGAAGGGTGGAATACGGGATTGGGATGGGCCAAAAATTAGCCCAACACGGGGGAGGGGGGGGTGAAGGGGGTTAAAAGAGTAGACCCAAGGCTGGGGCCAGTGGTTTCATTTTCCCAAGCCCTGGGGTGGGCTGGGAAACTATACAGAAGTTCCATGCACCAGTTTGACCTAAATCAAGTAAGTCTGGTATTACATAGAACCAGATTTATCTTAAACCAGGTTCTGTAAATTTTAAACCAATTTGTGTGCATAGAACTTCTGTACAGTTCCAGGTTTTGACCGACTACTGATCACTGAGACTGGGTCTATAAGTGTAAAGTCAACATAAGGATGAGCTAAGTTTAAATTGGGCAGCCACTTTGAATCTGATTTAACTCCACAAATGTCTGTACTTAGCCATTGGGGTTTGCTATTTAATAAAACAGCACCTGTAGTTAAGTACATCAGAAGTGATCAACTATTCCCAACCTGAAAACAAGTAAGAAAGATGGATTATTATGAATCTGATGAGCAACAGGAAAGCAAAGCCACAATCTACAACAGAACCTATCCCTAGACCATCACAGGCACTCAAATCCACCTGGGATTAAAAAGCACTTGTTTTCTCAATTGCCTCATTAACAATACACATGATTTGAAATTCAGCAGGAATTGACAATACTTCAGCAACAAGAGATAGTGAGCTAAAGATTGGTGGACCTGTGTGTAATTATGAAATATAGCACTTCATTAACAAGAAATATACTAATATTGATCAATTTGGACATCCTATGTACTGTGAGAAAAGTCAATCTTGCATTAACATGCTGCTTTGTTTTGCAGGAGTATTTATAGAAGGATGTTTTAACTCCAGAACCTAGAGTTAGAGAGAGAGAAAAAAACCTTTCTTAGTCTTCTTTAGAGAATTGTGCCTTTGAAAAAAAAAAATGTGGTTTGAAGTTTGGTTAATTTACTTATATAAAAAGAAAGCAACTCCAGCTTCTCTCCCTATCCCCCCTTGGAAGTATCCTTACATTAGATGTAATGTGCATCTTAGGGAGACAAACACTAGTTAAAAGACTCAAGTTTAAGGTATCTGACACATCTATTTACTGTAATCTAAAGCTTCTTACAGAAACAAGATAAGGAAGCAATAGTAACTAATCCTGTGCGCTAAGTGTACTTCCTCTGCTTTGTGAAAAAGCATACTTCCACCCTTTTTTGCCATTTGAATAAGATTAAAATCTGTCCACAGATGATAATTTATAGCACTTCCTGAAAGGTCAGGAAAAGTATTTCATTCTGGGGACTACTTTAAACTTAACAACATAGGCAAACACCTTTAAATTGAGCAGAGAGAAAACTCATTCCATCTTCTCACATTGTGGAAGATATCAAATAGACCCTGATTTTAAGTCCTCTGCCATGCAGGCTCAACTTGCTGCCAGCCTATGTATGTTTCGAGGATTGAGAAGGATCCTGTAAAACTCAAGAAGTGTCTATTCAGGTCCTGCTTCCAAAACAGCTGTGTCTGGTATATGGAGGAGTGGAACAGAAAATATCTCTCTCAAGGGCAATTAATTAAATGCATAGTTTGATAAATATATGGTCTTTTAACAGACCAACATCCAAATACATTTTGATATTGCACACTACACGCACTTCATGCCTATAAGGCTGCCCAGTAAGTCTATAAAACTGTCAGTCAGCAAGTGATATTAAATAAATATTTTTAAAATTTTTCAGATTGTTTTCTAATGATTTCAGCCTTCTGAGGCTTTTTTCCTTGCATCTAGCACAGAGTAATGGTACAATCTTTAGCCCCACTGTACTTACGTACATCATGCAAATGGTACCAGTATCTAGGCATTGCTAAGCAACCCACTGTACTTCAGAAATTGATTCGAGGAAGGGAAGCTGATATGGGAGCTGATGAAAAAAGGAGAAGCTGCATAATTCTGGTTGTGGAAATCTCACCCAAACAGTCCAGTTCTTATATGTAATCTGGGAAAGTGCAAGTAAAAAAACGTTCAAGAAAAAAGTGCAAACAAAGAAACACACAGCACAAAACATGCCCACTCACATAGGAGGGAGGAGGAAAAGGGAGAGAGAGACGCACACAAGTAGAGAAGAAGGGTGAAAAAAAGAGACTGCTAATAAAAATTCCAGAAATTCACAGACTAGAACAATGTATGTGTGAAATCTTTCCCATCCAGGTGGAGAACTGGAGGGAAGCATTGGGTGGGGGAACTAAGCACAGACATGGGTTTAGTCTTACAAATGGAAAACATGCACAAGTCAAAATCATACCCACAATAGATTTTGGCAAGAAATACTGTATAATGAAATGCAGAAAGTCTAGGGAACCAGTCAGAGGTGGATCCAGAAAGGGTGCAGTAGCACAAATGCAGTTCCCTTTCATTTGATGCTGCAGGAGCAGCTGCTGGGGCAAAAGCAGGAAATATGCAAAGCAATTAAGAATTCAACCCCCGCCCCACCTTTAACCTCCATGCTCAGAGGAATGTCCCTTGTCCCTCCTCCACCCACCACTGCTGCTCTGATGCCGCTCTTGGCTTGCTCCAGCCGGGCTCTGTCAGGAACCAGGCTCAGCTAGGGGACAGGGACAGCAACAGCAGGTCAGTTTCTCCTCCCTATCGGGACTCTGAGGTGTTCCTTGACAACCTGGAAGCAGGCTTAGGGAGGGAGACCCACTCAGCCTCTGCCACCACTGCCCCCAGCTCACCATGCAGCCCAGTTGGAGCAGGGTAGGAATGGCCCTACAGCTCCCCACACCATGACCCTGAGTCAACCAGGGAACACAGGGACAGTTTAAATGGTAAGTCAGGGAAGGAGAAATGGGAGATGAGGGACGGAACATGCCTTTGGGCATGGAGGGGAGGACTGAGAGGAGGAAGAGAGGATTCTTATCTGATTTGGGTGTTTAAAAAAAAAAAAAAAGTCCCTCTCTGCTGCTCCCACAGGGCAGTAATGCAGCCACCCCTGCAGTGTTGGTCATGACTCCTGCACCCCCCTTGACAAAATCTTGAATCTGCCCCTAGAACCAGTTATCATTAAACATTTAAATTTGATTTGGTTTTCTTTATATTTTAATTGCATCTAAACTCTTTAGAACAATGTATATGCTTTGTGTATGATCTTCAAAATTTTTTGTAGAATAGTGTCTCTATCCAACTAAATGGTCTGATTTAAAAAAAAAAATCTTGCTTTTGTAACTCTCTCCATCTATTTTCTCTCTTACAATAGGAACTTTTCCCTAGTGAAAAGTGTGTTACAGAACACTTTGAAAACATTCCTTTTAAACCCCCCCCGAAAAAACACACATTCAGCTACATCTTCCATGGCAGTATCATGCAACAGTCTTTTAATGCAGAGGTTGTTTGTCACTGCTGGGTATGACAGACAGGCAGGCAGGCAGGCAGTGTATTGGTAGGAGGTTCTCATAGCATACAGCACTGCAAACCTGCAGCTGTAGACAGACCCTAGGTGTGAAATTATTTATTCAATAAACTTGCAAGTAACTTCTATACCATGACTCTTACACTTATAGTCAACTTTTCATACCTCATCTTAAGTAGCGGTAGTTGTTTAGGACAGATCTGAAGCCTTTCAAGTGCCTAACAGCCCATTGGGCTAGTGTGGGTAGAGAAGCCAGTTTGTGTGGCTTGAAGGAAGGAAGTGATGCAGCTGTCTTCACATTTAGCCACCTTTGATGCCCCAGCCCAAATTAAGAGGTACACATTTACAAGTTGGGTCAATGCTGGCACAAGTCCTGAGTGGAACTCAAGTTCTAGCTTACTGAGACATGGCAAGACACCTTAACTGCTAGGCCACATCGAGCCACAGGTAGGACACAGAACCATGCAAAATTGGACAGCTATAGCTGGAACAGATAGGGCAACACTCACGAGTTTTCAGAGACCGCAAGTGGGAAGAACTGCCAAGTATACAAATCTCAAGCATGATATGCAGCCCTGATGTTTGAAGGCTGGTTCTCTTCTAGAGCCTGCCCTTCCTCTCCACCTTCGTATGGGTCTCCCCACAAGCCCACTAGGCAAGGAGTCACCTCCTGAATATGCATGTTTTCATTACCTAACCATGGACCTGCTGTGCATCAGCTTCCTGCCTGTGACACTATAGTGGGTAATCCTTAGTTTTATTTGCACTAGGGGAACATAAAGGCAGAAAAATCTATTATACAATGTCTTGGTGCCAAGAGCCTCACTAAGGCTAAACTTTGCCAAATTCCCTCCCTTCTGCCCCATACCCATTTTAGGTGGCAGAGCTGAATCATGTAGCTATGTTAACGGATGTCAAAGTCACCCAATAAAATGCAAAGCTCAGAAGAGGGAAGCAGGTGACTGGTAGCAGCAAAAGGGGTAAAGAGGGAGGTGCTGCTGCCATCAGTGGCTTCTAAGTCATAAAAAAACAGTTTCATTCCTGCAGGAGCTGTGCAGCTCCCCACCGCTATGCACAACCCTCAGGGAAGGCTGGGGGGGGGGGGGGTATGTGCTCACCCAGATTTGTGCGCAGGGTGGAGTAAGGCTGCCCACTGTGGGCTCAGGGCCAGGGTCTGTGCCAGCCTCTTCCCAGCAGAGGGCTGGGCTTTGAGGGGGATGGGCTCAGCTGTGGTAAGGTGGGCAGTGGTGGCATTGCGGGGGGTGGCTATAATCCCCCAAATCCCATCCCTCCCCCTAAGCCCCACCCTGCTTGGGGCACTCCACTCTGCTGCTTTTCCCTCAGGAGCCCTGATTTAGTCTATGTCCCACAATCAGCTGTAACTTTAGAAAAAGCTTTTATCTCTACAATCTACCTTCCAAAGACAAGGTGCATGTTTTATTTGGAGAAATGTGGTATGCAAGAAAATACAGAATGGGAACGTGTGTATATGCCACTCATTCATTTTATTTTTGGTGCCATATAAAACTCAATAACTGCTCAGAGCCGAGGTGTCCCAACAGATCTAATTCATTTTGTGCTGCTGATTCAACTGACCAGCATTCCCTCCGTATAACAACCAGATCTTACAAAAGCCTCTTAAAGGTACAGATCCCTACTGCTTCTACTGTGTCAACTAAGAAAAAAGGAGGAGTATTTAACTGCTCTTTCATTTACCCTGATTAGAAGACAGCTATCACTGCCACTATCTTCAGTGTTGTTTGTAACAGACCACAGATCCAAGACATCTCCTGGGAACCAACCTATTTCCAGTATAACAATACCTTCCAGATTTGTTCACAGGAGAAAGAACTGCATAGTTTTGCTTTAAATACTACTAAATCAAGTTAACAGAAACATGTGCAAAGTAATAGGAGGCAGTAGAACAAAAAGAATAAAGGGAAAACCTGCCTTGGATTGCAAAAAAGACTGACAAATGCTGAAAACCAGCCACAAGTCCAGACCAGTGCAACGCGGAAAATGAAAGCACAACTCTTTTTAAGGGCCAGAGTGTAAGCCAGGTGAACTCAAGAATCAAGTCCTCAGTCTTCTGGGAGGTAGGAAGGTCAGCTTATAGTTTCCAGACACTGCATGCAAAAAAAGGCCTCTCCAGCCTCTGAAATTCTAATAAAGTTCAGGAGGAGATAGGGGTCTGAAACTCCTTATATGCTTTATTGTAAAAGGTTTCTAAAACAGCAGCCTGATCTGAGCATATTCCTTACTATTGCAACTTCCACTTTGTAAGGAAAAAGAGGAATTAAAATAAAAACAACAAACAAACCCAAACATAGATTAAAAGACTGTATATGTTTCCTGGCTGAGTGACCCCCCCTAAGCCAGGGGGCTGTGGAGGGAAAATCAGATAAACCTTCTTCCAAGTCCTTCTATTCTCTCTCTCGATGGCATTCACATGAAATGGCAGAGGCTTCCACATTTACATGCATAAGGCTGAAAAATTGCCTATTTTAAGATCCCATAAATTAGCATGTAGAAATTTTTCAGGGAGAACAGAATAGTGCTCATATGAGGCAAGCATGCACTCATGCATCTGAGCCTCAGACACTCGCTACATTTCAGGAGTTGTTGGTTTTCCCAACCTAAAAGCTATAGAAATACATCATCAGGCTTCATTTTAGAGATAGGATGCTTTCCTTTAGTATCAGAAGTAGTTGTAAAATAGCTTTTCATTTCTCAGTGTATTCAATTTGACATGTAAGCAACAAAGTTTTTTTCCAGTCTTCCTGAACTTCTATCTTCAGCTTATTTGGAGAAAGTTAAAAGCTATAGGTCAACATGCATATTACACTATTTTAATGAGATTTAAAAAAGGAAAACCCCACAGCTTTCAGGACTATTTAAAAAGCATTTCTAATGGATCTTATAGACAGAATGGGTGACAGCCAGATCTCATGATTTAGGTAAGTAAGCACTAAACTCAAAGATTTTTAGTCTTGCTTTCCCAATTTTTCTCAAAAAAGGTTTATCATCATCACTTGGCATAACCATTTAAACATGTTTATTTACAGCAAAATATAGCCTTTACAACATAATAAAATTAGTGGTGCACCGATAGAGATTTTTGGGGCTGATACCTATAGCTGATTTTTAAGGAGGAAAAATCAGCCAATACCGATGCGATTTCTGATACCAGCCAGGCAGCTTGAAGAGCTGCGTGCAGCTGGTAAGTCTGGTGTGATGGAAGGGGAGGGGGAAGGTGGGAGGAAAGGGGTGGGGGGGAACAGATCAAAGCCCCCGTGGTAAGGGAGGAGTGGGGTTGGGGCTGGGACAAGCACTGCCCAGCTGGGGTGGGGCAGGTGTGGGACAGAGCCGTGGTTCGTCGGGGGGGGGGGGGTGTACAGACAGGATGATGCTGACAGCTCTCCCCACTGTGCGCTGCTTGTGCAGGAACTGCTGCTTTGGCAGCTCACCTGGTGGTTCCCGCCGCTGCTCCCGCCACTCATCCAGGAGGGGCGCATGCCCCCAGATCTGCTCGGGGCCAAGGCTGTCCCAACCTCTTCCTGGCAGGGAAGGGCTGGGCTTGGGCCAGGCAGCAGTCATGCTGGGACTGGAGGGATGGGAGGGGGCTGCAGCCACCCCAAAATTTACCGTAGCACCCCCGCATCCCCTCAGTCCTGGCACCACTGCTGCCTGCCCCAAGCCCAGCCCCAACCCGCCAGGAAGAGCTTGGCACAGCCCCGCCCCCCCCATATCCAGGGGCACATCCCCCCCCCATGCCCTCCCGCACAAGCAGTGGGAGCCATTGGGTGAGTGCTGGACGAGCCGCTGGACCAGCAGCTTCCACATGAGCAGCATGCAACAGCAGGAGCCCCCCCATCTCTGCGCCCTTGGGATTAGCCACAGCTGTCCTGCACCTGCCCTGCCCTGTCCCAGCCAGGCAGCGCTTACACAAGCCCCTGCTCCACTCCTCCCTAACTGCGGAGGCCTTGATTTGCCTCCTTCCATCCCTTCCGTCTCCCCCTCCCCTCCCCTCTCCCCTTCTACCACATGAGACTTACCATCTGCATGCAGCTCTTCAAGCTGCCCGGCTACGCTCCTCACCACCTACATGCTCTGCTGCAGCTGTGCACGTTCACGGGCCACTTATCAGCCAAATTATTGGTCATATAATGCCGATTTTCAATACAATTTTCTTTACATTGGTGCCGATTCAATATTGGACCAATGTAGCAGTGATCCTCTAAATACAGTGTTCTTTTTGCCAACTAGGAATGTACACTGATCTTTACACATGTATTTATGCAATTACCATATTTTCTCCAATATAAGACAAGGTTTCTGCTCCCCTTCCCCTCCCCCAACCATGGAGGAAAAAAGCTCTTCATCTCACATTTGCATACATGGAAACCTCATTAAATATACTGTCTATCATTAAACTGCTGCCAAAAGCGTGTTTATAGAGTATCTGTGATAAAACATGCAGCAATGTCAAGGTAAAATGTATCAATTCTGGATTAACTATGTCTAGGGTACCCATAGTAATATGCCTATATGCAAATCACTACAGGCAGGTTTATTTCAAAGTCTGTGTTTTCAAATTTGTCCCTTACTTCCATGTGCTCAGGGAGAGCAGGATCTGCCAGTAAGCAGAGGGGAAAGGGCTGCAGGGGGAAGAAGTTGGGGGGGGGCAGAGATCAAAGGGGCTACCTGACCCCCCTAGATATATTTTCCCTGCTGCAGTTACTCAGGAGAACAAATTCAATGCAAACCTCCAATAATTAGATTCTATACCTGGAAAGTGATAGCAAATTTATAAATTTTCTATATATAGAATCTAATTATGGGGGCCTCTTATATTTGAGTAAGTACGGTATAAAGGTGAGTGCTAATTTATTCTTTTTATGTCTACTGTGTTAGAGAGTAGCAAACAACACTTTTCTTATTTACCAAATGATAATTTCATTCCTGATTTGGGTCTAGCTACATTTGGAAAGAACCTGGAATTAATTTTAGAACTGTGCAAAACATTTCAAGATTGTTTATTTGATAAAGCCACATTAAGGGGGAAAGGTTTAATCAAAATATGCATTGGTCTTCAAACCACTTTTTTCTTCTTAAAAGAAAGAAGTGATTTTAATTTGTGATCTGGCAGACTATTTTCTGTTGCCATGGACCAAATTTTCTGACATTTTTGTAGCCTAGGATATCTGACCTTCTTAGCACTCACCAACTACCAAAACCTCTCTGATTAGGTGCCTAAAACTATCAAGGTTTTGGAGTTAGTAAATCCCATTTTATGCCACTTTATTTTAATTCTTAGGTTGGTGAAGGAAAATAAGATTTTCTGCCTTTCAATCTTGGGAGTTGGGTTCTTAACTTTTGAATGAGTTAGTTCAAATGAAGAAACTATTCTTTCTATATTTTCCATTTAAACTGAAACCACAAATAATAACGGCAAAAGCTTTCTGTACATCAAAAACTGAAAGTGCTTAAACTTGGAAAAATAAGTAATAGTATTGACTCCATTGTGAGAAGATGAAAAGAGATACTTAAAGCAGTACATAATATTATGACACCCTGTCATAACTTGAGTTGACCTCAGAAGTTAGGGTGCTCCTCCAATCTTCTACGTAAGTAAAAAAGCAGCATCTTTTAACCTATTTAAGTTTGAGGGGGGGCTAATTCCTGCAATACATCTTGTTCATTTAAATTAGTTTAAAAAAAATAGTAAGGCCTTAACATAAATTATTCTGTTAAAATTAAATTGGAAAGTTTTATGTTTAGAAGCAGTATCAGTTTATATAAAACTTTTGCTAAAATGATACAGCAGAATTAACAAAAAACATATAATAACAATTACATGATGTGTGGTCATTGGTAAAAGCATACAACAAAATTACATATTCCACTAATTTAAACAAAAGTAAAATCAAACATGATGACAAAAATAAATAAAATGAAGCAATATAAAATCAAATAGAATACATATTTAGAAGAAAAAAAGAGTAGCAAACTCAAGTAACATTAGTTAGTTGAAAAAAAGTTCTAATCTCCTTATTTAAACCAATGTTTATTCATTTTAGTGGCAGCACATTTACAGCTGTGCGCTCATGCTGTACTATACATGATCTATACAGCAACTGTTTTCCACATTGTCATTTTCAGGTTATGCCCATTTGGGGGGCATTATTCAAAACAGTGAAGTAACAGTATTTCCAGCTTCTATGCAACATACCCTTCCAGAGATTACATACCAAGATTTAAGCTCTCTCTCATTTCCCTTTGAAGAAAAACACATCCAAGTAAGCCAACTTTCCTACCGTAGAAACGTATAAAATCTCCTTGCAGTTGCCTCCCCAATTACCAATCCCAAAACAGGCTCCAGAGAGTTGCATTTACAGGGACTCCAAACAGATGCATTAATCACTGCAAGTGCAGGACCTAAATCTAAACCTTAGATTAGCAGATGCCTTCCAGGAACATCCTATAAAAGGTCACTACCAGCATCCAGGGCTCACCTTCAATGCAATCAGTCCAACAGCTATTTCCCCAGTTTGCTTCCATAGGTCCTGTTCTTTATTTTCATCATCCTGACACGCCATTCCCCATCCCAGCTATCTTGCCTTCCCTTCTCTTTGGCTGCGATCTCCTCACTTCAGAATTCACACCAGCAAGTTAAAATAAGTTTGCTAGCAGAACCACAGAGGATAACATGCACACATAAAGGATATCAACAATCAATTTAGTATCACCTCATTCTAATTTGTTCCCCTTGCTAATGCAGCAATAATTCCTCCATAACAAAGCATTGTGGATACCATTATTATTTAACCTATTTCTAAATTTAGATGGCAAGTTTATCGGAGACAACAACCATGTCTTATCTGTCTGCCAAGGTCCCAGCACAGTGGGGAGGTAGGTATGTACGAAAAATGCTATATTTTAAAGAGCTTTTCCAAACTCACCAGATGAGAAAAACTAGGACTTTGCTCCAACGGAAGACAATGCAACACAAAAAAAAATTACTTATGACTATGTAGCCCTTTAAGTCAGGGTTGTCCAACTTCAGAGTGGCTGGGGGCCACACACTACATACCAGAGGTCAGGGGCTGCTGCACATCACACAGGAGTCCTGATATATGCAGCCCCCTGCCTCTCAAGCAGTATCAACCCTCCCCAAACTCCAGCTGCTACACCACATGGAGAAGCCCCCACCACCACCACTGCATGAGCAGCACAAGACACCCACCTGCAGTGGCTGTCATGCAAACAGTGCAAGCCCCCCACCCAGCCCTTTTGCTGACACTAGTGCTGCCTTGACTTTTCAAGTTAATGAGACTTTCTGCTATGCCCCTGAGACTGGCCACTACTACAGCTGCAGGAGCAACCCGGGAAGAGGAAGCTTGGCAGAAGCCTGCAGGCCATGTATTAACCCTGCGTGGGCCAGATGTGGCTTATGGGCTGTCAGCTGGACAGCCTCGCTTAAGTGATTCTCCACTTAAGAGAACATAAAAGAACTTGTTTCTTTTAAACATGAGGCACAGGGAGCCATCTACAGTATTTCTATTCCTGCAAGAAAACAAAACGTTGCTGCAACCTCCAGTATACAGAGGCTGAATCAAACTTATCGCATCTTCTGCAAAAACAAGATACCATTTAGACAGCTCTCTCAATGGATTAATTGCTTTCAAAGTTGCACAAAATTTAAATGGGGAGCAGCAAATCTCAGTCAGTAATAAACAGGAATCTGAAATGGTGGATCGTGGTTTTTGTCTAACTCCCAAGACATTTCCAGGCGCAAGATCTTTGCTCTTGCTCAAAGTTTTTTAAACAAACTCTGGCTTGTTTGAAAGTTCTCAAAAGATCACATTGGTACAAAAAAGGCAAACAAACAAACAAAATGCACTCTCTGTAAAGAATGCTCTGCGAAACAAATCTTGAAACTTCAGTCTAATAAAACGTAACCTCTTACAAAATACAATTCCTGTCTTGCCTGCACATCTGACGCCATTTCCATTTCTGGCTTTCGTATGCTCAGGCCATTACAATAATAACTATGATCACCTCTATATTCTCCAAACAAGAAGTCATCCTAGATTTACTCCTTACTAATAGGAAGAAATTGAATGAGAATGTGGCAATAAAAAGCCCCATGGAGCAATTAACCAGCAACCACATTAACTCAAAAGAGCAAGTAAGAGCTCAAAGAGTACTAAACTTTCAAAAAAAAGCAAATTTGAGAATTAAAAAAAAATGAATACGATGTCAAGGGAAAGCGCACTGAAGACACAAATACAAAAAAGCTTGATAATCCAAAGAAATATACTTGTCTAACAATTATTCTGGGATGGTGAAAACCCACACACACAAAAATGAGCACATGAAGGTAGGCATATAACATAAATATCTGTAGGTCCCTTCTCCTTCCCCTTCCCCCCACAAGCAACCCCCAATAGGAAACAGAAGTAAAGCTTTCATAAAAGACCTGAGGAATTCCAGGGCAGATTAGTAAGGAGATGGGAGGAGACACACATGATAACAGAATCCACAAATATTTGAAGGATGTAAGTACCAACTAGGGTGTGGAATTTTAAGTTGTAGGACAATGTATTTAAAGAGTGTTAGAAAGAAATAGAATTCAGCCTAACTCAACAGTAGGGAAAAAAAATCCCATGAGATCCAATATTATAGAATATTTTTTTAATAGACTCACTGGCAATTATATTGCTTAGAATACTTTAAAGAAGCTTGAACAAGAGAGTAGGAACTGTAGGGAATTATTTCTGTTTTGGTAAGGGGAACAAATTTGAATAGGTGATACGAACTGAATTTACAAAAGATAAATTAAGATTCAATGACTCTGGCCTATGCCTGCAGGCATCCAAACTCCTCCATGCTAAGAAAAAAAGACTCTACAAATTTCTATATTTCATGACTACTAAATGAAGTCTCAAGAGTTTATCGGGGCAAAATATAGTTGTCCTGAAGATAAGGATAAAAGACTCACATTAACAGAACAGATAGTTTAGAGTTCAAAGTAACAAAAAGCACATCACCTTATAAATAGTTGTGAAAAGGCAATGCAGAAGGACTCTTTCTAATGCAAAGTGGCTGAAAGAATGAGGGGTACTGGCAACTCATTTATTTATTTATCTGAAGGCTTTGATGTTAAAAAGGATCCTTTATGTATTTATTTAAATCAAGGGACACTTCCAACAAGATTCAGGGTTTTAAACAGATGCATCAGTAATTAAAGGATACATAAGGATTGACTTTTTTTTTTATTAGATTGTGTTCAAAATGAAATACTTCAACAAATCCAAGAAGATTACTTTCCAATATTGGGCTTGCCATCTTCAATCCTTCTAAATTGCATGCAGAGAAGAGCATACTTTAAGCCCAGATGCAATTTGTAAGTCACCATAAAATAATTTTGCCAAGAGAAAAAGAAGGATCTCCCTCATGGATTTTCATCTCGCCACCACTGTTGGGTATGAAAAAAAGCTGGAGGGCCAAAGTATAGAAAGCATTCTCTGAAATTATCGCAAGCTTAAATTTTTGTTACAGGGGTGTAGGTTGTAGCCATGTTGGTCTAAGGACATAGGCAGACAAGGTTCTTGAATTAAAGCAGCTCCAAGAGCCGCTCTAATTAATGCATCTGCAGTGTCTCACATATTCAGTGTCTCATGGTCCGCAATGGCAGTGTGGGGCACTTTAACTAATGCTCATTCCACAAGCTTTAGTTAAAGTATCCCTGCTGCCATTCTGAAGCATGGGGATGCTGAATACAAGAGACACAGAGGCTGCTGGAGCGCTCTAATTAGCAAGCTCCAGCAGACAATTAATCAAATCTGCTCCGATGTACCGTAATTACAGCATGTTGGAGCAGCATCCCCACACATCGACAGACACCCTAAAATGCCAGTATACAAACCAATGAATATACTTCAAGTAAAAGAGATACTAATCACACAAGAAACCAATGTAAGAGTTGGAAGAAGATCAAGTAATTCTGATGACATACACAGGTACTGGTAGGAATAGCATGTGTCATATCAAGAGAAGTCCTTACCTATGTTAACGCTATGTTCAAAGTAAGAGTGAAGTTTTTATAGGTATTGTCTCATGTTATTTAAAAAAGGAAAAACTAATCACCTCACATTCAGGCATAGTTGGCTATTAAACATATTTTTCAGAAATCATAAATAATAAGTAATGGTTGTCACCCAGAAATACAAACAAATGCATATGGCATGCTGGTAAGTTTTGATTTTTGAGAGAAGCAGAATCATGGAACCTTAATATACACCACTCTCCCTTCTCCCCACTCAAACTCAACTTTGTGTAGGAGTCAGACAAAATAGAAATATACATTTCAGCAAATTGTAGGAGGGAGGGAAGAAGGATGAAGACATGCATACAAAAAAGGATTACAGTTCCATTACATGCTGGCTAATTATATTATAAGTAATCCCCAACACACTTTTCAAAACTCAAAAGGGCAAGATTTCATTTTTGGTTTTCAGTTGCGACTGTCAGTTTTTATTCCTGAAAGAAGGCTGTGTGAAACAACCCCACAGGACACAGGGCTTCACAGGTTGATTTAGGGATTATAGCCACTCACAGTGCAACATTGTATTAGGCATCATTAATCCAGCCCTCAAGGATGAGTTGTGTAAGGTACTCAGTACACCTAAAAACAGAAGAACAGCTTAAAGTAAGTCCAGGTTAAAAAAAAAAATACAGCTAACAAAGTCATTACAGGCTGTTTTGCCTATTATAAAGCACATAGAATGTGTCATTAAATAACAGATCTATTGCATTAGCATTCAAAGGATTGATTTAATATTCTCTTTATTATACAACAAATTTAAAAATAGAAATCATTTCTTTCAGTGCACTAAAACACTGATGCAGAATAATATCTTAGCTATACTGGAAACAACAGTCGGAGGAGTGAACTGTTCGGCATGTGACTGGTTATTAAAGAAGGAAAAACTGAGTGCTCCACACAGTACTAAGGCAATGTTTCTATCATTTAACAAACTATGTGCACATAAAATATAATCCTCAAAACAATGAACCCAAACTATTGATATTCCTTTCTCCAGTCTCCAAGAGCATGAAGAATTTGATTAAACTTCCACAACAGAGGAAGACTAAACAAATACTGTAAATTAAACAAAACTATGCTGATCTGCTGATGATCTAGTTGCAATTACTTCCAACTGATTTGAGTCTTTATTGTCTCCTCAAGCTTTAAACCTCCTAGAAAAGGGTCATGCCTTCCTGGAGGAATACCAAAGAAATAGTTGTGAAACTTGCCTTCAATTGATAGAGAAGTGATCAAACTAACTTTTCTTCCAAGCTATATTTATAAAGAATCTTTGTGAGGGAGTCTACTACAGAAACATGACTATTCTGAGATTTGTCATTCACAAACATGTTAATGCTCAGATGTAATCTGATCATTAGTCAAAATGCATACTAATTGTAAGTGATTACAGCATATTTTCTTTCACACAAATTAGCCTTTTGGGGGAAATTTCAGGAAAAATTTTCCCCAATTAGCATCATGTAAAACTCCTGAGCATTTCATGGCTTTTAACTATTTTGAAGGTGAGCCAGATAATCATTGCACTACATGAGACAGCACAAGGAAGCAGTTTTGCTGCAATGTACCAACGTCCCTTTATTATCATTCACATATTCTAAGGGAAAACAGAAGCAGATTCTTAACCCACTGTGAAGATTTTGTTTTGTAAGACAATCCTGGGGTTACTTGTAGATTTTCAAGTATCCTCCTAAGATTTAATAAATTATATCAGCTCTGATTAAAGTTTAAGATACTAATTTCATTAAAATAATCCTGATTTTACTTGTAAGGGCTCTTTCTCTGACTTGTTTTCCCCCCATCTCTGCAAACCAGTATAGCTGGTGGCAAATCACATTTCATTTACTAAGTGGAAACAGTATTCAGGTAACTTGTTTTTAAAGTTTACTGCAACCTTTATTTGTATTACGTGAGCTTGCCATATAGGTCTTGGGTGGATAGGTCTAATTTTTAAAACCATTTTAACTTTTCATGAAGAACTGGATGTATAGCCAGCTTTTCCCTTTCATGGCTCGTGTTCACATCTGCAATTGCACACACTAAGGTATTTTTAAATCTAATGTAACTTTTGACATAGAGAAGGGTAAAGAAATAGAACATATGAATTCTTCCTCAGGGATTCTTCTCTGCTACATGAATATCTTGTGATGACAGTGAGTATCCTTAAAATTTTGTTGAGTCAGGAATTGTCCTGTTTAGAATATTTTTAGTTTCAGAATTTGACATTAATTCTTACAGATATCCTTCCTTACCTAGAGATCAAGACATATGTCTATCATCTCCATGTTATTTTTACATGACAGTGGAAAGAAAATATATTCCTACTATTTTTCTCCAATAGAATGTTTACTCAATAATTTTTACTTGTGCACTTGAACTACTCTACTTTTGTATATTCTGTTTTTTCCCCTCCCTCCATCAAGTCACTATTCTGTTCTCATTACATTATACTTTCAATGGGTTATTTAAGGACAGATATATTTTCATACCCACTCCAGCTCACTCCTACTTTGGAGGGAAGGGCAACTGTAGGGTTGCTGCTAATGGGAATCTTTCCGCTGTGGTCAGCAGGAGACTGTAAACCAGGCCCTTTTGAGTCTAAAGTTAAAAGCACTGCTTTGTACAGTTTCAGTTCTATTAAGAGCATAGTTGAATTCTCTTTCTGGACCCAGAAAGAAGGGAACAAGACTAATTCCAGCTCCCAGTATAAAGGAAAATAATTTAAACTTCTCTACTTGAGACACTATGGTGATGTAACTTGTCACTACAGCGACATAACGTTGGCAGGCAAGAACCAATGACACCACCACTACTGCGCAATAGGGTTGGAAATTAACTGTGCAGCACCTGGACTCCATAGTACTGGCAGTTACTGTGCAGTCAGGCACACGTGTAGATGCACCCTCACCCTTGCAGCAGGATTCTGGCAAATTTGCAACCTACTGCTTGAAATGCAGCCTATACCCGAGTAAACAAAGAGTAAAGGAGCAAACCCACTCTACTCCTATTAAATACATGCTCTGCATTTACAGATTGAAGCAGCTTTATTTTGCTGGTTTTTCCCAGTAGAGAACAACCTTGGCTAGTTGCTGTTCCTCCAGAGCCTTTTTAATTCCCAGTGTGGAAGTAAGGGTCGATCTACACCATAGGTTTTAGTGAACGCAAGCTTACTTTATCAGATACTCTGAAAGAACATGTGCTGAGCAGTACATCAAATAGAGAGAGTGATCTAAATACTTAAGATAGGGTTGGGACTAAAAGTGAGTTAAAAGTCAGGAAAGGGATTCCTAGTGCCTCACTGCTGATAGAAACTTCTCAGGCATTTTAACTAGTACTTTGGCACATGTTCATTCTATTAAAGGAGGAAATGCTCCTTTTCACCATTTCCTTAGTTTGGGTTCAATAAATGGTCTATACCCCATTTAAAGAAATTAGTCCAGGTGAAGTTACTCAAAGTGGCTGCACTGGAGCAAAGCTTAATGTAGACAATCTGCTCTGGTTCTGGTGTAATTTGACACACTGCTAAATAAAGATGAATTGATGCTGAGGGCCTAGATGGGTTCTCCCCAGGCAACTACATTAGATGCAGATTTATTTACTGTCAGCAAGGCCTTTGGTGCAGCTTTGGTAATTCTGGGTCCAGTTTCCCATCACAGAGGAAAATTAAGTCATTTACAGTAAAACTCTGGGATCCCAAAGCCCTCTCCAGTATACTATCATTATCTCAAGTTTTTTCCATGCAAAGTCAGCTTCCAATTTATTTGTTTTAGTCAAACTGATCCCTTCTGTGTTTGTTCAATTTGTGGCTGGTTTCCAAATGTAAATTTATTATTACATGCAGGACTGTGAACCAAGCTTCCTTGAAGTGGCTTTCACAATTTTTTTGTTTTTAACTTTCAAATGACAGAGTCACTTGACTATTCTCTCTCTCAACACATTAGCACCCCATCTGTTTTGTCCCTTTCCCCCTAAATTACTGTTGAGACATTTTTAGGATATGTTCTTTGCTGGGTTCAGGGAAAAGGACATGAAGAGTTCCTCTTCTCATTTTTCAGATGACTATCTGCCATTCAAGACCCCTGCACCTACCCTTTTAATGTTTAAAAACATGCTCTTTTAATGTTTTTTCCATTATATTAGTTTTCACAGGATTCAAGGTTGTGCTAAAAGTTTCACAAATGACAGAGAAAAAAAAAGTCCTGACCCAAAGCACTTACAATCCTCACTTATACCAGTGAAGCTTACTAACCCAAAGACTAGATGGTACAAATAAAGGGTTATTATCAACACAGACACAGTTATCTTGGTGGTTCAGTTTAGAATTGAAGTGTTATAGATTCACTTATAGGAACTGCAAAAGATTAATTTTCAGGAGGGATTTAAATGAAAATAAACTAAGGGCTTGTTGACTATTAGGCTCCAAACAGAAAGGGTTGAAAGCTTTAACTTTATGTGATGCCAATATTCCCATAGGCTTCCATGAGACTACTCAGTTTATAAAAAGTATGCACATGCATAAGTTTTTGATAGGTAAGAAGCCCCGCTTTCTCTCACTTCACATACTGTTATTTTAAAAATTACAATGAAGGCTTGAAACAATCCCTCAGTGACACACAGGAAACTCTCCTGTTAGGAAAAAATGGCTCTAACTTGCACAGAATGTAAGATTCCATTTTAAATTTGTACAGGTGCTTTAGTTAAATAAACTAGTTTTGTCTTTGGCTTCATATTTGAGAACAATATCCTCAGCTGAGCATGAACTGAACCAGCGCTGTTCTTCTTGAACCTAAAGACCGATGCTGCGGTTATGTAGGAGTGACTATGGAGTCAATTCAGTTTTCATTGCTGCTATTCAGAACCCAGGGGATAGCAAGGAAACTAACAAAAACAAACCAATTTCACTGTGAAGCTTTGAGTAACAAAAGGGACTAGAGCTATTTATTCATGGAGGACCCACACACAGACAAAGAGAATGGATCACAGGAAAAACTACATTCTTGTCCCTTCTAATATGCCCGCAGAAAAGGGAGTGGGGTAGTATTTCAGGTTTTCAGACATGGCAGACCAGAAGCTACAAAACATGGAATCTGGCAAAAAGTGTAACACCTTCTTTGCCCTGAGGAGCTACCTTTTTATCTATTGCTTGTGGAGATTGCCTCTCTCCTCATTTTTTCCATTTAATTTTTCCAGCTAATAAGTTGGAATAATAAGTTATCCTCCAGATAATTAGAAATTGATTGGCTAAGTCAGAAAATAGAGGAGAGGTGTTTAAAAAGAGAGAATGGAGTTGGTGAAAAGCAGAGAGAGAACAGAAGTGAGAAGGTGAGCAACACAATATAGGGGGAAAAGTGGGGGAAAGGTGGAGAAAGAGAGAAATACCCCCAGCAAATTATAAACTCTTAATGCAGCACAACGCACCAGGCAGCTCCAATTCTCAGTGGGGTTTCTGGACACTGTTGTAGTATAAGGAAGTAAATAATGCAGGAAAAGAAAGTGTCATCTAATATAAGAAAGGAAGGAGTAGAGCCGTGTTATGGAGACAAGAGGTAACTAGATGGCAGCACAGTAATCTTACGTTTTTAAGCGTTTACATAAACAATGTTACAGCAATATTACAGCTTGGCATTTATCAGATTTAAGCTATTGAATATTTCAGTTTTGCCACTGAAACTCAGGGTTTCCACTTCCAACACCGGCCCCAGAAACAGGTACCCTTAACCACCAGTCTGTGTTATACGAACTTTGCTCTCACCCTCCCTGGTCCAAAATGAATCATTCTCTATGGAAAGTGGAACACCTCCAACAGGAGGGGAGCTAGTTTAGCAAGAGAAATACTCCTTCCATCAGCAGAATTACATTTATACCAAGGGATCTGGCTGCTTTAGCAATGCCACTGTGCTTACAGTGTACAGTCTGCTACACTGGAGCACAGGTGGTATTAAACTTTCTTTAAAGAACAAAGGATAAAGGAGAACACTTACTTTGTTTTATGAAAAAAATTCTGTTCAATAATTGCACCATGATTCATACAGTTTATGACCCTAATCCATTTCAGAATAGAATAAAGTACATTAAAACAAATTAATGAACAGCGTATTTGCCATTTAAATTAATTTTACACTGAAACCCTGAAATACCAACTCAGACTTATCCCTGATTTGTTCCCTATGCAACACTGTATGCAGATTTAAGTTACTTAGAAATAGCTTATCTTTAACTTGATAATGTAGATATATATTCTCTAGTTGTATAGATCAATAGACTACCAAATTAAAAGATTGTATTGTGGCTGCAACCATAATAAAACATTATACTGTTTCTAGCAGTGATACTTTGTTACAGAGACCACAAATTTAACTAGTCAGTACAACAGGTCTGTTAATGAGGCAAACTTCCTCTGTGGAAATACCCTGTGCCTGAAGAAGTGTCTTTGGGAGTTATCTATTTCCAAAAGAGCTAAGCAGGTGATGTGTAAACTTCTTTTTCTGCATTATCAGCCAATGAGAAAATAAGTCTGAAAAGGCAATTTAAAAATCATGATAAGAGATTAGACACATCTGTCAAATTGAAAGTAATTGAGTTTAATAATGCACATGGTCTTTTAATGTACTTTCACTATGCTAATTTCAGTGACCCCACAAGCTCCACTCATTTACTTTGGCCTCAAAGTCAACAACATTTGGAGGAAAAACATCATTGGTAGAAATAGTAACCTTTTATATATTTTTTCTACCAATGATCATTTCACTTGCAAGTATTCCTCAAAATATAATAAAGTAAAAAATGCCTACTTTTCTGAGGTCTGTAATACAACATTCTGAAATTTGGAAACTTCCAGGTTTGTCTTTGGTTCCTTCAATTCTGTCATGTTTAGACCCTCATTAATCTCATTCTACTGTACAGGATTCATTAACACTGATTTTCACACATTTTGAGCCCCCAAAAGTCCAAATGATGTCAAGAAATGCAATTTTTCAGATGTGCTGTACATCCTCTGCAAGAGCCATCAAATTTAGCTCAGATCTCATTTTATTTAGGTATTTGCCGTCCCAATGTCCTTTCTGAAATTTAAATTTAAAATTTTGGTATCAGACAATGTAACTATACTTTCTAAACACTCATAAATTCCTCAAACAAACCTATTGCATTTTAATTTCCATAGCCTTTAATCAGCTTGATTTTATTACAGACAAGGTCAAAAATCCGATATCCTGTGACTAAACCTACACAATAGAGCACCCATGTTTGATGAAGGGTGACCTAATTGTCCAATTCATCTATATTTCCACAGGCCAAGTTACTGACATTTTGCACAAATTTAAAGCTGACTGAGCCTGATGACCTTTGTAAGTGCCAATAATTAGTCCCTCTATGCCTACTTTACTACTAGAGAAGCAAAGCTCGCCTTTAGTCCCATCTTAATTCAACAGTCTCTTTACAAACCTTAAATGTCAGAAACTGCTAAACACATACAAACTCAGAAAAATACAATCCTTGACTTTTCAGTGAACTGAATCTACCATATTCCACAGACAATTTATGCTCTTGAAATCTGTGTTTGAGAAAGCCAAGGACGGCCTTTTAAAAGTACATTATTGCCAACTTAAACAAGAAGCAGCATAATAAGCAAGGTGCCTCTACAATCTGGTGGACACAACTTCAGTAAGCAGCATTTTCACCTTGCTTTTCTTCAAAAAGAAAGAAACTCGAGAGAGAGACTGATGTAGACCAAGGAAGAGAAGAGACAGACACATACATACATGCCTTAACTTAAAAAAACCTCTGAATTTATATATCAATATAGCCAGGAAGGTAGGGGATGGCAATCAATTCTTGAATAGAAGGTTACTTAGAACAAAAACATTAATTAAATCAAGTTTTAATCAGCAAATAAATGTAGTAAATGTTTTCTACGTAGACATAAAATGTCCTAATATTGTATTTTCAAATCCAAGATTCAAAAGATTTATTCATAAGATAAACCCAGAAATTTCAAATAGAAATCCTGAGTGTTAAATCCATTCTGCCCTGCTGTGTGGCCTTTCTGCAACCTTTGCAACAGTAAAACTACTCTATTATTTTTCCTTTAGTCAAAAATGAGTATACTGGCATTCTCGAAAGAATGCCTTGAGTCTAACAAGTTTGAGAACCACTGCTCTAGCAATTCACTCTTAGAAACCTGGGATCCCATCTAAGAAGTGCCTTAAGTTTTAAGGTCTGAGTTAGCTCTTATTTTGTGTTGCACAATAAAACCACTGTTTTAATATCCCATAATCAGGAGACAGACAGTAATTGAATGGTAAGGAAATGTAAAATCAGAGGAACAGTGTAGTAAAGCTTGCATGATTTATTAACAGCCAGCATTAATATCAGTCTTGAGACTGTCTCCCTTCCCTCCCTAAACAAAGTGAATGGTTTTAGGAACAAGATATAAGTTAAAACAGGCTTGCTAAGTAGCCTAATTTCCTAAATGGAAGTTTGTTATTTTATTTGTTTGAAGTAAAGTGAATCTGACCTAACAACAAGAGGGTGGAAATTACTTGTTAGCTCTATACCTGTATTTATACAATTAAGCTTTTGCTTAAATTCCCACACTATATTTTATTAATTTCTATTAAACCTATGAATCCATGAAAAGTACTTTGTTTCCTGTTGTCTCCAGTTGGTGTACTCTTCTTTGGTCATTTCTCGGTAACAAAATTACAAAGAAATTGGTAAGTGGCAGCCTGTTTTTAAACCTTAATTTTTCATTGCACAACCATTAAAGGGAATATTTCAAATTGAAATGTTGCAAATTTAAAAACTAGCTAAAATAATTGTCGGATACTATATCAGCTTTCCAGTCCCCTTCCAATAGTTGTTGTTTTAAAGTTGCACGTTCTTACTTAAGTGCTCTCTCCATTTTCATTTGTTTGCTTGCAGAGCTGGCACAGCCAGACAAAAATTGGGGAAAATAAACTGACCACGTAAAAGATATTTTAAAACATACAAAATAATATATGGTCTTCTCATTTTTCCTATTATGGTAATATTTGTCATTAGTTATCATCGTCATCATCCATATCTCTTTTGTCATAAAAAATAAGACTAAAAGCAGGAGAATAAGATGTATTTGGAGAGAGAAAGTGTTCAAACTTTCAAAGGAAGTCTGTCAGCATGTTAATGTCTTAAATTGCATCGATGTAACTTGGTCTTAACAGTTCCCCTCAGCCTTCTGCTATTTTTCAAAGGTATATTAAAAAAAAAAAAAAAGTGGATGATGGGATATGGAAGCAAACTTATCAGATCCTAAAGTAAAGATGTAAATTGAAGTTTTTATTTACAAATACAAAGCCAAAAATATTAAGCAGCACAGTAATTTAATATAGATAAACTATATCTTGCCTAAACAAGAAGAGAACACTCAGTGACAAGCCAGGCCAGAACAGAGGGACAAAGAAAGTTGCTGCCTAACCACAGCCTCCCAATGCACCCACATCTGGAAAATGAGGGTTCAGCGCACACTCTGCAATACTCTGTCTTGGTGACAGCAAATGTAGTCTTCTTCGTTTTAAGTTAATCAGGTGAGGACTTCACCTTTGGTATGAAACCAAGGTGTGCCCCACAGTTCAAGAGCTCTCATCCATGCTTTCTAACTGGCTGAACAGACCCAGACAAGTTTCATCTGTCTACTGGTATTCTGACATGAGCATCTGACTTGAAACGTATTGGTGTCTGGACGCGATCTACTTGGGGCTGGTTCTGCTTTGAGCAGGGAGTTGGACTAATGACCTCCTTGAGGTCCCTACTAACCCTCATTCTCTAGGACTCTGATCTGTTAGAGCAGGCAAGATGTATTCAACAAAATACAACGCTCAGAGGCTTGCTTTTCTGGGTGGTTGCAGAATTTCCTTTGCATTGGATCCACTCCAACACCCCCTGCCCCCTGCAAAGACACACTGGAAACAACACGAGAAGAAAAAAGCCGTGTACCTGAAGGAAGAAAAATAACAATAAACCTGCCAAACAGCAGTACCATTCCCTCAGTGGTTCTCTCCCTGTGCAGGGAGGACCAGTGGATGGGGAGGCAAGTGTGTAAAGGAGTCCAGGGCTGGGGAAAACCACGCCAGTCCTTCGCCCTGCTGCAGCAGTGACACAGGACAGCAGAGACCTGCCAAACTCCTCTGAGTTGGCGGCTGCTGTGGCCTTGCCTCCAGAGGCAGGCGGGGGAAGACCCCCTGCCCGGAGACCCTCCCATCTTTTATCACTGTTTTTTTTTAAACTCCTGGATCCAAACCCTGCTCCGCTTCCTGCAGCCCTTCCCCCCCCGGGGCAGGCGACTGCCCTCCGAGCACAGCCGGGCCCACAGTGTGGGGGCGGGCACGGCCAAACTTTTCTGCCCGCCTCCCAGAGCAAACCTGTGCCAGGAGGGAGAGGCGATTAGCCCGTGCTCGGGCTCACGGCGGGGGGGCGCGCACACCACAGACCGCGCTGACACACCTACGTAGCCATCTACCCCCCGCCTCCACCCCGTCACCCCTACTGACCCCGCCATCCACCCCTAATGCCCCCATATGCCCTCATTCACCCACAATGACCCCCTTCCTCCCACCCCTACCGCCCCCCACCTACCACTCCCCCCCGCCCGACGGCCCCGAGGCAGAGGCGGGGCCGGCGGCTGCCCCGGGTGCTCCCCGCGCCCCATTGTTCCCCGGGCGGCTCCTACCGTGCGCGGGGCCGGGGCTGGCGGAGCTCCAGGCCATCAAAGGCTCGGCGGGGCGGCGGCGGGGAGCGGGCAGGGAGCGGCCGGCGGCGCTGCCATGCCCGCCTCGCTGCTGCCTCGGCACGGAGAGAAGGAGGGAGGGAGGAGGAAGCCGAGCCCCGCACCGCTACCGCCGCCGCTGCTACTGCTGCTGCTGCAGCCCGGGGGAGCGGGAGCGGGACCGAGCCGCGCCGCCCCTGAGCAGGGGGAGCCGCCGGCGGGAGCGGGAGGAGCGAGAAGCGGCGGAGGCCCACAGCCCCCTCCAGCGGCCGCCGCCGCGTCCTGCCGCCCCGCCCGCCTCTCCTCTCCCCTCCCCCCCACGGCCGCGGGGCGGGCACCTTCCGTCGCTGCTGCCGCCGCTCCGGGGCCGGGCATAGGGGACTTGCTTTGGGGGTGGCAGCAAGGAAGGGGTTAAATGGGGCTGGGGGGAGGGGAAGAGGCGGCAAGGAAGGGGTTACAGGGGGCTGCGGAGGCGGACTTGACTTGGGGCGGCAGGGAATGGGGTTAAATTGGGGAGGGGATGGGAGGCGTACTTGTCTTGGGAGGCAGCAGGGAAGGGGTTAAGTGGGGCGCGCTTGGGGAAGGCAGCAGGGAAGGGGTTAAACCAGGATTCATTGGAGCTGTGGTAACAAAGAGCAGGGCTGAGGCTGAGGGGACCCTGCGGGACCTGGGAGTCCGATTCAGGGCTGTTCCCACTGCCAGGTCGGGGAGCGCCCCCCACGGTGCCTGCTTAGCTTGGCAGCAGCTCTGGCTGCGGGAACCCCACTCCCCACCCCTCTGCTTCCCTGGCTGATATTGCAGGTAGAGCAGCTCCTGTTCAGTCCAGGCTGCCTAGTTAGTCCCTGCTGGAAGGAGGGCCCCGTGTGCCCTGGGTCTCTGCCAAATCCCAGAGCCTGTGGCAACAGGAGGCAGCTCTCCTCAGCAGGAACTGGAGTCCTCCAGATCTGTTGCCTCAGCTGATCTCCACCAGTCCAGGACCCCAGGAAAAGCCCCAGTTTTTAACACCAGGAGGATGCCTGCTTCAAAACATGAACAGATAAACACCCAATTTATCAGAGGGCGTGTGTCCCCACTCCATCATTTCCTAAGTGCCTGTCCGGATTTGTCACAGGCTCTACGGAAACAGGAGAGGATAGATGGAGAGGTAATAGGTGCACATTTTCCAGTTAGTCAGAGTATAACCTACTTCTTTCTCCCTCATTAAACAACCTCCACGGAGCCATAAAATTAAACTAGTAGCAGCAATTGAAGCTTCCAAAGGGACTGGAGCGAGCTCTTGTGGAGAGGCCTCTGCTCTAGCTTCTGAGCTGAGAAGAGAAAGTCAGGTCCAGGTGTGCCTGTCAACATCACAGGTGTTAGATGTGGAGTAAACTTTGGCAGAAGAAGCTCTTAGGGGCACCTGGTACTTGCCAACCTCCCAGGAAATTGCAAATCTTCAGGCAAAGAGCATAATCCAGGTGGATGGCCTCTGCATTGAGGCAGGCTTCTTTTTGGGATGTTTTCCACCTTTTATTCTGATCATAGATTCATAGATGCTAGGGTCGGAAGGGACCTCAATAGATCATCGAGTCCGACCCCCTCCTTCAAGAGGAGGTTCAGATGACCCCAGCTAGATACTCATCTAACCTCCTCTTGAAGACCCCCCAGGGTAGGGGAGAGCACCACCTCCCTTGGGAGCCCGTTCCAGACCTTGGCCACTCGAACTGTGAAGCAGTTCTTCCTAATGTCCAGTCTAAATCTGCCCTCTGCTAGCTTGTGGCCATTATTTCTTGTAACCCCCGGGGGCGCCTTGGTGAATAAAACCTCACCAATTCCCTTCTGTGCTCCTGTGATGAATTTATAGGCAGCCACAAGGTTGCCTCTCAACCTTCTCTTGCAGAGGCTGAAGAGGTCCAGGTGCCCCAGTCTCTCCTCATAGGGCTTGGCCTGCAAGCCCTTAACCATACAAGTGGCCCTTCTCTGGAACCTCTCCAGGTTATCCACATCCCTCTTGAAGTGCAGCGCCCAAAACTGCACGCAGTATTCCAACTGCGGTCTGACCAGCGCCCGATAGAGGGGAAGTATCACCTCCTTGGATCTGTTTGTCATGCATCTGCTGATGCACGATAAAGTGCCATTAGCTTTTCCGATGGCTTCATCATACTGACGACTCATGTTCATCTTGGAGTCCACTAGGACTCCAAGATCCCTTTCCGCTTCCGTTCCACCAAGCAGGTCATTCCCTAGGCAGTAGGTATGCTGGACATTTTTCCTCCCTAGGTGCAACACTTTGCATTTCTCCTTGTTGAATTGCATTCTGTTGTTTTCCGCCCATATGTCCAACCTGTCCAGGTCTGCTTGTAGTTGTTCCCTGCCCTCCGGCATGTCCATTTCTCCCCACAGTTTTGTGTCATCTGCAAACTTGGACAGAGTACACTCCACTCCCTCGTCCAAGTTGCTGATGAAGATATTGAAGAGTATCGGTCCTAGAACCGAGTCCTGCGAGACCCCACTGCCCACACCCTTCCAGGTCGATACCAACCCATCCACTACGACTCTCTGGGTGCGACCCTCTAGCCAATTTGCCACCCACCGGACTGTGTAGTCATCCAAGTCACAGCCTCTTAATTTGTTTACCAGTATGGTGTGGGATACTGTATCGAAGGCCTTCCTGAAGTCTAAGTATACAACATCAACCCCTACTCCTGCATCCAGGCGTTTTGTAACCTGGTCATAAAAAGAGACTAGATTAGTCAGGCATGATCTACCTGCAACGAACCCGTGCTGGTTTCCCCTCAGCATAATTTGTCCTGCCGGGCTCTCGCAAATGTGAGCCTTGATAATTTTTTTGAAGACTTTGCCTAGGATGGAGGTGAGACTGACTGGCCTATTGTTGCCCGGGTCCTCCTTCCTCCACTTCTTGAAAATGGGGACCATACTGGCCCTTTTCCAGTCCTCTGGGACCTGGCCTGTGCGCCACGAGCGTTCAAATATTACCGCCAGTGGCTGTGCAATGATGTCAGCCAGTGGCTTCAGTACCCTCGGATGGAGCTCATCCGGGCCTGCCGACTTAAAGGCATCCAGTTCCTCCAAGTGACTCTGCACCATCTCAGGGTCTATGCATGGCAGTCTGGTGCCTTGCTGCTGCCTCTCTACAATCCCAGTGAGAGTCTTGTCCTGCCCCTCACTTAGGAACACCGAGGCAAAGAACTTGTTGACGAGTTCAGCCTTGTCCCCCCTGTCCGTCACCAATTGCTTCTGCCCATTTAGTAGGGGTCCTATTCCACCCTGGGCCTTCCTTTTACTCCCTATATATCTAAAAAAACAATTTTTTGTTATCTTTTACTTGGGATGCCATCCTCAGCTCCATGGTAGCTTTGGCCCATCTAACTGCCTCCCTACAAGTGCGAGCAGAGGAGGTATACTTCTCTTTGGTAATCTCTTTGGGTGGTGGCTGCTGCCTTGTCGCCCCTTGCGGGCGCACAGGACAGAGGCAGCCGAGGCCGGGCGCACAGTCCCTCGGGCTCCTCGCTTCGCCGCCGCCCCGATGCAGGCCATCAAGTGTGTGGTGGTGGGAGACGGTGCTGTAGGTAAAACATGCCTACTCATCAGTTACACAACCAGTGCTTTTCCTGGAGAATACATCCCCACTGTCTTTGACAACTACTCTGCTAATGTAATGGTCGATGGAAAACCAGTGAACCTGGGTTTAAGGAATATAGCTGGACAAGAGGACTATGACAGATTACGTCCATTATCATATCATGACTGTGTTGCACATATGTAAGTCAATGGGAAAAATGCTATTTGGCCTGAAATTTCACTTGTGTGTCCAGCAAGGAAGATGGTGGAACCAAAAAGGACCATCTTATATCATCAACAGATTTGAGGGCCCAGATTTTCAAGTCTGTTGAGGACCTATACTTCCCCATCGTTCCTACCACTTCTTCCTTTGTCTTCACAGTGATTCTCCTTTTGTTACTGGTTTTTCATCAGCTGCCTCTTCGCAACCCCTGTTCCTCAAACACTCAACTCCTGTGTGCTTTGAACAGACTTCCTTCTGCACAGCCAGTCTGAATGAACAAAGTAGCAGGGACATGACAGTCTGAGGCAAGGGACTGGGCCCTGCAGGTAAACTAGGGCTGCAGCAGAAGACTAGTAGTGATGCTTCTAGCTTCTGGGAGCGTGGGTGACTGGTGCCTCCTGAATCTGGGGGGGCACCCACAGAAGCCAGCGGCGGTGTTGGTGGCAGGGATGGCCCTGCCAGGGGGAGCATGTGCCCCCCCTATCAGTCACCTATGGCTGGGACAGAAAGTAAGAGCTGTTTCTCACTCCTCTTGAAGAAGTACAGAGGAGACAAACAATGCTTACTTGGCAGCTCTTCAAAAAGATTTCCACAACTTCCCTCCAGAAGGATGGAGACTGGAAGAGAAAGACCATCAGGAACCTCTTTTCCCTTAGAATGAGACAGGTGGGAGGACTGAGGTAAAGGCTGCAAGAGTGCAAGGCACAGAAAAGGGAATAGATGGAAGTGAAAAATGTTGTTATTTTAATAAGATTACAAGTAAACAAGAGTGAGCAAGGTGTAAAACCTACTTTTCAATAAAGCTTACTGCCAAAAAAATCAATGGTCATAAAACAAATGGCCTACACTTACAAAGTCACTCTCCTTCTCCCTACCAGAAAAAAAACCTCTCCACTTTTGAGCCTTTTTAACATGCTCTACTGCATTGAAATATTATGAGGATAAGCATACTAAGAAAACTTGAGACAGATAAAGTGAAACATGAGCCAGCTGGCATATTTCATTATTACTCTAGTTCTGGACTTTCCAGTTTTTAGACAGCGAGGGACTGTGCATGCACTTTGGCCCTGCAAACTGCACCAGTGGAGATCACATGCAGGCTGCACCAGTGCAAACCATGGGCCCCCTGGGCAGTATGCCATGTGGGCATACCATGCTGCACCACATGTCCACGTGGGCATCCTCCCTGCTTCCCATGTTGTGCTACACCACCCCCTGAGCTGAAGGAAGGAAGGGGAGCCCAGAGACACACCTTATGCTCCCTCTGCAAAAGCTCTTTTCAAAGGGCTATTGAAAAAAGCCAGAATGATGGGAACTGGGTAATGGTTAGATGGGAGCCTGGAGGCCCTGGGTGAACTTTTAGTATCAGACCCCTCTTCACCAGAGACAACGATAATAATAATTATTATAATTTTCATCATTTTTGGGTCCCCTTTCTATCCAGGTCCTGGGTGGCCGCCTGGTTCACCCATGCCTGTGTCTAGCCCTGGCTGCAACTTAACCCCTCATGGGCTGCATGCAGTCCTTGAATTGCTAGTTGGACAGCCTTGCTCTAGGTCATCAATTTAAAACCAGAAATACCTTTGGTGTTATGACTATGAAGATTAACATGAGCAGAAGTATGCCAAAATATGGCACCTGTATTTGTTTTCGCAGTCAGAATTTGTAAAGAATCTTCAGAAGTTTGAGGGACTATGCAAAGAATTTACCAGGGCATTTTAGGGGGCATCTATACTGCAAGTGAAAGATGCAGATGAAGCTTATGCAGGATGTTCTTGAGCTAGCCTCCCAGTGCCTGGGTCACCAATAGGAGCAGTAAAAGTTCTGAAGATCACAATATGCCCCTGTTAAACCCAAACTAGCCCAGCATAGGTTAGGATAACCTTTAGGGCACTCTAACTTGTGCCTGGCTGTTTACAGGATTGCTCTGGTTGCTGCAAATGAACAACTACAGCCTTTTCCTGGGAACCCCACTGGCCCAACCTCTTTGAAAAGAGCTTTTGCAGAGAGAGCATAAAGCTGTTACACAGATTCTAGGGTCACATCCAGACATGCACTTTCCCCTAGGAGAATTGCTATCCTCCCAGGAGAAACCATGAATGTACTCATGTTCAAGATTTTTCCCCCAGAACAAAAATGGCTACTCCAGGAGAAAAATAACCTGGGAACAACCAGAGTTAAATCATTCCCCAAAGAGTTTTTTCCCCAAGAAAGGGGAGAACAGTATGTTGTGCTGATTACGTCCATTTTTGAGCCCTACATTTCAAGGAGGGTGTGGACAGTTTGGACAGTCCAGCACAAGGGAACAAAAATGATTAGGGGCTTTGGAGGCAAGACTTATGAGGAAAGGCTGAAAGAACTAGGCTGATTTAGCCTGGAGAAGAGAAAACTGATGAGGGATTTGATAACTGTCTTCATATGCCTGGAGGGTGATTATAGAGAGGATGGAGATGGGCTTTTCTCTGTGGCTGTAGGAGGGACGGGACTAGGACAATGGTTGCAAGATGCAAAGGAAATTTAGGTTGGAGATTAGGAAAAACTTCCTGACTGTGAAGGTGATCAGGTATTGGAGCAGGCTACCTAGAGAAGTTGATGAATCTTCATCCTTGGAAACTTTCAAAGGCAGATTATACAGACACTTGGCTGGATGGTTATTCAGGGATGTTTCTACCTTGAGCAGGGGGCTGGACTAGATGACCTTGTGATGTCCCTTTCAGCTCTACTCTCCTATGATCAGGTGATCTCTACTACTGCTGCTCAAGGTCAATCAGAACTCATCTCTCAGGCACAGTTATAGGTATGTTCTTCACTTTCTTTTCATTACATCCATTTTCATCCTAACTTTTAAGAGCATTGTTTATCTATAGATTGGTAAAAAAATATTTTGTTTAGACTCAGCTTGGGTGTCTGTAAAAAATTAAAAGTAAAACCCCAATTTACTACATAGATGACAATGTTTTAATTGCACATTAAACATATATCCAGTTTTGTAGTCGAGAATCTTCTGAACAGTTTTGTGATCTGCTTTCAAAATCATATATATAATCTCATACACAATATTGCAAAAATTGGAGCCCATGCCCCCACTATAGTTTCTACCTGTGTTTTTTATTTTTCTCCCTGCTCTTATATAAGAAATCCTGTGACATTCACCCTACTCTTTAGTGGTTTAGCCCATTTTCTTTTTTATGGGTTTCCTTGAGAAATTAAAAAAATCATTTATGGTTGTTCCAAAGTTATTTGACCTATCCGTTCTTCCATGAATTGCTTTAGATTGGTGTTAGAACCATATCTAATTGTGAAATTCCTTTTCAGATGGACCATGCTTATCCTTCCTGTGTATAGAAGGACATATTCATCAGTAAACAAAGTTTTATGTCAGTTTTTTCCAGAAGATTTACATATATTTTAGACATATCTACTGGTTACAAATATGGGTTAAATGTTACAGTTGAATCCAGGCCCTACTGATGTCAGTCCTAGTTTTGCCATTGGCACAGACTTTGACCCCTGTGTGCATTATAACTGAGTACAGTTTAATTCTGATTATATTTTCAAGCATTTGTAAAACCTTTTTCCTAAGGTACTTTTAAAACATCTGGCTATAAAACAAGTCCATTGTTTTGAAGAGGCATCCAAGAAAGCTCTGGAGCACTGTAAAATGCATAAACCTTAAATCTATAATCTTGCAATTAACAGAGTAAGAACTGTCAAGCTGACAAAATTCAAAAGGAGGTAGCTGTCAGTGGGCAAACACCATGTGGGGATCCACAGAAGATGATTCAACATTTTTATCTGTGATTTGGAAGATATAAAATTATTGCTGATTAAATTTGTGGATGTCATAAAAGATTGGTGGAGAGGCAAATAATGAGGAAAACAGTGTTTATACAGAAAGATCTGGAAGATAATCTAGGCTCATGTGAATACAATGCATTTTAATATAAGAAGGGGGGAGGAAGGGAGGGGAAGCAAACCATACGTGTAGAATAAGAGATTTTATCCTAGCAAGTAAAAGTAGTGAAAAGTACTTGAGTGTCTTAATAGTCAAGCATTTGAACGTGAGGCCTCAGTGTGATGCAGTGGCAAAAAAGGCTATTACTTGTTAGAAAGGTCCAAAGATAATCAAGAAAAGAAAGAGCAAAGGTGGCTAAAATGTAGGGAGGGAATTTTAATACCATACATAGCCTTAAGACTGATTCTGGAAAACTACATCCAGTTCTAGCATTCACATTAAAAAAAAAAAAAAGTATATTGACTAGAAAGTGCAGAAGAGTCACAAAAATAAAGAGTGTCTTACAAAAAAAGAGACTTATGCTAAACAGAACGAGAGGTGACAATTATGAGGAGTAAGTAACTTCACAAGGTGAAAGTACCAAATAGTAAAGGAGTCCTTATCGTAGCAGAAAAAGGCATAACTAGAACTAATGGCCAGCAGATAAAACAAGACAAATGCATATTAGAAGTACAGCGCACATGTTTAAACAGTGAAGGTGATTACAAGGAAGTGGTGGAGTCTCTATTTAGGGCTGTCTCCAGACCAAGACTGAATGTCTTTCTAGAAGGAATTTTAGTCAACCATATTATTCTTCCCAAAACAGGAATAATGGGGTGAAACTATGGCCTGTGTTATCTAGGACAGTATTTCTCAACCTTTTATGTACCAGGACCCATTTTTAAACATCAATGGCCAGCCTCAACGCAGTGCCCCTCACCCCCACCCCACTACCCCCAGGACCCAGCCCCTCAGTGTGTGGGGCAGGGAGGGTGGGTGTGTGGGGCAGGGCAAGCAGCCCCTTGCAGGCTGGAACTCTGCCAACCTGCAAGGGAAAAGCCATGGTTTCCCATGTTTTTCTCCTTTAAAGGAGAATCAATTTTTAAAGTTTGCTGATCCGTTTTTTAAGTTTGTTCGCAACCCTTTCACAAGATCTTGCAACACACTTTTGGGTCACAACCCACAGGTTGAGAAATACTGATCTAGGAAATCAGACTGGATGCTCAAATGGTCCCTTCTGGCCTTAGAGTCTATGGCTCCCAGCAGATGTTACATTTGTCATGGGTTAAATGTGAGTATTGTGCAACAAATTGTGACATGCTAACTGGTCATACATTAATTTATTGTGGGATACCTGTCAATTAGCTTGTCATGAGCATTTTAAATTACCTTCTAAATGGTTGATTATCTGGTTGATCTGAGATTTTTATCCAGGGATAAACTGGTTTAACATCCAGCATGTTACAATTTGTCACCTGATATTCGCATAAAACATGCAAATTAAAGTCTCTGAGGGGCCTATGCCTCTTTTGTAATCAGTTATGTCAGAAAAGTATAGTTCATGCCTTTTCCTTTCTTAGGATATGAGAAGCTCTTGGTATTGGTTTAGCAGAAACCTATGTATTTCATCAATGTCTTCTTTTCTATTGATTCTTTTTCATAAAAATTCCACAAATTTTTGCCTTGAAGCTTAAAGCTTTGTTTTAAAAGATAATTTCAAGCTATTATCAGTGCTAGAATTATCAACACATTTTTTTGTAAATGTGGTTTGGAGCTCTATTTTCCTCACTTTGAAGATGTGATTAGTTCTAGTTTTAGTCCTTTATATATAACCCACAATCCTCTCTCCTTGTTCAAGTTACAAAAGCATGACATGATGCTCCATTCAATTCTTTTAAAATCTTTCATCTTTCTCTTATGTTTCAGTTAAAGTCTCCCTGCATGCATGCTTCCACAGCCTTTGTTGGATTTTACTTATTGTGTATTTCTATATGCATCTTCCAATAATGTTATTGTGCTCACCTATGTTAAAGAGTGTTTCCCACAGAACTAGCTCCTTGATGACATTTCCTAATGCAGAAGCAAGGCATATTTCCATCTTCCTTTCATGCTCCAATGCAGTGTCACATTTACCAGAAATAATTCCAGCTCTTAGAGTTTATACATAAATTTACACATTAAAATGTCACAAGTAGGACAGGTCTTAACTTTTTGGCAAAAAGCAAGCAAGCTAATTTTTATTTCTCATACTTTAACCTGGGGCCCCTCTAGCAAGAGAATTGCTAATCCACCATTCAAGAAGTCATTTTAAATGTTTATGACAAACTGATTGACAGATTTTACTCAACAAGTAAGTGCTATTCCTTGGAGGATAGATTGTTTAATTAACAACAGCAGTTTTTCAAAAAAACCAAAGTAACTAATTTTTGTATAAGAGATGTTCTTAAGATTGCCCTCCAATCTTTATGTTAAGTGGAAACAGTAGCAGATTAACTGTGGAATTGGCAGGGTGCTTCCATTATACTGTCAAAGCCATTTTTCCTCTGAAGGGTTAACATGCATTTTCACACAAGCAAGATGTTTCTGCTCAAAATGATCATGAGTAAATACTTAATATATCAGTTATCCCTAATGTTTTGGGATTAAAAAAAATCCAGTTGAGATTAATGGATCAGTTCATGTTGTTTATGACCCATTGTATCAAATTTTTACCTGCTTTCAATCAAAGATAAAATAATTATATTTTTAGATTAAAGCCTTGATTCTAGATCATCAATTTATCAATAAAAATATCAGTTGTAGCAATGTAGTAAATTAACAAAAACATAGTTTATGAAATTGAATGTGTTACAGGATAGATGTATGGGTTTTGATATCATGAATACAAAGAATTAAGAACAGTAGAGAGAGAAAAAACTCAGAAGCTCATCAACTTGTTTTTCCCTAAATGTCCATTTGATTTTCCACATTCAAGGTTTCCTCCAGAAACTACAGACACATTTTATATATTGCAAATACTGTAAATCCAAATAGTGATAGAATGCTTGTAAAATATATGCTAAAAGGATTAACATAATTTGTGATTTGCCAACAATTAATTAAAGCATCTAATATTTCAATTTAGCATTTTCAATAGCTATGTAAACAGCAGTCAAAATAGATTTCATATGCATAGAACTTACCACATTGTACACTGTAAATTATTCCTATTTTTCAAACAAGGAAACCATCTCCAGTCAGATCTAAAAGAGACTGCAGTACTGAAAGAGAAAAAATGTAATGTGTATAGCCAAAGATGACAAAGATCATGTAAAGTTGACAGCTTTTCTTCAAAAAGTTCCCATGAAGTTGTCAATGAAACTATACACACTTGTTTAGCCTGACTTCCATCCCTTGTATATATGGGCTGAGTGCTTGCCAATCTATACCTCTGGGTGTCCTATTTAGTCTCTAATTAATAGGCCTAGGTACTTTCCCATCTGGTGTAGATATTAGACTTGCTTGCTTGTAGTACTTCAGCCCATACTTATAATTTTAAAATATGGATATTTTGAACATTGCTTAAATCTCTAGATGCCTTGGTGTGTTTCATGAGAAGTAAATTGGAGAACTTCTTGTTCTGAAACTTCTTAGCTTTCTGAGATGCAAAACACATTGTCATCTGAAGCCATTGTTGATAGCCATTGCCCTAATCTTAAATTTTCTCTATCATGTGATCACATAAGTTTTCATTATTAAGCTTCTTTGTCATTAATTTTACCATTTAGTTAATTTTATATATTTTTTTTTACACTGAAGAGAAAGACAAAAAAAAAAATCAAGTCCTGATTATGTTTTATGTTCCTAGTGTTTGTTCCCAGTTTCCTCAGTTTTTCAAAAAAAACCCTGTGTGGTTCTCCAGTACATGGAATATATACATATCACATAACAAATATCTGCTTGTTCTTTCAGTGTTTCTGGTTTCCATAGGTCTTCACATCTTAGTATTTAGTTGTACAACTTTCCAAGTCATAAATATTCTAAACAAGAAATTCACTATTTGCTCTCCTAATGATTTACAGCAAATAACCACTTCTATTTTAGAATTAATCTCCATGATACAAGTTCTGAAGATTTCTTACTTCTCTTTAATAAGAATTTTCAGTAAAAAAAATAAATAATAGATAAATAAATAAAACTACCTTATTTTAAAACAGTAGGCTTCCATCTGAACATCAAAGCATAACAGATAAATTAAGCACAATACACTCCATTTAAATGGGACATGGTTAAATCAGGATAGTTACCAAGAGATAAATTTATGCCCAGTAATTCTTAAGAGCTGAGCGCACTGGCTATAAATAATCATTTCCCATAATAGGAATATCATTCTGTTTCTTTGTTTGTTCTAACCATTTCCCCTCTTAACTATACTGTTTGCAGAGGCTGGTTAGTTCATCCATGCATGTTCAGCTTTATTCTCTACTAGCTAATTGCCCATCAAGAATGATGGATTTCAGGGAGTGTTTACATGGCCCTGTCTCTTGCCTCCCGCTCATCCTTCGGGGCTGGCCATGTAAAGACTCCCTCCACTGCCACCGCCACCTCCTCCAGCCTTTGGTGCAGGGACTGCCCCCCTCCTGTCTCCACCTCTTCCAGCAGAACAGCGGAGCTTCCCTCCACCTCAAGCGGTGGTGGCCACAGTGGCGGCTCCCTCCCCCTGCCCGCTCACCTGCCTGCCTCTGCCTCCACCTCCTCCTGTGGAACAGCGGGGCTTCCCTCCGCCTTAGGTGGTGGCTCCCTCCCACCCACCTGCCCTCTTCCTCTCACAGAGCTGCGAGGCTTCCCTCTGCCCGAGGAGGCGGTGGTGGCAGCAGCTCCTCCCTTCCCCCGCATTTACCTGCCCACCTCCATCTCCGCCTCCTCCTGCAGAGCAGCGGGGCTCTCACGTCCCTGCCTGAGGCAACGGAGCCCCCCAGACAATCACCGCCGGCCCTCTCGGCAGTGCATGTGCAATTGCCCTAAAGCATTACGGACAGACAGACACACAGACTAAACCCTTTACTATATTAGACTACTCACTGTAATATTAGTGACAGTCCTGTGTACTACCACACCAATATACAACTTTAGGAATGTTGTACATATAAATGAGGAAGATAATTAGGAGACATTAAAAGAAACAGTCAAAAACATAAAAGGCCTGCAAGCAGTCTGGAAATGGTTTACAAACACCATATTAGAGAGGAAAAAGTGTAAAATATATACCAGAAATCAAAAAGGGAACAAACTGGTCTGAGGGAATACCTGTGTGGTTTAACAAGAGCTATGGAGGCCATCCAAAGCTAAAAGGCATCATTAAAAAAATGCACAGTTAAATCTCCAAGCTTGCAGATAATACTAAATTATTCTGGGTAGTCAAGTCCCAAACTGAGAGAGGAGCAGCAGAAAGATCTCACAAAACTAAATAAGTAGGCAAAAAAAAATGACAGGTGGACTTCAAATGTCAACAAGTGCAAGGTGATGCTTGTGGGGGAAAAATAACCTCCATTAAACATACACAGGACTGGGTTATGAACTAGATGTTACAACTTGGGAAAGAGATCTTCGAGTGTTTGCAGATAGTTCTCTAAAAACATTAGCTCCATGTGCAGCAGCAACCAAAACAAGCTTTTAAAATATTGGGCATCATTAAGAATGGAATTGAAAACAAAATGGAAAATATGACACTACACAAATCCGTGATGTGTCCATACTGAATTGTGCGTGCAGTTCTGGTCTCGCATCTCAAAAAAGATGTAGTAGAATTAGAAAAGGTATAGAGAAGTTGCCATACTAGGAGACTAAAAAAGTCAGGACTTTTCTGTTTGGAAAAGAGAAGGCTGAGTGGGAATATGATAGAGAGCTATAAAATCATGAAGGGTTTGTACAAAGTGAATAGGGAACTGTTATTCACCAATGCTGGTTGCAGATGTGGAAATCCCCCCACCAACTGGTGCTTTACTTTAAACTTAGCACAGTCCCACGCTGAGCCCAGAGCATGGCCAGAAGAGGCAGGTAGTGCGTTAGTTGGGTCCGGCTTTCCCAACACCTGTAGAGATCCAGTGCTTTAGTGAGGCTTTTTAAGCGCTTTTATCTAATAGCTGATTCAATCAGCCTTAGCCACAGATGCCAAAAAGCTCTGCTGAAGTGCCGGATCTATACAGATGCTGAGGAGCTGCGTTGAAGTAACTCTCTGCTGCTTGATTTTTCCCCCCACCCCACATCTGTCAGTGCCCTAAGTCCCAGAATACTAGAACTAGGGGACACCTGCTGAAATAAGCAGGAGACAGGTTTGGAAAAAGTACTGTACTTTTTCCAAAGCATGTAGTTAACTTGTAGACCTTCCTACTACAGGAGGTTGTAGAAGTAGATAGGAAAGACAGGCTCAAAAGAGACTAGACAGGTTCATAGAAGATAGATCCTTTAATAGCTATTACATCAGGGGTGTCAAAGATGCAGCCCATAGGATGGATTCAGCCCACAGAGCTGTATCATCCAGACTCTGGTGCTGCCCATGGGTTTCAGAGGCTAAAAACAGATAACTGACTTGATTTGCATTTGAGCATTTTGTCTCAAACTCCAGACCTTATGGACAGAAAAGCCAATTGTTCCACACTGAGGACCTGTCAATTATTTAAATTAACACTTTGCCACAGAATAATCATGGCTAATTTGCCTTAATTGCCATTTAAGCCTTGTGTGTAAATGACTGTGTTGAGTCTTCATGGGAGTCATAACCTAGCCTAATAAGGGCTGCATTAAACCAGCTGACCCACAAGCAGTAACTGGCCCTGCTCATGGTGCCTACTATAGCTCATGTCCCAGAGCAGCACAGCCCCACCGTGGGGGTTCTGGGGCCATCCAGCACTCTCCTGGAGCAGCCAAAGCAGAGCTGGGCTGCACATGGCACCTACTCCAACAGCTCCAGGAACATGCAGGATCTGGAATGCTGGTCTAGTCTGTGGGTCCAGTTTGGACTGTGGACTGGCTCTGCACCAGTCACCCAGACCATGGGGCCAGATGAGTTTGACACCCCTGCATTAAACAGAACAGTTGGAAAAGTTGCCTCTGGCACATGCAAACTAATGATGGCTCATGCAGATTCTTAACTGACATACAGGACCTCCATCTAACCCAGGAGGTACACAGCCCCACCAGGGGAGACGCCTTGTTGGATTTGGTCCTGGCCACGGGCGATGACCTGGTATGGGGTCTGCAGGTGCTTGACCACCTGGGCAATAGCGATCATTGTCTGCTGGAATTCATCATCCAGCACAAGGTGGCAAAAGCCTCCAGCAAGTCAGCAGCCCTCAACTTTAGGAGGGCGGACTTTAACGAGGTAAGAAAACTAGTGGGGGAAGCACTGAGGTCCCAGGGCAGGAGGCAGTTGAGTGTCCAGGAGTGGTCGTTCCTTAAGGAGACGATCCTTCAAGCTCAAAGGGAAGTAATCCCTACATGAGTCAAAGGGGGCAAGAGGGCGCAAAGGCCCCCATGGCTCACCAAAAGCATCCAGGAACGTCTCCAAACAAAAAAGGAGGCGTACACCCGTTGGAAGGGAGGGGGCATCACAAGAGAAGGCTAAACCTCGGTAGCTCGGGGATGTAGGGGGGCAGTCAGAAAGGCCAAGGCGGAAATGGAGCTGGGACTAGCAACCCAGATCAAAGACAACAAGAAGTTCTTTTTAAATATATAGGGGGGCAAAAGAAGGTGCCAGGTAATGTGGGCCCTCTGCAGGACACGCTAGGAAATCTGGTCATGTCACCTGATGGTAAAGCTGACATATTCAGCAATTTCTTTGCCTCCGTATTTCTGAGGAGGGACCCGGATATCTCCCCCACTGGCACCCCCAAGGGCCCTGTGGGTGGCACACCCAGGCCTAGGGTTAATGAGGACCTTGTCAGGGAACTTCTGGAGGGACTAGATGTATTTAAATCCACAGGTCCTGATGATCTCCACCGCAGAGTGCTGAAGGAACTAGCAGGGGTCATTGAGGAACCTCTGGCACAGCTCTATGAGCACACATGGTGCTTGGGCAATGTGCCAGAGGACTGGAAAAGGGCCAACGTGGTCCCCATCTTCAAAAAAGGGAGGAAGGAGGACCCAGGAAACTATAGGCTCATGAGTCTTACCTCGGTCCTGGGGAAGCTTTTTGAAAGAATTATCCTGGCACATGTCCAGGAAAGGCCAGCAGGGGAGGTTATGCTCAGGGGCAACCAGCATGGGTTCATTAGGGACAGGTCTTGTCAAACCAACCTGGTTGCCTTCTATGACCAGGTCACCAAGTCCTTGGATGCAGGTGTTGCAGTGGATATAGTCTTTCTGGACTTTAGGAAGGCCTTTGACACAGTCTCTCACCCCATTTTCAGTAAGAAACTAGGAGACAGTTGTGTTGATGCCCACATGGTCAGATGGGTCACTAACTGGCTGGAGGGCCGCACCCAGAGGGTGGTGGTGGATGGGTCTTATTCGACCTGGAGGGATGTGGGCAGTGGGGTTCCCAAAGGCTCGGTCCTTGGGCCTGCACTATTCAACAACTTCATCAGTGACTTGGGTGAAGGGGTAGAAAGCACCCTGTTCAGATTCGCAGATGACACTAAGATGTGGGGTGAAGTGGGTACACTAATAGGAAGAAACAGACTGCAAGCAGATCTAGACAGGTTACAGGGGTGGGCCGATGAGAACAGGATGGGGTTCAACACTGACAAGTGCAGGGTAATGCACCTGGGGAGGAGGAATCAGCGGCATACCTACAGGCTGGGGAACTCCCTTCTCGCCAGTGTCGAGACAGAAAAGGATCTTGGAGTCATCACTGATGCCATAATGAACATGGGCTGACAGTGTGGGGACGCGGTCAGGAAGGCCGACCATACCTTGTGCATCCACAGATGCATCTCAAGCAGGTCCAAGGAGGTGATCCTCCCCCTCTATGCAGCACTGGTCAGGCCACAGCTGGAGTACTGCATCCAGTTCTGAGCACCGCACTTCAGGAGGGATGTGGCCAATATGGAGAGGGTCCAAAGGAGGGCCACCCACATAATCAGGGGTCAGCAGGGCAGACCCTACGAGGAGAGGCTGAGGGACCTGAACCTGTTCAGCCTCCAAAAGAGAAGGCTAAGAGGGATCTAGTGGCAGTCTACAAACTGGTCAAGGGGGACCAGCAGGCTTTGGGAGAGTCCCTGTTCCCCCCCGAGCTCTCCTGGGAGTTACAAGAAACAATGGACACAAGCTAGTGGAGGGCAGTTTCAGGCTAGACATTAGGAGGCGCTATTTCACTGTCAGGGCGGCTAGGACCTGGAACCAACTTCCAAAAGAAGTGGTGCTGGCTCCTACCTTGGGGGGTCTTTAAAAAAAGGTTGGATAAACATATGGCCGGGGTTGTTTGACCCCAGTACTCTTTCCTGCCATGGCAGGGGGTTGGACTACATGATCTCCTCATGTCCCTTCCTACCCTAATGTAGCAGAAAGCCCCCTTTTCCTTTTGCCTGCATTTGCTCTCCTCTCTTTGGATGTTTCTCTTTTTCTACCTTTTCTTCCTTCCTCTCTTTCACTTTAAGATAAGGAATTGTGTTTTAAAATTTGTATGTGTGCATTTTGTAACTCCCCTTGCATTTTGGTATTTTTATCTATTTGTGTGCCATGGCATTTGTAGCTTATATTTTATACTCCTCACCTTTCAATTTTCAACTAAATGTGTTTAGTTTCATAAGTAAGTTATACATTGTAATAATGTTAACAAGGGCAGGAATCAAACTGCCCTTCTCTGTATCAGGCTGGCCCCTGAAAGAGCGAGTGAATCAGTGATTGAATGTGTAACATGGAAGCAGGCAGCAATTAACACCTGGAAGCTGCAGATCAGCCAAGGGAAGAACTCAATAGAAGACAATGTAACAACCAGGAAATCTCTAAACCTCACTGATCAAGGGCTAGAAGCCCTGGCCTGAGTTAATCAATGCAGGGAACCAACTTTTGGGCTGAATATCTCCAGATCGACCACTCCCAGAGCCCTATTCTAAATTCATCAACCGACTCCCAAACCTGCATGTACATGCGGACGACCCCTGGGGCTGACAGATGCTGTCCAGTAGCCACCGAGGGGGGGGGAAGTCCCACGAGGGTCAACGACCCCTGGATTGGGCAAACCTGAAAACTGGGGAGTCACCAAAGTCTGCCAAGGACAGATAAAAGGCAGTGAAAAGTGACCCTCAGTGGCGCCCTCTTGATCTCGATCTCCAACTCGACCAGACCTGTCCAGCCAGAAGGACCAGCCGGCGACCCCCTTCTGGAGGATAACACCACGCTGAAAGAAGCCTCGACTGGCCATCGACGGCAGACTCCAGCGCTTGTAGGATAGGTATACCTGACTCTGTAGCTTGCTACTGTGTGTGTGTGTATGTGTGTGCATGTGTGTGCATGTGTGTGTGTGGGGACCAGCCCCAAGGTTTATGATTACAGTGTTTCAATCCGCCTAATAAACTAGAATTTTAAGGATCCCGAGTTGGACATTTGTAGCCAACATTATCAACTATGAAACTGAAACTATGATGGTGGATGCCAGGGAAGGTAATGACCCCTCTAGATCAAGGGAGCTCAACCATTTGAATCTGGAATGGGCTTCCAAGGGAGGTGGTGCTCTCCCCTACTGTGGGGGTCTTTAAGAGGAGACTGGACAAGCACCGGGCTGGGGTCATATGACCCCAGTGCTCTTTCCTGCTCAGGGCAGGGGGTCAGACTTGATGATCTATTGAGGTCCCTTCTGACCCTAACAACTATGAAACCTCCAGTGCACAGGCCAAATCCAGCCTGTGGACTTGTGTCATCCAGCTGACAGGACTCCTCATGGGTCTAAAAATGTAGCAGCATGGGACCAGTGAACTGTTAGTTGCTGATCTCCTGCTGCCAAATTTCTGGACCCAGGGGGAGCCCCACAGGCTGTATAGCATGGCCCTGTGCCCAGGGCTGGGGTGGCAGGGAGACTGACCCTGGCACCTTGGGCTGGGCTGAGGCAACATGGGGCCCAATCCAAGTGCCAGCCTCAAATGGGATCCAGCCTGTGGACTGGCTCCATGCCATTCACCTGGCCCACAGGGCCAAAAGGTTGAGCACTACTGTTCTAGAGCTACCAGATTCACTGCTCTCCCTTTAAAGCATCCACACCTACCGCTCCTAGAGACAGGATACTGAGCTAGAGGGAACATTGGGTATGATCTAGTATAGCACTTCTTGTGTTCTTATTATAGACCCCACATGGCTGAATTATTTCCTACTGTGGTATCTTAGAGGCAAGTGCAATCCCAATATTTCAGGGCAAAAGTAATTCCTCCATGCAGCCTGTCTAGTAATAGGCTGTGTTAATATTAAAATGATGTCATCTTGTAATCAGGGAGCCTACATATCTTAATTGAGTGCTCTGCTCTCTACAGAAGTTTAAAATAATTCTTTGAGTAAAATACTTACTGTAAACCAGTAGTTAAGATCTGTTATTCTTTGAATACCTGAAAAATTCCTGAACCCTTTTAAACAGAGTTTCTGTTCTCAAAGTAGACAAGAAGGGTAGCATGCTATGCTTTTATTAGATTATGACTTATTTGTAGACTTGTAGAAAACACAAATGTGCTAGACGCTGTTAATACAGAAATGTATTATTTTCCCCCTATGGACAGCTACTTGGTCTCTCGAACATGTATGGCATTAATGTTAGGGTAAGAATGTACTCTCTGTGTGAAATTACTGTTTGTACCCCAGTAGACTCAAAAGGTGCTTAAATCAGGATAAATGTTCAATTGTATATACACAGAATTGGCAGTCCTCTCTCCCAAAGTTTATCATCTAAATAGAGAAGGGTGACAGAAATAGCCATCAGGATGATTGGCAGTAGACACCAATTAGTTTTTTTATGGATTTAAAAAAAAACAAAATATAATTATAGATGGCATTACCAGGAGAAAGGGAGGCATTGATAGGGGTATGGCAGTAGGATTAGAAGGATAGAATAGGATAAAGGATAGAAAAAATAGGAGTTACACCAGGGAGACCAAGGGATACATGGGAGGGATTGGAGAAAACCTACAAAAAAAAGAGAGAGAGAAAGCATGTTCAAAATCAAATTAAAGAAACAGTCATTAGGTAGTTCCAAAAGTTCAGCTGATGCAATTATTTTTACCACTCAGTGGTTGTGTGCACAACCTTTTCTGGGAAAAAAGACTGTTTGGGCTCCCTGGGCCTTACTCAATACAGTCTGACACCCTTGTTTATATTCCTATACCTAGGGCTCTGGTGTTGGAGAATACAATAGGAACCTACCCTTACAAAAACAGCAGCAGCAGCCACAGCAATGTTAAGAGTGCAGGTTTCCCTTGCTTTATGCTGTACATATATTCCTGGAAAACGGCGCATAACTCGAATTCATTTAAAGGGAACCCACTTTACAATGTAACGAATAGGTATACGTTCCAAGACCTTGACTGCTCTGACCCCCAGCCCCATTTTTGCCACTTTTACAAGACCATTTTGATACTCTCCAACAGGAGACAGTGCACAAAAGCTCAGGGCACTATCATAATGGGAACGGCAACTACAGAAACATGTTGCAGACAAGGAGCACAGATCCACACAGCTGACTATATTTTGGTGTGCATCACTCCTACAATGCACAGCACAAAACAGCTGACTGCAGGCTTCCACTATAGCAATCGCATAAAAGTGAATTTACCTCACATATAGTGAACTTTTTATATAAAAACAGTCACTGCATGAGAGTGAATTTGCACGTACAGAACCCACATAAAAGTGAGGCAAACCTGTAGTTGTTGTTTCCTTTCCTATGCATCTCTTTCCCCAATTTTAAGGGGTTTTTTCCCCCTCAATCTTCATATACTTTTTAACAGTTCTCTTCTGTATGTCATATATAGTCATAAATGTTTACCAAAAGTCTTTTACAGTGGTTGTTTTCCTGTCAGGCTGCTCTCTGCATCCTGCTAAACTATATCCTCTTTTTACTTTTTTGCTGACATGGGTTATAAAAAGCTCACCCTAAACTGTGACTCATTTACTTTGCTTTTAGTTAGTGGCATTAGTTAAGACACAAAATGATGTTGCTTATGCTGAGCACTTTCCTGTGGTGGCTTTCAAGCCGACCTCTCCTCCCCCCCCACACAATAAAAAAAAAGCCCAACAAAAAATGAAGAGGAACACTTGCACACCGTGATTACAGTATTAATTCAAAAGTCAAGCTAAGGAGTTGGCGGGGCCAGGGGGAGGAATGAGATGAAATGCTATGATTTTTTGAGTTGTAAAGCCCAGATTGCATATTGCTTTCAAGCTTAATCAATTTTTTTTGTACTGACATCTACATTTTCAATGTGGGTTGCTCCCCTCGACTACCTGTTGGGCAGATGAATGCAGAATGAAAAGCAAATTCCTCTTCACCTAACAGATACTTGGCGGAATCACTGCTACTGCACTACTACTAGCAGGGCTCCAGTAAGATGATTGAATTTTGAACTCTTGCTGGACATTTTGAAATTTTTTTCCCAGGGAGTTCAAATCAGGGCTGTCACTTCTTGGCCCCTCAGGCTTTGTTAGACTAGGGGAAAAGATTAATTTCAGGTTAGACTTAATTGACACAAACTCACTATTTGACCTATATTACCTAGTGGAGATTAAAGATAACCCATTAACCTTGGCATAACAATTTATCTTTCATTTGTGTGGTATATTATAAGCAGTCAAAGATGTTAATGAAGTCTGGTCAAGAAAAAAGGCCACGTGTAAGTCAGATAAGACCCATCATTAGAGTGGTCCTAGACACTATGACTTCTATACATGTGCAGGGAGGCTGCTCTGATGCACTGTAATTACTTGACTAATTGAGTCTGTTGGAGCGTGGTAATTACCGTGCTCCAGGAAACTCCAGCATCATGTGTATCAGTGTCCCCATGCTGGAAAATGGTGGCAGGGATCTTTAAATGAACTCATTTGATGGTCTGTAGTTCAAAGTGCCCCGCCACCACTTTTCAGCACAGGGATGCACACTTTTAATTCATGCAGCTCTTGGAGCTGTGCTAATTAAAATGTCCCCCATGCCACAAAAGCAAATCAAATATTGTAGCATATAAATTGATTGAATACATTGACAAGACATATCAACTTACAGTGATACTAGCAGAATTCACATTTGGGGGGAGGGGAAAGGAGGGAAGGAAAGGGGTCTAATCTAGTCAATACATCCACTTTTCATAGTGCTTTTCTATAATCAATTATTCATTCCCCTATACAGGTACCTGTATAGGCATCTCTGAAGCAGATAAAAGCCACAGCTCAACTTTGATGCAAAAATTCTATGTGTACTCTATCAGAAAACTTAATTTACTTTAGTTTTCTTTTTTCCTATCTTGCTTTTTCCTTCTCTTCTGAATGGAGATAATCAAAGGACAAGTTTGTTTAACACAAATGTGTGACATTCTAATATTCAGTTCTACCATCACCATCTACTGGCCAGAAGAAACTATACCTGGATAGCAAGACATAATAAAATGTTCTTTTACCAGTCTAGTATAGCTGTACTCTGCCTGGGCTCAATGTTGTTTGTCTATTCTGGAAAATGTCTTATTTTGCTTCCTTCAGGAATATCAATTCCTGAAGACTTTTTTAAAAATATGTTTAAAACAGATATTCCAACAAACAAATCCTTAAAATTTGTGGAATAAAATATATTGCCTTGGGATATTTGATTAGCAATGACCTTATGAAAATAGGTGAATCAGGCTGGTTTTGTTACTTCACACAAGTTCAGATATTAAGGAAATATTCTATATTCCAAGTTTTTGACTTAGTGATCCTGTTTATCAGAGCAAAATGTTTTATTCAAAGTTTTTTAGATTTCATAAATCAGGTATTAAAAACCATGTATGAACTGAATAATGAGACTTTATATCAATATACCAGTAACATTAATTCAAGGTTATAAACAACCACCTATTAAGAGAAAACTTTGTATTGCAGCTTATATTACTGCACAAAATTCTGGGTTTACATGAAATGTGTCAAACCAGCTGGTATTAAAATATTTCAGTCCCTATCTTGAAAAAGTAGTGGCGTCTATTTAATGAGAGCTGCTGAGAAATAATTTAAACTCTCCCCACAACTCCTCTCCGTCAGAAAGATCTGGCCAGGTCAGTCAGTCAGTATAGCATGCTATACGCATGGAGGGATGCAAGTGGCTTTTCACCTCAGGACTATTTTAATTTATAACAATGGATATTTTCATATCCATGACCCCCACTCCCTACCCACCCCTGCCCAAGGAATCAGTCTGCATCATTCCCACTTTAGACTATCCCAACCAGGTTTGCTATGAAAGCCTGGGATTCCATTACACTTAAGGTATTCCTCAGCTGTTGCTTGAAGACAGCTCTGAAGTGCGCTCATCATGTTGAGAGAAACACAATCAAGATTTTTAAAAAGTAAGGGATCCAGCCCAAGGAATCTGTCAATAGAATACTGTTATGCTCTGTCAGATAATGATAAATACCAGTAAGTTAAACTAGATTTCATAGACATTAGGGCTGGAAGGGACCTCGGAAGATCATCGAGTCCAGCCCCCTGCCCAAAAGGCAGGAAGTCAGCTGGGGTCATAGGATCCCAGCAAGATAAGCATCCAGTTTGCTCTTGAAGGTGTTCAATGTAGGCGCTTGAACCATCTCCGGTGGCAGGCTGTTCCAGACCTTGGGGGCTCGGACAGTAAAGAAATTCTTCCTTATGTCTAGCCTGAAACGGTCTTGCAGTAGTTTATGACCATTCGACCTAGTCATCATCCCTTGGGGCGCTCTGGTGAACAAACGTTCCCCCAGATACTGATGGTCACCCCTGATAAACTTGTAGGTGGCCATCAGATCACCCCTGAGCCTGCGCTTTTCCAGGCTAAAGAGCCCCAGGGCTCTCAGCCTGTCATCGTAGGGTCTGCTTCCCTGACCTCTGATCATGCGTGTGGCTCTTCTCTGGACTCTCTCAAGCTTCTCCACATCCTTTTTGAATTGTGGAGCCCAAAACTGGACTCAGTACTCCAGCTGCGGCCTCACTAAGACTGAGTATAAGGGGAGAATGACGTCCCAGGATTTGCTTGAGAAGCATCTATGGATGCAAGCCAGCGTTTTGGTCGCTTTACTAGCCGCAGCATCGCATTGTAGGCTCATGTTCATCTTGTGGTCAATGATGACCCCCAAGTCTGCTACTAGATCAAGTTTTACCATATTATTCACAGGCCTAAATGAGCAGAGAGCAATGCTCAACTGGAAGTGACATTGATTGCAAGATTTAGTAATGAGGCAACAAAAACTATCTGGATATATCTGAATTCCAAAATGTCAGCAAAATGGTAACAAGTAAGAGATATTATACTGTTCCTCATCCTCAGTTATGCATATTTAATTTTAATGTGGGTGGGCTCTTAAACTCAAAGCAATTTTGAAAATATTGGTCAAAATAAAGAATAATATTATCTCAACATTTCAAGTCTATTATTTCAAGTACAACAGATCCATAGGATTAATAAAACAGACCTATCTGACAAAATAATTACTTGCTTTTTAGCAGTAGTAAAAACAGCAGATACTTGTAATGCCATAGCAATTTTTTAAATTCATGTCCCTATATATTCACCACTTTTTCTGTTTGTAGCCAAACTTGAATAACATGGCCATTCAAGCCAAGCTTGAATGACAAGGATGTCCGGGAATGCCTGGTTGCCAAAAAGGCGGTGTATACCCAGTGAAGGGGGGGGGGAGGGGGGGGCGGCTATCTCCAAAGAGGAGTATACCTCCACTGCTCAGGCCTGTAGGGGGGCTGTTAGGAAAGCTAAGGCGGACATAGAGCTAGGACTAGCATCCAAGATCAAAGATAATAAAAAGTCCTTTTTCAAATATATAGGGAGGATGAAGAAGGCGCCGGGAAATGTGGGGCCCCTGCAAGATACACTGGGCAATCTGGTGGTTGCACCAGGGGAGAAGGCAGACCTCTTTAACAAATTCTTCACCTCTGTTTTCTTGTGCAGGGACCGGGACTCCCCCACCGTGATTCAAGACGGACTCGAGGGGAACGCCTCAAGACCTAAGGTTGAGGAGGACCGGGTTAGAGAGCTTCTGGAGGGAGTGGATGTGTTCAAATCAGCAGGTCCAGATGCTCTCCACCCCAGGGTGCTGAGGGAGCTAGCAGGGGTTATTGCAGGGCCCTTGGCACAGCTTTATGAGCGCTCGTGGTGCTCGGGCCAGGTGCCAGATGATTGGAGGATAGCCAATCTGGTCCCCATCTTTAAGAAAGGGAGGAGGGAGGACCCGGGCAACTATAGGCCCGTCAGTCTTACCTCAATCCTGGGGAAACTCTTTGAGAAGATCATCAAGGAGCACATCTGTGATGGGCCAGCATCGGGGATGATGCTCAAGGGCAACCAACACGGTTTCATTAGGGGCAGGTCATGTCAGACCAACCTGATTGCCTTTTACAATCAGGTTACAAAAGCATTGGATGCAGGTGTCGCCATGGATGTAGTCTTTCTGGACTTCAGCAAGGCCTTTGACAGTGTCAACCACCCCATCCTCATTAAAAAACTAGGCAACTGTGGCATCGATGCCTACAGAGTCAGATGGATTGCAAATTGGCTGAAGGGTCGTACTCAGAGGGTGGTGGTGGATGGGTCATATTCGGCCTGGGGGGAAGTGGGCAGCGGAGTCCCCCAGGGCGCAGTCCTTGGGCCCGCACTGTTCAATTTCTTTATCAGTGATTTGGACGATGGGGTGAAAAGCAACCTGTTCAAATTTGCCAAAATTTGGGGTGAGGTGGGCACGTTAGCAGGGAGGGAAAGACTGCAGCAAGACCTGGATAGGTTGTAGGGGTGGGCTAACAAAAACAGGATGCGTTTCAATAGTGACAAGTGCAGGGTGCTGCACTTGGGCAGTAGTAACCAGCAGCACACTTATAAGATGGGAAACTCCCTTCTTGAGAGCACGGAGGCAGAAAGGGATCTTGGAGTCATCACTGACTCCAAGATGAACATGGGCCGACAATGCGAGGTCACGGTCGGCAGGGCTAACCGGACCCTATCGTGCATCCACAGGTGCATCTCAAGTAGGTCCAAGGAGGTGATCCTCCCCCTCTACGTGACACTGGTCAGGCCACAGCTGGAGTACTGCGCCCAGTTCTGGGCACCCCACTTCAAGAGTGATGTGGACAACATTGAGAGGGTCCAGAGGAGGGCCACCCGCATGATCCGGGGACAGCAGGGCAAACCCTACCATGAGAGTCTACAGGACCTGAACCTGTTCAGCCTTGACAAGAGAAGGCTGAGGGGGGACCTGGTGACCGTCTGTAAACTCACTGGGGGGGGACCAGAAGGGTTTGGGGGCGACCTTGGAGTGCCCCCCGAGGTAACAAGGAATAACAGCCACAAGTTGTTGGAGAGTAGGTTTAGATTAGACATCCGTAAGAACTACTTCACAGTTAGGGTGGCTAGGATCTGGAACCAACTTCCAAGGGAAGTGGTGCTGGCTCCTACCCTGGGGGTCTTTAAGAAGTGGCTTGATGCCTACCTGACTAGGGTCATTTGAGCCATTTTCTTCCTGCCTAGGCAGGGGGTCAGACTTGAAGATCTACAAGGTCCCTTCTGACCCTACTTCTATGATTCTATGACACATCCTGGCTTGCTTTTAAAGAAAGAATTGTCCCAAAATGGGTAACTAAATGCCTCTATTTTGTGTCTGCACCAATGAGACTACTTCAGGGTTATAACCCAGAGGGATGTCCCAGAGTTGCATCAGAAATACATTTCTGGGTTTTGTGCATACCAGCAGAGAGGGGTGTGAGCACAGCATGCTCAAATATTGGAAGGATGCAAGTGTATATAAAATGAAGTTACTTGCCTCACAGAAACTGAATGAAGTTCAAGGTGTACTACTGTACATATGCGCAACCTCCTGCAGGTGTGCATGTGTTTTGTGTGGTTAAAATAAAAGCCATTTTTTAACCAGCAGAATGCATCATAGGTACATGTCCTTGATGCTATACAACAGGAACAGAGGGGGTGAATGTACTTGCCTCTTCAAATTTCCTTTCAAATACATAGATCCCAATATCTGAGACTCCAAAAAGAGACGATGGAGTGTGGGTTCTGGAATGTGTTCTGGAGAGTGCTCGTGCCCCCCCAGACTCGGGAGGCACCAGTTGCCCATGTTGTGCAGAGAACAATCTGTGCAACAAGGCACTTCTCATTTTAGACAATGTACCAGGACATCCTACCATACTTGATGACCTCAGTGACAGTGTAAAAGTTGTTTTCCTGGCTCCCCAGTACCACCTCTATTTTACAACTGATGGAGCAGGGAGCAATTGCTGCCGTTAAGGCTTATTACAGAAGGTAAACATTTGCCCAGGCAGTCAAGGCTACAGCTGGAGAGGGTGCTCTGACCCTAAAAGAATTTTGAAGGACTATAATATCTGAAAGGCAATAGATAAAATTTCAAGTGCCTGGGATGAAGTTGCTTCCAAAACAATGAATGGTGTCTGGTGAAAGCTTTGGGAAGACTGTGTCCAGGATTCCCAAGGGTTTGAGGAACCAATGGTGACAATTTAGGACAATGTTGTTGAGCTTGGAAGGAAAATTGGATTTGATGAACTTGAACCAGAGGACATTCATGAGTTGATCGATTCCAACAGGGAGGAATTGAGCAATGAGGACCTCATTCAAATAGAACAGCAGAGAAGCCATGAAGAGGAGGAAGATGCTGAGGAAGATGTTCAGCCAGCAAGGGCCTTAACCAGCAAAGGCATAGCTGAAGTTTTTAAACATTTTGAAGCTTTTCTTTCCTACTTTGAAGAGAATGACCCTGACAAGCCCTAAGAGCAAAAACTGAAGGTGGAAGTGAACCTGTACATACAGTTCATTACTTTATTTTGTAATTTTATACATTATTTAAAAGTTCAAGGTGTTAAATAAACCATTTACATACATTTAGGTGTCTGAATTAAGTGATTTTATAGTACAAGTGGGGAGCCCTGGGAATGAATTGTATTTATTTACATTCATTCCTATGGGAAAGTGGGTTTTGCTTAATGCTGTTCTGCTTAGCGCTTGTTTTTTCCTGAACCAATTAAGAGTGCTAAGCGGGGGTTGCCTGTATACAATGAATTGACCGGTCAATTGACAATATTAGATAGGTCAATTGACCGGCTTGCCAACTCTATAAAAAATAAATAAAAACTTTCTTTTTTGAGTGCTTGCCTATATGTGCATTCTACTATGGGTGACACTGAAGTACAGACCAAATTTGGGATCTCAGAACTGCTTTGCAGAATGCAGCATCAGCTCTGAAGACCAGAAATTGTATAATGCCTCATGCATGTGTGAGCAAAGCTCCAAGTTGCTGCTTTTACAGAGGTCTGGGATGGATGCACTTTTCAGAAAATGTACTTTTCACTTTGCAGCTAGTGTTGCTTAAGCTCTGGTGGAGTGTAGTCTGCATAGTCAGGTCAATCCTCTTTCACACAAATTCATGCCTCTCAGCAGAGAGATTGCTTTGCATTCCATCCTCTCTATTATGGTAACAAAAGTCAGGATTATATGAATGGTTTTGTCCTTTGTAAGTAAAAGGATATTTCATGTCTTATGACCAGGGATCCTGGTTTTCTCTGATAAAAAATATCCCCAATTTTCATATTAAAAAAGTAACTCAAAATCCAAATTTTTCTACGATTAAAATTAAAATGTAGATTTTGGGTTACTTTTTTTAAATCTGAAAATTGGGGATTTTTTTTAAATCAGAGAAAGCAAGTATCCCTGCTTATGACCAGGATGCAGGGACTAATGTGGAAACGAATATTGGTTTGGGATTTTCACCTGAATGAACAACTTTCAGTGGGAACTAAAGGAGTCTCCTTAGGATAGCTTCCCCAATAACAGGCAGTGGAGAGGAGATTCTGTATTGGATTTCTGTTACCTTTCTTGCTGAGACAACAGGGATCCAAAAAACTCTTTGCTGACAAATACAGCAGGGAACACAAAGCCCTGTATAAATGGCTAAGGCAAGGCTGTCCTACTCCTTAGCAGCTGACGGATGTATTCACCATGCAAGCCATTGCCTTGAATGGTAGGCCAATAGCTGCTACAATAACTACTTAGATCCCACATGATCAGTTATCATATTGAAAGGAAGACCTTTCAGAAATGTCAATACAGTGGGATAGGAAAACAGTTGACTAGTGGATGGTAAGCCAAGACCATTGCTAGGTACTTCTTGCCCAAACTTAGAGACAGACTACTCCAAGTCCAAAAGCTTGTACAAGATGGCAAATATCTAGATTTCATACAGTAATGGAAGTTCTATATTCTTTCACACCAAGGAAAAAAATCTCATCCACTCAGGGCTGGCCTGTCCTATCCTGCAAAATCTGCGGTTGCAAGGGGCCCTGCAGCCAAGGGGCCCCCTGTGTTTAGCCACTTGTCCCCCATCCACCCCCCCGCAGCTGCTGCCGATTTCACATCCAGCCGCTCGCCACTCCTCCCACCCTGCCACTGCCCCTGGCTTCTTTGGCCTCTTGCCTCCCTCCCCCACTGCCAACGTCAGCTTCTTCATGTCAGGGGACCCCAAAACTATATTTTGCAGGGGACCCCAAAAAGTTGTAGGCCAGACCTGCATCCACTTTATCAAAATAAGCATGTCTCAGATGTCCCTGCTAACCAGTCATGAACCAGTGAAGAGCAAGACTACTCTACACTTGAGCAGCATCAAACATCAAGGCTGTGACAGGAGAAATTTCAGTTCAAGGAGAAGGATCCTCTCTTCTTCCTTAGATAAAAGATATGGGAACAAAGTAATGATTTTGGATTATCAGATAAGAGATGTAGAACATCCAAAAATAAAAAAAAAGCGGAAGTCATTGCCATGCATATCTAGTCTGGCTCTACAGCTAGTTAGATGAATCAGTAGGAAGACATATACCTTTGTCCACAAGATCAAAAAAAAGCAGCATTGAATGGGGATCCTGTAGTCGGTTAGGCCTCTCCTGGGGTGAAATGACTGGGATGTCACAGTTTTTATTTTAAAAGGTCTCAAGTGATTTAGTGGATCAGTAGTAGAACAAAGAGGGTTGCAGGACTGTTTTTTTAAGTGGCCTGACTATTGCATGTTGGGCTTCTTTTCTGGGTATAAATGGCTAAGGCAGGGCTGTCCTACTCCTTAACAGTTGAAAGATGTATGCACCCTGCAAGCTTCTGCACTACGTGGCTCCATCCTAACCCCTTCTCCTACCATATAGGTTGTCCTGGCCATGCAAATCCCAGTGGCATGAAGCAGAAGCTAAAGGAGAAGGGATCCCCAAAACTCTGGTTGTTGCCATGGTAGGGGCAGTGGTGGCAACACTAGCAGCAGCTGGAGGGATGGAGGAGTGACATCCTTCATGGTTTGGATGCAGCCTGAGGGCTGCTAGTTTGAAAGCTCTTGGTCTAAGAAATGGTATGACAACCTAGAGTGAACAACTCCCTCCCCTCAGATGGTGGTTCCTGATCCTCCAAGAGAAAGACAACTTCTGCCTTTGAATGTAAGGTTGTCTGTAAGCCAACTTTAACATTTTATTGTCTCTCAAGACTGGCAAACTCCTCTCTAGAGTCAGGTAACAAAGTTGTCTAGGAAGGCAAGCCTCTAGTAAAACAAGAAATTGTAATCTTGACAGCAGGGTCTGAAAATTTAACTTTAAACTGCAGAATAATTTTTATGGCTTATTAAAAACTTTACCCCTTGTTTTTGAGAGTGGTTTTGCACTGATGGGATATGTTATTTGGCATCATCAGTACTAGACAGGGTAGGAATTCCTATTTCTTTTCTATCTATAATAAAGTGGGAACTGCATGGCTAGAGTCTTTCAGACTGTAAGAGCTACCATAGTGGGTCGACCAAACAATCAAATTCAATATCCTGTCTCTAACAGGGAAGACCCTGGCTTATACCTACCTTGAGTATGCAAGGCTGAAGCCCATCTACTGCCCTTTGGAAACCTGCTATTGAGGTTCTGGCTGCACTTCCCTCCCTGCCACCCCTTGCAAAGTATCTGCACAGAGTCTTGTTACCTTTTAGTCAGTCTCTTCCCGGCTCTGATTAAGCTCTCCATTTACCAATACCAGGAAAGTTGTGCTGGCTAGGGGGGAGGGAGGAGTCAGGAAATCCCATGCGACTGTGGGGTGGTCTTCTTTTTACTTGTCTGTGCACATCGCCAGGGAGAGTTTCACTAGGCAGCATCCACAGCTCCTTAGATGTTTGAGAGGCTGTGGGCATTACCTGATGCTCTCGGCACAGTTTTCCCTCTAGGAACCATAGTTATAAACCCATGACCTGTGCTCCTTTTCTTGAGAATTTATTTATTTTTCATTTGTTTCAACAAGTCAATTGTTATATAGTTCATAGCCTCCCTCTAACAACTGAGGGGGACTTGTCTTTACTAGCAGGTCTAGGCCCACCACACTTACTAGCAAATAGGCTGTCTTTAACATTAGCAAGTAGCAGATAAGAAATGAGAGCATAAGGCAAGTAATTAGACCCTTCTATTCTGCACTGGTGAGGCCAAATCTGGAGTACTGTGTCCAGGTTTGGGCCCTTCACTACAGAAAGGATGTGGAGAAATTGGAGAGTCCAGCAGAAGGCAACAAAAATGGTTAGGGGACTGGGGCACATGACTTATGAGGAGAGACTGAGGGAGCTGGGCTTTTTTCGTCTGAAGAAGAAAAGACCGGGCGGGGGGGGGGGGATTTGATAGCAGCCTTAAACTACCTGAAAGGTGGTTCCAAAGAGGATGGATCTATACTGGTCTCAGTGGTGGCAGATGACAGAAAAAGGAGCAAAGGTCTCAAGTTGCAACAAGGGAAGTTTAGGTTGGATATTAGGAAAAACTCTCCCTAGGAGGGTGGTGAAGCACCAGAAAGGGTTACCTAGAGGGGTGGTGGAATCTCTACCCTTGAAGGTTTTTAAAGCCTAGCTCAACAAAGCCTGGGCTGGAATGATCTAGTTGGGGTGGTCCTGCTTTGAGCAGGGGGTTGGACTAGATGACCTCCTGAGGTCCCTTCCAATCTTCATTGTCTATGATTCTAAGTTAGAGTGATTCACACTGTCATACATTCTCAGTTACCAATAGTCATAAGTTTAAGATGTTCAAATGATAACATTATATTCTTGACTGCTGTGTTCAATAAACCCTGACAGATCTTTCCCCCGCACGTTTTTCTAATCCCTTTTTGACCTCGGTTATATACTAGGGGCCTCTACATCATCTTGTGCCAATGATTTCCACAAGTTAATTGTCCATTATGTAAAAAGTACTTCCTTTTAATTTTAAATCAGGTACCTGGTAATTTAACTGGGTGGCACCTGTTCTTGTATTGAGACATAGTGAATAGAAGTTTCCTATTTCATGCCCCCAGACCATTTGTAGTTGTATAGATCTATCATGTCCCCTCCTTTCTAAAATGAAGTGTCTTTTTCAGTCTCTCTTCATATGGAAGCTGTTCCATGCCCTGGTTCCCTTTTTTGCTCTTCTCCATCTTTTCAAATATATTAACTTTAAGATGGAGTGACCAGAAATGCACACAGTATTCTAGATGTAGATGCACTATGGATTTGGCAAGGTCTGTTACTACCCCACTTGTAGGCAAGGCCACAGTTCTTGAAGCTGAGTGAAGAATTATCTAGCAGCTCTTGCAGCTTGTGGATTAGTTACTCAGCTTCCAGAGGTACCTAGCAAAGCAGCAACCACTTCTTTTCTTTCTGTCTTTAAACCCTCTGAAATGATCCAATAACGAAGCACCCATGGAACAGTCATTTTGTTCAGGGAAGAGGAACAGATAAAAAGAGAGACCATCTCAAAATAGAACAGAAATGGCTCTGATCTCTTTCTGTTTTTTCTGAGAAGTGTTGTCCATATGCAATTAAAAAAAAAAAAAGTTTTGCTAGAAAGCTCTCTTTTATTCAGAAGACAACTGGACTTCATTTTATGTGCATCCCATGTAACCTTTTCTAGAACTTAAGTCTTGAAATATACCTCCTAAAAAGAGCGATTCCTGAAAATAGGCACTTCAAGTACCTATACAGACTGGGGGAGGGGGGGGGAACACCCCCAAAAACAAAAACTTATGTATCAGATAAATGTGCAATTTGAAAAAGTCCTTCATGTCCTATAAAACCAGACACTAGGCCCTCGGTTTACAAAACTATGGACCTCAAACCCCAGTATCTCAGATGCTACCAGCTGCAAGAAGTTTACAAGTCAGTGGTATTTCAGACTCTAAAAAAGTCAGTTTACAGAAACTAAAACTAGTAAGTTTTTGTTCTTTGAACAAGCTATTCATATTCTTTTCTAGCTTTTGTGAATAAGGTCTTATCTTATATAGTTTCTGATGAAGCTTGGAAACATCTTGGCAACAGTGATTCAGCACTAGCATATGGCCCATCATAAACCCCAGGTTCTTCTCTGTAGTACTGCATATGCCTAGCCAGTCATTCCTATCTATATTTGTACATGCAATTTTTCCATCCTAAGTGCAGGACTTGGCACTTGCCCTTTTTGAATTTCATGTAATTTATATGAAATATTGTTTTCTAGCTTCCTGCTGTGGATAAAAACATCCCTTTGATCAGAGACAAGCAGGCTCACTCTAGTGCCGTCATCCATATAGAAGCCATGGGAGGTGGGGAGGGTGTAAGTCCAGGTAAAGTATCCTCATTCCATTCTGGGTGAGCAAGCTCAAGAGTAGGGGGAGTGTCCTGTGACTCCTCACCATCACTGAGGCGAGGTGATGCTACCAGAGCTACTTCAGCCAGGCTAGAGCCAATAAAAATCAATGGTGCAAAATCTGAACTTGACTTTAAAAAGTATGCACAGGATTAGAGGGTGAGCATAGGAAGGCATCCAGGAGGATTCTTTAGCACAAGATGATAAAAACAGACAGGGAGCCAGAACTCAGCCCATCTCCCACCCCCTTCCTCCAGCAGAAGTACCAGCATCTCTTGTGACATTCAAAAGGTAAAACAGGTGACATTCTGGCTATCAACAGTTTGCAAAATAATTTGAAGGATGCCTTTGAGATTTTTCACTCAGATGCAAAGATGCACATCTACTGAAATTGTCTGCTCTAATGTTCTGAAGGTTTGGAAGATGTACTAATTTCTTAGGTGGACTGCTTACCTGCATAGGATGACAGATCTTATATCCCTCTGTTGATATAAAGCGCTGTGGTGGTACTGTCTGTCATGACCTTGACATGTCATCCCTGGGTTTGTGATTTAAAAAAGCCTAGCATGCTCTCTCTGCAAGGCTCTAGGTTCTAGAACACCGTTTCATCTCCTTGAAAGATCATAGTCCTTGCAGTTGAAGGTTGTCAACAAATGGTTCCTACACAACTGCAATCAAACAGCTGGAAGGATAGGAATGGGGCCACCATTTCAGAGAGGATCTAAGTAGCATGGGAACAATCACTTTTCTGTCCAAGGATGACATGACAGACAGGTGTCAAGACTGCATGCATTTAAGGCATAGTCTGATATGTGATGTTCCAAAGGCCATGTGGCCTAGAATTGACAAATTCTTACTGACATGGCCAGCAAGATAAAAATTCAGTAGGGACTGAAATTAATCCTGGAGGAAGTAGCTCAAGGAAGTAGGTTTGAGGCAACTCAAGAGAGGACTCTAAGGTCACTTTTATGAATTCCAGTCTCTGAACAGGAATCAGACCTGTACACCAACAGGCACAATCCCTACAACAGATGCTATGAAAACTTTTTGACACTTACTTGGAATATTTTTCTTTTACAAGCAAATTATCAAGTTTGGGTGGGGGGAGGAGGGACGTAGTACACTGCTTCATTGTTCCTCCTGAGATAGGTCTCTTAACAACTTTAAGAATCTTTCACTATGAGGCCATTTGTGTCGTGGCCTAACTCAAGAACTCCGGATGGAAATATTTCCCATGAGAGGGCATGATAGCAACATGGAAGTAAGTACTCTGCAGGTTAAGAGAGGCAAAGCAGACTTCTCTTACCGCAGAGACCATATGACAGTGGCTAAGCATTACTGTACTATCTTGAAGCTGCAAAAAACAACCACCACCACCAGCAACCAACCAGTGTTGAGCTTAACTCGAGATGGGATACCACTCCCCTAACATCTTGGAGCAGGAACTGGAAACACTGTGGAAGGCCTTTTCCCTGAGATTCAAAAGATTTCCCTCTATTGTTCTTAAGGCTAGCAGGGATGTTCTCTCTCATTGAAGCCACAGCCAGGCATTTTGGCACTTGGTGCAGGTCATGCAGAATGCCCCCTATGAACTATTATGAAACAAATTCCATTTGATTTGGCATCCCCCGCTATGTAAGGGTTCCTGGTGCCAGTATATGGTTGGCACTGCCCTTGCTGTGGTACTGGTTGAAACATTTTAAGAAAGGTCTATGAAAAAAGGTATGCGAAAGTAGAGCAATAAGCTGTAAAAAAGGTATAACTAGCCATGATGGTCTTTAGAATAAAAATGATCTGGGCCCATGCTTACAGAAAACAGACCAGATGGTTGTTGAAGAGATGAGGATGGCAAAACCTGGGGCAGTGGAATATATCTTTTACCTGTACCATTATGTTTTGCCTGGCTGTGGAAGGATGCCAAAAAAAAAAAATGCAGTCATGGAATCACAGAAAAAAAAGATAGAAGGGAACTCAAAAGAGGCTATCTAGTCCAACCCCCATACTTAAGGCAGGATCATCTTAGTCACAGGTAGGGGCTAAATTTTAACTAGGCATGCCACAAATTAAGCCCCACACCCTCCAAGTGCCACTCTGATCCCCCTCCCCAATCTGTTGCTGTTTTCTGCTCTTTACCCTATCTGTTGCTGTGCTGCTTGGCACCCCCAATCTGTCATGCCTCACATAGAGGCTGCCTGTGCTACTTTGGATACTTGCGCCACAGGTTGACCACCCTTCATTTAAAACTATCCCAAATCAGATGTTTTGATTAAACTGCATTTAAAAATCTGACAATTTTTACTGGTAATGTTCCAAAATTTACATAGTTAGAAAGTTGTTCATACCTTAAATCTCATTTCTTGCAATTTAAGCCAATTACCTCTTATCCTGTGCCTTGTGGACATGCAGAACAGATAGCCATGCTCCAGTATATTTGCAGGTATCAAAATTGACAGACCTGTTTGTAATTCTGAGTCCTCCGTTCTCCTAGTTCCTTCTCTTCTGCAGGTGTTTTTTAAGGGTTGGTTGAGCATTATATTTGAACTTTTCAAATCATTTGGAATCTCAACAGACACAGGCTCTGCAATCACTTTAGTCAATTCTTCAAGTATTGGGGGGCGGATCATATCAGGCTCTGCTGATTTAAAGTTATTTAAGTCAATTTCTAACTTGTTCTTTTCCTTTTCACATGTCGAGGACCTACCCTCTTGTTGTTCGTTAATTGTGCTAGTCATCTCTCAGTTGACCTTTGTTGTGAGGTTTTTTTTTTTTTATTTTTAAAACTTGCTTCAGCTTTCTCTACATTGTTCATTATTAACTTTTCCTTTTCACTCTGTAAAGGGCCTACACACATTTTGCCTATTAATTCTGATGTGTTTATAAAGTGCTCTTGCTACATTAGCAAGGGACATGAACTATTTTAATTTGTGCCTTGACCTCCCTAATTTTGTCTTTAGCTGCCTGTGATTATACTCTCTATAAAAATAAATATGGCTAGAGTACAGATTTTCATTAAGTTTCAAGTCACAGGCTCATGATTTAGCCTAGCAAGTCTTTGGATTAAGGTAGCATGCTTTTGTGTCCTTTACAGAATGTCTTTAGGGACTAACAAACGCAAGGCCTCTTTTTACTTACCTTCAACAGGACCCTACCTAGCATTTCCAAGTCTGGTTAAGTCTGCTTTTCCGATTGTCGATTCTTTTTTTTTTCCCCCTTTATTGATGAAGAATCCTTCCTCTCAAGGAAGCACTTCCCCCCCTCCCCCACCCCACTTATTTACAGACTGCTGAAGACACCAAGATAGGCACACGTGCACCCTCTGTGGAAATATGAAGAGCTAACTCATGTACACCAAAGAAGAAAATGCCCTTACAGAGCATGCAGCAGTTGCCAATAAAGCTACAAAGACCCTCCTGAAGTTTTATTTTTTGAAGCAGGGTATTTGGGTAAAACCTAGTTATGAGGTCCTTTACGTTTAGATCATGGTGGTGCGACCCTGGAGAAGCAGCATTGGAACAGGCTGCCTAGGGAAACTGTGGACTTTCTATTGTTGGAAATTTAAGAGCAAGGTAGACAGACACTGCGATGGCCACAATGGTTTAGTCAAGGATGATCCTGCCTCAAGCAGGAGGCTGGACTAGATATGACCTTGTGAGGCCCCTTCCAGCCCTACTTTCCTGTGATCCTAAGAGCAAGTGAATGTGAGTCCAGGGCTTGCTAACCAGACCAAACCTTTTCACTAAGTCTCCTACTCATCCCTAATAAGCAGCATGAACGGGATACAGCAGCAAAATTAAAAAAGACACAGGAGCAGAATCTAACTCCTCACAGTACGTGATGTGATTAGACCTGAAGTAATTGTGACATACCCCAAAGAAATTCTGCAAGGGTAGTCAAACTTAAGTTACATATACTTAATAGGGTCCATAAGTTCTTGTAGATAAATTAAATGGGTGATCAACTAGCTAAAAACAAATCATGACAGATCTTCCATTGCTGCAGCCCTTGGAGCTCCTTTAAAGACAAAGAAACTCTTTTGCTGACTCAGATCTGGCCTCCTGTACTACATTGGGGAAAAAGGAAAAGCAGCGTCTTAAATTCCACTACTCAAAACCGTGCAAAATCTGCTCTGAACTCTTATAGATTAAAAAGAAGTTTGTTAACTTTTGCAAGATCTGCTTTAAAACTTAGAGTACAGAAAAAGAACTAGCACTTTTTAGTCATGTTTTTTGCACTCTGTCAGAAAAAGAATCTGGGCTAAAGATAAAAGTAATGCATAAAACCTGCAGTCTCACAGGAAAGTATGAAATGCTCTTATTGTTTATAGTAAGATATTAGCCCCAAATACTCAAATTAACATAAAAATCTGATGATCCATTTTGGTAGCCTTATTTGTATTTTTTTAAGACAAAATAGTAGATTTTTCTGCAATTGGCCATTTTCTAGAGTTGTGGATATATGAACTCCTGCAAAATAAATCAGGTGTACTTAAAAGATGAAAACAGGAATTACTGTACTTGAAAAGAATGGCATGTAAAATAGGGATGGCATGAAAAAATTACTCTAGTGACAAACTAAGTATATCTGCACTGAACTGTATACACTGCATAGTGTAACTATTGATTTGCATTTCAAGAAAGCATCTTAAAGCTTAAGACTGAAACAGCAGTTTGTCAGGAGACAGAGTTTAAATTCTGAATTGGGTTAGAATATTCTAAGACAATTCTGTACTTTGATGCATTATATATTAAGCAGTTTTAGACTGCTTATAAAGTCTATGTTTTAAACACACAGTAATAAAGATCGTGTCAGGGTCTTGTTGGATAGTAATTTTGGGCAACTCCTACTGCTCTTAGCCCCTGGATTGTCCACATACTAACACCTGAAACTAGTTTTAAGCACTTGAGACACTTACATATGCTCTGGGGGAAGGCGAGGAGGGAAGAGGGCAGGCTGGCACTTTAATTAGAGTTCTGAGAGCCGCTCTAATTAAAAGTGCTGCTGCAGCTCATGTATGTGTCCCTGCACTTCAAAATGTGGCAGGGGAGCTTGAATTAAAGCTTGTTTGACAAGTTTTAGTTCAAGCACCCCCCAGTGCCATTTTTAAGTGCAGGGATACTGATACACGAGACGCAGGAGGCTGCTGGAATGCGGTAATTGCCATGTGCCAGCAGACTTCGTTGAGTCTGCCCCAACATGCTGGAATTCCAGAGCAGCCTCTGCGCTCATATATAGGCGCCCTTGTTTCACAGCTCAAAGTTATGCCTCTCCAAGGCAGGATCATCTCTGATCTACAGGGATCCTGGTTCTCTAAAACAAACAAACAAACAAACAAACAAACAAACAAACAAACAAACCCCACAACCCAATTTTCAGATTAAAAAAAGTAACCCAAAATCCACATTTTTCCATGATTAAATTGAAACACCACTAATATACATCTAGTTATCTACCTATATATGGTAGTATTTCATTTCAATCATGGAAAAATATGGATTTTGGGTTACTTTTTTTAAATCTGAAAATTGGGGATTTTATTTTTAAATCAGAGAAAACCAGGATCTCTGATCTACATTATCCAACTTGTGTTACACTAAAGCTGCAGCCACAGTTACTCTAGGTTACACCTTAGTGTAACCACCCCATCTATACCCCCTTCTTTGCTGGCCCAGATCAAGGCCACTGCCCTCCCCCACTTTCCTAGCACCCCAGATTCCCACTCACTACCCACCCCCTCTCATTTACTTGTGGCTGCCCACACTATCTGTCCCAGGGGAGCTAGCAAGGAAGGGTTAACTTGCCCCCTGGTCCCCACAGCTGCTGCTGCTTTCTGGGCCTGAACAGAAGCAACATGACAGCAGCAGTAGCTGGCAGGCAGGTAGGTTAACTCTTCCCCTGCTTGCTCCCCTGGGACAGACAGCACAGGCAGCCACAAGTAATGTCTGGGGGTGGGTGGGGTGGGGTGTGCAGCAGGAGTGAACTCAGAGGCAATGGGGGAAGAGCCCTGGGGCAGGAGGGGCCTGGAATGAAGGGGGAAATTCTTTGTCCTCCAGGCCCCTCCTGGCCCGAAATGCGTCTGCTTCAAACCTGAGCTACCACTAAACACCCATCAACATTTCTGTGGCTCACAGTGTAAGGTGTAACAAGGCCCTAAATGAGTAGACAGCTATTTTGTTATAAAACTAAGAAAAAGTACTCCATTTCACCTTAACACATCATACCTTTATGTTTTAAGAGACTGCAGCAAAAAACCACTTAACGAAAAATCTTTAATTCTTAAGTTAATTTCTGATTTGTTTCATATTTATATTTTTTTGGAAAACTGTTAATACAAACTGTAAAGTGTTCACACAGAGGTTTAAATAAGATTATTTAGAAAAGTTGCGCATCTCAAAATAGTTTAAATAATATTTTGCTAATATGACAAACCAAAAAGACATGCATTTCCTTCGTTCAGAATCAGCTACCAATTATATTTTCACAACTATAGTAGTGATTGAAATGTTCCATTTGGCCAACTTTTTTTGTACATTTGCACCTCAAACAGCATTAACCAACTTTCTATAAGTTATTGATATGCAATTGCATTCAACTTTAAACAATATATAGTCAAGATATGCAAGATTCCCGTACCAAGAGGCATGTCATTAAGTTTGACTTCTACATAGCATTATCAGTTCTTTTGACTCAGAAGTGGTTAAAATCCAAACCAGAATAAATGAAGTTAGAGCTAGATAATACTGTATAGGGGAAATTCTGCGTAAATTTAAACTAGCAAAGTTTGTTCTTGCATCTCTTCACTGGAGCAAATTAAATGAATAAAAACCACACAGCAGTGAACTTTTACACAAGCTTCTTATTGTATTTCAACGTCATTTATTGAGGAGTGAATGAGATACTGTCAGACATGCCAAAGACACTTCACATTCAAGGGCTGGAAGCTGAACAGCTTTCCTCATTGAGTCACTACGTAAGCCTTTTTTAGAAACTGAAAGGGACATCAATGAGGTCTTCATGCTTGATGTTTTTATCTTCGATTTTTCATCTTTTGATCTACTAGTTTGCTGGGCAGAAGGGCATTTTCTACCCTACAAAAAAAAACAACAAACCTCACACTCCAATTAATACAGTTAACACTAGATGTATAGAAATGTTTTCATCTGTTATAATGTACATCTACTGCTGAATAACAGGTCTTAAAGCTGTTTCTTAATCCATGAAGTCTAATGAGAAAATTCAACTTGTTTCCCTTTCACCATCATATGGATGGCTTATACCGTTAGAAAAATACTCTTCAGTGCTATTGTAGGGTTTACAGGGAGCTTCTTCAGCATTGTGGGAAAGAAACCGATTTAAACACCATTCTGAAAGAGTGCTTCTTCCTGCTGCCACTGCCTGTAGGTTGTAGAAAAATGGCCTACATACACTACAGTTCTCTTTTGCTCAAAAAAGAAAACAAAGAAACCTAAACAATAGGGTAAACGTTTATTTGGAGTTATTTTCTTGCAGATGATAATTAAGGCCCTTCAAGCAGAATTCAGGAGCTCCTGTATGGCTGCCTGTTGGTCTGCATTCAGCTGTGATATGCATTCAGTCCACAATCCTCCAGAGGTCTAAAAAAAAAAAAAAAAACACAAAAGGATTTCTTTAATGAATACAGGCTGGAAAAAAGTTATATTCAGGACCTAATTTTGCAGCATTCAATGCTCATCAAGTTATAGTCTGTTCAACTTATTTCTAAGTATAAGTCCTTGGCTATACAAACGTGTACTGACAAAACACACTAATGTTCGTTTTGTTTTGTTCCGAAAGCACTACAGACAAGACCTTAGTACTTGGGTCTGAACCTCCTAGAGACTCCCTAGAACTAAAAAGGAATCAAGTCAAAGCAGGCTAGACTCCATTTTTTATTCTTCTGAAGTTAATTAACTACAGTTTGACCATTCACTCATGCTCCTGCAAACAGAACTGCATGGTACTTTTTTTTCCTTTTTATTAAGTGGAGGGGTATCCCTAGCCATAGTTTCTCACCTTTGATACTGTTGTATTGTGTGCTATTTTTGTTTTTTCCAACTACAGTGAAATTACTTTTAATGAATCTACAACATTTTGAAGGTATTACACCTTTCATAATAGAGGAATAATAAACAAGTGAAATGTTTATGCATCACTACTGCCAACAGAAACCCGGGAGCAGGGGACAGCTTGCCCCAGAAATAGACTATAAAAAAAGTCTTCCAGATTATAGGCTTAAATCTCAACTGTTGCAAAAGCAAATGTAGAGATTTTAAATGCATTTAAAACCACAAAAGTTTGTGGTCTTAAATCTGATATATTTTATCAGATTACACTGAAAACCTTAAGTCATTTTACATCACTGTCTGAAGGATAGGGCAAATGTAAGTGTAAAGATAGTGCACCAAGATTCACAGTAATCTATAAACAATGACAATTTAATGCATGAAAGCATTTAATTACTTTTGGTATGATCAGGCATTCTGTATTAGCACTTTGAAATTGACAGTGAAAAGCTCAGTATTTGCAGGTAAGAATTTTCCGTCTTTATGAAGTCAAAATAGCTAGATAACATGGAAACAGTTCACATTTGTTGCCTCAAGCAGCTGAAGTTTATCTCTTTCTCATTATTCTGTACTTTTCTCCAGCTTCCATAGGCAGGTGGCAACTTCATCCATTTTATTTTAGAGATGAAACATTTATTATGCATTTATAGCAGGCATAAGACATTAAAATGTTAGAATAAAGGCAGAAGGTACTTTAAAGGAAAAGTAATGAAATTAGTAAAAAGCTCAAGTCTTTCTAAAAATTTGTGTCATTTGTTTTTAAATGAAAGCAGTGTTCTTCTACCTTTCAGAATTATGGAAAAAAAAGGCTTTGAAGAACTATAATCAAATGCTGCCCAATGCAAGGCCTCTTTACACACATACTTTATAGTTTATGGAATAAACTAATCATTTTGGCTGCTCTTCTCTGTACCTTTTCCAATTCTATTACATCCTTTTTGAGATGCAAATACTTAAAACAAAAAACAAAAAAAAAAAAAAAAAAAAATCAATCAAAAGACAACCTCTATTCAACTATCACGGCTATCCAGTTTAAACTGGATTTCATTGAATTAAACAATTTGGAAAACTCCTTCTGCATAAATCATTTACTGGAGCATCATTTTTATTATGAAGACTAGCCCCGAATACTCTGTTAACAATTCAGTTGCTTCTGAAAACACATTAGAGTTATTCCCCTGAATAAATTTACATTTACCTGCACTTGGCGAACAACATTAGCCAATCGTTTGGTACACGGATCTTCATGTTTAATAGCTTCATGAATTTCACCATCCGCAATTATACCAAATATTCTTGGAAGATTAGAGTTGTTGGGACCAAGGACAACTGTGTTGTTACTGTTAGAGATAAAAAAATATGTATACATATATATATTTTCAAATAAGCAAGGATTCAGTATATTCTTGTCTATGGAAGGAAATCATCTTTTCCCATTAAGAACGAGCAAATTAAAGCTGAACATTACATAACAATTATTCTATGTTTTGTTAATGGAAAAAATGTCATGTACTTTGTTTAGATGATTCCCCAAACCTATTTTGTATTTTTATACTGATACATTTCATAGATTTCATAGACATTAGGGCTGGAAGGGACCTTGTGAGATCGGGTCCAGCCCCCTGCCCAAGGGGTAGGAAGTCAGCTAGGGTTAGATCACCCCAACAAGATAAGCATCCAAGTATTTCTTAAAGGTATCCAGAGGAGGTGTTTGCACTGCTTCTGGGGGAAATCTATTCCAGACTCTAGAGACTAGGACTGTAAATAAGTTTTTCCTTATGTCCAGTCTAAAACAGGTCTTCTAGTAGTCTGTGACTGATAGACCTCGTCTTCCCTTGGTGTGCCCTGGTGAACAGATGTTCTCCCAGTTCCTCATGCACACCCCTTATATACTAACAGGCTGCCACCAAGTCACCCCTGAGCCTTCACTTATCCAAGCTGAATGTGCATCTACAGATCCAGATGGGTTTCCTGCTTCAAATTTATCAGTTTTAAGAAGTTTTTGGACCTAAGCATGAGTATTACTGTATTCTGTTACAAGCTCTACTCACCTTGGTAAAATTTCAAACAAGAGACCCTCTCTTTCAGTAATAAGAAGATTTTCAGTCCCAATTAAAGTAACGGTTTTCAGTGTTAAGTATGAGGTGACTGGGAAATGCTACTTCATTCCCTTCTCTTTTTTTTTTTGCTCCCTCCTGAAGAGCAAGCTTAAGGTTGTAGTTGATGCATGATGTAAAATCAGCAGTGTACATTTGGCCTTTATAACACTTGAAGGGCTTCTGTTTACCACCATGTAATCTGAATTCAGATCTATTAGTTTTGGCTTGAGATATTTTATTTTATTACACAAACGTGATTTTGTCCTCTGTGCAATACCACAGAATCAAAGAATCACAGAGAAGTAGGGCTGGAAAGGATCTCCAAAGGTCATCAGGTCCAACCCCCTGCCTGAGCTAGGATCATCCTTGTCCAAACCATTATACACAATCCTAATCTAAAGCAAGGGTGGGAAATTATTTGGGCTGAAGGGCCACACAAGGGAGTTCTGATGAGCTACTGTGGGCCAAGTCAGCATGAGGTGGTCCAATAAGATGAACTGGAAGCATTATGACAAATCTTTGCATTTCTTAAAAGGACCTGCTCCCCAGAGTCACATGAACAGCCAATCAATGCCATTTTTCCTCTGAAGTCTTCATTAGTTTGGATTGAGATATACCACAAAACAAGTCCTTTAAAAATAGAGCAGTCTATAATAACAAAGTGGGTCAAGGAAACTGTATAGAGGAAGAGAGATACATAAGAGAAAAAAGCAGCTAATGGGGTGGTATCCATGTTGATACTTTTTTTCCTAGTTAACCATTCACCAGGAAACACACCAATGACAGATTTATTTTTCAGTTTCAAATTTTGGTCCACATTAAATACTATTAGACTTTAAATATTAAGTAAGCTTTAGTTTGTCTCATCCCATTCTTCTCCATGAAACTAACCAGGAAGAGAAAGACAAGAGTTAAACTGCTAGGTACACCTCTTTAAAAAAAGGTCACTTCCCACTACCATAGGAATTTCTTCACTAACACGCATCAGGTACTAAGGGTCCAAAGACATACTGGGTGAGTCTATTGAGCAGTAAATGTCTCTTGTAGACAAAGTTAGCTGCTCAGTAAATGTCTCCGCGTCTACATGAATGCTCCTGATAGGCTGGAGTAAACTAAATTTACTCCATAGTACTCACTGCCGGCCAACCCCACACATGCTGCCAGCTAGCCCTAAACTGAAGCACCCTTGTGCCTCAGCCAGCCCCTCTGCAGTACGTTAAGCCAGGGGGAGCAGAACCAGGTGGGCAGGAAGCCCGTTTCATTAATTGCACAGGTAGATGTGTCCACTGTGGGGATAAATTACTTTCAACATCTCTAGAACAGTATGTATAGGGACATACAAGAAGACAGTTGGACTAGGGACAGATATTACACAAACTGGTTTAAACCTGTAACAGAACACAAATTCAGTGCACATAAACCAGTTTGAAAATGGCTGAAACCGGTTTGAGATAAACCTGGTTGAACGCAGTATCAGACTCAACTGATTTGGGTCAAACCTGTTTATGAAATATCTGTTTCATACCCCTTCCTGGTTTAAGTTAAACCCCAGCATCCCAACATGCTCTCTGAGAGGGGTAGGGCTCTCTGCTCCAGAAAGCTGGGCTGGCCCCTGCCCTGTTCCCTGGCTGCAGTTCTAGTGGAGACTGCACATACAGGAGGGTCTGCCTGGCTTCCTCCTGCTCCCCCCCCCTCCCCTCACCACGCCCTGATAAAGCAGGGAGTACTCCCTCCCCTCTGCCTTACACAGACACCTCTTAGCGTTAGCTAGCATACAACATGCTGGCTACAGTCTGCGCTGTGGCTAACAGGACAAAGGCAGATAGGACTGTGTCGGTTTAGGGCTTTTTGGGGCTAATCAACAGGTAGTTGATCATGTCCCTCTGTTACTTCCTTGGAAAAGCTGTTTAAGAAGAGCTTGAACTAATGGAGAGAGGCTTTGTTTTCTTAATGAGCTGATAAACATTGAATTAGCAACTCCCTGCTGGGCTGCTGGGGAGGGGGGGAAGCGGGGAGGGCACCCCCCCTCTCTAATTGGAGCATCCTGTGGGGGCCTGGCCATGCCCCACCTCAGCTCAGCACTGTAGAAGGGAAGGGAAGGGAAGGGATGTTTTAGTGCTCCCCAGCTTCTAGCCTGAGCTATTGCAGGCATGTGCCTGCATTTTTTCAGTCCAGAGGGGATGTCTGTGTGGTTACAAACCAATTTAGCCTAGACTAACCTGCAAAGATTGAATCAATTCAAGCTCAGGCTTTTTGAATGTCTGTCCCTAGTCTTACTGTGGACCAGCAAACATGCTTATATCCTGGCCCACTAGGACTTGTTTTTCCATTCCCCAGATAAGATAAAAACCTTTAAAAATAAAAAAAGTTTAGAAAAACTGTGGGGCTTCTACAGAAGAGCATTAGTGTCTTTGAAGGGGGGAGGGGTGCAGTTTATTTTCAATTAAAGTAAATAATCTGACCAGAACAAAATGGATGTTCTTTTGTTTTAAGACCACATGCAGCTCAAGGATCCAGATCACAGCATATTTGAATACAAGTATGTTTGGTCCAGAGATTACATGAAACAAAATTAATGAAAAAATTCTGCCAAGTTTTTGATTACATCAGAAGATGAGATTCAGTAATAGATGGTAAATGTATTGCTAGCCTTATGTTAAGCAGTAAAGATCACAGCTGCTTAGCAGCCTTTGAAAGATTTTCTAACATATCATGCAGTAGTCAAAACTTTCAAGAGATTTCTGGGGTTTCTGGTGGTTTTATAGAGACTTTCCCCATGACTAGACAGACAGATCTGTACTGGCTGTATGGGACAATGGGAAAAAATCTAAGTAGTATCAGAATTCCTGGTTTCAGGATAGGATTTCAGCAATTGTACCATCCACTGCAGAACGCTGTTACTAGAGACATTACATCATTCAGTAAAATGGGACTGTTTGGACTATCTACTTATTTATTCAATAGCTGCTGTGAAGCTTCAGAGTGCTTGAAACCAAAAACAATTTTTTATTCTTGAATGTGTTTTGGAGGGCTGGGGGGGGGGGGGGAAGGAATGTTGCACATGAAAGGAAAGCTGTCAGTGCTGTAACAAAGCAACACACACAAAGCGATCACATGAAAAGATCCCTTGGAATTTTCTTAAAAACTGTCCTGCTGGAACAACTTCATCCCAATGTCTGCGTGTACATTTCTTGAATAAGATAAGTGACTTCGAACAATAACAGTTTGCTATGGAATGTGAAACACTAGAGAAATTCCTTAATTGAAAATAAATGCAAACATAACCAAAAGTACATTTACTTTATGCATAAAATACATTATCTTACCTCTCAATTAAGTCACATAGATAATTGAAAGTATGAACAGCTTCTTCTTTGTCTTCATGCAGTGGAAGCCATGATAACCAATGTGGCAGGACTTCTTCAACATTTACACAATCAGGCTTGAATTTCATGATCTTTCCTACTGCCGAAATGCAGTTCTCTGTTGCATTTACATTCTCTTTGGTTTTGGCATCTGGTGACTGAATAACTCTCACCAGCAATGGAAGCGCCTCTGTAATTGTGCAACATAATAAAATAATTAACGGGGAGCCAAGTTAAATGGTTGCATTTTTTAGCAAAAGTATACATTCTACTTTAACTGCAGTACCTGTGGGAAACTTAATACCACAATTAAACTTGGGGGACTCCACTGGAAAGTTGTGGACAGTGCAGTCCCCCAAGGCTCAGTCCTTGGACCTGTGCTAATCAATGTCTTCATAACCGACTTGGATGAGGGCATGGAGAGCACTCTGTCCAAATCTGCGGATGACACAAAATTATGTGGTAGACACACTAGTGGGAAGGGATCAAATCCAGGCAGACCTGGACAGGTTTGAAAAGTGGGCAGAAAAGAATAGGATGCAGTTCAACAAAGACAAGTGCAAAGTGTTGCATCTAGGGAGAAGGAATCACCAACATACCTATAGGCTAGGGGATGACCTTCTCAGCAGCACAGAGGCAGAAAGGGATCTCAGAGTCATAGTTGACTCCAAGATGAATATAGGCCATCAATGTGACGGAGTAATCAGTAAAGCTAACAGCACTCTATCATTCATTAGCAGGTGCATCATGAACAGGTCCAAGGAGGTGATACTTCCCCTTTATGCAGCATTGGTCAGGCCGCAGTTGGAGTACTGTGTCCAGTTCTGGGCGCGACACTTCAAAAGGGATAACCTTGAGAGGGTCCAGAGGAGGACCACTTGTGTGGTTAGGGACCTGCAGGTAAGGCCCTATGAGGAGAGATTGAGGGATCTGGATCTCTTCAGCCTCCGCAAGAGAAGGCTGAGAGGGGATCTTGTGGCCATTTACAAACTCACTGGGGAGGGGGGGGGCTGTGCACAAGAAATTGGAGATGCTCTGTTTACCAGGGCACCCCTTGGAATAACCAGGAACAATGGCCACAAACAGACAGAGAGCAGATTTAGGTTGAACATCAGGAAGAACTTCTTTATGGTAAACGTTGCCAGAATCTGGATGGGCTCCAAGGGAGGGTGGTGCTCCCCCACACCTTGGGGGTCTTTAAGAGAAGCCTGGACAAGCATCTAGCTGGGGTCATATGACCCCAGCACTCCCCCCTGCCCTGGGCAGGGGGTCGGACTCGATGATCTACTGAGGTCCCTTCTGACCCTAACAACTATGAAACTAGTTTAAAAAAAGATAAAATTAAATAAAAAAAGCAACCGTTAGAAGTTTCATCCAGGCAGGTCTCTTTGTCATTTGTAATTTTATAATCAACATCTTTTTTAAAAGCTTTATTCTCTACCTTCATTTAAAAAGGGCAAGATTGCTTACTCTAGAGAAACAGGGAAATAGACAAACGTGAAAAGTTAAAAATAGTGAAAAAAAAAATCTCCATAATCTTTCATTTACAGGAGCATTAATTGTAATAATAGGGAACAGATTAAGTTAATTTTCTTTTCTTTTTTTAACTCAATACAACAAATTTCAAATACATACTTACAATTATATTCACATTCGCTATGTTATACGTAAATATTAGGGGTGTGTGAAACGGGCTGTATTCTACTCTGATTAGGCCCAAATTGGGGAAAGCGATTTAATTCGTTGATTCGGACCTCTGTCCCCAATTCAATTTGGCTGAATCTTAGGATTTGATGTGGATTCAGAGAACCAGCGATTCGGCCAGACACAGCTTTAAATGTTTTTTCTACATACCTTGAAGTACCAGGCATGGCTTGTGAACGCTGTGATGCTGGGGCAGGTGTAGCATCCCACAGGAGTGGGCCCCCCCGCCCATGCTCGGTGGCAAACCCGGAAGTGGACCGGAAGTACTTCCAGTCCACTTCTGGGTCCACCACCAAGGACGTGGGGGCCCCCCTGCATGCCCCAGCTTGGCGATTGGCCCTGGGGGGACCCTGGGTACCCTCCCAGACCAAAGAGGCACCAGTCACCAAGCCGGGGGGGGGGGGGGGGGGGGTTTGGGTCCTCCAGAGCGCTCCCCAGCAGACCCGGAAGTAGACCAGAAGTGCTTCTGGTTCACTTCCAGGTCTGCTGCTGAGCATGCTGAGGACCCCTGCCCCCCCATGCTCCTGTGGGGTGCTCCATCTACCCCACCATCTCAGCATTCATGAGTTGCCTACTACCTTGAGGTAAGTAGAAAAAAAACCATTTAAAGCTGTGTCTACGTCCGAATTGCCAAATCTTTCCGCATGGATTTGGAGAATTCCGATTTGATTCAGAGAGATTAAAGGGTCTCCTGATTCGATTCGGATTTGGAGATTTGGCCACTGAATCAGGCTGAATCAAATCAGGGACTGAAGCTTCACGCAACCCTAGTAAATACGTGTAAGCACTACATAACATATGCCAAGGCTCTCCAAAAGGCCAGATTAAACAAGGCTGCTACAACTACTTTGTTTAAAAGTAGGGCTGTCCAACTTCTGAGCAGCTGTATGGAAAGTGGGCTCATGACATCAACCTGTTAATACTGCCTCCATCTGGTCTGAATGCTAGACTTGTGCAGGCCAAGCTGCTGTTATCATAGTCACCGAATCCAAGTCTTGTCAGAGTTTAACTCAAGCCAGTTCACATGAATAGAATCAAATATGAAGCCATGTAGATCTGGTATTCAGGAAATAAGGAAGCACTTGATAAAGAAGCTGGGTTTGAATTCCCTCAAGAGCAGAACAGTGTATTTTTTTCCCCTCACACATACATCTATTCTTGGACACCTCATTTTAGGGTGACCCTATAGAAATCTGGGACACTGCTGCCCCCACCCTGCTCTTCCAAGTCAGCAGGCAGAGGCAGGGGTGGGGCAGTGTGGTGCACTGGGCAGGCAGGAAGACAGTGGTGTCTACCTGCCTTCCCAGCACAGTGTCACTCCATTTCTCTGCTGGACTTCACCCTGTATCCCTGCATTTCTGAGACACATTTTAATTCTCACCAACTGGCTGGGACTGGCCTTCAAAATCTGGGACTATCCTGGCTAAACTGGGATTTACGGTCACTCTACCTCATGTGCCAAAATTGTTCTGTGTGATTAAACCTCAGCCATCTAGACCAAGTATAGAAGCATTCATCACTAATGGCTCTGTAGGTTGAGATGGAGTAAGGGTTCTCATCTTCATATCCATGAGGTGCTTACTTGCCAGAATTATTTCAATCATCCCTACCTTGAATAAAATGAAGTTCAACATACTGTGTGAAAAAGACTACGTGACCCATGAGTCCCAAGCATTCCCTTACAAATTAATGATAACCTGTGGTGATCTGAAACCTCTCCTGTAAAAAGGTATAATATTGCTCTTATGTTCTTGGCATAAATCCAATATCTTTTATTAGACCAACTAAAATAGCTGGAAAAATTTTTCTTTGCAAGCTTTCAGGTACAAACACCCTTCTTCAGGCAGAGGGAGTGTCTGAAGTTGTTTTGTGCTCTTTCTGGAGAGAAAAGCCAGTATGTAAGAATACAGGTCAATGAAAATGCAAGCGTGTGGCAGTGAGGGTCAGAGGCAGGTGAGAGAGGTGGGGGAAAGAAATGGTGACCTGGAGACAGAATGTAGCTGGTAAACTGTAGAGAGGTTACCTGGGGTATCAGATGGTAGGCAGGCTATAATGTGCCATAAATCCAGTGTCTATATTTAGTCCATGATTTTTTGTATCCAGTAGGTTGAAGTGAAGTTCCTGGGCTGATCTGCAAAAGGCATTTTGCAAATTCCTTTGAGGATTGGAGAGAGAGAGAGAGAGAGAGAGAGAGAGAGAGAGCGGTTATCTTGTGAGAAATGTGCACTGACAAGTATGGGTATTTGTCTTCGATAGATTTTCGGTATGCTCTCTCCAATCTCTCAGTTCTAATCCTCAAAGGCCTCTCTCTCATCCAGGAAGAACACAAAACAACTGCAGACGCTCCCTGTGCCCGAAGGATGTTTGTACCTGAAAGCTTGCAAAGAAAAAAATTTCCAACTATTTTAGTTGGTCTAAGATATCAGATTTACCCAAAGAACCTTGTCTACCAATGTCATTAGACCAATATGGCTACAACCAATACCCCTGAAATATTGCTCTTATGAATTTTCCACACCCGGGGGGGGGGGGGTGGGGTGGGGTGGGGAAGGGAAGAGAAGGAAATCATTGTTAGAAAAGTCACATTTTACTGGTTCAATCAAGCATAGTAAAGAGCTGTTGTTGCTATGGTCACAGTTCTGGTACCACAGATGATCCTCCAGTTTCATTGACAAATCTTTTTCTAATGGGCATACACAAATAAGTAACTGTACACCTTGCCACAAACAAGACAAACAAGAAAGCAACAACAGGCAAAGCAAGTTGATCGGCAAGGCTTCTCACCAACACGGGTGGAAAGAAGGAACTGGAGGATGGCTAGATCTGCTGTGCCTTTTAATGCCTGTCAATAGGTGGCACAAGGAGATCCAGGACAAAAGGGAGCCTTAACAGGCGCTTTTAAAAGAAATGCAACTGCAGCTATATGGGACTTGTCCCACAAGTGCATTTATGTGGACAACAGGCTTGAGAGAAGCCAGTGCACCAGATGCTTCCCTACCATCTTCTTTTTAATCAGAGCCAAGTGTGAAGCAAGTAAGAATTTGCTAGAGCAGTGGTTTTCAACCTGTGGTCTGTGGACCCCTGGGGGTACACAAGCTATATGAGGAAAGGCTAAGGTACCTGGGACTCTTCAGCCTGAGGAAGAAAAGGCTGCGAGGGGACTTGGTAGCAACTAACAGCTACACTAGGGGAGTACATCGAAGGCTCGGCAAGCAACTGTTCACCAGGGCACCTGAGGGGAAACCAGGAGTAATGGCCATAAACTCCTGGAAGATCGATGCAGGCTCAACATTAGGAAAAACTTCACAGTCAGGGTGTCCAGACTGTTGAATAAGCTCCCTCCAGAGGTGGTGCAATCACCTACCCTGGAAATCTTCAAGAGACTAGACAGTCACCTTGCTGGGGTCACCTGACCCCCAGTTATCTTTCCTGCTTGGTGCAGGGGGCTGGACCTGATGATCTTCCGAGCTCTCTTCTGGCCTTACAATCTATAAATCAGCTGGGTACAAAACTAAAAATGTACTGGTTTAGATCCAGAAATCTCTTCCCTCATCTCTCTCCTTCAAATGCCTGAAGGTACTACTAACTGTGTTCAGATTTTGTTCTGTAAAGATATTCAGAAGTTTGTTCTCATTTACCATTGCTGAAAAATGTCATTAAACTATGAAGCAATAGTCACAATGACAGTGTCAGTTTTGGACAGGATACCAAAGCTTTCATCTCAGTGGTGCCCAACCTTTTCACCCTGAAGGTCAGAAGGGCAGTGCCAGGTCTATAAAATGGGCCAGATCTAGCTGGTCCATTTTATATTTCCAGATCTGGTCCGTTAAGCCTGACCCTGATCTGTCCACCTGGGGTGGAAAGGGAGGGGTGGGAAGTGGCCTGGCTTCAACTAGGATGCATGGGAGGAAGGGGAGCCTGATGCACATATCATTATATAGTACTCCATGGGGAGAGGAGTGCCTTTTTCACACAAAAGGCCAGAGGCAAAGGCAATCTTAATCTCAGAGAGGATTTTGAGAGGACAAAATTTAACTAACCTTGCTTGTAACAAAGCCACGTTTCCAGTTTCTAGGAATTAGAATTTTGAAGTGGATGAGCCACATCAAGACAATAAGGGATGAGGGTTTTCCGTTTGCTGTGGAAAAAGGCAGATTTTCTCCTTTAAAAGAGAAAAACCTGGGAAACTGTGGGCTTCTCCTTGCAGACTGGCAGAGTTTCAAGGGGCTGCTAAGGGCTGGGGGCAGCGGAACTCAAGAGGGCGCCACATGCACATATGCATGCACACACACATGTGGCAGCCATGCAGTGTGGGGGAAAGCAGCTTCCTCCAGGTTAAGTCGGGGGGGGGGCACAGGTGACATGGGTGAGGGTTGGGGGGGCACATGCCCCGCCATATTTCTGCACCCAGTGGGTGTGGGTCTGCAGCCAGGCCAGACCAGACCAGACCAGCTCCAGGGAGGAGCTGCCTCTAGGAGGCAGCATCTGGTGTGGGAGGGAGCGCTGTGCCATGACCGCCAAGGTGAGGCACCCCTTGCAGCAGCAGGGGGCACACTCCACGTTGCCACACCTCACCTTGGCAGCCATGGTATCACAGCACATTTTCTTGAACTGAGTCCTACCCACTGGACTGTGGAGGCAGCTCCTGCCTAGAGCTGATCTGGCCAGACTTCAGCCCCACTGTGGGTGCAGAAAAATCAGCTGGAGGGAGGCGTGTGCCCTCCCCACCCCCCTGATGCATCACGCATCATTTGCGGCCCCCCCACATCCCCGATGAGTCACCTGTGATCCCATCCCCCTTCCCCACACATTGTGGGAGCTGGGGCTTGGGAGGGGCAGGGAACCGGCATATCAGGGTTGCTCAGTGCCACAAAGCAGCAGGGGAGGGAGAATGGATGATGACAGATGCAGCTGGACCCATGTTCTGGTGAGCGAAGGGGGCAGGGGGAGCTCTGATTTTCCAAGATAAAACAAAGCAAAAAATATTCAAATACCAAAATATATAGGTGTTTAGAATTTATTTATTATAATGACTGAGGCACTGTTAGGGTTCCAAACTGCTTTAAAAAATGTAATCATAACAAAAAAAAATTGCGTTCAATTGCTACCTATTTTTATATTATATATATATATTTTAATATTATAAAAGTCTTAAACCTGTCTGTGTCTGTCCATAACACTTTATTCGCGCTCTGACTGGCTGACTGAAACAGACAACCAGAGTGTGAATAAGCATTTAGACATAAGATGGCGGCATGGCAGAGCGCTGCCATGATGGCGGGGACATAGGGGACAGAGCCGGGGGGGAGGGGGGAGACAGCTGGCCTCGGCCCCCTCCCCCAGAGGTGGCAGCAATGGAGTGGACAGAACTGGGGGGGTACAAGGCCAGCACTGCTGGCCTTGCTCCCACTGCTCGGCAGGTGGCAATGGAGCAGGGAGGGGTAAAGCCACTAGAGCTGGCCCCGCCCCTCCCCCCTTGCTCCTTGGAGTTGGGGGGGGGTGTGAAGCGGGGGTCAGGACACCGCAGGTGGGAACGAGGCCACAGGTGCTGGCTGCAGCCTGCCCCTCCCCCGTTCTATTGTTGCCACCTGCAGGGCTGACAGCAGTGGTGAGGGGAGGGGAGAAGCAGACCTCCTCCCCTGCCTTGGCCCTGAGCCCACTCTTCTTGTCCCCTGCCACCTTGGTAGCCTGGCTTCTCCCCACCCTTGGGCTCATTATCCTTCGCATAAGGCCCAGGCCTACTCCCCCGCTGCTCTGATGCGGTGGGGAAGAGGGGGAGCAGGCCCAGACCCCAAGCAGCAGGAGGCAAGGGGGCAGCTCTGTCCCTGTCTCCCCCACCGGTCATTCTTTGGCAGAAAAATGTGGATTGTGTGTTTTAAAATCAGAGAATTTGGGATTTGTGGTTTTTTTTTTGTTTTTTTTTTTTGTAAATCAGAGAAATCGGGTTTTTGAAACAGAAACCCAGGATTCCCGGTGATAATATCTTATCCATTATACCCTGGAATGGTTCAAGTTTAAATACAAAACACAAAAAAGTTAAGTGAAATATATCCCTTAAGCTGTACCCAACAGTACTATTTGCTGTTGTTAGGCCATTGATATTTACGTATTTTTTACTAAGACCCAAAATTAACATTCTACCAGAGTGTGTGGGTATTGAGCTCTCTCTCATTGAATCTGTTTCAGTCTGTAGCTGCAGATTTTATGAAACAGATTTCTATTTAGGAACATGTTGCAAAGGGAGAACAGTTCCTTGGACCACACGATGGCACAACTATTTACTGTATGTACCCACATGCAAGGGAATCCCAAATTTAAGACAACTCCTCAATAATTAGATTTTATACATGAAAAGTTTCAGTTTCCTATAATTTTCCATGTGTAGAATCTAATTACAGTAAAAGCTCTGTTATCTGGCATCCCCTGAGAATGGGGGATGCCTGATAATAAAATATGCCAGTTAATTGAATGGCCCGGGCTGCTGCTTCTTTTGCCAGGTCTGGGGCGTTCCTCTGCCCCTCACGCCACATTGTCACCCCTCCTGCAGGCCCTGCACAGCCTGTTACGCCCCCGGCCCATGGAGGCTCGGCAGCACAGGCTGCTTTGCCCCAGCCTGTAGGGGCCTGGAGAAACGGGAAGTGCCGTGGTGGGCACTTCTGGTTTCACTTCATCTTACAAGCCGGCATGCTGGTTAATTGAGCCTGCCGGCTTGTAAGATGCCAGTTAACATAACTTTTACTGTATTATCATTATCGTTAGAGCGTCATCTTGGCTATATTTCCCACAACCCTTCAACTGCTACAGCAGGGAAAGCAGTGGCAGGGAGGCAGGTAGTAAGGGGGAAGTCAAGCAGCTTTATCACTGTTTGGCCCTGCTGCCTGCTCCTATGCTGTCTTTGCCCCAAGGCTACAGGTTAGGATGGGCAGGTACATGGGGGGGGGGGGGGTGTATGTGGAGAAGTAATGGCACAGGGGGAGTAATGGCTCCAACAGAAGCCATTCCTCCCACTGCCTCATACCCAAATCCAAGATGGGGGGGGGGGGGAGGGGCTTCTCTTGGGATTCAAGTAAATACAGTATGATGATGATAATGATATTATTCTGGCTTTCTTTGGAACTTAGTTCTTCTCCTATATTAAAGACTGTTGTCATCATAACTGGTCAACTAAAGTTGTTTTCTTTCAGCCTAATTTCCTTGTTCCTTTAATCCTATATCTTTGGTCAAGTACTCGAAAATCCACTTTCACTTCCACTAGCCTCTGTGACACTTATTAGGCTCTCCCACATTCCAGTCTTTGGTCTGTTTGGATCCTCAAATAACCAAACTAAAACCAGTTGCTCCATGTGGATAATCTGTCCCACCTCTACATATAACTCCAAGAGTCACAATAAGAACAAAGCCTAGACTGAACTTCAGGAAGATACTGACTGAAAGTACAAGGGCTAAAAACAGAGACTTCCCACACTGAAATCTACAGTGATAATCACATTCTTAAGCCAAACACTGTTGGGTATAGCTTAATAAGGATAGATTTATTTTAGTTACAGTATTTTCATCTTAAAAAAAGTTCTAGTGTATTTAATTTTAAAATTGTATCTAAGCACACCACAGAGTAACTAATGCTAGATGTATGCTGTACATTAAACTAAAGTATATAAATGATAGAGGCCAACTCAAACTTAAGAACAAGACTGTTTGCAGTGGAAACAAGTGAACCACCAGTAGGGATCAGCTTTCAAAGACAGGATCCAAACCAGTAGCAGGTTGACAGTATAAGATAAGCTTTCCTAAATAAATATTTCCATCATTGGTTTGTGGCAGCATACAACACATTCTAGCAGAGTTCCAAAAACAGGGAGGTACATCAAACTGGGCTCATGGTAGAGGTGATATCTTTTATTAGACCAACAAGATTTTTGCAAAAAAATTCTTTAATTGCAAGCATTCGGGCACAAACACCCTTCATCAGACACTGGAGAAAAGATTGTAAAAGTTCTCCTGGGTAGAAATGAAAGTTCATATTTCATAGGACTTCACAGAGGAGTCAACAGATGGAAAATTTCTCAGTTCTGATTCCTACTTGCATTTACATGAATCTTGGGATAAGGTATGTCTGATCTGTCAGTCTCACAATACTTGGAAGTGACAGAAAAAGGTGAGACAAGGCAGTTTTATATATGTTTCTGTAGCAAGTAGGAAGTGTCAGTGGTAAGCTGTGTCCTTTGAATAAAACGAATATAAAATCATGTTGTAACTTTCTAGAGTACTGAAATATTTGTTGTCAATTCTCATTTGTTCAACCACATGGCTTTCTGATGCAACACCAATGAATTAGCAGTTTACCTAATTTAAGTACCATATTTTCAACTGTTTTGTTGCAAGAGTGACTCAAGCACTAAAAACAAGTAGAAAAACACCAGGCCCCATATTGTGGGGGACACTTAAGGAATCTAAATTAATGTTACCAGCTCTGTTGTAAAGACCAGAAGGTAAACTATGTAGCAAATGAAAAACTCGTCAAAAAATGCAGCTAGAGCTTTGGAAATACCAGATGTTCTGGGGAAATACAACTCCAGTGACTTAAAGATTCCTGACCTCCCCACTTGGGGAAAACACAAGCTACTTTTGAACACCTCTATTTTTCTATACAAATTATTATAGCCCTCCAAAGCAAATGGCTTACTTTTACCTTTATAGAGATGTACTGACATGCTACTATTGTATACAAATCAGATATTTTGCTCAGTACAAATAAAAAAAAATACTTAAAATAAATTCTTTTATCAATTAAAATGAGGATTGCAAACAAACTGACAAACAGCAAGATAAATTTGAACACCTTAAATAATTTAAGCCGTCATAACACTCAAAACAAATATTGGTATTTTATTCCATCACCATTAACCATCTATTAATGCTGAGCTAGTATTTCTGGTAATATCAGTCTTGTGGTTCACTATTTATAGAAGACAATTCATAAACATACATACCTGTGCAAAAAGGACGGTAGCTGTCTCCACCAAACTGTGCCATAACTCCAACACCATAAGCAGCTGCTTGCCTAACCTCTGGGCTGTTGTCACATACTGACTGTAGCATTGGCCTCAGGAAATATTCAGCATATTTGAATGAGGAGGGACTGCAGTGCTCTACAACGTCATCAAAAATGCATAATCCCCACTGTCTGTCAGGCCATGGCCTATGTGGACACTGGATCAAGAAAAAAAAGTTAAGATTTAGACTACTCTAGAACATATCTTCATTTCAATTGTCATGATTTGTCTACAAATGAATAAGTAATTTTATCTAGCCTAATGTTTATAGTAGTCAAACCTATCAAGTCCCATACCATGTGCTACAGTGACATAGACACATTTGGATATTAAGCAGTAATTATTCCCTTAGAATTGCCTAGCTACACTGACTGCAATGCTACAAACAAATCATAGTAACTGAGGGTAACAGTGAACATAAATTGGAGGAAAGATGCTCAAACCACATCGTTCTACAGCTCTCATGCCTAACCTTTCCATTATAAGCTCATTGATTCTTTGTCTTCTTCCGTGAAATCCCACCCTCCTTCTCTGCAATGGGCAATATAATCTCTGACATGAGATTTAAATTAAAAGAATTTAACATACTTACAATTAAGTTGACTATTAGGGGTAACAGCTGTTCAAACCATGGCAGCACCTTCTCCCTGTAGCTACTGAATATTGAGTGCAAAATATCTGATACTTTAGTCAGAATATAAACATCGCTGTCATCCTGGTTGGAAAAGATAACAGAATCAGAAGTACCATTATTGATTAGGGTTCTTTAATATTAACATTGCAAAATTGCTAAATTAAAGCAAGTTGATGAAATGACATTTCCTAGTAACTTAAATTTGAAGAGGGCTGTTTTACAATTCTTGATTCAGTATCCAAGCTGATACCACTTAAGTATTCAACTACATCAGCCCAAAAAGGTTCTTTTCAGAAGCAGAGTGAATATACTGTGACACTGACCAATACAAAGAGGTTGTTTTCCTATGCATCCTTTTTACATGAAGGGTGGGTCCCTTTCTTACAGTTACTGATTCCTCCAATTTCTTCCACCCCCACTTATGTGGCACTACTCATCACTTCAGCATTTCCACTCCTCCTCCTTTCCCACTATTGTTGTACTTGTAATTAGCATCTCTTAATTCCTTCATATGCAAGGGTAAAGGGCCAAATTCTTGGGCTAGAACAACAAGTGGGATTTACCTGCACACAATTGAAAAATTGATTCCTAGGAAAAAAAGCATTAGCACAAATATGACCTTGGGTCTCCTTGTTAACAGGCTCTGTTGTTAACAGGATTGAGCTACTTGGATCATTGCTTTATTCCTACTAGGCACATTACAAGTCACAGGAAGGGAGAGAGAGAGAGATTCCTGTTACTTGCATCTTATGGCCATTAGTAAGCCATTATTTTCACAAATCAGACACGACAAGGAAATAAGGATTTTAAAGCTGAAACATTCAGTCTACATTTGTATTGCCGTTGTGTATACTAGGCCCAGAGTTTTTTTTTAACTTTTGCACTCTTATTTCAAAGAAACAGAAGATTTAAAAGTTAACATTCTAAGTAAGACCGATTCTGAAATGAAATGACATGACTTAAACTGAAAGCTTATGATAAGATCATGGGAAAAACAATTTAACATACCAGTTTGTTTTTCCTAGATGGCAATATTCTATATTATTCTCACATAGGTAGATATCAGTAATTCCTGGTCATTTATAACTTGTACTTTGCTTCAAGGCAATCTAATAGATACATGACATCAGACTATTCCCTATAAACAAAAATCCTTCCCTAGTAATTTCACTCAAAACCAAGAACGGCTTTGTACAATAATAGAGGGAGGTAATTAGCTGCGTTAGTCTGAAGTCAGGCAGAAGTCAGTCAGGTAGATATACACCTTAGACTAACTAAGTAAAATTATAGTATAGAGCACAAGCTTCCATGAACTTCTAACTTCTTCAGATGCTGTTCTTCTTCAGAGGCTGCTCTATGCTTGTCCTTTCACAGCTTCTGATGAAGTGAACTCAAGTTCGCTAAAGTTTATGCAATAAATGTCTCGTAGATGTGCCCACGTGTTGTATGTATGGATGTATGTATGTATGCATAGAACCCCATACATACATACATACATACATACATACATACATGTCATGAACTTCAGAGAACTCGGTGCTATGGGTCCACAAAATATTCCAGCTTGTGTTCCACTTGATTCCCAAAGAACAATTTCATGGCTCTAAATTATAAAGGGGCAAGAATTTATACACTGCTTAGTGGGTATGTCTACATTAGATATTTACTGCAGACTTGCCTCATTAGCTCCACAATAAATGTCTCAGCGTCTACACATGTGGCCCTACTGGGCCACAGGAAATTAATAAACTCAGCAGCAGGCTAGTGCTTGTATTAATGTACCTATAGATGCTGATGTAGCTGGCTGGGGCACAAGGGTACTTCACTATAGTAGCTGCCTTCTGGCTAGCACTGCACTGAAGTACCTTCATGCCCCAGCCAGCCCCTCTGCATCAAGCTAAGCCATGTCAGAGCAGCCCTGGGTTGGCAGGCTGATCCCTGGATCCCTGGGATCAGGTGGGGCTGCTCCAAACTGGCTCAACATGCTGCACTCCTGGGTGTATGTGCAAACACTGAGCCTGGGAGCAATAAACTCTGGTGCTCTATGTGCTAGAGATTATTGCTATGCATTAAATATGCAAGTGTAGATACACCCAGTTTGTGTTTTTGGTAGCTTATAGTGCCCAACTGTGATATTTAACATAACTGTAAAACACAAAAATTGTGGTATGTTAGATTATGCCCAATAATAAGAACAATAAGAGACAATGCAAGGTTCAATGGTCTTGTTTCTTTTTCCCCAGGCACTATTTGCTGCTTGGAAATTTTCATTTGGGCTAAGGAGCATATCTAGACCTCACAAAGTCCCCCTGCTTAGCATTCCAATGTAAATCCACAAACACAAGTCCAGGAAGTCTTTTGGTAGTAAAGTCAACCCCAAAGTAAGAATAAATATTCAAAGCATTTAAGAAATTTGATACAATATCCCCACTTCAAGATGGAACAAGTCGAAGTTAGAATTCACCAGAAGTCCTTAAGATGTCATTTATGGAGATGGCTATACATGTCCAAGAAATAATGTTTTGCTCTACATTGTGAGATTAGATCTAAGCTATCATGAACCCATGGAAAACCTTTATGTAATTAAGAGGGAAAAATATCAAGACTGCTTACACATGCAAAACCCCCCCAAAAACAGCACTTTACTTTTAGCTTGATTCAAAAATCCCACACCAAGCATAGTGCATGCCCTAAAGAAGCATCACATCAATTTGACCCAGCTCGCCCAATGCCTGTTTAGATTGTGCGTTTCAGTGAGGCTTTTTGGTGCTTTTATCCAATAGCTGATTGAATTAGCTATTAGATAAAAGCACCAAAAAGCCCTGCTGAAACACACAATTTATACACGTTGGGTGAGCCAGGTCAAACTGACAAGCTCTCTCTTCTGGTAAAGCACTGTTTCTCCCCACCACCCATGTCTGTCAGCAGCCAAAAAGGGCAGCCTACAGGAGGGGTGGGCAAAATATGGCCCATGGGCCGCATCCGGCCACCAAGGACATTCTATCTGGCCCACAGGGCCCCCCCCAAAATGTAGAAAATTAATATTTCTGTCACTTTTGACAGGAACCAAGGGCAGTAGACCCAGGGGAAGCCCGGTGGGCTCCAACAACAGCGGGGCCCACCTGGCCCCGCTCCCCAGCTGGGTTTCTGGGCTGGAAGCACATGGCTGCCCTGTCGTGGGAAGCTCAGGTAAGTGGCAGGGACCCCGGGCAGGGAAGGAGTGCAGGGGAGGGGGAAGCAGCCACTCCCTGCCCCACCCAGTGCCCCACGCTGCAGCCACTTGCAGCCCACATGGAGCTGCCTCTGCTCGCTCCGGACAGCCCCACATCGGCTGCGAGCGCCTTCAGAGTGGGGCACCAGGCGAGGGTGGGGGAGGGCCCGCTTCCCCCCCCCACGCTCAGCTTTTCCCTGGGCTCCTTCCCTGCACAGAGAAAAGCAGCCCCTCGCTCACTGCATGGCTGGTGCCGTGTGCTGCAGGTGCTCGCAACCCACATGGGGCTGTCCGGAGCAGGCACAGGCAGCCCCAGGCAGGATGCGAGTGGCTGCAGTGTGGGGCGCTGGCCATGGGGCGGGGAGGGGCTGCTTTCCCCACCCCACTGAGCTCAGCACCACTTTGTAACCTGGCCCCACTGCCAGGCTGGCAGTGGGGAGGGTTACAAGGTGGTGCTGAGTGTGGGGAAAAGTGGCCCCTCGCCTGACCCATGGCCAACGCCCCGCGCTGCAGCCACTTGCAGCCTGCCTGGGGCTGCCTGTGCCTGCTCCAGGTAGCCCTGCATGGTCTGTGAGTGCCTGCAGCAGGGAGCACCGGCCATGGGGCAGGTGAGGGGTCTCTTTTCCCCACGCTCAGCACCAGCTTCTTCCTTGCTGGCGAGCAGGGGGTCGGGGCTGTGTGCTGCCCTCCCGCCTGTACCACAGGGCTGGGGGGCACTGGGAGTGAGCGGGCAGGGAGCTAGTGGGAGCACAGGGCCTGCACTGGTGTCCATGGGCCAGTGCTGGTGGGACCCAGAGCAGGGTGGCAGGAGTGCAGGGTCCCAGCTGGTGGGGGTTCTATGGAGCCAGGCCAGCTCCCCACTCTCCCTGCTGGTGCAGCCCAGCCTGGCTCCACAGACCCCTGCCAGCCTGCGCCCTGCTCTGGGCCCCACTGGTGCTGGCCCTGGGACATTGGTCCCAAGACATTGGGACACTGGTTCCAAGACGGTGACCGGGGGTGGGGCACCTGTCAAGGGGCAGGGCTACCCATGTGGCCCTCGACAGCCTGCCAAAACTGGGTAAGTGGCCCTCTGCTGAAAATCAATTGCCCGCCCCGGCCTACAGGCTCACTTAGTAAGTGAGACTGAAAAAAAGTCTCTTTTTCTTTCATGACATTGCCTCCTCATACTAAGAAGCCAAGATTTGTCTTTGGAAGACACACTTCTGAAAGGAGTACTTGACTTTTGGGAGATTGGCTCCCATCTCAAATTCCCCATCATCTAGGAGGCCACATAGGTCAATAAAGACATGAAACTACAACTGTGAAAAGTTAAGATACAGAGTATGGGTATGCCTACACCTACACTGCATTCAGCAGGATAATTTACCCTGAACAGAACTGCACATTACCATATCTAAAGCTGCTTTTGGTACCTGAACTAGCTCATTTGAGCCTTACTTGGGTTTCCACACTGCACTGAAAGAGAATGTAAACTAAGAGGATCTGAAGCCAGTCCAACAAGTTTGTTTTGGTTAAATTGTAAGAGAATAGAGAAAAACCTGTATATACTGGGAATTAAGAGGAACTCTCACAAGCACCAACCTCTCTAATCTCTCTGCTCACTACAGTAAGTCCTAATGTTTGAAGTGCATCTGATGCCAAAATATGGAGAGGATTACTGTATATGCTAGTATCAAGATGCATCAAAGCCAAAATAGGCATAACTGGAAAAAAGTTCTAACGTTGACCAAAAAACATGAATGAAATAAACAATACCAAAACATCAACTCATTTCTCTAAATTCTAGAACAAAGGAGCAAGATTTGTTTTTTTGTTGTGTTTCCAAATTTTGACATTGTTAGTACCATGCCTCTTGCTTCTGCTGCTCCTTTGGGAAGAGGCCAGAGCTTCCTAGTACGGAGAAACTAATGATGACTATCTTAATTTTGTTTACAAGAGCTTGACACTGAGGAAATACTGCCTCCTCACCACCTTCAAGCAGGAAAGCATTGGGAATTCAAGGTCCTACTTCTGTCAGATCTGAAGTGCTCTAAGTGAGCAGGTCTGTGAGGTGAAGGGCCATTAAATACCAGCAGTGCTGGGTACTAGATACCAAGTTTAGCCAACTAGTGTCCAGATTCTTCTTCTATAATTAGCCTGATATTCTACCTGGTCCTTTGCAATTCTAGTCTTTAATATAGAAATCTAGTGAAGGCATCTAACAGATCCATAGCTTAAAGTTTTTAAAAGTCAAGTCATGTGCCCAAAAAGCATTAAAAAAAAACCAAACAAACAAAAAAACAGACCAGCTGTGCACAATGTTTAGAGTGGAAAAACTGAAATAAGAATTGCTTTAAAAATATTTCAGAAAAAGCATTTGGAATTAAACAAACACCCCAGACAAGGAATAGCTATGCTCAAAAACCTCTTCCTTTAGTAGTTGGGACAGGCCTTTTATTATCTTTGGGTTCCAGCACATACTTTAGTTCAATGGATGCACCTTATTTAGAAACTTCAAGGACACATGCTAAAGGTGCACTTCATCCAATGAAGGACTGTTCTCAAAAGATTTGTTTCAAATCAAGTTTGTTATTGTACTATAGCTTGTTTCCACATAGTCATTGCTCTGTCGTATTTAGTGTGCAAAAGAAAGACGACGTACAGAATAGAAACCCCCCCAAAACCTTACTTCATCTTGCAATGACTCTTCAACTTGCTCATCGTAGTCTTCATCTTGCCTTTTCACTAAAAAGAAAGAACGTTGACTTATTACACTATGCTACAGGAGTAGTTCTTAAAGAAAAGAAAAACCCTGCAAACTGAAGTAGGAAAGGAGTACAGAAGCCAGGAATAGCTGCAAATTTGTACACAACGTTTTTTGAATGAGGTTGAGGGAAAAGAATAATATGTTGAACCTATTTCAGGTTAGTAACGTGTCTGCACCAAGTGCAGGGGGGCTGGACCCGGTGATTTGTAAGGTCCCCTAACATCTATGAAACTATGGTTCCCACTGCCTTCACCTGTGACCAGCCTGTGTGCCTCCAGTGGCCACTGTCACCCCCTTCCACTTCCTACATACACAGCTGCTTCCCCCAGGGGTCTGAAAATCTACCCCCAGATACTTTGTATGGTGCTTGGCAGGGCAGAACACCTTTCCCTTCAATGGTCTCAGGGGTACCCTGCCTGCTTCTGCCTGCCTTGCCACCATATGAAATCCTTAAGGTAAATGCTAAGAAATAAAGTTAGTTTTTGAAATAGGCCGCCGCTACTAAAATTCAGACCATGTGGAAGGTTGCCTCAAGTCTAAAAAAGGTTGAGAACCACTTGTCTAGGATAAATGAGCATTCCTAATCCCCAAGAAAAAAAGGATACAAAGATTGCTTTACAGACAGAGGGGGACTGGAAGTTTTTCATGGTTTTTTAAGGTCAGGAGTAATCATTACGATCAACCATTAAATAAATGGTTAAATAAAATCAACCATTCTTCATTAAAAGACTTAAAAAAGATAGAGAATGAATTATATCCCATTAGGTTATTTCAAAGGCAAATTACTAATGTTACCTTAAGTCAAAATCACTGTACATTTTATTTCCAGTCCCTGGATCTCAAAACAATATTTGTTTCTCAAAAAGAATTCTGCTTTAAAAACACTCTGGAAATCTTATTCTAGTGGTGGAAGATGACATTAACTTACCCTGTCTTAATTCTTGATTTTTAAAGTGCTCTTCTAGTTTTCCTTTCAATATTCCTCCAAGCTCTTCAAAGTGTTCATTATTAAGGCATCCATCTCCCATAACCTCAATGCACTAGAGGAATAAAATTTGTGAAAAAAAACCTTTGAAACTACACATTACAAATAAAGTAGCAATAAAGTTCTACCATGCTTAAAACCATAAATGTTTTACTTCAGCTTGCCCCTGGAAAAAGAAATAAAAGATTCAAAATATTTTATATTCAATTCTAAAATTAAGGGCAATTTTCATTTAGCATGTTGGAACCATAAGAAGGTGTGCAGTGGATTGAATATTGAATTTTGTTCAATAAAAATTCAATATTCAACATTTTAGGCTGATACTTTAACTGTGAGAATAAAAATGCGACCTAATCCAAGAAACTAGACTTTGTTTATAATATTAGATCGATAGTCCTTTGATTAATTATTTAAAAAGAGCAAAGATTCTGTTGTCAAAATATCAGGCAAATGTAGCTAAATATTTCTGCTATTTAAGCTTACTGAAACTACTAGATACCATTATTAATACTGAAAAAAATATACAAGCTATCACTGATAATGATATCTAGAAAAAGGTTACCTTTGCAAATGAATGCATTATTTCTGAGAGTACATCTGAATCTGGTTCTGTCCCAATGGCCTTGATAAGGGCATCACACATGAAATGCCACATCTGTGTGAGGTATTCTGGCCCACGAACTCTAGCACATTCAAGTAGCAAGGGCATTGATTCTGCTGCCGCCACACGAACACGTTTAATTTATTAAGGAAATAGTGGTTCACTGAGACCAAAACAATGAAGCTTTTATGACCTGACCTAAGCATCAGACAACATGCAACCAACTTTCGATCTGAAACTACAATTGGTCCCCTCAACTCCACTGCATAACTGGCTGCACATTAAAGTCAAAGATTAAATACAAAAAACCCCAAAAGGTTAGGCATATAAAAGTTGTAACCTATTTATAATTTAAGAGTAAAAAAAGCAATTCAAGAATTTGCATGACTTGTTGCCTCATACTGCAACTTTTACAATTTTGGCAGATTTTTAAAAGATAAAATTAAATTAAATGTCTGAGATGTCTTTGACTATCAAGCCGTATTTGCCAAAAAAAAATATGGGAGCTCTGTGAAATATTAAGAACCCCTGCCGTGGTTGTAGCCCTTGAGTCAACTGGGTAGAGTACATGGCAAAGTAGACATTATAAGCAGTAGAAAGCAGAACTTTAGTAAATGTGTTAAATTTATATTTAACAGACAAAATATTACTTTGACTGTGCAATCTGAATAAACCTTTGAGGTACATGCACCTACATTAAGTAGGGAAACTGTGAAAGCTGTCAAACTAAAATGAATAAAAAGCTAACAAAGCAGTACTTTTTGGACATTCTTTTACCCCATTTACATCTTGATGATGTTCCACAACCATATGATAACTATTTTCCAGCTGATGAAGGCTGGACACTAAAACACTGTCAGTTCAAACTATTATATTAGCTGGGCAAATTATATGTAGCATAACTTCCTAATATTGCACAGGTAAAGCATAAGAATCACCAACATGCCACACTGAGGGCTCACTGGCTGGGCAGCAGCTCTGCAGACAAGGACCTGGGGGTTACAGTGGACAGTAAGCTGAAACTGAGCAAGCAGCGTACCTTTGTTGCCAAGAAGACTAACAGCATATTGGGCTACATTGGTAGGATTGTTGCCAGCAGATTGAGGGAAGTGATTCTTCCCCTCTATTCAGCACTGGTGAGGCCACATCTGGAATACTGTATTCAGTTTTGGGCCCCCCCACTACAGAAAGGGTGTGGACCAATTGGACAGAGTACAGTGGAGGGCAACAAAAATGGTGAGGGGCCGGGGCACGTGACTTGTGAGGAGAGGCGGAGGGAACAAGGCTTAGTCTAGAGAAGAGAAGACTAAGGGGGGGGAAGAGGAGCATTTAATAACAGCCTTCAAATACCTGAAGGGGGGTTCGAAAGAGGATGGAGCTAGACTATTCAGTGGTGACAGATGACGTAACAAGAAGCAATGGTCTCAAGTTGCAGCAAGGGAAGTTTAGGTTAGATATTAGGAAGAATTTTTTCACCAGGAGGGTGGGTAGTAAAACACCGAAACAGGTTACCCAGATAGGTGGTGCAATCTCCATCCTTAGAGGTTTTCAAGACCCGGCTAGACAAAGCTTTGGCTGGGATGATCTAGTTGGGGTGGTCCTGCTTTGAGCAGGGGGTTGGACTAGATGACCTCTTGAGGACCCTTCCAACCCCTAATTACTATGATTCTATGCCCACACCCAAAGGACAACTTTGCTGTTCTTTTAGAGTACCAATTATTGCTGAGCTGACCTACTGAAAGCCTTGTTTGAAGGTACGTTTAACAAGCCTGAATCCATGGTTCAGGAATCCCAGCTGACTTCCTGCCTATGGTGCAGGGGCTGGACCCGATGAGCTCGTGAGATACCTTCCAGCCCCCAATGTCTATGAAATCTATGAAATGCGGAAAAAAGCTCTCTATTAAATCAGAATTAGTGTAAAAAAACATAAAACACTGTAAAACAACTGTTTCAAATTCATAGGAAGAAGTCAGCATTGTTTTTGAAGGTTTTTAAAACTGCAAATACATATTTAAGTTCATTGATAGGATATCATCATGGAAATAGAACTTCAACAAAGGAACCATGAGTTTTACTACTTGTTCTGTATACTCCACAAATCCTTCCTTTAATTCCTTAGCATAGCAAACCTGAAATACAAAAAGGTACTAATCATTATCATCATCACTTTAGGCAAAACTACCACTAAGATTTTTAAATTATGAAATGATTGGTAAGAAACTGATGTGGTGAGAGTTTACTGGTGCAGATGTGATAGTGGATTTACTTGCTTCCTAACTGTAGTAATTGGAAAGCAGGCACCAATTTAAAAGCCTGTTCTGCCATCTACCAAATTCTTTTGCAAGTTTAGCCTAAAATATTTAAAGCTTTATTTATTTTTTTAAGGTTACTTTTACTTAGAACCATCTGAAAAGGACACTCCAAAAGGTCACTTCTAGCAAAAATTAAGACCAAAATGAATTTACTTTTTTAGAAATCTATTGCACAGGGTTTAAAAAAAAAATACAGTAAAGAAAAGTCTACATGAACAATCCCCTGAAGAATTCTGAAACTCAACTGCAGCAGTATGAACACAAACAAGAAGCACCCCCCCCACCAAATACTTTATTAGATTCTTATCAGTAAGATGAACCAATGAATGGTTTAGCCCCCACAACCTCACCTTGGCAAAAAGTAACCCCTCCAAAAAACAAACAAACAAACAAACAACCCACTCCCAGTACAGTATGTGCAGATTTTATATCTGAACATCATGTCTGACAGTAGATAATTACTATTTTAATTCTACAGGAAGACGGTACATGTAGCTGACTAGAATTTCTCTAGTACTCACCAGCATCTGGCATGCAGTAGCTTTTTCTTCAAGGCCTGCAGTTTTAATTCCAAAACTTTGTTGATCTCCTAAGTTAACAAATTCCCAACCATCATCATCACTCATATTTTCCATATCTTGTGCTGGTGTGGAAAGAAAAAATTAAAATTAGTTGTTGCACGACTTCTAAATAGTCTGGTCCCTCCCCCCCAAAAAGGCACTAGTTGAAACTTACTGTCTAGAAGAGCTACTTCAGGTTTAATTGATGCAGTCTTCATTAAAGGCCCCATGACAACAGGAAGGTACTGCTGAAATTCTTTACCCAGAATCTTGCACATTCTAGCCCACGCAGAGATCATATATGATATCTATAAAATGAAGGCAGAGTTTTCACCTTTCAACATGTATTAGAACAAGAGGGAACAAAATGAACTATTATACTCTGCATTACATAACACTAATCCTGGTTATAAGTCTGTTGGACTGAAAAAGCGTTCAACACAAAGAAAATCTGATTCTACCTGCAGGCTGTTTTTTCAAAGCATGGCTACTATTAGCACTTACGTCTGTCTGCGTTCACTCACATGAAGGTATTAGCAAAATGCTGTTTCTTACCCTTATAAGTTCCAAATATGGTGGCTCTAGTAAAGGTGATATTTCTGAAGTAGAACCCCTCAAACCCCTAGTTTCCTTCAAATAGGAACATGTAATTTGTAAAGTTAGGGTGATTTACTGAACTTTATGAAATATTAAATGAATTAAGGGATGGTTCACTGAAGTTTTTTTTTTGCAGAGCAGCAATTTCTCATTCACCACAACAAAAAGGATCTGAAAGGCTCTCAAATGTATAGAATTTAATTAATCTTATGAATCAAACACCTTGAGTTATAAAGGAAAAGGTTGCACACTTTCAAATTTATTGATGGAAAAGCCAAAAGTACTTTTACAAATTAAGACTAGCTGCCACCCTTCATTTGAAAGTGTTCTGTAAAATTACTTGAGTGCAGTCACAACAGTAGTGGCCTTCCCCCTGAAACCAGGCATCTCACTGTCCAGCAAATAAACTTGTAGGTTTCATCAGCTATTATTTTGGTCACACAGATGCAAGAGGCCACAGAAGCCAACAGAAAGCTGAGAAGAAAGCCAAGGAAAAAACCAGAGCAAACACTAAAAACACAGTCCTCAGAAAGTCTAAGAGCTTTTGGGCCAAGATTGATTGAAAGAGGAATTTTGAACTGTGGGTAGAAATATTGCTTTTTGTTCATATCCTGCTGCAGTGAGGGAAATAGGATACCATCCATATTTTTGTAAATGGACAGGATTGCAAAGGACTCCAATTCCATCCAAAACCAATACTATTTTATGCCCCACCTCACCCAACTGAAATAACCTGAACTAATCAAATTTTTGGCTTCCCCTTCAGATTAGAAACATTAATACCTTTTAAACCATCACTGACAAGTAAAAAGCAATTTACACGTAGTACTGACAGACACAAAGCAAAAGTAGAGGTTTCCTTCAGTAACTGATACAACATTCTTGTAAAGAAACTTGTGTCTTGTGTTGAAAATTTCAACCTTTATCTCATTAAACAGAAAATTATGCAAATTCCATGCCATGCATATTAACTATTTTGCCCCCTGGTTTGTTTGTAATATCACTCCTTTCCAATTCAACCACAAATGATTTTTGATAAAGGTGGGCTTCTGAGGTAATACAGTTTGTGTTTACATGCACAAGCTAGCCTGGCAAATACAAGCAAGCAGACTAAGGAACTTGAACCCTAATTCTTGATTGTTAGTATCTGGAAACTGAAGTCAGTTTTTATTCTGTTGAAAATAATTTTCACAGGGTTTGCCCAGAACTGCTTGACAGAACAGATCCACATATGTGGAAAAGTCCTCCAAACTATTAGGTACATCAACCATTTTTTAAAAATCCAAACAGCGGTAAGAGCTCAACTTCAAGAAATTGAATTAAAATAGATACAAAAGATAGACGTTTACAATTTCTGTACTTTCCTGATACCAGAAGACACAGCACTAGTGAGCAAGATTCAGTCTTATGATTCTGTCACGTTTTAGACCTGACCTGTTCTACAAAAAAAAGCTGAATGAAGACTACTGAAAGTTATGTGAAGTGTAATTGTGCTTTGAAGCTCTGCAACTACCTTATTTCACCATAGAAGCAGCACATGATAGTCCTTGCTAGATTTAGCAACTTTGAAACTAAAAACTGTAGGTTATTCTTGCAGGTTTTTTTCTAGAAGCATGGACTTAAAGGGAAATTGAATCTTGAGAACAGTTCTCAATGGTTACAAACCTCTTTGCCAATAAAAAGGTTGAAAAAAGCCTGGTGAACAATTATTTTAGACTTTTGCCTTTTGGCCTTAAGAACTTTAGCATAGATACTGATTATGCCACCCAATGAACCTTCAAGATTTAATTTCCTTTTAAGTCCATGCTCAATTATGGATTCTATATATGTAATTATAGAATTATTAGATTCTATACATGTAAAATATGTAAATTTGTTAGATTCTGTACCTGGAAAATTATATCAGAAGGTTGTCTTGAATTTGTTCCCCCACTACTACAGAAAGGAAAGAAGTGGCTGGGGGTGGGACAGACAGTCCTCCCTTGCCCTGCCACCCTCAATTCTTCCCTCTGCAGTCTTCCTGCCCTACCTAGCACCTGTAGCCTCCACTCCCCAGTCTCTGCCTCTAGCTCTGCCAACTCCCTGCCTCTCCCCCCACTCTCCGCCTCTCCCCAGTGTCTGCCTTTTCCCCCACCACATCGATATTACAACTATCAAAGTCAAGGAAGATGTTGCAGTAATGTGGATACAGAAGGACAAGAACTTGGGCCAAGGGGTTTAATTTCACAATTAAAGAAATAAGAAAGATTATACTATAGACTGCCAAAGATTTAGAGGTCTGAGTTTAAGACAAGGCCTAGCTCATCAGTTTGAGGGACTGAATAACAATGGTATGTTGTGACCAAGGAAGAAGGTACAGAACTCATTGCTACACATTCCTAGATTTCAGTCTGGACAGGAGATGTTTGGTGTAGCAAAAGAGGTCTGCAGGTCATCAGCATAAATATACTCCTTGACTTTCTGTTTGAAGATTAGATTAGCAAAATGCAGGATACAGAAATTGAAGAAAAACAAAACAGAGGAAGGTCTACTGAATCAAAGGGCCCCTTGGGACTCGGAGCGGGGGGGCAGCAAAGGCACCAGTCGCAGGGCTCAAGTGCCTATATACTAATGCTAGGAGCATGGGAAACAAGCAGGATGAACTAGCGCTCCTGCTTGCACTAAATACCTATGACTTAGTGGGGCTAACGGAAACCTGGTGAGATTCATCCCATGACTGGGCGGTACATATTGAGGGCTACAGATTGTACAGAAAGGACAGGGTGGGGAAGAAAGGGGGAGGGGTTGCGCTCTATGTCAGCGAGCAATAGACATCAACCCTCATCAAGACAGAATCCAAGGATGAGGAAGTAGAAGGATTGTGGGTTAGGCTACATGGGGGGCAAGGAGAAAGGGATTTGGTGGTAGGGGTCTGCTACAGACCCCCACATCAAGGGGAAGAAAGAGATTCGGGGCTTCTGAGGCAAATATGTAGGAGACCATAAAAGCTAAAGAGGCGGTAGTCATGGGGGACCTAAACTACCTGAACATCTGCTGGGAGTCACAGACAGCAAAGTCCCACCGCTCACGCAGGTTTCTAACCTGTGTACAGGACCTCCACCTGACACAGGAGGTACACGGTCCCACTAGGGGGAATGCCATACTGAATCTGGTATTGGTAACGGGAGATGACATGGTAGCGGACCTCCAGATCGGTAGCCATCTGCGGGACAGTGATCACCTGATAACAGAATTCACCATAAGACGGCAAGTGGGTAAGGTAACTAGTAGGGTGAAAGTGCTAGACTTTAGGAAAGCTGATTTCAATGAACTCAGGCGATTAGTCAAGGACGCACTGCAGAGTAGGAGATTTGAAGAGATGGAAGCCCAAGAAGGGTGGCTGTGCCTTAAGGAAACGATCCTTCGGGCACAAAGCAAGACGATCCCTGAGCGAGGCAAAAGAGGGAAAGGGGCCAGGAGGCTTCCCTGGCTGACCAGAGAAATCCAGGGCAGCCTAAGGGCCAAAAGGGGAGCACATAAAAAGTGGAAACAGGGAGAGATCACCAAAGATGAATATACCTCCTCTGCTCGTGCTTGTAGGGAGGCAGTTAGATGGGCCAAAGCTATCATGGAGCTGAGGATGGCAACCCAAGTAAAAGACAACAAGAAATTGTTTTTTAGATATATAGGGAGTAAAAGGAAGGCCCAGGGAGGAATAGGACCCCTGCTAAATGGGCAGAAACAATTGGTGACGGACAGGGGGGACAAAGCTGAACTCCTCAATGAGTTCTTTGCCTCAGTGTTCCTAAGTGAGGGGCACGACAAGTCTCTCACTGGGTTGTAGAGAGGCAGCAGCAAGGCGCCAGACTTCCATGCGTAGACCCTGAAATGGTGCAGAGTCATTTGGAAGAACTGGATGCCTTTAAGTCAGCAGGCCCGGATGAGCTCCATCCAAGGGTGCTGAAGGCACTGGCTGACATCATTGCAGAGCCACTGGCGGGAATATTTGAAAGCTCGTGGCGCACAAGCCAAGTCCCGGAGGACTGGAAAAGGGCCAATGTGGTCCCTATTTTCAAAAAGGGGAGGAAGGAGGACCCGGGCAACTATAGACCTGTCAGTCTCACCTCCATCCTTGGCAAAGTCTTTGAAAAAATTATCAAGGCTCACATTTGTGAGAGCCCGGCAGGACAAATTATGCTGAGGGGAAATCAGCACGGGTTCGTGGCAGGCAGATCGTGCCTGATCAATCTAGTTTCTTTTTATGACCAGGTTACGAAACGCCTGGACACAGGAGGAGGGGTGGATGTCGTATACTTAGACTTCAGGAAGGCCTTCGATACGGTATCTCACCCCATACTGGTGAACAAGTTAAGAGGCTGTGACTTGGATGACTACACAGTCTGGTGGGTGGCGAATTGGCTGGAGGGTCGCACCCAGAGAGTCATGGTGGATGGGTCGGTTTCGACCTGGAAGGGTGTGGGCAGTGGGGTCCCGCAGGGCTCGGTCCTTGGACCGATACTCTTTAATGTCTTCATCAGTGACTTGGACAAGGGAGTGAAATGTACTCTGTCCAAGTTTGCAGATGACACAAAGCTATGGGGAGAGGTGGACATGCCGGAGGGCAGGGAACAGCTGCAAGCAGATCTGGACAGGTTGGACAAGTGGGCAGAAAACAACAGAATGCAGTTCAACAAGGAGAAATGCAAAGTGCTGTACCTAGGGAGGAAGAATGTCCAGCACACCTACAGCCTAGGGAATGACCTGCTGGGTAGCACAGAAGTGGAAAGGGATCTTGGAGTCCTAGTGGACTCCAAGATGAACATGAGTCGGCAGTGTGACGAAGCCATCAAAAAAGCCAATGGCACTTTATCGTGCATCAGCAGATGCATGACGAATAGGTCCAAGGAGGTGATACTTCCCCTCTATCGGGCGCTGGTCAGACCGCAGTTGGAGTACTGCATGCAATTCTGGGCACCGCACTTCAAGAGGGATGCGGATAACCTGGAGAGGGTCCAGAGAAGGGCCACTTGTATGGTTAAGGGCCTGCAGACCAAGCCCTACGAGGAGAGACTAGAGAACCTGGACCTTTTCAGCCTCCGCAAGAGAAGGTTGAGAGGCAACCTTGTGGCTGCCTATAAGTTCATCACGGGGGCACAGAAGGGAATTGGTGAGTATTTATTCACCAAGGCGCCCCCGGGGGTTACAAGAAATAATGGCCACAAGCTAGCAGAGAGCAGATTTAGACTGGACATTAGGAAGAACTTCTTCACAGTTCGAGTGGCCAGGGTCTGGAACGGGCTCCTAAGGGAGGTGGTGCTCTCCCCTACCCTGGGGGTCTTCAAGAGGAGGTTAGATGAGCATCTAGCTGGGGTCATCTAGACCCAGCACTCTTTCCTGCTTATGCAGGGGGTCGGACTCGATGATCTATTGAGGTCCCTTCCGACCCTAACATCTATGAATCTATGAATCCCCACAAAAATGGTCAGAATCCTTTGAAGAACATGCTAAAATGACTGGCTAAAGAAATAAGGATCAGTAAAGACCTGAAACCCAAGAGACCACAATTTTCAAGAGTGAGACTGCATTATAGGTGACAGAGATGAGGAAAACGGGGACTGATTTTGAGGCAGCTCAGAGGCTTTGACAAAAGCAATTTCACTTGCACTAAAAACTGATGGTCAGAGGCTTCCATCATCCAAGCTGGCCTGGAGAGTATCTAGGATAGAACTGGAGAATAAGAACTCTAGGACGTTAGTTATAAAACAGAAAATACAATGATCTTAAGAATGAGAAGGAGAAAGGAGATGGAAAAGGTGGAGATGCAAGTGGGATCAAGAGTGGAACTTTTTCTTCTTTAAGATAAGAAAAAAACTGAAATATGTTTTTGTAGTGAGGATGAAGAACTAGAGGACAGTGAGATTAAAGACAGCAATGGAAAGGTAAAGAGATGCAGGATAGGGTCAACTGGGGGAAGGTATGGATTTAAGAACTAGTTTTATTTATACAACACAACACAACTACAAAAAAAAACATTGAACTAAAGCAAGGAACACTTGCAATGCTAGGCAACAACAAAAACAGAAGTTAAAAAAAGTGAGCATCTTCTGACATACCTGAGGGTCGTCATCTTCCAGATCACTAAAATCTGTCTGTGTTTTCAACAAGAGCTGCATCACATCTGATGCATCCTGCATAAACTAGAAGTAAAAGGCATGCATATATTAAATGTCAAATCTAATAACATTTATTTCAAGTTCAGGAACATTCTTTGAATGACTAGCTATTAAAAAAAAGTAGCAACTTAAAAGCATACCATATTGTCCTTGAGACTTACTAACTTAGGCTTACATTCTAAGAGAATAAATGTGCCAGTCTCTCATTTGCATACCTCTGCAAAAGTAGCTTGAGAGATACAGGTAGCATTTCTGTAGCTCTTATTCCTGAAGTAATTTAAGTTTTATTTATTGGATAAAACACAAAATGTATCATATTTATCAGTTAAAACACAAAAAGGATCTGGGGATTCAAGCTTTCCAGAACAGTTTAATTTTACCATGGAATACGCTGTCAAAAGCACTAGTGAATAAACAATTGAGGGTCATGTCAAAGTAAGATTACACAATAAATAACACGTGGACAATTATTCACCCAATGCTAATACCCATAAAAATGCCCATAAAAATGAACAGCCTGTCAGACACTAGTTTGTTTTAAACTCTGTCACATGTACAGTTTGTCATACAGAAAGGCTGGTGATTTACCAATCTATCCTCTGACTGAGAAAGATGATCAGCAGTTTCACATTGACATGCAAAAAGGAAAAGCCATGGAAAGAAGAGGGGAGGCAGAATTAAGGAACTACAAACCTGCCTCCTGGATCAGTCCCAGACTGCATTCTTAATTGGATTTTGGCTCAGGACAGAATTCAATAAGTCATTATTTGTATTACTCAAATGCTAGGATGTTTGAATGGGACTGAAGTTTTATTAATCTGCATGTCAAATTCAAAGGCTTAAAAAACAGAAGCACCTTATACCTATAAAAATGAGAGACTGCACTTTACTGCTGCTTCTACCCACTTACAGATTTTTTAGAACTCATGACCCACAATTCTATTCCAATGAAAAGTTTAAAGACTCATATTGCCCATCTCTGCCCCTTCGTCAAGTATCACCAGTACTATTTCGACTGAAAAATAAAATGACAAAACAGACCAAAAGTTACAGCAAATTGCAAATGGCAAGAGTACTACCATATCCAAGTTTAGGGAAGTTTGGTTTTGACATGCTTGCTTTATACAATTCTAAGCTTCATATGAAATTTAAAGCAGCAATATTAAAATATAAAAGTGGAATGATCTTGTCTTTTTAACAACCATGGATTAGTATGGTACCAAGTAGGCCAAATCTCACGTCAACATATGTATTTAGACTGAAGGAATAGCTTTTAAAGTCACTATACACACCCACCTACACTCCCGCCCACTCCTTTTAAATAGAAGTTTTAAACACAAGGTGGTAACTTTGGAAAAAGAAATACAGAATAGTAGTAACAGAAAGACAAAGTAGTGAGGCATAGCTAATTTAAATAGTATACATCCATCCAATTAAAAAGGAAATTGCCATCTGCTGTTCAATTAGTTTAAATTTCCGTCAATCAAATTAGGAAAATTCAACACACTGTTAGATCTTCATAACTGCATAGCACAATCTTACAAACCTCAAACTTACCTTTTCTTTACCAACTGCAAGGCCAATCAGGCTGATGCATTCAATAGTTTTTCCTCTTAGAAGTCTAAGTTCCTTCTGTACAGCATTCTCAACAATGTGTTTCAGAGAGGGCATAAACAAATCATAGTAAGGAACAAACTTCTCTTCTGCTGTATCTGCAACTGATGCAATGGAAGTCACTACTTGTTCCAAAACCAGCTTAGTGCCTTTCTGTATCAACTTGAAGGGGAGGGAAAAAACAAAACAAAAAACGTTTAAAAGACATTTCCTTGCAAACAATTCTTGAAAAACATTTTTGGATGGGATACATGCCTTGCGCAGAATATAATAATTCAGATAAAATGTAATTCCGTTTTTGATAAAATAGCTGGTATTAAATATTCACTGAACACCAGTTTGTTTTACAGGAGTCAAGAACTCTACTCTCTATTAGTTCAGGGATTTTGACAAAAATATCCAAATCATGAAGCATACCTCCTGCAACTTTATCACCATGGTGGAATGAAGATGCTTCACCAGATTATCCAAATATGGAATAAGTAACGATTTGGGACAATCTTCAGTAAAATTAATGAGTGCAGCAGCTGCATGAGCCTGAACACGTTGGTTGCCTTGGTCTTCCATGGTTTGCAAAAGAGCTGCAATTACCTGAAACAGAAAGATTCAGGTTCAAACACAACAAGTTTTTCAAACAGACCAATGCTGTTATGTTGGGTGGCTGATTACTTGCCTTTTCATGGAATTTCTTTTGGAAGCCAGGTGCAAAGTCAGTAGCCATTTGTCCAATTGCATTACAGGCTGCATATCGTACTCTCGGATGCTGAAACAAAAATTCCCCTCAAATACTTAGCATACAGAGAAGAACAAGTAAAAGAGACTATTCTGATGAATAGGTTAGAGGTAGACGGATGAGACTAGGATGGAATTCAATGCAGAAGGAACCAGCAACACACCTATAGGCTGGGGAACACCCTTCTTGTCAACACAGTGGCAAAAAGGAACCTTGGAGTTGTTGGTGACTCCAGGATGAACATGAGCTGCCAATGTGAGGAAGTGGTCAGTAAGGCTAACCGCACCTTGACACGCATCTACAGATGCATCACAAGCAGGTCCAGGGAGGTGATCCTTCCCTTCTATGTGGCGTTGGTCAGGTTGCAGTTGGAGTACTGCGTCCAGTTTTGGGCGCTGCACTTCAAAAGGGATGTGACTAGCATTGAGAGGGTCCAGAGAAGGGCCACTTGCCTGGTCAAGGTGCAGCAGGGCAGGCCCTATGAAAAGAGGCTAAAGGGCCTGAACCTATTCAGCCTCCACAAGAGCAGGCTGAGAGGGGATCTGGTGGCCATTTACAAACTCACTGGGGGGGGGGGGGGGGACCAACAGGAATTGGGGGAAGGCTCTGTTCCCCTTGCCACCACCAGGGGTTACTAGGAATAATGGTCACAAATTGTTAGAGAGAAGGTTCAGGCTGGACATCAGGAGGCATTACTTTACCATTAGCCAGGCTCTGGAATAGACTCCCAAGAGAGGTGGTGCTCTCCCTTGCTTTGGGGGGTCTTCAAGAGGAGGCTGGATAGATATTTGGCTGGGGTGTTATGACCCCAGCACTCGTTCCTGCCCAGGGCAGGGGGTTGGTTAGACCAAATGATCTGCTGGTCCCTTCTGACCCTAAGTACTATGAAACTATGAATTAACTGTATTATACTTACAGGATCCTGGAGGAAAAGCAAAACAAAGTTAACTATCTCATTTAGAATTCCCTCCATCTGTTGATGGCAGCCTTCGCCAATGGCTGACAAAGCCATCAAGCCAGCATGCCTATATTTCCAATCAGCTAGAAAAGATGAGAAAACAAGGTATTACTCATTTTAGAAAGTGATGAGGCAGAAAACAGACTTATTTAAGCAACCAGTGAAAAACCAGAACATAGGATCAGATACTTAACCCAGGATTCCCTTGAACACCTCCCCACCCACATGCAGTCCTTTTCTCTGCTGGATTAAGGAACTGAAACAGCCTGAACTAGTCATGTTATGCCTCCAGGGCTAAACGCCTGGGACTGCATTTTTGTTAAAAAGAAAAAAATCCCTAAGTTAGAAAACAATGACTATTCTGTTAAAAGACCATCACGTATTTTAATCCAACATCATAAATTTTAAATTTGGCAGAGATTATCAGATTTTTTTTAAAGGTGAAAACCTCAAGTAAAATATACTTTTGGAAGAGTAACTTTGGGCTTGCTTAAAAAAAAGCCTAATCAGCTTGATACATTTTTCTTTTAACATCCTTCCTTTAGAGTGGGAGAATATGCAAATTGTGCATACTGTGTCACAGCTGAGCTGTTATCCACAAATGTCCTTTCCTATGCTAGGATAGAACTAGGAGGGTAGCAAAACAGGGTTCTCCCCACCCCCTCCATATACTCTGGATAGATTTTAAACTGGAATATCCATTTCTTATCACTTCATCTTACATATCTCCAATGTATTTAGACTGTCTTTTCTCTAAATCACAGCAAACAAAAGGATGATACAGCACCACCTTAATCTCCAGCAATAGCGTAATCGTTTACAAAAAGCCCAAGTTTTCATTTGCTAACCAGTCAAATATAGAATCATTACAGAAAAGAGAAGATAGTTCAGTAGGTTCAGGCTGTACCACCTCCTTCCTACTTAATTACTATTAGCATGCATGCCAGACATTAAATCAGTGATATAAATGATACCACTGATAAATTCATGGATGACACCAAGCTGGGGGGTGTAGTACATGCACTGGAGGGTAGGGCTAGGACAAAGACTGGGCCACAAGAAATCTCATGGGCTGCATCCACATGAGCATGGATGATTGGTTCCCTGGGGACAACTAGCAGCAGGACACTTTGGGCCGCCGCTAGTTGTCCCTGGGGAATGTCTGTGCCACATGATCTCTGGCACTTGGCAGGTTACCCTGGATTGGGTAGGGGAGGCTGGGCCAACATTGACTGGGGTGCCACTCAGTTTGGCTGGCAGCTGGAGCGTGGCTCTGGGTGGCCAAGCTCCAGTTTTGGGTGGCATGCACTGTTCCCGAGTGCACTGCCCTGCTTTTTTGTATCCAGGGGTCAAAACCCACTCTGTGCTGCTTCTAAATGTGCAGTATGTGGCACCACAAACGTGTGCTCATCTGGATGCAGCCTGAAGTTCAAGTGCAAAGTCCTGTATACTGGGCTGCATTAGCAGGAGCATTGCTGACAGATTGAGGGAAGTAATTATTCCTCTCTACTTGAGACTGGTGAGACCACATCTGGAGTACTGTGTCCAGTTTTGGGGTCACTATTGTAAGGATATGGACAAGTTGGAGAGAGCCCAGCACAGGGCAACAAAAATGGTGAGGGGGCTGAGGGACATGACTTACAAGGAGAAGCTGAGAGAACTGGGCTTATTTAGTCTACAGAAGAGAAGTCTAAGATGGGATTTGATAGCAGCCTTCAACTACCTGAAGGGTGGTGCCGAAAAGGTTGGAGCTAAACCAATTTTCAGTGGTGACAGATGACAGAACAAGGAGCAATGGTCTCCAACTGCAGCAAGGGAAGTTTAGGCTTCATATTAGAAAAAACTCTTTCACTAGGAGGGTGGTGAAGCACTGGAAGGGGTTACCTAGGGAGGTGGCAGAATCTTTGTTCTTGGAGATTTTTAAAGGCCTGGCTTGACAAAGCCCTGGCTGGAATGATCTAATTGGAGATGGTCTTGCTTTGAGCAGGGGGTTGGACTAGAATACATGACTGCCTGAGGTCCCTTTCAACTGTAATTTTCTATGACTCTATATACTTATTAATGGACTAGTTAAAAAAAAATTAACCCTGTTCCATTTAACATTAAAAAAAAAAAAGACAGCAACTTAGCTGAATTATACAGCTATAGGAATATGCACAAGTAAATATTACATGAGTTGGACACGTCTAACCAGCCTCCACTCTACTGGTCCCCTTTAAAGCAATTAAAGTTACACCTATCCATAGTTTCAGGTCTCTAATGCATATTCAACCTGTCATCTTAGGAAGGGGGACAGGTGTCAGAGTCAATTATTACTAATTATAATTTGCAATATACAAGAAAGAGAAATCTACGCTGATATGCAATTAATGCTCCAGAAGGGGCACAGACGGATATAAATTTGAAATGTTTCCAAGTAAAATGTACTTAAAAACATTAAGTTTCACCTAGGGGACACCCACCCTGTGCCTCCCTCACCAGAATTTGTTAACATGAGGCACTAGAGCAGGGTGCAGTTCCACTCGCAGCTCCCTCATCCCCTGCTCTTCAGGGACAAGAGGGAGAGGGAAGGGTAGAGGTATTTCAGTACATAATAAAGGAGCCTCTACGTTTAACTTTCCATGACTGACCAAAATGTTATCACATTTGACACACACACACACGCGTGCTTTTCTAAACCATCCTGAGCAGAGAATAAACGTAGTCTAACAGGATTTCTCTCTTATTATACTTTTAGATTACAGCACAGTGTAAAGTAGCTGAACAGAAAGCTTAAATAGCCAATCCAAAATAACTTATATTGAGGGACAAAAATACTTACGGTTCTGGAGCATTTGCATAATATGTTCCTTAATCATAGGCAGAACAAGTTTCCCTCCAAGGCCACATGCCATTCTGTCCAATGCACTTTCACCAGCAACTGCATTGCTAAGTTAATTAAAAAAATAAATCATATTTAGTTCAGAGTAGAGCAAAGGTTCCAACAATCAGAAACTGCCTTTAGTACCAAGTTTTACTTCCTCATTTTTGCCCTACGCATGAAGGACTCAGGCAAGTAGATGAATCTAAAAAGGCATAAATACTGGGGCTGTGCGAAGCTTCACTGGCTGTTTTGTTTTGATGCTGTTTTGACTCATTTAGAGCTCGAAACAGTAAAATTGAAATGAAACAAAGGGCTTTGAAACAGCCTCGAAACAAAACAACGCCAGTCCAAATGTTTTGAAACTTTTGAACAGTTTTGAATTTTGAAGCAGCCAGCCAGGTGGTGGGAGGCAGGGGAGAGCCAGGGCTGGCTGCACTTCAAGTGACTCCGTGTAGCCCCATGTGGCTTAGCCTGGTGGGGACCGCAGCCCTTTTCCACACCTCCTGCCGCTGGGCCAAGCTCCGTGGGGCTGGCAAAGCTGATTGGAGCACAGAACTGGCTCTGCCCGTCTCCCGCTGCCAGGCTGCGCTCCGATCAGCTCTGCCAGCCCCACAGAGCTCAGCCCAGTGGCAGGAGGTGGGCAGAGCCGAGGCTGCGCTCTGCCTCCCACCCCTGGGTTGAGTTCCATACGGCTGTGAGCCACTGGGAGCTGGCCTTGTGGCTAGAGGCAGACTGCAGCCCAGTGCTTCGCTTAGCTTCCTCCCACCAGTCTCAGTTCCCCAGCGCTTCGAGGAGCTGGGAGCTGAGCCTGGAGGTGCTTCCCCATACCAGGCTCAGTTCCCCAGTGCTGCGAGCCAGCCTCCTGTTATCTGGCAGGCAGATCGGGGGCTTGCCCACACCTCAGGGAGGGCTGTGGGGCTCTGCTGGACTCCTCCCAGGTGTGCAGGTCCTCGATCTGCCTGCCAGATGACAGGAGGCTGCTCCTGCCACCTGGGACAGATGCTGGGTACAGATAGTTAGATAGGTACTGCTGCTGGCCCCCAATAGCAGGAGCAGCCTACTGTGATCTGGCAGGCAGATCGGGGGCTCACCCACCCCCGGGAGGGCTGCTTGGACTCCTCCTGGGGGTGTAGTCCTTTGCTACAAAACCTTGCTGACCCCTGCACTAAGGGAAGGCTGAATAATTCCACTTGAATTAAGGCAGAATAGTCAGAATCAGATTCTTTTCAACTATTGTGCTGGAAGCCACTGAACTGATTACAAAAAAACAATGGAGGTTAGTCATATGGCCTCAACAAAGTTGTGAAAAAAGTCTTTGGCAACACTGCATTCCTACTCTCATAACAAGTCTGTATCCCTAAAGCATATGTTTAAGCCAAGATAGCCATCAGTTGAAGAATGTTGTGGCCACATAAAATGTCTTATTACTGCACTTCAAGCTAAATCACTCCCCCACCTGTAGCTTCAGGATGAAAATTTGTCCTTTGAAGAGCACCCACCTCAAAGGCTTCTTAGAACCTGGAGGGTAAACCTGTCTGTTTTGTCCTATTTTATGCTGAGCTAGAGTGAATAGGCAGAACTCTCAATGAAACCTATACCTCCAACTTAAAAATGGAAGCCATGTCACATTTTGTGAGGAGGAAGAAGAAAGTAAGAAATCTAAGTAAGTCTATGATGTATTATAAATCAAACCTAACCACTGATAAGGAAAATCTTGGTGAATTTCAGATTGAGGAGGGAGAATGATGATAGAAGAAAGAGGCAGGCCCACAGAGAACTGTGGAAAAGTGAGAAGTGTGAAAAAGAGTGAAAGGTTTGTACAATGAAGAATTATTTTTTTAAATAAGCATAGAAAGTTGCTCCTTTGTATGGCTGTTTTTGCACCAGCAGAGCAGATTCCTCAGTAAGGTCAGGAAAGTTGCATAGACCTCAATTTAATGGGCTTCTCTTTGGTTTGATATTTATTAGACAAACTTAGATCATTGGAAACTGTAGATTATAAATAGATTCAACAATTATATCAGTGTCAAAGGATATTGATTCAAGGCATAAGATGCAACTGCTCTTTCTCCAAATGATTCTTTAGCCATAAAAGCGCAGCATTCAATGTTAAAGTTAAGGTCATTTTGCTGGCTTGTACTGCTACAGGATCAGGCACACATACCACAAATCATAACACCTAATGCATACTCCTGGGCAGCATCTCTCCTGATTTCTTTTTCATAATCTTCCTCTTCAGATTTTCTTCCTCATTCTCACCTATGCAAACTTGTGGGGAAGTGTAATGTCTTCTAGGACAAACGGTTTTGAACTACAAGTTTATACAATTCTAACAGAACTCATACTTGACTATAGGAGCTCCAAAGGATGAGATGGAAAAAGCCTGGAACTTCAAATAAATAACTACTGCAGAGCAGAATTCCCTTGCTTTAAATCTATTTGCTTTTTGATTCCATGCTGTTTTACCAACAAAAGATCAATCAAATATAGGTTCCAGGGGTTGGGGGGTGGGTGGGAAGAGGCGTTTTAATTAGAGTGGCTCCAAGAGTTAGCTTTGGCATTCACGCTGCTTCCAAACACCTTGCTAAAGTCTTAACACTACTTCCACTGAAGTCTTTCCAGGAACACTGATCCTGCTCCCAAACTCGCTCCTTCCAAGTTTGTACTGTATTTAATTCTAAAACTTGAATTATATTCAGTTAGTTATGGTACAAATCTATACCACAAGGATTCTATTTTCTCTTGTGCTAGCTCTCTTGTATGAATCTATCTATGTAAAAATAAAGCCTCTGGGTGCTGTGAGATGGAGAATGATGGATAGGAAGCATGAAAGATGCAAACGACTGCACGACCCGCCTTGCAAACACCCAGGTCACTGGGGTGCTGCATGTTTTATTTCCATAAAGACAGCTGGTTTGGCAGTTACCTGTCAAAATCATCATCCTCAAGCTCATCTGCATTTGCCCAATCTTCGTCTTCTTCCAAGTCAACCATCATTGCTAACATCTGAGGAACTAAAAAGATCAATAAATTGATTAACATTTTTTAGTGTGTTACTTCCAGTAGGTTCCCCAATTAGAAAACCATTTAGGTTTACTTCAATGCTATGCAGTTTCAAAACTGAAACAACAGTAACTTATGCTTGTAGTTTTAAATGGTCTGAGAAGAAACTCTTTTGAACATTTTGCTTTGAAAGCAATAAAAAGTCTTTTCACCAGAAGTCAGCTTTATTCCACCGTAATCCTTCTGAAAGACAGATATTTAAAAAGCCATGATTCCACTGTTAAAAGACAGCGTATCTATTTGAAAAAGTTTAGCAATATTTTTCAGACTTGTCATTAGAGATTGCTGCTGGTGGGGGCTATGGAAAACGCGAAACTGGGTGAGCTCTAAGAAGGCCCCTGCCTATGGCCACTGAGACCAGGCTGGCTGTGGCAGGCAGCTGGGAGGCTGCAAGCAGCTGTACTGAGGTCCAGAGAGCTCTGGCCTGTTTCACTGCACATGTGCACCTGTTGCTGGCACTGATCCAGGCTGGGGCTCCATGGACCATGGTGCAGCTGCCTGCAGCTTCCCTGCTGCCTGCCACAGCCAGCCCAGAACCCCAGTGCAGCTGCTTGTAGCCTCCTTGGTTGAGGATGGCCCAAGACTGTGGCTTAACTACCCTGATTAAGCACAGGAGCCATTAATGCATGCTTAATAATTTGTGGATTAATGGCTTCCCCAGGCTTAATCAGGGTAATTAAGCTGCGTTTTTGGGCCATCTGGCAATGTGTGGGGAGGGGCAGGACTACCGGACCTCCTTTGCCAGAGCTGTTGGGGGGCCCTGCCCTGCCATGCTCAGCCTGTGAAAATGGTGGCTGGCCCTGGGATTTGCCCACAAAACTGACCAGACACTTTCTCAAGTTTGGTAGACCCCTACTTACGGTGCTGAAGAAAAAAGTGATATAACTCAATGTGCTAGTTGGAGTTTAAATCATGAAGAATTTCACACCCAGGTATACTGTATTATTGCAGTCCAGGGGTGTCAAACATACAGCCCACGGGGCTCCTAGTTGGCCTGGGAATTCCAAGGCAGGGCAAGCAAGGGGTAGTATCTATTACTGAATCGGGGGCTATGAGGACTCACTGGGCCATCGTTCAGTAGCAAGGAATGAGCAATGGCTATGCCAACAGAGTGCTGCTTGCCCTGTTGCCTCAAGGCATGGATCCGACCTGGGAGGGAGGACAGTGAATTTGATACCCTGTCGTGGTCCAAAAAGGACGTGATGGTCCCCTGGCACAGACAGGGCTAGGTCACTATCCAGGTCAGACTCCTGGACAACTAGAGGTGTCAGAAAACACTACCTGCCACTGCTGTTACGCAACAACTTATTATTGAATCTAGAAGTGCTCTAAATATGGGCTGAATTAACCAAAAGATTATACCATAACTTCAAAATCCTCAAGGCATTATTTGCCCAAGATAACATCTTGTCTACCAATAAAGAAGTTGGTGTTGTCCAAGTGCCAGAAACCACTATGGAAGAACCTAAATTTTCTGTTTCAGAAACATAACAGCCAAGAGATGCTTTTCAAGTGTATAAGGGTAAATATACATACGTAGTACTGGGTTGCTTTTGCTGATAAGTGTTCAAATCTGGTCAAGCTAAGAGGCACAAAGGCTCAAGATCCCCAAATCCATGTATGCTTTGAAAAAAGGAGAAGTGACCCTACTGAATGTTCTAGATCAGTGGTCTCCAACCTTTTTAAGTAGGAGATCACTTTTGGAATTTTAAAAGCAACCCAAGATCTATGGTATACCTATTGCATGCATGCACCCAGCTCCCCTAGCCCAGGATCGACTAAAAGAGGCTCCCCGATCGACCAATCGATCAGGATTGACCGGTTGGGGACCACTCTTCTAGATCAAGGGGTCAGCAACTTGTGACCTGTGAGCCAGATTGGGTCCAGCCTGCAAATGTCTGATCCAGTCCATGTTTTACTAACAGCTTGCCAGTGCCCTATTGCTACCCAATTGTCTGATCTGGCCTATGTTCCATGTTCTACTCACAGCTGTCTGATCCCTTGCTGACACTCCAGCATTCCTACTCTGCAGAGAGGATTGCTATTAGCCTCTACTGCAAGCCTCCACTCATGGGTGCTGCCAAATTACGTAGTACAAAATCTGCCACACATTTTTCACTAGAGGCTGCATTACAGTGGCAAGAGAGCAGCCTTCAGCATAGAGCATGGATGACAGAATATCAGCAGCCTGTAGTGGCAGTTGGGTCTAAAGCGGTGCACCTCATTAGTAAGGGTTGCCAAGAATGATCTAGATCATTCAAGTCAAGTGAACCTAGTTTAACAAAAATTCCAAAAACCACTACTATGAAAGGCCTGCTTTTTAATCCACATTATGTAGAGACACTTGGTATCTTAGATACACAGGTTAAGTTAGGAAAAAAAACAAAACCAAGGTTGGCTTTCTTTTTCACTTTATTGAAACGGATTGATAGCCATCAATTAGCTGCAAGCATAAAATAGTCTAGACTACAAAAACAGGAAATATCAGATTGCCTTTAGGGAACTTCCAGGGACTTTGCAAGAAGTACGTTCACCTATCAGAGTGAAAATAAAAGGAAATCATTCTGAGAGCACCACTTGCTCATCTCAGTGCCCTATCCACTGACAAAAAAGATCTGAGACAATGCAGGTATATGTATGCACACACAGAGAATAGTACTGTGGCTGTGTTGTCCAGCTGAGTGTTATATTTAGCGTCTACAAATGCGCTCCAATTTCCATAGGAAAAATGGCACGGTAACTGCCCTGAAGTTTGCAGTCTAGATTTTAGTATTTCAGATTTAAACTAAAGCTTATATAATAAGCACCTAAATAAAGTTGCCTGACTTTCAAATACAACATTAGTATTTAAAAGGACTGAATATTTATTTAAAGCCGATTGGGAAATCTGAATTCCATAGGAGTCACAAGCTATTCACACCTTTGAAGAGTCAGGATATTTTTTTAGGAACCTAAATACAGTAAAACCTCTGTTATCCAGCATCCCCTGGGAATGGGGGATGCTGGATAACAAATATGCTGGTTAATTGAGCGGCCTGGGCCGCTGCTTCTCCTGCTGCATCTGGGGCATCCTGCTGCCCCTCCCACTGGCCCTGCAGGACAGGAAGGCAGGTCCCGCATAGCCTATTATGCCCCCAGGCTGTGGGGGCTCGGCAGCACAGGCTGTGGGGGCTCGGAGAAACCGAAAGTGCCACGGCGGGCACTTTGGTTTCACATTCTTACAAGTCGGCATGCCGGTTAACAAAGCACACTGGCTTGTAAAATGCTGGTTAACAACGCATTTACTGTATCTACCTTTTGTACGCGTGACTTCAGTATAATATAGGTATACAATTTTGGAAGTCTCAGCTCGATCAAATAACAGCTAAAACTACACAAAATGTTTTCCCAGGATTACTTTCCCAGCATTTTCCCTCGTTACTACTGGAATATTATGAAATTGCAAGTTATTAGTATTTTCACAATCAAATGGGAAAGACAAATAGGCCAAGCAGTCATAAATATAATGTGGCCTTCCTAGAAAGAATTTTGAGAATCCTTAATTCAGGGACAGGGTATAAATAAACATTTAACAATACCAAAAATCAAAACAAGATTGTGCTATTTAACACATTATGCATTAAAATAAACAATGTAAAAATGAGGCAAAATATTTAATAAAAAGGAATATTTTACTTACTAGCTTGTGCAACGATGCTAGTATGTCTTCTCAGCATAGCAGCGGCAGTCTCTGAGAGAGTCACTATTACTTCAAGTGCCAACTGCCGCTGCATGTTACTGAGGCTAGCGTCAGCACACAACTGCAATCCAGAAGATTAATGCAGATGATTAGACCAAAAGTTTATTAGCAAGTGGCATTCTACAGTTATAATAGCTTATAAATTTTCAAATTTACCTTCAGACTTAGTTGTAAGGTAGGTTCTAGGTGTGGGCGCAAATATTTTGGAACAGTATCTGCAATCTCTACAAGGGACTTGAGGACTGAGTCATCGCTTTGGTAGCAAGAATCATTTACAGCCTATGAAGAAATTAAAATTAAATTAACATATTTTGCTCTAAACTCATGCTATCAACACCAGATTATGAAAAGTCCCCACTTGTTGTCCAAAAGTTAATTCAACCCCATTACATTCCTTAAAATTTAGGGGTCACTCTCCCCTTGTTTAACTGGTTTCCTTTGGTGTTAGTGCGAGTCCATGCAACAGCCAGTCAGAGGCACGTTTAACTTAGTAAAACGTATGCATAGCCAAGTTAATAGTGCCCAAATGCTAAAAGAGAAAACATGCATTTACTTTGACAGGTATAATTTCAGAAAACATTTTTTGTACTTCACAATTCAGTATTTTTCTTAACTTAATTTAAAGCTAATCTGCGAAGCAAAGCAAAGTTCATACCCATTTTGCTTCTTTATGTTATATACATAAAGTACTGGTAAAACTCTGCACCTTTTATAAATAAAAGTATCCTTAAAACTTGGTATTCCTAGTTTTCTTATCTTCCCAATTTTCTGCCAGGGAACTTTAGAAACTATGGAAATGGAGTGGATTGTTTTGTCCCTGCCTGCCCTCCCCCCCACCTTTTTCTTTTTTTTAAAGACAGGGGAAGAATCTGGTAAAAAAAAATAAAAAAAAAAAATAAAAAAAAATTAAACTGTGTTCTCAACTACCTAACTCATCTTAATACTTTTTAAAATCAACTAAAACTTCCTTGAGGATTGTCTGAAATGCATATGGGGGAGTTGGGAATAATTCCCTCAAGGTCTGATCTTTTTCCAATTAAAGGCTGAAATAGTATGATTTTATAGGTTCCAGTGCGGAATAGTATGTAACAACTAAGAGGCCACAATTGGAGGGAGTTTTCTTTTTGTATTGTACTAGGTTATTACAGGGTAATCGTGTGGCTCATACAAAGATGTGATCTTGAGAAAAGTATTCCTACTCCCCCACTCCTGGCCCAGAAGCACACACTTCTCTAATCAATAGACTCCAAATGGGACACCTCCAAATCCTGCCTCAACAACAAATGTAAAACTTATCAAGATATCTCCAACACAACGGCGAACACACCTCACAATAAAACTATCAAAATCCACAGATCCTACACATATACTACATTGTTATGTGCACCTCATCCAATGCATCAGAAGCCCCCATTGAAACCACGTTGGTGAAACAAGACAGGAACTATGCACCCAAATGAACTTTTTCAGAAACAAAAAGACAGACAACAACATTATTCATTGAACCACTTCCTTTGACCTTACAATCCTCATGTTCAAAAGGAATTTACAAAGTATGTTGGGAAGATGGGCATGGAAACAGAAATTCGTAACTATACTGGGAAGTCAAAAATTTGCTCTTAACACAGAGTGGCTTTATGACTCATTACAGTAACCTTGCAAATACTGCCAATCATCTCCCTGCACTTCACAGGCCAGGGGTTCCCTTTTTTTAGACCGTGGACCAGCAAACTGATGACAGGCAGACTGTGGAGTGGCAGTTGAACCTTTTTTATTCTGGACTTCCGGTCCGGCAGCCAACCCTTCACAGCCTGGTACTGGGCTGCAGCCCAGCGATTGGGAACCTCTGTCATTGGCAATAACGATCCCCATCTTGAATGTTTTTTGTCACTAAACAGATCACCTATTCTACTTCACATATGTCTTATAACAGCTCCTGGATCACCTCTCCACTCCTAGTTCATTGTCCTCCAAACTAAGGGTGTCAAATTCACCACAGGCCATGGGCATGATCTGGCCTGCAGGGTCTCCTCTCCCATCAGATCTGTGGAACCAGCAGTAGCTGCAGTGGTCTGGGTCCAGTGCCAGCAGGGGAAGGGAGCAAATGGAGGCTGTATATGCACAGCAGTGACTTGTCCACCTACCATCTATGACCATGCACCCCCAGTGGCCACACTCCCCTACATTCTGGCAACACACCACATTGCCTGTGGAACAGTTTTGCAGGCAGAGTCCAGGCCCCAGGCTGTATGTTTGACACCCTTGATTCAAAAAGATTGTCTGCATTTGCATGGAGCCTTTCCTAGAGTTTTTAGCTCAGCCTGCATCTGCTTCTCCTTCAGACTCAAGGAAGAACATCAAATGCGAGAAAGCTGGTTGAACAGCTCTAACTACACAGTTGGTCCAATAAAAGATACCACAAAAATATTTGCCTCTTGAATCCTTTCACTTAACATGGAAGGCTAATGTCAGAACACTGCAGAGAAACTCGGCTCAAATACAGACTAAAAGTCAAGAAAGGTCATTCCTATATAAATCTGTACTGTGCCATTGACTCTGTTTAATAGCTGCTGAAAGATGGCAGGGGAAGGGGAGAGCGAGTCCTATTTACTCACATTTATAATAGGTGTACAATAGTGCAACACAAAAGTTACTATTTTTAAGTCTGGGTATCTGAAGTTATATGTCCAAATTTACAGTGGCCATTAAATACAAGTAGCTTATTTTTCACAAGTAATAAGGACCCATATGGAATATAAGTCAGCTGGCATTCCAGATGCTTTGCTTCTGTTAAAAGTTAGGCTCCTGTATTCAGATGCACATACTAAGAATTCAGGAGTTTAAGTATGGAGACTTGAAAAATTTAGTCTAAAGGGCCTAGCTAGTCAGCTGGAATGTGATTCAGCATATTGACACAAGGTTTTAAGTTCTATTGATTTGATATTCCAACCCTTCTTACTAGTCAATTAATAGAATCAACCTTAACAGTGTAAAAATTCTTTCCCCAACTGACTCTAAATGTCACCCACAACTACTCTAAAATTTCCTATTTATAACCTAGTACTTCTGTTGCAATGGTCACAAAATCCATCCCTTTCCATAAACCATGCTCTAAAACAGGGATGTCCAGCTTACCCAGTCGAGATCTGGGTGATAGGGGTCAGCCCAGGCTGGATCCAGAGGCCAGCAGCAGCTATGGCCAGTCTGGGATCAGGCAGAGGAACAAGTCCTGTGGACACAGGACAAGCAAGCGCTGTACCCGTGTAGCCCTTGCTTGCTCCCCTGCCACCAATGCCCATGTGCATTGGGGTTCAAGAACCCTGAATTTTGTGACGAGTCATACCCCACTAGCCATTTCCCCCAACCTCCAATAGTCTGATGGACTACTGGCAAATTCATGCTAGACACCCCTACTCTAGAACCATACTCTTCTATTAAAACTGTTTCTATCCCTTAGATAGAAAAGAAAACCTTGAAAACATGAATAAAGAGGCAATCAATATTTTCGTCACATATTCAAGCAGTCTGAAATAGAAGCTCTGAGGTATAAACAGGATGCATCAAAATGGGTCATTAGATCAAAAACCTAAAAGTGACAAAATGTATTAACATTAACTATTTAAACATTGTAGCTTAATGTTAATACATTTTGCTGTTTAACTGTTAAACATTGTAGCATAGGATCATAAGAAAGCAGGGCAGGAAGGCATCCTCACAAGGTGATCTAGTTAAAACCCTGCTGAAGGTAGGACCATTCATAACTAAACCATCCCAGCCAAGTGTTTAACCTAATTTTGAAAGTTTCCAAGCACGGAGATTCCACAGCTTCTCTAGGTAGCTTGATTACCTTTATAGGCAGAAAGTTTCTTATAATCTCCAATTTAAATTTCTTCTGCTGCAGCTTGAGGCCGTTGCTCCTAGTCCTAGAAAAGCCCTCTCCATCCTCTCTGTAACTGCCCTTTAATTATTTGAAGATGTATCAAATCCCACCTCAGTCTTCTCTTCTCTAGGCCAAATATCTAGTTTTTAGAGCCTTTTCTCATGTATCTCAAACTCACTTTGTCCCTGGATTGTATGTTATCATTCAATATCCATCACTATCTTTTGGACAGTGCAAAACTCCGTAGTGAAAGTTAACACCGACCTATTGGCAACTGATGCTAGGTAAAAAGTGAAAATAGTGAATTCAACTTTAAAGCAGTTGCATGCATATGAAATAGTACTTGTTTTCATATTTACTTAATTTAAAAAACTTCAGTTTCTCATTTAAATGAAGGTACTGGAGAATGCAAGGATCTTAGTACAATTTCAATTCAGCTTGCTGTGGAACAGAGATTATACTTATAGTTCCCACTCCCATAAACTAGTTACCTGAACGTTCCTATAAAACTAAACCCTACAGTTTGAATAGCCTAAAAACAAACTAGGGCTGTTATCACAAGCACAATATTTCTAGATTCCTTTAAGAGCTTAAAACAGAAGCCTAGCAGAGCTCTAATCTTCTTTACTTCCAGTCTGCTTCATTTTCAGGAAGACTACTATAAAGAGCTTTATATTAGAACTCCAGCAGTTGAGCATCTCTTCCAAAGGGAATCTAATATAGCCTCAGATGCCAGGTGAATTTGTTCTGAACCCTTAAAAGTCTAGCTCCAATTAATCTAGCAATTCAGAGATTAAGATCAAAGACCCCACTATAACATTTGTTCTGACCTGTTGTGTCATTGGGCTATCACCAAGCTACCGGTCTTCAAGCCAATAACTGATATAATCAAAATGCATCTTTGCAGAAAAAAAAAAAATCTACCACTTGTCAGCATGTTTCAATTATGAAGAACATTGCAGTCTAACCCACATCTATAAATCAGAAAAGTTGTCTAACACATGGAACAGGCAGTTAATCCTTCTGACCCACCTCAATTGCTGTCCCTGCTATATTATTAGAAGCCTTGAAACTTACTAGGTTCTGCCATTTTTTAAGGCTCCTCCTTAAAGGGAAGGGGCTCTGCATAAATTTGTAAGGAGCCTAAATGAGGTTCAGCTGAAAACAAGCTGTATAAATAATATATAGCTGAAAACAAGCTGTTCCAAAGAACTAGGCATAATATATCTGCTTAGGCAGCACATTTAATACTAAAATCCATGGATCTGATAAACAACTGCTTGAAAAGTAGCCTTACCTGTGGATATATTGAGTAGTTTAAGCTTTATTTTTAATTTGAACAGTTTAGTTTCAGTTTCCGGCCACTGGTTCTTGTTATGCCTGTCTCCAAAAGGTACTGACACCTGGATAATTTTTTTCCAACCCAATTGTGGCACTTTTCTACACCCTCTCCAATGTGTCAACATCTTGTTAACATGTTAACACCAGGACTGGATCAAATACTCCAGCACATGACTCCAAAAAAGCTTTTTCGTACTGGTAAGGCCTCAGCTGAAGTATGATGTCCAGTTTTGGGCCTCATACTTCAGGACAGATGTGGATAGATAAGAAAGAACCCAAAGGAGAGCAACAAAACTAGCTAGAAGCCTGAGAAACATGACTTATGAGGGAAGACTCAAAGAACTAGGATTAATCAGTTTGGAGAAGACTGAGGGGGGATTTTATAACAATATTCAAATACCTGAAGGATGATTATAAAGCAGATGGAGATTGACTATTCTCTGTGACCATGGGATACAGGAGTAGGCCTCAAACTGCAGCAGAGGAAATATAGGTTGGAGATTCGAAGAAACTTTGACCATGAGGGTGGTTAAACATCAGAACTGGCTAAAGTCGTGGAATCTCCATCCCTAGAAATTTTCAACAGCAGGTTAGACAGACACTTGGCTGGGATGGTTTAATCAGGGATGCTCCTGCCTTCAGCAGGCAGCTGGACTAGATAACCTCATGAGGTCCTTTCTAACCCTATTTTCCTATGAACAATGCACCATAGAGACCTAAAACATCACCTCCTTAATTCCCAACTCATTACTTTTCTGTTTATGCAGCCAGGTATGACAAATCTTTCCTAAAGTGGTATATCAGGAACTGTAGTTTGTACACTATAACACATTTTTCTAGAGAAAGCTTCTATCTTTGGTCTTTAATTATACTATATTAATAAAGATATTAGGCCCAGTCAATTAATCTATACCATTACCCTGTCAATCTTTATCATCATCCATAAATAAGCAGCAGTAAAATTTATTTTTCCAGGTAACAGGAAAGAGTACCAAACAATGCGTCTAGGACAAAACTGCAGAAACACTTCATTTTACAATTCCCTATTAACAGCTGATTTCAACTCAGCCAATTTTAGTGCACTTAACTCAGGGGTAGGCAAGGCTTTTTGGTCGGAGTGCCGAAAACCCCCACAATGCCTACCTTGAAAGGTGCTGGAGCGCTGGCATGCCAGAAAAACAAGATGAGGGCAGGGGGTACATGGCAGGATGCCCTGCATGTGCCCCTTGCCCCCCACCCAAAGCCCCTGCCCCCTGCCCTGCACCCCCCATCCAAAGCCCCTGCCCCGCCAGCCCTGCTGCCTCGTGCTCCCCAGCCCGGGCTCTGTGGCTGGCAGCAGCTACACAGAGCTGGGGCCGGCAGCAGCCAGGAGGCCGCAAAAAACTGTGCCGGGCTCTGGAGCCCAGGCATCAGCTCCATACCAGCGCATGCACCTGCATGGTCGGAGCGGGCAGTGGCAGAGGGGCCTAAGGCAGCACAACCCTGGTCTCTCCCCCATTCTTGGCACAGAGCTGGTGACTGGGCTCTGGAGCCCAGTACAGCTGTTTGTTGCCAGTCTTGGCTCTGGGTAGCTGCAGCAAGCAGGCTGCAAACAGCTGTGCCGGGCTCCACAGCTCTGTGCTGGTGGCAACTGCGCGTGCACCTCGGGGAGGGCTGTGCTGCCCCACAGCCCGTCCGGAGGTACATGAACAGTCACCGCCAGCATGGAGCTGATGTCAGAGTTGTGGAGCCCGGCACAGCTGTTTGTAGCCTCCTGGCTGCAACCAACCCCAGCTCTGGGTAGCTGCTGCCAGCTGGGAGTCTGGTCTGCTCCCAACAGACATCTGAGATGCTACAAGCCCTGCTGGGAGCAGCCTGGGCTCCAGCAGCTACCCAGAGCTGTGGCATGCTGAGCAAAAATGGCCTCACATGCCATGTGCCAGGTGTTGCCAACCCCTGACTTAACTACTTAATACTGGGGTGTTTTAAAGCAGAAATTAATTGGATACCAAGTAAAATGCCTTGCAGATCTTTACATACACTGCATTACTTGAAGTTAAAACTTTTCTCATTAAGAAAAAAACAACACAAAAATAAAAGACACCCCATCTCCCAAATTAGGGTGGAAAGACCTGCCCCCCCCCATAAAGTCATATCAACTAGCATTACAGTTGCATCTTTTAACTCTCTGTTCACTGACTACCATATGATAATCAGGTTTTTCATGTTATTGCTGAGGACTGATTTCAGACTAGTCAACCTCTAATTATATTTATATTTTCTGACCCTATTTATTTATTCACCAATACATCAATATTAAAAGCCATCCAACCTTCTGCAACGTCTCTGCTATCTTTAAATTTATTAGCAGGGTAGATCTCACCAACATCTTTAAATCCTTGTTTCAAGCTATCCAGACTTCCCGATTTAAGAATGTTGATTTACTCATTACAATTTTATCAATCCCTTCCACTAACACAATTAAAAGAACTCTTCTATTCAGACATACCAGGAAAGGCTCTGAAACTTAATTTTCCCTTTAGAAAGGTACCATTATAATTTAAAACAGCGAGTTATAAAATGACACACTTCATGTGGTGTGTATACATATACATAAAAATCTAAAGATACACACACACACACACACACACATACATATATATATACATACACACACACACACACACACACACACACACTGTGTATTTTTTTTTTTTTTTTTTTTTTTTACACAATTTGTTATATTTATGTAAGCCAGTTCAGTCTTGGAACCTATTATTTAATCAGTTGTTTTCAAAAGAAGAGACGGACACAGCCATATTCATAGATGTTAGGGTCGGAAGGGACCTCAAAAGATCATCAAGTCCGACCCCCTGCATAGGCAGGAAAGAGTGCTGGGTCTGGATGATCCCAGCTAGATGGTTATCTAACCTCCTCTTGAAGACCCCCAGGGTAGGGGAGAGCACCACCTCCCTTGGGAGCCCGTTCCAGACCTTGGCCACTCGAACTGTGAAGAAGTTCCTCCAAATGTCCAATCTAAATCTGCTCTCTGCTAGCTTGTGGCCATTACTTCTTGTAACCCCCGGGGGGCGCCTTGGTGAATAAATACTCACCAATTCCCTTCTGTGCCCCCGTGAGGAACTTATAGGCAGCCACAAGGTCGCCTCTCAACCTTCTCTTGCGGAGCTGAAAAGGTCCAGTTTCTCTAGTCTCTCATTGTAGGGCTTGGTCTGCAGGCCCTTAACCATACGAGTGGCCCTTCTCTGGACCCTCTCCAGGTTATCCGCATCCCTCTTGAATTGTGGCGCCCAGAATTGCACGCAGTACTCCAACTGCGGTCTGACCAGCGCCCAATAGAGGGGAAGTATCACCTCCTTGGACCTATTCGTCATGCATCTGCTGATGCACTATAAAGTGCCATTGGCTTTTCTGATTGCTTCCTCACACTGCCAACTCATGTTCATCTTGGAGTCCACTAGGACTCCAGATCCCTTTCCACTTCTGTGCTACCCAGCAGGTCATTCCCTAGGCTGTAGGTGTGCTGGACATTTTTCCTCCCTAGGTGCAGCACTTTGCATTTCTCCTTGTTGAACTGTGAATAACTGTGTGAATAGTATCGAACTGTTCGAATAACTTTGTTATTCGAACACTTTGATAAAACAATTGAACAATCTTGAACAATTTGATAAAATTGGAAGAGGTTCAGGAGAAAAAAAAATAAGACCTAAACCTCCCAGAAACAGTTCTCATAACTGCCATAGAAAATGGAACCAGGGGTTTTGGTTGGGTAGAAAATGGAAACGATTCAGACTACTAGAGGCATTTACAAACTAACTGCTTATCCAGAACCAACATGCAGTATTTCCTCAAATACAACCCAGCCCAATCAACTACATGGTAAATCAGAAGCCCTTTGGCTTTGGACTAATATCACACAATTTGTACTATAATCTCGTACAAAAATGTTGCTTAAAAGTGCGTTTATTAAGTACCTGCACTAAAACTTTCATCAGTTTGGTTTTTTTTTTTTGAAAAAAGGTGAAATGCATCAATTCCAGATGAAACAAGTCTATGGGTACCTGTGGCAATTTCCCTACATACAAATTACTACAGCTATGTTTATTTCAAGGTCAGTGATTTTAAATTTATCCTTCACTTCCATGTGCTCAGGGAGAGCTTGGTGTCACAGTAAAGTGGGGTAAGGGGGAGGGAGAGAAGGAGGCGGGGACAGAGGACAACCTGATCCTCTAGATTTATCTTCCCTGCCGTAGCCGTGGGCAGGGGACAAATTCAAAAGGCAAATGTGCAATAATTAGATTCTATAACTAGAAAATCATAACAATTTTTCCAGGTACAGAATCTAATTATTAAGGGTTTCATAGACATTCAGGGTAGAAGGGACCCCAGAGGATCATTGAGTCCAGCCCCCTGCCCAGGGGCAGGAAGTCAGCAGGGATCGTAGGATCCCAGCAAGATAAGCATCCAAAAGTGTCTTGAAGGCGTTCAAAGTGGGTGCTTGAACCACCTCCAGCGGCAGTCTATTCCAAACCTTGGAGGCTCGGACAGTAAAGAAGTTCTTATGTCCAGCCTGAAACGGTCCTGAAGGAGTTTGTGACCATTCGATCTCGTCATCCCTTGGGGCGCTCTGGTGAACAGACGTTCCCCCAGATCCTGTTGAACACCCCTAATAAACTTATAGGTGGCCACCAGATCGCCTGAGCCTGCATTTTTCCAGGCTAAAGCACCCCATTAGCTCTCAGCCTGTCATCATAAGGTCTGTCTTCCTGACCTCTGATCATGCGCGTGGCTCTCCTCTGCAATCTCTCAAGCTTCTCCACATCCGTTTTGAATTGTGGAGCCCAAAACTGGACGCAGAACTCCAGCTGCGGCCTCACCAAGGCCGAGTACAATGGGAGAATGACGTCTGGGATTTGGTTGAGAAGCATCTATGCAAGCCAGCATTTTGCTCGCTTTACTAGCCGCAACATCACATTGAAGGCTCATGTTCATCTTGTGGTCAATCATGACCCCCAAGTCCCTTTCATCTGTAGTGCTAACCAGCATAGCACTGCTGAACCTATAAGCATGCTGCAGGTGTTCCCTCCCAAGGTGGAGAACCTTGCATTTTTCGGTGTTAAACACCATCAGGTTCTCGTCTGCCCATTTCATGAGCCTGTCAAGATCTGCCTGGATCACCCTCCTGTCCTCAGGTGTAGATGCTTTACTCCAGAGTTTGGTATCGTTGGCAAACTTGGCCAGCCCGCTTCTGACACTACGGTCTACATCATTGATGAAGGTGTTAAAAAGTAAGGGCCCTAGGACAGAGCCCTGAGGGACCCCACTGGTCACAGTGCACCACGACAATTGACTTCCATCAACCACCACCCTCTGGGTCCTGCCGCGGAGCCAGTTCCCCAGCCAGCAGATCGCAGTGAAGTCAAGGCCAGTTAGCCAGTTTTGCCAAGAGGTGATCATAGGATACCAGATCGAAGGCTTTTTTATAGTCAAGATATAGGACATCAATCTCTTTCCCCCTTGCCCAGGTGATAGGTCACCTGGTCGTAAAAGGAAATAAGATTGGTCAAGCAAGACCCAGATGCAACAAACCCGTGCCGGGTATCCCTCAGGATACCCAGCATGGGTACATCTTCTATTCAGGGTTCCAGAAGACCTTATATTTGAGTAAATACAATAAGCAGTGAGGCTATGAGGCCCCTTCTGCGTTCTCTCTTACCTGCAAGATTCCCGGTAGTAAGTCTGCAAAGTGTTTAAGAAGAGGCAGATTGTGTTCATTAGCAAGTACAAATGCAGCTGCGGCCCGAGCAGACAGCATCCTGATCTAAAAAGAGGGGGAAGAAGTTTAAATTTAGAGTAACAAGATAGATATTTGGGCATGTTTATGTTTGACAGTGTTTCTAAACTAAATGCGAATACTTGTCACAGTAGAGCTAAAATAAGAATGACTAAGCTTTAGCTTTTCTTTGCATGGAAATCAGAAAAAAAGATTAAAGGTAAAGTTTTCACAAACAATCAAAGTAATAGGCCAAGTAACTAGCCAGAGATTGCTAAGGAAGCCTATGACAACAGGGAATTGAACCTACACCCCCAGTCTCCCAAGCTAGCAACCCTAATCATCATACCACCAGTCCTTATGCTTATTTTGTCTTTTTAGAGGCAACAAATTACCGTTGGATGGTCCTGATCTTGCATGCACTGAACCAACATCCGTTTAATGACCTCCAAATAGTGTTGCTGCTGATTCCCAAAAATCCCAGGAAAGTTCCTAAAGACAGTTAAAAACAAAACAAAACAAAACAAAACCAAAAACAAAGATTTGTAAAACTGATTTTAAGCCATTTGCAGGCCCAGGGGAAGGGACTGGGAGAAAACAGACTACAAATGGAATTTTAGGTAGTACTGAAGAAGTCAAGATCAAAATGCCACCTGTTTTCTGAAAGCTAATTAAAATATCATATTTCATAATAAAAAGAAAAAAGCACAGAACAGCTAGTTATAGCTAGACAGTTTCTCTTCTCTTGCACTTGTTAAATACTTGATTTAGCTAAATGCTGAAGTACACTAACTGAAATCCTGAAGTTTACCAGAAAATATGCAGAGCAGCCTCACGCAGTCCCATATTCTGAGAGCTGACAGAGTCAAATAGGAATTTCAGACCTTCTGGCCACTGGTTGTTGCCATCTTCATCTAGGAAAAGAAAAAAAAAGTTTCCAGTATAAACAAAAATATGCTGGCTTTTTCCCCACAAATGCAGTTTTGGGAGATGTTACATATGAAGGTAACAGCATTGTTATTACTATAATTGCTTCTAGATGTACACCTTTCCAAGTAATTCCAGCCAGTTACATAGAAGATTTAAGACAATAAAAGAAAATATTCCAGAAAGGTAAGAAAAGTATAACTAAAGAAGCAGAGGAGGCATTTGGACAAAAGATTTCTCTATTCACTTATAAAATTATCCACAGATTAAGTTCCAAAGCTGTTCTACAACACTATTTTCTAGTACACCCAGATCAACTGTACAAGATTTAAGAAAATCCTATTTAACTCCAAATAAGTTAATGGAAGATGAAGTACGACAGATACATATTAGGGGTGCTCCAGCAGAGATTTTGGAGGCCGATACCAATAGCTGATTTTTAAGGAGGCATATCAGCTGATACAGATCTGATTTCTGATATAGCTGTGTGTAGCTGTTAAGTCTGTTGTGGTGAAAGGAGGGGGGAAGGAAGGGGCGTGGGGGCACAGATCAATGCCCCCCCCCGCAGTGAGGGAGGAGTGGGGCTGGGCCTGGGGTAGGCATTGCCCAGCCAGGGTGGGGCAGGGGATGGAGCCACAGCTCATCCAGGGGCACAGGAAGGGGGTAGCAGCTCCCATTGTTGCGTGCCAGTGGTCCTGGAGTGGCTTGTCCGGCGACTCCTGCCACTCATCTGGGAGGACATGGGGGTAGAGGGAGGTATGCCTCTGGATCTGCACAGGATGGGGTAGGCTGGGCGGGCTGCAGCTGTGGGATGCGCTGTGGTCGGAGCAGGCACCAGTGGTGCTGAGAGCACGGCCTCTGGCCCCAGCCTGTAGCTGCAGCCCACCTAGCTCGCCCAATGCAGATCTGGGGGCACATGCCCCCGTGCCCTCCCAGACAAGGAGCAGCAGGAGCCGCCTCTCCCCTCCCCACACCCCCTGGACAAACCCCAACTGTCTCGTGCCCGCCCTGCCCTGGCTGGTCAGCGCCTATCCCAGCCCCACTCCTCACCATGGGGACACTGATCTGCCCCCCCCCTCCCCATCCTCTTTCACCACAAAGGACTTAGCCCAGCAGCTTGGAGAGCCGCCTCCAGCTGTGCTGCTTGCTGCTCTTGAGCGCTGTGTTGCGGCTGTGCGCGCACATGGGCATTTAATCAGCCAAATTAGGTCAATTTCTGATATAGTCAATTTTTTTATATTGGTGCCGATCTGGTATTGGACTGAGGTATCAGTGTACCTCTAATCTATATCTATTTAACACACACACACACACTTTTAAAAGCTGCAATATTATTATAAGTGTGTAAACATTTTTATAGACTTATTTTTTTTTTCTTTCCTGATCATTTGGGTAGATACAGCAACAAAATGCTAGGGTCTACATTAAAGCAGGAAACAAAATACAAACAGAATCTTGCATAGCGATAACATGTACATGCAAGTCATGGTACACACATACCTATTAAATTCCTGGCCAGCTCAGCAACGATATCACAGATTTTTTTCCTCATACCAGACTGGGTTTCCATCTGAATAATCAATAGCAATTCACTTTTGATGGCAATCTGGACATCAGGCGGAAGAGCTGGATAGACTTCTTCAAACGCAGAAGACAAGAGACGTCGTAGAAGGACAGCTGCCATTTGTCTAGCCTATTAGAATTGCATACATTTCAATGCTTTATTGAGAAAACACTTGAACAAACAAGACATTATAGTCCTATCCTAACAGATTACTACACTTTCATACATAACTATGCATTTGATTTCGGAAAGGAGACATGAAAGTGACCTAATTAATCTAAAAGAGATGCCGTTAGGTACTGATGCTTCCCTGAATCCCCTTGTGCATATTTGTAGCTTTTAGTCCCATGATTATTTTTTACAGTGCTTGCATTCCATGTTACTGCATGAACAAACTAGGCACAAAAAAGGGTAAGTGACTAATCAGAGTCAAATCTATGCATTTCAAAGTACTTTAAAGTCCTCTGTCTCCTTTGCTGGGGAGCCTCGTTCCTATGCTCACCAGCCTGGCCAGAACTGCCAGGCACAGGTTTTTGACAATCAGCTTGATGGTTGGCTTGGTCCAGACAGCCCTGCTCTCCAGCTGGACCTGGAGCCATCCAAGCCAGGGCTGACAATCAGTTGATTTCCAGGTCATCATACTGGGGATTTCATCTGGGGTCTGGACTGGATCAGGACCCATTTATCAGCAGATTGTTGGCTCCATCCCCAGAACCCACCGGAGCCAGTTCAAGGTCCCCACTGTGTTCCTGGAAGTCAGAGCTGATGGCTGGCACCTGCTGAACCTACAGACTATTTTCAAAATACTAGCGCAGGGAAAGCCCATGACTACGATCTTAGGATCTCCCTGCACTGACAAACAGTAATGGCACAACTAGAATTTGATCCCTGATCCCATGGGATTGATCGGGCCTGATCAGTGGGATCCCATTATGCCATTAAATGAATGTATACCAGGAAGTTAGTCAGAAGACGGAATTAAAATGATCTTTCTTTAAATCACTGAATATTTAAGTATCACTGAATATTTTAATTTTAATAATTGGCATGAAGTCTTAAGTACTATGACTTTTTGGAGCTGAATCCTCCTCTGTTGCTTTGAGGCAAGACTAAGGACAGACTGTTTTAGAACCATTTTTAAAAACTGCTCCAGACTTGACCATTTCCATCATTTCTGAAGAGAATGCCATATATTTCTTTGAGGGTACTTTTTCTTCTCCTCCTTTGCTAATATAATTCACGTGTTTGAGATTTAGTGAACAGGAAAAGGATCCATGTTTCTCAAAGAGATTCTGTAAGTATGTAAACATACTGGCATTTGATTTAAGGTTAAACAAAGTAAACCTAAAGCCTGTTCTTTTTAATTATTATATTTTTGCTGAAATAACTGTACTCTTTCTTGAATTAATGCAGGAAAAAAAAAAAGACTTCAGATGGAGGAGAGCCCCCACCCCTGTCAATTGATATATACCTATAATGGAGTGCTGTCTTAATGTATCAATATTTTTCATAGCTCTTTTTTTTTTTTTTTTTTTTTAAAGAACGAAAACCTAAGTGTTATCCTCCAAACTGCAAAGCACCATGGTAAAACTCACTACAATCCTCTATACCCCCTTGCTTGCAAATATATCAAAATATAAATTCAAATGAATACTTGAATTTATATAGTATTGCATGACCTTTAGAGGTGCAGACAACAGGCCCAAAAATTATGAAGGAACCAAGGTTAATATCCTGAAAAGTAAAAACAATTTGTCTAAGATTGTTAGAGACATCCCTATCTTTAGGTATGTACTATGACTAGGCTTAGCAGAATTTAATTTTTGTTTTTTAAATCTTATTGACAGATATCAATGTTTAATTTTTAAGCATTTATTTTGATTTTTATCTATTTAAATTTTGTGCAATCCTGAAAATTGTCTGCCCTCACACCCCAATGACAAAAAAAAAAAAAAAAGTAACTACTGTAGAATTTGTCAGCTGAGCAGCAATCAGTCCTGGCTCTGCTCACCCATAGCTCCCTCGTGTTTTGTCACATCCTCTTCCTTTGTTCCCAGTCCCCTGGGGTTTCTGGGATTTGTAGTCCAAACTACAGTCAGCATGGTTTTGTAGGTCTGCTTCCCCTGCCATTATATACTCCATCAGCCATCATATTTCTTATGTCCCCTTTCTATAAGTTTTGATTATTAATGATAGAAATATCTTCTCATTGGTCTGAGGCAAAATGGACATTTATCAATGTTTACCAATAATTGAATCTTGCTAAGCCAAACTATGGCTCAGAATTTAGATACGTATACACTTCTACATCAACCTTTATATCTGCGGAAATAAGAAGCAGGAGACAAACACTACATAGATGAACGTGCCTTGAATGCAGAGTAGGAGAAATCTGTAGTAAAAATAGGGTAGAAGTCATCTGTCCACTTTGTGCCTGGGTAAGACACAGGGACAGATGATTCCATGCTTCCTAACCTACTGGCAAAATACAGTAAAAGTACCCATTGCAAGCAGCTACTCTCAGATAGTTGCCTGTCTGTCCATTCAGGATCCTGGTATCATTTAAACCAGTGTATAAAAGTTACATTAATTAAACTAGTGTAGATGTGTCAAGTTCTAGCCTTGACATCTATATGAAATTACCAATAATAAACAAAAATTGGTTGAAGAAATTTTATAATTTACTAAACAATTTACAACAATATTGTAAAAGGAACCTCAAATACCCCAAGAAACAATAGAAAAGCTATACATTTCTTCACAGGTGGCAGAATTACTCCCAAAAGATCTACAGGACTAAGGGCTCAATGGCTTTGGGATTTGAGGAAGCAGATTTTTTTAGTATGTAATTTCCCATTGTGCATATCTAATTTTATTAATAAAATGCTAAAGTATATTATGGTGAAAATGGAGCCAGAGATACTAAGACAAAGACACCTAGATTTGATAAGGAGCTATTCATAAAGAACCTTACTTTATAAATAAGCTATTACTCTCACTTTACAGTGAGAAAAACTGAAGCATAAGGAGCAAAACGACTTACTCAGGGTGATCCTGTTGTCAGTAATGAACTAAGAAACCCTGAGGTCTCAAGTGCCAGTTCATGTTCTACCCCATACTAGTTCAGATAAGATACTATGTACATGGGTGCTATGGGACTCCTGTAATATAATTAGTGAGTTACTATATTACTCACTCATTTGTGCAAAAAGGCAGAATCCACTCCAGATACAGACAGGAACTACTTTCATGAGGGTCTGCTGAGAACCCCAAAGAGGGTGTATATTTCATAACTCCATCCATGTTCTGAAAAGGAAAACATCCATAGAATCCATAACTGGATCTACTGGCTCCATAGGCAGGATTATGACATAGATCCTGCCTGAAGAGCAAGTTTTCATAGATTATGGTTTCAACAGGTAGGAAATTGCACTCTTAGAGACAGAATGCACAACAAGGAGGATGAGTTATGAAATATTCAGCCCCAACCCTGTAAGGAGTTAGCAATTATCTATAGCAGCAGAATCAAACTTTAAAAAGGAAACTGGCACACTCATACATTGGGTGGGGAGGGGCAATGGGGACAGGAGTAGGGTGAACCTGAGTACATTTGATAGTGTGCACATTGTAAAGTAGAAGACCCTTTAAATAAACATCTACTATGAAAAGAAAAATCAAGACAATTTTTTAAAACATAAAATGAAAAATAAATATGGATTTTGTAAGAAACTGAATTTAAAAGAAAGTCTGCAGATAAAAAAAATTCAGATATCCTTCCAAGAATGATGCAGCACTTTTTCATTATCAGATTAATTTTAATTTTCTAGCTATAATTTGTGTTTAAAAGTTAAACACCTAAAAATTACAATTTAACAGTTATAGAAACATGTGTTTCACTATAAAGTTTGAACAATAAAACTACTGCCTAAAACTATTCCTAGATCAGAAATGTTCACCTCTTAATGGTTTCTCTCTTCAAAGCTCTGCACAAATGTTTATTAATCTTCAAAAACCCCTTAGAGCAGCAATTCTTATTTTGCAGGTAGAGAAAAGCTCTATGACTTGCTCAAAGCTATATAACAAGTCAATGGAGCAATTCCACATATCCTGCAATTCAAAAACACCGATTTTTTTGCCAAAATACAGCTCATTGCCATCTGTTCTAAAAACAACATGGAGAATACAGTCAAGTGTGATTTCTTTGGTGTCAACTCAGAGTATAAGCAACATAATGTTTCTACCAATTCCTGCATGAGTCCAGGGACCAAGTCAACATCAAGAATGGGACTGCAAGGTACCATACTGCTTCTGACTTTTATACATTTATATTAGAGGTACTAGTTTTCAGAACTGTGGAATCACATCCTGAGTCAACTACTTTAAGCAAACCCAGCTTAAGAACCCACACTCTTACACAGCTAACTGCTAACAATCCTGTGGGAACTTGTTAATAGAAGGTGTTTGGCACTTTGAAGAGTATCAGTATTATTAAATATTGTTGCTGGACTTCAAAGCTATGCCCCCCATCTCATCCTGTCCCCCTCCTTCAACATTAATGAAGTGCATTATAGCCTGACCAGAGGGGAACAGTGCTTTTGTATTTCTCTTCCGGTATTTAGCCTTGTTGGAGGCTAAATTGGATAGTAAGAATTTTCCAACTTTGAGTGTGGTCATATACTGGAAGAGATTACCTAGAAAGCAGAATCACATGACACCCTGAAGTCCCTTTTAGTCTTGTTTTGCTATGATTAATAAGGGGTTCTAAAACTATAGATCCTCTCATAATTCAATAATATAAAACTTTCCAATTAAAAGTTTTAGGATTTGAAAAATAATAAAACCCCCCAAACTTTCCCATTTCTAAAAGGATTTTGAGTTGCTTGATAGTCTGATTGATCCGTAGCTTTCTATCCAACTGAATGCGAAAGGAAGAGTAGTTCTTAAACTTTGTAACATTTGAATTGCGAACTAGTTTGGCAACATGCTAGAACTTTTAAATGGGAATACCTAAGGAATACATTTTGTAAGCTTTCCACATTTACTATACAGATCAGTTTCAATAGCGCTATGGCTGCTCTACAATTTGTGTAATAATGTCAGGGTTTCATTAAGTACAGCAAATGTCTCATTAGGGCACAAAATACATATGAATTAAAAGTTAAATGATCAAATCATAGCTTTATGACACCACAGCAATATACATGTATTATATATTAATGTAATAAATATTATGAATAAAGCTTTAATAGGAAAAGGACACACAATTTGACAACTTATGTTGGAAACAAAGTTGGTATGAACAGTCACTGTAATACTGACCTAAAACAAAGAGTAACTAGAAAACTCAAACCTAACATCTGACAAAAAATTTAATTGTATATAAAAACTAGGGGTGCACCAATAAAGATTTTTTTGGGCTGATATTGATCCGATATGCAGCCTGGCAGCTTGGAGAACGGCATTTGGCTAGTAAATCCGTTGGGGAGAAGGGGCGTGGGGGTGGGAAGGGGCAGACCGAGGCCCCCACGGTGAGGTGGCACCCCATGACGGCAGTGCACAGGACCAGAGCTAGCAGCTCACCTAGGGGGGCCTGGAGGAGTGGCTCTTGTTGCTACATGCACCCCCAGGCAGGCACCCCTCCCGCCCCCTGGAAGAGTTGCCGGCTCCATCCTGTGCCCCACCCCACCCTAGCTGAGTAGTACCTGCCTTAGCCCCACTCCCTCCCTCACAGCAGGGGCCTCAATCTGACCCCCCACACCTCTTTCCTCCCTCCAACAGATTTATTGGCCAGACACTGCTCTCCAAGCTGCCAGGCTGCACTCCACACGTGGCATTTACCAGTGACTCTATCAGCCACATCAGCCAAAAAGAAGCCCACTGCCAACAATGTCAATTTTTCCTTTTATTGGTGCCGATACGATACGGACGAATGTACCGGCGCACTTCTAACAAAAACTTCCTTACACTGAAACACCTGAGAATAAAAAAATCCATCCCTTCAAGTGTGCTATAAATATAGGATGACTCTGTTCTAAACACCTTGCACAGTCTTCAGAGGTTTTTGTAAAATAAAAATATTCTTAAAGCATACCTCCTCAGCAGCAGCAGTATTCCGGATTGCTTGTAAAAGGAATGTGATCTTAGACTGGCCTGGAATATTCTCATATGTTTCCTACATGAGAAAAGAATGGAGATTATTGCAAAGAAGTTATGTATGAAACATAAATGTTGTTATGAAGCACCTCCAAGCTATTCTACTTGCATACCACTGTAAATTGGACAAAAATACACCTCAAGGAGTACTATTTTGAAATGTTATAATATTCATTGTAAAATGTTTGTCATGTTTCATAGTTATTTAAGTCTTGGCAATATGAAGCTAGACTTCATGAGCACTGTCAAGAAACTGGCCTTAAAAATAGCTTCTTGTAAATGAATTTTATAGGTCTGATTCTTAGCTATGAAAGAAAGTCTTTGAAGTAAAATTAAGACTTAACACCAAATATCAAACTTTTATAGCCAAAGTGACCCAGTTATGCATCTGCAATCAGCTTCAAAGGGAAGAACTGCTCATGTATAAAACTATATTGCATATACATGTTTGTTTTTTTAAAATAAAAAGCTAAAACCCCCTCTCAAACACTTACCCCATTTTTCTACTCATCAGTACCAACAAGGTTCATACAGCTGAATACCAGACATGCTTAACAATAATAAAAAAATCCCTCTCTCTCTAAATACAAACATGCCCATATTTTCATCCTCAAAAAAAAAAAAAATCTGCTTTTTACTTCACCCGTCCAACTCATTTTTGAGTCCTATGTTTCTCCTTCTATTCACACCAACTCAAGCAAGCCAACTACAAAAATACAGACTTCAAATTCATCTCCCTGTCAATCTGGCTTCAGATCGCCGTATTAACAGATCTTACCAATGACTAACAAACTAAGCTCCTCATGGCCAAATTTTAGTTCACTTTTTTTTTTTGTACATGTTCTCCCCAACTTTGCCAGCGACACTTTCTGGAAAGTTTGTCTTCTCCCATGACTCCTTTAGGGGGCCACTGTACTTGTTTTAGTGGATCCTCTTCCCCTTAAGGCATACATTTCTTACTGGGCCCAGGTCTTGGAATCCCTCCTCTAACTTCATACCTTTTCTAGATGGCAACACTGTATCCATATATGCATCTTCAACAACTATTTTTACATCAAGGACTCACAACTTAACTGGCTAGCCATATCTTCCCTCTGTGCAATCCAGACATCTCAGGATAGGTACATAAGCATCTGAACAAGTCCTTTCTCCTATGATCCTATCTGACATCACTAGCACCCTGTTTATTCAGGCAAGAAAACTTGGGCGTTTTAGACTCCTTCTCCTATAACCTTATAAACCCAAACTGCCTTTAGCTCTAACCACTTGATTTATAACCATTTCTAAAATCTCATTTCTTTTTCCTACCCATACTTGCTGGAAATCTTGTTCCCACCTTGTTAAGGGATACTGCATCACCTTCTCATTCATCTTCCAACATTCAAACATTTTCATTCAATACAACACACAGCTAAGATCCTCAGGTTTACCCATTTTACGCCACTCTTCCATGCAGCTAGGATCCCTTCACCAATTGACTTTCTGCTGCAAATTGAAACTTCTTGTCCTTGATCGCTTGGCCTTGAATTAATGCCACCCCCTCAAGTCCAATCTTCTTATCCATTCTGCCTTCCATATCAATGCCAGTTTTAACCATATTCACACAGTCTCACATAATTTCTAACACAATGAATGTCTTCTCTGAACTGAATTGTAATCTTAGTACCGGCTCCAAGTTTCTACTTAAATCCTTAGAAGTTAACAAAAAAAGGGAAAAAAAATGAGAAGGTGCAATTGCAAAGGAGCCCACAAAAATTAGATACATCTTTAGCTTACTTGTGCCTTACCCTTCATTGTAGGGATGTAAATGGTTAAACATTTAACTGTTTACATATTGAAAACTGGTAATACTTCACTGGTTATCATTTAGGGAAGGGTGGGGAACAAGCTGGCAGGGAGAAGGGAAGCAGCACTCTGTCCCTGAAGGTGGCAGAACAGGCAGGAGAGAGGGAGGAGGGGAGAGGCAGAGAGAGAGGGGACTAGTACCCAGGGCAGTGGGGAAACAGCAGGGGAGCCACAAAGGGCCCAATCCTTCTTGTGGTAGTGCAACCCCAACCCCTTCCCCACCGTTTGTCCTGAGATGCGTGCATATCCACTGCTGGCAACGGGCCAGGAGGGAGCTCCACGGACCCCAGTACAGCCACTTGCCACCCCAGCCCCCAGGCAGTTACCTGCCGGCAGCATCAGGCACCAAAGGACTTTCCTAGCCAGCTGCTGCCACCCAGAACACAAGTGAGTATGGGCAGGGGCTGGCCGCTGGTAGATGCACGTTATTGGTTAACTGTTTAACTGATAGCATATGGGGAATTCAAACAGGTACTTAATCAGTATTTACATCCCTACTTCATAGTACTAGTTCTTTTAACATTTCCATATTTAGCCAGTGTCCAGTATACTGATGGTACTAAATTTTAGCGCATTTAATCATTAACACATAGAATAATATATACATTTACATACATGCAATAATTATCATATTATTTTAGAATTCATCTTTGCCACCATTTTAATTAAAACATAGTACATTAAAAATATAACTAACAATCAAAGTATGCTATCAGAAAAAAGTGCACACACCATAGTATTAGGTGTAAACTACAATACAAGATGTAAGAAGAAACACTATTATGGCTTTCAAGCCCTAAACTCCACACTCCAGTAGCCACTGAAAATGGATAAAAAAAAGGGAAGGCACTAATGTTAGCAGGTTGTTTTGAGTTAACCATGTAGGTGTCACAGAGGATTATAGTTTTCTTCACAACTGTTGAATACACATTGAAACTGCACCTCTTTGAATGAGTAACTTCAAAATCCAGCTACAGTGACCTCTTAACATTTCAGTATTAAAGCCCTTGTTCAATAGCTAATTTTTAATGTTCAGTAGGAATACAGTATAATCCCTAATGACTGGTAAAGCCAATGCACAGGTGACCAAGTTCTGCATATTAGGGGTAAACATATATTAAAATGTGGATAATACATTAAAGTGTTCTTTAAATTTAACATTAGCTATTTAATCCTCAACTTTCCACTCTCGCCAGTACTCCTGATTTTACAGATAAGGAAATGCAGGTATAGCAAGCCAAGTGACTTGCCCAAAGCAGCAAAGCAAATCACTTGCATCCAAAGCTGAGACTAGCACTCAAACACGCTAATTTGTTAGTTTATAACAAATAATTATAAAGTGTATGGTGGTATTAGCAAGTGTATGGACAGTCTTCCATGACTGTCTTATCTGGATGCCCAAAGATGACTGATGAGGTCTATCTGGAATCGACAGATTCTACAGTAGCTCAATCATGTGTTTCCATATGGGGTTGGTGGCGCTGGATTCTTGATTTGGTCTATGACACGCTGTTTCTGCCACGCTTGCTTTTCCTTCTCCTGCTGTTGTTATGAAGTTTCAAAGTACTGAGATCTCTACAGCAGACTCTTCCACCACTTGAGGCGGTCCTGGGCAATAGACTACTAGGGACTGACATCGACATTGCAGTTTATTAAGTTGATCTTGAGGATGAACCCTCAAGAGCTTTCTCTGCCCTCTTAAGCGTACACCTTGGCTGAGCCAAGAGAATAAAACTTGCTTCAGCAGTATGGAGTTGGCATCTGGATGACATGGTCAGTAGGGATGTGTGAAATGGCTGTTTCGATTCGATCATTTTGGAGGGACAGTAATTAGTTTCGGATCACTGTTCCGCTTTGATTTGGCCAAATCTGCGTTTCGATGCTGTTTCGGTGATTTGGCCATAGGCTATAATATGCATTCTAGTGATTCCCCATAACTTTGTCATTTCTTGCCCAAGTCATATGAAAGCTGCAGGGATGGTAGCCCCTTCTAAGGGCATGAAGCATGTCAGGTTTCAAGGAGATAGGTGCAGCGGTTTCTCTGAAGCTGCATCTCAAACTATTCAAAAGCAAAACTCATATCACTTGCCGGCAGCGGCAGCATGCTGTTATCCCACACGCAGATCTGGGGGCCAGCGCCCACTGGGAGGGCTGCAGGACTGCAACAGACTCCTCTCGGGGGAACGAGTCCCTGGATCTGCATGTGGGATAGCAGGCTGCCATCCCTCCCCCAGAGCACTAGAATTGGAAGGGACCTCAGGGACAGATCGCAGACACTGGCCAGCTACAGATTATTGATATCAGAGCGGTACCCCCTCCCCCCACTTCTTAGTTTGTTTCCCTGCGAGCCCAGCTCCGAAATTTTCCAAAATGTTTTGGATGGTTTCGTTTCGTTTCAGAGATGTTTTGGAGCCTGCTGTTTTGTTTTAGATTCAGCGTTTCAGGCACCAAAACGAAACGGCTGCTGAAGTTTTGCACAGCTCTAATGGCCAGCCCAACAAAGTTTATGTCTGATGTTCACTGCCTCAGTACTGCTGCTGCTTGCTTGAAGGAGAACACTAAAGTTGGTGTATCAGTCTTCCCACTGGATATGGAGGATCTTCTGCAGGTAGCATGGATTGTACTTCTCCAATAACTTTAGCTACCTCCTGCATGCTATCCATGTCTTAACTCCATAAAAGCAAGGTGGAGGTTACAACTGCTTGATAAACCATGAGCTTGGTTTCAGACCCGATGTCGCGATCTGAGAACACCTGTGTCTTCAGGCATCCAAAGGAGCTGCACTTGCACATTTGAGGCAATGTTGGAGGGGTTGGTCCTGGGGCTGGTTTTGTTCAATATCTTAATTAGTGACCCGGAAGATGGAAAAGAGTGCACCCTTAGCAAGTCTGCAGATAGCACCAAGCTGGAGGTGGAGTAGTAGATATGCTGGATGGTAGGGCTAGGACTCAGAGACCTGGACAAATTGGATGACTGGACCAAATCTCATGAGGTTCATTAAGGACAAGAGTGAAGTCCTACACTTAGAATGGAACAATCCCATACACTGCTACAACCTGGGGACCAACTGGTTAAGCAGCAGCTCTGCAGAGAAGGACCTGGAGGTTACAATGGACAATAAGCTGAATGAGCCAACAGTGTGCCCTTGTTGCCAAGAAGGCTAACAACACACTCGGCTGCATTAGTAGGAGTATTGCCAGAAGATCAAAGGAAGTAATTATTCCCCTCTAATAGGCACTGGTGAGGCCACATCTGGAGTACGGTCCAATTTTGGGCCCCCACTATAGAAAGGATGAGGACAAACTGGAAAGAATATAGCAGAGGGAAGTAAAAAATGGTTAGCAGGCTGGGACATGTGACTTCTGAGGAGAGATTGAAGGAACTGGGCTCATTTAGTCTAGAGAAGATAAAGTCCGATTTAATAGCAGCCTACAGCTACCTGGAAGGTGTTTCCAAAGAGGATGGAGCTAGATTATTCTCAGTGGCAGCAAATGCCAGAACAAGGAGCAATGTCTCGAGTTGCAGCAAGGCCAGTTTAGGTTACATATTAGGAAAAATTCTCTCAGTAGGAGGGTAGTAAAATACTGGAACAGGCTACCTAGAGAGATTATGGAATCTCTATCCTTGGACGTTTTTAAAACCTGGCTAGACAAAGCTTTGGCTGGGATGATCTAGTGGGGCTGGTTCTGTTCTGAGCAGAGGGTTGGACAAAATGACCTCCTGAGTTCCCTTCCAACTTTAATTTTCTATGATTCTATGTCAGCCCTCTGCAAGAGATGGCTTCTGAGGTACAGGAAATACTTGAGGCTCTCCAGAGTTTCACTGTGGATCTGGATTACCAGAAGTAGAGACTGCTCATTAGGAGCTGGTTGGTGGAAGACTTTAGTCTTCTGAATGTTAAACGTCAGTTCTATTTTCTTGTATGCCTTGGTAAAGATGTGGATGATTGCCTGAATATCTGCTTCCGAGCGAGCACACACCACAGCATCATCAGTGTACTGGAGCTCCGTGACTGAGGTTGGGGTTGTCTTCATTTTGGCTCAGTGTTAGCTGAGGTTAAACAGCTTACCATTCATTTGGCAATTTAGCTCCACTCTGGCTGGAAGCTTGTTGGTGGTCAAATGTAGCATCATGGCAACAAATACTGAGAAGAGTATTGGAGCAATGATGCAGCCTTACTAAACTCCGGTTTTAACCTCCAAGGGATCTGTGATAGATCCATTACCGAGAACCACCGCTTGCATATTTGCACCTTACATAGAACTGCAAGTCTTTTGTGCCAACTTCCTTATCAACTCCAAGGACACCTTACTGGCTAAGTTCCGCAGAAATAAATTCCAAGTGATCATAAGAGAATTAAACATTGCTTTAATTTGTGTGTTCATTTGAAACTGCTAACTTTTCAGGAGTTCTGGAATTTAAGAGCAAAAGTTACATTGGAGTTCACAATGCCAAAGATTTGTATACTTGTGCACAGGCTATAAATATGCCTCTATTTAAAAAAAGACTCTACAATTTCATGGCTATAAGTACAGGCTGGGGGCTGACTGGCTGGGTATCAGCTCTGTAGAAAAGGATGTGGGGGTTACAGTGGACAAGAAGCCAAATATGAGTCAACAATGAGCCTTTGTTGCCAAGAAGGCCAACGGCATAGTAAACTGCATCGGTAGGAGTGCTGCCAGGAGGTCAAGGGAAGCGATTATTCTCCTCTATTCAGTACTGGAGAGGCCACATGTGCAGTATTGTGTTCAGTTTGGGGCCCCCCACTACAGAAAGAATGTGGACAAATTGGAGAGTCCAGCGGAGGGCAACAAAAATGGTGAGGGGGCTGGGGAACATGACTTATGAGGAAAGGCTGAGGGAACTGGGCTTATTTAGTCTTGAGGATACTGAGGGGACTTAACAGCAGCCTTCAACTACCTGAAGGGGGCTTCGAAAGAGGACAGAGGATGGAGCTACACTGTTCTCAGTGGTGGCAGATGACAGAACAAGGAGCAATGGTTTCAAGTTGCAGCAAGAGAAGTTTAGGTTCGATATTAGGAAAAATGTTCTCACCAGGATGGTAGTAAAACACTGGAGCAGGTTACCTAGAGATGGTGGAATCTCCATCCTAGCAAGTTTCTAAGACCCAGCTAGGCAAAGCTTTGGCTGGGATGATCTAGATGGGGAGGGTCCTGCTCTGAGCAGAAGGTTGGACTAGATGACCTCCTGAGGTCCCTTCCAACCCTAATTTTCTGTGATTCTAAATATTAGACTTATCAGCTTTAAATGTCATTGCTTTTGGAAATTCAGTATGCCATAGCAGCAGATATGTTGCTTCACAACAAAGTTACACCGTACCACAAAAATTTGAAGAGATAGGATGTGTACAAACATTTGGAAGAACGAAGAAAATTCTCCTTGTTTTGTACTCCTGGTAGAAAAACCTATTGAGAGAGCACTGCACAAATGTTACAAGGGCCTGGTAGATGCCACTATGCAGCCAGGGTTCCCCTCCGCATTCATCCAATGTACTTTGTATCTCCTCCGCGTGCTAGACAGCTTACAGCAACCAAGCACACAGGTCAGTGTTGACTGGCTACCTACCCCAAGGGACCATGCCTGCAAGGAACTTCTGCCCACAATAACCTCCTCCCTCTCACCATTCCTTTTAATCGTAAGGCTTTGGAGCAGGAGACCCATAACATATCTGCTGTCTTTTAACTAGCAATCCTGTTGATCTTTCTTTCAGCAGCCCACAATGGATTCGTACCTCTCTGGTACCAGCCAACAGACCCAGTTCTAGTGAAGGTCAGGTGAGTCTGGACAGGGTCAGGTGCTACCAGGGCAGGTGTTGTTGCGCCAGGTTCAGGTGCTGCTGGATAGACTCCCCTGTCTACTCAGGATGGCAGGACACACAGCCGCACAGCCTCGGCTGCAAACAAGGGTCCGGGCTTTCCCATTACAGGAAAAGCTTTGTCATCTGGCACCCATGGGGAATGGCACGGTAGCTGATAACCAAATGTGCCGGTTATGTGCGAGGCCTGAACAGGCGTCTTTGCTTGTTTGGGCCACCACCTCTCCCACCGCGTGTGTGCTGGGGGACAGGGAGGGGGACCCTGCGCAAGCCGCAATGCCCCAGGCATGGGGGATCGGCAGCGCAGGCTGCTTTGTCCTGGGCCGTGGGGGTTTGGCGAAACCGAAACTGTCTGAACTTAACTGAAAAACGTTGAGATTTAGTTACCCTTTTAGGAAAGAAATCATATGTTTAAGGAGACATTCTTACAAAATTAAAAAGAAAATAAAAAATAAAAATTGATGAGGAAGTACATTTGGATGTTTATTTTTCTCTCTGAGAAGAGAACTGTGTTTCTTGTACCTAAAACCCAATGCACATTAACCTCTTCACCTATTTCTATTACGTATGGGTTTTATTAATCAAACCTGTTGTTTGTTATATATAAGACAGCATGAATCTCTCAATACTATAGCTTAACAGTAACAGAATTTGTTCAACAGGATAGTATTCACTTCAAGTAAATAATTTCAGTGCGACTGCCTGCCACATGTGAACAATTCTGAACTTCAATTTGCTTTTAATATGGGTGGGGTGGGAAAGGGAAGATCCTAGCCCAAGTTCCCACCATGGTACTGAGAAGAGTATTTTCATACAATTATCCCTTAGGAAAGAATGTGCTGAACTCTGCTGACCGCTGAAGGTATGCCAGCCATAAAAGGCCCAGCACCAGCCATCCAATGGGAAGGCACAATACACCAGACACTGGTATTTAATTCAATGGGAGCGAGATTCCCCACTAGGCTCCACAATAGAAACTTAAGCACTATTCAGGGGAGGGCAGAGGGGTGCGAATTAACCTAGCTTATTACAGCAAAAATGCTATGTAATGAGTAACATGTCTGAAAAGTTTTTGCTGATGCCAGAGAAAGCCCTTTAGATGGAAAGTGCTTCGTTTCAGAGGATTTCACTGCTGCTGTCTCTGAGCGGATCAGAAATGGGAGGGAGGGGAGCAGGCAGGAGTTGATCCCATCCTCACCGGGAGGGCATGACACACACACACAAAAAAAGTTGAGACGATCTCAAGTACGCGGCTCCCCCGGGGCGGGGCGGGGCAGGGCAGGCATGCACGTACACTGCCCCAGGCCCCGCCGCGCGCGTCACCCGCCCTCTGCCCGCGGGGTCAGCGGCTTCCTGCTCCATGGCGCAGCCCGCCCCGCCATGCCGCGCCGGCGGCCCTCCCGCCGCGGCTCAGTCACGCTGCTTTGTTGGGGGCGGGGAGCAGGGCAGGGCCCCAGAGAGGGGCCGCCCCTGGCCCGGGGGAGCCGGTAGCCTGCGAGACCCCCGAAGAGTGACCCCCTCCTGCCCCCGCGGGGTAGCTGCCGTTGGAACGCGAACGCGCCCCGGAGCTAACGGCTGTAACGGTTATAACAGCTGCAACGGCCTCCCTCCCCCGCCGGCCACTCGCACGTGGGGCGGCCGCGGCGGGCCCTGGGGAGGCTGACAGGCCGGCGCGGGGGCCCGTTACCTCGGCCTGCTTCCGGACCGCGTTGTCCGGGCTGAGCAGGTTGCCCAGGAGAAGGTAGAACTGCTGCTGCTCCTGTTCTGCCGCCGCCGCCATGGCTGCTTTTGCTGCGTGAGGGAAGGCGCGAGCGAGGCCGGCCCGGCGGGGAGGCCACACAAGAGCCGCCGGCCTTGCACCGCGCGAAAGGAGGTGGAGTTCTCGCCGCCGCGCTCTTGTCCCTGCTCCCCTCACCGCCGGGCCCGGCCGCCCGCCTCGCGCCCTCCCATTGGCTTCCGGGCGGGGCCGGCTGCTTCGCTGATTGGCTGCCGGGCCCAGGCCAGCCGCCGATTGGACGGAGCCAACAAGAGAAGCCGCCTCTGACTGGCCCCTTTCTTGGCTTTCCTCATTGGGCCGCCGACCGAGGCCAGCTGAGTCCTCATTGGCGGGAATCTCTGACAGGCCCGCGGGCATTGGCCAGCGGCGCGGTCGGGTGGTACAAGGGGGCGGGCGCGGCAGGAAGAGCGAAAGGCGTCGGGGCGGGGGAGGGGAGGGGAGGGGAGGGAAAGCGCGGGAGATCGCAGGGCCCCTCCTACCTAGGCGGACCCCGTGAGGGGACAGAAGCGCCTTGTGACGATCCTGCTCACGTCACAGAGTGGAACGTGACGGAATGGGGCAGCTGGTGGTTGGCGCTGCCTGGGGGCAGCCTCTGCACGGCAGCGCCTGCAGTTTACGGCACTGCGATGTGATGCGGGGAACATTTCTGCTGCAGCTCTGCTATTTTAGGGGGCCTTGAATTGGAGGCAGCGCTAGCACCCTTAACCATTCATGCTGTGACTGATACCCTAATGGGACCTTAATCACTGCCTCGCTGTCATGTAGAGGGACCATGAGATAAACACACCCCAAAAAGGCCTGAAATAGCTCAGTTAATGGTTGCAGGGGTGTTGGTTGTAGCTGTGTTGGTCTCTAACGACACAGGCAGGCAAGGTTCTTTCGGTAAATCCAATACAGGCAGCCCTCAGATTTAGGACACAATTGGTTCCTGAAAACCACCTCTTAAGTTGAAACGTTGTAACTCGGAACCAGTTTTCCCATAGGAACAATGTTATAAACGAGGGATTGGTTCCTTTACCAGGTTTGACAGCTGTTTCCAGCCGGTAAGTCTGTTGGGGAGTGGGGCAGATCAATGCCCCTCTAGCGAGGGAGGGATTAGGGCTGGGTTAGGACAGGCTGGGGTAAGGGCTGGCCAGCTGGGGCGTGGAGGGGGTGGGCAGCTCCTGCTGCTCTGTGCCACCGTTCTGGGAGCTGCTTGTCTGGTGGTTCCTCTGGTGGCTCTCGCTGTTGCTCCTGCTGCCGGTCTGGGAGGGCACGGTGGGGTGTGTGCCCCCGGATCTGCGTGGGGCCGAGGTTGTGCCAAGCTGTGCTCCATGCGGGCGGTGGAAGGTACTGGGAGTGGGGGTTATGCCCTCTTGGTGCTTACCCAGATGGGGCAGAGCCGCTGCGTTGCCTACGCGCAGCAGCTGGAGCTGTCTCAGCCTCCCTGTGCCTCCTGAATGAGCTGTGGCTTCACCTCGGCCCACCCCGGCTTGGTGAGCAGCGTCAGGGCATGGAGGGGCATGTGCCCTCGGATTGGGGTGGGGCAGGGCAGACGGCGGAGCGGGAGCTGTGCGAGGCCTGCAGCCACCCTAAAATTTCCTATAGCCCCTGCCACCCACCCAGAACGCAGCTTGGTGCAGCCTCAGCCCCTCCCACCCTGCGCAGATCCGGGGGCATACACCAGCCCCCCTTACCCTACTACCACTTGCCTAGCTGGGGTGGGGTGGGGTGGGGCAGGGCCAGGATGGCTGGCTGCTGCACACCACTTGTCCGGAGGCAATGTAGCAGCTCTGCCCCTCCCTGCTCTGGCTGGGTGAGCAGTGGGAGGGCATAGCACCCACTCCCAGCACCTTCCGCTGCCAGCCCAGAGCATAGCCTGGCACAGCCCTGGCCCTGCCCGCCCCACGCAGATCCGGGGGACATGCCTTCTCCATTCCCTCCCGGACTGGCAAGACACACGGGCAGAAGCTGCCCCACCCTCTCCCCACACCCTCCTGCCCGCTGGACAGCCCCTGTCCTGTCCCAACTCCAATCCCTTCCTCGCTGTGGAGGCATGTATCTGCCTGTCATGCCCCACCACAACAGGCTTACCAGCTGGAGGCAACTGTGTCCAGAGTTGTAAAGTCAAAACCCCATTGGAACCTCAAACCAATGTCATAATTTATAAAGGTCATAAGTGATGTTTGTCCTAACTCAAACAGTTGTATGTTGAGGACTGCCTGTTTCTTTTATTAGACCAACTCAAATAGTTGAAAAAACTGGACCAAAATCTTGCAAAGATGAATTTTTCCAACTATTTGAGTTGGGCTAATAAAAAGTATCAGATTTACTGAAAGAACCTTGTAATTTAATTGTATCACTGGGCCCCTCTACATGTTCATTAATGTCCCTTAGTTAACTGCGCACAGTTAGATTAGTACCTCTAATAAGAGGTACTAACTGAACATGGAGTAACAAGTTACTGTGCAGTAGCTCCAGCGCATGGTTTTTTAGTGATGCTTACTGCACATTGACCTAATAACCAAGAATCCTGGTTTTCTCTCATTAAAAAAATTCCGTATTTTCAGATTTAAAAAAGTAACCCAAAATCCACATTTTTCCGTGATTAAAATGAACCACCACTATATGTATATCTATATATTAGTGGTGTTTCATTTTAATCATGGGGAACATGTAGATTTTGGGTTACTTTTTCAAATCTGAAAATTGGGGATTTTTTTTAATCAGAGAAAATCAGGATCCCTGAGAATAACTCTGCAGTAGGCTATTAGCATGGTTAACCACTATGCTACTGTGCAGTGTTATTAGGTTAATGCACAGTAAGCGACTCGTGTAGATGCGCCCACTGCGTGGTTTCAGTCTCAACATTGCTGTAATAAACCCAGTTTATTACAACCCCCCCCCCACTTTTAACAATTACAACAGCAGGAACCACTCTTTTTCATTATTCTGATTAAAGACACTGACTACCCTATTATACAAATCCTCTAATAATGAACTTTTCTCTTGCTTTCCATAGGAGTTCTTAGAACAAGGTTGGTCCCCTATATGTTTTTGCCCTAACTGAAAAGCTTTGAAAAGATTTTTTTTGAAGGTGCTTCATGACTGACTTGTTCTCCAGCCCCCTAAAATAATACATTTCTAGATCATCAGAACCTTCAAGTTTTTCAAATTAAAAGCAGTCTAAAACTGTAAAGTTATAATAAGCAGTAGAGTATTTCAGGAGGATTTGCAAATACTAGTTATCGCAGAAATAAAACAAAGGGCCACAGAGAGATTAAGAACAAAAACAGAAACAACAAAAGGAGACTTAGTTTGGAAAATTATAAAATAGCAAATCTGGAGAAAAGTAACCCCCAGCACAGCTTTTCAGTGGGAAGGCTAAGGCTGGAAAACAGCAATGTTGACAAACACTGATGAGTTAATACTGGACACCAAATCAGATCTGAGTTTGTAAAGGGTTACCATAGCACAGGGCTGTCCAACTTCTGAGTGGCCATGGACCACAGGGCCCCTGTCCGTATACCATATGGGCTGCATTCCCCTAAACTGCATGCCACATAGGCCACATGCTGTGCCATGCTGTGCATGCCCCCCACTGCACCATGGGCATGTACATCCTCTCGCTATGCCAACTCCCCTGTGCCCTGAATGCTGTATCATGTGGGTCCCTCCTGCTGAATCATACAGGGGGCATCCTGACATGGGCAACTGCTGCCTCTTGAGTTGGGGGGGGAGGGGCACGTGCCACCCTGCCACCAGTGAGCGACAGGGGGGCCCCTGGTACCCAATCATGCTGACTGGGGGGCAGGTGTCCCCTGTGGCTGATTGCACTGACTGGGGGTTCCCCCACGGCCGATCGCACTGACCAGAGGGGGGGTCCCTGCGGCCAGTCAGCACAATCGGCTGCCGGGGACCCCCCCGTTACCCCCTGTCAGCGAATGGCCGATCTCACTCACCAAAAAGTGGCTGCTCTTGCTGGCGGCATTTCCCGAAGTTGTGTGGCCACTTTTACTGGCTGTCCCGCTCCCTGGCTGGTGCTCCCAGGGGGGGCCACCAGCGCTCCCGCCTTCCCCCCTGCCTGGTGCCTAAACAGGAAGCACAGCCAGACAGGGGGTGCACCAGTGCTCTCAGAGGGTGCATGTACACCTCCATGCACCCCCTACGTGTTGCCACTGCATCCTGCTGTACAGTGCTGGCACCTCATGTTGTACCACACAAGGTGCTTGGATTCCTCCCAAGGCATCTGGCTGTCAGCTCCCTTGGTTCTGCACCAAGAGTGACGTCAGGCAGTAGATGCTGGAGAAGAGAGAGGGAGTCCAGAGACACAAGGGGCAGCAGATGTCAGAGTGGTGGGAGTAGCAGTACCCAGACTGGGAGCCCTGGGGCAGCATGTTAACTCCTTGGAGGCACAAGTGGCCTGCAAACCACCAATTGGACAACCCTATGGTAGCAAAAATGGGCAAATTCAGTTTTTCTGGAATGTGAAGGTTATAATTACTGCTCCAGTTTAGAGTTCCAATATAGACTTTGTTCTCTTCACAGTATACTCAGGCAGCTTTCTCCTCCAAGCTACTTGTGTGTAGAAGGTGGTCACCGAGATAAATGTCTGCATAGCACCAGGGTGGATTGATTTAAATCAAGGTGATATAAATCATTGATTTAAAACACCAAGAGAAAACCCTGGCTTAAATCATTGATTTAAATCAAATTTCCCACTGATACTTTTTTCACATTCCGACTTACGTGTGTCTCGCATTCCAACTTACGCGTGTGTGCCCGCCTCTGCTCCAGAAGGCGTTCCTGGGCTGCTTTTGCTCGGGTGGCTGACTGGGTCTGCCCCAGTCCTGCGGGCGGCCCCCAGAGGGTGCCCCGGGTGACGGTGGCAGACCCCCGAAACTCACCAGCCACAGCCTTAACTGGACCCTCAGTGGTGGGGGTCCCCCTCGCCGCAGCCTCCAGTGCCGTCACGCCTTTGGCGGGCACTCACGGGGCTCCAACCTCCCCTACACCCCGGCCAACGCCACCTTCGGTTGTGGGTCTCTCAGTTTCTTCTAACCGACCCCGCCTTGTCTCTTCCCTTGTCCCTGACCAGCTTGACTCGATGTCTTAAGCTGGACTCTGGTCCGAGGACTACGAGACCCGAGGTCCTGTTGCCCCTGCGGGCTTCCTCCCTGGCTTCCCTGCCGGCTCTCTCACCGGTTCCTTCACCGGTGTCCCTGCTGGCTCTCTCTCCGGTTCCTTCACCGGCGTCCCTGCCGGCTCTCCCACCGGTTCCTTCACCGGCGTCCCTACCGGCTCTTCCACCGGCTCCGCAGCCAGTTCCCTCCCCAGCTCTCCTACCGGCTCTCTCGTCGGCTCCGCAGCTGGCGTTCTCGTAGATGCGGCTCTTGCCGCTTTCGCTGCTCCTGGCGCTGCTGCAGCTTTCCCTACCCAAGGCAGAGAAAACCCGTGGGTGCCCGCTTATGACCTCGGGCTTCCCCGCGGGCTCCGTGGTCTCCTGCAGCCTCCTTCCTGTGCTCCCAGGGCCGCACTTTATTCCCACCGGGTGGCGTCTCTCGCTGACATCACCCGGTCTCAGTGGGATGTGAGCGCGGCTAACAAAACGCACGGGTGGTTTCCCGGTGTGCGCTCCTCTGCTGTCCTCGGCTCCTGCAAGGGGTAAATAAGTACTTCCTTTTTCTTTGGTTTTGGGCCGGAGTTTCCCTATAGCCCCGGTGTCCCTGGGACAGTGTGTCTCACATTTACGTGATTTTTTTATTAGGGTCTGGACTGGAAAATGCCCCTCGAGAGGCGCATCATTCGCGTATATATACGAACGCTCACGAGATTCACATATATACGCAAACTCCTCACAAGATTTGCAGGCAGAATCAAGTGGAGCTGTGCTGCCATTGTGCCACCATTGTGGTAGCGGCATTTCAAGATGCATCGGTGAGACGCTAGACACACCTCCTAAAGGTGATTCCACTGAGAAAAGGGGAGAAAAAGCTATGACTAAGGTATGTCTGGGGTATGCAGTAATATTCTATTATTTCCTATGGGGAAAGTCGTCCTGACCTATACGAATTCGACTAGGGAGTACTGCACCTTGGTTGCAGTCAGGAAGGCCAAGGCGGAGATGGAACTGGGACTAGCTACCCAGATCAAGGACAACAAGAAGTTCTTTTTTAAATACATGGGTAAACAGAAGGTACCGGGTAACGGGGGGCTGCTGCAAGACACGCTAGGAAATCTGGTCGTCGCACCTGATGACAAAGCTAACCTATTTAACAATTTCTTTTACTCCATTTTCCTGAGCAGGGATAGGGTCACCCCCCCCACCTGGACCCCCATAGGCCCCAGGGGAGGCGCACCGAGGCCTAGGGTCAGTGAGGATCTAGTCGGGGAACTTTTGGAGGGACTGGATGTATTTAAATCATCTGGGCCTGACAATTTCCACCCCAGAGTGCTGAGGGAATTAGCAGAGGTCATAGCGGGACCCCTGGCACGGCTTTAGGAGCATTCGTGGTGCTCTGGTGTGGTGCTAGAGGACTGGAAAAGGGCCAGTGTGGTTCCCATTTTCAAAAAAGGGAAGGAAGGAGGACCCAGGAAACTATAGGCCAGTTAGCCTTACCTCGATCCTGGGTAAGCTTTTTGAGAGAATTATCCTGGCGCGTGTCCACGAGGGGCCAGCAGGGGAGATTATGCTTAGGGGCAACCAGCACGGGTTCATTAGAGGCATCTCCTGTCAGACCAACCTGGTGGCCTTCTGTGACTGGGTTACAAAATCCTTAGACGCAGGGGTAGCAGTGGATGTAGTCTTTCTGGACTTTTAGGAAGGCCTTCGACACTGTCTCTCACCTCGTTCTCATTAAAAAACAAGGGGACTGTGGCGTCAACACCTACACAGTCAAATGGGTCACTAACTGTCTGGAGGGTCGCACCCAGAGAGTGGTGGTGGATGGGTCTTATTCGACCTGGAGGGATGTGGGCAGTGGGGTTCTGCAGGGCTCAGTCCTTGGGTCTGCACTATTCAACATCTTCATCAACGACTTGGATGAGAGGGTAAAAAGCACCTTGTTCAAATTTGCAGATGACACTAAGATGTGGGGGAAAGTGGGCATGCTAGAAGGGAGGAATAGGCTGCAATCGGATTTAGACAGGTTACGGGGTGGGCCGATGAGAACAGGATGGGGTTCAACACTGACAAGTGCAGGGTAATGCACCTGGGGAGGAGGAACCAGCAGCAGACCTACAAGCTGGGGAACTCCCTTCTCATCAGTACAGAGGCAGAAAAGGATCTTGGAGTCATTATTGATGCCAAATTGAACATGGGCCAACAGTGTGGGGACGTGGTCAGGAAAGCCAACCATACCTTGTCATGCATCCATAGATGCATCTCAAGCAGGTCCAAGGAAGTGATCCTCCTTCTCTATGTGACACTGGTTAGGCCGCAGTTGGAGTACTGAGTCCAGTTCTGGGTGCTGCACTTCATTAGGGATGTAGACAACATGGAGAGGGTCCAGAGGAAGGCCATTCGCATGGTCAGGGGTCAGCAGGGCAGGCCCTACGAGGAGAGGATAAGGGACCTGAACCTGTTCAGCCTCCACAAGAGAAGGCTGAGGGGGGATCTAGTGGCTGTTTACAAACTAGTCAGAGGGGACCAGCAGGCAATGGGGGAGTCCCTGTTCCCCTGAGCACTACCAGGAGTGACTAGAAATAATGGTCACATGCTGGCAGAGGGTAGATTCAGACTAGACATCAGGAGGCACTACTTCACTGTCAGGGCGGCTAGGATCTGGAACCAACTTCCAAGAGAAGTAGTGCTGGCTCCTGCCCTGGGGATCTTTAAGAGGAGCCTAGACGAACACCTTGCTGGGGTCGTTTGACCCCAGTACTCTTTCCTGCCATGGCAGGGGGTCGGACTTGATGATCTACTCAGGTCCCTTCTGACCCTACCAACTGAAACTGAAACAATGACTTACACGAAATTCCCCTGGAACACAATACTCGTGTAAGTGGGGAGTCTACTGTATTTCTTAAACAATGGCGCAAATCTGATCACTAAAACATGTTAATTTACAACTCAATACAGCATTTTACAACATCTGCCCTTAAACTCTTTTTTTTTTAAATATTCAAATTTTATTAACTCTAGCAGACAAGTCGTCACAACACTAAACGTATGCTGTCCTTAAAACTTCTACAACTAGATCTCATCTTCCCCACTCCCACTGTCATTTTTATTCATAGACTGAAACAGAAATACAACTTTTCCTGCTTTTTCAACTTCCAGTTGATTTCTTAGCTTTGAGTGAATAATACCAAATTATGAAAATATTCTCTCTGTGCCTGCAGAGGAAGCTACTGCTGTGAAAAGTTGGCTTAGAAACTGAAGGAACTCTGTTTCAAGGTGCCTGGCTAATGATTTCCACCAGTTCAGGAGAGTGACTTTGTTTAAAACATCATCAGTAAACATGTCCTGTTTAAATGTTTCCCCTCCAGCCCTGAAATTTATTATGACTGGCATAACAGGATTGATTTTGAGAAGATGATGCCATTGGCAGCATCATCTTCAGAAGTTAGGCATCTACCTTTATATCTGGGGTTGAGAATGTTCACAAGAAAATGAGATGGAGTTAGTGCTTGATCCATTTGCTTCTTTATTGCCTGCAGTTTTACTTTCTGGTTAGGTATTTCTTTCTTCAGTGTCTCTTGAAGTGCCTTCCAAATTTCAGCAGCATCAGCAATGCAGCAACAATCTCTCTGAAGTTTGTTTAAGGCTGTGGATATAGGCTTTAGTATACTGAGCATATCCTCTACATTCCTCTTTAATCCAATGTTAGATACTTCGGATGAGATACGTCCATCTATTTTATCATGGTTTTCTTCACAATTTTTTAATGAGAATAGGCCAGTTCTTAATAAATTGTTCAAAACAATCAACCACAGAATTCCATTGAACATCTTGAGGGAGAATTTTGTGATTTCAACAACATTTTCTTTGATTTCTGGAGAAGTACTTAAGTCTTTGGCTAAAAGATGCATTAAATAGGCACTGCAGCCATATGTTATTAAGGAGCATCTTTCCGTTTCTTCTTCTAAGTATCTTCTCATCTTTTCCACACTTGCAGCATTGTCTGTGACAAAACTGTGCACGTGACAGTTGAATTTTTGTTCATAGTTTATTACAGCTTTCACTGCCACTTCTTTTAAATATTCTGCTGTGTGGGCATTTTCCAATGTATCTATTGTTTCTGAAAGATATGCAACCCCATCTTCTGTTGTCACACAGGCACATATTACTGGATCATTGTGTACATTGCTCCACCCATCAAGTCTTAAACTGGCAAATTTCCCCTCAGTATTTCTTGCACACTGTTCAAGTTCCTTCTCATACACTGTATCTAGTAACCTTCCACCAATGTCTGTTCAACCAGGTGGAGTGTAGCTTGGTCGTAAGGACTCAACCATGTCAATGAAGTGTTTGTTGTTAACAATGCGAAAAGGAGAATTTGTGTTATAAATGAACTAAGCAATCTTTTCATCTATGGTATCGTGCTGGTATTTGCTGGTCCCTACTACAAACCCATCCATGGTGGTGGTTTTACTGGGTGATTGAAATCTTTTGCTTGCTACTGATACTTTGTTGTTTGAAATATGTTTAGTTGCAGCACTGCTGCTAAAAGTACCAACAGATGACTCTGAAGTTGTTGCAGATAGACAGTCAAAGTCTCTTATGCTTAAATGGGATCCTGAAACAAAAATTATTTTTGAATAGTCATTCTTCTCTGTTCTTCTCACTCTATTATTCAGTTAATCGTTTACATTTTTTTTTCAGCAAGGATGCAGATCCAATTCCAAATGACCAAAAAAGCTAAGACTGATTGCACTTAGAGTATGCTTAATTTTGGAGTAAGCCCCATTGAACTCACTGGCACTTCTGTTTTTTGAGAAAACAAGTGTAGGATGGTGTGGCGGCGGGGCCTGCCCTTAGGGGCCAGAAGTGCTGGGGACAGACCCTGACGCTTCCAGAGGAGGGCCCAGGGACCCTGGCACCACAGAAAACTTACCTGGGAGGCAAGCTGAGATGGGGAAGGAGATGTGTGAGTTGGTGCTGCACTGGCTCTTTAAGCAGCTGTCAATCAAGCTGGGTGGCGGCCAGCTGATGATGTCAGCTGTGACCACTGCCGCTGGAGATTTAAAAACCCTGGCAGAAGTCAGGTGCAGGGGAGAAGACAGGAGGCAGGACACCAGGCATGCCGTGGCATTACCCTGTTGAGCAGACAACCCCCATAACTCTGCCCTGCTGCAAATGAGTGAGGGCAAGAGTAGGAAGCCAGCCAAGTCTTCACAACCCTTAGCCCCTGGGGTAGAGGCCCATGGCCAGCTGACCCCTACAGGGCACGTGACGGGCATAACCCACTCCACCCCTGTGGTAGGCACCGTAGATGCAGGTGCAATGTAGTGATGGAGTCGGACCAAGGAGGAAGAGGGAAGGGCAGGCTGAAACTCCAAGCCTGTGCTCCCAGCAGAGGCCGATGAGGTGGAGACTCATTGTGGGGGCATTTGATGAGCCGAAGCCAGGAGTTGGCGTGGCAACACGACGTTCCTCACAGTTGGTGAGTGGAAGGGGTGTAGGGGAGGTGGAGCCCCAGGAGCAACTGTGGTGACCCAGTGAGTATTCCTGTCTCTGGGTCAGGGGAGGAACACCACTGAACCCCTCCTTTCAGTTACAATTCCATCAAGTCATGGCAGGTGAGTCAGGGACCCGGCCCAGGGAGTGGGAAAATACTCACAGCACCAACTGGGGACACCACAGATAGTGTTCCCTTGGGAAAGCTGAGTTATGCTGAAGTAAAATAGGGAATAGACTTATGGCATCACCATTATAGTCTGGGGCCATGATGTTCCAAAATAAGGGGCATGCATTATGTAATATAAGAAAATGACACCCAATGGCAACTGGTAACTCTAGATTTCTCTTACTGCAGCTTTCTATACTGTAAACTTGGGTGATAGATTCTAAACCTAGTTAACTAATTAAACAAGCCATAAGGATTAGCTAAGCTAACCTTTTTTTTCTAGCACCATCCAACATAGCAAACAGCTTAGGAATTGACTTGTTAATTCACACTTATACTAAAAGGCATAGAGAGAGTCTTGAAGAATGATGTGTTGCAAAGTGAATGATTTAAATTACTAACCAGCTGATCCACATTGTTCTTCAGACAATATCCACATTGTTAGGGACATATCCACATCTTCATCCACATCATTTTATCCCAATAAGCAGTTTTCATTATGATGTTTCATTCTTGCAACTAGTCCCTGAATCACTGCTTACACTTGACATGTTTTCCTTTTTTACCCAGGGAAGGAATTTCTTCAAAATATTCCCAGATAGGGTCTCTTTTATGTCCAGAAGCCATGACAGTTTTTCTGTGGCAAAAGTGTGGGGAAATATAGGAAGCTGTGTGTGTGCTATTGAATAATGTCTTCCCTTTTTCTTTCCAGTCCATTCCACTTTTCCTTTCTACTCTGCCTCTGTCCTTTCCTATATTGTCTCTCTGTCTTTAAGATAGTGTCTTAACTAACTCCTCTGCCTTGCTTGGCCCAGCTCAACCACCACATAAACACAGAACAACAATCCTATCCAACCTGTCTTTGCACATGTGACTTTAGTCTGCTGAGAAACATAAACTGAAAGCCCAGCACTTTCAAGAAGAACGGGCTGGTAGTTAGGCTTGACAGACAGACTAGAGCCATTTTCATTAGATGAAAAACTGAAATGAATGCCCATGTTTGATTGGTAAGTAACTCAATGGGTGTGTGTGAGACAGAGCCATTAATTCATTTTTATGAGACTATAAGTATAGGTTTAGCATGTTTGTGATGAGATTTAATTGTAACTGTTATTTTTTAAACGAGAGAAATTTAGTATTTTATTGATGATTAAAAAGAAAATCTGATTTAAATTAAAAAAAAAATCCAATTTGTTTAATTAAAAATAAATAAATAATTGAGTTTTGTGCACCCTGCACAGCACTAGTAGCATGTCCTGGCTGAACTGTTCCCAAGCACAACCTGTCTACCTGTTCTCACATGCACACTTCAAACTAAGAAGCACAGTGCTAAATGTAGTGATAGAAGTTATTATTTAGAGATCCTCCCTATCTAAGGAGACAGAAGAAGTTGGTAATTGGGAGACAATTTGTCAGTTAAGTAGCTACTGAGTCAGAGACAGAGGGTCTGCAGAAGTTATCTAATGTGTTGTTATCACCAGGGATCCAGGTTTTTCATTTATCACAGAAAAATGCGGTAAAACACAACCCAGATTTTCTCATTTTAAGGAGAAAAAGCCGGCTTTTCTCATTTTAAGGGGAAAAAACCCAGATTTCACCCTTAAAGGCAGGGTTCCAGCCTGCAAGGGGCTGGTGGGGAGTGGGAGGAAGGTAGTCAGGCAGGGAGCACCATATGCATATGTGCACTCTCACAGCTCCCTGTAGGTAAATCAGGGATGGGGGAGGGGGTGCGATTGAGGCCTCCACAGTGAGGGAAGGAGTTGGGCAGGGTTGGGGCTGAGGCTGCTGCCCAGCTGGGGTGGTGTGTGGGTCTTGTGGCCTGCGGCCATGTGCAGCTGCAGGGACTAAGCAGGGAGGGTAATGGAGCTGTGGGTGGCAGGGGTGCTGGGTACCCACCATAGTGTGCACTCCCTGGGGGGCATATGCCCACCCAGATTTGTGTGCAAGGTTAGGGTGGGATGCCCACTGTGGGCTGGGGGCTCCCCAGCTTGCTGCCCTCCCCCTGGGCCTCCACGGCCCAGTGCGTGAGACCTGTTGTGGCAGGGCAGAGTGGGGTCCAGTGGGGAGGCTCAGTGCTGCCACTGGGAGCCCTGTGCTGTCATGGCAAGGTGACCCCTGCCCACTCAGCAGCAGTGAGGGTGGTGACATAGAGTTGTGCCCCCTGCAGGTGCTGGGTGGGCAGGGAGTGCTGCACCATCGCAGCACAGGGCTCCCAGCAGTGGCACTGAGCCTCCCTACCCTGCTTTGCCCTCCTGCACCATGTCCTGCCTGCAAGGCAGGGAGCCCCAAACCCACAGCCGCCAGCCCGCATTCACCTTCACCCCTACACCCACGATCTCTGCTTCGCCTGTGCCACGTGTAGGGGAGGGGAAGTCAGGCTCTGTGCTCTGCTTGGTCTTCAGCAGCCACTGCCTCCCATGGGTGGCAGCTGGGGCTTGGGCGCTGCTGGGAAGGGTAGGAGGCTGTGGATCCAGGTCTCTGGCTCTATATCCCTGGTAGCTGTGGGCCCTCTGGCAGAGATGGGGGCTGTGGGTGGGGAGTGAGGGGCACCAGCAGGGCCAGGGAGCTTTGCATGGGGAATAACACCAGGAGCATGGGGAGCAAGCAGGAAGAGCTAGCTCTCCTATTCTCCATTGTGCATTATGATCTAGTAAGGATTACAGAGACCTCACGGGACTCCTCACATGACTGGATCATAGCTATAGAGGGCAACACCCTGCATAGAAGGGACCAGGTGCAGAAGAAAGGTGGAGGCATTGCTGTCTCTGTGAAAGAGAAGTACATTTCCTTGGAGGCTGACATTGGCTCCAAAAATGGACAGCTTGAAACCCTCTGGGTCAAGTTGGGGGGGTGGGGGTAGGAAGAGAGACCTGTAGGTGTATACTACAGACCACCAAACCAGAGGGATGAACTTGATCTGGAGTTTACATGAGAATTGATTGAGGCTGCATGTACACGTGACATGGTCATCATGGGCGATTTTAATTATCCATGCATCTCCTAGGAGGAACACTCGGCTCAGTTGGATCAGTCACAGTCCTTCCGGACCTGTGTTGAGGAACTCTTCCTGACTCAGGAGGTACATGGGACAACCAGAGGTGATGCTTTGGGCAGGACTTAGTCTGTGCAACAGTGACCATGAAACCATCATATTCACTGTCCGATGTAAGGCAGACAAATCAGATAGCAAGATTGAGGTCTTGGACTTCAAAAATGCAAATTTCAACAAGCTTAGGTCACTACCAGAGCAAGTGCTGCAGGACCAGGGACCGAAGGCGAAAGGTGTGCATGAAGAGTGGTTGTTCCTTAAGGACATGATCCTTGAAACACAAAGGAAGTCTACTCCCATGAAGAGAAAAGGTAACAGAAGGGCTAGAAGCCCTCTTGGCTAAACAGGGACATCACGGTCCTCTTAAGAAAGAAGAAAGAGGCTTATAAACAATGGAAGCTCGGGGCATGCCCCAAGGAGGCCTGCATTTGCAGGGAACAGATAAGACAGGTTAAAGTAGTGACTGAACTTAGAGTAGTAATGGGAATCAAGGACAATAAGAAGCCCTTCTTTAAGTACATAGGGAAGAGGAAGAAAAGAAATGGGAACATGAGGCCATTGCTCAACAACTCAGGAGAGCTGGTTACCAGTACCCAGGAGAAAGCTAAGCTCCAGAATGACTAAATTGCCTCAGTTTTTCACCAGACCAAGGGGAAAACTACACCAGGTAGAGTAGAGGATGAGCACAGTAGGAATAATCACCTTCCTACTATTGCTGTAGAATTGGTGTATGACCAATTAAAAAAATAGATGTATACAAGTCAGCGGGACTGGATGATCTTCATCCAAGAGTGCTGAAGGAGCTGGCTGAAGTCATTGAGAAACCCCTGGCGAAACTATTCCACAGCTTGTGCTCTGGCGAAGTCCCTGAGGACTGGAAGAGGGCCAATGTGGTGCCCATCCACAAGAAGGCAGGAGGGAGAACCCGGGTAACTATAGGCCAATTAGCCTAACTTCCATCTTAGGGAAAATCCTAGAAAAGTTCATCAAGGAGTCTATCTGTGATAAGCTTACGGAAGGTAAGATTCTGAATGATAGCCAGCATGGCTTTGTTGTGGGCAGGTCTTGCCTTACCAACCTCATCTCTTTTTATGACCAGGTAACTTGTCACATGGACATGAAAGAGCAGGTTGAAATTGTATACCTTGACTATCAAAAGGCCTTTGATCTAGTCTCCCACAAAGTCCTTGTGAGAAAATTGGAGTATTGTGGGCTTAATTCCAAGACAGGTGGGTGAGAAACTGGCTGCAGGATAGAACCCAGAGAATTGCAGTGAATGGACTTGTGTCATTCTGGTGAGAAGTGGGTGGCAGTGTCCACAGGGGTTGGTGCTTGGTCAAGTACTTTTCAACGATTTGGATGTGGGGGTGAAGAGCTCATTGGCCAAGTTTGCGGACAACATCAAATTGTGAGGGAGTGTGGTCACACTTGAAGATAGGCTACAGATACAGGCAGACCTAGACAGGTTAGCAAGTTGAGTGGATCAGAACCTGATGCAGTTCAATGTCGAGAAATGTAAAGTGCTCCACCTCGGGATGAGCAACCCTCAACACACGTACAGGCGTGGTGGCACCAAACTGACTAGCACCATAAATGAAAGGGACCTGGGGGTAATAATAGACCACAGTATGAATATGAGTCGGCAGTGTGATGCTGTAGCCAGTAGGGTAAATAATACTCTGGCATGCATTAATCGATGCATCTCCAGCAAAACCAAGGATGTGATTCTTCTGCTTACCTTACATTATTCAGCCATGCAGAAAAATTCATTTTGCTCTTTGTGATAGACAAGGCAGATTTAGCAAGAAGGGAAACCTTAAAAATGATACAGAAAATCAAGGAATGGGTAAATTCCATAGTTATTGTGGAACTCTACAGTTGTGGAGAAAAATAATGGCCAGTTACATATGTGCCTAGATCTGAGGCACCTCAATAAGGGTATCCGATGAGAACATTTTGAATGGCCAAATAGAGAAGAGCTTACGGCCCAAGTAGCAAATGCATGATTTTTCATTAAACTGAATGCCTCCTCAGGATTTTGGCAGTTGAAGATCACAAGGTAAAGCTCTAAATCAGGCATTTCATACTTGCTGCAGAACTCAAGCCAGATCCAGACTGCAGGGCCTTCTCCCAGGCCAGATCCACAGGGCTAGCAGTGACTGTTATGGGGTTGCTTTTGGGAAATACCATGAGTCTGGGGCTGGGTAACAATGCGGGTCTGGGGGCATGTGGTAGTGCAGGGCTGTGTTAAGGTGTCAACTGTGGGGCTGTGACCAGGCATCAGTGTGGAGTCAGGGATGTGTGGTGTTGTGGGGGCTCTGGCTGGGTGACAGTGTGGAGCTGGGGGTGTGTGGTGGCTCAGGGCTCAGACTGGGCAGCAGCCTGCATCCAGAAGCATGCTGCAGCTTGGGGCTGGAGCTGGGTGGTAGCATGAGGCAGAAAGCTTGCAGTAGCATAGGGCAGTAGCAGTGCAAAACAGGGGGTTACAGTGGTGCCACGTTGCATCTGTGTAGTAGTGCAGGGCTGGAGATGTGGGATGGTGGTGGGCTGCATTTGCTGCTGATGGCCATGTCTGTTAAGTTCCAGGGACCCCAAAATTTGCAGCAGGCCATGCCTCCCAACTTCCAGTGGTGCACCAGACAACAAACAGGACAGATGAAATGGTTGAATGGCTGAGATCTGGCCCCTGGGCCATATGCTTGACACCCTGCTCAAAATTAGGTCCATTTAATGTTTCCTTTGGAAGGCACATTTTATGAGTCTAGCTTTCAGTATTGTCTCTGCTCCTGCAGTGCATCATAAAACCATATACTTGATTTATGGGTATATTTTTGGTGTGGACACCTCTATGAAATATATTAACATCTAGGAGTCCACCAAAGAAGAACATGAACACAGGCTTTGGGAAGCGTTGGAGGCTGCTAGAGCTGCAAATTTGAAATTGAATAGAGTGAAGTGCATGCTGGGTACCTCTGAACTGACATTTATAGGGGATATCATTTCTGCCAAGGGAATGAAAGACAAGATAAAAATTAAAGCCACTGAAATGATGCTATGTCCCCAGTCAAAAAAAGAAGTGCAACAGTTTCTTGGAATGGTACATTTTCTGGGCAAATTCATACTGAATTTACCAGCAAAACCAACATAATTGCGGATACTTCTCAGAAATAAAAATGAATAGTGCTGAAATATGAAACAGGAGGAATCCTACCTTGCTTTGAAGTAACAGCTGATTCAAAAGCCAGCATGCACATTTCATACACTTGGAAAATGTATAAAAATGTTGTCAGATGCATGACTGCCTGGCATTGGTGCAGCGATTTTGCAAAAATGTAATGATTGGTAACCAGTGGCCTATGTTTCCAAATTGATGCCTGAGGTAAAAACCCAATATGCACAGATTGAGGAGCATGGGCCAAAAAAAAAAGTTTTTTTACCTAATCCTGCTGCCTGAAATGGCTGAACAAAAACAACATTTCCCAGAAGTAGATACCCTTTATGGAAAATTTCAGTACAAGATTGAAGTCTTGTAAACTTACAGTCAACCTAACAGCAGGATTGAGCAATCCACATACTAGTAAGTGGTGAAATCACCAAGCCTGTCATATAGTGTACTTGCCTTATAATGACTTATCTTCATAATTACCTCATTTTCCTGCTTAATTTTGTCTTTCACCCACTAAATTTCATTTTTGCCCATGGTTCTTAGGGTTTGTCAGACTTAGACTATTGAGTCATACTGACACCAAGCACTCTTTTTTCACTATTTCTTCTCAAGGTAGAAACAGATGTTACCTTTCATCACCTTTGTACAGCCATAATTTTTTTAATGGCTGCACAATGCAAAAGCAAAAAGATACCTATACCATTTGTTTTGCCACACTGTATTTGCAACAAAAAATAACAATAATTTGTGCCACTTCATTGCAATGGATGTTGAATTGCTTTATAGAGGGAGAGCACAGGCAGCCCAGAGTTGTCTGTAGTCTCCAAACACTCAGGGAGGTATTCTCAGGGCTTGAAGGGCTGAGTCCTGCATGGCCCAGGAATTCTTGCACAGGGGTCAGACTCCTAAAGCCTTGGGAGCACCTACCCATTTTTTTCAGCTTCTAGAGACACACCTCAGAGATTGACATGCATGTGTGTTTCTGGAGGTGGGAAAAGCTGCCTTTCCCTGCTTCCAGAGATGCTCCCCTGCCCACCCATGAGCATCTTGGGAAGTACCCATTATCCTACAAGATCAATAGTGTTTTGCCTAATGAAGCAGACCAGCTGTGACAGGATGCCACTTAAAATCTTACTTAAAAACTTACTTAAAATCATCTTTTTAAGAATAAGAAGAAAGCTGAAATTAAAAGGATAGTTTACAAAATATAACAAGCCGTGCACAATTTCAGATTAATATAGGAAGGCTCAGCTTCAGTTTAGCTGCCTTAAATACAAAACATACCCTTAAAAATATAGAAAATGCTTTCTTTTTTTTCCCTGGCCAACCTAACATCCTACTGTCAAGTCTTTTTAAGTCTCATCAGCCAGGCCAATTTCACATACACTGTCTGTTGTTGTGGGTGTTACAAGTCTTCCCTTCATAAGAAGGATTCTAGTCCTTTGGTCTGTGTTTATTTTGATGTAAAAGTTGTGTCACAATTCAGTGACATATTGTGTGGCTAGTAGAGATAAACATCAGCATTTCAACTGTGTGTTGCTCGATCAGGCATACCACTGGTAGGGAAATAGAGTAGTCTCTGTTCTCTGTATTAACAATGGGGATTGTCTTATATCTTTTCACAGTCTCTCTTCCCTCATCTCTGAGGATATCTTGCTTTCAAACACTAACATTCCAAATGCCGCTTTGTTTTGGTTTGTTCCTGAAAGGTGCAAGATCCATAAAAGGTTGTGGTGACTGGATCTTACTTCATATATCAATGCTTCCAGCTGGAACTGTTGAGTCAAGCACAGTCTATCTTGAAAGCTATCAAATTTAAAATATTTGCACAGGTTTCCCTTACTCCTATTTCTACTCTATGCTATTGTTCATTAATATATCACTCTATGTAGTGTAACCTGAACAGAGTATAATAACTGTACATTCATTTATACTTATCTTAATTTTATTTATAAGTGATAAGCTACACACTGGAAAAAAAAGCCTCTAGCAATATAATTTATTGGTGTTTTATTTGTACAAAGAATTCCATCCATGAGAGAAGAGTGACAGGGTAAACACAATGATAAACATGATAAAAAAATTATTTCATGATCTACTACCAATATGCTTTAGGCAGTTTATTGTGCTTGTAGCATGGTGGTAATGAAAGAAAAACAAAAGATAGACACTTGATTAAACAATTATCAAAATGAACTAATGCAAGGAAGGGTTACAAATCAACTACTGAATGGGTAGGTTCTGTTGATAGATGATTGATCAACCAGAAGCAAAATACACTGCAGGTAAGAAATTCCTGCAAATAATTAATGCAACAGTCAGATAACAGGCTTAGCAATCAGCACCTCCTTAATCATATGACTTGTAGTAAAAATTCAGCTAATAGTAAAGGAATAATTTTGCAGGCAATTTCTGAACAGCTCAAATGATAACTAATGAAAGTTTTCAAAGGACTGGATATATTAGTTCTGAACATTTTGGTCAATGACGTGATAGACACACAGAAAATTAGGGCTGGAAGGGACCTCCAAAGGTCATCCAGTCTAACCCCTTGCCTGAGGCAGGATCACCCTTATCCAAACCATCTATTGTCTAACCTCTTACCAAATACTCAGTCGACTCTGACACAGCACAAGACATAACACCCTAACTAGCCACAGGGAAAGCAGAGGAACCATGGTGGCGGCCAACATCCTGCTACTGCAAAGGTTGTTAATATATGATCAAGGCATCCCAGGAATAGCACCACACCCCTTGCAACACAGGTATGCAAAAAGCCCCAGACTTTATCAGTCTGACCGGGGGTAAAGCTCCTTCCTGACCCTAAATGTGGTGACTGGTGTGACCTTAATTGTAGGGGCAAAACCGTCTCCAGGAATCTCTTGGTATAAGTCCCAGTGGGTGCATTTCAGACCCCATTCAAAACTCCAACCTTGGCTGCAGCTGACACCCAATGCCTTTTGGCTTGTACAAGGATTAAAAAAACAAACAAAATGTGATGCATGTCACAGCAGGGGTGGGTGGCAGTGGAAATTCCCTGCCAGCCTCATGTGATAACCAGTAAAGCCCAGAAGCATGGGAAATACCTATAGTAGAGCCTAGGCATAGCTTTGTCTAGATTATCCCTAACCAGTGGCTGTTCAGCCTCTTCTTGAACACCTCCAGTGATGGAGAGTCTACAACTTCCTTTGGAAGTCAATTCCACTGTCTTATTGGTGCTGTTTGAACAGTGAAGAAGCTTTTCCTGAGGTTAATCTAAATCTACTTTGCTGCAGCTTCAAGCTACTGTCTGCAACCTGCCCTCTGCAGAAAGAGAGAAAAGGTGTTTTCTCCCTTCTTTATGGTAGCCCTTCAGGTATTTGAAGACTGCTATCACGTCCCTACTTAAGCACCTTTTTCATAAGATGAACATGCCTAGCTCCTTCAACCTCATATGACTTGCATCCCAAGTGCTTCATCATTTTTGTCACCATCTTTGGGTGCTCTAATTTCTTGACATCCTTTTTAATATGTGGAGCCCCAAACTACATGCAATACTCCAGATAAGGCCTAACCAGAACTGATTATAGATGCACTATCACCTCCCATCTCTTGCACTTAAGGCTTCTATTGATGCACATCAAAACTGCAGTTGCCTTTTGGACAGTTGCTTCACACTGCAGATTCATTCTGAGTCTGTAATCTACCAAGACTCCCAAATGTTGAATTTGTAATCTACCAGGACTTTCCACAATGCTGCTATCCAGCCAGCTTTCTCCATTTTGTATTTGTATTTATGATTTTTCTTCCCAAGGTGTAGTAGCTTGCATTTGTCAGCATTGAACTTAGTCCTGTAGAACCCAGCCCAGTTTTCCAATCCATCAAGATGCCTCTGAATTACGCTCCCATCCTCCAGCATTTGTAATCCTTCTCAGTTTTGTGTTGCCTACAAACTTGCTTAAGAAGTTTTCATTGCCAGCAGCTTGCAGCTACTGAGTCAGTTGTCAATCCACCTGATAATAGTTTTGTCCAGCCCACAATTCTCCAATTTGTTTATGAGAAGGTCATGTGGTATCTTGTGAAAAGCTTGGCTGAAGTCCAGATACGCTATATCCACAGCATTCCTTTTATCTACCCAATAGTTACTCTATCAAAGGAGATCATGTTTGTTTGACACAATTTTTTATTTTTAGTAAGTCTACGCTGGGTGCTTGTGATCAGCCTTATCTCTTCCAGATGTTCTTTGTTAGGATTTGATCCAGTAGCTTCCTAAGTATTGAGGTGAAACTAACTGGTTTCAGTTTCTTAGATCCTTCCTTTTGCCTTTTTTAAAGAGCTGCCTCTCCCATCTCCTACAACTTTATGAATATCATTGCTAAGGGCTCTGATATCTCCTCTGAAAGTTCCTTTGGTACCCTGGGGTGAGTTTATCAGGCCCTTCTGACCTGCATTCATTCAGACCAGGGGTGGGCAAAATACAGCCCATGGGCTGGATGTGGACTGCCAACAATTTGATCTGGCTTGCAGGTAGATGGGCACCATCTCAATGGAACTGGCTTGCGGACACGTGGCAGCTCTGGCTGCTGTGTGATGCTGGGCTGGCAGGGGGGACCACTTTGGTCTAGCAGCATCAGGCATCAGCTGTGACCCCTGGTGGGGCTTCCTTTACAGCAGACGAGTGTCAGTCTCTGTGGATGCTGCAGGCAGGTTCGGTAGCCGAGATGCAGAACCTGCTGGTGGCGACCACAGCTAATACCACTGCCCTCCCAGCATGGTGGAAGCTCCCGCCTGGAGCCCTGACTTAGAACCTGCAAGCAGTGTCAGCTGTGGACCCAGCTAGGAGCTGCTGCTGTGTCTCATGGGCGTCAATGTCTCTCTGTCTCTCTCCCCCTCCCTCTTAGTTCTTCCAACACCTGGCTGAAGCTGATACCACTGCCCACCCAGCATGGCAGCAGTTCCTGTCTGGGTCCATAGCTGATCATTGGGGCTGCTGGCAAGCTACAGCTTCAGCTGGGTTCTAGAGGGAGAGAAGGAGAAGGAGGGAAGGAGTGGGAGAGAGAAAGAAAGAAAAGAAGAGAGAGAGAGAAAGAGAAGAGAAGAGAGACAGACAAACAGAGAGCAAGGGAGAGAAGAGAGAGAAAAGAAGATAGCATCAATATTGATGTAAAAAGAAAAAGGAAAATTATATTTTCAGAGAAATCACATGCAAATGACAGTATTCTATATTGATGTTATAAATATGAGTATTTCTAGTCATCATTCTAATATTATAAAAGCTGTAGTCTGTCTGTCCATAACGCTTTTTTAGCACTGCCATGATGGCGGGGAGAGAGCCGGGGGGTGAGGCCAGTGGTGCTAATAAAGCGTTATAGACAATAAAATAAATCTTTTTGGTAGTATTCACTGTCATATACTGCTGATTGGCTGTGGGGGCTGCTTGTCATGTGCCACCTATTTGTGGCAAGGGCTGGGACTGCATGACAGACAGCCCTCACAGCCAATCAGTGGTGAGGGACAGGGCCACAAGACAGACAGCTTTTGCAGGCAATTAGTGGCAAGGGGCAGGGCCACCAGGGCCCCTTAGCCAATCAGAGGCACAGGAGGCCTGCTCTGTTCCACCCACAAAATGGCTGCTGGGCCCCATATTCTACCTGCAGTATCAGTGGGCAGCCACCATGAATTAGGTAGCTCGCTAAGTATCACAACCTGTTAGCAAAACTAGCTGTCTAATAAACAAAATATGGGTTAGGTACAGACATTACACATACGCCAATATAAGTGCTCGGAAACCGGTCTAAACCTGTAACAGGACAGAAGTTCACTGCATGGAGACTGATTTAAAAATGACAGAACCTGATCTAAGATCGACCTGGATGGATGTAATACCAGATGTTATCAGTTTAGGTTAGACCAGTCTATTGACTTCTGTCCCAGATCCCTTCCCAACTCAACTTAGGTCACATTCCCTTGGCATCCCAGGATGCTTTGCAGCTCCTTTGCTAACCCTCCTTTGCAACATAGGTTGGCTAGCCTTGGCCAGCACTCATCTGCTCCAGCTGAATGCCAGGCCAGCTCCACTTCTGGTCTACCACAGAGCTGAGGCAACAAAGCCTCTGCTTCCCAGACCTGCATCCTGCCTGTGCCTGCTAGCCAGGCTGGGCATGGGGGAAGCAGGGGCCTCCACTCCCATCCTGGCCCTGAGCCAGCACAGAGGGGAGGGGCCACATGGCAGGGGCTTCATTCTCTCCCCCCCCCCCCCCCCCCCCCCCCCCCGACATAGGCTGTCCACCACACCAGGAACCAGAGGCAGAGGCTGGAAGAAAAGAGCGCTCTGCTGTGCGCCCCTTCCCCCACAGCATAGCTGGGGGGGTGGGGGGGTTGGGCTGTGCCAGGTCCACATGGCAGCAGGCTCCGCTCCACTCCCCCTCCACCCCAGGTTCCCAGCCTGGTGGACAGCCATGCAGGTCTGAGCCACAGCTCCTGCCTCCAGCTGTCAGGTGGTTGGGCAGGGGGTGGGGGAATGGAGATCCCCATTGCGCAGGCTGCCCCTGCTATGCTGGCTTGGTGCTGGGACCTCTCCCTCCAACCCTGCCTAGCCACTGCTGACAGCTGCAGATAGTACCATGGCTTGGACCCAAGAAGCTGTTTGCTGGGCTGGGAACTGGGGATGGGAGCGGGGGAGCAAAGCTCCCTGCCACATGGACCCGAACCCCGTGCTATGCTAGCTTGTGGACCCCCCCACTCTGCATGGCAGAGGCTCTGCTTCACCCCTCTCACCCCTAGTTTCTGGTACACTGCACAGCCACATGGGTCCAAGCTGTGGCTCCTGCCTGCAGCTGTCAGGCAGTCAGGTGGGGGGTGTAGGGGAATGGAGCCCTTCACTGTCTGGACCTGGCCCCTCCCCAGACCAAGCCAGCAAGCTGGGGAGGACTCCTGCAGCAGGTGAGTGGGGCTGGGGCTCTGCTGGCCAAGCAGGGGTGGCTAGTTGCTTGCCTGGGCTCAGCATTTCCTGGCAGCTTATTGGGAGGTATGCTTGAGCACTCCCAGCCTGCTGGCTTTGGCCAGTGCAGGCCACCTCTATTCCCCGACCCCTAGAAGGGTTCTTTTCTCTTCTGAACTAATTTAGAATTCTTAGAAAAGGCTGCAGAAGTAAGTTTGAATCCACCTTGGGTTTTTTGAATGTCTGTAGTTAGTCATAGTAAACTTAAACAACTGGGTTATTAGTGTAATCATGGAAATTATGATAGACTTCAGAAAAGCAGACTTTGATTCAGACTTTGATCTCCTGGGAGGCCACTCTCAGGGGGAAAAGAGTCGAGGAGAGCAGGCTGTACTTTAAAGAAACCTGAGGGTACTGGAACAAACCATCCCAGTGTACAGGAAGACTAGCAAGTATGGCAGAAAACCAGCTTAGCTTAGCAGAGAACTCTTCAGTGAACTAACACAAAAAAAGGAAGCTTATAAGAAGTGGAAACTTGGACAAACAACTAGGGAAGAGTGTAAGAACATTGCTCAGATGTGCAGGGATTAAATCAGAAAGGCCAAAGCACAACTGGAGTTGCAGCTAGCATGGGAGATAAAGGGTAATAAACAGGGATCCTGGTGTTGTCTGATTAAAAAAAAATCCCCATTTTTTCGGATATAAAAAAGCAACCCGGTTTGCTTCATTCAAGGCAGGTCCTGTCAGACCAAACTTGTGGCCTTCTATGACCAGATCACAAAATCCTTGGACGCAGGTGACGCAGTGGACGTAGTCTTTCTGGACTTTAGGATGGCCTTCGACACTGTCTCTCACCCCATTCTCATTAAGAAATTAGGCGACTGTGGCATCGATGTCTACACAGTCAGATGGGTCACAAATTGGCTGGAGGGCTGAACCCAGACAGTGGTGGTGGACAGGTCTTTTTTGACCTGGAGGGATGTGGGCAGTGGGATCCCCCAGGGCTCAGTCCTTGGGTCTGCACTGTTCAACATCTTCATCAGCAACTTTGATGAGGGGGTGAAAAGCACCTTGTTCAAATTTGCGGATGACATTAAGGTGTGGGGAGGAGTGGGCATGCTGGAGGAAAGGGAGAGGCTGCAACTAGATCTGGACAGGTTACAGGCGGATGAGAACAGGATGGGTTTCAATACTGACAAGTGCAAGGTACTGCACCTGGGGAGGAAGAACCAGCAGCATACCTACAGGCTGGGGAACTCCCTTCTCATCAGCACAGAGGTAGAAAAGGATCTTGGAGTCATTATTGATTCCAAAATGAACATGGGCTGCTAATGTGGGGATGTGGTCAGGAAGGCTAACTGCACCTTTTCATGCATCCACAGATGTATCACAAGCAGGTCCAAGGAGGTGATCCTCCTCCTCTATGTGACACTGGTCAGGCTGCAGTTGGAGTACTGTGTCCAGTTCTGGGCACCGCACTTCGGGAGGGATGTGGCCAGCATCGAGATGGTCCAGAGGAGGGCCACTCACATAATCAGGGGGCAGCGAGGCAGGCCCTACGAGCAGAGGCTACGGGACCTGAACCTGTTCAGCCTCCACAAGAGAAGGCTGAGAGGGGATCTGGTGGCCGTCTACAAACTGGCCAAGGGGGACCAGCAAGTTATGGGAGAGTCCCTGTTCCCCTGAGCACTACCGGGAGTGACAAGGAATAACAGCCATAAGTTGGCCGAGAGTAGATTCAGGCTAGATATCAGGAGGCACTACTTCACAGTCAGGGCAGCTAGGATCTGGAACCAACTTCCAAGGGAAGTGGTGCTCGCTCCTACCTTAGGGGTCTTCAAAAGGAGGCTAGATAATTACCTAGCCAGGGTTGTTTGACCCAAGCATTCTTTCCTGCCCATGGCAGGGGGTTGGACTTGATGATCTGCTTAGGTCCCTTCTGACCCTACCAGCTATGAAACTATGAAATTATGAAACCCAAAATCCATATTTTTCCATGATTAAAATGAAATGTCACTTTATACACACACACACACACACACACACACACACACACACACACACACACACACATATACATCTATATAAATATAGGTGTTTCATTTTAATCACAGGGAAATGTGGATTTTCATTACTTTTTTATATCTGAAAAATGAGGATTTTTTTTATCAGAGAAAACAAGGATCCCTGGTAATAAGAAAGGTTTATACAAGTATGTCAGCAGCAAGAGGAAGATCAGGAAAAGTGTGAGTCCCTTCACTTTCAGACACACTTTTCTAGTTATCAACTATAGAAATGATCCATGGGGGAGGCAACCTAGTGACAGATGATACAGAAAAAGCTGAAATACTCAATGCCTTTTCCACAGGCACAGTTAGCTCCCAGACTACTGCACCTGGAAGCACAGTTTAGAGCAGTCAACAGTGGCAAAAGAACAGGTTAGAGACTGTTTAGAAAAGCTGGATGTGTACAAGTCCATGGGGCCGAATGGGATATACCTGAGGGTGCTGAGGAAGTTGGCCGATGTGATGGAAGAGCCACTGGCCATCATCTTTGAAAACTCATGGCAATCAGGACAGGTCCTGGATGATTGGAAAAGGGCAAATATAGTGCCCATCTTTAAGAAAGGGAAGAAGGAGGATCCAGGGAACTACAGACTGGTCAGCCTCACCTCAGTCGCTGGAAAAATCATGGAGCAGGTCTGAAGGAATCAATTTCTAAGTACTTGGAGGAGAAAAAGGTGATTAGGAACAGTCAGCATGGATTCATCCAGGGCTAGTCATATCTCACCAACCTGATTACCTTCTATGATGAGATGACTGGTTCATCAATGACCTGGAAGATGGCATAGAGTGCACCCTCAGCAAGTCTGCAGATGACACCAAGCTGTGGGGAGTAGTAGATATGCAGGAAGGTGAGGTTAGGATTCAGAGTGACCTAGACAAATTGGAGGATTGGACCAAAAGAAATCTCATGAGGTTCAATAAGGACAAGTGTCAAGTTCTGCACTTAGGATGGAACAATCCCATGCACCGGTATAGGCTGGAGACTGACTGGCTAAGCAGCAGCTATGCAGAAAAGGACCTGGGGGTTACAGTGGACAAGAAGCTGTATATGAACTAACTGTGCCCTTGTTGCAAAAAAGGCTAAGGGCATACTTGGCTGCATTAGTAGAAGCATTGCCAGCGGATTGGGGGAAGTGATTATGTCCAGTTTTGTGCCCCCCACTACAGAAGAGATGTATCATGGAGCTAGACTGTTCTCACTATGGCAGATAACAGAACAAGGAGGAATGGTCTCAAGTTGCAGTAAGGGAAGTTTAGGTTAGATATTAGGAAGGACTTTCTCACTAGGAGGTTAGTAAAACACTGGAACAGGTTACTGTGACCAGGCTCATGACCACCATACCAGCCGATGGGTTTGTCCCGCCCCTTAGCCAAGTTGCACCTGGTCTAATCACGTGCCATGACTTGTTGTTTATATTGGGTTTTACCTCTGGAGTTGTGTGGTGGTGGAGGCTGATCGGCTGCGGCAGCAGTTGGGCCGAAGCTCTCCGATGGCAACCCAGAAGCACATCAGGCACGTCTGGGGACGCCAGCCCCAGGACAAGCCCAGCTAAGAGGAACCTGCCGGGCCTGGTGGGAGGGGCAGAATGTAGCAACGGAGTTCAAAACCTGCCCGGACACGGTGGAGAGGGGGACTGGAAGTGAATACAGTGGCTCCACAGCAGCTGTGCACTGGAAGGCAGGCCCTGGCAGGGGCAAATGGCCAGAACCACAGCAGCTATTGGCTCTCACTGGAGCCGGCTCGGAGGAGCCGGATCAATTGCTGGAATGCTGAGACTGGGTCTTGGCAACGATGACTACTGGAGACAGGCCAGGGTGATGTACAAGCAACACAGTGTAGCTGTGAGTAGTGGGGCTGAACAATGGGGAAAGAAAGCTGAATTCCCCTAGCCTCAGTATGCAAACATTGTTGTGAGAAGGACTTTTAAGTTCTGCAGTGGGAGGGGGAAACGTACAGATATGGAGGATTGCATATACCTTTGCAACCTTTGTTCTGAGCCCCCAAGGTCTGGAACAGCCTGCCACCAGAGGTGGTTCAAGCGCCTACATTGAACACCTTCAAGAGCAAACTGGATGCACATCTTGCTGGGATCCTATGAACCCAGCTGACTTCCTGCCCTTTGGGCAGGGGGCTGGACTCGATGGTCTTCCGAGGTCCCTTCCAGCCCTAATGTCTATGAAATCTATGAAACAGTGACGGGAAGAGACTTGCAAATTCTGATTGAACATTATTTTCCTGTGTTGTCATCTGGGAGGTGCCAGGTAGGGTGTAGGGGAGGCAAAGCCCCAAAACGCGGGACCTGCAGTGTCTGTGTGGAGGCTATATGAGGTTAAAGAAGATCAGCCTCTCTATTTTTCATGCAACAGCAAACTTGTGGCAGGCGAGAACTGATAGCACCCACATAGACGCCCTAGCCGGCCAGTTGACTACGCATTGGAGGCACCGGGTAACATGGGGCCCCTACAGGATAGGCTTGGCAATCTAGTGATTGCGGCAAATGAAAAAGCTGACCTCTTTAATGAATTCTTTGCCTCCATATTCCTGAACAGAGACCGAGACATTTCCCCCACTAGAATTGCGGACGGACTCAGGGGCGGCACCACAATGCCTAGGGTCAGGGACAACCTAGTTAGGGAACTCTTGGAGGGGCTGGATATATTTAAATCAGTAGGTCCAGATGTTCTTCACCTGAGGGTGCTGAGGGAATTGGCGGGGGTCATAGCGAGGCCCCTGGCATGGATCTATGAATGCTTGTGTGGCACTGGCCAGGTACCAGAGGATTAGAAAAAGGCCAATGTGGTCCCCATTTACAAAAAGGGGAGGAAGGAGGACCGTGGAAATTATAGCCCAGTCAGTCTTACCTTGGTCCTTGGGAAGACCTTCGAGAAAATTATCGAGGAGCACATCTGCAAGGGTCCAGCAGGGGAGGTAATGCTTAGGGAAAACCAACGTGGGTTCATTGAGGGCAGATCCTGCCTGACTAACCTGGTTCCTTTTTATGATTAGGTCACAAAATCACTGGACGAAGATGTCGGGGTGGATGTCATCTTCCTGGACTTTAAGAAGGCCTTTGACACTGTTTCCCACCACATTCTCTTAAAAATCTAGGTGACCGCAGCATTGATGCCTACACAGTCAGATGGTTGGCAAATTGGCTAGATGGTCGCATCCAGAGAGTAGTGGTGGACGGGTCATTTTGACCTGGAGGGATGTGGGCAATGGAGTCCCCCAGGGCTCGGTCCTGGGGCCTGTATTGTTCAACATCTTTATCAGGGATCTGGATGTGGCCGTGGAATGCACGCTGTTCAGATTCACTGATGACACCAAGTTATGGGGCAAGATGGGCATGCTGGAGGGAAGGGACAGAATCCAGCTAGATGTAGACAGGTTGCAGAGGTGGGCAGATGAGTATAGGATGGAGTTCAATGCAGACAAGTGCAACATACTGTATCTAGGGAGAAGGAACCAGCAACACACCTTTAGGCTGGGAAACACCCTTCTTGTCAACATGGTGGCAGAAAGGGATCTTGGAGTCCTTGTTGACTCCAGGATGAACATGAGCCACCAATGCGAGGAAGCAGTCAGTAAGGGTAACTGCACCTTGTCGTGCTTCTACAGATGCATCACAAGCAGGTCCAGGGAGGTGATCCTTCCCCTATATGCAACATTGGTCAGGTCGCAGTTGGAGTACTGCGTCCAGTTCTGGGCTCTGCACTTCAGGAGGGATGTGGCTAGCATTGAGAGGGTCCAGAAGAGGGCATGGTCAAGGGGCAGCAGGGCAGGCCTTACGAGGAGAGGCTAAAGGGCCTGAACCTATTCAGTGTCCACAAGAGAAGGCTGAGAGGGGATCTAGTGGCTGTTTACAAACTCACTAGGGGGAACCAGCAAGAATTGGGGGAGGCTCTGTTCCCCTGGGCACCACCAGGGGTTACCAGGAATAACAGCCACAAATAGTGAGAGAGAAGGTTCAGGCTGGACATCGGGAGACATTACTTTACAGTCAGAGCTGCCAGGCTCTGGAATGGGCTCCCAAGTGAGATGGTGCTCTCCCCTAGGGAGTCTTCAAGAGGAGGACAGAGATATTTGGCTGGGGTGATATGACCGTGGCACCCATTCCTGTCTGGGGCAGGGGGTCGGACCTGATGATCTGTTTAGGTCCTTTCCAACCCTAAGCACCATGAAACTATGAGACTATGAATATCTACTCTCCAGGCCAGGGGTCCCGCCAATCATCAAAGAACACGCATGCGAGATTACAAGGTGGTGCTCAGTGGTTCCTGTGGGGCCCAAGGTGGCTCTACTGGCATGCCTTCTGTGGGGCTTCTCTCCCCTACAACCCACCCCTTTCCATTCAGGTGTCTAGAATCAGCCTGGATGATGCCCAGACATGGTGATGGGGTCCTCTTCTCCTGCGCTAGAGTCTGGTCCTGATGACAGCTGCAAGGGGTCTGGCTGCAGTCCTGTATGCTTCAAAAATTACAACATAACAGAAAATTCAACTTAAATAGCTCAGATGGTGTGGTGGGCAGGGCAACAATGCCCCCACACCAAGTGTTTTTCTTAAGTGTGTGGGTGCCTTAGTGCCTTATGTACTCTTCACTCACTGACTCTTAGCTTTTCAATGCCCCTTCTGGTCCATTTCTGCCCATCTTGCCACCTGACCAGGTACAGTAACACTGGGAGGCATACTCCGCTGGGCCTACATGAAGCTTGTGGTACCACCAATCCTCCACTGGGGTACCTTGGGTCCATAGATGCTCTGCCAGGATGTGCAGTGCTAGGGGGGCTCTGTGCAGGTTCTCCACTTAGTGGGTACTTGCAGTACCAACTAGGCCACCCTTTCCCAGACCCACCTGATCTATGTATTCCTGTGGGGGTTGTCATGGGTGATGAAGAGTGGTGTTGAGTGTAGGCTGTTTGGCCCTCCAGGTGCATTGATCAAGGTGGCACTTGGTTGGGTCCCCAGTGCTCTGCCAGCTACCAGGGCTTCTGGGGTTTTCCCACAGAACTTAGCCCCAGGGAGAGCAACTAGCTTCCAGCCAGCAACAAGGAATGGATCCAGGTCCTCCTTGGACACTTCAGTGGCAGGTCATGTGCATGCTGCTTCTCTGGGTGTGTTGGCCCTGGGGTGATAACTGGATCCTGTCTGACTGCGTCCAGCTCTGCTGCCAGCACTCCCATGTGCTCTCCCCGGGTTTCTGTCTCTGGGCTTCCTTTAATACTGGAGCCTTCAGGTCCCAGACCAACCAGTGGAGCTCCTTGAGGCCATGTGCTGTTGGTCAGCTTGCCCACAGACTGGTCATGTAGACTCTGGCACCACAATGAGTAGGATGGGAGTCTGCCATAGTTACCCAGAGAGGTTGTGGAATCTCCATCCTTGGAGTTTTTAAAGACCCGGCTGGACAAAAACTTGGCTGGGATGATATAGTTGGTAACAGTTCTACTTTGAGCAGTGGGTTGGACTAGATGACCCCCTTGATTCTCGTTGAACCCTAATTTTCTATGATTCTGATTCTAAATGCTAGTATTGCTCCAATTTTTCCTTGTGACTTCTGCAAATCAGAATCTGTGACTTCTGATTCTGACCTTTACTATGATCTTTATTAAATATAGTCTAAACTGAAGATCTGCATAAACTGAAACAAACATTTCAACTCTTGATTTGTTAGTTAGCTTGGCAAATAATCCAGACAAATGCTGTGATGACACTGCTCTTGCTAATACAGGTTTCCCTCACTTTATGCAGGTTCTGTATGTGCGAATTTGCTCTGATGTGTTTACCCTTTGTATACCAAAAATTCGTTACATGCGAGGTAAATTCACTCTTATGTGATTGGTGTGGTGGAAACCTGTAGTCAACTGCTTTGTGTGGTGCATTGTGGGAATTACATGCACCAAAACATAGGCTTCTGTGTGGATCTATGTTCCTCGCTTGTTGTCTGCGACACGTGTTTCTGTAGTTGCTATCCTCATTATGGTAACATTCACTACCACTTTGTGCTTGTGTGTACTGTCTGCTGTTGGTGAGTACCAAAATTATGTTGTAAAAGTGGTAGAAATGGGTCTGGGGGTCAGTACAGTTGAGGTCTTAGAACGTATCCCTATTTGTTCCATTATAAAGTGGGTTCCCCTTATGCGGATTTGAGTTATACGTCATTTTCCAGGAGTGCATGTACAACATAAAATGAGGGAAACCTGTATTGATACCATTGAAGCTTGGCTTGCAGCAGGAGCATGCCTTAGTTGGCTGCAGAGTTCTCATCTATGAATAAATCCCTTTTATTTCAGTTAGTAGGAATGTTTATAGATGTGCTCCAGGAGTTGGGGGGTGCTTTAAATAGAGTGGCTCTGAGAGCTGCTTTAATTAAAGCGCTCAGAACATCATGTGTATCAGCATCTCTGCGCTGAAAAATGGTGGTGGAGGAGCTTTACCTAAAACACCCCCACCACCATTTTTCAGCACAGGGACACTGATACATGTGATGCTGGAGTCTGCTGGAGGGTGGTAATTAATCAAATCTGCTCTGATGCATTGTAATTACAGTGCGTTGGAGCAGCCTCGTTGCATGTGCATAGGAGCCCTTTATGACCAAAGTGTACCTTATGGCCAACTCTTTAGTTAACTGACTAAAGAGTGGGAACAGTTCTTTTATTCTCTCTGGGCATTTAAATGTCCTCATTATAGGAAGATAAGCACCCTCTGGAAATATCTAGATGTCTCTCTATTTCAGGAGTAGAGCCACTTAAATGCTCAGAGCAAGTAAAAGAATCACAGCTGCATCAAACCTGGTTGCAGGTTGCACAACTAGTACTTCTAATTCTGAGAATCTTTAGATTCTTAAAAACAATTGACTACCTCTTGACCAAAAGACAACAAAAGTTTGACACGTGCGTTGTCTGACTTAGATGCACTGACTGCAGAAGTAGCTAGCCATGGAATTTGCAAGAAGTGCTTTCTGTAGGCAAACCTAGAAGATATCCTCATAAAGTACAGCATGTCATGTACTTTTTAGCTACTTTAAGATCTTCAGTTATCACTTTTTCTTGAAGAGCTTCCTTTAAAATTAACTTTCAAATGACATCACTGCATTTCCCCATCTTGTATTACCAAAAAGATTGTGTTACCATTTGATTTTTACCATCCTTTTCTGCCTACTTCTTCTGAAGGACTGAAGCTACAATTAATAATTTGTATATTTGATCACTTATCTTCCTCTTTTATAGATCTTTTTCAGTGTGCCCATCTCCATAAAATTATTTAGTAGCAGGTTTAGGCCATGAGCCATTGTGGTCTCCCATGCTGCTTTCCTGTTACTGATACTGTCAAGCTAGTATGCAGAAACTTTCCAGTCCAGTCTTCTCTAGTACTTCAGATTTTATACCAATAATATACTCTGCAGTATGTTTGTTCTCTTCTGTTTCAATGTTCTTATATAAAACTGGCTGAGGTGTTGTTATTACAAAGGTTGACTCCTCCTTTGCCCACACAATTGTCCATCCATCTGTAAGTGCTTCTGAACAAAAGTGCTTTCTTGCAGAGTTTGCATTACACATTTATATTCTGTCTGTAGAAGACGCTTGTGCAAAGAATGGCTGCTGGATCACTGGTAGGATGTTATCAGTTGTTTTAAATGTTTTTCACAAGATCTATTTTCAGTGATTAATATTGAAGTACCAAGCATATGACATTCTCTTGAGGGCTTGATCAAATTGTTGTTTATATTCAGGTGTTACCTGGTCTATGTATGCAGTCAGTGCTGTAGCAAGGGGGGGGCGAGTGAGGCAGCTGCCTTGGGCACCAAAGTGAAGGGGTGCCAATAGGCGCTGCCCAGCCTGGGCAGCATGGGATGGGGGAGGGGAAGGATATTTTAATTAGAGTGGCTTGTTTTGGGGGCATGGGGATGGTGGGATGGTAGGCCCCACTTCTGCGTGTACTCCTGGGCAAGCATGGTGGGGTGGGGCATGTACCCATTGGATCTGTGCATGGGGTGAAGGCAGGCTTTGCCCTGGGCACCAAACTTTGTTGCCAGCATACTGCATGCATGCAGTCATTGCTAGGAGATTTTTGGCAGAGACAAAACTGGCCAGTACTGCACCCTGGGCAGTCCCCAGTCTCCCCCTTCTCCTCTCCCCACTGCACCTTCTCTGCAGCAGTGGTAGCAGCACCTGATGCTACAGCTGCAACCTGAGGATTTCTGTTACTGGGGGAAGATGTCATCTTTTTTTGCCACCAACATGTGTTTTGAGTGACCAAAAAAAACTACTGTTTTTGGTGGCAAAAAGGGAGATGACAGATGATTGGTGAGAGGGAGGGCATTGTCCTGTGGTGGAAACCTTCCTCAGATGGGTTTCCATTGCAATAGAATGTCACTGCCTCCTCCCTGCACTGTTCCAGGTCAGCCTGACAACTTGCCATGGCAGCAGGCCATGCCATGGCAACAAGGCTCCCTGAGCTTTGTCACCACAGTAGAATGCCCCAGCATCTCTCCACACTTCTTTGAGTTGGCTCAGAACAATGCAAGGAGTGGGGGCTAGTCTCCTGCTGCAGGAACCAGGAGGACCTTGGCACCCCTGTCCTGCCAATCAACTTTGTGGGGGTGGGCATTCTCCCAGGGATAGAACCCCACCAAGGTTTTCTGTGGCAGCTGCTGCTTTTCAGCAGCTGCCAACTTTCAGTTGACAGCCTGTCCTCTCCCCAGGTAGGGGAGCTTACTTATGTAGCTGTCCAGCCAGGGGGCTGGAATGCATGAGTGCTTGAGCTGCAAGGCTGTTTTTCTTTACCAGTAGAAGTGAGCATTGATCTGTGGCCTAGATTGATGTCATATATCTTGACTTCAAAAAAGACTTCGATCGTGTCCCATGATCGTCTCTTGGAGAAACTGGCCAATTGTCGCCTTGGGTCCTCCACGATCCACTGGCTGGAAAATTGGCTCCGGGGTCAGACCCAAAGGGTAGTAATTGATGGAAGTCACTCATCGTGGTGTCCTGTGACTAGTGGGGTCCCCCAGGACTCTGTCCTTGGACCCATACTGTTCAACATCTTCATTAATGATGTGGACACTGGAGTCAGAAGCGGACTGGCCAAGTTCGCAGATGACACCAAACTTTGGGGCAAAGCATCCACACCAGAAGACTGGCGGATGATCCAGGCTGACCTGAACAGGCTCAGCAAGTGGGCGGACGAGAATCTGATGGTGTTCAACGCCGATAAATGCAAGGTTCTCCACCTTGGGAAAAAAAACCCGCAGCATCCTTATAGGCTCGGCAGTGCTATGTTGGCTAGCACTATGCAAGAAAGAGACTTGGGGGTCATCGTTGACCACAAGATGAACATGAGCCTGCAATGCGATGCTGCGGCTAGTAAAGCGACCAAAATGCTGGCTTGCATCCACAGATGCTTCTCAAGCAAATCCCGGGACGTCATTCTCCCCCTGTACTCGGCCTTAGTGAGGCCGCAGCTGGAGTACTGTGTCCAGTTTTGGGCTCCACAATTCAAAAAGGATGTGGAGAAGCTTGAGAGAGTCCAGAGAAGAGCCACGTGCATGGTCAGAGGTCAGGGAAGCAGACCCTACGATGACAGGCTGAGAGCCCTGGGGCTCTTTAGCCTGGAAAAGCGCAGGCTCAGGGGTGATCTGATGGCCACCTACAAGTTTATCAGGGGTGACCATCAGTATCTGGGGGAACGTTTGTTCACCAGAGCACCCCAAGGGATGACGAGATTGAATGGTCACAAACTACTACAAGATCGTTTCAGGCTGGACGTAAGGAAGAATTTCTTTACTGTCCGAGCCCCCAAGGTCTGGAACAGCCTGCCACCGGAGGTTGTTCAAGCGCCTTCATTGAACACCTTCAAGATGAAACTGGATGCTTATCTTGCTGGGATCCTATGACCCCAACTGACTTCCTGCCCTTTGGGCGGGGGGCTGGACTCGATGATCTTCCGAGGTCCCTTCCAGACCTAATGTCTATGAAATCTATGTCTCCAAATGGAATCATTTGAATTACTAGGGGTGTATCTACACATGCAATTAATATGGAGCAATAAAATCCAGGGCATATTGCACCCGAGTTTATTACTCCCAGTCGTGTAGTTTGAACATGTGCCTGGGACTACAGCATGTTGAGCCAGGTCGGAGCAGCCCTGGACTAGCAGGCTGAGCCCCCAGGGCATCAAACATGCTGTGGAAGGGCTGGCTGGGGCACAAAAATGCATCACCCACATTAACAGAGATAACAAAGATCGTGAATCCTCAGCTACACAAAGAGCAATACTTTGTTACTCAGAAATTGTTTGCAAGATTTGTAGAGGGAGATTCTTTCAGAAAATGGAATCTTTCAGAAGTTCAACAGGTGACATTAAAACTGGAATAAAAAAGGTTAAAGTATCTGACCTTTTACATGCACAATGAAGAATTCAATACAAAACAAGGCTTAAAAGTGAGCAAATACTGTGGCTAGGTTTTTCAAATAGTAATAGATCACATTTAAAAAAAAATCTATGGTATGTTTTTTCTTAACTTTGATGGTATCTTGGTTACAGCTATTGATAAAGAAAATCATTGGAGAAAACGGAGGTCACTGAAAGCGATCAAAGGGGATGAACATTAAAAAATAAGACTCAAGTTACAGGGTCAAGTCTATAAAATACAGATAGCCTATTCTGCTCTTGTGTGAACATGCATCTGTTTTGAGGTTTCACTTTGGTAGAACACTTGTATGAGTGCCTTTCTGTGCCATACAGATAACAGATGAACTAAGGAAATAATCCCTTGTAATTTGCTGATGAATGCAAGAACAGGGGTAAAGTATATGAATTTACCCAAGTTAAATTACAAAGCTGATGTCTAACAAACTAAATGTGCCAATATGGTAAGGGTTATAGCCAATATTGGGATGGATTTAATTAGGATAACCCCTTTTTACTGAGTTCAGGGAATGTTAGTTTAGTCTTTCTAAGCCCTGGGTTTTTTTCATTTCAACTTCTACCTTGGAAGACAGTTTTCTCAGTTTAGGACACTCTAGGCAGACACTTTAGGTCTGCATTGCAATGACCGTTTGTCCCAGGAAGGATGTCTAGCATGCCTGGCCTCCAACTTGCTCCAAAGCAGGATATATGACAGTGAGGTCACCAGTTCATCCTCACTGGAGATTTGGACCAGTGCAAAAATCCTGCTGCTGGCAAGCATACCAGAGATCAAGATTTTGAGTGTGACTGCAGAAGCATGCCCAAGGCAGCCTCATTGGCATATTTCTAGGACTGGAGTACTCAGGCAGAAGTGGTCAAGCTGAAATATAGACACAGTCCTCGGTATTCTTAAATCAACAATTTTTTAATTAATCAAAAATCACATAAGCTAGTCAACATTTCATGAGTCAAGTTTAGATACAGCAAATGCTCTAGGCACACACCAAATGCCCACCTAAATAATGCAATAAACAGTATTGAGCATTTATGTGAGAAAATAATATAAAGAACCAAGGTTTCTTATTACATTTACTATAATCCTCAGCTACCAGTCATTCAGTATCACTTCAAAATTATTTAGAGGTAGTGTTGCAACTGTAATCTATATGGTGGCCTATTATGCCCTGCACACTATCTACAGAGCTAGAGGTGAATATTGTTGCATGGAATGGATTATGGACACTGATTGTCTTAGCTGATTTGCACAACCACAAAATGCCCTAATAAGCAATAGAGGGCATGGTTCAAGGATGGCCAGGGAAATTAAGAAGGCCATATGTGCTCACTTCTATGTCACATGGCAATTTTAAGGAGTAATTAATTCCTAATACAGGGGCTGTCAGATCAATAGCAAAACACTGTGGAACATGCTGTGTTAATATGTTATGGTGTTTTAAAATGCTTGTTGTGCTTTTATTTTTAAACTCCATGAATGAGAGAACTGCTGCTACGTAGGGGTACATTGTGGCTGATTAATTTTGTGGATTGTGTTGGGGAAGGGTTGAATTATTTCTCTAACAAAATATCAGTTTAATTGTAATTTTCCATGCTGGCTGGTTTGGGGGATGTGAGGTGCCATTTTATGAACCTGAGCACCTTGCTTGTTGTTTAATTATAGTTCAGTAACACCTTTTGGCAACATTGCTGCTTCCCATTTCTTAATTTACCATTAAGTGAACAACAAATGTGTAATCAGACATAGGACATTATTAAACTATACATAATCACAAATATACACATGGGAAAAACATAAGAATAGTGCAGTGAGGCCCAATGACTGGTAACAAAAAATAACTGTGCTGTTTTACCATTAAACAAGATATAATCTGGAAAACCTGGAACTGGCACAGGAAGCCAAAAAAGGAAGTTCCCACTTTTATACAGAACAGTGGTTTTCAACCGTTTTTCATTTGCAACCCCCTAACAAAATTCTAATGGAGGTGTGGACCCATTTGGGAATTTCAAAGGGAGGTGTGGACCCCTTTGAATTGTAAGTGTGGGTATTCACATACTTTTGATTGGTCATAGTCATCTTTTATGGACTCTTTAGACATAGTTTGTGGACCATAGGTTGAAAACTACTGATTCAGAAAATGCTAGGGGTCAGGGTCACAAGACAATGGGCCAAGGAGAAAGGAACAGGTACAGGTAAATCAACATTAATATTAAGGTACATACACTTAGGAATTAGGTAAAAGGTAATAATCAGTAACACTGTGGTGAATTCATTTAAGAAAAGGTAATAGGTAGTGAGCACTACCACTGTAGTACATACACTCAAGAAACATTAAATTCTCCCACACCTCTTCAGGTGCTCCAAACCAGCCTCTTGTCCCAAAAGTGCTCAGTTGCCATCTACATGAACTTCCATATCCAAGTTCCATTGCTACAGTCTGCAGTCCCAGCTTCATCACTCCAGGATCTCTGGCCATGCATTTCACTCTGCTGCTGCATCCTGTACTTTGCTGCTTCTGGGAGTTGTAGTCCAAATCCAGTCAGCAGGGCTGCTTGCACATTCACATTACAGTGAATTACATTCACTTCACATAGTGTATTACATTCAGTTGTCCTTTCCCCTCCTTTTTCCTTATTATTTTATCAATTATTTGTAGACATATCCTGTTGCAAGAAGTGAATTTCAAAGTCAAGATAATCACACTAGGATGGAACATTTTGTTTTCATGTGTAGTGTTGGGTTGAGGCATCATGGGGCTTAATTCAGGTGCAGAGAGCTGGGATAAGGTGGCACAGGGCCTGGTCTGGGTGTTTGAGGGGTGGGCAGTGTGGGGCCTGGTCTGGGTATGTGGGGGTCCAACCCTGTGCTTCAACCCCATGAGGAATCTCGTCCATGGACTGATCCTGCGACACCTGTCCATCCTGCAGGGCCAAAAGGTTTAGTGTCACTGGCCCATTGGCATGGTTTATTCTTTGAACAGAAAATACATTGCTGTAGTAGGGGATCCCTACCACTGCTACTGGAAGGACGGGAAGAACAGTGTTGCACAAGACAACTTACAGAAAGATGAGTTACAGGACTCTGAGCAGCTAGCAGGGAATTGAAAGCCCTTGTTGCTGATTTCCATGCTGGTATCCACACTACATTGCATCAAGGAAAAGGAAGATTATTTGAACAGGAGTTATGATAGGCTGGTACTGGAGGGACCAAAGGGAAAAGAAGGGAAATGGCAGAATGTGACTACTCAAAGAAGGAGGGTTCCCAGAACTGAAGAGGAGCAGATTAAAGTTAAAGTAAACCACTTTCAAGCACTCTGCAGTGGAACTTCTGAGGAAAAGACAGAGAAAAGAACATCTGCAGGCATGATGCAGAAGATTCAGCAGTCTAGAAAGCAGAAAGTACAGGGTCCTAAGACCATTGCACCAAGAAGGAAGAGAAGAGTGGTGGTGGTTGGTGACTCCCTTCTGCAGGGAACAGAGGCACCAATTTGTCATCTGGATTTGGGGTCCCAGGAGGTGTGCTATCTGCCTGGAGCCTGAATTAAGGATGGCACAGAGAGACTGATAAAGCTCATCCATCTCTCAGACCACTACTCTTTTCTGCTATTCTATGTAGGCAACAACAATACTACCAGGAATGATACTGAGCAGTTCAGAGGCAACTACGAGGCTCTTAACAGAAGGACTAAGGAGCTTGGAACACAAGTGGTGTTCTTATCTGTCTTTCCTGTGGAAGGCAAGGACCCAGGTAGGGACCATAGTATCCTGGAAGTAAACATGTGGCTGGTGGTACTGGTGTAAAGGCTGTGGATTCTTCGACACTGGACAGATGTTCTGGGAAGGAGGACTGCTATCAAGAAATAAGATCCATCTGACCAGAACTGGAAAGAGCATCTTTGGGTATGGTCTGGCCACCCTAGTAAGGAGGGCTTTAAACTAGGTTTCATGGGGGATGGTGAATAAAGCCCTCTGGCAATAGAGCAAGCAATCCAGAGAAGAAAGGACCAGAAAAAGTAGCTCAACTCTGGGAAAGGACCAAAGAGCCACAGCACAGCAACAAGTGGTGCAAGAGGGAAGCATATAAATTGAAAAGGCCACATCTGGAGTAATGTGTTCAGTTTAGAGCTCCCCAGTACAAAAAGGATGTGGACAGATTGGTGACAGTCCAGCGGAGGTTGACAAAAATGGTGAGGGGACTGGGGGGCATGGCTTATGAGGAAAGACTGAGGGAACTGAGCATATTTAGTCTAGAGAAGAGGAGACTGAGAGGGGACTTAATAGCAGCCTTCAACTACCTGAGGGGGTTTTGAAAGAGGATAGAACTAGACTATTCTGAGTGGTGGCAGATGACAGAACAAGGAGCTATGGTCTCAAGTTGCAGCAAGGGAACTTTAGGTTAGATATTAGGAAGAACTTTTTCACTAGGAGGGTAGTAAAGCATTGGATCAGTGGTGGAAGCTCCATCCTTGGAGGTTTTCAAGACCTGGCTAGACAAAGCTTTGGCTGGGATTATTTAGTTGGGGATGGTTCTGCTTTGAGCAGGGGGTTGGATTAGACTACTAGAGGACCACTGAAGGTCCCTTCCAACCCTAGCTTTCTATGATTATGTGTCTGATGTATGTATACAAATGTGAGAAGTATGAGTAATAAACAAGGTGAACTGGAAGCTGCAGCCTGTGAAAAGAACAATGATCTAATTGGTATCACAGAGACCTGGTAGGACAGCTCTTATGACTGAAATACCAACACTGTGTTTTGGAAGGACAGAGCTGAGAGAAAAGGTGATGGTATTGCCTTGTTTGGCCAAAACACATACATTTGTTCCCTGGATCAGGAGCAAGATGATAGCAGATCAGAATGCATTAGGGTAAAAGATAAAAGGTGAAAGATGCAGCATTGATAGGCCACCAAGTCAGGAAGAGGAGGTAGATGAGGCATTCTTCAAGGAGGTGACAAAAGTATCCAAAGGATATGAGATGGTACTGATATGATACTTCTATTTTCCAGACATCTGCTGGAAGAATACAGCCAAACAAAAATGTTGAACCAGTTTCTAACCTGTGTGGAAGACAACTTTCTGTTCCAGAAGGTGGATGATACAACTAAGGGTTCATCTATCTTGGATCTTGTCTTGACCAATAGGAAGAATTAATGGAGGCATTGGCGATGTGTAGGGAGGTGCATGCAGATGCACATGCACCCCCTGAGTGTGGTGGTGCACTACCTGTGAAAAGGTGCTGCTGACACTGCTGGCAGCACCTGTGGGTGATCGCCACTGCCCCCCCCGCCCCCTCCCACTGTTGACACGGCCAGCGGCGTGTGTGGGTGGTCGCCAACTGCCGGTCGGTGCTCGCCACCCTGCAACCCACTGCCTACAGCACCACGGCTGCCTGCAGGAGCTCCCTGCTTGCTGCCACCATGCTCCTACCACCGACAGTGCCACTGCTGCCTGTGGGAGTTCGCTGTGCCCCCCCAGCCTCCGGGGGCATGCGGCATTCATGGATGGAGGATGTGAAGGTGATAGACAACTTGGGACGATGCAATTACAATATGATAGCATTCCAGATCTCAAGACAGGGAACACATGAGGTCAACAAAACTAGGGTGCTAGATTTCAAAAGGCTAGATATCAATCCACTTAAGGAGTTAATAGGTATGGTACCTTGAGAAGACAGATGGAAGAATAAAGATACCAAGGAGTGCTAGGAGCTTCTGAAGAACACAGTATTGGAAACCCAACAAGAAACCATTTGGGTATGATGAAAGCACAAGAAGAATGGCAAGAGACCAGTTGTGGCTTCATAAGGACCTTCTAGAATGCCTCACTTGCAAAAGGAAAGCATAGAGGCAATGGAGAGATGGGCAGGTCATCAAGGAAGTATACCAGGAAATAGCAAGAACCTGTAGGGACAAAATTAGGAAGGTAAAGATAAAGAATAAGCTGCACTTGGTGAGAGAGATCAAAGACAACAAGAGATTGTTAAGTATGTTGGCTAGAAAAGAAAGATCAAGGAAGCTGTAGGTCCATTGTTAAACAGTCAGGGGCAACTCTTAACAGAAGATGCAAAAAAGGTGGAGGTACTCAACAGCTACTTTTCCTCAGTCTTCAAAATCAAACAAACAAACCTGCCACCAGAGAGGATTGTTTGGATAAGGAGGGGGACAATATTACGTATAAGATAACAAAAGAAATGGTCAGAGAGCTTTTGATAGGTCTGAATTAATTCAAGTTGGCAGTGTCTGTGAACTTCATCCTGGGGTACAGTAGGAGCAGGCAGAGGAGATTTTGGAGCCCTTGGCAATGATATTCATGAAGTTGTAGGAGACAGGCAAGGTACCAGAGGACTGGAAAAGGGCCAACACAGTCCCCACCTCTAAAAAAGCCCAAAAAGAGAACCCTCAGAGCAACAGGCTGTTTAGCCTCACCTCCTTACCCGGGAAGTTACTGGAGCATATCCTAAGTCTATTTGCAAGCATATGGATGATGAAGAAAGGCTGTTCACAAGCACCCAGTGTGGATTTCCTAGACAACAATTTGTGTCAAACAAACTTTCTCTGAAAAAGTAACTACTTTGGTACACCTTAGTGTATTTGGATTTCAGCACAGGTTTTGGCAAGGTCCCGCGTGACATTTTCACAAACAAACTGAAGAAATGTGGACTGGATAAAACTACTATCAGGGGGATAGACAACTGGCTCAATAGCTGCAAGCAAAGAGTTATTATTAATGGATCCATGTCAGAATGGTAGGATATTTTGAGTAGAGTCCCACAGGGGTTTATGCTGGACCCAATGCTGCTCAATATGTTTATCAATGATTTGGGTGCTGGCAACGAGAACTTCTTGAGCAAGTCTGTAGGCAACACAAAACTGGGAAGGTTGAACACATTGGTGGGTAGGAGGATAATTTAGAGATCTGGACAGATTGGAAAGCTAGGCTGGAGCTGATGGGATGAAGTTCAGTGCTGACAAATGCAAGGTGCTATACCTCAGGAAGAATAATCATAAATATAAATACAAAGTGGGTGACACCTGGCTGGATAGCAGCACTATGGAGCCTTGGTGGATCACAGACTCAGTATGAATCTGCAGTGTGATGCAGTTGCACAAAAGGTGAACACAGTTTTGGCATGCATCAGTAGAAGCATTAGGTGCTAGATATGGGAGGTGATACTGCCTCTCTACATGACACTGTTTAGGCCTCATCTGGAGTACTGTGTGTAGTTTTGGGCTCAACATTTTAAAAAGGACTAGGATAACTTAGACAGGGTCCAGAGATAGGTGAGAAACATGTTAAAGGGTTTGTAAGCTAAGTCATACAAGGAGAGGTTGAAGAAGCTAGGCATATTCAGCTTCTGGAAAAGGTGCTTAAGGGGGGACATGATATTGTCTTCAAATAATTGAAGGGCTACCATAAAGAAGAGGGAAGACATCTTTTCTCTCTTGCTGCAGAGAGGAAGACATGGACAGTGGCCTGAAGTTGCAGCAAAGTAGATTTAGATTGGATATTTGGAAAAATTTCTTCTCTATTAGTACAGTGAAGCAGTAGAATAGACTGCCAAGGGAAGCTGTAGACTCTCCATCACTGGAGGTGTTCAAGAAGAGGTTGGACAGCCACTGGTTATGGATGATCTAGACATAGCTATGCCTAGGCTCTACTATGGGTATTTCCCATGCTTCTGGGTTTTACTGGTTATCGCTGGCAGGGAATTTCCACTGCCCCCCACCTCCCTGCTGCAACATGCATCACAGTTTGTTTGTTTTTTTAATTCTTGTACAAGCCAAAAGGCACTAGGTGTTGGCTGCAGCCAAGGTTGGGGATTTTGAATGGGGTCTGCCAGTGTACCTGCTGGGACTTAAACCTGGAGATTCCTGCAGACAGTTTTGCTCCTCCACTTATAGTCAGACCAGTCACTGTATTTAGGATCAGGAAGGAGTTTTACCCCATAGTTAGACTGGTAAACTGTGGGGCTTTTTTTACTACCTCTGTTGCAGGGGGTGCGGTACTATTCCTGGGATTCCTTGATCATGTATTAACAACCTTTGCAGCAGCAGGACGTTGGCTGCCACCATACCCCCCTTCTTTACCTGTGGCTGGTTGAGGTGTTATGTCTTGTGCTGTGTCAGAGTTGACTGAGTAGTATGGTAAGAGGTTAGACAATAGATGGTTTGGATAGGGATGATCCTGCCTCAGGCAAGAGGTTGGACTAGATTGGTGTTTCCCAACCTTTTTTTTCACTGTGAACTGGCAGCAGAGCTGGGCGGGAGTGAGGGGCTGCAGGGCCAGTCCGGGCCGGGCTGGGCCGGGCCGGGCCAGGTGGGGGGATGTGGCCAGGGGCAGTGCGTATCTGTGGAGTGAGCAAGGGCTAAGCTGCTGCTGCTGGGAGCTGGTTACACCTTGTGCTGAGACCTGGCAGCCAACCCTTCATGCCCAGTCAGTGGGGAATCTCGGGACTAAAGACCTATGTTCTATTATATATATTTCCTTTATTTTTGGTCTGTTCTGGTTGCCACATGGGGCTGGGAGAGAATTACCTCCTCTGTGTTGTCCCTTCCCACCCCCTGTTCCCCCCTGCTACATATGTCAGGAGTTTTTTTTCAAACCTTTCTCAGAGGCAATGGGTATTGGCTGCAGCCAAGACTCAGGATTTTGAATGGAGCGTATATTGTGGATATTGAATGCCAATACACCTGCTGGACTTAAACCTAGAGATTCCTGGCTAGACAGTTTTGCCTGCCCACTAAGGGTCAGACCAATCATCAGCCTTCAATGTGATGCTGCAGCTAGTAAAGCGAGCAAAACGCTGGCTTGCATCCATAGATTCTTCTCAAGCAAATCCTAGGACGTCATTCTCCTGTTGTACTCAGCCTTGGTGAGGCTGCAGCTGGAGTACTGCATCCAGTTTTGAGCTCCACGATTCAAAAAGGATGTGGAGAAGCTTGAGAGAGTCCAGAGGAGAGCCACGCACATGATCAAAGGTCAGGAAAACAGACCTTATGATGACAGGTTGAGAGCTATGGGACCCTTCAGCCTGGAAAAGCGCAGGCTTAGGAGTGATTTGGTGGCTGCCTATAAGTTTATCAGGGGTGCTCACCAGGATCTGGGGGAACGTCTGTTCACCAGAGCACCCCAGAGGATGACAAGGTTAAAAGGTCACAAGCTCCTTCAGGACTTTCAGGCTGGACATAAAGAAGAACTTCTTTACAGTCTGAGCCCCCAAGGTCTGGAATAGACTGCCACCCGAGGTGGTTCAAGCACCTACTTTGAACACCTTCAAGAGAAATTTGGATGTTTATCTTGCTAGGATCCTATGACCCCTGCTGACTTCCTGCCCCTGGGGCAGGGGGCTGGACTCAATGATCTTCTGAGGTCCCTTCCAGCCCTAAAGTCTATGAAATCTGTGAAATCATATTTCGAGTCAGGAAGGAACTTTAACATGGTCAGATTGGTATGGACTGTAGGGTTTTTGCCTTACTTTGTAGCAGGGGTTCAGTGTTCTTCTTGGGATGTCTTGATCATATATTGAAAAGCTTTGCAGTAGCAGGACATTGACCACCATGGTCTCCCTGCTTTTGCCTGTGGCAGGTTAGGGTTTTGTCCTGGGTTTTCTGTCAGGGTTGATGTAGTTTTGCCAATGGGTTAGATAATGGATTTGTACAGGATGGTTTGGATAGAGATGATCCTGCTTCAGGCAGGAGATTGAGGACTAGATGACCTCTGGAGGTCCCTTCCAGCACTACATCTCTATGATTTGTATAATTGGCTGCATATGGGCCCTGTTTCTGGAGAAGGACTGGTTTCCAGAGAAGCCAGGTAAGAAGACTGGATGAGTCAGAGGCCATATAAGCCCAAGCACAGGGTTAAGAGAGTAGTGTGGCTCAGATCCGCACCAAAAAGGGTTCTCTGCAGGAAGTAGTACACAGAAATAATTGACATGTATAGTTTTGCTTTGGGATTGTCTTAGCAGGATCAGAGGATCTGTTGAAGGGAATAGAGTCAATTATAGGGTTTGGAGTGGCTTAAAGGGGAGGAGGAGGCCTTGCAGGGATGCCTGAGGGCGGGGTGTAGTTACAGAGGGTGTTAATGAGGCACCCTGTATTGTAGGGCTGTAAGTCAAAGGCCTAGCATATTTGAGGTGGGACTGGGGATCCAGCACAGAGGGGAGAGAGTGGTGAAGGCCAGAGACACATGCAGGCTTTTTGAGCTATGGACTTAAGGTCCTGAGGCCCAGAGCATTGAGACAGGGACTGGTACCTGGAGAGGAGCTCAGAGGTTTAGGTACCCTGAAAGATGACCTGTCTGGGTCAGGTGAGAGGAGGAGGTCTATATGGGTAAGTGCCCCAAAAGGCAGCCCATTGAGGACAGGAAAGGATGAGGGCCTAGAGAAGTAGCTGCCCTGAAAGGTGGGCTGTCTTGGACAGGCGAACTGTGATCCAAGAGCCCAGGACGATGAGGCAGGGTGGGGGGGACACAGTAAGATGAGTATCCAGAAGAATCAGAGCCCAAAAGGGTATCCTGTCTGGGACAGACAAGGATGGGGGCCCAAGAAATCCTGAAAAGGCAGAGAAAGAAGGGAAAGGGAAAGAGCCCTAGGGTGTGAGGACTGGAGTCTGATGATGAACAGGGTGGATTAAGCACCCAAGGCTTACTCTAGTCACTGAGGGCAGCCTCCCATATTTGTATTAATTATTAGGGATCCTGGTTTTCTCTGATAAAAAAAATCCCCAATTTTAGGATATAAAAAAGTAACGCAAAAATCCACATTTTTCCATGATTAAAATGAAATGTCACTGATCTCTATCTATCTAGAGATATATATCTCTATATATCTCTATATATCTACATAGATATCACTCTCTCTCTCTCTGTCTCTCTGTCTCTGTCTCTCTCTCTCTATATATAGTGATGTTTCATTTTAATCGTGGAAAAAGGTAGATTTTGGGTTACTTTTTTGTATTAAAAAATTGGGGATTTTTTTTAATCAAAGAAAACCAGGATCCCTGTTAATTAGACATCAAGGCATGGGAGGCGAGCATAGGGCTGTGGCCTGAGAGATGAGAGGGGGCAGGACAAAGCTGGAGTGGCCATTCTAGAGGCTACCTGCTAGAGGTGGGTCTTGTCACAATTGCCTCTTTGGCTTAAGAAATTAGTATTCAGAACTTTGCCAGGTTCCTTCCATGAGATTGAGAAACCAGTCATCTCTCTTCAGCATGATCCTGTGTATTTACAGACAAAAGCCTGTTCTCCTGAATAGAGAAGGAAACAACAGACAGCATTTTCTTTGCTTATAACTTCCAAGCCTGCCTTCTCAGTGAGTTCTGTGCCACAAGCTTTCTGTTTCCTCTCATGCCTAGTCACGACTGCTTTCTCTTGCTGTCTGATGCCTTTTATTTATTTATTAGATTTATAGCCCTCTCTATCCAAAGGTCTCAGAGCAGGTTACAATAAACAACCCACAGAGAGGATTCCCCATACAGATGGGGAAATCTTCTCTCACTGATTTCTCCTCTCTTTCTCTTCACTTTCCTTTTATGTGTTTTCCTGTCACTCTTGCCTCTGAAACCCACAGACATGGAGCTGCAGGTAGTCACTGCTCTAACCTTTGTGTTTGTCACCCTCCAGGGAAACCCGTCTCAGCCCATGTACTTTAGCTGCTTCTCAGATATGGCCCAAGGCATTGGCCATTTTGGCTAGTGATTCTCAACCATGGTGCTGCAATATCCTTTTAGGAGTGCTATGCACTTGGCACTTTTAGGTAAGCAAATATCTACATATGATTCACAAGATAAACCCTGAGATGTCAAATAGGAATCCATAGTGTCAAAAGCATTCTGACCTGTTGCGATCTTTCTGAGTTCTTTGGAAAAGTAGAGCAATTCTTCCAGCATAAGTCCAGAAATGAGTGAATGCAAAGATTTGGCATTTTCTGAAGGGTTGTCTTGAATCTAAAAATATTGAGATACAATGCCTTGGACAATGTCTTCTGCTGTTTCAGCTATCAGTAGAGAAAGGTATATTTGATGTCTCCCTCATTTAGCATGCATGCATATATAGATTAATACCTTCTAATGCAATACGACTTTAATTTCAGCTCTCCTTATGGTCACTAAAGTCATTATTTAACAAATTGACTAACAGCATAACCATAACATACAGAAAACAAATCAACTGACTAATCCTGGCCAGAGTCCTTAGAACCTTCCCCCTTGCCTCCACCAGCCACAGGGAAAAACAAGAAAAAAAAGGAACTACCATTTATGTCTGTTTCCAGGACCATCTTCCTCTTTTTTTTATAGATATCTTGCATAGGCATGTAGTATCATGTCCTCTTAACTGTTTGCTTCCTCTTGTCATGGATGTGTCAGGAAGAATATTTATAAATCACTAATATCCCAGTTTGTAAATGAAAGCGGTTGTTATGTATCTTTTAATCATTGCAGGGAGATTCAGATGTTTCACAAGGACCACTGCTGCTTTGGCTCTTACATCTACGAGCAATTCGAAAGATATGCAAGTTATCAGCACTTAGGAGATTTACCGGCTCATCTCTGAAAGAGTTTGACACTGAGAAAAAAGCATAATTAATTGCCAGTGAGAACTAATTAATCAACATCTGAACTTATATTGCAGAGTCAGTTTTTCACAATTAATTAGCAATCAATTGTTAAATGTGAATTATTTGATATTTAATAATTACTTAATCAGTTTATCAGCTAACAGGAATTTCAGTAATAATTACTTTTATTAACTAGCAAAAATATTATTACTAGCACATTATATTTCAAGTTAATATTTCAATAGTGAGCGCTTCAATTGTTAGTTGTCAGCTTAATACTCTTTTTAATAAACTTTCTCTATGTCTTCTAACAACAGGCCACATGTATAACTCATTTTTAAAAAAACTCTATCTCATGTCTCACTTTCTCATATGTTTATTACTATAACTTGAGTTATTTTGCATACTATTTTCTGAAAATGCTTAACTAATTCATACTTCTTAGCATTAACTTTCTCAAGTATGAAAATACAATGCAAGCATATATAAAATATAATTAAGTTCTTATATATATCAAAATTTATTAACATGCCCACAAATGTTGTGAAAAGGTTAAAATTGCTTTATATATAACTTGACATAAAAGCAAAAAAATGAAAAGTTAAGCTACCAAGCAATACATGCCTTCTACTTTTCCATTCCTAGATACACACCTTACTGTATTATACAATACACCCTTAACTTTGCTGCCCCTCTCCCCCTCCACAAGCTTTGACTGTGTCCATATGGCCTTACTGTCCCACCCATTCTAATGCTAACAGTTGTGTATAGTTGGTGTAGTACTTTGGAGCGTTGGAAAGGGATAGTTGGGAAAGGGTGGGGGATACAATATTATCATTCCTAGGGAAAAATTAGTTACTAAGGCACCTCCAATAAAACAAAAAAAAATACCTTTTGAAAACATTTATATTAATATTCTACAGTCTAGAGCAGCTCATCTTCTTCATGGTACAGATTCACTGGTGGCCTACATCCAAGGTACAGGAAAAATGCAAGTTCCTCTCCAATTCACCCTGATTTCCACTCCCTTCTCCCCCCACAAAATCTGAAAGAAAGAATCAAACCTGCAGGCTGTTAGAGGGCTAGATGCACACAAGAGGGTTAGGCTCATCATGACAAGGGCCTAAATTTTAGGTGCCCTCCTTTCCAGTGAAATTCACAATCTAACATTGTTTAGTTCCTATATGGAATTCATAAAAACCCCTGTAACATGTGGGGAGCTGACAAAGATGACTACTCATGACCACAAACCTTCTTTGGTAGTTTCTTTCAACAAGATGGCAGTAATGCCACCACTCGTGCCCCTTTATCCTTCAGGTCAATGATTGTAGCACTCACCTGGGATGTGCAATACTCACGTTTAAACCCCTTGTAGACCTTTGTGTTGAGCTTGTGCTCTAGTAGGCTTTTAGCTCTGTTAACTCCATGTTACTCCATGTTAGCTTAAGTGAGGCTAAGGGAAGTAGTGTAAAAGGAGCTGAGCCACAGGCAAGAGAAATTTCTTGGAAGATTAGCCACTTTTAGGACATCTAATCTTAAAGGGCTTAGGTCAGTGTTTACCTTCTTGACTGATAGAATGACATAATGGCATCTTCTTGTTACCATATCTGTTGAAGTTTCTATCAAGTAATGATGTAAGCCTTTGTTTGAGGAAGGGAGTAAAAGGGGATCAGTGTTCTGAGATGGTTTTCTCTGGCATCCTTTGTTGCAGACATAATGAAAATCCAGTTCCTCTTCTGACTTGATTTCTGAATTTGGGTAAGATAACAGGGAGGGATGCACCAATATACTGATTGGCTATCAGATTGGCACCAATAAAAGGAGAAATTACGTTATCGGCTATCAGCTTTTTTTGGCCATTGTAGCCAATAATTATGGCCGTGTGCCTGGAACACCCTGGTGAGTGTAGTCTGGTCCCCGTGCCCCACCCCTGGTCTGGGCCCATGGCAGACTGGAGGTCCTGGTGAGCAGCAGGAAGGGGAGGGGGCACTGGGGAGCAGTCACAGGGTACTGGGCTCAGCAACAAAGGGGCTGTTATCAGCTCCTGCTGCTGCTGCCATGACAATGCTATGCGTGCAGCAGGGGCCTGAGCACTGGGGCTGCTGGGGAGATGTTGAGCTGCATGCAGGAGGGGTAAGGCACTGCGTGAGGCCCATTCTGCTCCACCAGACACCGGAGAAGCCAAAAGTGGCTTCTCTCTGGGAGCCACAGAAGCTCAGCTGCACAGAGCTCGCTGGAGCTGAGGCAGCAGCATGCTCTGGGGCCCCAAATGCACCCAGTACCACTGTTCACACATGGGTCTGCCCTGCCTACCCGAGATTGCAGCACGGGCTGCGTGGGGATGGGGCTGTGGGTAGGAGCTGTGGTGAGGGGTGACGTATGTGGGAATAAGATGGTCACTACCTTGCTCATAGAGGGCCAGACCAGGCAGGAGGTGTGTGTGTGTTATGAATGCAAAGCAAAGAAACAAAAAGGCTTATTATATCACTAGTTTAAAATTCCTTGCACTATTACTAAATATCAGTTATCAGATCAGCATTGGCTGGGAAGGTTGGTTAATCATTGGCTATCAGTATCATCCAAGAAAATCTTTATTGGTGTACCCCTACTAAGATGCTGACCACAAGTTAGCAGTTCTTAAGATTTTAAGATCTAACGATTCTAAGTTGTAAGGCTGCTAATTTATGTTTGTGTCATGACAGTATATCTAGGTAGGTATTGTATTATTATTTGCTAACAATATTCATAATTGGAAATTCTAATACAATTTTATGATGAGTGAGAGAATGCTCAGTTTGTGAATCTGAAAAGGGCTTAGGTGTGAGAGATACTGAGGGCATGCACAGATGGAACATTTGAAGCACACTCAAATCCTTTAAAGTACTACAGAAAATGAGAGAATGGACATATATAGCCAGTAGGGAGTCTGCCCTTCTCATTTGGAACACTGATCAGGAGGCTTGCAAGCCATCCAGACATGACTGCTCAAAAGCCACTGATATCAGCCAGCCTTTCCCACTTCATAGAAGCATCAAAAATAAGGGTTGGAAAGGACCTCAGGAGGTCATCTAGTCCAACCCCCTGCTCAAGGCAGGACCATCCCCAACTAGATCATCCCAGCCAAGTCTTTGTCTAGCCAAGTCTTAAAAACCTCCAAGGATGGAGAGTTCACAACCTCTCTGGGTAACCGGTTCCAGTATTTTACTACCCTCCTAGTGAGAAAATTCTTCCTAATATCTAACCTAAACTTCCCTTGCTGCAACTTGAGATCATTGCTCCTTGTTCTGTCATTTGCCACCACCACTGAGAACAGTCTAGTTCCATCCTCTTTCAAACTCCCTTCAGGTAGTTGAAGGCTGCTATTAAATCCCCTCTCAGTCTTCTTTTCTCGAGACTAAATAAGCCGAATTCCCTCAGTCTGTCCTCAGAAGTCATGTGCTCCAGCCCCTTCACCATTTTCGTTACCCTCTGCTGGACTCTGTCCAATTTGTCCACATCCTTTCTGTAGTGGAAGGCCCATAACTGAATACAGTACTCCAGATGTGGCCTCACCAGTGTTGAATAGAAGGGTATAATCACTTCCCTTGACCTACTGGTAATATTCCTTCCTATGCCATTAGTCTTCTTGGCAACAACGGCACACTACTGGCTCATATTCAGCTTACTGTCCACTGTAACCCCCAGGTACTTTTCTGAAGAGTTGTTGCCCAGCAAGTCAGCCCCCAGCCTGTACCGTTGCATGGGATTGTTCTGTCTTAAGTGTAGGACTTTGCACTTGTCCTTGTTGAACCTCATGAGATTCCTTTTGGCCCAATCCTCTAATTTGTCTAGGTCACTCTGAATCCTAGCTCTACCCTCCAGCATATCTACTACTCCCCCCAGGTTGGTGTCATCTGTAAACTTGCTGAGGGTGCACTCTATGCCATTTTTCAGGTCATTAATGAAAATATTGAACAAAACCAGCCCCAGGACTGATCCCTGGGGCACTCCACTTGATACTAGCTGCCAACTAGACATTGAGCCATTGATTACTACCCTCTGAGCCTGATGCTCCAGCCAGTTTTGTATCCACCTTACAGTCCATTCATCCAGCCCATACTTCCTTAGCTTGCCTGTGAGAATATTGTGGGAGACTATATCAAAAGCCTTGCTAAAATTAAAAATCTATGTTATAGCCGTATTGGTCTGAAACATGTAAAATATGGTTTTTTTTAGCTGTTTGGAAATGTAAACTTCATGGCTAACTAAGAAAGGAAGATATCACCTCTGACCCAAGAGCTTTGTGTACTGCTAAAATCTAGGTTTACCACATCCACTGGTCTCCCCACATCCACAGTACCAGTTATCTCATCATAGAAGGCAATCAGGTTGGTCAGGCATGACTTGCCCTTGGTGAATCCATGCTGACTGTTCCTAATCACCTTTTTCTCTTCCAAATGCTTATGTTGGCTACAAAGGACCAACTCACAGGATCATAATGAATTCTAATTTATTGTATGGGATGTGAAGTTACCAATAAAATCATAAATGCCAACTTTGAGTTATGAGGGGTCCTGGCCACCTTAACACACACTGACACACACATACACACTCTCATACACATAATTGCTGCAATAGTAGTGTAGCACTGATATTGGTTTATACCTATCCAGGGTGCTAGATTCTGTTGTTGATGGTCAGCTTCCTGTCTTCTCCAGAAAGGGGTTGCCTGCTTGTCCTTCTGTCTTGATAGGTCAGGTGCTGGATGAGATGGCGCCACTGAGGGTAACGCTTCACTGCCTTTTATCCCTTTTTGGCAGACTTGTGTGATTGCCCAGCATCATCTTGGTTGCCCAGTACAGAGGTCACTGTCCCACGTGGGTCTTGGGTAGTGCATGACAGCTGTCAGTCAGTCACTGGGGTTCTGCCTGATGGTGCAGTTTCAGGAGTCCACCCTTGATTTATTGACTCAATAGCTGTATTGTCATGCTTTACAGGAATAGTCAATAGAGTGGGTACTTACTAGTTCCAGGAATCAGTCTCCAGCATTGATTCACTCAAACCGGATACCTTCCTCCTGTCAGTCTGTGGCTTGGAGCTGTTAATTGCCTCTCGTTAACTTGTAACCACAGCTGGCTCTGCCTATTACTTAATCACCCATATTTGCTCCTGTTCATTCAGGAAACCAGCCACAATGCAGCAATGCAATTCCAGTGATTACAATTTCAATGCATTCTCACAATAATAGTTCTAGTAATACAAGCTATGACTTTACTTTAAAGAAAAATACATTTGTTAACAGTTAAAAGGTATAAAATATAAAATACAGAATGCCAGGGTAAAGACGAGACTGATGAAATATAAAAATAAATATACCTCAATCAGTAAATGTAAATGTGAGGCTCAAACACTGGGGACAGTAAGTGAGTTAGGTTAGATGCAGTAGAGTGATTTAGCATAAACTGTAGACAGATATGGGAAGTTTTTTTTTTGGGAAATAGGTTTTAATCAAAGGGGGAATAGGTTCACCAAGATATATTTACAGGTATGTTTTCAACGTACCTTGTTTTGTTTTGTCTCTTACAGGCTTTGCCTTAAAGTAGATATTTTAGTTCTTTTGTTTTCTTTAGTGACACTTAATTTAGCTCAATTGATATGTAGATGTAGTTTGTAGGTTTCTCCTACAGAAAGTCACTTCAGCTTTCTGGCTTGCTCTGAGCCTTGCCACACCCATGCAGTAAGTGTGCTAGGTTTCTGCCATTACTCAGAAGGAAAAAAGAAATGCACAACATGTGGGGTGCAGGCAAGAAGGGGCTTCGTGTTACACTTAGAAGTGGATTCCTTGAGGATCTGCTCCATGATTTTTCCAGGGACTGAGTTGAGATTGACAGGTCTGTAGTTCCCTGGATCTTCCTTTTTCCATTTCTTAAATATGGGCACTATGTTTGCCCTTTTCTAATCATCTGGGACCTCTCCTGATTGCCCTGAGTTTTCATAGATGATATCCAGTGGCTCTGTGATCAGATCAGCCAAGTTCCTCAGCATCCATGGATTTGTACACATCCAGTTTTTCTAAATAGTTCCTAATCTGTTCTTTCACCACTGTCGGCTGCTCACCTCCCCATACTGTGCTGCCAGGTGCAGTAGTCTTGGAGCTGACCTAGCCCATGAAGACTGAGGTGAAAGGCATTGAGCACATCAGCTTTTCTGCATCATCTGTCACTAGGTTGCCTCCCCCATTCAGTAAGGGACCCACGCTTTCCCTGTTCTTCCTGTTGTTGCTGACATACTTGTAGAAATCCTTCTTTTTGGCCTTCACATCCCTTGCTAGCTGCAACTCCAATTGCACTTTGGCTTTCCTGACTTCATTCCTACATGCCCAAGCAGTACTCTTATGCTCCTTCCTAGTTGTTTGTCCAAGTTTCCACTTCTTATAAGCTTCCTTTTTATGATTTAGTTTACTGCAGAGTTCCCTGTTAAGCCAAGCTGGTTTTCTGCCATACTTGCTAGTCTTTCTGCACATCAGGATGGTTTGTTCCTGTATTCTCAGTAAGGCTTCTTTAAAGTATATCCAACTCTCCTGGACTCCTCTCTCCCTCAGATAGATTTCCCAGGAGATCCTGCCCATGGGTTCTCAGAACAAGTCAAAGTCTGCTTTTCTGAAGTCCAGGGTCCTTACTCTGCTGCTCTCCTTCCTTCCTTTCCTCAGGATTCTGAACTCAATCATCTTGTGCTCACTGCTGTCCAAATTGCCACCTACTAGTACATTCCCAAACAATTCTTCCCTGTTTGTGACTAGCAGGTCAAGAAAAGCGTGGCCCCTAGTTGGCTGCTCCAATCCTTGCACTGGGTATTTGTCCCCAACATTCTCCAAAAACTTCCTGGATTGCCAGTGCACTGCTGTATTGCCCTCCCAGCAGATGTCAGGGTGATTGAAGCCCCCTATGAGAACCAGGGCCCGTGATCAGGAAATTTCTGCTAGCTGTTTGAAGAAAGCCTCATCTACCACTTCCTTCTGGTCTGGTAACATCACCCTTGTTGCTCTCTCCTCTGACCCTACCCCAGAGACTTTCAATAGGCCTATCTCCAGTTTCATGCTGGAGCTCTGAGCAATCATATAACTCTTTTACATAAAGTGCAACTCCTCCTCCTCTTCTCTGCCTGTTCTTCCTGAGCAGCTTATCTCCATCCATGACAGTGCTCCAGTCATGCAAGCTATCCTGTCAAGTCTCTGTTATTCCAGTCATGTCATAGTTCCATGACTGTAATGACTTCCAATTCTGCCTGCTTGTTTCCCAGGCTCCGTGCATTTGTGTACAGGTACCGGAGGTAAGTAGTCAATTGCCCTGATTTCTCAGGAAGAATGACAGCACCTCCCCTGATGCCTCCTCCTGCTTGCTCTTCCTCGAGGTCACTCACTTCCCCACTTACCTCAGGGCTTTGGTCTCCATCCCCCAGAAAACCTAGGTTAAAGTCCTTCTTACTAAGTTAACACTCAGTTGCCCTCAGTTGACCATTCTCTTGATCTTCTGCCAGACCAGCCTGTCAAACTCATGCTCCATGGTACCCTCATCCTCACAGCTCTCTCTCCAACATTCCTTCCTGGTGACTCCCAACTCCACTCCTGCCAACTGTTCTGCCAATTTCAATGAACATTCCCCAACAGTTGCCCCTTCTTGACAAGCCAACCCTTTGTCCCAGGGTTGCCCAGGATCCCACCACCAAGGGACATGGGACATGGATAGCCACCCAACACTTGGCTCATGCTCCTCCTCCAAGCCAAGCCTACACAGCCTGCCACTTGCTGTACCAGTGAATCCATATTCATAGACAGACATTTGCTATCTGGGATTTGGCTCACATCCATATCAGTCCTGTTTTCCATTCCCCCACCTCCCATACTCAGAGCTTCTCCCATCCTTGTGGCAGGCCTGAGATCAAGGACCTAGTCAAATGGATGCAGGCAGTCCTAACCGTACCTTAGATGTGCCTTTCCACAGCTATTCCATGCCCTTATCTTCACTTGAGTTCAAGTTTTAGGAATACCACTGAGGGGTCAGGGAGTTAAGGTGTGGAGCAGCTCCTGCCCCTTCATCTAGTGAGGGGATGGCAGACTGCGACTCAATCCCTCTACCCCGTCAGTCAGTGTGAAGGCATACTGCCCCACCACTCCATGCCAAAGAACATTCCTTCATCCTTACACATCTGTGGAGTAGGCCTGAGTATTGACAGACTACAATCTGACTATCTGCCATTCCCTTCCCTCCCAACCGTCAGTTAACAGAACACACTAGTTATTCCCTGCCCTAGTTTGTAAAACTCCTTTTTGTTCACTTAAGAAAACACAGACATTTTTGACTGCTTACATTGTTTAAGAACAAGTTCTTCCTGTTCCCAAAGCAGCCAATGGAAAGCTAAGCCTTGCTCTGTCTTTACTTGGTTGTGTCTCCCTTCTTCTCTGCAGCCTAGCACTGCTGAAATTGTTTTGCCAGGGTGTTCTTATTGAGAATGTCCAGAGGGCTGTTGAATCCCAGGGACACACGTCTCTGGTATCATATACCAGCCTTTAAGCTGCCAAGCTCGCTCTGCCCAGTCCTTTCCTGATGTGCAGGATGAAGGCCAAGATAATCACTGGGGCAGGTAGGACTCAGAACTTCTACTGTGACAAGGTACCCAAAGGTGCATTTGATGATCATAAGGCAGCTGTCTAGCTAATCTAATATTACAAAAGCCTTAGTCTATCTGTCCATCTGTAACACTTTATTTGCACTCTATTCAGTTTTCTCAGCTGCCAGTCAGAGTGCTCCAAGAGCATTCTGGACAGGAGGCAGTGGCAGGGCGGAGCACTGTCACGATAGCGTGGATGGAGCGGGGGAGGGGCCAGGCCTCCCTGCCTCCCCCTGGCCCTGTTCCCTGGAGGCAGCAGCAGCATGGGGTGCTGGCTGAGGAGGACAGAGGGGACAGCAGGGCAAGTTCCCCCTCTCACCCCCCGGGAGGTAGCTGGGGTGGTGGCACTGGGGATGGTGGGGCAAGCATCCACCCCCCCACTCCTGGCAAGCAACAGTGGCGTGGGATGGTGTGTAGCAGAACTCTGTCCCCACCCTCCCCCCTGGCAGGGAGGGGGAGGTGGTGGGGAAGAGGGGAGGAAGGGAGGGAGAGAGGGGAGCAGGACAGGGAATGGTGGGGGGGTTTCCAGTGGCAGTGCCCTCCCACCGCCATGCCCCTACCACTGAGCCCTGACAACAGCTGGCAGAGGGAGGTGATGGGGAGGGAAGGAGGAGAGAGGGGGGGGCGGGGTGGGGTGGGGAGGGATGTTGTGTGGGGCCAGATGCAGACTGGCAGCAGCATGGGGCACTGGGTGTCAGTGGCCACCACTGAATGCAAGCTCCCCTCCCCCCCCCCCCCTTCCTGGGAGCCGGCAGCAGGATGGGGAGGAACATGTGGGGTGGAGGGACTGCACAGGGCCGGAGGCACCATGTGGCACTGGGTGGTGGCACCCCATCCCTGCGTGCTCCACCCTCTGTCATTCCTGATGGGCAGTTGGCTAGTAGTTAAATAGTTTCTTTTCATTTCAGATGCCAGGAAGCATCCAAATGCCCTGTGTAAAGCTTCATAAGTTAGGGATGGAGTGGGCTTACTGGATCCTTGAGTGTCTCAAGGCAGGGACCCATTTTATCTTCTGTAAGGGTCAATACCTAGCTAGAAGTCTGTAAAATAAAAATGCCTGCACAATTTTGACTGTTAGAACTACATTTTTTAATAGAATCCATTCACAAAATTGTAACCTTACATGACATACTATTCAAATCTATTTCATTGCAGTAAATTATTTCTTCCTCAAACAGTACAGATTTAAAGTAAACAGAGAACTAAGTTTATGATTTTAATATCGATACTTTCTAGATATGCAGTCCAAAATCAGTACAGATCCTTCCAGCTCATTGAGTTGTTTCACCAGGAATAGAAACATCCATCTGTTCTGCTGACAGAAGTATGTGAATAGATTGCAGTATCCATCCATTCTACATTTCACTTGCATAAAACTCGGACTTCATGAAGATGGAGTGAATATTACTCAAAGAAATTATAGCACAGGTATGGAACAGAAGTGTGTATAATCAAATTCCATTAGTTGCATTGGTTCAAATCTTCCAAGCAATCCAAAATAAATGAATACACAATGAAAGAAAGGAGAGGATACATACCTCATGCTATCTTAGTGAATGAATACCATATGTTCAACAATTTGCAATCATGTATAAAATATATTTCAGTAGTGTCCTTACTAGCATTCTTTTTTGTGCCACCATAAATGCAATTGAAAAATTAAAAAACATGCACATATTAATGACCTATAAACCCTTCTAGCATGATCCCCAACCCAGTAGGTGACTCAGGGACAGAATGCTTTCCATATGTTGGAAATTAGCTCACTCTTGTCACAGATGTGACAGTTTCTAAGCAACTACTGCAATGCACGGAGCCTAGAAATCAACCTAAAACAATACAATAATGGAATCTTAGAAATAGTCACACTACAGACAAAAAAAAATTACTTAGGCATGGAAACTGAGCAGCCAGTAAATTATAAGTATTTTGACTTCAAGCAACTGCATCAAGGAGATACAGAATGGCTATAAATGGAGGTGTACCGATACATCAGTCCAATATTAGATTGGTACTGATATAAAGAAAATTTGCTGTATTGGATATTGGCCCCATTGGGCTGATAATTTGGCCAATAAATGCCCGTGCTGCGCACAGCCACAGTGCAGCACAGAGCAGAGCCGGCAACTTGGAGAGCTGCCTCCAGCTGGTAAGTTGGAAGGGGAAGGGGGAGGGAAGAGGCATGGGGGCCGCAGATCAACGCCCCCGTGGTGAGGGAGGGAGGGGTTAGGGGCAGGGTCTGCCTGGGGGGAAGGTGCCTGGGGTGGGGAGGGGGGTTGCCCCAGATCTGCACAGGGCAGGTGGGCAGGCTGGAGCTGGAGCTGCATGGGGCTCTTCTCGGCAGGGTCTGGGCTTGGAGCAGGCACCAGCGGCACTGGGAGGGGCTGCAGCCACCCCAGATTTTGCTGCAGCTCTGCTCTCAGCACCACCAGGCACAGCCCAGCTCCATGTCCCACCTCCACCCACATACCACAAAGACCTGGGGCTGCGCTGGGGAGCTGGCAGCAGCGGCAGCGCTGGGAGTGGAATTGCAGTGAAATTTAGGGTGGCTGCAGCTCCTTCCCAGTGCTTGCTCTGAGCCCATCTCCACCGAAAAGAGCCCTGAAGCAGGCACCAGTGGCGCTGGGAGGGGGCTGTATCCACTCCAAATTTGCTGCAGCTCCACTCCCAGTGCTGCTGCTGCCACTGCCTGGCCCAGCCTCAGCTCTTTCCGGTGCATGGGTAGAGGCGGGACATAGAACTGGGCTGTGCCTGGTGGCACCAAAAACACAGTGGCAGTAAAATTTGGGGTGGCTGCAGCCCCTCCCAGGACCTCCCTTTGCCCGCTTTGAGCCCAGCCCCCACTGAGAAGAGCCCTGCGCAGCACTGTCTCCAGCCTCATGAAGGTCCAGGGGATACACTCCATCAACCCTCCCCGGGTGCAAGCAGTGGCGGGAGCCACCTCCCCCACATGAGGTGCACCTCCATCCCATGCCCCAGTCTCCTGGGCAGCGCCTGCCCCTGCCCCCTCCCTCCCTCACTGCAAGGGCCTTGATCTGCACCCCCCATGCCCCTCCCCTTCCCTCCCCTCCCCTCCCCTCTCCTCTCCCTTTCCCGTCCTCCACAACAGACTTACCAGCTGGAAGCAGCTGTATTGGATATCAGATTGGTATCAGCTGATATGCCTCCTTAAATATTGACTACTGGTATCGGCCCCAAAAATCTCTATTGGTACACCCCTAGCTATAGATGTTCCAGACAAAAAGCCTTCTATACCAAGAAGAAATCACTGGATGACTACCAACCATCTAAACTGCTAAAACAAATAGCCAATATTTGTAATGTAACAAATTCTTCAACGATGGATTGAAGCCAACGGCTGAACTTTAACAACTAACTGCAATGCTCAAGCTAAAACCTTGACAGATACCTATTTGTAATACAAATACTTCATGGAATTCCTGGAACTCTAGAAACAATGGCTTCCAAGTAGAACTTGGTTGATTTCCACTGCTAACACCAAATAAAAAAAGGCTGAAGTACTCAGTGCCTTCCTTTCCTCAGTCTTCACAGGCAAGGTCAACTCCCAGACTACTGCATCTAGCAGCACAGTTTGGGGAAGAGGTTAGTAGCCCTCAGTGGTGAAATAATAGGTTAGGGACTATTTAGAAAAGCTGGACATGTACAAGTCCATGGGGTAGGATGGGGTGCACCCAAGGGTGCTGAGGGAGTTGACTGATCTGATTGCAGAGCCACTGGCCATCATCTTTGAAAAATCATGGCAATCAGGACAGGTCCCGAATGATTGGAAAAGGGCAAACATAATGCCCATATTAAAGAAAGGGAAAAAGGAGGATCCAGGGAACTACAGACCTGTCAACCTCAGTCCCTCGAAAAATCATGGAGAAGATCCTCAAGGAATCCATTGCTAAGCACTTGGAGGAGTAAAAGGTGATTAGGAACAGTCCGCATGGATTCACCAGGGGCATGCCATACCTGACCAACCTGATTACCTTCTATGATGAGATGACTGGCTCTGTGGATACGAGGAGACTGGTGGATGTGGTGTACCTTGATTTTAGCAAGGCTTTTGATACAGTCTTCACAAGATTCTTACGAGCAAGCTAAGGAAGTGTAGGGTGGATGAATGGAGTGTGAGGTGAATAGAAAACTGGCTGGGGCATCTGGCTCAGAGAGTAGTACTCAATCGCTCGATGTAGAATTGGCAGCCCGTATCAAGTGGAGTGCCCCAGGGGTCGGTCCTGGGGCCGGTTTTGTTCAATGTCTTCATCAGTGACCTAGAAGATGACATAGAGTGCACCCTTAGCAAGTTTGCAGATGACACCAAGCTGAGGGGAGTAGTAGATACACTGTGGGGTACAGCTAGGATTCAGTCACCTAGACAAATTGGAGGACTGGGCCAAAAGGTACCTCATTAGGTTCAACAAGGTGAAGTGCAAAGTCATGCACTTAGGATGGAACAATCCCATGCACAATCTCATGCATCATACAAGTACAGACTGGGGGCTGACTGGTTGCGCAGCAGCTCTGCAAAATAGGACCTGGGGTTTACAGTGGACAATAAACTGAATATGAGCCAACAGTGTGCTCTTGTTGCCAAGAAGACTAACTGGGCTGCATTGGTAGGTATGTTGCCAGTAAGTCAAGGGAACTGATTATTCACATCTATTCAGCACTGGTGAGGCCACATTTGGAGTACTTTATTCAGTTTTGGGCCCCTCACTACAGAAAGGATGTGAACAAATTAGAGAAGAGTCCAGCAGAGGGCAACAAAAATGGTGAGGGAGCTGAGGGACATGACTTATGAGGAGGGGCTGAGAGAACTGGGCTTATTTAGTCTTGAGAATAGAAGAGTGAGAAGGGATATAATAGCAGCCTTCAACTACCTGGAGGGGGTTCAAAAGAGGATGGAGCTAGACTGTTCTTAGTGGTGGCAGATGATGACAGAACAAGGAGCAATGGTCTCAAGTTGCAGCCAGGGAAATTTAGGTTAGATATTATGAAGAATTTTCTCACTGGGAAGGCAGTAAAACACTGGAACCGGTTACCCAGAGAAGTGGTGGAATCTCCATCCTTGGAGGTTTTTAAGACCCAAAGACAAGCTTTGGCTGGGATGATCTAACTGGGGATGGTCCTGCTTTGAGCAGGGGGTTGGACTAGTTGACCTCCCGAGGTCAACAATTTTCTATGATTTCTATGATTACCACATGCCCCAGGGACGGTGACACCCTAGGATTTCATGAGATTATTTTAAGGATGCTGCAAGGTGCCTATATTAGCCCTCTTAGGTGTTCAAATATATACACATGATTCACAGGAAAAAAATCCCAAGATTACGAATAGGAATCCAGTGTCAGTGCCTTGAACTTAAAAAGGTAGAAAACTACTACCTTTTGCTCTAGCTCTCTAACCTCCTGAACAAACAACCTTATTCAAAACTAAAAATTCTCAAGATGTACAAGTTACTGTAGGTGCTAGCATGAGAGCCATTGGGAAGAAACATCAGGCTAGACTGATATAGACTCTTGCACAGAACTATCATACTGGAAGATGACTACCTCAGTGAAATGAGAAAAATTATGACAGACTCATTATAGAATCAGTAGCTACCAAGCACAGTCCAAAAGCCAGTAAATGCAATCATATGATGGTTTGAAGCTAAAAGTCACTTTCTACTCTATGATGTCTAAAATATGAAGGAGTGGAAGAAATACATTCTCTCAGATGATCAAGAAAGATTTCCAATGAAAGAGTAATGCAGAAACTTCCCCACCCAAAAAACCTTGAAATCTCGAGAGAAAAAAAATAGTAGCCAGGAGGCTGTCCCACTAAGTAGCACTGCGCCACCAGATCAGGAATGGATAGTAGTGAAAACTGAACACAGCTCACAACGACGTGACAACCCCCCCAGAATGAAAAGCCCTATTCTGCATGGACTTCATTTACTTGAGACATACAAAAAATATTGCTTCTTTTGAACACATCAGCAATGCTCATCTTCCTTTTCTTTCTCATGTCCTTGTGACAAGGTATTTAGCAGAATTTGCAGATTCTTTGGATTCTGACATGGCTGCACTGAGAGTGCTCCTCTATGGCCTCAAACACTCAACTTCTGCCACTTGGCCCAGTATCCATGCCACCAGATTAATGCTTGTTTTATTGACTAACAAAATTTGATTGAATTGAATTGTACATGATCTGAGACTTATTATAACTTAAAATAACTTCCATCTTAAAAATTCCACAGGAAGCATTTTAAAAAGAGATATGCTTGTCACTGCTTTCATCCCAAACTCTCTCCATCATCCTACAAGTATGCAGGTCTATTCTTTCATGTTTCTGATTTGTGGGAATTTCTGTTCTATATTTGAAGGACCTACAAACACAAAACTTCCTGGCTGTCAGGCCACTGTAAAACTCATAATTTTGAAGCATTTTCGTGCCTGTATAGAATACAGTGAACAAAATATGTTTCATATCATATGGGAAGGAAAATAGATCATAAAGCTTTTTATGTAATTACTTGCAAATATGAATCGCTAAATAAAAGAAGCACTTTCATTTTATTGTCAGTTTGCCATCTTGTGGGTAAGTATCACATCAAGAAAGTTCCATTCAATTATGATATATAAAAATTGTATGAAAACAATTTGTGAAGAATTCCCAGTGGAACTATTAGCAACTTTTTCAATTAACCAAACATGCTACATTGCTCTGAAATCAAAGCAATATTTATGGGTTACTAGGCCACTTATGTTTTTGGCCTTGTCCTGTAATGGATGAGTTGTGGTAAAATGAGAGAGCTCTGTGCAGACCCACTGCAGAATTAGAGCCTCTCTTTGCACTCTTCAAGTAGATATAAAGAACGAGTCATTCACCTGAAGGGCTTAAAAGCTAAAGTAAACTGATGTTAAAAATTACCGGCTTTCAAATAAATTAGTTCTCTTGGGTTTTGCATGGTTTCTTTCAGCTTCAAGCAAACTTATCTTTTGCTGTGTTCTATAAGACTACAAAAACATGTCTTCTGTGATAAAAGTGAAATATATTTATCACCAAAGTTCAGTTAAGTCCCCAGCATTCTTCTTGCTCTGTTTCTTTAACTAGGGGCCATAGTATAAACTTGTTAGATTGGCTACACAACAAATTGAAATTATTCTTTTTAATTACTCCAGTCATCTTGACCCAGATTTCCAAATCCTTCAGCCCCTATGTTTTGCTGTTCTGAATAATTTAAAAAACATTATGGCATTGAAGTTTTACTTTTTCATAGCCATTTACTTTCTGAATGTCAAGACAAAATTATTTTTTTCACGTATCTAGACCAAGGAATACATGAAAAAAGAATTGCAATTTTATATTTTTCTTTGGTTTTGAGTTCATTTGTCTGGATGTATTCCCCTGAATTTTTCATATATGCTCTTTGTGAGGATTACTGTAAGCATAACCCCATGACTAGATTCATTCTTTTTTCAAACTAAAGAGTATCAGTGTTTCGTTGGGTGTGTCTGTGTTACTCAATTTTTCTTGGAATTCTTCCTCACATGGTAGTTGTCTCATCACCAGAGGCATTTCCTCTGAATAGTGCAGTGAAACTTCCGAGAGCATTCTGTGACACTTCCTCAGCCTGAAGAAAGGTGTTTGTGCCTGAAAGCTTGCAAGGAAGAATTTTTCCAACTATTTTAGTTGGTCTAATAAAAGATACTGGATTTACCCAAAGAACCTTGTCTGCCTCTGTCCTTAGAGGAACATGACTACAACCAATACCCCTGAGAGAATTTACTTACAAAGAATTTAAATAAAAGGTGTCTCATTACATAAAAATTAAAAGAACATACTTTAGAAATGTTCCAACAACATTTTTCTCTTTGTTTGCTTTCTATCAGAAAAAGGAATTTAAGTGCAAATAGCTGAAGAATGAAACATCCCAACTCAGACAATCTAAATTCTTTATAAAAAAAGATAGGTCAGATTGCAGACAGCTCTCATGCCTAAGGAGATGATGTAGTCTCTGATCCTTTCATTGACCCTATGCATACGGATCCCATAAGGTTACCATCAGTATTAAGGCCTTAGAAGTCTAAAAAGAGGTTGTTAGCTGTGTTAGTCTAAAGCTAGGTATAAGGCAGGGTAGACTGGCACCTTAGCATGTGTCCACATATGTGCTTTGAGGCACATCAAAGGCTTTTGAGATGCCGCAAAATACACTCTGAGCACATGTTTTGGTTCTCTGTACTGCATATCTGTAGCATGGAGCCAAATTTAGATATTGGGAAATCCCAGTATAAAAAAAAAGCACGCTGAAAAAAGTGGGGTGGCGCATGTGGCAGCAGGATGTGCTGCCTGAAATTGGATCCTGGCCATCCAGAGCCATGCTCTGGCTGCCAGCCAGGCTCCATGAGCAGGGATCACTGCTGCTGCAGCCCCAGGAGGCCCCAGGTGCCGGCCCCAACCACCCCTACACCAGCTGGGGAAATTTGCCCCGCACCAGACTACGTGTGCAGGGGCATTCTCCAGGAGCAGCTAGCAGGATCACAAATATGTACCAATGCTATTTATCCCTGGGGAAACGCACATGCGCACTCATCTGGACATGCCCTTGGAGACTAAGTCATTCAGAGAGGCATGATTTTTCATAGGCTACAAATTACTTCATCAGTACTATACATCAATACTTCATCACTACTATAAGTAGACTTACAGAGAACAAATTAGTCTATTAAGTGCCACCCTGCCTTAGGAGCCTAAAGTTACTCTGAGACTAGGGACAGACATTTAAAAAGACTGAGCCTGAATTGATTCAATCTTTGCAGGTTAGTTTAACCTGGCTAGGCTGAACTGATTTGAAACTGGATAGACATTCTATCTGGATTGAGGAAATTTAGGCACATGCCTGCAGTGGCTCTAGCTAGAAGCTGGTGGGCACTAGAGCAGCCCTCCCTTCCCTTCTGCAGGGAGCTGAGCTGAAGTGGGTGTGGCTAGCCCCTGGCAGGACTCACTCATTAGGGAGGTCTGCTTGCATGGTCGCAGGCTTTTCCCTACTGGCTGCTCAAGGGGTTGGAGTGTTGCCAGCCCCCAGCCCTGGGCTAGCACTCTGAGGCAAGGGTCAGGGTGTATGTGCAGTGCATGCATCTGTTGATGATACAGAGCATTTTAATCTCCCTCCCTGCTTTGTTATACTGTCTGCAGCAGACTGATAGGCGAGCAAGCCAGCTGGGGGTGGGGAGGGTGGGGTCTGATAACAGTCTTTATCACCTGATTAACAGAACGATAGGCTCTCTCCACATTACTTCAAACTTCTTAAACAGCTTACTGGCTGACCTGTTGATTAGCTCCAAAACCCCTAAGCGGTCACTGTTCTATCTGCATATCCCAGTGAAATTGGAGAGAGACATTCACATAGACACCTCATGCCATGTTGGTATTAGCTAACATACCACATGCTGGCTATGGTCCCTGCTGTGGCAGAGAGGAGTAATGGATCTCTGCTTAAGCAATGAGTGGTGAGAAGGGGGCATGGAGAAGCTAGCTGCTGTACCTGCAAGCCTGTGCTAAGCTCCAGCCAGGGAACAGAGGGGAGGGGCCAGCCCTGCTGTGGAGCAGAGAGCCCTGCCCAGCCCAGAGAGCATGCTGGGATGCTGGGGGACTCTGATTTAACTTAAACCAGCAAGGGGTCTAGGACAGACATTACATATACTAGTTTGAGCCAAATCAGTTAAGTCTGATACTATATTCAACCAGGTTTACCTCAAACTGGTTTCAGCCATTTTCAAACTGGTTTATATGCACTGGACATCTGTTCTGTTACAGGTTTAAACCTGTTTCTGATCACTTAAACCAGTTTATGTGTAATGTCTGTCCCTGGCCTGAATGAAGTGGCCAGGCACAATTCTCTACTGCTTTGCACATCTGAGAGTCATTTACACTCATGAAAAGATTGCTGTAAAATAGAGAGGCTAATAAATGATACAATAAATAATGGCTTCTTCTGTATCCCTCTTTTGACAACAAGATTCTACTAAAATAACCAAATGAAAAAAAAAATCACATTTTTTTTCTTTTTTACTTTCAGTTTCTGTTTTTACTCTGAACATAAAAAAATTAGGTTTCATCCCCATCTAGTGGCAAATAAAAGTGTACACTAGAACCTGTTGCCAAGGACTAGTGGATTCAGATAGCACTATCTACAGTACTGGATGAAGAACAAGGTTTAGCCTAGCCTTGTTAACAACAGCAATCAGTTTGAATGTTTGAAACATTAAATATAAACAACCTTCTCATTTAAAGTAAAATATTCTTGATATTAAAGACAGTGCATTGATGTATTATTCTGCATCAATAATTAGGGATTGTCACATAGATTGTATTTATTTGGATCCAAGTTGAGGTTGTCCCTCCCTTCCCTGCAGTCAACCTCTCCTTTTAAGCCTCATCCCAAGCCTTTGGTTTAAACTACTCCCCACTCCCCAATGGCTCCTCCTCTCTGGGTCTTGTCTTAGATTTGACTACCAGCCCAAGGCAGGTGGCAGAACCTGTTTTGGGAGACAGTTGTCAGGCATCCTTATGATGTGTATGGTCTAATGGATCTGGTGACATATAAACATGGCTTTAATATTGATGGTGTTTGCTTGAGTCAGAACGCTGGTGTTTGTTCTTCTATCCTTTCAACTGATATGAAGGATTTTCCTAAGACATTCCTGATGGCAATGTTCTAAAGCTTCCAGTTGTTTCCGATATGTTGTCTAGGCTTCATACTGAGAGAGCAGGGTAGGAATGACAAACAGCCTGGTAGACAAGAAGCTCGATTTGGATCCTGATGTTATGTTCATCAAAGGCATGAAACATTGAAGGCAGCACTCAGCACTAGCAGATTTTATCTGATGTTGAATATTGTCATCTATACTTACTTTTTGGGAAAGATAGTGGAAATAGTGGAAATGCTCAATGTTCTCCGGGGATTGTCTTATGTGGACAATGGTCCTATGGTTGGCTTGGGGTGGGTTGGGAAATTATCTTTGTATTCGTGAAGTTGACAGAGAGTCCAAGCATTTCACAGAAACAATAAAGAGTGACCTGGAGCTCTACAACTGAGTGGGCACACAGGACGCAATTATCAGCATACTGAAGATCAGTAACTGAGGTGTCAGTTATCTTGGATCTGGAATGTATCTGATTGAAGTTAAAGAGATTCCCATCCATGTGATACTGGATGCTGACTCATGATGGAAGCCTATTAGCAAAGAGATGTGGAATTGCTGTGATATAGATGGAGAAGAGTGTTGATGTAATTAACCCCCCTTGCTTGATTCCAGTTCTAATAATGAAGGGGTCAGTTTTTCAGCCATTGTTTAGGATGGTTGCTGTCATGTTGTTATGAAGGACTCTGATGGCAAACATTTTTGGTGGACATCCAAATCTCATCAGGATCTTCCATAGGGCCTTTCTGTTGGTTGAACTAAAGGCCTTAGTCAGGTCAATGAAGACCATGGAAAGATCTGTGTTTTGCTTGCAGCACTTCTGCAGCTGTCTAGCAACAAAGATAATATCTATTGTACCTCTGAATGGTCTGAAGTCACACTGGCAGCTGGGTAGAATGTCCTCAGTGAGAAAGGCAAGTCTATTGATAAATATGGACAAGATCAGCTAAGGACAGGAGTGCAAGACCATGATAATTACTGCAATTTGATTCTTCTTTCTTAAATATGGTAATGATTCTGGCATCTCTCAGGTGACTAGGAACCTGTTCACATTTACAGATTTTCAGAATAGCAACATTGTAATAGGGCGCCATCCCTAGGGCAATTGAGAACCCCTGGAGTTGCCCCAGACTCCCCTTTATTTCAGTCCATTTTTGGAAACAATCTCTCCTTCACTCACCTGCTGCCCCAGGGCTTCCCAGATCAGGTCTTCAATCCAGAGCACCCGGAGGCGAGGAGCTCCTGCCTTAAGGGCTAATTGCATGGCTCCATATCACTCCTATACCATGCCCCATGGCTCATAGATGTCATATGACTATTGTCACCTCTGTTGGGGCCTTGGCCTATGCAGCCACTGCCCCTTTAATATGGCTAGGCCTTCTAGCATAAGCCCACTGTGTTGAACCTAGCTTTGGAGGTGCTAGCTCAGCTTCCTCATTTCTTGCCACTGGGCCCCTGGCGCTTGTTAGCTGTGCACCTGTGGTGCTGAGCCCTCTGGCCCCTGTCTCTCTGGGCCCTCTCTCTCTGTGCAATACTCACAGGAGCCTTGAGCCTGTACCTGGCAGGGCTCAAGGTGCTTATGAGCCTCTGGGCACTAATGAGGCCTCCAAATCTCCTCTTTTAAGCTTCATCCCAAGCCTCTGGTTTAAACTGCAACATAAACACTAAGTCCCTGGGCTATAACAAAGAAAAATAATAGAAGCAGTGAGCCTGTTTACCCCATGACTCCTCCTCTCCCGGTCGCTCTGCCTGGTGCTCCAGGTTGCAGGTCTGGTTTCCAGTTTCCTGGGACCTTCAGGAGCTGACACTCTGCCACAGCCTGGGCTGGCTCCCCTGGCTAGCTCAGCCCACGGCTTATATAGCTCTGGCCTGAGTTCTCACGCAGTCATTTGACAGCCCTCAGTCACCTGACTGGCCTGCAGGGCTACCCTTTACCCCTTGTTCTGCTGGCAGGATGTGCTCTGAAGACTCTGGCCTTAAAGGGACTGCTCTGCTTCTTAGTAACAGGGCCAGGGTTCCCTGTTACAAACATGTGGTTGGTGAGAGACCTTCTTTCCACCTTGCTTATACATTTTAGTTGATATTCCATCAGGACCACAACCTGTGTTGTTTTTTATCTGCTTAATGGCTTTCAAGATCTCTCATTAAGAACTCAAGGTAGTTCTTAATGGGATATTATGGACTGGCTTCCATGGCATTGTCTTCAACATTAGAATCTCATGTCAGCAGCTCTTCCACCATGCATTGATGGTGGTGCTGTCTTTAAAGAGTATTATTTCATCCTTGGACCTCAGGGAGATAGTTCCTTGTCTTCTTGGCCAAGATAGCTTCAATTATGCTGAAAAAACTATGAGCAACATGGCTGCTGGCAAAATCTTTTGCTTTGCCCTCCTACCACTTGTTCTTTTGCTCTCACATCTTCCTCTGAGTCTTGGCTTTAATGTGGCAATAAGAGTCTTGCTTCTGTTTGGAACTAAAGTCATTCTGCCAGGCTTTGAAGGCTCTCTTTTTTCTGTCAATGACTGCTTGAATTTCCCTGTCATTCTCATCAAAACAGTCTTGATTTTTTTTATGGAAAAGCCTAGGGATTCTTTTCATGTCTCATGGATGTCTTTTTTGAGGCTCTCCCAGTGATCAGTAGGGTTAAGAACATCAGGGAGGTCAGAGAATTTCTCACTGAGGCAGTGCTGGAGGTGATTGTTTTAGCTAAGGCTAAAAAGTGTTTTGCTAAAAGCTAAAAAGAAATGGGTAATTAGGCAGAGTAGATAGCTCAGGGCAGTCCTGAGAACATACCCCAAGACAGCCTGTCTTAGAAGAGCCTAGGAATGGTACTGAAGTGCAGGGAGGTGCACAGGTCTGCTCTATGTTGCTTCTCAGCAATCTATTCCATTTAACTGCTGCTCTCTGGTGCACCCAAGTGGGAGTGAGTGGACAAAGCTTATTTTATCAATAGCAGTCCCAAGTTCAGAAGGGAACAGACACGGCTGTCTGTTTTCCTGTCATAGAAATGGGACGTTTCAGTTAACTTGCAGAACCTCCAGATTAAGCAACGACTTCCCAGATCTCCAGCTTTGTGGGCACTCTAAATTTACAATTTAATTCTCCAAGGACACATGAGACATGGGCTTGGTACGTGGGTTGATTTAGCATAGGATTCTAATACAAATTATTTTTAATTAGCTAGCACAGAAGACCTGCAGACCCAGACAAATTATATATAGACACCTTTACATATTTTCCATACACGGTTTCCTGATTATGTTTAATTATTCTAAAGGCATACATCATCTGGGTGTCAAGGACTGTTCTTCAGCTCATGGTTGTCTTCCAAAGCTTGGGGTGTCTGCTTGCCTGTTTCTACAATTTCTTCTCCAAACCATCTTGTAAAATGGCTGACAAGACACACTTTCTTTCCAGTTTCCTGTGTCAGGTGACTAAAGTAACATAGCAGATTATTTGTTGTTTAATTACCATATCAAGTTTAACCCTCCATATTTAGAAAATTGGTCTGCTTTGGTTGGCAGCCATGTATATGTAACCCACACCAAATGTACAATCCATTTTGTATTGCAAAGTGTGTTGTTTTGTATATAGTTTTAGTTAAATATCATTGTATATATATTTTTTATGCTGTGCTGTACGTACTCATGCTTTCTTTATTTAAGTGTCCTGTCCCCTCTCCTTTGCTTGGGTAATCTGAGGAGACCTGTTTTGGGTTTTTTTAAAATGAACATATTTCATGTTCCAGGTCAAATCAGCCAACTCAGTTTCAGATCATATTGATTGAGCAGAGCTCAATCATTCCAAAACTGATATCGATTGAGCAGGCAGAACTCAATCATTCTAAACACCACATATGGTGCTACAGCTGGTGAGCGTCCTCTATGTTGCTTCTCAGCAATCTATTCCATTTAACTGCTGCTCTGGTGCACCCAAGTGGGAGTGAGTGGACAAAGCTTTTTTTTATCAATAGCAGTCCCAAGTTCAGAAGGGAAGAGACATGGCTTCTGCCTGTTTTCCTGTCATAGAAATGGGTATCCCAGGCTTTTACCCTGGGACTTCCAATACTCCCAAATCCATTGGCAGGCATCCTACATGCAGGCCCAAGCCTGGAGGTCTTGGGATTTAGATGCCCCCATTTGATCTTAGCCCACTAAAGACTGAGACATTTGATCTGAGCCAAAAGGCTAAGAACTTGTCTGAGGAGACATGTGCTGCAGTAGGCAGATACCAGAGGCAGGAAAGGCCCTTTTGTTCAGGTCTTTTGTTTTAGAAACTCCTCTGTGTTTACTGTAAACAAGAGGGCTTGGCTTCTAGTCATGTAGGCAAGGGGATCAGGCCCCTAGCTTAATTGGCTAACTGTGCAGTGTTCTTTTTTTAAAATGAATTGGTTAAGAGGAAAAATTGTAAACAGGGCAAGCTGAACTATTCAATTAGTTTTTTGCCTCTGTATTCCTGAACACGGATCAAAACAAATCTCCCAATTGCATTATAGATCGGCACAGGAGGAACACCAGCGCATGAATGGTCAGCACTGACCTAGTAAAGGGATACTTGGAGGAGCTGAATGTGTTTAAGTTAGCAGACCCGAATGATCTTCATCCAAGGGTACTAAAGGAATTGGCCAATGTCATAGCAGAGCCACTGGCATGGCTGTTTGAGCATTTGTGGAGCTCAGGTCAGTTCCCAGAGGACTGGAAAAGGGCCTATGTGATCCCTATTTTCAAGAAGAGGAGGAAGGAGGATTTGGGTAATTATAGGCTGGTTATTCTTACCTCTATCCATGGAAAAACCTTTGAAAAAATTATCAAGGATCACATTTGTGGGAGCCCAGCAGGAAAAATAATGCTGAAGGGCAATCAGCATGGGTTCATAGTAGGTAGATCCTGCCAGACTAACCTTGTTTCTATTTATGACCAGGTCACAAAATGCTTAGATGCAGGAGTTGAGGTAGATGTCATCTACTTGGATTTTAAGAAGGCCTTCAATACGGTGTCTCGTCCTAGTCTCATAAACAAACTGAGTGGCTGTGACATAGATGATTACATGGTCAGGTGGGTAGCAAATTGGCTTAAGGGTCGCACCCAGAAAGTGGTGGTGGATGGCTCGGTATTGACCTAGAAAGATGGGGGCTGTGGGGTCCCCCAAGGCTTGGTCCTTGGACCTGTGTTATTCAATGTCTTCATCAGTGACATGGATGAGGTCTTGGAGAGCACTCTGTCCAAATTTGCAGATGACACAAAATTATGGGATAAAGTAAACACACTAGGAGGAAGGGATTGAATCCAGGTGGACCTGGACAGGTTGGAAAAGTGGGCAGAAAAGAATAGGATGTAGTTCAACAAAGACAAGTGCAAAGTGCTGCATCTGGGGAGAAGGAATCACCAACATAGCTATAGGCTAGGAGATGACCTTCTCAGGGGTACAGTGACAGAAAGGGATCTTGGAGTCATAGTTGACTCCAAGATGAATATGAGCAATCAATGTGATGAAGTGATCAGTAAAGCTAACTGCACTCTATCATGCATTAGCAGGCGCATCACGAACAGGTCCAGGGAGGTGGTACTTCCCCTCTGTGCGGCATTGGTCAGGCCACAGTTGGAGTACTGTATCCAGTCCTGGGCATCATACTTCAAGACGGATTTGGATAACCTTGAGAGAGGCCAGAGGAGGGCCACTCATATGGTTAGGGGCCTGCAGGTGAGGTCCTATGAGGAGAGACTGAGAGACCCGGATCTCTTCATCCTCCACAAGAGAGGGCTGAGAGGGGATCTTGTGGCCATTTACAAATTCATCGGGGGGAGGAGTGGGGAGGGGCAGCAAGAAATAGGAATTGCTCTGTTTACCAGGGTACCCCTTGGAATAACCAGGAACAACGGCCACAAATTGACAGAGAGCAGATTTAGGTTGGACATCAGGAAGAACTTCTTTATGGTAAGGGTTGCCAGAATCCCGAATGGCCTTTCAAGTGAGGTGGTGCTCTCCTCTACCTTGGGGGTCTTTAAGAGGAGACTGGCCAAACACCTGGCTGGGGTTGTATGACCCCAGCGCTCTTTCCTGCCCAGGGCAGGGGGTTGGACTTATTGATCTAATGAGGTCCCTTCTGACCCTAACAACCATGAAACTATGAAACTATAAGGCATGCTTGGAAAAGCTTGGGTAATGTCACCCCAGGCTATATAAGAAACTCTCAGGTAAGGCTCACTTTTTGGGGACTTGAGAGAGAGCTGCTTCAGAGACAGCTGAATTGGGAGCTGGAGAAACTGCTTCTGATGTGGCGGGGGGGGGGGTCTCCCCACCCCACCTCTGCACTGGAGAAGCGAGTTGAAGCTGTGTGAAGGGAAAATCTGAGGTAAAGGGGAGGACAGTCTGTTTCAACATTTGGGACTTGGCTTCTGTGCAGAAAAAGAAACAAGACAAGTACTTACTGGGAGCTGGCAGGACCTGGCGGAAGAGAGAAGAGTTCCCTGGGAGCTGTGGTTCCACAGCAGCTGCTCTGTGAAGCTGGAGTGGCCCCAGGGAAAACAAGAAGGGTGGAGAGCCAGAAGTTGAGTGGCATGGAGAGCGAAGGGAGCCAAGGAGTGGGCTTTGGAGTCTTGAGACCCGGGAAGACGGGTGTGATAGCCTCAGCAGTGGAGAGCTGGTGGCCAGCTGGTTGCAGAGCTCTGAGGATCTCAATTGAGCTGGGAGACACTGGCTAGAGTGGCACCTCTGAGTGGAGTGGCGCAAACGGCAGGGAAACTGCTGCGGTGAAAGGGACCTTCCAGGAGGAGGTTGGCTGAGCCCAACTATCAGGTTATGGACATTAAGTTATTTTCTGTTTCTTTTTAGTTAGTTTGTGCTGCCGTGCCCTGCCTTTACAGGCTGGAAGTGTGCTGAGCCAGCCAGCCAGAAACCAATCCTGACAAACAGAAGGCGGGGGAAATCCTCAGACTGAACAGTATACCCTGGGACCAAAGGTGGTCCAGGGATACCAGCCTGGATAGGCTTTATTTCTTTTGCATTGTATTGCTTTCTTTGATTTGAGTACTTTATTTGAGAGCTTAACCTGAGAGAGAGACTTACCGCAGGACTCACCTGAGACTGGAGAAGAAGTCCGGTAGTCCTCGTTGATTCCATTCAGTCTAGATGGCTGCCAAGATCCGTGCGAACCTGAAACAGAAAGAAAAAGTCACCTGTTAAGATCGACGCTGATGAATGGTGGTGTAACATCTGGATGGCGCTAGGCCCTGTTGTAGGGAAGGTCGGAGCCCCAGAAGAGAACTACATTGAGATATTGTCCTGTGACATTTAGAATTACCACTTCCCGATTGAGATCATCTTTAAACATCAAGACATGGCAGGAGAGAGTTGGGACCATCGCTATGGTATACAGGCAAGTAATCATGAAATCATGATACACAACTTTAACTGAGCCTAAACCTTATAGCTTGTTTCTTTCTTTTCTCCCTTTTGCTTTTTCTTGGACTTTGAGTGGGATAGTACCATGGGGATATTAATCCCTGGAGCACACTGACCAGGGTTGGAGACTGGCAGTTTTGCTGGAAGTTTCTGGCTCAGATTAAAGGCCTGGCAAATTTGGGCCAGGGTGAGACCTGGCATAGTTTGAGCAAAGGAAGAAGACTGGCACATTTTTTTGCCTAGTTTAGGCCCAGCATAGCTTGGCCTAGCTTTCTGTTGTTCTCTAGTTCAGGCCCAGTGCAGAATTGCCTGGCTTGCTTTTGTTGCTTAGTCCTGGCCCAGTGCTAATAGACTTGCCCCTGCCCTCCCCACCCCACCCCCACACTTTGTTGTTTTGCACTGTTGTGTCTCATCTTAGCTGTGTAGCTGCAGCCAGATGTATGACAGATGGAAGCCACAATAGGTCTGACTACTTCTTTGAGTTTTTTTCTGAGTTGTCTGCCCCAGTAGAGCTAGGAATTTGGATTAGGAATTTTGAGATGCAGCATACTGACAACAGCTGCAGTTAACCAACCCATCAAAGCCATCTCATAGAAGTGGAGATTGGTACCCTACAGCTTTGCAGGGAGCAAGGAGGGGACCCTTGCAATACAGAAGAACCTATGCTCTTTAGCAGCTCCCTGCGGTGCAGCAAGTGCAAGAAGTAGCTCATATGACACTCTGGGGTGGGCCCCTCTCTCCAGACCATTGCTGAAGGGTAGGTATAAGGGTGTACACCCCCAGAACTACCTTTTGCGTCAACCCCAAGTCCCAGACTGTCTGGGCATGGATGAAGCCTCCACATGAGAGAGCTAATGTTTTTCCTACCAGAAATTAAGTTTCCAGGCATAGATCAGTGATGTGAGGGAAGGCTGCCTTTCAAAAATTTTAGATTTTTTTTTTTAAAGCTTGGAAACCTAGAAAATGCGAGGGATGTTTGAACTTCAAACAAGAACTCAGCTACCTGAACACTACCCCTGTGAAATGTTAGGCTTCCCATTTTGCATGCAGAATATCACAAAACCGGACTGCAGAGCATTGCTTTTATAATGACTATGTACTCGCCCTGGTGATCTTCACAAAGCATCTTGATGCCCATCTTGCTGGGGTCATCTGACCCCAGCAGTCTTTCCTGCTTTCCAAATGCAGGGGGAGCTGGACCTGATGATCTGTACGGTCCCTTCCAGCCCCTAAAAACTATGAAACTATGAAAACCGTATACTATGCCTTCTAGTTGGTGGTGTTTTAAATTGCATTTGGTGTTTTCCTTTGTTTTCCTCGCCTTTGTTTTCTTTAATAAATCTGTCCTTTGTGTTTACACTGCTTGTGAGGAAGGGTTTTTGTTTATATGGGACAACCCAACCAAAGTAAGTGAACCCAGATTTCTGGGTGAGGGCTCAAGCCACAGTGAAAAGTATTGGGTACCCCAAGTTTGAACCTGACCCTTGTTCCTGCTGACTTGTGCCTGGCAGAAGGGTCACACATAAATCATATCTTTTAAATATTTTTAAATATAAAAATTTATAATCTAGCAAGCAAGAAACGAATTGCTCCCAATATTCTAACCTAAAAATGTAAACATTAAGAATGTATGCAAACTCATGTTGAGGATATAATTGTTTAAATAGATGTGAGTATATAAGAGCATATTCTCTTAAGTAACAAAGACAAATACCAAAGTATAAAGCCTATATTAATTGCAAATCAACATTTTTAGTGATATTACCAACCAATGTGAACATAATGCTAAGAAAATATCTAAAACATACAAATTAAAAAAAGGTTTAACCTGTTTATGAATTTAGTGATTTAAACCTCAATTTTCTACTTCCTGATTTAAATCACAATTTAAATTAGTGATTTAATCATTTTGATTTAAAACAAAACCCACTGAATTGGGTACAAGTCTGCTCTCAGTTGCCATGGATCAGATCAAGAACAAGATAACTTACTTCCATGTAAAACCAATAAGAAGGAGTAATTAAGGCTCCTATGTCCTCTTTTCTCTTAGCAAATCCAGACTGGAGCTGTCATAATGTAGCCATTTGGTTTTTGATAGGCTCATCTGCTGAGCTTCTATCACTCATCTCTGTCTCTCTGAATACCTTTTTGAAATAATATGATACCATAGCATGAACTGATAGAAAAATGAAGGTATTGGTTGGTGGCCTCTGGCAGTTCAAGCAGCCTCTTCCAGGCTGGAATTCTGTTTTGCTATATAAGAATTTCAATTCTAAATCTAACTGCAAATGATTTATCACAGTATCCTGTCACAAGGCATGTTGAATAGTTAATATTTCAGATAAATCTATAAATATATCCATCAATCACTTCAATAAAGGATGTACTATTAAAATAGTGCCTTTACCATCTTGCAGTGGTTTTACCCCAATAAAAGGTGAATTCCTCATTTACTATAGAAAAACATCTGTTTTAATGGTGCCCTTTGTACTAATTGGGCACCTCTACATGAGACAGTTACTGCCGTGTTATCTAATTAGCTCCACAGTAAAATGTCATTGTCTACACGTGTGGCCCTAGTAGGCTGCAGTAAACTAATAAATGCCACTATAGGGTAGTACTTCCCAACACAAGTACTATCCTATAGCAGTGTTATTGAGTGCACTGCAACACACGTGTAGATGTTGACAGGGCTGGCTGGGGCATGAGAGTGCTACAGTGTGGGGCTGTCTGCCAGCTAGCCCAGCACTGAAGCACCCTAACATCCCAGCCAGCCCCTACCCAGCAAGCTAAGCTGGGTCGGAGCATTCCTGGACTGGCAGACAAGGCTGGCCCATCCTATCCTGTGGAACCTGTGGCTGCAGGGGGCTCCGCAGTCAAGAGGCTGTGCCCTGCTCACCCCCCGCTGCTTGTGCCATGTTTAAACAGCTTGATGCAGGCAGGGAGCCCCTTCCTGGCCAAGTGGGGGAGGAGTTCCTGGCTTTGTTCCCACTCCCACCCCAGCCCTGGCCCCAGGGGGGAATCCAGGTGTCCCCAGCATGTGCTACCCCACCCCATGCACTCCATGGTGCAGCCCACATGTGTGCAGCCCAGCCCCAAATATTTTTAGTGAGTTAATACTGCAATTAACTGCAATTTTGATTGTTTGATGGATAAGGGGGCCCCAAAACTATATCTTGCAGGAGGTCCAAAAAAACTGGGCCAACCCTGCTGGCAGGCTAACCCCTGGGGCTTTCTGTCAGCTGGTGTTGCTCTGCCCCAGCTCAATGTGTTGTGGTCCTGGGTACATGTGTAAACACTGTGCCCATGAGCAATAAACTCTGGCATGAACTGCACTGGAGTTTATTCAGTTGAATGAATGTCATGTGTAGATGCACCCATTAGGACTAAACTAACAAATGAAAGAGAGAGGGAAAAAAATTGAGGACTCACTTTTCAGAGGGTCAAGATGCTGAGAGAAAAAATAATCAAGGTACCAAGGGACTTAAAGAGATTATTAAACACAAAAGTATGCAGAGCCCGTATAATAAAGAGGCATTTTAAAATCTCTACTTCATAAGCATAAACTTTATATACTTGATATCACTGGCACCTGATGGGAAGATTCACATGACTGAAATGTTTTAAAGAAAACCAAACCCAATGTTAAGAACCTGTTTTGGAAGCACTGAATGAGTCAAAGATGAGATGGAAAGGTGCTCTATGTAAAAAATGCCATTACCTGTTTCCAAGACACAGACAACTCAATCACAATTAATCCTGAATGTTTATAGATCAATGTTCTACAAATAAAACAAAAGATGAGCTGACTGATTTGGGACCATATAACAGGGTCTATAAATGATCTATAAACAATCAAGCCCATTAAGGCTAGGGACAGACATTATACACAAACCAGTTTAAGTGATCAGAAACTGATTTAAATTTGTAACAGAACATAAGTTCAGTGCACATAAACCAGTTTAAAAGTGGCTGAAACTGGTTTAAGATACACCTGAATGATAAACCTCAGCACGAGAGGTATGCTGCCTCCTTGGAGCAAAAATTTGGGATGTGACGGAGGTAATCCAGGCCAGGATCAAGCCCACCGATTACTACCCCATGGTCCTAGTCCATGTGGGTACTAATGATGCGGCCAGGAGAACCCCCGATCACCTAATGGCGGACTACAGTGCTCTGGGCGGCGTGCTGAAGGAGTTCGGTGCACAGGTGGTTTTCTCTTCCATCCTACCAGTGAACGGACAAGGAAGACGGCAGGAGAACTGTATCCGAGAGACCAACTGGCGGCTTCAGCAGTGGTGTCTCAAGGCAGGCTTCGGCTTCCTGGACAACGACCCGCATATCACGACGAGGGACATGCTCAGCTGGGATGGGCTTCACCTGTCCCCCAAAGGTAAGCGAGTGTTTTCTTCTAGGTTGGCGGATCTCCTCCGGCGGGCTTTAAACTAGGCTCGCCGGGGGGAGGGGAAGATGAGGGCGGGGGAAGCTGTGGACCACCAAACCATGTGGCACCCACAAGGACAGCCCAGCCTGAAGAAAGAAAGCATTGGGAACCTGAAAGCCATAGGGAGGCCAGCACTACGGCACAGGTAAGAAATGAGAAGGTAAGAATCAAAGGGCCCCTTGGGACTCGGAGCGGGGGGGCAGCAAAGGCACCAGTCGCAGGGCTCAAGTGCCTATATACTAATGCTAGGAGCATGGGAAACAAACAGGATGAACTAGCGCTCCTGCTTGCACTAAACACCTATGACTTAGTGGGGCTAACGGAAACCTGGTGGGATTCATCCCATGACTGGGCGGTACATATTGAGGGTTATAGACTGTACAGAAAGGACAGGATGGGGAAGAAAGGGGGAGGGGTTGCGCTCTATGTCAGTGAGCATTATACATCAACCCTCATCAAGACGGAATCCAAGGATGAGGAAGTAGAAGGATTGTGGGTTAGGCTACATGGGGGGCAAGGAGAAAGGGATTTGGTGGTAGGGGTCTGCTACAGACCCCCACACCAATGGGAAGAAATAGATGCGGGGCTCCTGAGGCAAATCTCGGAGACCATAAAAGCTAAAGAGGTGGTAGTCATGGGGGACCTAAACTACCCGGACATCTGCTGGGAGCCACAGACAGCAAAGTCCCACCGCTCACGCAGGTTTCTAACCTGTGTACAAGACCTCCACCTGACTCAGGAGGTACACGGTCCCACTAGCGGGAATGCCATACTGGATCTGGTATTGGCAATGGGAGATGACATGGTAGCGGACCTCCAGATCAGTAGCCATCTGGGGGACAGTGATCACCTAATAATAGAATTCACCATAAGACGGTGAGTGGGTAAGGTAACTAGTAGGGTGAAAGTGCTAGACTTTAGGAAAGCTGATTTCAATGAACTCAGGCGATTAGTCAAGGACGCCCTGCAGAGTAGGAGATTTGAAGAGATGGAAGCCCAAGAAGGGTGGCTGTGCCTTAAGGAAACGATCCTTCGGGCACAAAGCAAGACGATCCCTGAGCGAGGCAAAAGAGGGAAAGGGGCCAGGAGGCTTCCCTGGCTGACCAGAGAAATCCAGAGCAGCCTAAGGGACAAAAGGGGAGCACATAAAAAGTGGAAACAGGGAGAGATCACCAAAGATGAATATATCTCCTCTGCTCGTGCTTGTAGGGAGGCAGTTAGATAGGCCAAAGCTACCATGGAGCTGAGGATGGCAACCCAAGTAAAAGACAACAAGAAATTGTTTTTTAGATATATAGGGAGTAAAAGGAAGGCCCAGGGAGGAATAGGACCCCTGCTAAATGGGCAGAAACAATTGGTGACGGACAGGGGGGACAAGGCTGAACTCCTCAACGAGTTCTTTGCCTCAGTGTTCCTAAGTGAGGGGCACGACAAGTCTCTCACTGGGGTTGTAGAGAGGCAGCAGCAGGGTGCCAGACTTCCATGCGTAGACCCTGAAATGGTGCAGAGTCATTTGGAAGAACTGGATGCCTTTAAGTCAGCAGGCCCGGATGAGCTCCATCCAAGGGTGCTGAAGGCACTGGCCGACATCATTGCAGAGCCACTGGCGGGAATATTTGAAAGCTTGTGGCGCACAAGCCAAGTCCCAGAGGACTGGAAAAGGGCTAACGTGGTCCCCATTTTCAAGAAGGGGAGGAAGGAGGACCCGGGCAACTATAGACCTGTCAGTCTCACCTCCATCCTTGGCAAAGTCTTTGAAAAAATTATCAAGGCTCACATTTGTGAGAGCCCGGCAGGACAAATTATGCTGAGGGGAAATCAGCACGGGTTTGTGGCAGGCAGACCGTGCCTGACCAATCTCGTTTCTTTTTATGACCAGGTTACGAAACGCCTGGACACAGGAGGAGGGGTGGATGTCGTATACTTAGATTTCAGGAAGGCCTTCGATACGGTATCCCACCCCATACTGGTGAACAAGTTAAGAGGCTGTGACTTGGATGACTACACAGTCCAGTGGGTGGCGAATTGGCTGGAGGGTCGCACCCAGAGAGTCATGGTGGATGGGTCGGTTTCGACCTGGAAGGGTGTGGGCAGTGGGGTCCCGCAGGGCTCGGTCCTTGGACCGATACTCTTTAATGTCTTCATCAGTGACTTGGACAAGGGAGTGAAATGTATTCTGTCCAAGTTTGCAGATGACACAAAGCTATGGGGAGATGTGGACACGCCGGAGGGCAGGGAACAGCTGCAAGCAGACCTGGACAAGTTGGACAAGTGGGCAGAAAACAACAGAATGCAGTTCAACAAGGAGAAATGCAAAGTGCTGCACCTAGGGAGGAAGAATGTTCAGCACACCTACAGCCTAGGGAATGACCTGCTGGGTAGCACAGAAGTGGAAAGGGATCTTGGAGTCCTAGTGGACTCCAAGATGAACATGAGTCGGCAGTGTGACGAAGCCATCAAAAAAGCCAATGGCACTTTAGCGTGCATCAGCAGATGCATGACGAATAGGTCCAAGGAGGTGATACTTCCCCTCTATCGGGCGCTGGTCAGACCGCAGTTGGAGTACTGCATGCAATTCTGGGTGCCACAATTCAAGAGGGATGCGGATAACCTGGAGATAGTCCAGAGAAGGGCCACTCGTATGGTTAAGGGCCTGCAGACCAAGTCCTACGAGGAGAGACTAGAGAAACTGGATCTTTTCAGCCTCCGCAAGAGAAGGTTGAGAGGCAACCTTGTGGCTGCCTATAAGTTCATCACGGGGGCACAGAAGGGAATTGATGAGTATTTATTCACCAAGGTGCCCCCGGGGGTTACAAGAAATAATGGCCACAAGCTAGCAGAGAGCAGATTTAGATTGGACATTAGGAAGAACTTCTTCACAGTTCGAGTGGCCAAGGTCTGGAACGGGCTCCCAAGGGAGGTGGTGCTCTCCCCTACCCTGGGGGTCTTCAAGAGGAGGTTAGATGAGCATCTAGCTGGGGTCATCTAGACCCAGCACTTTCCTGCTTATGCAGGGGGTCGGACTCGATGATCTATTGAGGTCCCTTCCGACCCTAACATCTATGAATCATCTATGAATCTGTGAACGAACGTAGTATCAGCCTTAACTGATTTGGGTCAAAATGGTTTATGGAACTTCTGTCCCAGACCCCTTGCTGGTTTAAGTCAAATCAGAGTCCCCCAGCATTCTAGATTCTTTGCAGCCCTGGGTTGGGCTGTCGGCTCCAGAGAGCAGGGCTTGCCTTGCCCCTCTCCTCCATAGCTGCAAGGAGTTAGGAGACTACAGGCAGAGCAACGTCTGCCTGGCTTCCCCCTGCCCTCACCTCACTACTCACTGAAGCAGGGTTTCCCCCCTCTTCCCTCCCCTGTCCCACAGCATAGACCCCAGCAGCACAGGCCCTAGCCAGCATGTGGTATGCTAGCTAATGTTCAGAGGTGTCTGTGTGTGTGTCTCCAATTTCACTAGGACAGGGCAAAGGCAGACAGGACAGTGTCCGCTTAGGGCTTTATGGAGCAAATCAACAGGTTAGCTGGTAATGTCCCTCCATTTCTTCCTTGGAAAAAGCTGTTTAAGAAGAGCTTGAACTAATGAGAGAGGCTTTTGTTTTCTTGATGGGCTGATAAATGTTGTGTTATCAGCTCCCTGTAGGCTCCCTTGTCTGTCAGGTTTTCTGCAGACAGTATGAAGAAGCAGGAAGAGGGCGATTGAAAAGGTCAGTATCATCAACAGATGCATGCACTGCACCCTGCCTCCCCTTTGCTTCAGAGTGTTAGTCAGGGGCCGGGATCTGGCAACACTCCCGCCCCTTGAGCAGCGAACCAGGAAAAGCCTGGGACAGTGCAGGCAGGGTGGGGGTTTACACCCCTCCCTAATCAATGTCCTGGCAGGGCCTGGCCATGCCCCTCCTCAGCTCAGCACTATTCAAGGGAAGGGAGGGCTCACTCTAGTGACCCCCGCCCACCGGCTTTTAGCATGAGCCACTGCAGGCATGTGCCTGCATTTCTTGATTTAAAAGTGAATGTCTATCCACCTCCAAATCAGTTCAAGTTCTGCAGGTTAGATTAACCTGCAAAGATTGAATCAATTCAGGCTAAGGCTTTTTGAATGTATGTCCCTAGTGTAAGAGAGAGCAGGCAGCCCTGTTGAAGAGACCAGCTGTAGGCATTGATGCCTACAGTGACTGCGGCATTGATGCCTGCACAGTTGGATGGGTAAAAAATTGACTGGTGGGGCGCACCCAGAGAGTAGTGGTGGATGGGTTGTACTCAACCTGGCGAGATGTGAGCAGTGGGGTACCCCAGGGCTCGGTCCTCGGGCCCGCACTGTTTAACATCTTCATCAGCGACTTGGACGAGGGGTAGAAAGCATGCTGTCCAAGTTTGCTGATGACACTAAGATGTGGGGCGAGGTGGACAGACTTGAAGGGAGAGAGAGGCTGCAACTAGATTTAGACAGACTACAAAAGTGGGCAGACGAGAATAGGATGGGGTTCAACGCATACAAATGCAGGGTGCTGCACCTTGGGAGAAGGAATCCACAGCATACATACAGGCTGGGGAGTTCCCTTCTTGAAAGCACAGAGGCGGAAAGGGATCTCGGAGTCATTATTGACTCCAAGATGAACATGAGCCGCCAATACCAGACCGCAGCCAGCGAGGCCAGCCATACCTTGTCATGCATCCAAAGGTGCATCTCAAGCCGGTCCAGAGAGGTGATATTCCCCCTCTATGTGACTTTGGTCAGGCCGCAGTTGGAGTACTGCATCCAGTACTGGGCGCTGCACTTCAAAAGGGATGTGGCCAGCCTGGAGAGGGTTCAGAGGAGGGCCACCCACTTGGTGAGAGGGCAGCAGGCCAGGCCCTATGAGGAGAGACTGAAGGACCTGAACCTGCTCAGCCTCAGCAAGAGGAGGCTGAGGGGGGGCCTGGTGGCTGCCTACAAACTCATCAGGGGGGATCAACAGCAAATAGGCAGAGCTCTTTTCTCCCCAGCACCACCTGGGGTGACAAGGAACAATGGTCATAAGCTGTTGGAGAATAGGTTTAGGTTAGAGATCAGAAGGCAATATTTGACAGTTAGGGTGGCCAAAATCTGGAACCAACTTCCCAGGGAAGTGGTCCTTGCCCCTACCTTGGGCAAATTTAAGAGGAGGTTGGACGATCACCTGTCTGGGGTCTTGGGAACCCAGCATTCATTCCTGCCTGTGGCAGGGGGTCAGGCTAGATGATCTGTTCAGGTCCCTCCTGACCCTAGCTACTATGAAACTATGAAACACTTACATAATGAAAGAATGTCCCACTAGAAGCTTGGCAGGCAAGGTTATTTGGGTAGATGTGATATGTTTTACTAGACCAAATAAATAGTTGGAAAAAATGTTCACTGCAAGCTTTCAGACACAAGCTCCCTTCTTCAGGCATAGGGAGACTCTGCTGGTGTTATGTGTGAGGAAGAGAGAGAGCCACAGGGGGGACAAAGGAGCACCAGCCAAAGATAGAATCAGTGGCCCCAGCCCCAAAGCCCCAAAGAGCCTGGCAGAAATCCTCCTTCCCCAGGTGTTTCTGGAGGGGAGGGGCTGGGAATTCAAACCCCAGTATAAAGAGGAGCCTGGAGCAGGTAGGAAGGGGGAGTGCAGGACCGGAAGGAGAGGAGCCAGGCTGAGCAAAGCTGTAGGAAAGCCTGAGAGCAGTCTGGAAAACTGGCAGGAGGCTCCTGCAGAGAGGGAGCTCCCCAAAGGAGGCCTAGATAAAAGAATTGGTGAAGTAGCAGCACCAGAAACTACTGGGATCTCACTGCCAGCCTGAAGAGCAGGGCTGGAGAAAATACCATAAAGACCCTAATAGAAGGGCACTACAGAGACAAGGTACCGTAAAGACCCTAAAAGGGGGTCAAGAATAAATTACCAAGGGTAGACCCGGTGGGGTGAAGGTACCATAATGACCCTAATAGGAGGCTATGAAGAGGTACCGTAAAGACTGGAACAAGGTGAAGGAGAAACTGACCTCACAGAGTATTTTTTTCTTTTGTTGGTTAAAAGCTGGGTGAACAATAATCCAGGCCTGGAGTATTTGTTGTTTTCTTTTTGTAATATAAACACAGAGGCCCCAGGTGAGAACCCGCAGGCCGGACCAGTGACGAGAAGACGATTCAATACCTGGTGGAACGGGCAAGGGTGTAGGGGATGGTGGAGCCCTCATGAATATAGGACGGTGGACTACAACTGACTGGAACTATACACCCAGGTATGTAATTCTACTCCCATAAACACCAAATTGTGGCAGCCGAGGACGTGGGTGTGTGGACCTCTGGTTGGGACTCGTCATTTTGACACCAGCCGGCAGGCTGAGGTCCTATGGTGATATAAACAAAAAAATATATATACATCTCTATAGAAAGAGAAAACAATAGGCTGGTCAGAGACTGACTGAGGCCAAAAAAGCTTATACCCAGAGACTGAGGGCGGGGCTTGAGAAGCAAAGACGCTTGGGGGCTACGTAAGTAGGACCTTGACATTATGTGCTCTTCAAGTTAGAAAAGAAGCTAATTAATGACATGCAGGTCTGTGAAAATGCAAATGAGTGGAAGTTTGGAAGACAATAGTAGAGATGGGGAGCAGGGGGGGGTGGGAGGGAGGAAAATGTGTGAAGTAATGTAAGTGGTCAGCTGCAGGCAGGTTACCTGGAGTTATCAGATGGCAAGCAAGTTGTAATGTGTCATAAATTCAATGTCTGTGTTTAGTCCATGTTTTTTTGTATCCAGTAGATTATTGAAGTGAAGTTTGTAGGCTCATCTATGAAAGGTGATTTCTAAATTCCCTTTGAGGATTAGAACCTAGAGCTCAGAGGGAGTGATTGTCTTGTGAGAAGTGGGCACCCACAGGTAACTGGATACTTTTGTCTTTGCTGGATTTTTGGTATGCATTCATTCTGGTACACAGTTGTTGTTGTTTGGTTTCTCCTACATATTTTCCATCAGGGCATTTGGTTCCCTTGATGAGATGTTACATTTCTGGAGCTGCAGGTGTAAGATCCAGGAATGGTGATGGTTCTATTGTGGGGTAAGGTTACTGTGGGACTGGTGGAGATGTGTTAGCATGTTTTAGGGCTGTGGGGGTTTTATTTGTTGGTTTATTTGTTTGTTGTGCAAAGACACTGGTTTTTATTCAGAGGACTGGCTGAGAAGCTCTTCAGGGAGTAAAGCCAGCTGGCAGGAGCCAGCAGGCTAAGCAACCCACTTGCAAACCCAGTTAATAGAGAATTAAAGGAGACAGTTTAATTAATGCCAATCAACATGGTAGTTTATGGAAACATATATTAAAAATTGTCTGGTAGGGCTCAAATTATAACTGTAAATAGAGAATTACCATATAGTAGGTATGCTTAAACAAGTGTTTTACAGTCATTATATCTTTGTCTATGCTCTTTAACAATTTTATTAACAATCTGGAAGAAAGCACGAAACCTTGGTAAGCTTGACTTAAACAAATACTATGCATTTCAGTAACAGTCAAATATAACATCACATGTCTAGGAACAAAGAATACAGACTGTACTTACAGGGTAGGGGGCTATCCTGGAAAACAGTAACTGAAAAAAAGTTGGGGGTAATAGTGAATAGTCACCAGAACCTGAGGAATGCCATAGCCAAAAAGACTAATGTGATTCTTGGGTACAGGAAGATATTGAGTGGAAGTGGATAGGTTGTATACCTCTGTTCTTGGCATTATTCTGACAGCTGCTGGAATATTGTGCCCAGTTTTGGTGTCCTTGTTTCAAGAAAAAAAAGTGTGTTCAAAGAGAAGCCAAGAGAATGATTAAATGATCCTATACTGGAATGCTTATGGTGGAGCTCAATCTATTTAACTTATCAAATAGAAAGTTAAGGGATGATTAGATCACAGTTTACATGACCTAGAGCAGTGGTTCCCAAACTCTGGCAGATTTTGTACTACCAATTTAAAATGATACAGTCTTAAATACCACCAGTACATTTTTCATGTACATAGTTAACAGACTATGTATTAAAACATCAGAACCTTTAGTAATCATAAAACATTGTTTTATCAGCTACAGTAGCCATATAAAACAGTTAAAATTTAAAAAATTGATCATGATTAGTTGCACACTTAAAAAAATTAGTTGCAATTGCAATTCTAATTGCACAGCTAAAAACTCAAAATTATGTGCAGAAAAACTCAAAATTATGCAGGCACTTTGTATGGTTGGAGTGGGGGTGGAGTTTGTGTTTGTGTGTGGAATTTGTGAAGGTATGGGCAGGCTGTGGGGGTGTGTGTGGGGTTTGGAGCCTGGGGAGGGAGGGTTCCTACACAACCTAGCAGGATGCAATGTACTGTGGGTCAGGAGTGAGGGGCAGCAGCAGGGCTTGGAGGCTGTGGCTTGAGAGTGACTGACACACACACACACACACACACACACACACACACACACACACACACACACACACTGCCCAGCAGCTAAGTCTGTGAAGGAGGAGGGGCAGGGGGAGAGAGGCAGATCAAGGACACCACAATGAGGAAGGAAGTGGAGCAGAGGCAGGGGCAGAGGTGAATGGGACAGATTGTGGGACAGAGCCACAGCTCATCCAGGGGCACTGGAGGAAACATGGCTCCCAACCATTGTGCATACCCCAGGGGAGGCATGGGAGGGGCACATGCCTCCCGATCTGTGCATGGGGTGGAGCTGGGCTGGCCACTTCACTCTGGGCTCTGCACTGCAGGGCTCTGCCTCTGGACTTGTGTGGGATGCCACCTGCCTGCCACTGCCGGGTGGGCAGAGGCACTCAGCCAGCATGTGATAGGCAGATGGCGTCCCGTATATGTCCAGAGGCAGCTGGGGGTGAGGGGGCTCTTGCTGCTGTATGCATCCTGGGGCAGGCATGGGGGGCACGTACCCCCTGGATCTGTGTGTGGGGCTGGGACAGACCACCTGCTGGGCTCTGCACCATGCTGCCTCTGAACCTACGCGGGACACCATCTGCCTATTGAGTGCTGGCTGAGTGCCTCTGCCTGCCCAGTGGTGGCAGGTAAATGGCATCTTGTGCAGGTCTGGAGGCGCCTCCCCGTGGTGCAGAGCCCAGCACTGCAGTGTGCAACCTGCCTCCACCCTGCACACAGATCTGAGAGGCATGTGCTCCCCATGTCTGTCCTGGGGTACGTAAAGTGGCAGGAGCCTCCCGACACCCTGCTGCCTCTGGAGCTGCATGGGATGCCATCTGCCTGTCACTGCCAGGCAGGCAGAGGCACTCAGCCAGCGCACGATAGGCAGATGGTGTCCCACACGTCAGGAGGCAGCAGCAGCAGCACGGTGCAGACCCCAGCGTGCAGCGGGCAGCCTGCCTCTGTCCCACACAGATCTGGGAGGGCACATGCCCTGCATGCCTGCCCTGGGATGTGTACAGTGGCAGAAGCACCCCCACGCCCAGGTGCTTCTGGACCTGAATGGGATGCCATATGTGTACTACACGCTGACCAAGTGCTTCTGCCCACCAGGCGGTGGCAGGCATATGGCATCCTTTGCAGATCCAGAGGCAGCGCCTCATGATGCAGAGCCCAGTGCACATCCCACCTCTGCCCCATGCACAGATCAGGGGCATGTGCCCCCCATGCCTGCCCAGGGGTGCACCTAGTGGCAGGAGCCCCCCTGCATCCCTGGAAAGTCCCAGGTTGCCTTTGGCCAGCTCTGCCATGGGGTAGAGTGAGCCGGTTTGAGGGGAGAAAACCCCTGGGGAGCAGCGGGCTGCTGCTGTGCTCTGCAGTGCGCTACAGCTGACTCTGGAGCTGCAAGGCATGCCACATGCCTGCTGCTGCTGGGTGGGCAGAGGACACAGTGCAGCCAGCACGTGGCAGACACATGGCATTGTGCAAGGCTCCTGGGCCAGCATCAATGTGTTGCAGAGCCTAGCATGCAGCTGCAGCCTGCCTCTGCCCCACGCACAGATCTGCAGGAAATGTGCCCCACATGCCTCCCCCAGGGTGTTCGTAATGGTGGGAAGCCCTCCCCCCCATGCCTTTGGATGAGCCGCTTGGGCTATGACCATCCAACCACCCACCCTGGGGCCCCATTCACCCCAGCCCCTGCCTCTGCCTCTGCCTCCCTACCTCCCTCACTGTGGTGGACTTGATTTGCCCCCCGCCCCCCACCTCAAACACACTTACATGTTGGGTGCTGCTCGACATGCGGTGCTGTGTTCCTGGCCATGTGCAGTAGGCTGTGTGCAGTAGGCTACTGCTGGGTGTGTGCGGCCCCTCCCCCCAGCTTTCTGCATATCACTTCCAGGTTGTTTCCTTACCACTGTTGGTATGTGAACCACACTTTGGGAACCGCTGACCTAGAGGGAGAACAGAAATTTAATAAGGGGGCTCTTCAACCTAGCAGATCAAGGTACTATAAAATCTAATGGGTAGATGTTTAAAAACTATACAAATTTAGACTAGAAATAAGGTATAAATTTTAACAGTGAGCACAAGTAGAACAACTTACCAATGTTTGTGATGGATTCTGCCATTTTAGAAATTTTTAAAATTAAGGATCAACGTTTTGTAAAAGTTATGTTCTAGATAGTGGCTTTATATTCTACCATAGTGGCTTCCTGCTGCATGAATCTCTGTTTACAATTCATTGATGCACTGCTGTACCAGTGGCAGGGAGAAGGGGCAGAAATTTCTATTTTCCTGACTACTTGCTTTATAAGGCAGCTTATGTTTCAAAGTAAGAGATGTTTGCCCTTAGTTTAGCAAAAGCAAATATAATTAATACGCTGAAAATTGGCCTATTCTTTTGAGAAGTCTTGTTAAACTATTTGTATGACTAGTGGGCCTCACGTAGCAATAATTTTTATGCACGTTTCTCTGTCAATAAAAGATGATTGCTCATGCCCATAATTTTAGAAATGTTTTTCCTTGGCTATTGCAAGCAGCTGGAAATGCTCTTGGCAATCAATATCTGCATAAACTCTTGAGTCCTGTATCAACACAGTAACATTTCTTCAGTTTTCCTGTTCAAAAACATCCATTTACTTTATGTTTTTCAAAGTCATGTCTGAGGTACAGTACTGTGTGTGACAAATGATAATCAGGCCTGGGATGATTGAATTGCCACAAACAGAATCTTACCTTTCATTTTTCTTGCACTTATGTCTGCAAGAAAACCTGTAAAGCACAGACTAACAGTAACCAATGAAGCAGTTTTCTGGAGTCTAAAAAGAGCCTGGAATAATTACTCTGAGACCAGGATTGTCTAGATCAGGCCTTGTGCGTTGGTATTTCTCTTTTAAACCAATGATGGTAAACAGCCCTGGTGGAAGCAGGTACCAAAACTCTGGTTTCCCCAGTTCCAGGGGAGAGCCTGTATTACTGAGCTGCGGAGTAATGCACCCTCTCACTTTATTTTGTTCTCCCCATGACCATTGCCATCTTTACTGTACGCTGGGCTAGCTTTAACAGGAGAGGTGGAGGGGGCACCCACCTAAGACAGAGGTTCCCAAACTTTTTCTTATTGCGTACTCCCTTCCAAATTTACCAGCTGCCTGTGTACCGCTAACAGCATATGTTTTATATTTTAGCCCTTCAAATACCTATTATTATTATTATTATTATAATGAAAATTAAATCTGCCTTTACAGAATTTCACCTGTGTACCCCCCAGAAATGTCTTGTGTACCTTCAGGGGTATGCGTACCACAATTTGGGAAATCCTGCAGTCTGTGGCTAGGGACAGACATTACACATAAACCTGCTTAAGTGATCAGAAACTGGTTTAAATCTGTAACGGAACAGAAGTTCAGTGCATATAAACTGCTTTCAAAATGGCCCAAACTGGTTTAAGGTAAACCTGATTGAATGTAGTATCAGACTTAACTGATTGAGATCAAACAGGTTTATGCAAATCTGTCCCAGACCCCTTCCTGGTTTATGTTAAACCAGACTCTTCCAGCATTCCAGCATGCTCTCTGGGTGGGGCTCTGCTCTCTGCTCCAGAGCAGGGATGGGACATGGCGAGACACCAGCCAGCGTGGCCCTGTTAAGGCAAAGTGGGCAGGGAGGGGGTTAATTTTTCCCTCCTTCCTCTCTTCCCGCACTGCAGCCAGGGTCTGCCTGTTTGCCAGGGAGCAGAGAGGAGGGGGCTGTGGTGGCCCCTGGGGCTGGCAGACTTCAGCTTCAGGGGAGAAGGGACGGAGGGAGGAATTAACCCTTTTCCCTGCCACTGCCATCTTAACGAGGCTATGCCAATGCTCTGTTCTGTGCTGCGGAGGACTCTTTTTCCCACCCCCCCCTTCCCCTCCCTCCAGGAAGGGCGGGGGCTCTGTGCAGCACTGGAGGGGGACTTCTCCTCCTCCTCCTCCTCCTCTCCCTCCCTCTGCTGCTGTGGGGTGGGGAGGGGGGCTCTGTGCCAGGCTGCTCAGCCCCAGAGGGGGACTCTTCCCCCCCAGTCCAGCCACTGGATGCGCACACTGGGCCAGGTCAGTCTGCAGTGCTGACAGGGCTCAGCATCCCTGTCACTGAGCTGCAGCTGCTAGGGGTGGTCCCACCCCTTGGGCGTGGCCTGGCTTCACTGTGTGAGGCCAGGGCTGAGTGAGGCCAGCCTGGACCACAGAGGTAGGGCCATCCCTGGTAGCTGCAGTTTAGTTACAGCTGGCTCCCCATGCCCCAGGCAGTGCTGCACAGAGCACCCCTTCCCTGCCCCATGGCAGCAGGGTAGGTGGGAGGGGGAGAAGGAGGAGGAGGGGGAAGAGCCCCCCCAGCATTGAACAGAGCCCCCCTCCCCACTCTGTGGTGGTGGGGGCAGGGGGAGAAGCAGTGGGAAGAGTCCGCCTCTGGGGCTGGGCAGATCCAGAGTCCCCTTCCCCACCCCATGGTGGCAGGTGGGGAAGGGGGAAGAGCCCCCTCCAAACTGAACAGAGCCCCCCTCCCGGCCCTGTGAAAGTGGGGGAAGAATTCCTCTCTGAGGCCCAGCAGCCATGGATGCCAGGATTGCTCCCAGCTGCCCCCTTCTCCTTCCCTGCCACAGTGGTCTGGCCACACTCCCTTTTCCCCCACCCTCTGAAACCTTCAGGCCAAGCTGGGGTTTAAACCCCTCCTCACCTTCCCTGTAGCACCCCTGGGCCTCTGGACTGAGCCACTGCAGGCATGTGCCTGTGGTTCAGGAATGAAAGGGGAACATCTATCCACTTGCAGAGATTGAACTGGTTTGCAGGTTAGACTAACCCGCAAAGATTGAATCAATTCAGGCTCAGGCTTTTTGCATGTCTGTCCCTAGCCTGGGTGTTACTGCAACCTCCTGAAAAGTGGAAGGTGTAGGTTTTAGTTTCCTTAGGCAGAAGAGAGCCTAGAACCCAGGACTACTACTTCTCTGTGTTCTTTAACTAGTAGGCTAGTATGCAAAACGTGGACTATTGTAACACCTCTTCAGCTGTGTTTTGTAATGAACTTCATACTTGCTTGATGGCTTCAAAGAGTCCACAGGTGTGTGCTGTGACTGTCTAAGGCAATGGAGGCCAAACTTTTTGACAGATGTGCCACAAATTAGCCCTGCACCCTCCTTGAGTACCACTCCCATCTCCTTCCTGCTCTGCTTTCTGCTCCCTGCCCTATGTGTTACTGTGCTGCCTGTCACCTTCCCAGTCTACCTCATGTCACACACACATGCTATCTATGGCACTTGTGGTATGCATGCTGTAGGTTGGCCACTCATGGTTTAAGGATTTGGGGACTTAGGTGCCATTTAGGCACTTTCTAGCATAGGTCTGGATTACAAAGGAATTTATGCAGGAGTTAGATACTTGAACACATGCAATATCTCAAGACAAGGTGTCTAGGGATCTTTTCAGGCCAAAATGGAGAAACCTAAGGGATTTTGCAGCTGGAATTGAGTCAATCTGGATTGTTATTTGTGAAATAGGAACATTAAGTCCTAAAATCCTGTTTAAGTGCCTACAAGATTGATTTGGGTTTGCCCTATATGCTTTTTAACACATTCTAAAAGTCTGGCTTAGACATGGCACACTACTTTTAACCTGCATTGATCTTGTAAAGTTAAAGCTAAAGACAGACTTGGCTTTCACTTAATCTGTGCTAAAATATAACTTGCCTTTTCTTATCTAAAGCTTTAGACCTTTCTGGGAAAAAAAGGTGTGTCCTAATTTACAGGAGGTAAACTCCTATTTAAGACAAACCAGTTGTCATTTTTACATATTAAGTGAGGCTCAGGAAACCGATAATCTTCCTCTTAATGTTTCTTACCCTTGAACTGATGAACATGTTCAAGAAATGCAAACTACCACAGTCTTTACTAGAATTTTACCATGTGCTGGGTAAAATGTGCCAAAAGATATGTGGCAAGAGAATATAATTTTCCTCCTGTGGATGAACTCTTATATAATGTGAATTAAGAGTTCAGGTTAGCTAATGCAATCCAACACTACCCCTTTAAATCCTAGGCTAAACACAGCCTAAATGCTATAATCTACCTCATTCTTAGGCTTCCTAATTTTGCAACCTATTGGTGACAGCATTATTAACTGTTTCAGTACTTATTTATTTATTTTTAAACAGAAATATTTTACAAGTGCACTTATCCTACAATGCTAAGTCCTGATCTCCACACAGATATTATACTTAAATACAACATTGTACTATTGCATTAGTATTTCACTTAAACATGTGATTTCTTTTTAGCAAAATAACCACCCTGAAACAACACACACACACACACACCGTGGATGCAGTTATACAAAACAGATGCCTTAAATTGGTATAATTTGTCTGCTTCTCTCCTAGGAATACACTATACAAGATAAAATTTTTATACTAGTACTATTGAAAGCTTACTACAGGGTCTGTATCACTCTAATTGTAAGAATATAATAAAAGGAATACAACTTTTGTGCATGAACCAAACCTATACTTTTTCCACATCTCCTTAAGTGCCAAAGGTTCAATTGACCTTAATGAATTCCCAAATTTTGAGCTTCCCTCCTGACAAATTCTGTGATTCTTCACTACATCATGATTAGGAAGTTAAGGAAAGCGTAAAATTGATTAAATGTAACTAATTTAAATGTAAGTAAGGAGTACCATAGTGACTACATTCATCATTTTTAAATTTTATTCATTGAAAACATCACTGATGCTGTGTAGCATCTCAAGTCTACTGCACCAGATTGCTCAGAATCCAGGAACTTTGCTGTACAAACTCAGCTGAGTTTGCCACACAGTACATTGGACCTTGAATATAATCTCCTTTTTCAGGATAAGTTTCAACTGTATATATTAGCAAATCATCTTGAAAAGCACTTCAGTGTGGATGGGACCATTCAAATGAGCAGTACACTGTGAGATGTCTCATCTTTTAAATGATGTTCAATGTCTTATTTACATGCTACATGGAGGTAGCATAATGACTGTCTGGTTAGGGAGGTGAGTTGGAAATATTTTGTTGTTAGATTTATAGCTGTTTTTAGTCTTTTTAGAATTTGTATCTTGGCAGATTCCATTTGTTTGTCAGAACATTAAAAACTTAAATTCAATTCAGATATGAGTCACCAAAACTGTAATGCCTGAGCAGTAGGGCTGTGCAAAGCTTTGGTCCCTGATTCGATTCAGTGGAGATTTGGCCTGATTTGGTGATGGAATCTCCAAATTTGAATTGAATCAGAGAACCCTTTAATCTCTCCGAATCGAATTGGAACTGTCCGAATTGATTCAGAAAGATTTGGCAATTCGGACATAGACACAGCTTTAAATGTTTTTTCTACATACCTGTAGGTAGCAGGTGGCTTGTGAACACTACGATGCTGGGGCTCATGGAGTGTCCCACAGGAGTGTTGGGGGCTCCCCAGCGTGCTCAGCAGCAGGCCTGGAAATGGATCAGAAGCACTTCTCGTCCACTTCCGGGTTTGCCAGGGAGCATGTGGGGGGCTCTCTTGAGCCCCCCCCACTTGGCTACCAGTGCCTCCTGGGTCTGGGGAGGGACACCCAGGGTCCTCCCATGGCCAATTGCTGAGCCAGAGGGGAGCAGGAGGCCTGTGTGTGCTCCCCAGTGAACCTGAAAGTGGACTGGAAGTACTTCCGGTCCACTTCTGGGTTCACCGCCAAGCACGTGGAGGCGCCCCCGCAGTCCTGTGGGACGTTCTATCTGCCCCAGCATTGCAGCATTCATAAGCTGCGCTGATACCTTGAGGTATGTAGAAAAAACTTTTAGAGCTGTGACTATGTCTGAATCGCTGATTCTCTGAATCGGCATTGAAGCTTCAGATTTGGATTTGGCTGAATTGAATCGGGGACAGTAATCTGAATCAACAAATAGAATCACTGTCCTTGATTCAGGCTGAATCTGAATCCGAATTGAATAGGGCCTGCTTCACACACCTCTACTGAGCAGGCCTTTCAGGTGTGCAGAATAGACACTTAGTAGAACAGAGATATATGCAGAAGACATTTAAACAGGATTTGGGAGACTAGTTTTCCACTGCTTTGGCAGTAAACCTACTAATCATTAATCAAAATGGAAGTCTATAATTTTTTAAGAAATCTTTACTGTCTCCTTGGAGAGTTTTAAATCCTGTATATTCTGCTAAAAAAATAATTGTTGTAGATGTTCAGTATTTTTCTTCCTTTTTTAAGTTTTCGTATACATTTTTCCAGTAATTGATTTGGTGAAGTGTAACATTTTTCCACAAAGTATCCCTCACAGGAAGCTACAGACTACTTGACATCATGCTTATTTTTATGATAAATAATGATGTCTTTAACAAAGGATTATAAGACGTTGCATTCAGAGAGGAACAATAGAAGCTGATGAACTTCTAAGCCTCAGACATTCTGTTGTTTTTAGCTATGATATAATGACACACAGGGAAAGCATGAGAGATTAGGCAGGCCCACAAAATAAAATTACACTCTCCCTTTTTTGGACTGGTTAATCTCCTTTATTTCTCACCTGCCATGACTTTGATGGAAAAAAAAGTACGAAGATAAATACATACAGTCCTGAGTGATGAGGTTCGTATTGTACGTGGTTCAGAAGACTGACTCCTCTTCACAGGGCTCTACCATCCCCATCCCCTGCCCTTACCACACCTGATGTTACAACTTCATATTATATCTCTCCTAGGGAATTACGAATTAGCACTCTTGAAACACTTTGTTACGTTTCTCCCTAGGAACACTCTCACTCCCGGTCACTTGCTCTGTTCTTCCCCGCACAGGTCCCAGGCAAACCACTGATCTGTTCACCCCTGTCCTTATCTACCAGTATCTGTATATGAGAGGTTGCTTCTCCTGGCTCACCTTCTCAATCATTTTGTCTTCCTTTTTCTAGATTCCCTCAAATGGACCTGATGTCCACTGAAATCAGACTCACTGACAAAGCTGTTTCTGTTGCCTCATCTCTCTGGCTTTGTAGGTAAGTCTCTTTTCAGGACCCTTTTTCCAGTCCCCTCTCTTGGCTGTATGCCATTGCCCTCCCGTGTTCCCATGGATCTTCTTCCGGGTGTTTTTCTTCTCTTTCCTGGAGCCGACTACATGTCCAGTTCCCCACTAATTCTTCTCAGCTCTCTGCTGCATCCCCCACAGCTCCTTTCTTGCTGCTCTCCCTGCTTCCACAGCTCTTTGTTTTTGTTTTAATCCGGGACTCTCCCTCCCTGATCTGGGTCTCTCTCTCCTTCCTGCTCCACTCTAGGTCTGCCCTGTCCTCTTTCTTCTGCCATGCTCATTGCTAAAGTAAGTTCCTTTTTTCCCTTCCCTTCCTTGGAGCTTTTTGATGGGGCAAGCTTGCTGTCCTGTCACAGAGAGGAATATAGGGACTATGTATGCAAAATTGTTTCCATACAGAGAACATTTTTTGAAGTTGTCAGTTGGAATCAGCAGGTCTTTGAAAGTGAGGCTGTGGACAGACATGTCCTTTGAAACATTTTAAAAGGTCAGCATGTCATCCTCTGTGTGGTCAGCATAGCTTTCTGTGCACTTGCTCTGCTGTAGTACACTGCTGCTGCTGTTGCAGTCAGTGTATGTGTATGTTTACCCTGAAGACCTTGATGTCATAAAAGGAATGGCCATAGGCTCATTTCTGTGATGAAGTCATGGCAAGGCAAAGGAGTGGCTTAACTCAGTGCCATACCAATGAAGTTTGGCACCTGGGACAAAGCCTACAGAAGCAGCCTGTCCTTACCCCGCACACAGATCCAGGGAGCACATGCCCCTCCATGCCTGCCCGGGAGTGCATGCAGCGGCAGGAACTGCCCTTCCCCTGTGTCCACACACCCTGCTCGCAGCTCTGTCCCACATCCTGCCTCAGTTGGGCAGCACCTGTTGGTGCCCCTTCACTTTGGTGCCTGGGGCGGTTGCCCTGCTCGTCCCCCACCTTGCTATGGCACTGGCTTAACTACAAAGCACCTACTCACTAACACACAGAGGTGTAACTGATAAGATTTGCACTTCAGGCCCTAGGGGGAAGTGTTGTTGCAGCAACACTAGCAGTCAGGGGTTTAACGCTCCCTACAGCTTTTGCCATGTCCCAGAAGCTGAATCCTATCACCACTGGACCATGGCAACACTGAATTTGGGCAGTGCCTGCCCTGAAGCTGGCCTCAACTTCTGACCCATTTCCACTTGTTGCTCTGTCTCCTTTTCCTTGTCTTCTGCTCTGACTCCTTTTGTCAGTTTTTCATTTAATTCAGCGCTCAGGATTCATGACTCAGTCACCCACCATTAGTTACACTATTGTCAACTTACATTGCCAGTGGGTTACAAGGTGTTAGCCCTGGATGTTTGTGGCAAAATATTAACACAACCTGCATATCACATCTCCTAGGCCAATACAAAGTTCCAAGGTTTTCTTTTTATACATTGTGTCACAGGGAACCTCAGTGCCTGCTCCTAGAGAGGAGAAACTGCCAGGGAGAGCGCCCTGTCAGAGCCTAATGAGCACAGCTGCGAGTTGCCGGGGCAACTAATAAGAATCAGATGGCCAGAAGGGGGCAGGGCCTGGCCCTCAAAGCCCAGGGCTGAGGCCAGGCTGGCAGTTCTCTGCCAGCAGCCGGAGAGGCAGGAGCTCCCTCAGCCAAGATATGGGAAGAAGCCTGATTTGCAAGTACAGCTCATGATAGCCCTGAGAGGATTGGGCACTATGGTTTAGCCAGGGGGCTTTAGGTTGGAGTTACAGCCAGGAGGCTCAAGTTTATGTTTGGCTCTGTTATTACACCGGAGGTTTGGGTGAGGCTGTAGGGGTTGGAGGAGGCCTCATAGGGACCCCAGAGAGTGTGGGGTGCCCTAGCGCCAAGAGGGCGCAGTGTCCTCATAGAGGGCCCCACAGGAGTGTGGGGGCCCCAGCGCCTGAGTGAGGGCACAGTACTCTAAGGGGGAACCCCAGTGGTATGGGGACCCCAGCGCCAGTGAAAGCGCAGCTTGTGTGCCAGGGAAGGCGTAACTGGTGGCAAGGAGCGCAACCAGTGGGTTGCGGGCGGGGAACTGAGACCCCAGCCCCGGAGAGGGGCGGCTTTGTGAGGCCCCAGTGTGGGCATGACAAGCCCCAGAAGGGGGCACTGCTAGGAAGCCCTAGCGTAGATGTGGCGAGCCCCAGGAAGGGGAGCGCACTTTAGAGGAGCCCAGCGTGGGCCCAACAAGTCCCCGAGAAAGGGGGGGGACTATTGAGAAGCCCAAGGTGGGCACGGCGAGCCCCAAAGAGGGGGAGTGCCATATTGAGAAGCCCAAGATGGGCGTAGCAAGCACGGCCATAGGCTAGTGCGGCAATAGCCCTCAAGCAGAGGCAGGGTGCTGCGGTTGTCCCCGGAGAAAGGGGATAGCAGTGCGGTGAGCCGGGATCAGAGAGGGTAGCTGTGCAGTTGGCCTAAAGGACCGGAGGCCTGCTAGAGGGTCCCTGAGCGGGACCACACTTTTAGAGAAGGCCCAGAGTGGGCTTGACGAGAGTCCCAGTGAGGGGCTGGGTATTAGAGAGAGCCCAGAGTGGGCTAGACTACAGAGGAGGCCTGGGAGAACGGGCGTGTTATGTTGACAGTCCAACGTCTGGTACATCAGCGAGGCTTGGGGCGTAATATTAGGGGTGGTAGGAGCCATGCGTAGCCCATAAGGCTAGGGTGCCTGGGGAGCACCTATTACACCGGGAGACCCCCAGGGGGGGTCCGGGGACAGAGGTCCCGAGTAGCCGTGCCCAGGGAGTCGTAGGCAGCCTCCCAACTATATACAAACATCAAAGACGTGGTGGGCGAGAATAAGAGGGTGCCTTGGGCCGGCCTTGACACGGAGCGAGGGACCTCAAAAAGATCATGGCCCTCATGAAGGACCCCGCCGTGACACATATATAAAAAAGGTTGTTTTTATCATATATACACCCTGTACCTTGTACTTCACAAAACCCTTTCTGTGGACCGAGACCTTGTAGTGCTGGAGAGGCTTGTGTGTTGCAATGATCTTCAGAGCTATGTTGCCCGGACTTTCATGCTCCTGGCTGGGTCACCCATGGTGAACAGGCCTCAGGGGAGTTTCTAGACAAATCATGAACCAACCCCAAGTCCTCAATGGTGGATCAAATTCTGGAAGGCTGCAGCAAGGTGGGGGCTTCCTGTCTTTTACTGCACTCAGATCTCCACCTTGGCAAGATCATGTGGTTGCAGTTTCCATGCACCAAGCTCCTCATGTTAAACCAAGTTGCATGCAGGCTTCTACCATAGGAAACAACACATTCTCTTGTACCAACCTCCAAAAGTCCTCCAGCAATGGACCTGTGGTGACAGAGGTGGGAATAGTGAATCCAGCAGTCCCCAGCCATAAATCTGCATGCAGGTGGTGGTAGCATGATGATCATCTTGCACCTGGGTTGAGACAAGGGTGCAATTTGGCAGCTGCTACCATGACTAAGCAGTCCTATTCATAATCCCCTCTGCTCACCCCATATGGGGAAAGGGCTAGAAAAGATGCCCTAAAGTTAGGCTGTCTTGGCTGCTCCTGGCTGGATAACCACATCCATTGGGATCACTCTGCAGTTGAGAACATTGTAAGAATACAATGGTTTTTGCAACATGAAATGTTTGCACCTTGATGGTTAAGCATGACAAAGAATGACCAGAAAAAAAGAACTGTCATCATCTCCAGGGAACTAGTGAGAAACAACTGATACTGCAGCTCTGAGTAAGACAAGATGACTGGATGAGGGTCAGCTAAGGAAAGAGGGTGGAGGCTATACCTTCCTCTGGAAAGGGAAATCAGCTCAGGATAGACATGTTCTCAGTGTCAGCCCTGCCATGAAGAACCAGATTGTCAATCAATTTACAGAGCTCCTTGTGGGCATTAATGAACATCTTATGACCCTCTGTTTTAAGCTCAGCAACAACCAGTATGCCACTGTCATTGCTTCATATGTCCCAACGTTTGATGGTGACAATAATATCAACAATTCTACTCGAACTTTGACCACATACTAATATTTGCAAGAAGGAGAAGACCATTTTCTTTGGTGGCTTCAACGCCAGCGTGGTTGTGACCTGGAACTCTGTAGTGGCACTGCTGGGAAGGAAGGAGTAGGGAAAGCCAACTCCAATGGTATCTTTCTCCTGAACAAATTCACAGAGCACAGTTGTGTCATCATGAACACCATCTTCAGATAGACAAATACAACAGCACCTGGAGACAGCCTCACTCTAAGCACTGGCACCTCCCCACTATGTTAGTTAGAGCCTGTGATCAAATGAATGTCTGTAGCAGGCAAGCCATGCAAGGAACTGATGACTACTGCACAGATCACCACATTGTCAGATCCATTGTGAACATCCAGCTTGCTGTGAAACACCAAAAACTGTCTACTTTTGGGACAGCCAAACTCAACATGAAGGACTCTCAACACTAAATCTCTTCAAGACCTGAAGGTCTGTAAGGCTCTCCAACAGTGTCTCTATGAAAATCTCTCTGCCCTGTCCACAAATGAAGGCAACATTGAGGAACTCTGGAAGAGGTTTAAAACTGCTATCCTTGTGGCCTGTGCTGAATCTATTGGCTATACCACCTGTTGACACTAAGACGGATCTCGGCACTGCTATCATCAAATCAAAGACCTCCTTGACCAGAAGAGAAAGTCTCATTCTGCTTGGCAAAACGATGCTTCACCTCAGCAGAAGAAGGTGAAATATCTACTCCTTAAAGGCTAGCTCAAAGGAGGATTCAGCAAATCAAAAAATCAGTAGTGGCAAGATAAAGCCAGGGAGATACAAATCTATGTTAACAAACATGACATGCATAGCTTTTTCTTGGTAACAGAAGCCATCTATGGTATAACTTCCCATGGTCCTACTTTCCTGTGCTTGCAGGATGGCTTGATGCTTGTCAAAGATGATGAATCTATCCAAGTTGGATGGAAAGAAGGGTTTGAGCCACTCCTGAACCATGAGTCAACCATGACAGATACCACTATTAAGTCTATCCCCCAATATCCTGAAATGAGATCCCCCACTGACCCTCCTACCCTAGAAGAAGTCTAGCATGCCATCAAGGAAACTGAGAACAAGGCTACTGGACTGGTTGGCATACCTGCTGAAATCTACAAGGCAGGCAGTGAAGAACTGGTACTGAGACTCCATGAATTTATTTGAATTTGAAACAATGAAGAAATCCCTGGGGGCCTGAAAAATGCCAACATTGTGACTATCTTCAAGAAAGAAGATTAGTCTGTGTGGTGCACTGTGGTTACAGACAGAAGTGACAATTTTTGCCCAATCTGGCCACAGAAAATGGTCTATAGCTGTGACCAAACAAAAGTAGACAGCTGCAGACAGCTTCAAAAATGGCCAATAGGGTAAAAAATCGGAACCCTCACTGCATGAGGGGTCAGATGAAGATGTTTCAAATCATAATGTTTTCTATAACTTGTGTCTGCCAGCCTTGAGCTGCTTTCAGAATGGGAGGGGGGAAAGGGAGAGGAGGGAGTTTGGTTTGGGGTTTTTTCAGCCTCTGGTGGAGGGTGAGGTGGGCATATTGGAGCCCCCTTGAGGTGTGTGTGGGGGGGTCCAATTCACCCACCCCACTCTCCAGCAGGGGCTGAAAATCCCCCAGCCAAACTCCCTACATTCCCTTTCTCCCCTCTCATTCAGAAAACTTTGAAGCTTTGCAGGGAGGAGGGGCTGTTACTAGGGGAAACTGGCTGCAGGCTTGAAGCCAGCAGCTAGATTTCATTCCCCCCTGGAACCAACCAAGGGCTGGGCCATGCTGTCTGCTCCAGAGAGCAGGGCTGGCCCCACCCCTCTGCTCCCTAGCTGGAGCAGTGAGGGCTGGCTGACAAGAGGCGGCGGCAAGTCTGGCTAGGGATGCAGTCCAGTCTACAGGGGGGGACTACCCCTCACCTGGCAAACCCCAGCTGGGGTCTCGGGCAAGGGAGAGGGGTTAAACACTTATTACTCCACTCAAAATTACTGCTGGCTGCAATTGTGAGCTACAAATCCCAGAGGCACCTGGAAGTAGGAAGAGGAAGTAATGAGCAACCCTGCAGAGTCCTGCTGCTGTAATTCTGGACTGCAAATCCCAGAGCCTCGGGGGCAGCAAGAAAAGGCAGTGAACACACAGCTGGACAGCCATGCTCTAGTGCCCCTGAGCTTTTGGCCTGAACCACTGCAGGCATGTAGCTGCATTTCCTGAATCAAAGGTAAATGTCTGTTCACTTCTGTGTCAATGTAATCTGTGCAGTTTAGACTAACCTGCAAAGACTGAATCAATTCAGCCTTGGGCTTTTTGACTGTCTGTACTTAGCCTTGCTGAGGAAATCCTGCCAGAATCTCAGTTTGGTTTCAGACCATCCTGTGAGGAAGTTGATCTGATCTTTGTTGTCCTCCATGTACAAGAGAAGTGTTGGGAACAGCATCAGGACCTGTATACGGCCCTCATTGACCTTACTTGACAGCCTTGTGCCCTCATTTGCAAAGTTTGTGGAAAATACTGGTTAGGGTTGGACTCCTGAAAAGTATATCAAGGTCCTAAGACTTCTCCATGACCAGATGACTGCAACCATTCTATGTAGTGGATCGGAGACAGATCCATTTGTCATGTGAACTGGGGTAAAGCAAAGATATGTCATTGCCCCAACTCTGTTCTCCATTTATTTGATAGTTATTCTGGTTCACGTTAATGACTGCCTACCTTCCAGAATTGAAGGCTTTTCAACCTGGTACATTTCTGCTTGAAGACCAAAGTAGTCAGAAGTATCCTTGACCTTCAATATGTCAACAACTTTGCCATCCTTGTGCACACTGAAGAAAACCTCCAGACCTTGCTGGATTTCTTTGAAGTAGTCTACATAACTTTGAAGTAGCCTACATAATTTTGGGCCTCTCTCTCAACATCAAGAAAACAAAAGTGCTCTATCAGCCTATCTGGTCCATGAATATGACCCCCTTCTCTTACCACTGAGGAAAGATCCTGGAGGTAGTTAAGCACTACCCCTACCTCAGTAGCTGCCTCTCTCAGAGAATGTACATTGATGAGGAGATCCAGCACAGGATCCCTAGTGCAAGTGCCTCCTTTGGGAAATTGCCTCAGTATGTCTTTATCCATCACAATCTCTGGAAAGACACCAAAATCCAGGTCTACTATTTTGTCATCATCCCCACTATCCTCAATGGATGTAAAATGTGGGTGACCTACTGTCATCATCTCAAGGGCCTGGAAAATCCTCCAGATGAAATGAAAATATTGCCACACAAACACCAACATTCTTTCTGAAGACACTGTTACCAGAATTAAGTCAATGATCTTCAAGCACCAACTTTGCTGGACTGACCACTAAGTGGATGCCCAACTTGACTCCTAAGACAAATGCTCTACTCCCAGCTTAGTAATGTCCTGAAATCTTGTGGTGGTTATAGGTGACACTACAAGGACACTTTGAAAGCATACCTCAAGAAAACAGATGCCAACATCAAGAGTTGGGAGGAGCTGGTTGCTAACCAACTCCAATGGTACTGCAACCTCAACCAAGCAGCAGCCTGTTTTGAGATGAAGTGTCTTGCCCTTGAAGCAGAGAAGAGAGAGCAAGCAGAGGAAGGAAGTGTAGAGGAACCCCAGCCTGCAGTGTAGTTCCTCTGGCAGAAAGACCTGTAACTTCTGGAGATGGATGTGTGATTCAAGGATTGGACTCTTAATTCACCTCAGGACCTCAATGAGCCATAGTTGAGATCATCCTCAACTTGAGGGATTGATGCCCCCACCTTAACAAAACATATTACAAGATCAATCTCCTTCCTGTATAAATCCTCCTCCCCCTTCTACACCTCATCATTATCTTATATTTTAGACCAGCTAGTACCAGGTTTATTAGTCAACCTTGTGATGAATTGACACAACTGAATAGTGTATGCACATTTCACCTTAAGCTTGTGTAAGCAGTTTATGTATCAGCCCAGGTTCAGTGAGACCTACTTTGGATAGTGTTTCAGTAGAACCATTATGTGACCAGTGTATATACACTGATCAGTTCTCCAGCTTAGCCTACAGAGTGCACATATGCATTCGCTGCATAGAAGGCTCTAAAAATGGCCTTGGAAGGAGTGCGTACCATTCTGTACCATTTCTGTTCCATGTGCATGCTCTATGAAGTGTGACTAGGGGCTAGTTAGTCTTCCAGGAATCTCAGAATGCAGTGTTCTCCCTTCTTTCCAGTACACATCTACTCTTTTGGAGTGCCCCACCTCAACAGAACTGGGAGACCCAAAGTGCAGCTGGTTTGTGGAACACTTAGAAGGTTATGTCTAACTCCACTCTGGAGTACCTAATATGAGGTACGTATACAGCAACAGCTTCAACAGTAATTAATTCCATGCAATGTGACACTTGGGGCCAAATCTTGTTTTCAGAGCTTTTCCTAACCCTGAGGAACTTAAACTTGGTGCTTATACCGTTGAAAGTGTGTGAGAAGGAAATCTACCTTGGCATTAGCTACAGAGTCTCACAGTTGTCAGAGGAATTTCAGTATTTGTAACTTCCTGTGGTGGGGACACTGCCACAAGGCAAAACTTACCTCTGATGCTGGAATGGAGGGAAAAGTGGCAGCTGTAGAATGCTGCTGAAGATCAAAGGTGTGGTGGCAGAGATGCCACGACCAGAAGACAAGCTGCACCGGTGCAGGAGTGGAGAGAAAAGCTGCAGCAGCAAAATGCTGCTGGAGATGAGAGACACTCCCCCGCACCAGTGTGGGCATGCTTTGTAGATGCAGGCTGATGTCAGTTCATTGGCTAGCCCTTGGAGAGAGGGATAAAATCCCCACCAGCCCACATTTGAGGAGGATCAGAAATGAGGCCTTCTGAGAGCCCAGAGCAGTGGGAAGTGAATGACTGCCCCGGCAGGGGTGAGTGGTGGCAACCCTGAGAGTTGGGATGCCGTGCTAAGGCTGGCTTGGAGGAGCCAGGATATGTACTTCTCTCAAAGCCATGGATCCAGATGAAGCTGAAAGAGATTGGGACAGCAGTGAGCCTGTGGAGAGAGAAAAGAGAAAGGATACTGAGTAGACTCTGGGGAGAGAGTGTCCTGAGGGAAGACACCCTGGGGTCAAAACAATAACGAGTCAAGCTTATGAGAGGCCTGAATAAGGATGGTACATCATCCGGACTGGGACAGAGATTAGATAAGTGATCAGCTGTAGCTGATTGACTTTGCTTTAGCCTTGGCCAAGGACTAACATCATTGTTGGTTGGCACAAGGCGAGGTATAGGGGAGGCGGAGCAGTGAAACAAAGACCTAAGCAAGAGACTGAAGAGGAAACAAGGAGAGGCAGGATTAGGGAACTTCCTCCCAGCAATAATCCTTAACAACAAGACATGGCAGGAGAGAGAACCCCTGGGGACCTTTTGGGAATCTCACTAGAGGGCAAGCTGCCGACTCAAAAGGAGGCAGCTGCTTCTGACTGGCCCAAAAAAGCAAACCGCTCAAGTGAATGTCACGGGAAATAACACTTCCTTTCAATAGAGAATGTACTCAGTGTGTCTTCAGAAAAATCTACTGCATCCACTCTTGCTTTTGTCTTAGAACCAATCTCCATTGAGTACTGGTATCCATATCTACTAGGAAGGCTGGGATCGCTTGATGGTGCATAACTTCAAATGTTTGGCATTGGAAACCCTAGATCTTCCATATATCATCCTGTGCAGTGGGACTGTATCAGTTTCCTTCCATCTGAAACCTTCCGTATCAACAAATATGGGGGAAGAATTTGCCCCTAAATGAGGAGGCAGCACAATATATCCTAAAATGTGAACCTGCTTAGTATGTATGTGTCCTTAACAGCTTAATATGTTTGCTTAGAATCATGTTATTTTAAAATAACAGTGTATAATAAAGTACACTTCTATTTTGCATTCCTTGCAGTACATAAAAGAATATTAAATGGCAAGAAGGAGGTGTGAAATATGTTCCATGAATACTTTGGAGATCTCTCTCCCTGGTCTGAAAACAAATTGGAGAGTCTATCAACACCACTGAGGAAAAAAATCCTCCTTAGTCTCCTAATCAAATCAAATTATCTTGTCTGTTTCAAATTTCCACTCATGGCATCAATTATGACAAGCATTTTAAACAATCAGTGTTTTACACAGAGATAATACTGAGATTGTTCTCTTCAATGTATATATATCTAATGCAGAACAGTATTACTATCATAAGACACATAGGGCCAGATTCGATTCTGTTTATTAGGTGTCTAAGTTGTTCTTAAGCATCTAAGTGTGTAAGGGTATTGTTATAAATTAAACTTAGCAAGTGTTATATTTAGATGATATGAAGTATTAATAAGACTCAGAAAGTTTTCTAAGCAGTTGCACGCTAGTGATTTAAATCTGGATTGTAGTGCCCACCAGCATCTGGAACCAGCTTCAGTGCAATCCCAGGGCCGAGAGAAATTTTTTTTGCTGATTTTTGGTCTCAATCCTAGGATCACACTGGAGCCAAACATGCAGCTAAACTGGAGCCCCCACATCCCACATCTCACCCACTCCTATAATACAGGAGCCAATTCAAGGCTGTGGTGTGGGTTGGGGCCAGGAGGGACCCCATCACTGCATGGGAGCCAGTATCATAGGCCCAACTATAGGCCCATCAGCCTGATATCTATCCCAGGGAAGGTCTTAGAAAAGTTTATTAAAGAGGCCATCCTTAATAGACTGGCTGACGCCAACATCCTGAGGGATAGCCAGCATAGGTTTGTTGCGGGTAGGTCTTGCTTGACCAATATCATTTCCTTTTATGACCAGGTGACCTATCACCTGGACAAGGGAGAAGAGATTGATGTCATATATCTTGACTTCAAAAAAGCCTTCAATCTGGTATTCCATGATCACCTCTTGGCAAAACTGGCCAATTGTGGCCTTGGGTCCACCACGATCCGCTGGCTGGGAAATTGGCTCTGTGGTCGGACCCAGATGGTGATAATTGACGGAAGTCAATTGTCATGGTGCCCTGTGACCAGTGGGGTCCCCCAAGGCTCTGTCCTTGGACCCATATTGTTCAACATCTTCATTAAAGATGTAGACATTGGAGTCAGAAGCAGACTGGCCAAGTTCGCTGATGACACCAAACTTTGGGGCAAAGCATCCACACCTGAAGACAGGAGTGCAATCCAGGCTGACCTGGACAGGCTCAGCAAATGGGTGGACGAGAACCTGATGCTGTTTAACAATGAAAAATGCAAGGTTCTCCACCTGGGGGGGAAAATCCTGCAGCATCTTTATAGGCTCGGCATTGCTACGCTGGCTAGTGCTATGGAAGAAAGAGACTTGGGGGGTCATGACTGACCACAAGATGAACATGAGCCTTCAATGTAATGCTGCAGCTAGTAAAGCGACCAAAACGCTGGCTTGCATCCATAGATGCTTCTCGAGCAAATCCTGGGACATCATTCCTCCCTTGTACTCGGCCTTGGTGAGGCTGCATCTGGAGTACTGCATCCAGATTTGGGCCCACAATTCAAAAAGGATGTGGAGAAGCTTGAGAGAGTCCAGAGAAGAGCCACACACATGATCAGAGGTCAGGAAAACAGACCTTACAACAACAGGCTGAGAGCTATGGGGCTCTTTAGCCTGGAAAAGTGTAGGGTCGGGGTGATTTGATGGCTACCTATAAGTTTATCAGGGGTGACCACCGGTATCTGGGGGAACATTTGTTCACCAGAGCGCCCCAAGGGATGACAAGGTTGAAAGGTTATAAACTACTGCAAGACCGTTTCAGGCTGGACGTAAGGAAGAATTTCTTTACTGTCCGAGCCCCCAAGGTCTGGAATAGCCTGCCATTGGAGGTGGTTCAAGCACCTACATTGAACACCTTCAAGAGAAAATTGGATGCTTATGTTGCTGGGATCCTATGACCCCAGCTGACTTCCTGTCCTTTGGGTGGGGGGCTGGACTCGATGATCTTCCGAGGTCCCTTCCAGCCCTAATGTTTATGAAATCTATGAAAATCATCCCCCCACTGCACAGGAGGTGCTTCAAAGCTCCCATGTTGTGCGAGGGCTGGGAGCAACACTGGCACCATGCAGGAATTGCACAAGGAACAGAATCATAAAATATGAACATTATTCAGCTCTAGTAAGTGAAAACATGGAAGGTCACAGGGGTCTGTGAAATAGAGGCTGATCTAAGAGTGGGAAAATAATCTGTGTTTACTCACAAGAGATAGGTGATAGAAAGAGGCTTGAGATCTAGAGAAGAGAAACCAGTCAGAGTCTGAGTTGCAGTGAGTCTGGTAAATGTGGCAATGCCCATTATTTCTGTGTAAGTGGGTCCCAGAATATGGCTTTATGACAATAAGTTGTTCTGAAAGAGTAATACCATATTTACCTGAATTCAAGACAACTTTGAATTTAAGACAACTCCCCAATAATTAGATTATATGAAAAAAAATATAGAATTGTTATAATATCCTAGGCATAGAATGCAGTTAACAGAAGATTGTAAAAAATTGTCCCCCCAAAGCAGCAGTGGTGAGTAAAGGGCCATATTCCTAACCCTTGCCCCCCTGCCTACTCCCTTGCCCGGTACCCCCACCTGTGACTGCCACCCTGACACTTGCCTCTTCTCCCCTTCCTTGCCCCCTGTGCCTATGACTTCCTCCCTTGCTGCCTGCTCCCTGCTATCCCACGTGCCTGCTGCTGCCTGGCTCGCCTGCCTCTTGCCCTGAACACCATTTGCCCCTCCCCTCGCCTACCCCTCCCTCCCCTTAAGCCTGTGCCTGTCCCCCGAGCCCTGGGTCAAAGCCAGAGCTGAGCCTCTTCCTGCCCTGGGCTGGTACAGAAATCATAGAACCATAGAAAATCATAGTCGGAAGGGACCTCAGAAACTCATCTAGTCCAACCTCTTGCTCAAAGCAGGACCATCCCCAACCAGATCATCCCAGCCAAAGCTTTGTCTAGCTGGGTCTTGAAAACCTCCAAGGATGCAGATTTGCACCACCTATCTGGGTAACCTGTTCAAGTGTTTTATTATCCTCCTAGTGAGATTTTTTTTTCCTAATATCTAACCTAAGCTTCCCTTGCTGCAACTTGAGACCATTGATCCTTGTTCTGTCATCTGCCAGCACTGAGAACAATTTAGCTCCATCCTTTTTCTAACCCTACTTCAGGTAGTTGAAGGCTGCTATTAAATCCCCTCTCAGTCTTCTCTTTTCTAGACTAAATAAGCCCAGTTCCCTCAGCCTTGTGGCGGGCCAGTAGGGGGCACTCCTGCATTGATCCACCTACCTCACTGCACCCGACCACCTTCCAGGCTCTGAGTGCCTCCCGGGGGGCGCCTCATGTCTGGCTGACCACCTTCCTGGAGCACACCCACTAGCCTGGGGGTAACACTGCCACCAACCAGGGATGGGCTTGATTCTGGCTCTGTGCACCCTAGGAAACATAGGGCTAGTAGCCCTCGAGGGTACTTGATTCACTTCAAGAACTTGGGATGCTTCCCTCAGTTGGAAGCACAAGTAGTGGTGTTCCTTAGTCAGCTGAACCAGGGGGTCCCGAAGGCATAATCTAGACCCACACCCAATAAGTCTCCGACACTGGGTACAAAGGAGAACTTTATTGGTTACAAGGGGTAGGGTTGGAATAGGGTACAGGGTAAAGCAATATCGGAGAAATCCCATACAGCAAACTGGCATGGCTGGGTAGCCTTTGATCACATGTCTGAATTACTGCAAGCTATATATCTAGTTAGATCTCAGGTATCTTACTCACAAGTATCCTCCAGAGGCAGGTGGAGATTCCCTCTAGAGGCAGGCAGTTCCCTGATCATGAGTTTTAAGAGAGAGAGCAAGTTTCAGATGGTCCAGCTCTTCTCTCTCTCTCTCTCTCTGAGTCTTCCTCATGGCTGCTGCCCCCTCCTGCTGGGCAGTCCTTAACTTATATAGTCATTATGACCTCATTTACCTGGTCCAGTGGAGGACAGTACCTGTTGGATGTCAGCCAACCAATTTGAAATGCATTACTGGTTGCTGGGCAGACTGGCAGTTCCTAGCTCCCCAGGGAGCCCATGCCTCTCACCCAGGTATGTGATGCCAGTCATATAAGCAGAGGGAGCAGGTTTCCCCCCTCTCCCAGGAATGTATCCAGCTCAGGTTACCTAAAGAGATAGGGTAAGGTGTGTATCCTCTGCTGGGCCCATCTTAACCAACTTGTCACAGAGCTGTTTTTGGGGAGAAACAAAGGTGGCTTTCTGCCACACTCTCAGCCTCTCCTCGTAAGTTATGTGCCCCAGCCCCCTCACCATTGTTGTTACCCTCCACTGGACTCTCTGCAATTTGTCCACACCCTTATTGTAGCGGAGGCCCCAAAGTTAAACAGAGTACTCCAGATCTGGCTTCACCAATGCTGAAGAGAGGGGAATAATTAGTTCCTTTGACCTACCATCAGCACTCCTACCAATGCAGCCTAGTATGCTGTTAGTGTTCTTGGCAACAAGGACACACTGCTGACTCATTTTTAGCTTATTGTCCATTGTAACCTTGAGGTCCTTTTCTGCAGAGCTGCTGTCCAGCCAGTCATCCCCCAGCCTGTACTGGTGTATGGGATTGTTCTGTCCTAAGTTCAGGACTTTGCACTTGTCCTGTTGAACCTCATGCAACTTTGTTCGGCCCAATCCTCCAATTTGTCTAGATCACTCTGAATCTTAGCCCTACCCTCCAGTGTATCTACTACTCCCCGAGCTTGGTATCATCTGCAAACTTGCTGAGGGTGCACTTTATGCCATCTTCCAGCTCACTGATAGAGACATTGAAAAAAAACAGCCCCAGGACCGACCCCCAGAGCACTCCACTTGATACTGGCTGCCAGCTAGACATTGAGCCCTTGATTTACTACTCTCTGAGTCTGATGCTTCAGCTAGTTTTCTATCCACTTTACAGTCTATTCATCCAGACCATACTTCCTTAGCTTGCCTGTGAAAATAGTGGGAGACCATATCAAAAGCCTTGAAGAAAACAAGGTACATCACATCCACCACTCTCCCTGCATCCCCAGAGGGCGTTATCTCATCATAGAAGGCAATTAGCTTGGTCAGGCATGACTTGCCCCTGGTGAATCCATGCTGACTGTCCCTAATTGCCTGTTTGTCACAGTCCGGCTAGGTGCTGTGAGTGTATCAGCCATTAGGCTGCTGGGTTCAGGATCGAGGAGGCGAGTTGGGAGTGAAGTAAAGGCAAATTTACTTATAGCTTAGCATACAACAGTTAACAGAAAGGTTAATGCGACAAACAAATAGTACAATAATAAAGAGCTAATAGTAAATAATAACAACAAAGAGGCAAAATGACAAAGAGTTTCCACATGGGGTTGGCAACTTATCAGCAGTACCTCTATGCCAGGTGCGCACCAAGTTGTTCCAGCGAAGTCAGGTGTCCCCGATCAGTGCTGTCTGAGGGGTCACCGGGAAGATCTCTTGGTCAGGATCTGGTCCTCACTCACACTCGGAGTCCGGGGTCCAGGCTTGGTACAGCAATGGTCCTTTTGTCCTGTCCTTCAAACTGGTTACTTGACATGCGCGTTCCTTTATGCCTTATCTTATGCTAATCTGTTGGCTTTAGAGCCACTCACAATCTTGACCTATAGCTGTTACCCTATGGGATTAAAGGTGTTAGAAATTATCATGAATGGTTACTGCCCAAACTCGGGTTCACCCAGTAAGCAAATTACACCACATTACTTTGAGGTTTGAAATTAGCATTACTCTGCCCAAGCTCAACCCCTTGGTTTCTGATTCCTTGGAATGTGCTAATTATATTAGGTGGTCAGATCTTGTTATGGCTGACCTTCAAAAAACCTGTTAGATCAGCTAATCTTGTAGTTTTACTTATTTTTGGGGCCCAGTCAGTCCCAAGATCAGTGCAAACAGTTAGATTCAACACTTTGGTTAAATTGTGACAGACAAATTCCACTTGCAAGCTTTGCATTAGCTAATCTTAACTGCTAGACAATTGCCTGGATGTCTCCAAGAGCATATATTTATCGCTCATGATAGTAACCCCTCTGGTTCTGGCCACCACACCTGTTCTCCTCCAAGTGTTTATAAATGGATTCCTGGAGGATCTGCTCCATGATTTTTTGAGGGCCTGAGGTGAATCTGACTGGCCTGTAGTTCCATGGATCCTCCTTCTTCCCTTTTTTAAATATGGGCACTATATGATATTGTCACGGCGGGGTCCTCACGGAGGGCCGTGATCTCCCCGAGGTCCCTCGCTTCGTGTCAGGCCGGCCCAAGGCACCCTCTAATTCTCGCCCGCCACGTCTTGTTGGAAATATAAGGTTGGGAGGCTGCCTATGACTCCCTGGGCACGGCTACTCGGGACCTCTGTCCCCGTGTGTTCCGGGACCCCTCGGGGGTCTCCCGATACGGTGGGTGTTCCTTGGACACCCTAGCCTTATGGGCTATTCGTGGCTCCTACCAGCCCCTAATACCATGCCCCAAGCCTCACAGATGTAATAGACGTTGGTATGTCTGTACGCCTGCTTCCCGGGCCTCCTCTATAATCTAGCCCACTCTGGGCTCTCTCTCTAGTACCCAGCCTCTTACTGGGACTCTTGTCTAGCCCACTCTGGGCCTCCCCTGCCGGTGTGGTCCCGCTCAGGGACTCTCTAGCGGGCCTCCGGTCCTACGGGCCAACCGCACGGGTGCCCTCTCTGACCCTGGCTCACCACGCTGCTACTCCCTGTCTTCTCGGGGGCAACTGCAGCGTCCTGCCCCGGTCTGAGGGGTGTTGCTGCACTAGCCTGTGGCCGGGCTCGCTATGCCCGCCTCGGGCTCCTCAATATCACCTCTCTTTAGGGCTGCTCAGTAATCGCCCCTCTCTAGGGCTCGCCGTGCCCACACTGGGCTTCTCAATAACACAATGTGGCGCTCCCCCCTCTTTGGGGCTCACCGTGCCCCCACAGGGCTTCTCAATAATACAATGGGGTGCTCCCCCTCTTTGGGGCTCACCATGCCCACACGGGGCTTCTCAATGAAATCGCCCCTCTCTCTGGGGCTGGGGTCTATGTACCCCGCACGTGATCCGGGGTCTATGTCCCCCGTCTGCAACCTACTGGTTGCGCTCCTCGCCCTCCTGGCGCTGCAACCCACTGGTTGCGCTCCTCGCCCTCCTGGCGCTGCAACCCACTGGTTGCGCTCCTCGCCGCCAGTTGGTCCCGCACTGGCGTGCAAGCTGTGCCTTCACTGGTGCTGTGAAAATAATGCGCCCTCTTGGCACTAGCCTGCGCCCTCACTGGCGCTAGGGTACCCCACCCTCTCTGGGGTCCCTATGATTGAGGCCTCCTCCAACCCCTACAGCCTCACCCAAGCCTCCGGGTGTAATATCACAACATCAAAGCAACACCACAAGCCCCTAGGCTGTAACACAAATGCAAGCTCAAGCCGTCTGGCTGTAACTCAACCCCGAAGCCCTATGGCCATAACAACATTGCTCCATATGACCATGGTACTTGCTGCTAAGCTCCTTTCCACATCCTCACTCCCAGAGCTCCTGTCTCCCAGGCTGCTGGCAGGGAACTGCTAGCCTGGCTTCAGCCCTGGGCTTTATAAGGGCCAGGCCCTACCCCCTTCTGGCCAGCTGGCTCCCCTTAGTTGCTCCGGCAACCCGCAGCTGTGCTCAATTGGCTCTGCCAGGGCTCTCTCCCTAGCAGTTTCTCTTCTCTAGGAGCAGAGCACCGAGGTGCCCTGCGACAGATATAATATAAGCATCCATTTTCCAGTCATCCAGGACCTCTCCTGATTGCAGTGAGTTTTCAAAGATTATGGCCTCTGGCTCTGCAATCACATCAGGCAACTCCCTCAGCACCCTCAGGTGCATCCCTTTTGGCCCCATGGACTTGTACATATCCAGCTTTTCTAAATAGTTTCAACCTGTTCTGTCACCACTGAGGACTGCTCACCTCCTTCCCAAACTGTGCTACTTGGTGCAGTAGTCTGGGAGTTGACCTTGACTGTGAAGACTGAGGCAAAAAAGGCATTGAGCACCTCAGAACTTTTCTGCATCTTTTGTCACAAGGTTGCTTCCCCCATTCAGTAAGGGACCCATACTTACTCTGATCCCCCTCTTCCTACTGACGTACTTGTAGAAACCCTTTTTCTTACCCTTCACATCTCTTGCTAGCTGCAACTCCAATTGCACTTTGGCCTTCCTGACTTTATTCTTGCATGCCTGAGCAATGCTCTTATACTCTTCCCTAGTTACTTGCTCAAGTTTCCACTTCTTATTAGCTTCCTTTTTGTGATTTAGTTTACTGACAAATTCCCTGGTAAGCCAAGCTGGTCTTTTGCCATACTTGCTAGTCTGCCTATGCATTGGGATGGTTTGTTCCTGCACTCTCAGTAAGGCTTTTTGAAAGTACAGCCACCTCTCTTGGACTCCTCTCCCTCTCAGACTCGCTTCCCAGGGGGTCCTTCCCATGAGTTCCCTGAGTGAGCCGAAGTCTGTTTTTTTGAAGTCCAGGGTCCTTACTTTGCTGTTCTCCATCCTTGCTTTCCTTAGGACTCTGAACTCAGTCATTTCATGGTTGCTGCTGCCCAAGTTGCCATCCACTTCTACATTCCCTAACAATTCTTCCCTGTTTGTGAGCACATATCAAGAAGAGCATGGCCCCTAGTTGGCTGTTCCAGGGCTTGCACCAGGAAGTTGTCCTCAACACTCTCCAAAAACTTCCTGTGCACTGCTTGTGCACTGGTGTATTACCCTCTCAGCTGATGTCAGGTTGATTGAGGCCCCCCTCATGAGAACCAGGGCCTGTGATCAGGAATCTTTCACTAGCCATTTGAAGAAAGCCTCATCCATAGCAGACCTCCACCATGACATCACCCTTGTTACTCTCCCCTCTGTACCTAACCCAAAGACTCTCAAAAGGGCTATCTCCAGTTTCATGCTGGAACTCTGAGCAATCATATGGCTCTTTTACATAAAGTGCAACTCCTCATCCTCGTCTCCCCTGCCTGTCCTTCCTAAACACTGTATACCCATCCATGATAGTGCTTCAGTCATATGAGCTATCCCACTTTGTCTCTGTTATTCCAATATTCTTCCAATTCTTCCTGCTAAGAATCTAAGATGAGTCTTTTCCTGTCCCCCTCCATGGTGACTGGGGAAAAAAAAATCTCATCTTGGATTCTAGTAAATATGGTAAGTGGGCTAGGGGAATGTGCCAATGGAGTATTTAAAGATTTGTCTGGGAAGGATCTTATTTTTTTGTTAATGATCCTGGACAATAAATATGACTATGCTGATGAAAATCTACTCTGGGGCATCAGCAGAGAGGCATCATAGAGATTAAGTAGAAGGAGAATTTCATATGCCTCCTACATGCCACTGGGGACTAGAATAGTGAGATGAATAGCGAAAAGGCCATGAGTGCATAACAAGGATTTTCCCTAAAAATGAGGAATTTATCAGTTGTAAAGCTTATCAGAGGAGAAAAACCAGGTGTGTTAGCCCAGTGCCACCATAACACATTGGGGTCCTAGGGGTGGCTGTGACATCCCCTGGTAGCTCTGTGACTGTGCCCTGCTCTGCCCCTAGGGTACCCTCCTGTCTGTCCTGCCACACCTTGATGTCCTAGCTGCCTGGAAGCTGCCTCCCAGCCATGTGGAGATTGGGACCCAATCTCCATGGGGCAGGGAGCAGCTGGGACAGCTCTCCCAGCCATGTAGAGATCTGGACCAGTTGGGTTCTTTCTTTCTCTCTACCGTCTCACTCTGGCCTGGGCCCCCTGGCTGTTCCTGGCTTCAGTTGTCTCACTGGCACTGGGCCCCTGTCTCACTCTTACCTGGGCCTCTGACCTTCCCAGGACCTGTCCCAATCTCCACGTGGCTGGGAGGCAATGTCCCACTGAGCCAGGACAGCTCTCACTGCCCTCTGTTGCCCCCTGCTGCCTAAGATGACAGAGCAATTTGCTCCTAGTCAGCATCTACATGGGCTCCTGGTCAGCATTTACATATCCACTTTGGCGCATTAGTTTAATGTGCTGATTTCTGGTACCTGCATCTACAGATACTAGAAAATGGCTCATTAGACTAATCTACTGCACAACAATTGCTGTGCACATGTAGACAGTGATGCTTTACTGCCCAGTAAATTAGTTTAATGTGCAATAAAGCATCTTGTGTAGACACACCCTCTGTGATGACAGTGAAACATCAGAAACTCTGGGTGGTGATCTTACATAATGAATCAATTATGCAAAATGGGTGGCTTCTATTTATAGATAGACATTCAAGTAATCTTCAGTTCTTCAAAGATTTGAAGAATAAATTTCATAGTAAAATATATATCATTTACTTTTGGCAAAACTGTTCTAAGAACCACAAACCTTTCCCAGCAGCTAATGTTTGGTCTAAGTAAAAACACGAATGATTCTGAAAAAAATCTGTATAATTTACACTATTTGTTCTTACATAATAATGCTTGATTGATTAGGTTTCAGTAGATAGCTTAGGCAACCCCCCTCCCCACCCAACAAAAAAAATATCCCCTCACAACAAAGAAGGTGCTACATGGGAGTTACTGCCAGCAGAGAAGAAAGATAGAAATGCACTGACTGTCATCTTGTTTTGGTTTCATTTCCTTGTGTTTGGTCACTGTTTTTTTTACTTGTGGGCATCACTAAAGTTCTAAAAGGATGTGTACTCATATAGGTGAAGATCTGAAAAGATGGGTACCCTGAACTCCTTAAGTGCATTGTAAAATAGCAGGAAGAAGGATACATACAGATGACAGATACTAGGAAAGAGCAGGTGATATAACTGTTCTTCTTGAAGCATGTTATTTATGTCTTAAAATCTTGTTACCTTTTTGTGAAAAAGCAAAAACAGGGAATTAGCGGTAGGCATACGCAGTTAGAACTGCCAACAGCTGATTGATTTGTTTTCTGGTTTTCTTTTTGAAATGTCTACTTAGAACATGAGCTTGGTCCTTTGGGAGGGGATTTTCAAAGCTGCAGGTAGGCACCTAGTGGGATTTTAAAAAAATGTCCGAGCGCAAGCAAGTTATATGAAGCCATGGAGGGTAGGGCTAGAGGCATAACAGGTCAGCCATGACTCCCAGCTGCTGGCAGCAGCAGTGCAACCAGCCAGAAATAGCGGCAGCTTTTATTTTTGTGTCCCCCACCCAAGTCAGAGCCCAGGGCTGCTGCTTTGTTTGGTTCTCCTTTGTTATGCTACTGGGTAGGACTTTACCACTAATCATCTGCTTTGCAGTGGTAAATGAAATTCAAGATGCAGTAGCTCAGACTTCAGTGGAAGAGGGGTAAGCTATAGGGTGCTGCAAAATTTCGCCAGCTGTTTTGTTTCGATGCTGTTTTGACTTGTTTTGAGCTTGAAACAGCAACATTGAAATGAAATGAAAGACTTCAAAACAGCTTTGAAATGAAATGAGGGCAGTCTAAATACTTTGAAAGTTTCAAAATGTTTCACATTTTGAAGCTGAAGCTGGGCTTGCTTGCAGGGAAACAGAAGGTAAGGAGAGGGAGGGGGAAGGACTGCTCTGATATTGACTGTGTAGCTGGTCAGTGACTGGGATCCTTCCCTGAGGTCCCTTTCAATCCCAGTACGCTGGGGAAGGGATGGAAAAACACCGTAAAAAGCAGCATTGTTTGAACTGAGCTGCTTTCTGCCTTAGGGTCAATTAATGAGCTGTGTCTTCCAGCAGCTCAGCTGCATCAGACAAAAAAAAGGCTATCATTTCCTACTGGCTAGCCTGTTCCTAGCAAGTGGGATTCATCAACACCTTTTGCTTTCTATACCCTTTTATTATATTATTATATTAATTCATTCCTTTCAATTTATTCCTCCCCCAAAATCCTCTTTTAGTTTTTATTAGTCTATTTTGATTCTTTTCCCCCAGAAAATAAATCTGTGCTTTCTCTCACAGTATGCATTCCATTCACTGTGCAGGGAAGCACAGCATATATTGCATATTATAATATATAATTTGTTCAGGAATTTATTTATACATTTATATATTTTATTTATTAAATAAACACATACATACATTTCATAAATACACATACATACAATTATCTTATCTATGTATATTACATAAATCAGATTACATTACAGAAGAACACACAGATTTTACAGCACATCAAGGCAAAGACACCATGAAACACACCATGAAGCATGCTGGAAAGGCAGCTGGCAAGCCTTCAGGGAGGGGCAGAAGATAGTGTAGAGGGAAAGCTGTAAGTTCCACCCCCCAACCTGAGATGCAGCCTCTTTCCTACAACAAGCAGGCATGGGGCTTCCAGTTCTACAGGAGAAGCAAGGAGAGGGGAGCAGTGTCACTGTCTGTGCCTGAGTCTGCATCCCTTCCAAAAGCACCAGCCATAACTGCACCCCCCAATGACAACAAGCAGCAGCACCAGCATAACAGAAGCAAGTGGGCACTGTGGTCTGGGATCATTTTGAGTTGGCAGATGATCCCACACATGCTATCTGCCTGCACTGCTGAGCCAAAACCAGCCAGGGCAAGGGAGCAAAACACATGAGCACCACAGGGATGCTGATGCATCTCTGCAGGCACCACCCCCTTGCTCCTCCTCAGCCTAACACCAGTGAGAGTGTGCCCAAAAAGAAGTCCCCCTCTCACTCCAAAGCCCCGTTCCCCCAAAGCAGAGGCAGGCCACCCTGGAACAGTGGGAGAAAGGCAGACAGAAAGGGGGGCGCATTGCAAGGGTGAGCAAGATCACCCAGATCATTGGGGAGATGCTTGATGTGGATGGCCAGCCATTCTCCTTAGTTGAACAGCCAGGGTTCAGGTGGCTCATGGCACTCATGGCCCCATCATATCAAGTACCCTTCATACACACACCACCTTTAGCAAGATGGTAGTGCCCTTCCTGTATGAGGCATGCAGGGAGTAGTTAAGGGAGGAACTGTGAAAGGCAGGTCTGCAAGTGGCCTTACACTTCACCATGGACATCTGGAGCAGCTGCGGTGGAGATCATTCATACCTCTCCCTCACAGGGCACTGGTGCGACCAGTCAGGTTGTTGGTGGGCTCTCCTTCAAGCCAAGGTGATAGATGAGTCCCACACAGCAACAGAGATCATGGGGCCCATGAACTGCTTGGTGCAGGGGTGGCTTATTGGGCAGGGCGAGCTCACCTGTGGGTTTATGGTTACTGACAATGGGGCCAATATGGTCAAGCTGGCATCCTCTGTGTGGCACACAAGTTCCACCTCATTGTTCGGGACAACTTGGAGGGGGACAGAGCTCCCAGTGATGGCACTAGCACCACCAGCAAGCTCATTTCCAAATGCAGGAAGGTAGCAGGCTACTTCCATCAGAGCATAAATGGGGGCAAGATGCAGCAGGACAAATAAGCATCCTGCTGAACATCCCGCAGCACAAAATCATACAGGATGTGGAGACTCGGTGGAACTCCACATACCTGATGCTCAAGAGGCTGGTGGAGCAACAGAAGGCCATCCATAAGATGGCCTTGCTTGGGGAGATTGGGATCAGCAGCCCCCTTAACAGAGCTGAGTAAGATACCATCTCCCAGATCTTGCTGGTCCTAAAGCCCTTCCTCAAGGCCACCGAGAGCCTCAGCACTGGCAATGCCCTCCTTAGCCAAGTGATCCCTGTAGAAAGGGAACTTCAGAACCAAATGGAAAAGTTCCAGAGGATCAATGTTCCTGGCTGGGGCAAGTCATTGTCACCAGATGTGCAGGCAGTGGTGAGGCAGTTGAAGGAGGGCATCAGGAAACGGCTTGATCCCTTGTGGTTCAGTACGGCTCATGAGCTGGCTGCCATGAGTGACCCGAGGATGAAGGGCAGCATATGCAGCAGCCAAAGCCTGAATCAGTGGACGGAGGTGCTGGTGAAGGGAGTCAGGGAGGCAAAAGGGCAGAGGTGGGGGGATGTGGAAGAGGGGGATCCACTGTCTCATGCCAGTACGCCATCCACCAGCCAGTCTCCCCCTCCACCACATGTGCTGCCAATGTGGGCCAAGGGCATGGCTTCCATGGTGGGGTCCAGAGGCACTAGACCCCACCATCAGGCAGGTAGTGCTCAGGCCTTGGTGGCTGCCTATCTCACTGAGGACGTGGAGCCACTTCTGGGTGACCATTTGGCCTACTGGGCAAGCCGCAGCCAGAAGTGGCAGGATCTGGCCACGGTTGCCCAGCAACACCTGTCCTGTCCACTGACCGGTGTTCTGAGCGAGAGGGTGTTCGGTATTGCTGGGGATGTAGTGACACACCACTGCACCTCCTTGGATTCTGGTTTGGTGGAGCAGCTGGTGTTCCTCAAGGTGACCCTTCTGCTGTTGGGGTTCTCCAAGTTCCAGGTGCAGATGCAGTGAGTGCCATCCTCTTCACTCCATCCGTACCTATTTCCTTTTCTCATTTCTTAAAAACCATTCAATGCCCCAGTCTCAGAGCTGGAGGGGTTAAGGGGCATGGCCCCATGGGGTCAAGGGGCATGGCCTGCCCCCAGTCTGGCTGTACAGGGAGGAAGGGGGCATGGGTTGGCCTCTCCCAGCTGCACTAGGAGAGAGAATTTGGCAGCGGGAAGGAGTGGCAGTACTCATTGCCACTGCTATCTGCTGACACATATACTGACCTGTGGGGACCCCTGCAGGCCAGATGCCATAGCTCTGGGGGCTGGATTTGGCCCAGGAGCCGGGGATTGAATACTCCTGGTTTATATTATAATATTCATGCTATATTTATATTCCTGTTCTGAAATGGGGTTCCACTAAATTCTGAAATCTTGCCAAAGGAGTGCCCTGAGTCTCAAATGGTTGAGAACCACTATTGTAGGGTAAGAAAATGCACTTGGGTGTTTACTGCAAAGTAGACAACATGCAATAGAGCCCTGCCCCTGTTTGTCTCAGTATTTGCCCATGTGCCCATGCCCTTAGGCAAAGCAACAGTGGACACTGTAACCAAGCCAAATTCAGGCATACAAAAGCAGGGTAAGACAGCGGGGAGGGGGAGGGGGCAGACCCTGATTCTGGCATATTCACCTTTCTCTGAAATAACTAGCTTATTTAAGTATGACTCTCTCACTGAAAAGGCAGAAGCAAAATCTTTTTTCTGCAGTGGGAGAAGGGATTTTCCTGATTTGTTTTGAATATCGCTCTGAGACACTAGATGGCACCCTTTATATGCTTGTCCATGGTGATTAAAATAGAGCCCATCTAAATTCTGGTGAGAGATAACAATTAGTTTTGAAGCAACTGGTGCATCCATATGGATCCATGCTGACGAAGGAGCCAAAAATATCACAGCAGTGCCTATACTGAATGTTTGTAGGGCAGAGCACCTTTTACCCATCTCTATTTTTCTTCTTACAGATTTGATATATTTTCCCATTCTGCCTAGTTTGTCAAGGAAGAAACACTTGTTAGTTAAAAAGGATAAGAATGTTAATATTTATTCTATACTTTAAGCTAACATCCTCAGTGTGAGAGCTATACTGATGGCAACTAGAATATAAATGCTCTCAGTGGGTTTTTTTCCATCACTGGTATAACAACTGTTACTTGCTGTAAGAAGAGAGTATTAGTTAGAGAATACTAATGACAAATGGTCACAAGAAATTAGACAGACTTACTACATAAACTTAAATGATATTAAAAAGTGTGAAGAAATTTTGTCTTAGGCAAACTGTATTTTTTCTTAAAAGAAATGTGAGAGGTCTCTGGCCAGTTTCCCAAACATATTTAGATATTTGCAAACCATATAAAAATGTTCATTGTGACTTGGTGGTCCAGTTCCTAGTGGACAATAATGTACCAGTGCAGTTGTGATTAATTAGCCCCCTATTTTCAATTTTGGCAAAGTTGCTAAAGATTAATACCCCAGTCATGCATGCATGTGTGTACCTGTGAACAACATGAGATTACTTATGCACTTACCATTAAATATGTAACTTTTTGATAGGTCACAGTGCAAACAGGCATGAAAACTGAACTTCACTTTTTTCCTCAGAAGTAGTCACTGAAGAGCAAGTTTCAGGTATCTTGGTAAGGGAGAGTAGAGAAGCTTGTTTTGCTATTCTCTAACTTGGGGTCAATACATGGAAGATTTTACTTTCCAGTGTTTTCCTTTTGTTGCTGGAATTAGATTCATACACTGGGCAAAAGTCACATATGGCTGGTTTCAAGTGAGTCTCATGGTAACATCCCCAGGATTTTTCAAGCCAAATGTCTAGCATTCATAAAACAGCCAAATGAGACAGTTATATATACTACATTGACTTAGGACTTTGTTACAAGGTAATTTTGGGTGGCTGCTGGAGTTCTTAACCCCTGGATTGTCCATCCATTACCACTTAAATTGGTTTTAAACACTTGTTATGTGGCTCAATATCCTTCAGGGCAGGATTATCTCTAATCTGCACTCCTGTTCTGTTACATAAATCCAGCTCCTGTTCTGTTACATAAATGTGTGGCCACTCCCTACAGATGTGCTGTCCAAATTGAAGTCTTCCAGTATCTCAGGTTCTCTCACACCTCCTGCCCCTAAAGCAGGGTTAGATGCCTGGCCTGACTCACCAGCTCTTTAGTGGCAACTCACAGGTACAGCTTCTAGTGTTGCTTCTACTTGCCAGCCCTCAAGTAGCAAGTCACAGCTGTGCAGGTTAGGGACAGTCAGAAAAAGTTTTCAGACTAAGGGCGTGGTTGCTCCAAACTCTAAGCTAGCACTAACACTGATCATTTATGTAGCTTATAGTGTAAGGTGTAATGAGGCCCTTATTGGAGCAGGAATCTGGACGTACTTTATTGCAGATAGGTTTTTCACTATAAATGTCAAAGCTGTGCCTATATGCAGACTCATAGGAAGTAAGAGTGACTTAAGACCAGGATCATAGGCAGAAGGAGAAAATATTATTGGGGGGGGTGCTGAATACACACACACACACTGCCCAGCAGGTAAGTCTCTGGAGGGGAAGGGGTTTGGGGGGAGCAGTGACAGAGGGAGTGGGGCAGGGGCTGGGGCTGGGGTGAATGTGGTCCCACTGTCCAGGAGTGCAGGGGGGCTCCTGCCATGGTGCACACCCCGGGGAGAGACATGGGGGGGCACATGCCCCCCAAATTTGTGCTCAGGGGGGAGGAAGACTGCCGCTGCAAGCTGGGCTCTGCACTCTGCTGCTACAGCCCTGGGAGCCTCATGATACCATGTGCCTGCTGCTGCTGGGCTGTGCTGCATCCCCTGCCTGCCTGGAGGCAGCAGGCATATGGCATTGTGCAGCTTTTGAGGCAACAGAAGTAGGGTGCAGAGCCCAGCCCACCTTTACCCTGCACACAAATCTGGGGGGCACACCCCCTGTGCCTTTCCTGGGGTGTGTGCAGCAGCTGAAGCTCACCCATGCCCCTGAATGAGCCGTCCAGGCTCTGATCATCCCATGACCCACCCTGGGGCCCCATTCACCCCAGCCCCTGCCCCTGCCCCACTCCCTCTCTGATGGTGGGAACCTCTATCTGCCTCCCCCCACCTTCACAGACTTTCCTGCCATGCTGGGCAGTGCTCCACATGCCCCAGGCTGAGATCTTAGCTGCGTGCAGGCTGTGTCTGCATGTCTGAGTCTGTGTGTGCCCTACCACCCCTTGCTGCAGCTGACCAGAGCCCATGCCCAGGCTGCCTTGCAGGCCTCTGCGCTACCACTGCTGCCCCATGGTTGGTGGGGCTAAGTCTTCCACCGCCTATGACTGTGATGATCCTGCAGGAAGCTGGGAAACAGGTTTAGACAAAATGACTTATCTTTCTAAAATAGGGAGTAAGTATGTAAAAGCATACATTTGTCCTAGTACAGAGGGCCTAAGATATACACGGGGATGCACAAGGTCTGCCTAGCATATAGCTCAGTTGGGCAAGCGCTCTATACAGAGCACTCTGAGGGGAGGAGGATGTTGTTAGGCCATCTCCAACATTGTGGATTCACACTAATGAATATGGAGTCAGCAAAGTCTTCAAACTTTCCCCAGAGCTCTGAAAAGATAATTGGACTAAAGCAATTGTGGCTGCTGAAGCCACCACAGTATAAATCTTAAATAAAAATAAATAATTTGCTCTGGGAAGAAGTTGTGTCCTTGATAGCTTATGTGAGGCTGAAATGGTACACAGGACAGGGGCAGGATACCTGCCCTGGTATCATATGATGTAAAATAGTGACTGGTTCCTTCATCTGAGGGGGAAAAAAGGACACATTGATATAAGGTCTAGGTAATTTTGGTGGCAAAAGTTTGGTATTTAGAGGACATACTGATATGCTGGTTCTCCCTTATACAGAGTACTTACTTTCATCACTCTTTATTATTTTACTTCATTTAGAAACTGTCTCTGGTGGTGTCCTGGTGTTAGTTTTTTGAAAGATTAGCTAGGGCTTGGTATTTGATCAGTCAAATAAAGTTAGGCAAATTGACTGGTCAAATACTGTAAAAAATTGCCAATAAGTTCAAATAATACACAAAAGGCACACATTTTTCATTAAGAAATGTGTCAAACAGCAATAAAAAAATCATATTTCTATCAAGAAAACTACAAAAAATGTAGCTTTTGGAAAATTGCTATAATCTTTGACCCATCAAGAAATATGTAGTCAATTGATCGGTCAATTGACCATCTTGCCAACCCTAAGATTAGCTTCTTTCTTGTCCATTGATATCAGATACTCAAATACAAGGGAAAATGCACTTAAGAGGGGACATGATAGCAGATTTCAAATACTTGAAGGGTTGCCATAAAGAAGAGGGAAAGCACCTTTTCTTTTGTACTGCAGAGAGGAGGACATGGATCAATGGCTTGAAGTTGCAGCAAAGTGGATTTAGATTGGATAGCCAGAAAAAACTTCACGGTTAGAAGAGTGAGGCGGTGGAATAGACTGCCTAGGAAAATCATGGACTCTTCATCACTGGAGGTGTTCAAGGAGAGGTTGGCCAGCCACTGGTCAGGGAAAATTTAGACATAACTATGTGTTCTATTAAGTGTATTTCCCATGTTTCTGGGCTTTGCTAGTTGCCCCCCTCCCAACACTGCCTTTTTGGCTACATGTGTCTGAGGGTTTTTAAGCCTTCCTCAGGGATGCTGGATGTTGGCTACAGCCAAGGCTGGGGACTTTGATTGGGCTGTGCCAATGCTTCTGCTGGAACCAAACCTGGAGGTTCATGGCTAGAGGGTCTTGCCCTTCTGCTCAGTCAGACCAATTGCTGTGTCTGGGGTCAGGAATGACTTACTCTCTGGTCAGAGTGGCATGGACTGTGGGTTTATTTTGCCTTCCTCTGTAGCAGGGGGTATGGCTCTCTACCTGGGATCTCTTGAGCATTTCTTGACAACATTTCATAAAAGCAGGATGTTGGCTGCCATGGCTCCCCTGCTTTACCCATGGCAGGTTAGGGTTTTAGGTCCTCGTTATGTCAGAGTTGATGGTAGTTTTATGTAGAGTTTAGATTATGGATTGTATAGGATGGTTTGGTCAGAGATGCTTCTGCCCCTGGAAGAGGGGTGGACTAGATGACTTTTGGAGGTCCCTTTCAGCCCTACTTCTCTTTGATTCTATGAAATCAGGCAAAATATGTTTGACCTTGAATAAAATCTGATTAAGACTGTTTCTTGCAAATAGGAAAAAGAACAATGGCTCTGTGGCATGTGGTACAATACCGGTTAATAATTTCACATGGAAACTCCTTGGTTTTTTTGCTCTTACAAGGAATAGCACAGAACTGAACGTGTTCCATTAAGTTGAAATGGTGATTCTGTATTAATGCTGGGTATATTGTGCTACAGAGAAAAAAAAAAGCCACAATATATTATTATTTCTTTCATACTATGACTACACATAGCAATAATCCTTTGCCACAAAACCCATACACCAGAATGCTTTCTCTACAGATGCATCATCAGTTAATGTTTGGTTTATCTGTTTATTTAACTCCAGTAATTCAAATTTAGCTCAACAGGCATTTTCTCTTCATTAAATGAATATGTCTGTACAGCAAATTGAATAATTAATTGCATTTTCAGAACCTCACCAGTCATGAATATTTAGTGGAAATTGTACTATTGACTGTATGTGAACAGGAAGCTGACAGAATGACTACTCTGGTCTGCTCTAACAATAACTCCAATAAATGGGTACTGTATACATCAGAGGCAGCTGCCCAGGGCCACCACTGTGAAGCAGCTGTTTTTGTACCTCCCCCAAAAGGTGGCACCCAGGGCTGCTATCCTGGTCACCCCACTTCTCTGCCTGAATCATGCTGCTGATACACATTGATGGATAAATTCAAAGACATTAAGTTGAGATACTATTAAGCTGTACAGGTTGTTGTGCTTCAGTACTAAAGTGAGAAAAGGATTAACAATAAAGGATAAGCTGTAGGACCCAGAATCTTAAAAGGATTTAAGTGACTTAGGCATTTAGGGCACCTCTACATGAGCACAGAGGCTTCTCCAATTGTGCTGGTATACCAGTGCATTGGAGCAATCTCGACTAATCAATTAATCATGTCTGCTGGGGTGTGGCAATTACCATGCTTTAGCAGCCTCCTGTGTCTCATGTATCAGTGCACCCACACTTAAAAATGGCAGTGGGAGCACTTGAATTAAAGCTTGTTGACTGAGGGCATGTGTAGATGAAACAGGGGCCCTAAATGAAGCAGTGGGTTTAAAAAACACCGATTCAGTTTAGGGCTGATTAAACCCCCTTGTTGTGCACATACCCCGCTGACTTACCTGCTTCTCCAGTGGGGAGGGGAGGGTGAGCTGCTGGTGGGCGGAGAAGTCCTTGGGCTGCAGGGCAGCGGGGTCTGTGGGGCTGTGCTGCAAAAGATGCAGACAGAGACAAATCCAGGGCAGCCAGGCAGTACTGAGAGGACTGGAGGCAGAGAGGAAGTGTGAAGAACTGTTTCAGCATGCATGGGGAGACAGGAACAACAGTATTTTCTTCTTGCTTTGTTTCTTATTAACTATCTTAACTAAAGAGTGGCCAGGACCAGCTACTTCCAAACCCAGAGCAGAGGGGCAGACTTCAGCATCTGAGTAGTTGCCTCTGTTAAAATTCATGAATTGACAGCCTTTTGATTATTTGATTCATAGAAGTAGATTCATACCAGATCCTGTTCCTGTAGGTGTGCATTCATAGACTGACAGACTGTGATTAGCAAGGATCCTGGTTTTCTCTGATAAAAAATCCCCAATATTTGGATTTCAAAAAGTAACCCAAAATCCACATTTTTCTGTGATTAAAATGAAACACCACTAATATATAGTGGTATTTCATTTTAATCATGGAAAAAATGTGGATTTGGGGTTACTTTTTTTAATCCAAAAATTGGGGATATTTTTTTTATCAAAGGAAATCAGGATCCCTGGTGATTAGCAATTGATTTCCTTTGGATCATGTTTCTTATTTCTATGATGTTAAGAATTAGTGGATCTTTGAGTATTAATTGACTGGGTGACAAACTGTGGGAGAATATACCCGGCAGAAGATTAATGGACCCTACTGAGTTGCCTTGATTTCTTATGTGAAGGTGTGAGGTCATGGAGGCTCTGTTATAAGTAGGCTGACATTTGAGCTGAACGTAATGAATGGAAGAGTGAATTGTGGGCCTTTGTGGGTGACAAGATAAAGATAAGGATAATTGATCAATTGATTAATGTTGTGGTCCTTTTGTTAGACTGAAGTATTGATTTAAGATGATTTTGTTAAGGACTGAAGGGACATCAGAAACTGGACTAAAAGATCCAAAACCAAGAAATAAACTGGTAACTGTGTATTACATAATGAGACTGGCCATTGGTGCCTCGACAGGAAAGGGGCAGGGTGTCGGGGAGTAGGGACCCTACATAAAAAGCACTATTGGTTGAAGGTATTCCACCACCCTCTGTAAAATATTCACCCTCCCTTTTTCTATATTTACAATAAGTCATGTCAGTCAAGACTGGAGTAGAGAACGGAAATTAGACCTTAACATTGGAGAAAGGAAAACGATCAATGGCATCCTCTCACAGTGTGTAATACTGGTTACCTCAGTTCAAAGATACTGGATACTGAAGAAATGAACAGGGGTTTAACAATGGATGGAAAGAATCATTACTAACTTATAATAACGCAAGTAAAAAGGTGTGAGTATAGATTTGTGTTTGATGAGGCATACAGTAAGTCCTCTGTTTTGCTCTCTCTGACCTTAGTCCATACTCAAGGCAGTAATAATTTGTATCTCAGTCTTCCCAGGCAAGGTCAGCTCCCAGACTATTGCATCTGGCAGCACAGTTTGGGAAGGAGGTGAGCAGCTGACAGTGGTAAAAGGAACCTGTCACAGGCTACAGGCTGGCAGCCTGGAATAATTAGCCAGCTGGAAACAGGCCACCCACCTAAGGCACCCTGGAAAGCTGAAGAACCCATGGCAATAGAGCTTGTGTTTCTGAGCCCAGATTAAAGGGCTCAAGGACTGATTTGAGCAGGGTTAGCTGGCAACCTGCTACTGGAACATTTAGAAAAGCTACATATGTACAAATCCATGGGGCCAGATGTGACGAACCCGAGGGTGCTGAGGCAGTTGGCGGATGTGACTACAGAGCCAATGGCTATAATCCTTGAAAACTTGTGGTGATCAAGAGAGGTCCCAGACCATTGGGAAAGGGCAAATATAGTGCCCATCTTTAAAAAAGGCAAGAAGGAAGATCAGGGGAACTAGAGACCAGTCACTCTCACTTCAGTCCTTGGAAAAATCATGGAACAGGTCCTCAAGGAAATCCATTTCTAAGCACTTGGAGGAAAAGATGATTAGTGTGGTGGCGGGAGCTGCTCTCAGGGACTAGAAGTGGCAGGGAAAAACCCCAACATTCTGGGAGACAGACCTGGGGACCCCAGCCCCGAAAACTTACCTGAAATGCAGGCTGGGTCATCAGGCAGGTTGCATGAGCTGGTGCTACACCGGCTTTTCAAGCAGCTTTCAATCAAGCTCAGCGGCAGCCAGCTGATGATGTCAGCTGCAGCCACTGCTGTGGGGCATTTAAAAACACTGGCAGAAGCCAGCAAGGAGGAGGGAGGCACCGCTGCACGGTGCTGGACCCTCTGCCAGAGCTCCTGGAGAGACTGCAGCGGCTCCTGGTGGACTTCCTGTGGGATGGACGCCACTGGCTCCCACGAGCTGCCCTCTACCTGCCCACTGGTGAGGGGGGCCAAGGCCTGATCAACCTGGCCAGCAGGGTGGCCGCCTACTGGCTGCAGGCCCTCCAATGGCTCCTGTACGCCGAAGGCCACCTCCCGTGGCGGCAGCTGGCGTGCCGATTCCTGCGGCGAGTGGGGGGCCTTGGCTTTGACCGGGAGCTGTTTCTGCTGGACCTCACCTTCCTGAACGGGGCAGTCCTTCCCCCGTTCTACCGCAGCATGGTGTGGGCCTGGCGGGTGGCCTTCTATCTCTGTCCCCAGGCCAGGCACCTGCGGTTCCCGCACCTGCTTCGGGAGCCCCTGGTCTACAACCCAGCCCTGCAGCGTGTCACGCCGAGCCTGGCCTCCGCCAGCCTCGTGGCAGCTCTCATCGAGGCGCGCACCACCTGCCTGGAGCACCTCCTGGACCCTGCTCGCTCAGACTGGCTGTCACCCGAAGCCCTGGCTGCCCGACTGGTGCTGCACTCCGTCCGCACCGCGGGCTGGCTTCTGCAGACCGTTAGGGGCGCCCTCCCGATGGAAGCAGGGACCATCCTGGAAGTCTATCTCCAGGCTCGCCAGACCCTCCCCGCCGCACACGATGCCTTCCCACCACTGCCTATCATCCCAGCAGTACCCGGTGAGCTGGCCGAGTGGCCCAACACACTGCTCAGGCTCCCGGTCCCCCCCAGCAGCAATACGGGCTGCCCTTTTGGTACCCTGCCCCGCAAGGGCCTGTACGCGTGGGCGGTGCGCACCCGGCACGCCCAGGTGCTGGCCGGCCGCCCTGACACTGTGTGGCGGCGGCGGCTGGCACGGCCCGGGACCCCAGCATGGTGCACGCTGTATAAGGCGCCCACCGCCATAAAGACATGCCATGCGACTCGTGCATGGCATCCTGGCCACCGGCACCTTTGTTCGCCACCTGGACCCGGCGGCCTCAGCGGCCTGCCCCTTCTGCTTGGGGGTGCTGGACGAGGACATTTTCCATGCTTTCCTCGACTGCCCCCGGCTGCAGCCGTTCTTTGCCACCCTGGGCACGCTGCTTCGGGCGCTGGGCTGGGACTTCTCAGAGGATGTCTACATCCACTCCTTCCCCTACCGGGTGGCTGAGCAGGCCACGGTCAGCCTGGCCAACTTCCTGCTTGTTTAGACCAAGATGGCCACCCTGAAGAGCCGGCGAAACCGGCTCGCCGGGACCGGGATGGTCGACGCCCTGCAGCTCTTCCACCTGCTGGTGCGGGCCCACCTCTAGCTCGAGTTTGAGCATGCGGTCCTGCGGCGGACAGTGCCCACCTTTGAGGAACACTGGGCCCTCGAGGGGGCACTGTGCCGAGTCGAGTCGGGACACCTGCTCCTCTCCCTGTAACACCACCGGCTGCTCAAGCTGCAGAGATGCGTCCAGTGGGCTGAGGCCTTGGACTTTGTTTCACACGGGTTGACCCCTGAGGCCCCCCATGGGTGTCCCCATTGGCAGAACTGTAAATATGTAAATAGGCCTTTTGTTTGCTGTGTTTTTTTTAGTCTAGAGTGTACGGGCAGGCCTTGCAGGCCATGAGCCCAGGCCATGTCTGTGAGGCCCAGGTGTCCGGGCCAACCTGTACATACTCTCTACTGGCCCCGATTTGTCACCCTCCCTGGAATAAATGCCTCTTAAAAGTCAAAGTCTTTCTTGCCTTCCTCGACTGCCCCCGGCTATGGCCACTCTTTGCCACCTTTGGGGTGCTGCTTCAGGCACTGGACCGAGACTTTTCAGAGCACACATATATCTGCTTCTTCCTGTATTGGGTGGCCAAGTGGGGTGCAGTTGGCCTGGTCAACTTCCTGGTGGGCCAGGCCAAGATGGCCACCCTGAAGAGCTGCTGAAACCAGCTCACTGGGACTGGGATGGATGATGCACTGCAGCTTTTCTGCCTGCTGTTGCGGGCCCACCTCTCACTTGAATTCGAGCATGCAGTCCTCTGGTGGATGGTGGCCACCTTTGAGGAGTGCTGGGCCATCGGGGGGGCACTGTGCCAGGTCGAGGAGAGACGTCTGCTCCTTGTGCTCTGATGCTGAAACCTGCTCAGAGTCCAGTGGCGGATCTGGCAGGCTGAGGCCTCGGGCTTTGCCCGTGCAGGACAACCCCTGATGTCCTGAGGCCCCCTGGGCATCCCCACTGTAAAACTGTATATATGTATATATTTCTTTGTTCCTTTTGGTTTGTCTAGAGCGTGCGGGTAGGCCTTGCAGACCATGAGCCCAGGTTTTGTCCTTGAGGCCCAGATCTTCGGGCCAACCTGTTGGGTTTTACTGCCCCCCATTTGTCACCCTCCCCAGAATAAACATTTCTAAAAGTCGAAGTCTTTCTTTCTTTTTTTCTTAGGCCACGTGACCCCTTCACTGGGGCCTCAACTCATACCCTCTCACTGGGGCCTCAGTATCCCTTTGCTGGGGTAACTACTCTGCTCCCTCACTGGGGCTCGCTCCATTAAACTACCGGGTCTGGCCTATGCACAGTCCTTCAGGCACCTCTCACAGTCTGTACTCTACATAGCCCCTGCGCAGCCCTTCAGGCCCGCCTGATTGGACCCTACTCCACGCCATCTATGCACAGTCCTTCAGGCCCCCATATAAACCCTACTGTACATGGCCTACTGCTCAGTTGTGTCTATGTGCAGACCTTCAGGCTCCTCTCACACACCCTACTCTATGCAGCCTACTGCTCAGGTCTTCCCTCACATATCCCTTACTGGGACCACGACATCGCCCTCTTACTGGGTCTTCTGGGCCTTATGTCCCTTTAGACTTCAGGAGTCTGTTGACCTACCTGGGCCCCCAAATTGAGTTATGATCCACTCAGGCCCCAGGTGTCTATTGACGTACCTGACCCTGCCTGTCCCTCCTACAGAGTTACCCACCAGGTTGTGAGGACTGGGGCTACAAGGCCATACTCATCTTTCACTAGGGAGGCAACTGATGTGAACTACCCTACCACAGGCAGCCCCACCACACCCATCCATGCCTAGCAGGGTGTAGTTTAGGCTATTCCCCAGGACCAGGAACCTCCTCCATCCCCCTAGTTCCTACTCTTGACCTTCAGGTGTTCCTGAGAGCAAAGGAGCTCTGGCTGGGTGATGTTAACTTGGCAGCATCCCTACAGCAACTGCCAGCACTACTGCTCAGGGCCTGCTCTTATCCTGCAGTTGCGTAGCCCTGCTCCGACCAGGCAGTCTCCTGATGGCTATGTGACCCTCCTGATTGGCACTGAAGTCACTTTCAGGCTGCCATGCTGCCCGCCCAAGCCTCTTAAAGGGACAGGCACCAAAGGTGCCCGGCCACAGACTGACTGGCTAAGCAGCAGCTCTGCAGAAACATACCTGGGGGGTACAGGGAACAATAAGTTGAATCTGAGCCAGCAATGTGCCTTTGTTGCAAAGAAGACAAATGACATACTGGGCTGCATTAGTAGGATTGCCAGCAGATTGAGGGGAGTGTTATGCAGGATCAGGCCCTAAAAATGCTGTACAATGTACAGCAGAAATAGTTTGAATTGCATTGCATTGCCCATCACTTCTTCAGTGCACAACTTACTACCAGATTAAAGAAAGAAATATTGGGATAGAAGACTTCATATGACACACAAAGTCCCAGGAAGTTAAAACCATAAAGGCTTCCTCTGCTGTTTTGCATTTCACTGAAGCCAGTGAAGTTGAACTGGCCATAAGTAAGCACAGAATCTGGCTGCATGTATTTAAATTTTTAGAATACTCTATTAATCAATCTGTAGAATATGTAGGTGAACCCAGTACAGAAAGCCAAAGTAACATCACTGCAAGATATCAAGGACTGACCTTGAAACTGCTTTTGTTTTTCTAATTCTTCTAGAGATCTACTGTTGCAAATTACAACTTATATCAGCATGTAGAATACTTCCAGAAAGGGGAGAAACTGAGAAGAAACCAGTCTAATAGAAGTAATAAATATATTTAAGTTATGTTCTGATTGTTTTATATATAGAAACATTTTTATTATGGCAATGAGCCTCATTAATCTATTAGAATTCCTTGAACCTCCTAGAATAGCAGTATATAAGACAAAACTACATGTCATAATGCATTTAGCTTTTTCAAGAAGCCTTTGACAACAGTCTTCACAAGAGGCTACTACAGCGACAGAGTGAAAGACTAAGTATTGTCCTGGATGAAACACTAAGAAAGAAAGACTAGGATATAACCATTTTCATCATAGCCAAAGATTAAGAGCTAAGTACCTAAAGGCTTTGTAAGAGTTCCAGTATTGTTGTATGTATTTGACAACGATCTGGAAAGATAATGGGGGTTAGCAATGAGGTATCAAGGTTTGCCAATAGCAAAGTTATTTATGTCAGTTATGTCCAGAGAAGATTGTTAGGAACTTCAGAGAGACTCAACTAAAGTAGGTGAATGGACAATATGATGAAGGATGAAGGCCAATGTTGATGAAAATGCAAAATAAACACTCCCTGGAGGAAAATTTCAAACTACTTATACATTCTACAGAATTCTATATTAACCTTATCTAATCAGGACAGGGATGTAGGCATTATTGCAGACTGCTGAATGAAAACGTCTCTGAATGTGCAGCTATAGTTAGAAGTAAAAAAGAAAGAGGATGTCAGAATACTAGAGAATAATAAAGAAAAAATTCTGCTTTTGCTATTCAATGGCATGACCCCATCTATGTGTGCAGTACAGGTCACCCTAGCTCCAAAAGATATTTAACAACTAGACAGGGGGTTAACAAAGGAAAATAAGAATGATTAGGAACAGGTAAAAACTCGTATAGAAATACAAGTTGAAAAGCTTAAGATAGCCTCCTTCTTAGGAAGAGGATGATTAAGAGCAGTTATGATAATGAATGATTGAGAGAAGGTGGATTAGGAACTTTTGTTCTCCTTGTAATTGGGTTCCTGCTCCAGGCTGTGATGCCCCTGGAGCCCCCTCAGCCCTTGCCGACCTGGTTTTCTTTGGGTAAACAACTTGGCTCTCTCTGGGCAAGCTCGGGCACCTAGTTTCATAATTTCATAATTTCATAGTAGCTAGGGTCAGGAGGGACCTGAACAGATCATCTAGCCTGACCCCCTGCCACATTCAGGAATGAATGCTGGATTCATAAGACCACAGACAGGTGATCATCCAACCTCCTTTTGAATTTGCCCAAGGTAGGGGCGAGGACTACTTCCCTGGGAAGTTGGTTCCAGATTTTGGCTACACTAACTGTAAAATATTGCTGTCTGATCTTTAACCTAAACCTATTCTCCATCAGCTTATTACCGTTGTTCCTTGTCACCCCAGGTGGTGCTGGGGAGAAAAGGGCTCTGCCTATTTGCTGTTGATTTCCCCTGATGAGCTTGTAGGCAGCCACCAGGTCCCCCCTCAGCCTCTTCTTGCTGAGGCTGAACAGGTTCAGGTTCTTCAGTCTCTCCTCGTAGGGCCTGGCCTGCTGCCCTCTCACCAAGTGGGTGGCCCTCCTCTGAACCCTCTCCAGGCTGGCCACATCCCTTTTGAAGCGCGGCGCCCAGAACTGGACGCAGTACTCCAACTGTGGCCTGACCAAAGTTGCATGGGGGGGAGTATCACTTCTCTGGATTGGCTTGAGATGCACCTTTAGATGCATGACAAGGTATGGCTGGCCTTGCTGGGTGTGGTCTGGCACTGGCGGCTCATGTTCATCTTGGAATCAGTAATGACTCCGAGATCCCTTTCCGCCTCTGTGCTTTCAAGAAGGGAACTCCCCAGCCTGTATGTATACCATGGATTCCTTCTCCCAAGGTGCAGCACCCTGCATTTGTCTATGTTGAACCCCATCCTATTCTCATCTGCCCACTTTTGTAGTCTGTCTAAATCTAGTTGCAGCCTCTCTCTCCCTTCAAGTGTCCTTGCCCCACATGTTAGTGTCATCAGCAAATTTGGACAGCGTGCTTTCCACCCCCTCGTCCAAGTCGCTGATGAAGATGTTAAACAGTGCGGGCCCGAGGACCGAGCCCTGGGGTACCCCACTGCTCACATCTCGCCAGGTTGAGTACAACCCGTCCACCGCTACTCTCTGGGTACGCCCCGTCAGCCAATTTTTTACCCATCCAACTGTGCAGGCATCAGTGCCACAGTTGCTTAATTTATTGATGAGGATGGGGTGAGAGATAGTGTCAAAGGCCTTCTTAAAGTCTAGAAAGACTACATCCACAGCGACACCATCATCCAAGGATTTAGTTACTTGGTCATAAAAGGCAATCAGATTGGTCTGTCAGGACCTGCCTTTGATGAACCCATGCTGACTGCCCCTAAGCATGATCTCTCCTGCAGGCCCCCCACAGATGTTCTCCTTGATGATTCTCTCTAAGATCTTCCCAAGCACCGAGGTAAGGCTTACAGGCCTATAGTTACTTGGGTCCTCCTTCCTCTTCTTCTTGAAAATTGGGACCACATTAGCCAGTTTCCAATCCCCCGGCACCTGGCCAGATGACCACGAATGCTCATACAGCTGGGCCAAGGGCTCCGCGATAACCCCTGCCAGCTCCCTCAACACCCTTGGGTGGAGGGCATCTGGACCTGCAGATTTAAAAATGTCTAGCCCTTCCAGAAGATCCCTAACTACATCTGCACTGACTGAAGGCTTGATAGAGCTATCCCCAAGATTGTCCCTACCTCTGGTAGGTGGGATATCCCGCTCCCTGTTCAAGAAAACAGAGGCAAAGAAACTGTTAAAAATATCAGCTTTCTTGTCTGGCGTGGCCACAAGATTACCGTTTGCGTCTTGCAGGGGCCCTACATTGCCTGGTGCCCTCTTCTTGCTCCCAATGTACTTGAAAAAGGACTTTTTGTTGTCCTTAATGCTGGACGCTAGCCTGAGTTCCATCTCTACCTCGGCCTTCCTAATAGCCCTCCTACACTTCCGGGCCAAGGAGGAGTACTCGGCTCGGTACCTGAGCTCAGATGTTTCCACTCTTGGCCTTAAGAGCTAATTACATGGCTCCAACCGTCCCTTACACCACATCCATACTTCACAGATGTCGCTGTCAAGGCCTTGGCCTTGTCAGCCATTACCCCTTTTCTCTACCTGGGCCTTCTAGCCTGGGCCCATTGTACTGGAGCTGGCTTCCAGGCACCAGCTCTGTTAATCCAGGCTTTTGGGGTCTCTGCCCCTTGCCTTGTGCTCTGGGTCCCTGGCCCCAGAGTTCACCCCTCATGGGTTACTGATCTCTAACCCTCTCTTTGCCTCTCACAGTTGCCCCTGTCAGCATAGTCTTTTGGGGGCTCCACCCCTTGCCTCTTACTCTGAGTCCCTTGCCTCAGAGTTCACCCGCACAGGCTATGGGTTCCTGACCCTTGCTTCATCCCTCACAGGGGTCTCTGCCACTCATGGGCTTCAGGCGCCTGGCCCTATTCTCACCCCTCCAAAACAATGCTGGATTCCTGGGTCCCTGTCTTCACCCTTCAAGGGGTCTGGGCCCTTGGGCTTGGTCAGTGCCTCCAGCCTGACCTCTGACAGGGCTCAAAGCAATCACATGCCTCTCAGGTACTAATGGGACCTCCAAGATCATGTAAGCAGCATGTTTCTTGTCATCTTCTTTCTGGCATTCAGTAGCTGAGTATTAAAACTCAGAAAAGGCACCTGATTGGGGTAGCAAATGTGAACAGCACTAAAAAAGGAGGCAGCTGGTTACTTAAACAGTGGTGGTAGTGACCAGTAGTACTTGTAGTACTGATTCAGCTTTGCAGCTATTGTCTGGAACAGTTCTTGTCTCTGTTGGTGTTCACGCTGACCATTTGAAAGTTGTTGTGATGCCATGTCTTCCATCTTACTGATCGAATGCATTAGCTTGTTGGATCAAAGCTTGCCAACTTTAAAACCACGTTAGAAGCTCCATGAACTGGATCGCATTTTCAACCACAATGTTAACTTGATTTTCAGTGTTGTCCTGTTTTAAGAGATTGCATAGTTTAAGCATGCACTGTGTGCCAAGTGTGATTTCAAGTTCCTTGCACACAAATTGCTGGTAGCATTCATATTCTTTCCATGGTAACAAGCTACTTTAAACCACAAATTTCACCTTGTAAGCACTGGCTCTGGTATAGGTAAAACAGGTGCATGTAGATCCCTGCTTTGATTGGTGATGGATTCCCTATATTGAAGCTTATGGCAATGTTTGAATGATTTTTTAAAAGCGGAATCCAGGCTATCCACATCAGGAAAACATGTGCCCCAGATGTCAGTTACTAGAGAAAGGACATGTGAATTTCAGGTGATGTGAATTTAGATGATCTGAATTGGGCATCATTCCATATTGCACATAAGAGAAAGATGTGTACATATATATTGCATTATCAACAGGGACCCGGGTTTTCTCTGATAAAAAAAATCCCCCAGTAGTATATGGCTCTCCGCCCTTCAATGCAAATGTGACAGGTGGGCGGGACCGGAAGTCCCGCCCCCTTCGCTCCACCCTTTTCCCCTTTTATGGTGTGTGATGTCATCAGCCACACCTCCTGACCCCAGTCACGTGGTGCATGACATCAGCAACTCCACCCCTGACCCCGGTCACATGGTGCGTGACATCAGCAACTCCGCCCCTGACCCCGGTCACATGGTACGTGACATCAGCAACTCCGCCCCGACCCCAATCACATGGTGCGTGACATCAGCAACTCCGCCCCTGACCCCAAACACGTGGTGTGTGACACCAACACCACATGGTTCATGACATCAGAAGGACAACCCAGGCAGACCCTCAAAGCCCAACCCCTCATGCTGCAAGATCCACCCTAGATCACATGGTGCTGTTATGGCCTATCAGGTCCCTGACCACTAAACAGAAGTTGAGAATTTGGAAGATGGTGTCTTTGTGCTGTGGTTTAAATTTGTCCTCAAGTGTTTGAATGCACCACATGGGTGTTAGTGTGGGGGTAAGTGTAGTGGGGGAACGGTTAACAGACATGTCTACACAGGAGGCTATGTTAAAGGAAGTTTATTACTCTCCTGGTGAAGCTGGTAGTTTTGGTGGGGTGAATGCGTTTTTTGAAGCTACCAAAAGGCAGAATAAGTTCCTGAACAGAAGTGGGGTGGCCGCCTGGCTTTCAGACCAGGATGCTTATACCCTGCACAAACTGGCAAGAAGACATTTTAAAAGAAACAAGACTGTTGTTTCAGATATTGATGCACAATGGCAGGCAGATTTGGTGAATATGCAGCAGTTTTCTAAACACAACAGAGGGGTTAAGTTCATCTTAACAGCGATAGACATATTATCAAAGTATGCGTGGGCCGTGGGTCTAAAAGACAAGTCAGGTGGTGAAATAGCTCGAGCCTTTAAAACCATTTTTACAGAGGGCCGTGTACCTCAAAAATTAAAGACTGATCGGGGAAAAGAATTTTTAAATAAGTCTTTAAGTAAGCTGTTAAAACAGTATAATGTTCACCATTTTGTGACAAATAGTGAAGTGAAAGCAGCGGTGGTAGAGAGGTTTAACAGAACATTAAAATCAAAGATGTGGAGGTATTTTACAGCCCTCAACACCTTTCGCTACATTGATGTGTTACCAGAGTTTATAAAGAGCTACAACCACAGTTTTCACAGAACTATTCGCACCAGGCCTGTTGACGTGAACTTCTCAAACTCTCCACGGGTGTGGAAAGCCGTGTACGGGGACTATTTCAAAATAAAACCAGTAGCACCCGTGTTTAGAAAGGGAGACCACGTGAGGGTGTCTAGAGCCAAAGGGCGGTTTGAAGAAGGTTATGAACAAACATTCACCGATGAGATTTTCATAGTGGATGAAGTCCTTAGATGTGTGCAGATGCCTGTATACCGCCTAAAAGATTACAAAGATGAACCTATTGAGGGTTCTTTCTACCCTGAAGAACTACAAAAAGTGAATCCCAAACAGGACAGAGTTTACAGGGTTGAAAAAGTTCTAGCAATGAAAGGAAAAGGAAGAAAGAAGCAGTTGTTGGTAAAATGGTTGGGGTGGCCATCTAAATTTAATAGTTGGGTGGAAGCCTCCCAAGTTTGTAACATATAGGGGTACCTCAGTCAAAAGGTCGAGATGTGTGATGGTGACTTTTACATTACTTTACCCAGCAACGCTTGCTCCAGCATTTTTCCGCAGAACACCAGCTCAAACTTTACCATACAACTGGTTAAACCTCTGGATCTGTTGGGGAACTGGGAGATAGGGTTAGCAGAAATACAATACCCACACAGCTGGAACAACATCAACGAAGACACCCCTTTCAAAATTATTTCTGGGACTAAAAAATGGGGGTACAGCCTGTCTCGGGGGTATTATACATCCATCACAGAGTTACTGGATCTTATAAACAATACAATCACCAACAACCCTACTCCGCCCGAATTAGTTATGCACTATGACCAAGCGTTCGGGAAAGTGAGACTTAAAGCCAAAGATAACTCTTATGGTTTTTATATGCATGGTGAGCTAGCCTATATTTTGGGAATGCTACCCGGAGTCTCTGTTAAAAAACCACCCTTCCCAGCTGATATTACCGGAGGATTCAATTCGCTGTATGTCTACACAGACATTGTGGAACATCAGCTTGTCGAGGAGTTTTCGGTACCTTTGCTACGTTGTGTCCTGGTCCGTGGAAGCAACAACAAGTTTGTCACCATCACGTATGACAACCCGCATTATGTCCCCATCAGTCAACGTCACATCGACACAATCAGCATTGAAATAAAGACGGATCAGAACAAACACGTCTCATTTTGCTTTGGTAAGGTGATCGTTAAGCTTCACCTACGCCCCCGGAAGACTTTGAGATTTTAAAATAAGTAAAAGTACAATGGTAATGGTAAAAATCTATGGGGACCCTAATTTGTACAGAAATTATTATAAAGCCCAGGCTGGGTATGGCCTTCCCGGATATCATGGGGTACCCGTGATGTATGGGGCTGGTGTGGGAGGTATATTTCGCAGCCTCTTTAGAAAAGCCGTTCCACTTTTGAGAAGGGGTCTGGAGATTATTAAACCCCACGCTAAAAATGCGGCACAAAACATAGCCAAAGATGTGATCGGTCATGTCTCCCGAGCTCTCCTAGATAAAGTGGTCAAGCCTGCAAAGCAGGAGGGGTCTGGTCTCATGTATATTCAAAGAAAGAGCCTTAAAAGAAAGAGAGACGTACCGGACTCCGGACGTGCAGGACCTCCACAACCCCTTAAAAAGAAGAGGGTAAGTTGACGGGGAAGCCAGACACAAAAAACCAAGAAGCAGCCTGGGAAAAAGAAGGGGCGCTCTCCTGGTGGAAACAGAAATATATTTTAACCGCCATGGCCTTTGTTCACTGTGGGTCTGAAGAATGTGCCAAATCCGAACTGGATGTGTTTCAAATAGCCCCAACGCAGACCTGCATTGAGAAAAGCCTGTATGTTGAGATCCCCCCACTCTCGGCTATTACCGAGTCCAGCCCCCTTGACTTTTTCATAGCTGGGACTGGTGAAGATTACATGGATTTGAACAATACGCTGCTGTACCTTTGCTGCAAGATTGTAAAAGGTGATGGAACGGATCTTGATGCCGGGGCTGCAGTGGGTCTGGTGAATTAGCCACTAGCCTCTGTCTTCAGTCATCTGGATGTCACTCTGGGAGACCGTCTCATAAGCCAGAGCAACAACTGTTACCCTTACCGAGCCTTCATCGAATCAGTTCTCAACTACAGCGATGACACCCTCGCCACCCAATTTTCTGCCGGCCTGTTTTACAAAGATACCCCCGGGCATCATGAATCGGTTGCAAGGGATGGCCATAATCAGGGGTTTCGAAGACAGGCAAATCTGACAGACCGGAGGAGCAAAAAGATAGAGCTGCTTGGTCATCTCCATAGCGATTTGTTTTTTCAAGAAAAACTGTTGCTGAATGGCATGGATGTGAAAATTAAGCTGACACGTAACAAAGATGCCTTCTGCTTGATGGGCAATGTAGCAGCTGGCCAATGTAAACTAAAAATAACATCTGCCTCACTTTTTGTGAAAAAAGTGAAGGTAGCTCCGGGTGTCCGATTGGGCCACACGGAGGCCTTGCTTACAGCCAACGCTAAATACCCCATAGACCGCGTGGGTATGAAAGTGTTTAACATTCCTGCCTGCAGCCGAGTCAGCAACCAGGAGAATCTGTTTCTGGGACAGTTACCCAAACTCATCGTCATCAGGTTCGTGGATAACGATGCCTTTAGTGGGAATTATGCTAAGAACCCCTTTAATTTTAAACTTTACAATATTTTGTGGCCCTCTACGTTGATGGAGAACAAACCCCAACAAAACCCCTACAACCAGATTTTGAAAACGGTAACTGCGTGAGAGAATACATGCAGCTGGTACAGATAGCTGGTAAACATACGAAAGACCGGGCCCTGATCATCAACCGTGAGGAGTTTGCTCTGGGGTACACCTTATTTGCCTTTGACCTGTCTCCTGACCAGGAGTGTGCTGATCATTATTCACTGATTAAAACCGGGAACCTGAGAGCAGAAATACGCTTTGCTGCGGCTTTGCCCACCACGGTTAACATGATCGTGTATGGGGTCTTTGACAACGTCATAGAAATAAATCAGAGAAGAAACGTCCTGTTTGACTATATGTGAAGATGGACACTGAACAGATCATCAGGGTTTTATCCTCAGACCCTTATGCCAAAGACACTTTCTTAGATGTTTTCCCCAGCGACTGGCTTCCTAAGACTCAGCAGTCTAAAAGGCCCCTGAGCTTAGTAGTCAACACGTACCCGCATAATCAACCCGGAGAACACTGGTTGGCTGTTTACTTGGAGGATCGGAACAGCAGAGAATTTTTCGACTCGTACGGTCACCCCCCAAACAGCGCTCTCTTTCCTCAAAGCATTATGTTGTTTTTAAACAAGAACGTCACCGGCACTGTTTTTCAAACGAAACAGTTACAAGACCCCCAGTCTGTCGCCTGCGGATACCATTGTGTGTTTTTCCTACACCACCATAGCAAGGGGCTGTCGTTTGAACAGCTTTTAAAATTGTATTATTCTGACGATTTAGCACAAAATGATAGGGTGGTGATGCATTTTGTAAAAAGTAAATATGAAAATTTTTGTGTGGCTGGGCCTGCTCAAAACATGTTTCAACATGCCCAGACATGTATTTCTTGCAATGACTTTCACGAATGCTTTGTCTAAATAAGACACTGAGCTGATGCTGTGTAAATAAAGCTGTTGTTGTTTAAATGTGTGTGTGTGCTTTCATTCAAAAAAATCCTCTATAGACAAAAATTTATAGCAGTAGAGAATAGTTTACTTCAAAGTGTAAAACTTTACAGGGAGAGCCAGGGGGTTTTAGAGACCATTTTTCGCTTCATAGGTGGCGTTGTTGGTGTTTCTTGGTCTGAGGCAGATGCTTTCAGACGTTCCAGATGATCACGATTCACAATGTTGCCCATAACAGAAGATGGTACGTTCAGCTCGGCCATGGCTTGCATAAAGATGTCCCAGCCTTTAGGCGGATGTTTAGTAGCCCCGGCGTGAGTCTGAAGGGTTCTCCGGACCAAGTTGAGCATGTTAGAACCCTTGACTAGCATCCCTTTGTAGACGAAACCCCCTTGATCATCCCAAGAAGAAATATCCTTGTGCTGGCTCAGCTTAGTGAGCAGTACTTTAGCATTTTTCCTGTATCGGGTATGCACATTATCCAGTACTTCCTGAACGATTGTATCAGGGTTTGTGGGGGTTTCTAGGGGGTATCCAGCTTCTAGGGGTGTCTGTTCCGGCAGAAACAGGGTTAATTTCCCTCTGTCCAGATCACTCTGCTTTACATAGGTCAGGTATTTCTGAAGCACTGTGGCATACAGTTTAGCCTTATCATATTCTTCTAATCCTGGTCTTTGGAGAATATTCCTCATTTCAGCATCCAATAAGCGGGTTGCCTCAGTTCTGATATTTTCCTGAGGCGGTTGGGTAGCCCATAATTGTTCCAGTTCGTGTTTGGGCACCAGGTACATTTTTTCTGCATGCTCCATCACCGGCTAGCCAAAAGCCCCGTAACCAAAGGAAGAGCAAAACTTAACAGAGGTCCGATAAATCCCCCAGACTGTTTCACCAGCTGTTTCTTTTTTTTAAGAAGTAGTCTTTTGTTACTTAGGTTTTTTATGATCCCGCGTCTCTTTTTTAGCACGCGAATTTGATGCGGTGTCAAAGGGGTGTTTCCTTTTAAGGTGTTCAGAGCAATTTCTGAAATGGCTGCTATTAAATCATCAGAGGCGGAGCAAAGTATAGCTTTTCTCTGCTGTGGGGAGGATTGAAGAAGTAGTTTTAAGAGAGCCAGATTTCTTTTTACGCAGTTAGACATGTTTCCCTTCCACCGTCCCGAGAGCTAAGAACAGGCTGCCACTACATCATCTCTTTTTATTCCCACCTGCTGATTTTTTAAAAGTGTAAGCAGCTGGCTGGTCGGGAGGAAAAAGCCCGGTTCTTAATCTAAAAGCATCCGGGGTAGAAGCATTTAGATCAACCACCAGATACCCGTAAGGTGTTTTAGTGGCAACCTCAAAAGCTTCTAGAAAGAACTGGGTCTTACCCGGGTACATCTGCCGCGCCAGGGACACTATTTGTAGCTTATCCTTGGGGTTTTTAAACAAAACCATGTATTTTGTGTTAAGAGCAATGGTGCGGCTCCCTTGACAGAAAACATTTTGAACTATATACATAATGCTCAGATTCCGATGATGCACGTACTTGGTAAAGGCTTTCTCGATTTCGCTGCTGTCACAGGCAGAGTCCATCAAATCATCTACCACAACCATGTTTATTTTATTAGGAGGAAACAAACAGTTGTCATTAAGACTGTCCGGTAGACCCTCCACAAACTTGATAAAAGGATATTTACAAAGCAGTTCTTCATACAAAGGCTGCCAACAGCTATAGCACCACATGATATTCTCAGGCATAACAGACACCATTTTATCAGCGTGATCCAAAAGGTTTTTTATAAAGTAACTTTTACCACAGTTGCTAGGGCCTGCCAAAATCACAGAAAAGGGATGCTTCCAACGCATATCCATCTTTAAAAACCATAGGGGAGGCTGTTAAAGTTTTCTGTGAGGACCCTTTTGTCATAAACGACTTTCTGCGTTTTTCTCAAGGTTTTGGTTTCTATCGTCCACTTGCTTTTGTTCCTGACGATAGAGCACTGTTGTATCACAATTGTTTTAGGGGTGTCCCCAGTGGGGTATGCCCCATAATCTAGAACAAGATCTCTCAAGGTTTCAAAGTTGACTTTTTCACTGTTGGCCACATTCAGGGTAATCCCTTTCACCTTCAAGCAAACCTTTCCCCCAGACAGCTTGTACCCGTAGGTTTTTGGACCGGCCGACACAAACTCTGTGATTTGTTCATCTGGCGGGATTTCGCTGGTGAGCTCACCTAAATAATCACCTAGCGGGGGATTCCAATCTCCCTCGCGGCTCACAAATATCACAGAATCTGTGTCGTGGTACAGACAACGTTCTTGCAAGCTGTCTAACAGCGAGTACAACTCTAAGCGTGCATAAGCGGTGGTGAAACAGGCTATAAAGATGTTTGTGTTACCAGAGACTGTGTAACGCTCTTTGGCGTGTTTCCAAGACACGCAGGCTGCCTCATCATCAATAAAGTCGCAAGATGAAATTTCATAGGCGGGAGAAAAGAGGTAGCCAAAGAGTTCTTCGGGGTCTCTAACGATGCTGGTGCTGGGCAAGTTGGTTCTCTGACCGAATTTACCCCACAAAGAATTTAGAAACAATTTTGCTATTTGGCGCTTGGCAGGATTGGGTTTGATGTGCTCAGGGCGTAAGGTCACGCCTTCTTTTTGCAAGAAATTGGCCACGTATCTCTCTTGTTTTTCTAGGTCAGTACACCAGGCGGGGTAGCCCGAGGCTTCCTGCTTCTGACGGAGGTGCATTTTTATGTACTCTGAAAAAAGGGTGCTAGATTTCTCAGCAAAATGCCAAACTTCATAGATTTGAGCTACTCTGTACCCCTTAGCGATAGCTTTATTCAATTCTGGTGTGCACCACGTGCCCAGGAGGGCCCTCTCTTCATCTGTGTGGTCACACTTTTGCTGTCTTGTTTCCGCGCAGAGGCAGCACAGCGTGAACATAAGTTTCCCGTTCATCCTAGTGGGTAGCACAGGGAAAAAAAGACTTCGCGGTGGGTACAGTCTCACCCTGGCTATTCCAAAATAGCTCGACAGGGGTTGGAAATTGTCATGAATGATTTCAGGGTGTCCGATTGGGTATTCCTTCGTTTTGTTTATAAAGGGGTAAAGACTGGTAAAATCGTAAGAGTGTATTTGTTCGCCAGGTTTAGTTTGGTAATATAGACAGATGGCATTAGTTCTGCCCCCAAAAAGAGCATCCCTAGGCACCAGTGGAGAAGGCAGTGGGGTTCTGCTTAAAAAATCTGCCAGCTCCCCATCCATTTCTAACAGAGCCCTCCACTCGTGCTTCCAAATGGTCCTAACAGTAAACCCTTCTCTCTTGAGATAATCGGTCTTGTGCAATGCCTGATAATTCAGAAACCCGAAGGTCGTCCCTGTCAAAGGGTTCTGGTCTTTCTCATTGTAGCAAGTGACACAGCCGTGGAAAAAGCATCCATTAAATTCAAACGCCGTAGGTTCCCCACCAATGTTGGCATAGCCGTCTAAAAAATAGGGACCTACATGAAATTCCCCACCCTGTAAGGCATGTTGAATTTGAATATTTTCTTTCTCTGATATGTACATTAGCCACTGAATAGATGGGGTTGAAAACCTCTTTTTCTGCCTGTGATAGTTGTCCGGGGGAAGAAGCGCTACGGTCTGTGGTTCCAAAAACATAAACCTGTACATGGCCATACAGACGGAGGCCAGCGTGATGTATTGAAAAGGATCTATGCAGCATACTACATTTTGGAGTTCACCATCTACTTTCACTCGGTCTACCCGCCGTGTCATTTTCATAATCTCATCCCTGTAGAGACAACAGGCCTCTTTCAAACTTTTTACATCCTGCTGGCAATAATAGTCCAGCTCCTTCTGCATGTCAAAGGTCTTATCGCGGTTATTCTGATACCATTCTAAAAACTGTCCTTTCTCACTGGACATCATATTTTCAACGCCGTAGTACTCCATCTTTGGGAGAGGTCCCACATAGTTTTGGTTTTCTGCCCTGTTAAAAAAATGTGGGAAATAACCTTTGCATCCTTCAAATCCCATTGCCTGTGGAAGTCTGCTAAGTTTCATAGGCAAAAAGTTTAAAGAATCTATGAAACAGATGCCTAGCCTGGTCACTTCAATGCACATGAGTTTACCACCCTGAGTGATTAGTTTCACCCCCATTTTTTCCTTCAATAACTGGCTGACAACGAAGTAACCGTCGTAGCCTTTGGCGTTGTGAGCTATGAAGGTGTAGTTCTTGAACTTTTTATCCATAAAAACCTTAATAAAATCAGACAGACACTCTTCACCCTTAAACTCCCAAGTGCTTTCTGGCTTTTTGGGCTTAGCTTTACAAACCCTTTTGGGGTTTTTGCCTGTGTCTTTCTGAGGTTTTTTTTCCCCTGTCTTTAGCTCCATTGCAAAAATATAGTTGGGCACATGCATACCCGTCTCCTGCACACATTCAAAATCATAAAAAATGTACCCCTCGCCTTCTTCAGGCTCTTTAATCTGGCGCATAAAGCACCAGTGTTTGTTTACATCCGTGATTTTCCCATAACACTGTTTGCACTGTCGCCCTTTGCACTCGTGCTTTTTGTCCACATAAGATTTACACTCATCGCACAGAGTTTTAGTCAGACATTCAATCCTATTTTCAGAGGCCAGGGCCACGTGCTTTTCTAAGCACTCTTTGGAACGACAGAACAGTTTACAGTTAGGGCACCTCTGTGTCTTGCCTACATTTTCAGAGCAGTTTGGGCTCAGGCAAAGACGACATCGGAACCTGCACGTGTGGCTATGGCTGTACAACGTCTGACAAAGATCACAATAATTTCTCATGCCAAACACATTTCTCACATCTAAAACACCATAATAATGTTCACCATGTAGCAGAAGAAAACAGCTGTCGGGGTATCTGGGCGTGTCCTGTGTTTTAAATAAACTCCACCCAGTTTTTTCCTTATGCATCACTATGTGAATGTTAACCTGCTCAAGGTCTTCAAACAAAGGTACTTGATGGAGCATAACCTTTTGATATATAGACAGTCCTAATTTCCTATGCAGTTCTTTGGCACCATCTAGCAGTTCGACATCTCTGGCCCCTCTACGTTTTGTAACAGCCAATAGACTGCCTGCAAAGCACAGGTTAGTATCATAGGTATTCAAGTCTATTAAATACTTCCTCTTTTTAGTAATGATCTGAGAATAGGGGATAGAGCTTATAACTCTACGGCTCCCACCTCCCCGGCCTTTCACAACAATCACAACCAGCCGAAATGTTGAATCGAGCAATATTTCTCTCTGGCTTTGTAACAGCTTACTGAGCCACTCTAAAAACAGCTCAGGGGTCATCTTGTTTAAATTAATAGCTCGAGAGTATAAGCAGTTTGACAAACTATCTGCCTGAATACGTAACTGGGCATAATCGTTGCCTGTGAATCTCTGGCGGAGTTCTGCTACAATTTCTTCCACCCCATGGGTTATGGCTTCGTATGCCACGTGTAACGGCACACGCTCCAGATTCACAAAACGGAACTCCTCAGTGTACCTCATGCCTCCAAACCTGGCTACAGACCACTCTTGCCTTCTCACCCGCACCATATGTACATCCGGTAAAACATCCTCTGATGACTCAGGAGACCAGGGGGCGCTTAAGGGGTCCTCTAAACTGTCTTCTACAACAGATTCATTATTCCAACCCTCTGACCCCTCAGGTCTTGGTGATGGGGAAGGTCTGGGAACATTTGAGGGACCCTCTAAGGGGCTTCCTAAACCATAGTCACCATCTCCCCTCTCTGGTTCTGTGGGTTCTGGTGAAAGGTCCAATCTGGGTGTCTGGGGTACATTTGAGGGACCCTCTAAAGGGGTTCCTAAACCATGTTCTCCATCCCCTCTCTCTGGCTCTGGGGGTTCTGGTGAAGGGTCAGGACTGATAGAAGGAGAAGTGCTTGAGGGATCCCTAGGGGATCTCTTTTTTTTTTTCCTCTGTTTAGCCTTCCCCACGCTCTTCTTTAACCAGGCCCTTACTTTTTTCCCCGCAAGCCACTTGCTGGTTGGCCAACCATTTTTACCCCCATGTTTACCATGACTCCCCCTCTTATGATACAGACTACACCTGCTGTCCGAATTACACAGACTACCTCCTCTCTGAGTAAAATTTACCCTTTTGCGCTGGTAGTAATCATGATCTTTCAAAGCGCTCTGCACACTCTTTCTGAGATGTATACACCTGTGTGTACCACTCCGAATCCCCCTCTTTTTTTCACAATAATCATGATCTTTCAAGACAGGGTGTTTATACCCACCTCGAAAACCCACCCTCTTTTTTTTTTTTTCACAATAATTATGATCTTTCAAAAAAGGAGAAAGACTCTACTCTTTTTGTAAATTGTGCAAGCAATCAGTCCTGGGTTTCTTATTCACAGGGTTCAGATCACCTGTTTTGGGGGTGTGAATCCTAGTCTTTTTACATGTGAGTTTCTCAGAGGTATGTGGCTTGTTTTCCTCCGAGGAATTGTATCCTTCTGTTCTGTCCCATCCGTCTTCTGATCCTTGGGTGTTATGATCTGCAGGCTGTGCTTTTAGAGGTCTCTGCCCAGGTCCCTGCTCTTCTTTGGGTGTGGTGTGTGTGATCACTTAGGAAATATAAAATTTATATCTCAGCATTGAGAATTCACTTTCCCCACACACTGTAAATTTAAAATTTGCTTAACCCCTACACACAGATTCTCCTCCCACAGGAAACACACAGTTTCAGAAAAATTACCTTTTACTACTGGGTAAAAACATGACTGTATGTGCTTGTTCTGCTTTTCTATTTTAGAAGAAGAGGTTCTGTTTGAAAACAAACAGTTGTTATAACTTAGTGTGATTATAGCAACACTGCCACAAATAACCCAATCCTTTTAAAATAATTTTTACCTTATTGTGGTAAAATGGCCTGGGGCTTCCCCACCTGATAAGCTCTCTGTAATATAAATGAAATGATACAATAAGTAAGTCCTCTGTATTAAAAATTAAATAATAGATTAAGGAAAATAGTGCATGTATAAAGTAAAATATAACTGTATTAAAATAGTCAGCACTAAAAGACAACCCACCCCCTTTAGTCTTAAAAAATGTGGTGATCTGGACACACCAGGCCGCTTGTTTTTTTATCTTTATGATACACACCCCCGCCACCCCTATACCATACACAATCTGTGAGAATATATATTTTTAAATTCAGTCTTTATTTCCCTTAAAAACTTTTATAATATTTATTAGTTTATTTTGTTAAACTTTCTTCTAAGAAGTGTTTCTTATCATATCCAGTGACCATTATGCCTTTTGTTGGCCTTATCTTTACAGCAGGCTTTTTGGTAAGAGATAACTTATGGTCATCTTTTTTTTTTTTTTTTGAGGTCTGTTTTATCTTTATAACAAGACCCCCACCCCACCCCACCCCAACCATACCATACAAAAGCTGTGAGAATATATGTTTCTAAATTCAGTCTTTATTTCCATTAAAACTTTTACAATATTTTACTAGTTTATTTTGTTACCCCTTCTCCTAAGAAGGATTTTTATCATTTCTAATGACCATTAAGTCTCATTGTTTTATCTTTACAAAAAAACCCTATATGTATGTGATTAGATATCCAAGACACTAAAGCAAATGCTAAAATACATTAGATGTAGAAAACTGTTGTTGTGTTTTACAGCCTCACATTCCCCAGTCTCCCACCCAGAACAGCAACAGAAGTATGCCCCAAACTCATTTTGCTAATCCCTTCTCTTAGGCAGGGTTTTATAATCTCTAGCACCAATTAAGCGTTCAATATGGGGTATGAGTGTTTCAACTTCCCCAGTGATCAAATCATGAAGGGCAGCCTTAGGATCTTCTGCAAAATACACAGTATTTAAAAGCTGTCTAACCTGAATTAAGTGTTTCTCAGTAATTCTGAGACTGTTCCTGGCAAACCCCATGATTATAACAGCATTGAAAATGCTATCAAGACATATTTCCTGGCAAAGATCCTGAATTATTTTATTTATGTCTTCATCTAACCAAGTAATACATTCATGGGCTTCTTGACCCCCTAAGTCAAATGTGCATCCCCAGCATAGGTCAAAAAGTCTCTGCCTCAAGCAGTATTTCATTATGCCATAAAAGGAAACGCGAACAAGAGACTTCATGAAAACTTTACGTTCACGTGATGTAAGAGCTTGTGTAGATTCGATGCCGAGCTCACTTCTTAACTCTTCAGCCTCATCAGGTCTTTGTTCTCTGCAGAAGCATACACTTCCTTCTGGTGTACTGGTGAGGAGGTTTTCTGGTGTCATTAAAAAGGCTTCATCTAGCTGCAAAGGAATTCAAATAAAGGACTAAGTTAGCTACTTCCAAACACACATGTGCCATGAAGTGAACCCCACCACTACCGTCACAACCCAAAGACCCCCACATTCATGCTCCAAGTCTCTTACCGGTCTCTCCTCTGCAGTGACCTCTACTTCGCACGCAGGCTTAGGCACAAAGATACCATCTTCCAAAGTCTCAACGTCTGCTTTGAGGTCCTGGGTCTCCTCCAATTGCCTGTTCACAGGCTCTTCCCCAACAGGGTCAGGCGTCTCAAAGAGTCTTTGGGCAAGGAGTTGGGTCTCCTCCTCAAAACTATTTCTACGGTAACGCTTTCTATAAGGCCATCTTGGTGGTGTAGTGAGTGGGCCTACAGGCGTTGTGAAAGAATCCATATCTGCCCTTGCTTGCCTTAGCACTGTCTCAGATAAACAGAGGGGTCGTTTGGGAAAGCAGATAGACCTAGTGGGTTTGCCGCCTAAATCCCACCCCCCCACTGTACTCATTCCAATTGGTTCAGGATTGTTCTTGGGAGGTCTGAGGCCTCTGAAACCCCTGCCAATTGGTTGGGGGTGTTGGGGCGGGTTGTTAGAGGGGTCACATCACCACCCTACCACCCCATAGGCCACGCCTGTGCTCCGGCGTAGGGGAGTTAGAGTGGTCAGGGACCTGATAGGCCATAACAGCACCATGTGATCTAGGGCGGATCTTGCAGCATGAGGGGTTGGGCTTTGAGGGTCTGCCTGGGTTGTCCTTCTGATGTCATGAACCATGTGGTGTTGGTGTCACACACCACGTGTTTGGGGTCAGGGGTGGAGTTGCTGATGTCATGCACCACGTGACCGGGGTCAGGGGCGGAGTTGCTGATGTCATGCACCATGTGACCGGGGTCGGGGGGTGTGGCTGATGACATCACACACCATAAAAGGGGAAAGGGGGTGGAGCGAAGGGGGCGGGACTTCCGGTCCCGCCCTCTGTCACATTTGCATTGAAGGGCGGAGAGCCATATACTACTTCCCCCAATTTTCAGATTAAAAAAAGTAACCCCAAATCCACATTTTTCCATAATTAAAATGAAACACCACTATACACCCCCCCCTACATATATATGTGGCATTTCATTTTAATCATGGAAAAATGTGGATTTGGGGTAATTTTTTATTCCAAAAATTGGAGATATTTTTAATCACAGAAAACCAGGATCCCTGATTATCAGATAGAGATGCTGAGATTTTGTTAAATCCTAAGCTGTAGTTTACAACAACCTTCTCTACAGTTTGTGCCATTGTAGAAAAATTGACAAATGTGAGGTGAACCAGCTCTGTTTGAAAAACAGGCAGGTCATGGTTTCTCCAGCTCCCAGGTACAAATACAATGTGCAAAACATAGTTATCTTGGGCATCTGTTGCTTTGTCTGCTACAATCAAGATTGATTCATATTCTGCCAATGCAGATTTTGTAGACTGAACACAGGAAGTAATTACTCCTGGTAGATAATCTTGGTGAAGTTTGTTTGCACATGGGAAACTGCCAGCATTTGGTATGTGTTTGTTCAAGTAGTCCCTTAATTTAGGGTTATCGGTTTTCTCCAGAGGACTGTTGGTGGCCATGAATGCCTCCACTACTGCAAATGTAGCCTCTCTTCTTGTCAAACTGCTTTCAGTGGTTCTTTTAAATATTGAGGATATAGTTGCTTGTTTCTTGCTCTGCCCTTCAGCCTCTGCAGAGCCTTTTGCTTGATATGCAATTCAGACTCTAAATTCTGATCACTGCTGTTTTTCCTCAATACATCCAGGATCCTCTTGCACAATGAACAAAACAATTTACTACCATCTGCATGCAAGTTTCCTACAAGGAACTGTCTTAAACGAACCTGAGCTAAAATGTATTTAGCTTTTTTGGATTTCTTTTCACCTGTCATCTTCAGACTGCAGCATTGCATTTGGCTTCTTAAAAGATGGTACCAAAATCTTTTCATGTTCCTGATTGGAGCCTTCACTGAGTCTATGTCACTAGCTCAGTCTCTCAGTAGCTCTCTCTCAAACCACATGCCCTATGTCTGCAGGGATTGCCACAGTTTCTTTGTATTCTTGTAATTTTTTCTTTTATTGGGCGATTCCATGCAAAATTGAGGGAAACGCCATTTTTTGCAGTGATTGTGGAAACCACTGTTTTTCATGGTTTCCATGAAAATTGTGAAACTGTGATTTAAATAGGTCCCCACCAATGAATATGAAAGGAAGTATCATATTTACTCAAATACAAGAGGAAGGTTTTTCCCTAATCAGAATGAGGAAAGGTCCCTTGTCTTATATTCAGATACAAGGTATCCTCATTAAATACACTGTCAAACATTAAACTGCTGCAAGAAGTAGCATGTACTCAGTGTTGGCACTGGATTTATGACCCTTGGATACCTTGTTAGTCCTTGGATATTTTGTTCCAGGAAGACAAAACCTTTCCTGAGGACTGAACACAACTCCTTCCATTTGATAATAAACAATTTTTATTGATACAGTGAGAGAAAATAAGAGTAGTGCAGGCAAAGAAAACAAAATGATTGCAGAATACAATACCAATTATCTTCCAGTTCCAGGGTTTTCATGAAGAGATGGTATGTCTGAACAGTACATGAGTGCCACCTTGTAGTTCTTTGCTTGAATGTCAGATGTCAGCACTCTTGGAGGATGAGGGCCAATGTCCACCCCTCACCACTCTGCCCATGGTAGACTTGAGATCCCCTATGCTGCTCTGAAAATACCTCCTTTTGTACCCTTTTTCTCCTGATGACTCTTCATTTCTGGGTGCTGTTGAATGGTTTCTCTGTAATCATCATATTGTCCATTTTTTATTTGGTCAACTTCATTCTTTGTTCCCACGAAAGTCACTTGTCAATGTGTTAATTTGGTTATTCCACCCCAAACCAGAAATCCCAGGGGCTTTGCAGTTGGTCACTGTGACCTGATGCCAATTCTTCAGATCCTTATCTTCAGGGATCCTGGTTTTCTCTGATTAAAAATAAGTCCCAATGTTCAGATTTAAAAAAGTAACACAACATCCACATTTTTTCATGACGAAAATTAAACACTCTCTCTCTCTAGATAGATAGATAAATAGAGATATCTATCTATCTAAAGATGTGTGTGTGTGTGTGTGTGTGTGTGTGTGTGTGTGTGTGTATTAGTGGCATTTCATTTTAATCATGGAAAAATGTGGATTTTGGGTTACCATTTTAAATCCGAAAATTGGAAATGTTTAAAAAGAGAAAACCAGGATCCCTGATAACAACGGCATTGTAGACCTGAAACCACACTGAGATTCCAGTAAGCATTCTTCAGCAAGAAGAAGAATGTGGGCAAGGATTTTCCCTACTATGGAAAGGATGGTGATAGTTCCCTCACACAAAATTACCTCCCTCCTTGAAGACAGCCATCATGTTGGCATTCTGAGGTCCCCAGGGATATCATTGTTATTCCAAATGCGTAGAATAAATTTATGGAGTCTCAATACCAGTTCCTCACCACCAGCCTTGTGGACTTCAGCAGGTGTGCCATCTGGTCCTTGTTGTTCTTGGTTTCCTTGGTTGCATGCCAAACTTCTTCAAATGTAGGAGGGCTGGCCTTCTACCAAGATATATAGCAGTGTGCAGTCCCCTTCAGCGCTGACTCTTTTTCAAGTCATGATGATCCACTGCATTGGAAACATATCTACTTCCTCCTCAGTCCCACAGTTGAACTGTGCCTTTTTTTTTTCATTTCCAATTATTCCTGCTTCACTGGCCTTAAGTGTCTGGCAAACATCACCAAATGGAGCCTCAAACAGTTCACCCAGAATCACTCTGCCAATCCTTTTCTCAGCCTGTCACATATAATTAGTGTGGCCTCACCCTCTATGAAGTGGAACCAGACCAGGTTGCTCTGTGCCTTATCTACACATACATTTTTAGAGGATCCTAGGACTTAGGACAAGAACATCCAGTTCTAGTCATGAGTGGAGGGGGCACTAATTAACATGTGGATCTTTTGAAGGGGGTATCTGGAGTACATACACATATTGAGAAAGCTGAGCCATGGGGTCACTATTGGCTTGAAAAGCTATTGACTCTGCTGAGGTCCAGCTCAGTGAACTATATGGTAAATCATGAGAGCCTTTTGGCTTTGGGTTAATGTCATACATAGTATAAGTAGGTACAAAAGTGCTGCTGAAAATAATATTTTGAAGTACTTGTGCAAAGCCTTGCACTAGCTTCAAAAAAGGTAAAATGCATCAATTCTGGAAGCACTAAGTCTATGGGTACCTGTCACGATTTGCCTATTTGAAAATGACTACAAGTATGTTTATTTCAAAGTCTGTGTTTTCAAATTTGCCCCTCACTTTCATGTGCTCAGGAAGAGCAGGGTCTGACAGTAAGAATGGGGGAAGGGGCTACAGAGGGAAGAAGCTGGGGTGGGGGGAGCAGAGGGCAAGGGGGCTGTCTGACCCCCCCCAGATTTATTTTCCCTGCTATAGCAGTGGGAGGGGAACAAATTCAAGGCAAAACTCCAATTATTAGATTCTATTCCTGGAAAATTATAACAAATTTATAATGTTTTCCTGTATATAATCTAATTATTGGGGGGTCATCTTACATTAAAATAAACCTAGTAAATTAAATGCTGATAAAAGGAATGTATTTTCACAGGTTGTGTCTACACATGCCCCCCCAAGGTGCAGTTGTTACTGCGCTGTCATTTAGTATTTGCTTTAGGAAGTACTAAATGATGGGGCAGTAACAGCCATTACTGTGCTGTGTTGGTGCAGTTATTTTTGGCAGCTACATTGCCGTAGTGACACACTATAGCAAGGTAGCTCATCGCTACGGCAATGTAGTGTCAGCATCACAGTTTGTGCTCACCCATGCTGTGTCTCTGTAGTGTGTTGCTACATCTACATAGCGTCTTGTGTAGACGCACCCACTTAGTGCATAATTAGGTCAGGAAATTTACTGGCATTGAACGTTATTGAGGCCAAGATCTTACCTAGACTAAAAACAGACTGAACATTTATGTGGGTAACAAGCATTGTAATAAGCTTAAACCAGTCTGTAACTACTGGGGATTAGGATGACCCCTTTCTGAAGGTAGGTTATCTCAGACCTGCCTACTGCAGAATTCCACGTGTCTTGCTTTGAAGCATCTAGTGTTGGCCAATGCTAGAAACAGAATACTTGAGTGGACAAATAAAGGGTCTGATCCATCATGTTCCTATGTTAGTAGCTTCTTATATATTAAGAGACAAATTCAAAACTATGTTGAGAACTATTATGTCAAAATATGTCCTCTATTACACAATATTACCAGAACATAGCACCAGCACAGCATTATGAGGTCATTCCATTGCCTTGGCAAATTTGTATGCACATAATTCATACAAGCAAACTCTAGGTGAATATATCAAGCAACAATAAAACGAATTCAGTTCTGCTTAGCACATGTACGTATTATCTTAGAGAGGTGCAAAAATGTTTGACAAGCGATTAAACAAGCAATCTTGCATGTGCATAAAACACTGGGTAGGTAGAGAAGCTGTTACACTTTGATTTGTATGAATGTATTGCCAAGTAAAAAAGCAATGGGATGAACTAACTACCAGTAATATGAAAAATTTCCTCATTGCTGTGAAAGACAACATTAGGCTCTTAAAAAAGGTTCTAGTGACACCTTCTTCATTACAAGCTGTGAAGCAGAACAGAAGCTAAGTGATTTTCTTAAATTATTGGATGCAAACACTAAAAAATTATCACCTATTATAAAATTTGTACGAAAAGAAGTATTCCAATGACTTATAGATTGTTTGTGCAAACCGAATTTGAACACATCTTAATATTCTTTGGGAACAATAGCATTTATTTGTATATGAGCATGCCTGCTGAGTACCATTGGCCTGAAATATCTGTTTGCTTTTATCCAATAATCCTCATTTAACTTTCCCTTTGTTGTCATGGTAATAAGATTGTTTCTGGCTTGGCCATTAATGAACTGTGAGGGTGAGAAAGGTCTTTCTCCAACTGAGAGTGACAACACGCAAAACAAATTAAATTGCCCTGACAGCATATCTACTGAGAGTGAGTTTGCAAGTCAGTGGAGCTTTTAGGATCTTATTGATGTCAAAAGTCATAAAGTACTGCTGTTGCAACAGTTTTCTATTTATGCCCTATATTTGTTTGCACTGTTTGACCACTTTACTGTTCATGTCTTTTGACATTTTATCATGACAGACTTGTATTTACCATTATTATTCTATTAATATAATAACAAAAGCATAATATTATTGTGGGTGTGTGTGGGGGGTGTGTGGAGGGTGTGTGTGTGTGGAGGCACGGGTGCGCATGCGCATGTGTGGGGCTGCCCATGGGCTAGGTCCTGGGAGCTGATTGGAGGTGGGAGGAAGGAGGGAGGGATGGGTAGGGCCTACCACAGAGCTCAGTTGAGTGGTGTAGTGCAGGTGTGCATGCAGTCTGCCCCCTCCAATCCAGCCTGCAGCTGCCCCTGCAGTTTTCCACATGGGGCTGAGTCCCACCTACTCCCACTCAGGGCAGCCTATACCATACTCCTACTGGCACCTGCCTTGAGCCAACTGATGGCTCTGGTCCAGGTCTGGCCCTGGCCTTGACCCTGAACCTGGCCCTGGCCAGCATGCATGGCTTCCTGGCAGGGCTGCTCCCATTGCTGCTGCAGCTGCCCAGATACTGCTCATCTCCCCCTGCCTCCAGCAGCTCCTCCTCCTCTTCCTGCCTCTGCTGTGCCACTCCAGGCAGCAGGTAACATGAGGAAGCTGTGGGGACCACACACCCAGCCAGATGGCGGGTGAGGAGGAGAAGCTGCAACCAGGAGGCTCCTGCCCCAGCACATGGGTCTCCAGCTTCAGCTCCAGCTCATGGCCACCTCCTACCCACTCTGCCAACCCTGTGCAATGAGCAGCCACCTGTGGACAGCCAAGTGGGTGGAAGGTGGCTGGGAGCTGCAGCCCCGTGTACTTTGGCAGGCGCCACCCAGCTGCAGCTTCCTCCCCACCTGACTGAGCATGTGGTACATGGCATGCGTCCCCACAGTTGCTGCGACTTCCCTGCAATACCTGCTGCCTGGAGCCACACAGCAAGGGCAGGAGGAGGAGGAGCTGCTGGAGGTGAGGGGAGCTGAGCAGTACCTAGGTGGCTGCAGCAGCTGGAGAAGCCCCACTGGGAAACTATGTGATGACTGGGGCAGGGGCAGGGGCTGGGGCTGTCAGTGGGCACAGGGCAGGTGCAGGTGGGAGTGCAGTGTGGGCTGCCCCAGGTGGGAGCAAGTGGGGCTCATTCCCATGTAGAGCACCACAGGGGCAGCCATGGGCTGGATACAATCAATTGGTGGGCTGGATCCTGTCTGAGGGCCCTATTTTGCCTTCCCCTCTTCTAGACTAACTGAGTCAGAGATGCATAAGACAGCATCTGATGAAGTGAGCTCTTGCTCACAAAAGCTTATGCATCTCTGATTTAGTTAGTTTATAAAGTGTATCTCTACCCTGTCTCCTCTCAGACTAATCTAATTACTTCTTTCTGCTCATATCTAGAGAAAGAGACCCAGAACCTGTATGTGTATGGAGTCTCTTTATATTTATGCTGTGGTACCAATATACACTATGAGCATTTTTATATAAGCAAGTGGCACAGTGTTGGGTACTTTGAAAAATGCCTGGCGCTGCATCGCTTACAGTTGTATAAGTAGGGAAATGCGTGTCAGAGTGGAGAAAATATTGGTGGCACACTTTTGAACTAAAACACATAGAAAGTGTTTTAGTTTAAAAGCATGCTGCTGCCATTTTCTGTGCATGGATGTGCATTTTGCTGCTTATACAGCTGCATGTGGCACAGAGTAGTTTGCATCACCTCGTGTGTGGAGCAAACTTGATTAATTGAACCTGCTCCAGAGTGGCAGATCTCCAGTGCATTGTGTAGCAAAAAGGTATGTGTATAAATACCCTGAAAGACTGATGGTCATCATGGTGGGTGACTCCTTCCTGAGAGGCATGAAGGGGCCTATTTGTTGACTGGATCCCACTGTGGGAGGTTTGCTGTCTGCCCTGTGCCAGGATCTGAGACATCACTGTGAAGATTTCTGACCTCATCCAGCCCTCTGATTGCTATCCCATGGTCCTCATCCATGTGGGCATGAATGATGTGACCAGGAGTATTCTGGACCACATCATAAGTGACTACAAGGCTCTGGGAGCCAGGCTTAGAAAGTTGGGAGCACAGGTGTTCTTCTCATTGATCCTCCCGGTCAGCAGTCACCATCAACACCAAGATGCCTGCATCAGAGAAGTTCACCTGTGGCTTCGGAGTTGGTACCATTGTGCAGGTTTTGGCTTCTACAACTACGACCCACACTTTCATGAGAGAGGTATCCTGGGATGAGATGGTTTTCATCTTTCTTCTAAAGGTAAGAGTCTGTTCTCTTACAGATTGGCTGATCTCCTCTGAAGGGCTTTAAACTAGGTTCTCCGGGGGACGGGGATGCAGTGAACAACAAGAACCTAGGTTCAGAGAACCACAAGGCATGTGTTGGATCAGCCCAGGTAAGGGGCCCGATAGACATCAGGACAGGGACGTACCAAGGACACCCACTGTGGGGCTTAAATGTCTCTACACTAATGCTAGGAGGATGGGGAACAAACAGGAGGAACTTGCACTCCTGCTTGCAAGCAACAACTTCAACCTGGTTGGGCTAACTGAAACCTGGTGGGACCCTACTCACGATTCAGCAGTAGGCATTGAAGGTTATAGGTTGCACAGATGAGATAGAGTGGGGAAAAAGTGGGGGTGTTGCTCTCTATGTTAAAGAGCAATATACATCTTCTATAATCAAGATGGGATCAGAGGAGGACCAGACAAAGGTACTGTGGGCTAGGATACAAGAGGGTTGAGGGGAAAGGGACTTGGTAGTGGGGGTCTACTATAGACCGCTATGCCGGAAGGATGAGTTAGACCTGGAATTCTCCAGGCAGATCTCAGAGGCTGTACGGTCAAGAGATATTGTTGTCATGGGTGACCTAAACTACCCTGACATCTTCAGGGAGGATCAGTCAGCCAGAACTAATCACTCACATAGGTTCTTAACCTGCATACAGGATCTTCACCTAAGCAGGAGGTATATGATCCCACTAGGGGGAACGCCTTGCTGGACTGGCAGGTGCTGGCTACAGAGGATGACCTGGAGGGGGATCTGCAGGTACAAGGCAACCTAGGGGCTAGTGACCATCAATCGATAGAATTCACTGTCCAGCGAAGGGTGGGAAAAGTAACCAGCAGGGCAGAAGTACTAGACTTCAGAAAGGCAGACTTCAGTGTGCTTAGGAGATTAGTTAGTGGGGCATTAAAGCTCAAGAGCATTGACAAAATGGGGGGTCCAGGAAGTGGGGTTATTCTTCAAGGAAGTGATCCTTCAAGTGCAGAAGGAGGCAATCCCACTGCATAAAAGGGGGCAAAAGGGCCAAGAAACCCTCCTGGCTAAACAGGGAAATCCAGGAAAGCCTAAGGGCAAAAAAAGGGGCATACAAGCTGCGGAAGCAGGGGGTAGCTACCAAGGAATAGTATACCTCCTTGGCTTGCACTTGCAGGGAATCAGTTAGGAAGGCCAAACAGCATTAGAACTCAGGCTGGCGAGAGAAATTAAGGACAACAAGAAGTCCTCCTTCAGGTATATAGGGAGCAAAAAGAAGGTGCAGGGCAGCATAGGACCCCTACAGGATAGACAAGGGCAGTTGGTGACAGATAGGAGGGACAAAGCAAAGCTCTTCAATGAGTTTTTTGCCTCTGTATTCTTGGACTCGGATCTACACAAATATTCCAAATGCATTACTGACAAGAAGAAGAAGAAACAACAGCTTACCAACTGTCAGCACTGACCTAGTAAAGAGACACTTGGATGGGCTGGATGTGTTTGAAATCAGCGAGACCAGATGAGCTCTATCCAAGGGTGCTGAAAGAATGAGCCAGTGTCATAGCAGAGCCACTGGCACAACTGTTTGAGCACTCATGGTGCTTAGGTGAGGTCCCAGAGGACTGGAAAAGGGCCAGTGTGGTCCCTATTTTCAAGAAAGGGAGGAAGGAGGATCTGGGTAACTACAGACCAGTTAGTCTCACCTCTATCCTTGAGAAAACCCTTGAAAAAATTATCAAGGATCATATTTGTAGGAGTCCAGTGGGTAATATAATGTTGAAGGTCAACCAGCATGGGTTCATAGCAGATAGATCCTGCCTGACTAACCTTGTTTCTTTCTATGACCAGGTCACTAAATGCTTAGATGCAGGAGTTGAGGTAGATGTCATCTACTTGGACTTTAAGAAGGCCTTTGGCATGGTATCCCATCCTATTCTTATAAACAAAATGAACGGGTGTGCCATAGATGACTACACAGTCATGTGGGTGGCAAATTGGCTTAAGGGTCATATCCAGAGAGTGGTGGATGGGTTGGTATTAACCTCGAAAGATTTGGGCAGTGGGGTCCCCCAGGGCTCAGTCCTTGGGCTGGTGCTGTTCAATATCTTTATCAGTGACCTGGATGAGGGTGTGGAAAGCACTCTGTCCAAATTCACAGATGACACCAATCTATGGCGTGAAGCAAACACACTGATGGGAAGAAACTGAATCCAGGTGGGCCTGGACAGGTTAGAGAAGTGGGCAGAGAACAATAGGACGCAGTTCAACAAGGACAAGTGCAAGGTGCTGCACCTAGGGAGAGGGAATCACCAGCACACCTATAGGCTGGGGGATGACCTTCTCAGCAGCACAGAGGCAGAAAGAGATCTCAGAGTTGTTGTCAACTCCAAGATGAATATGAGTCATCAATGTGACAGTAATTACAGAACTAACTGCACTTTGTCATGTGTTACTAGGTGCATCATGAGCAGGTCCAGGAAGGCGATGCTCCCCCTGGTCAGGCCACAGCTAGAGTACTGCATCCAATTATGGGTTCCACAATTAAAAAAAAGGATGTGGACAACCTTGAGAGGGTCCAGAGGAGGGCCACTTGTATGGTTGGAGGCCTGCAGGGAAGGCCTTATGTGGAAAGGCTGAGGGACCTGGACCTTTTCAGCCTCTACAAGAGAAGGCTGAGGGGGGATCTTGTGGCAGTATACATATTCATTCGGGGGGGGGGGGGGGGGGGACAGCAGGGAATAGGAGATGCTCTGTTTACCAGAGCACCCATTGGAATAATCAGAAACAACAAGCTGATAGAGAGTAGATTTAGGTTGGACATCAGAAAGAACTTCTTCACGGTTAGGGTTGCCAGAATCTGGAATGGGCTCCCAAGGGAGGTGGTGTTCTCCCCTTCCTTGGGGGTTTTCAAGAAGAGACTGGGCAAGCATCTAGCTGGGGTCACTTTTTCCTGCCACTGGCAGGGGGTCGGACTGGATGATCCATTGAGGTCCCTTCCGACTCTAGCATCTATGAATCTATGAACCCTCCTAATGAGAATTTTTTTCCTAGTATCTAACCTAAACTTCCCTTGCTGCAATTTGAGACCGTTGCTCCTTCTTCTGTTATCTGCTACCACTAAAAACAGTCTAGCTCCATCCTCTTTTGAACCCTGCTTCAGGTAGTTGAAGGCTGCTTTTAAGTCCCCTTTCAGTCCCCTCTCAGTCTCTTCTTCTCTAGACTAAATTAGCCCAGTTCCCTCAGTCTTTCCTCATAAGTCACGTGCCCCAGCCCCCTGCTGGACTCTCTCTAATTTGTTCACATCCTTTCTGTAGTGGGGGGCCCAAAACTGAACCCAGTACTCCAGATGTGGCCTCATCAGTGCTGAATAGAGGGGAATAATCACTTCCCTTGACCTACTGGCAACACACCTACCAACGCAGTTCAGTATGCCATTAGCCTTCTTGGCAACAAGGGCACACTGCTAGCTTATTGTCCACTGTAACCCCCAGGTCCTTTTCTGCAGAGCTGCTGCTTAACCAGTCAGTCCCCAGCTATCCCTCTCTGATTTCTGTCTGATTTAGTAAGTATCCAGTGTTTCAGAAAAGCAGTAACACTAATAATATATTCATTTGGAGACAATCTCCAAAGTTTTATCTTTTCTACTTCTACTGGGTCTTTCAGTCATTTAGTTTTGCTAATGCAGAGATTTATTAATGTTTATATAGTTACCTTAAATGAATTAACAACATGGGTTCCCACATATTTTTTATGCAAGGGCTCCACTCATGTGACAGCTTGGTTTCATTCCAGGAGCATTAATTTTATTTTATTTGACTTTATATTCAAGTTAGGCAAATTTAGTATTTAAAATAGGGTTGGAAGACATACCGATCTTTAACTTGACCAATGGAAAGAGCACTGAATTCTGTTTTTGGGATCCATTAGTGGGACAAAGCAGACAGAGCTCTAGGCTGATTTGCTAGGCCCTACTGTCATTTCAGTGGCTTTTGAAGGGTAACTTCTGACTTAATATGAGAAACTTCCTATTTTTCTGCATCCTCCTGGGATGATATCCATGTTCTTCACTATGGAGCATAGCTTTTGGTAGAGCAAATTTAATCTTTTGAATTCAAATAAACGAGAAAAATTGTAAACAAAATAAAAAATGAAAAACAAGAACTTACTAGTTCTAGGAAATACTAGTTATACAGTATATACACTTATTCATTAGTTTAATTTCCACTGAAGTTCCCATGGTGCCCTTTTAAAGACCTGCCCTCCTTCCTACAGGGAAACAAGTTGACTTGCATTTTAATGATGTATTGTGGTTTCCCTTTCCCTAGCCTTTAAGCACTGTGTCTCCTTTGCTTGTAAGTCCCCTGGAACAGAGATCAATTCTTCTGGAAAGGTCTTAACACATCGTGGGCACTGCAGCTGAAGTGACGCAGCTACTGAACAATAATGTTAATCAAAGCACATAAGGGAAATAATGATTTTATTTTAACAAATATATTTGAAAAAATTGAAATATCAGAGAAAGTAGGCCCATTAATTTGAAGAGGCATAACAGTAATGATGTTTTTAAAAAATCTGTCTTTAATAAGAAAAACGAAGTGTGGGCAATTAGGAAGTAATGAAAACCTTGCATTTATAGACATAGATAAAAACAGGTATGATAACACTTAGAAAGATTTAATTTACACAAATCAGCTAGTCCACATTATATGCATCCTAAATTGTTGAGGGAATTAGCTAATGAGCTTACTGAACCACTAAATTATATCTGAGGAATTCTACAGAGCTGGAGAAGTAATAAGAATTGGACAGGTGTGAAGAATGGGGGAGCTATCTGTATTATTATGACTATTTATATAGCAGTGGATTTTGTAGCTTTTGCTAGCTAAATACTATTTAGCGCAAATAGGACACAAATGGTTAATGTAGGTGTTAATTCAATCAACATATACCTCCACTAACTTGGAATCAGGCATCTGTTTTGTAATGCCCTTGCTTCTGTTCTCAGGAGGATTCAGGCAGAAAGGTTTAAACAGTCGTCTTACAAATTGTGAGCCTCTGAGAAGAGAGGCAGTACAGGGTCTGGAGAAATGCAGGTTGTATCCTGGTCCCCAGGAGAACAGGAACATCATGCCAGCACTAACTTGAGCCTGTAAAACTGCCTGAGGGAAATACTAAACCTAGCAAGAAAATATGTGTTTAGGCTTTTATTATTTTAACCATTTCTTCTCTGCTTTTTGTCATCCTTTGAAGAAATAAATAATAAAGACTATGACATGAAGTGTAAATATAGGCCAAACTCCACCTGGGTCTGCTGATTCTATAGCTGGTGCACACACAAAATACTATCAGAAGGGTCAGTTCTGAAAATGGACACAGCACATAAAACGGGACTAATGCCAGGACTCAAATGGTTCTTTGAAAAGTGCCTACATTTCAGGTATTCCCACACTTGAATGCTAGTATAGGTAATGGTGTTGCCTATCATTACTTGGATATAGCAGTCAAAGGGAGAGGCTTTGGCTCTAGGCCCTTGTAAGCTTAAAGAGGTTCAAACCCACATTTCACACTTTTAAGGAGAGTGTCCTGATCACCTGAGCTAAGCTTGGGTGGGTGTGACAAACCATGTTGGAGATATCAGGGTGATTCCAAACTTCTCTTCACTCATCTGCTGCATGTGCAAAGGGAACAGATATTGTCCTTGGGGTAACTCCTGACCCCAGCAAATCTGTGTCTTCATCCCCAGGCCAGCTTATGTAGCTGCAGCAGAGGAAGCCTGACAGTTTATGGGATGTTCCTGTTTGATTTGCAAAAAAAAAAAAAAAAAAAGAGTACAGCTCTTTAGAGGTGAAATACCTGATATTATGAGTTGTTCTGAAAACCGTATTTCCCACAGACACTCAGTAAGGTATATAAAACAGAAAAAAGGATTTATTACCCAAGGAAGACTGACCATACAAACAAGCGTAGGTACAGGTTGGAAGACAGATTGCAAAAGAAATAAAAATAGGAAAAAAATCTCACTTTGTTTTTCTAAACTAGAAACCATGTCAAACTTTCTCTAACAGGTTGCCCCCAGCCAGTGATCCTGCCGCTGTTATGAATTCATCCTAGCTTTCCCTAGCTGATGGATGTGACCAGGAAGTTGTTTCCTAGGTAAGGCATTTCCTAGACAGCTTCCCCTTACCAGAGGAATCTCTTAAATACCTCATTTTCAATTCTTAGGGTACATCTGTGTTACAGAGATGAGTCTCTTTGCCCAGATAGGTATCTCCCTGTCAGGTCAAGTGACCTTACTGATTAACAGGGATCCTAGTTTTCTCTGATTAAAAAAAATATCTAATTTTCAGTTTAAAAGAAGTAACCCAAAATCCACATATACATATTATTATATAGTATATATAATATCTCACACACACACACACACACACATATATATATATATATATATATAAAATAAACACATACACACACACACACACACATATATACATATCCCTTGCATATGATTTCTCTTTCCAAACAGATAAACTTCTTATCATATTTCCTTGGCTAACACATATTGAATAGGGATATATACAGTATCTTAGCCCAAGGGTATCTTTTGAAATGGACCCCATTCCTTGTCTGTGTAAACTGAGTTACTTCCCTGTGAAATGAAACCAGCCATCATCTGGGGCTGATTCTTCTACTTCAGGCAAACACTGAGAGTCTTGCTATTTCCAAGGCTGATTCATATGCATAATTAGTATACACTAGAGATGAGTTTCCTTTTGGATGTATGAAGAATAGCTCCTGTCTGGTGTGGGATTTTTCTAATACTGATCAACAATACACTCCTTGCCTAATTTGATTTACATTATAAAATACAAAAATACATTCGTATGAAATACCATATGAAATTCATATGAAATATTTCACCTGGTCCATATAAACATGCAAATGGTGAAACCGAACATAGGATGACATTAGCTGTAAATATTGACCAAATACCACAGTGGTAACTCCAAGTTGGGGAAATATCCAAGTATGTCACACAGGAGACCTCAAAATGAATCCTGCCTTTGAGTGTATCTGTGACAGTGGGTTGTGACAGGCAAACTCTACCTTTCCTACTGAAACCATGCCATTGTGCAAAAAGGAAGTCAAGATTCATGGTGCCAGGTTGAGAAAGCATAAGAGGGAGAGTGCCCTGGCATTTAGGGCACTCATCTGAGGAAGAAGGATTCTGAGTTTGGTATGTGTCCTTGGCATTATTTCTCATTTTATCAAACGACTGTATAATGCACAATACATACACAGTGATAGGAGCAGGGCCCAAAATATAGGATTAAGCCCTGTAAGATAAGTAGCATAATTTATCCAAGTACCACAAGAAGAGTGTGCATGCTTGTCTGGCTGGTCCCCCCTAGGGGAAGAGTGTAATATCATATAAATACAGGTAGAGTATATTACCATAACTTGAAACAGTAAGAAGAATTCTGGCACTCATCAGCTTCCTGTGACAGCGCTCAGGGCTCCTTTATTTAGAGTGGCATACCATTCTTTGCTGCTAGGGTGCATCCCTGAGGAGATTAAATCTATAATTATATATTTGTGATTTGTTCTATAAATGATAGTGAGTAAAGTCATTTTCCATATCTCACCTGGGGATTAAACAGAATCCACTTAATACAAGCAAGAAACTGTTCTAAAAATGTATTTGCAATTGTCACTGATGACAAATGTAAATATTCAAAGTCTTATCTGGTGTCAGACAAGCTGAGGGGTTTCTATCTGCCTGCTCACACCCTTGAAATACCTGATTATAAAATATTTCACCTGGGACACTAATTCACAGAAGTAAACCCCAGGCAGAAGATACTGCCCATGTTAAATCTATTTCTGTTTCTCCCTTGACTATCAGTGCTATGAAAATGAAGCCGTTCCTATCTATTTTCAGTGTATTTAAATTTAATCTGCCCCAAATTACCTGAAATCAGTGTTCCAGTGCCCTCACTCTGCTATTAGGGGGACTGTGCTGACTGGGACTGACGAGCTGAAGCACTTGGTGCTAGAGATTTGTTTTCTACAGGCATGACTTGTGGATTTTAGATTAAATTTCTGCTTCTTTTGTTTTCTCCATTTATTAAATTTACTCTCTGATATTGTCACTGCTACATTGTAAGGAAACCTTTGTAAAAATCTGCTGTATCATATTATATATGGAACAGTTACTGTTTTAAAACTGGTTACTTAATTGGCTACCTAAAGGTTGCAGGCATGAGAGGAGGGAGCCTGATTTTCCTGTCACATTATTATAACTCAGGATAAACTCACCCTACTGACATCAACAGAGTACAGGACAGTAGAAGTATACCAAAGACTCAGCAAGGAGCAAATATTTCTTCTAAAAGAGAAGCTGTTGTGATAGGGCTGCAAGACAAACCTCTGGTTGTGAGTGCACAAGGTGAAGCAGCTGTGAAAAGTGAGTTGGACTTGTTTAAAGTTATGTCCCTGTCAAAAAAAAATGCCCCTGTACATAGAAAGCTTTAGGTTACAGACATGACATGGAAAGCAAAAAATGGGAGGATGTCAGACATTCAGCAGTGTACTGAACATCCCCAAAAACCTAATAGGAGGCTTCCAGCAACTCCTACATGGTTTTCAAATTGTGGAACTTTGGTTTCCCACAAGCATATGATGCAGAAAGCAGCTCTTCTCTGTCCCAACTCCCTGGAGGGCTCATTTCATTCCAAGGCTATTCAAAGGACCACTTAGTATCCCCTAATGCAGAGAGAGCTGATACTTCCCACCCTAGTTGTTCTCTCCAGGTCTGATAGTCCTGGTTTATAGGAGATTTGGGCTCTAAAGCCAGACAATAAAATCAGCATTTAGACACGTAAGACATCTTGTTTCAGAGGTGCGTAGCTCCCTATGAAAATCAAGACACTTTTAATGAAGTACCTACTTATGCATGTAGGTGCTTAATGCTAGGCTGCCTATACACGTGCTCAGAGATGGGCAGGGGGACATTTTAATTAGAGTGGTTCCTGGACAGCCATCATAATGAAAATGGCTTATCATACCATGTTAAGCCCCCACTCATTTCAATATGGATATGGGATGCTTTATCTAAGCTCATCTAATGAGGTTTAGATAAAGTGCCCCTGTGACAATTTTGAAATGTGCAGGGGCTTAATACACATGAAAGTGAGGTGACACTGGAGTGTTCTACTTAAAACATGAATGAGCATGTCTATCGGTACCTTTAGATTCCAAATAGAAATATTCTACCCCAAGTTTATGGGACAGTAATTGGTAACAAACTTTCTTCCTCTCCCACCACTTTTTCTTTCAAAAAAATTGGTTGCATGCTTGCTTATTGTAACAGAGACCCTGAGGCTCCCTGTTCCTTTAAGCGAAGAAGCAGCCCAGTGAAGGAGCACTGCAGGCTAGGCAGGATGCAGCAGCTACAGGTTGCTGGGGCAACAGGCCAATAAGGCCAATTAGCAGGCTCCTCCAGTCAGCCCAGGCAGTCTGCTGATGGGAAGGAGCAGGGCCCTGGAAGGATATAAGCCTGAAGCTCAAGCTAGCAGGCTAGTCTCTCCCTGGCTACCACAGGATGAAGAACTCTCAGCAGCAGGGCTTCTGGAGGGACTGCGGAGTTGCATTTGGATCCTTGATAAGGCTAGGGGAGCTTGCTAGGATATAGGCCAGGGCTGGGATGCTCTCCTAGCTGAGTGATGAGGGAAAGTTTACCCTCTTCAAGGGGCAGACGGCTGTTTCCTCTTTTTGTTTCTGTTATAGCCCAGGGGCTTATGTTCACAGTGCAGTTTCCACTGGTGGTTTGGGTTGGGACTATAGGGGCAGTATACAGTGGTCCCATTGGTGCCCATGGGACACATAATTGCCTTGGGCCCTGCCAGGGGAAGGCTCAAGGTACAAGCAGCTCTTTAGCTCAGAGAGGGGCAGAGTGCAAGTTCATGGAGTCATACAGGGGCCAGGAGCCTGGTGCCTGAGAGTGACACAGCCAGATAGGAGCCAGGGACCTGGCAGACAGGGGGCCAGGGGCTCAGTGCCCAAAAGGGCTAGACCAGAGCTAGTGCTTCAGAATCAGGTCTGATATAGTGGGCCTGGGCTAGAAGGCCTGGCTGAGAGTAAAGGGGTAGAGGCCAATGAGGCCAAAGTCCCAACAAGGTAACAACATTACAATAATGCCTGTGAGGCTGGGGCATGGTATAGGGGAGGATTGGAGCCACACAATAAGTCCCTAAGACTTGAGGTGCCCCGTAGAGGCACAGTTATAGAGTGAGGCCCAGCGAGGGGCCTGAGGACCAGTGAGGCCCAGTAGGGTGCCAGGAAACCCTAATGGGGAGCAGGGGGTGGAGTTCAGCCAAACTGCAGCCATGCAAAAGGACTGTGGGAAGCCTCCATATTTATTATTATTATATCAAGGCATGGTGGGTAAGAAGGGAAGGTGCCCTAGGGCCAGAGCAAGGCATGGTTGCAGAGCCACCAGGGTGTGTCATGACCACCCCAGGACCCTGACGTGCTACACTCATTTATCAGCAGGGATTCTGTTTTTTTCTGGTAAAAAAATCCCCAATTTTCAAATAAAAAAAGCAACCCAAAATCCACATTTTTCCATGATTAAAATGAAACACCACCATCTATCTATCTATCTATCTATCTATCTATCTATCTATCTATCTATCTATCTATTAGTTGCATTTTATTTTAACCATGGAAAAATGTGGATTTTGAGTTACTTTTTTTTAAATTAAAAAATTGGGGATTTTTTTTTAAATCCCAGGAAACCAAGATCCCTGCTTATCAGTTTTTTTGAGGTTTCCCCTAAAGTGCATAATTTTTCAGGAATAATTGTCAGGGTAGTAGGAAGTTTCTTAGCTAATTAAGTCAATTTAAAAGCTAAGAAACAGATGCTGGCATATGGGGAAATAAAAACAGTTTTAAAAATATAATAACTAGAAAAAAGAGAAAGTTGAAGCAATGGACATGAATCACAGTTAGAAATTATAAAAACAGAAAAGGGGAAGTAAAAGTGCATAAGGTGATATCTATGGTCAGCAGAGTCCAGAACAATAAGGTAAAGGTTTTTAAATTTATTAGGAGTAAAAGGAATTTTAGCAATACTATTGGTTTGTTACTAATTGAAAATGGTAGAATATCCAATCATAATGGAGAGGAGGAAATTGTGTTTCATTTCTGTCCTTAGAAAAGCATCAGATAGCTTAGTAGTGTTATACAACAACAGTAGTGGCCTTAGGGGAGGGCAAACCAGGCAACTGCCTGGGGCCCCACCGTTTTGGGGTACCCAAATTTTGGAACCTAGAATGAAGCTAGAATATACTTCAATGTTTAGAAACTCTTTCTTTGTATTATCAATACTGTATTAAGATATTTTCATTGCAGTTTCATGGATAGGGCAAAGTGAAATTGAAATTGAAAATGTCCGACTTGCTTATAGGTCATCAAAGTTAACCCTCTAAGGGGCCCCAAATGACTCTCTTGCCCAGGGCCCCAACAGCCACCACTGATGACAACAATATACTTTTTCTTGCAACAGTAAACTTGGGAGGACATTAAATAGCAGTTATTACAGATAGACATTTTTAGTTCAGCAAGTCTGGATTATGTACTAAGATTTTTTAAAAATCTGGTCACGTTGCTGTGTAGGCCACTCATGGATTTTCATTAAGTCTTAGGAGCCTGAGAAGTTCCAGAGAACTGGAATAAAGCTAATGATATGTTAATATTTAGGAAGGATAAATAGGACGCCATTGTTAGTTATAGGCCTGCCAGCTCAACATTGATCTGAGCAAAATAACAGAACAGCTGATATTGAACTCAGTTAATAAGGAATGAAAGGAGATTAATATAATCAATGGGTTTTGGAAAATAGATCTTGTCAAACAACTCAATATCTTTTTAAAGAGATTACAAGTTTGGTTGATTAAGGAAATAATAAATTCATTATATCAATTTAGACATTGATAAAGTTTTAATTCATCTCACACAATATTTCAATTAAGAAACTACAATACAAGAGCAATGTGGCACACTCTACTTGGATTAATAACTATGTAACAGGAAGGTGACAAAATGTACCTGTCAACAATGCTTGATCAGTATGTTTCTAATGGGGTCTTGCAGAGATAGGTTCTTGGACCTGTGCTATTTAAGATTTATATTCATGACCTTGAAGAAAATATAAAACCATTACTGATAAAGTTTTCAGATGACAAAAATGGGGTAGTGGAACCTAATAAAGACAAGTTACTGATAAAAAAACCCAACCTAGATTACTTGATAAAATGGACAAAAGCAAACAAGAGGCATTTCAAATGTAAATCCTAGGAACAAATAATGCAGATGATACATATGGATTTGAGAGGGAGGGAAGGAAGTGTGTCTCTGTCCTGGGAAGAAGTGTCTTTGAAAAAGTCATGATCATGATGGTTAGTCAGATGAACATGACCAATGGTGTGGCTGAAATGGCTACTGCAATTGGTGGATGTATAAAATAAGAATATGAAGGAGTAGAAAGATTATATTTTGCCTTGGCATTGGGTATTAGTACAACTGGTTTTGGAATTCCATGTCCTGTTCTAGCATCCACATTTTAAACAGGAGGCTGAAACATTGAAATTAGTTTGGAGAAAAGCTGAAAATCATTATTGTCATCACTGACAGCCCCTCAATATGAGGATGACAGTCTTCCAGTAAATAGGGAAGCTAATGCTGAATCGATAGATGACTGAGGAGGCCAATCTGAGATCTGCATGTTTCTTTTGAAGTCTGTAACTTGGAACATCCGCACCCCGATAGATAATGATCAAAGAAAGTGAAGGACAGTCATGCAGAGAGCTTGCAGAGTATGGTGGTGGCTACACGTCTTTTTGGAAAGGAAAATCTGAAAAAGACAAACACATCCACAGCAATGATTTTGCCATCAAGACCAAGATTGTTACTCAAATGCCAGAATGTCTGGTTGGCATCAACAAGGATTTCATGACCTTTCATCTTCAACTGACCATCAAACAACATACGACAGTCATCAGTGCAGATGTCCTGCCCTTTGATGCAGATGAGGAAACAGAAGAAAATTCTAAACTTGACCAAGTTCAAAGAAAGTAAGATAATTCTTTTTGGTCATTTCAATGCTAGAGTGGGCAGGAAATCTGAGCTATTGAAAGTTAACACATGGAGAGCAACTGGTGTTAATCACAAAATCCTTATTCAGCCAAAGCATCGTATGGAAGACATCGTGGATGTACCCCTGCTCAAAACATTGAGCACCTGATTGACTATGACATAGTGTGTGTCCAGGACCAATGTAATGGCTGTATGATCATCATGTAGTCTTTCTGGACTTCAAGAAGGCCTTTGACACTGTATCCCACCCCATTCTTATTAAAAAGCTAGGTTATTGTATTGTATTGATACCTACACAGTCAGATGCGTTGCTAATTGGCTAAGGGGCCACACACAGAGTGTAGTGGTGGATGGGTCATATTTGACCTGGAGGGATGTGGGCAGTGGAGTCCCCCAGGGCTCGGTCCTCGGGCCCTCACTGTTTAATTTCTTTATTAGCGACTTAGACAAGGGGGTGAAAAGCACCCTGTTCAAATTCACTGACAACACCAAGATTTGGGGTGAGGTGGGCATGCTAGAAGGTAGGGACAGGATACAGCTGGATCTGGACAGGTTACATGAGAATGAGAATAGGATAGGATTCAATACAGGGTACTGCACTTGGGCAGTAAGAACCAGCGCCATACCTATAGGCTGGAGAACTCCCTTCTCGAATGCACAGTAGCAGAAAGAGATCTTGGAGTCATTATCGATTCCAAAATGAACATGGGTCGCCAATGTGAGGACACGGTCAGTAAGACTAACCAAACCTTGTCATTCATCCACAGATGCATCACAAGCAGAGCCAAGGAGGTGATCTTTCCCCTCTACGTGACACTGGTCAGGCCGCAGTTGGAGTACTGTGTCCAGTTCTGGGCACCACACTTTAGGAGGGATGTGGCCAGCATCCAGAGGGTTCAGAGGAGGGCCACTTGCATGATCTGGGGATAGCAGAGCAGACCCTGTGAGGAGAGGCTACGGGACCTGAACCTGTTCAGCCTTCACAAGAGAAGGCTGGGAGGGGACCTGGTGGCCATCTATAAACTTACCAGGGGGGGCCAGCGGGGAATGGGAGAGACCCTGTTCTCCCAAGCACCTCCCAGAGTAACAAGGAATAACGGCCATAAGTTGTTTGAGAGTAGGTTCAGGCTGGACATTAGAAGGCACTACTTCACAGTCAGGGCAGCTAGGATCTGGAACCAACTTCCAAGGGAAGTGGCGCTGGCTCCTACCTCGGGGGTCTTTAAGAGGAGGCTTGGTAATTACCTAGCTGGGGTCATATGAGCCCAGTATTTTCTCCTGCCCAGGCAGGGGGTTGGACTTGAAAATCTACTTAGGTCCCTTCTGACCCTTCCCTATGAATCGATGAATCAGAGCAGTGATCAGTGCAGATGACTGCTGGATAGATTATCATTTGATATGTTCCACCATGTCCATTTGTATTGCCCCAAAACAACATAAACAAAAGAAGCAACAGAGGAGAAGGTTCAATGTTGAGTGCTTGAAAGACCCTGTTCAAAGTGATCATGATATCGATTTATGATGAAACAATGCAAATATGAATTAAAAAATGGGACAACATACCTTATAGTAAAAGAATCTACAACCTCAATCTATTTAGCATAATCAAGAAAAGATTAATCTTTAAGCACCTAGGAGAAGGTTTACAAATGAAAACTTCACAACATGAAAAAGAAAGAAGCCAAACTCAACAGTGAGATATATTATCTAAGTTTATGCAAAAAACACAACATCATTCCCAGAGGACTGAAAATCTACAGTCCTCTGACTATTACACACAACTCCAAATATGCTGCACAGCTATGCAGAACTTCAGAAAAACTTAGAAATCATCTTTTCATAACCTACTCCAAAAGAGATCAACTCAAGAAGGAAATCAACACATGCTACAACAACTTAAAAGAGATAAATCTGGATATCTTTCCAAACATTATACAATATTTACAAAAAGACCACCAAAGAATTTTTACACCAGGAACAGAATCCAACCAACATAAAAAGAAGAAATGGAACTGATTACTACAGGAACAACTTTCCCAGCCACAAAACAAGCATCAGAGAAACACCACCAAGACTTTACAACATTCCAACTTCATACCTGATGAATTTGAAGGAACCAACCAACCCTCAAATATTACCAATCTCTCCATACACATGCTTACCAAAGCTGAAAAGTCTATCCTCTCTAAAGGCCTTAATTTCTGTCTGGAAGATTACCCTAATACAATGTGGAGAACTAGAAGAATTTTTTTTCTGAAGCCTCTGTCTCAAGGAATATTTCTACAACCAAAACAAATCCACTTTCAACAACACTTCATCCTGTGACAACATTGAGGAAAAGGTTAAAAAAATCAGGTTGAACACCTCACAGTGGACAAAATGCAAACCTTGACTGCTATATTGACTTCTTCAAGGAAAGAATGAACAATGAAATAATCAACAACAAACACCACCATAACAACCTCTTTCTCTCAGACAGAAGGGCCATAGAATCTCTAAGGTCCAACCACCAAATAGTAATAAAACAGCAGAAATAAGGAGGTGCTATAGTTATCCTTAACCGTGAAGACTACATAAAAGAAGCCAACAGATAACTCTCTGATACCAACTACTACAAAAAAATAGAGGAAGAAAAAAACTCCCCTTTTCACATTAAAAGTCAAAACCACCATCATTTCCATCTGAACTACAAGAAAAACTATAGAATTTGATCCCCCCACTACCCAATCTCAGGACTTTTTACATGCTCCCTAAAATCTTTTACATGCTCCCTAAAATCCACAAACAAGGAAACCCAGGCAGACCCATAACATCCAACCATGGAACCCTAACTAAGGAAATAATCAGGTTTCATTGACTACATCCTAAAAGTTCTTGTCTCCCAAAGACTGAGTTTTATCCAAGACACAACAGACTTTCTACAAAAATTTAAAAACATGGACTGCCTTCCCAGCAATACCCTCTTAGCCACCATGGATATTACTATCTTATATTCCAACATTCCATACCAGGATGGTATCCAAGCCTGCCTAACATATCTATAGGAGTAAGATTACAACACAGAGTACAGACCTAAAGATACTACTGAATTTACAGTTCATCATCACACACAAGAACTTCAGTTTCAATAAGCAACACCTCCTCCAGGCCATGGGTACAGCTATGGGCACCAAAATGGCCCCACAATATGCCAACCTTTTTATGGCCCACCTAGAAGAAGAATTCCTCAAGAACTGCACCATCACACCCATGCTGTACCTAAGATATATAGATGACATCTTCATTATTTGGACTAAAAACCCTGGGTCTCTGATTGATTTCCATTACAAATACAATAACCTTTACCCCTTCATCAGACTAGCTCTTGAAAACTCCAGCACCAACATTCCCTTTTTACACACTATGATCAATATCCAGAATGGTTAAATACAAGCCACCATCTACAAAATCCACAGACCAACATATATCTACACAGAACCAGCCATCACTCTAGACACATCAAGAAAGCTGTAATATAAAGCCAAGTCCTCAGATACCACCAAATTTGCACCGAGGAGAATAACTGCAATTGCTACCTAGAAATCTCAAAAGGGCGTTCACCCAACAAGGACACTCCTCCAGAGAGGTAGATTGCAATTTTGAAAGAGCCACCCAGATACCACGTGAAGAATTGCTGCACTACAAAAAGGAATGCACACCATTAGTTAGGACATACCATTCTTCCCTGGAACCTATGTAGAAAATCCTCAAACAATTGCAACCCATACTAGAGGAAGACCCAATTCTTAAAGATATCTCTCCAGAACCACCCATCCTAGCCTTTAAACAAGCACTGAACCTCACCAACCTCATCACCAGAAGCAAACTTCCTATGGCCCAAAGCACACTGAATGGATCTAGACCATGCCAGCACAAGAAATGTAAAACCTGCCAGCACATCTCCAACATTCCCACAATAACTACATCCCAAAACAGAACCATCAGTAATAGGCCAGCGTCTACATGTGCAGGTGTTCAAGCACATTAACAGAGAGTCACTGTGCAGCAAGGTGTCTACACATGTGTTACTGTGCAGTAACTAATTGGGCATAAATTTGATATCTTCATGATACAGATATCAAATTTACTCTCCACTTGGCGCAAGTTGCCATATTTACTGTGCAGTATGGGCTTGCACATGCAGGCACACACCCATACTGCGCAGTAATTTTGGTTACTGCACAGTAAATGCTCACATGTAGAAGCGCTCCCAGTGCACTAAATTCCTTGATGGAAAATATGTTGGATAAACCAAACAACTACATACCAGAATGAATGCACACCGAAAATCTATCAAAGACAAACATATCCAATTACCTGTGGGTGCACACTTCTCAAAAGACAATCACTCCCTCTCCAATCTCTCATTTTTAATCCTCAAAGGGAATTTGCAAAAAACTTTTCACAGATGATTCTACGAACTTCACTTCATAAATCTACTGGATACAAAAAATCATGGACTAAATATAGACATTGGATTTATGGCACATTATAACCTGCCTGCCATCTGATAACCCCAGGTAACCTGTCTGCATTTTACCAACTACATTCTATCACCAGTTCAGCATTGCCCTCTCTTCCCCACAACCTACCTGTCTCACACCTATTGTCTCCCATTCCCTCTGATCCTCACTGCCACGCATTTGCATTTTCACAGACCTGCATTTTGCATTTTGGCTTCTCTTCCACCATGAAGAACACATAACACCAGCAGATTCTCCCTATGCCTGAAGAAGAGTGTTTGTACCCGAAAGCTTGCAAAGAACAATTTTTCCAACTATTTAGTTGGTCTAATAAAAGATATCACATTACCCAAAAAACCTTGTATACACGAGGAGCAGAAATTTGCAATGAGAAAGTTGTTCAATTTAGAAGACAAATGGGTAAAAAAATCCAATAGTTTCTTGTTACAGCTAGAAAAATTCAGACTAGAAAAAATATGCTTATTTTTAACAATGTTTAACAGTAACAAATTTAACAATAATTAACTATTAGAACAATAACAATAGTAGATTCTCACTGGAGGTTTTAAATGAAGATCTGGATGTTTTTCTTAAAGGTGAGTTCTAGTTCTAATAGGATTTAATTTGGATTAGTTTTATGGCTTGTGTTGTGCAGGACATCAGACCAGAGATTCACAATAGTTTCTTCTGGCTTAATAATCTATGATTTGTGTATATACATGTTACCTGAGCACTACTTAATCTACCCTTTATAAATCACTTTTCCCACAGGTCCTCATTCCTTCCTGATAGTTACATCAGGTCTAGCCAGTTGTTATCTGGGGACACTAGACCCTTGTGCCATCTGGACTGCTGAAGCAGCCCTAACCTAGAGTGGTCCCTGCACCCTCTACACATTACAGCAGTTTGGTAGTATCATAGTATCATAGTATGATACTAGCTGCTGCGTGGCTGTGACCTGCTGCCACCTGTGACAGCCTGTGGGCCAATGGCTGCATGCCTGCCAGACCCAGATGAGGAACACACGTACGCCTGGGCTGTGGAATAGGCATTGCAGCAGAGCCGCCTGCACTTCAAGGCCAGCTGCTAGTGGGCCATGGCCACACAGTTGGCTTTTGGTCAGCACTGCTGTCATCTGGCGCCCCCACTCTGCCATCTGGACAGCTATCACCTAAAAGATGTGCTCATTATGGTGACCCACTTTGAACTGTTAAAGCGTGTCTTCCCGGTCCCAAATGGCCATATGAACCACCTCGTCTGCCCTCTAGTTGGGTCCCTGGTGCTGGCCCTGGACAGACTGCTCTGCTCGGGTCTCGCAACTTGCCTCACAAGGAGAGATCCTGGTGTTTCCTATTTAAAAATTGCAAATTCTCTAATAACAAAACCCAAATTCTCTCATTAAAATACCTCAAATCCACATTCTTTTGTGATTAAAATGAAATGCCACTATATATGAGAAATCATTTGGGCAGTATTTTATTGATATATTTATAATTTTAAAGCAATTTGAAAGCCTACCAGTGCCTCTATCATCATAATAAATGAATTCTAAATACCTGTACAATTTGGCATTTGCTTTTGGTTTTTTTCTTAGAAAAATCTGAGCTGCCCCTGCTCCCTTCACTCACTAGGATGTGGGGTGCTAAGCAGCACTGATATACCAGTTCCCTGACCCTGCCCTTGCCCTTCACTCCCAACCCACAGCCCCCCAGTGCCCCTCACTCCTGACTCACAACCCCTGCTTGCCTCCATTAGCTCCTTCCCAGCTCGCTCCTGGCAGCTCCGTCCTAGCACCAGGACATGAGTCCAGCTGCAGCTGTTCCACCTGTTGCTTTGTGGCTCTGAGCAGTGCCAGCCCTTGCTATTTTGCTCCCTGAGCCTGTGACGAGGACCCAGAAATCTCCATGCCATGACTGGGGTTCAGAGACTGCTCTAGGGGGGAACAGGGGGGCTCTAAGCCTGGCTCTGGCAGCCTCTCTTACCCAGAGCACTCCCCCACTCCTGACCCCCATCTCTCTCTTTCACACACATACCCCTGCTGCCACCTCCACCCCTTCCCCAGCCCAACATATGCCAAAGTGGTTCCTGGGACCAAGAGCACCCCCAGGCTGGGGCCACATGTCCTATCACTGGTGTGGGCAGAGGCAGGGCTGCAGTCTGGCAGTTGCCTCTACAGCCATGGCTCCTGCCAGCAGGTCCCATCCTGTCTGGTGGCTGGGCATGCAGGGTGTGAGATTTATGTGGGGGATGTGGGGTTTGGGGGGGAAAGGGGTGTGGGGTAGGTGGGTGTAGGGTTTGTGGGGGGTTGGGTGGTTTGTGGGTGGGTGTAGGGTTTGTGGGGGTGAGATTTGTGGGGGGTATGGGGCTTATGTAGGGGCTTGAGGGTGTGGGGTTTGCAGCTGGGTATGTGGGTGGGGGGCTTGTGGGGGTGGTTTGTGGGTGTGGGGTTTGTGGATGGATTGTGGAGGGACCATGTGGGTGTGTGGGGGGAATGTGTGGGTCTGGGGGAACTGCTCAGGAGGGGTGGGTCCCCTGCCCACTCCCTAGCACAGCCCCCCTCCACAGCAGCAGCAGCAGGGGCTGTTGGTTGCTTAGGGCCTGCTACTGGTAGAGCCCTCTCATGGTGTGGTGTGGCCCTGGCCACTTGGGACCTGGTGCTGCCTGTGCCACATGGCATGGGCCTGGCCTGGCCTGGGGCCGTGCCCCTTTGGGCAGGACTGGACCACTGTTGCTGTCACCTGGGGCCCCCAGCATGCACACAAGAGCTGCATGCCCTTGGGCCAAGCTGGGTCCTGCCTCCAAGTGTCCCATGTGCCGTTGGGCCACGCTGGCTCCATGAAGGCAGGACTAGGTTTGCCAACTCTGACTGAAGGTATTCCAGCAGTTTTCTTTTTCCAACATAACATGTCATTAATTGTAGTGTTTAACCCGTTCACGATATCAATCTCCCGGATTGCTCTCAACAGTCACTGGGAGATCAATGCCAATTCCAGTAGACTCCTGGCCAGTCCAGGAGGTTTGGCAGCCTTAGGCAGGACACAGCCCAACCCAAGAGTGTGCAGATCTTGTGTGTGGCGCTTTGAGATGCTGCAACAGGCACAGGCTCGCTCGTCTGGATGTGCCCTTTGGGTGCAAGTCTGCGTTACAGGGCATATGTGTAGAAGTGTTCCGGGCCAAAACTTAATGCATCTGAATTTACTGCGCAGTAACATTTAGAAACATCAATTACACATGTAGACACACCTAGTATTATCATTCAGTTCTTCCCTATCAGTGAGAAATAGATCCAAAACAGCTTCTACTCTAGTGTTGACTGTTACATCCTGGAATGTAAGTTCTGAGCTACCTGGAAACCCACTTAGTGCTCCATGTTTAGTTTTAGTAATTAATATAACATAGAGCTAGCCAGAAAGCTAATTTTGGCTCCATAGTAATTTTCTGATTTTCATTGGGGGGGGGGGGGGTTCCCAAACTGGAATACTATGCCAAAAACTGAAACATTTAAAAAAAACTGAAATCCCACAATGTTTCATTTCATACATACCAAAAGATAGTTGTTCTACAATGAAATATATTCCCTGTTTCTGCCAACAGCTGTTGACTGAAGTTGTCATTATTTTTTTCAGTTTCATTTCTGCCCCACAATGAGTTGTAGCAGTAAATTGTCTAGATTGGACTTTCAGTTCTACAAGGGTTCTTGTTGTGGTACTGGGAGTTAAGCTCAGAAGATCCCTGATTTGAACTAGAGATTCCAAGTCTGCCAGGTTCCTGGTGCTGGTGACACTCAATCTGATCAGGAGTCAGAAAGCATAGACAGCCACCTGAACAGGAATTTGGAAGTGCAGGCAATTTCCTTCGTGGGTTGGCAAAGAGCATCTGACACTATCTTTCAAGGGAGCTGAAATGGTGATCCATTAGAAAACCTGCCTGTGTTCTTACAGCAGATTTAGAAATCCATTTTAACAAACTGATATTTCAAGTCTATTTCAACAAACTGATATTTTCCAGTTGAGAAGCTTTCTGTGGGAATTCTTTTTTAACACTACTGTATATGGATAGTTAAAATCCTGCAGAGCGTGGTAGCTGGTGGATCATATCTTTGGTGTCTTTCTGTTCTGGTAGTTGGAAGCAAATGTCAAGAGACATTTGTCATTAATGTTTTTATTTTCTTAGTAACAATACAGAAAGAAGTTTAATAAATGGACAACATTCTTAAAAATTATATGATGATTATATGACCTATGATATTGTGGTGGGAGAAATCTCCCTAAGGTCCGTTGTCTAACTGTAATTTGATTGACAGACAACGTGGGTAAAGAAAGACAGCTGTTTATTTGCTCGAGCAAAGACCATAAAGCCAGCAAAAGGCAAAATGGCCGCCCCTCAAGGGTGAGGCGATCTTTTATACTTCTTACAACAAAGCAAGACTATATGGTTAACAAAAAGCAATACTTGGGGCAGTGCTCTACAAATCTTTGTAACAGCATATTTCTATTAAGCTGAACTAGCACTTTTTAAAAGCTAAAAGTTAAGTAACAGTAACATTATGTTAGCAAAACCTTACACAGTAGAAGATACTTCTCAAGGACACAACCAGTAAGCTCAAACAATGGTTTCTCTGTCTTATCTTACTTCTTGCTGTAGCTGATTTTTTTTTTAGCACACAGACACAGATTCACTTTTTAACTCAGAAAATGCTTGGTGCAGTTAAAATGATTACTTGACACAAGCAAAGGCCTAGCTATCATTCTGCCTTGTGGTCAGCTGCATTGCTAGGCCACAGGTCATGCCTTGTATTCAGCTGTAAAGCTAATACTTCTTAATAATCCAAATTATTGTAAACCTAACAGTATGCTTTCAGAAAACTATTCTATTTCAGGGTAATGACAAACTTGCGCACTACAACTCCTCCCTTTGTTCCAATTTTTCAGAGGAAATTTTGGAACACACTTTTAGGTATTCAGCTTCTTGTGGGGTTAGGTTTTGATGACTGATGCTGGATATTTGTACAAACTGACCATACATTTTTACTTGCCTTTGCATAAACTGTTGTCCTAGAGAGCATAGACACTGAAAACAGCACAACAGGCAGATTATAGTTATAACAATTCCAATTAAGCTTAATACAAAAGGTCTAAGCCATCCTGTAAGGGAAGGCAACCAATTTGTGAGCTAACTAAGAGATGTATCTTTGGGGATTTTTGCTATATCTTCAGCTTTTTGGATATGGACAGCTGCATCATTGAGGTGGGTTTGTACTATTGTAAAAGAACTGTTAACCCAAATGCAACATTCTGGTCCGATAACTGCGCAAGCTCCCCCTTGAGCAGCAAGGAGAAAATCAAGGGCTATACGGTTTTGAATTACTATTTGTCTGAGTTCTTCTTGGGTGTCAGCCAAGGCAGCAACGGCCTTCGAGAGTTCCTTGTGACCTTCACTGAATTCATGAGCCATGATTTCTATCACAGCTTGTAGGCGTAGTGTAAATCTTCCAAGACAAGCAGTGCCTACTCCTGGGAGTATACCTGCTAAAGAACACCCGACTAACACTCCTTTGGTAAGCGGAGTTTTTTGATATTTGTCTACTATATCACGGCTTTCTTGCAAATCCCTCTTGTTTCGCCACCTGCCCTGTGGAAGGTGCGTGGCAAAGGACGTAGAGGGTTTTAGCATTGCCGGATAGCAGATACCTTTTCCTTTGGCAGGGATTTTATGGTAGGCGTGGGAGCCACAGACCCAGTATTGTCCTTTTAAAGCAGCGAGGTTTGAATACTTAGGAGGTATTCGGCCCCCGTTTCCTAACCCTAGCACCCTGCGTTCACCCTTTGATTTAAAGGAAGGATTTGCAGTTCCATTGAAGAAGCATTGTCCCCGGGAGGTATCAGTGTACAAACAATACCACAAGGTATTATTTAAAGAGGAGATGGGGGTGCAGATAGGATTAGTGCCCTTGGTTAAATTTTTGCTGCTGTAGAAATCATTGTAAGAGCTGCAATAGGTAGGAGTTGCTGTGTTATTATTACGCCAGTCTCCTCCACTAGAACTAGTAAAATAATGGTGACATATGCTTGTGCCTAAATTAATGCAGTCTGATACTGAGCAGTTTACATAGAAACACCAATCTCCAACAACAGGCTTTACTAAAAGGAACTCCTGCTGACTTTGGTCCCAAGCTTGGTTATTAGAGGGGTTTAAAAGTGACTCGATGGGGCCCAAGGGGATGGGAGTCATAGGAATGCCTCCTTGAGTGTGGAGAGGAAAATGACTGCACACCCAACAATCACTTTAGTTTTCTGCTTTAGCGGCTCTCTCAACGTATTGGAGGTATATATTATTATCAGAGATGTGGGCAACATTAGGTTTAAGAGTAGTTTTAGCCTGAGGAGACTCTGCAAATTGTCTGAAAACTGGGTGGCTAGGCTTTACACAATATTCTGTTTCATAAGTAAATACCCGAACTTCTGCTGAACTACAGCAATGTGAGGGAGGATACCAACGGGCAATGTTGACCTTCCCGTCTATATCAGAGAGTTCGATTGAATCGCTTATCCAGACAGGAAAACCTCGGGCACCAGGATTAGCACATCTGCAGCAACTGGCAACTATAGCCGACCCCTGTGAGAGACTTATTTCTCCAGCAAAGAGAAAGATTAGAAATAACATAGTTATAAAAACCATATTATAACCAAAATCAGCACAAACAGTATGCACAACCCTGCAGCTCCAATAACTGATCTTCTGGGACATGTTACAGTCTCAAAGTGCTCGGTTTCAGCTGATCCAAAAGTGTCTAGAGGATGCAGTACTTGGAGTTTGGTGCTTTCTGGGCTGGGCAGGACCCCAAAAGGGTGACAGTTCATTAGTGGACCTTGGTTAGTTTGAGTTTTATATTATCTAACGGGCTGCAGGTCCAGGAGGTGTTTGTTTTTATTTTTTCGTCTGCTTCTGGCTCACCCTTGTCGCGGTCAGGTGGGCGTGCGGTGCTCCCACGAAGTCCGCAGTCGTCTTCTTCTGGCTTCCCCTTTTCCAGGTCAGGGAAGCTCGCGTTGGAGCCAATCCTGAGCTCTGGTGAAACTTCTGTCTTTTTTGTACTAGTATAATGAATCCAGTTGTCCTTCTCTGTTACTTTTACGGCAGTGTGGGAGGTGAGGAGGACTTGATACGGTCATTGTCACTTAGGTTCAAGGGGAGACCGTTTCCAAGTTTTTACATACACCCAGTCTCCAGGCTGGATGCGATGTGCTGGGACATCAGCAGGGAGGGGTTGGCTTAAAGCAGCATACCTATAGAGAGATTTTAACTGAGACTGTAGAGATAAAATATAAGAGGTGAGTCCTTCATCGCCTAAAAGAGAAGAAGTGTGAGTCGGTAATAGGGGAAATGTTGGGGAACAGGGTGTCCAAACAGCAGCTCGTAAGGGCTGAGCTTTAGTTTTCTCCTGGGGGTAGTTCTGATGGACATAAGAGCCAGTGGGAGAATCTTAGTCCATTTTAACCCGCTCTCAGCACATAGCTTTCCAATTTTTTGTTTCAGGGTCTGATTCATTCTCTCTACTTGTCCTGAGCTTTCTGGGTGCCAAGGGGTATGGAATTTCCATTCTATTCCTAGGCAGCTGGCCAGTGTTTTGTTTATGTCAGCAGTAAAATGCGATCCTTGATCGCTTTCAATGATATGTGGAGGACCAAACCTGGGTATAATTTCATTAAGGAGTATTTTTACTACTTGTTGTGCTGTAGCTCTTCTGGTGGGGAAAGCTTCTACCCACCCTGTGAGTTGGTCAACAATTACTAGGAGGTTTTTGTACCCATTGTCTTTAGGCATATCAGAAAAATCTATTTGCAGTCTTTCAAAGGGAGTATAAGCCCAGGGGCGGGCCCCAGGAGGTCCTGATTTTTCTCCCTTGATATTAAACCTTTTGCATATACTGCAGTGTTCTAAAAGCCTTTTTGCTTCCTGGTAGACTCCGGGTGCGTAGAACAGCCTGTTAGTGATAGTGGCAAGTTTTTCACAACCTAAATGCTCGCTTTGATGGAGTTGTTGCAGATAGGGTCTAAGAGCTGCTTTAGGTAACACTATCCTTTCATCTGGCAATCGCCATATTCCATCTTTTTCACAGGTGGCTCCTGCCACTTTCCATCTCTGTTGTTCTAAAGGTGGTGTAGACTCGTACATTTTTGGCTCTAGCAATATTCCCAAATATGCCTTTGACTGGGGAATTTGAGCTTGGAAGGCTAGGGCGGATAGTGGTTGTAAGGCTGCTGTTTGAGCTGCAGCATCGGCCAGGGCATTGCCTTTTGAGACTTGATCTCCCTTTTTGGTATGAGCTGGGCAATGCATTACCGCTAATGTTTTTGGCAACATTATAGCTTGTAGGAGATCATTGACTTGTTTAGCATTTGATATTTTAGTTCCAGAAGCTGTCATAAATCCTCTCTGTTTCCACAATTGTCCAGTGGCATGACAGATTCCAAAGGCATACTTAGAATCAGTCCAAATATTTACAGAGTGGCCCGATGCTAATTGACAAGCTCGTGTAAGGGCAGTAAGTTCAGCCACCTGCGAGCTCAACTGCCCAGGCAGTGGTTCAGCTTCAAGTACTTCAAATGGAGTTACTACTGCATAACCCGTTTTTCTAACTCCATTTACTAATTTTGAAGAGCCATCTACAAAAAAAATCAAGTCAGGGTTGTCTAAGGGTAGGTCACTAAGATCTATCCTGGGTTTGTCTGAAAATGCTGCAACTTGAAGGCAATCGTGGGAGTCTGGTTCCCCGTCACTGGGTAGAGGTAATAGAGTAGCCGGATTGAGGGTATTGCATCTCTCTATGACCAGGTTTGTAGCCATTAAAAGTGTGGTTTCATACTTGTTCATTCTCTGATGAGAAAAATGTTGAGTATTTTTCTGGAGTAGAAGTAGGGCAACTGCATGTGGAGCCTTGAGGATAAGGGGATATCCAAGGACTAATTCCTGGGCTTTCTCGACTATGATTGCAGCTGCTGCCACCGCACGAAGGCAGCCTACTCCCCCCTTTGCCACTGGATCTAATTGTGCAGAGAAGTAAGCTGCAGGCAGCTTTATAATCTCAAAAGACTGGCTCTTCTGCATCTTTTGTTTTTTTTTTTCCTTCCTTTTTTCTTTTTTTTCTATTTAAAAGTTTTAGTAGCAATGGCTAAGATTTATTTATTTATTTTTTTTAATATCTTTGCTAGCCTGACTTATGAATACAAGTTTTAACACAGGCAAAGTGGCAGATGTCTCAGGGTCTATGTTTCCATACTGACGTATAGCTTTACAGAGTCTTTCAAAATAGTCTGAAGGGTGTTCTTTGGGACCCTGAACAGTAGCTGTCACTTTGGACCAGTTTGTAGTTTTATCTCCTGCTTTCTTTAATCCTTCTAAAATGCTGTCTTTCAGCATTCGTATTGAATTTTGCCCCCTTTCCTGATTGTAATTCCAATTCGGATTTTGCCTGGGCACGCCATTAGGCATGGGGTGGTTTTCATGGGGCTGATCGGCTAGAAATTGGTCAGCATGGCGTAGTACTTGAGTCTTCTCGTCCATAGTTAAGAGGCTTTCGAGAAGCTGCATGACATCTGACCAGGAGGGGTTATGAGTCATGAAAATGGTTTTGAAGCGTCTTAGAACTACTTCGGGATCATCTCTGAGCCTGGGGGTGTTTTCTTGCCAGTTTAAGAGGTCTGTGGTGGAGAACGGAGCATGTGTCCAGTGACTGATAACTTCTCCACCCTCGCCAGGCACAGGGTATTCTCTTAGAGGTAACTGAAGTTCAGGCTTAGACAATTTTTGACGAGTGCGATTTGAAATCGGAGTGGAACTGGAATCTGGAGAGGGATCTCTTGACCTGTCTCCAGATCCGGGACTCGGGGATTCTGAGAGAGACAATCGAGGTGATGCCTCCCGAAGACTTCCCAGTCCCTCAGCCGGCCCGGGGCAATGTTTTGGGGTTCAAACATTTGGGGTGGTATCAATGGTAGGTTAGGGGGCCTAGGCATGGGTCTAATCATCTTCTGAATATGACGGTGGTGCAGCAGGTTTTGGATATAGAAAGGGAGCTAACAGATTTGGAAAAGGTGCAGGGGTCTGGGAAGCTAAAGGTTTTAATTGCTTGCTAGCAACGTTGTCCCATAAATACCAATAACTAATTTGGCCAGGGCGGAGGTCCTCCAAGATCTTTCGTAAGGCAGCCAGACGATTTAGGTCAAATGATCCATTTTCTGGCCATTGTCTTCCCAAATCTAACTGAGACGTATGAGATGTCTAATTAATTAAACAGAGTTCTGCCATTCGAGACTTAGACAGTTCCGCCCGTCCCTCCAAATGTTTCCAATTCTTAATCATAAAATCAAGGGGTGAATCAGGAATAACTTTCCCTAGACCGGAACCCATGATTATATCCAAGCACAAGCAGTCTTATTTCCCTAAGTTCTACCTGCCTAGAAGCTGTTTCGTCCACGTACAACAACCGGTGTTCTCGGACCCCACTGGCTTTCTCCATGAGGAGGGGCGTCTTGAGTCCGAGACCCTAGTCATTGGCCGTTATAACAGCATTTCTACCTTATATCTGTGTCTTTTGCCTTTCGGCGAGGCTGCTGGCTCTATCAGCGTTTAGATCAGCAGACAGATACCCTCAAAGACTGCTTCCAGAGACCTCTAGAGGTAAAACCAGAAAACCAGAAACCAGATAGAAACCAAAAACATACCTGACCTGAGGTACTCGCCGGTATCGTTCCTTTACCCGACTTGAGGATCCCGCCTTATTGGTCCTGAGGGGACCGTCCACCTCCCGAGACTGACCCAAATAGGTGAACTCACCTGGTGCGCGCTGGGGTGTCGGGGGATGGAGGTCTCCAAAGGCGTCAAGCTAGACGGGTCCCATCTGGGTCGCCAAATTGTGGTGGGAGAAACCTCCCTAAGGTCCGTTGTCTAGCTGTAATTTGATTGACAGACAACGCGGGTAAAGAAAGACAGCTGTTTATTTGCTCGAGCAAAGACCATAAAGCCAGCAAAAGGCAAAATGGCCCCCCCTCAAGGGTGAGGCGATCTTTTATACTTCTTACAACAAAGCAAGACTATATGGTTAACAAAAAGCAATACTTGGGGCGGTGCTCTACAAATCTTTGTAACAGCATATTTCTATTAAGCTGAACTAGCACTTTTTAAAAGCTAAAAGTTAAGTAACAGTAACATTATGTTAGCAAAACCTTACACAGTAGAAGATACTTCTCAAGGACACAGCCAGTAAGCTCAAACAATGGTTTCTCTGTCTTATCTTACTTCTTGCTGTAGCTGATTTTTTTTTTAGCACACAGACACAGATTCACTTTTTAACTCAGAAAATGCTTGGTGCAGTTAAATTGATTACTTGACACAAGCAAAGGCCTAGCTATCATTCTGCCTTGTGGTCAGCTGCATTGCTAGGCCACAGGTCATGCCTTGTATTCAGCTGTAAAGCTAATACTTCTTAATAATCCAAATTATTGTAAACCTAACAGTATGCTTTCAGAAAACTATTCTATTTCAGGGTAATGACAAACTTGCGCACTACAATATCTCAAAATAATATCTAAGTCCTAAGATATCTTAACATGATACCCAAAGATTGCTCAAAGTGCAAAAAAATTCTCTTTACAGGACATTAAAAAAACCTTGCACATTTTGGATATGCACTTAGTTACCTTGGAGCCTGGCAACCTAAAGCATCAAAAATGTAATAAAGGTATGCTTAAGCTTCTGTTTCAGACTGCCTATTCATATCTGAAAGAAAATGTTCACTGGAAAAAAAACCATTCTAAAAAAGGGGTAAATTTTATTCAGGAAAAAAAATATGTTCTGTAGTCTGCAGTATTTGATTGCTTCAAATATTAGGGACAGCAGCAATCTGTTTTGTAGCTTTGCTGGTGAATGGAAATATCCAGCAAGGATAAAAGGTTACCAGCAGAGATAACTACCCAGCAATTAGTGCTTCAGATTTTTTAAAATTATAATTTATTCCAGCCATTTGATTCAAACTCCATGCATTTTTAAAATAAGCTCAAAGATCAACAAGCAAAGGACTTTCTGTGCGAGCAACAGTGGCCCTGTACACACTTTTCCTTCCATTTGCCTGTGACAGAGGCAACATATCAGGTGCATGTGTATGTGTTCTCAAGGAGAGGAGGGGCAAGATGTTGGGGAAACTAACTATCTGCTTTATTGAAATAAAAATGCCTTCCCATAACCCAGCAGCATGACCGTAGAGGCAACCTTAAGTTAAGACACATTTTGGAAATGTGAAAAACTTTGTTCCTGGAAAGTTCCCTTGCACCCTGACAATATAGTGCAGTGTTTAGAGTGTGCAATTTTAAAATGGGAATGGGGGGAAGGGAGGGATGTGAAGACTGAGAGACAGATTCATGATAGCAGTCCCCAGTAGCTGTTTTTAAAGTAAAGTACTGGCAATTTAGTGCAATCTGGTCCATTCAAAGATAGCAAATTAGCTCTTCAGAAGTAGTTTTATGTGGCACAGAAAAAAAATTCTTCTTGGAGGAAAGGGTTAGTGGTATCCAGAGAAGGGTGAACTCCATCACCAACTGCCTGGGCTTTGGCTGCAGAATTTTAACTACGGGTATCCACGAGTCAGCTGCTTCAATGCTGTTCCCGGCATCAAGGGATTAGAAATATAATGTCTGGAAAGTTGTTGAGGAGCTGCAATTCCAACAGGAACATATTTCTGTTGACAAATAAAACCTGAAACTATAACTCTACTTATGTAGTTCTGTAATCCCCCTGACACCATACTGCCTCACGCATAGTAATGAATGTATCCACACAATACTCCCATGAGTAAAGAAATATTTTATTCTTCTTTTTCAGTTGGAAGAGTGAAGCCAATTTTCTTGCCCAAGCTGTACAGGAGTTGTATGTCAGAGGCTGAAACATTACATGCCTTTGAAAAGTTTCAATTTATTATTTGAGAGACCCTTTTTTCCCATCACATTCAACCCATGGGACTTTTAGGTCACCAATGTAGACTTCCTGCCATCTGAGCTTTCAGACTAGTTAAGAACAAGCCAATGGGGAGCTCCAAAATGAGATATGGTAGTATGACACAGTATCTGATATTTCAGAATATCAAGCTGCCTAACTGGACTCTGAAGATGGTAAACTGAGGTGAACCTGTTTCAACTGAAGGGTTACTAAAGCCTGTCAGAATGCAAGATCAGGATTGTGTAGGAAAAGGGTATTTAGTTTGACTTGTTCTAGCTCAGTGGTGCTCAAACTTGCATGCCCTATCACTTAAGTATAAACAATTCTAAACATTGCCAGGTGTATCAGCTCTTCCTGTGCAGATGCCAATCAATCAATCCATCAAAGCAGCCTGTCCTGAAATACTTGGGAAGAGGATTACCAAATCCAACCACTGACAGAGTGGGTAACAGGGGAGATGGAGGAAAGTGTTTCAGAGGCAACACTTGAGAGGAGAATACCAGGACTATGGACCTCTTCTTTCTTGTTAAAGACACAGAAATCCAGCTCAAATTCCTTTTATATTTTGGCCGTGTTACATACATTACCTAGTTGGTCAAGTAAAAAGATCCCAATATATTTAGAAATGCAGCATGAGATCAGTACTATACATTCATCCTCAACCACCTAAAACAGGGGTGGCCACGTTGCAGCATAAGTGCCACAGGAAGACTTCGTGTGGCACGCAGCAGTTTAGGAAGGGAGCAGGCAGAAGTGGCAGATAGGGCAGAAAGCAGAGGAGCAGATTGGGTAGGGAATGTAGAGCAGGGAAAAGAAAGTGGAGCGGTAGATCAGGCAGGGGAAGGTGATCAGAGTGCCACTAGGGAAGGGTGAAGGGATTACTTAGCCATATACCTGCCAAAAAGGTTGGATCCCACTGACCTAGAGCATAACTTAAAGCAGTTGTCTCATCTGACTTTTGCACAATCTACCACTCCAATGGGCAGTTGCATGCAGCATAAGCCACATGTTTGGAATGGTGTCAATGTGCAGGCAGTAGGTAGAGCACACTACTCTCTCAAGATGAATGGGTAGCTATAGTGGATCTTCATCTGAAAGGAGACCTTTAGATTTACACAGGGAAGAGGGCTCTTAGCTACAACTATTCCCTGCACATCTACTGGAGAAGGAGCTCTGGATCTAACAAGGTACCTAAATTGTACTTATAGGGCACATCCACACGTACAAGCACGTGCACTTGTGCACTTGCAGCAGCTCAAATAGAAGTGGTGCAAATTTGAGCTGGAGCTTTTTGCCTCAGCGCACATGCCTGGACATGCACTTTGGTGTGGGGCAAATTGTGCCACGGGGCAAAATAACCCTCCCTGGCTTCTCCTGGATCTGCAGCCAGGGGGAGCTAGAACGCAAGGCCAGCACCTGTGCTGTCCCCAGTAGTATAAAAAGCTGCCCTGGCAAGTAGCTCAGGGCTACTCACTCTCAGGAGCTTCTGGGGCCCAGCCAATTGGTATGTGGGGACATTACCCCTTGTGCCAGCTGGACTGCTGAAGCAGCCCTGAGAGTTCCCTGCATCCTCTACCCACTGCAGCAGTCTGGCAGTGGGGGCTGCTGCCTGGCTGTGACCTGCTGCGCACCTGCCAGACCCAGATGGGGACTGCACAGCTAGTAGAGGGCTATGAGGGCTGTGGGGCCTCCTGGACTGCCTGGCACCTGCACTGCCAGTGGTCCATCACGGGGCTGTGGTGGGGGGTCGGCAGGGTGTCATGTGGCTCTTCATGCTGCTGGGCAGCTGGAGCCTCTGCGGCTGTCACCTGGGCCCCGTGCTGTGAAGGGGGCTCTGCCATGTGGCCCCAGTGACCCTGATGGCAGCTACTACTGCTGGTGGGTGAGAGGCTTTTTTTTTTTAAATTGCCGGGATGCTGAGGCCATGTGGGTCAGTGATGGGGGGGCAGGCAAGGGCTGGGGCTGGGTGGGGCAGCGATAGGAGGGGCTGGGGGAGTGGGCGGGGGATGGGGCCGGGTGAGGCAGCCATCGGGGGGTTTGGGGGGCGGGCAGAGGATGAGGACAGGCTGTTGAGGGTCTCTGCATAGTCTCTTCTCCCCTCTTCCAGCCCCTGCCACCCCCTACTTACTGGCAGGAGCCCGGGTCCAGCTCCCTGCACCTGGCACACTGCCTGCCCTGTATGCGCAGGAAGCGTGATTCTGCACCAGGGTGAGGGCCAGCCATAGAGATGCTTTGGTTGGCTACCAAAGAGTCTCTGTGGTGGACCAAGCCTCTGGTTGCCTCAGGGCATGGTCTGGAACCATGCCCTGCCCTGCTTTTTCCCCCCACGGTTTTTTTTGACCCCTGTATATCCAGGGGTCTAACTTTGCCCCCGTGCTGCAAATTTGCAGCACGGGGAATGTTTTTTTGTTCCCACATGTGCCTCTTGCAGTGTCTCAAAGGGCTTTGAGATGCTGTAAGATGCATGTGCACGTTCGTGTGGATGCATCCATAGGCAGCATTAGCTTACTGTGCAGGTAACCATTTAGATATTTGTTTGTTTGCCCAAGATTCCTGGAGATCATCATACCTGTTTTCCCAAACAAAAGAGAATATGGCCCTTTGGCAACAATAATGCTGCCAATAATGCTGTCCAGTGAGGAAAATCTTAGCTGAGTCTTTAGAAGAAACACTTTGTGAATTTGCCACCTGATAACCACAGTTATCTTTAAGTTTTTCTTAAAGTTTTTTTCTTTTGCCCCGGAGAAAAGAGAAAAAGAACAAGGTAATTATGACCCAGAAGAAGAGAACCTATGCGTTATTATTAATTATGGTACAGATAAGATCTAGAGAATCCCCTGAGGTACTTGAAACACATTTTAGAGGTAGAATTTAGGAATCTAAGTCCCAAAAATTGATCCAGAAATTCCTTCCTTTAGCAGCTGCAAAACCCAGTAGGTGCCTTAGTTCATTTGATGTACTACAAAGAACCTGAGGTGCTAAACCTTCAGCTTCCATGCAGACACAGAAATACCCCTATCTGAGGAGGTAGGCACCTAACACCTGCCCCACCTCTGAAATTGAGGTGGAACTGGAAAACTGGCACCCGATCCAGTAGGTGTGCTCTAAGAATACATAAGGAGCACCAAAACCACTGGGCGCGTCTACACAAGATGCTTACTGCGGAGTTGCCTAATTAGCTGCACATGAAATGTATTGGCATCTACATGTGCAGGGCTATTAGGCTGGTGTAAACTAATAAACTCTGCAGTAGGGTAGTACTTGTAAATACAAGTACTTTTTTGCTGTGGAGTTTTTTATTCTGCAGCACCGCATGTGTAGATGCTGATGCAGCTAGCTGGGGCATGAGAGTGTTTCAGTGCAGGGCTGCCTGCCAGCTAGCCCTACATTTGAGCACCCTTATGCCCCAGTCAGACCTTCTGCAGCACATTGAGCTGGGTTGGAGCATCCCCAGGCTTGCAAGCTGACCCCCGGAACTGCCTGCCAGCCAGGGCTATTCTGACCTGGCTCAATGTACTGCGGTCCCGGGAGCACATGTAAACATGGCACCCATGAGCAATAAACTCTGGCACAGTAAGTGCCAGAGTTTATTGCTTTGCATTAATATGTATGTGTAGATGTGCCCATTGAGTCCAGCACAAAAGCACAGTAATGTTAAATAGCCTGATTCCCACACTTTACATGTAAACAGCTCAGTTGTTAAGAGCACTCACCCAGAAAATGAGAGACCTTGGTTCTAGGTTCAAACTCACAGCTTCTGTTTCCTAGAAGAATGCACTAATCACCACACAGCAGTCTGAGTGGGAGCTCCCTCCACCCCTCCTGTTGAATCTGGGTCACTGGACAGCCAACAATGCAAATCACAGGGGCAGAAAGCCAAATAAGAGAGTGCCTGATTGTGGTTCAGTGGTGAAGATCATTCTTTTAAAAGGGGGAGTCCTATGTTCTGGTCCATGCTCCTTGGATTCTTTCTGATTTGTTATGACTAATGCAAAAACAGTCCAGAGGGCAGGGACCAGAACCCAGGACTTCTTCATCCCAGCTGGAGAATGCCCTCATCCAACCTATTCCAAAGCCTACCTGTTTAAGTCTAGGAAGTCGGAGATGTTAGTTTGAATATCTATAGGCTCAGGAGGGTCAGGACTTAAGTCTTCCTGGGTGCATGAGCAGGGAGGCTGCTTTGACATGCTGTAATTCCAGCTTGTTGGAGCAGACTTGATTAACTGAGTCTGCTGGAGCATGGTAATTACCGTGCTCCAGCAGCCTCTCATGTCTTGTGTATCAGTGTCCCTATGCTAATGGCAGCAGGGGCACTTTATCTCAAGCTTGCTCACCATTTTGAAGCATGGGGATGCGGATAGAAGAGATGCTTTGGGTGCTTTAATTAGAGTGGCTCTTGGAGCCACTCTAATTATAGTGCCCCCCCGAGCACATGTATAAATGCCCCATGTTCCTTGGTGAGTGCTCTAATATCCATCCATAAGCACTTCTCCTCTGACTCAGTTAGATACCTGCCCTGAGAAGAGGATGCTGGAATCTGGATCCGTACATGGAGGTATTTAGTGAGCAGTTTTGATTTAGTTGCTTGGGCTCTAGAAAGCAGTGGGAGTTCGGACACACCCCTGTGCTCAGCATTTCCTACTGGCTAGGTGTAGTTGGCTCCCTATTCTTCATGTGGGTTTCTGTAGACAGCCCTGCAGACAGCAAACTCTCCCCACTGACTGTACGAGGAGTTTTGGTGTCTAATTCCAATTCTTGGGTTCTTTCCTGGGGCCAGGCACCTAGTTTTCACACATTGCCATGCCTAAATTGGAGGTGTCCAAAGTGATGTTCTAGATCAGAGGAGCTCAACCCCCAGCTCACGGACCAAATGCAGCCAGGTCAGGAAAATCTGGTGTCAGGGAAACAATGGCCATTCTCTTCCCACTCCCCTGCCGGCCAAATTCCCAAATCCCAAACCCTGCACAGTTGGTTGAAGCCAGACTGCACCCCTTTCCCCTGCTGGGCTGGGCCATGCCTCCTCCCTCCTCATCTGGATTGGGGCTAGGTTGGGGCCAGACCACCTTGTCTCTGGAGTGCCAACCTATGCACCCTTTTTTCTGTGGGGTCAGGTTGGGGCTGGGATGTGCCGCCTCCCTCCTCCATGTGGCCAGATGGTGTTCACCACACCCTTTCTGGGAGCCAGGTCAGGACGACCGGATGGATCTGGCCTGTGGACAGACCAGGCACTGTTCATCCATGGGGGAAAAAGGTTGAACACTGTTCTCGATCTTACTCCACAAGCCTGATTCCCAGTCTGGAAGACAGTGGCTTAATTAATGCATACTAGATATACATAATGTAAAATACCTCATTATTATTCATTTTTAGACAAATTCTACATAAATAAAGCCACCCATAATAACTGGCTGTCTTATAATAATGACAATTATTATTTCAAAAGGATAACCAATGAAACTGAGAACAAATCATTTTGATAGAATGTTGATTTTAAACTATTTCACTTTGTCTCAAAGAGATAAGCATAAAACTCTCTATTTGTGTCACTGCGATAGTGCACTGTTTACCATATTATGTGGATTCTTTTAAAGAATAGAAGAGAATAGAATCCCAAGTCCCGCACACTTTCCTATTTACCCAGATGTTAAAGAACAGACTACATATCTCTGTGTTTATTATACAAAGATTGAGGGAAAAATGCCAATAAAAATAAAAAGCTGGAAACTTCTGACATCTCTCCAGTTTGTCAGAGTATTTATTTTTGGCACCACATGAAAATGTACTGTTATGGAGGTGCAAGGGAATATACATGACGGCCGAATTATTCACCATGATCAAGTAAATACCTCTGTGCCCAAAAAGCATGTGTTTTGGGGTTCTTTTTGTTTTTGGTTTGTTTTGGTTTTTGCTCTCACATTGCATTACAATCTTATGACGAATTTGTATATTTTAAAACATTTTAAAAATGACTGGTACTGCTCAAGCTGCTTTATATATTATGTTGCTTATTTTACATACTATCTTGTATTTATGTATATAACTTTTTAAAGTATTTTGACTGACAGGCTGTATATTTACATCTGGAAATAAACATGCAAGGGGTGTCATCAAAAGAGATAAGTCATTTAAAAAGCGGATACAGCATTTGTCCTTTTCAAACCTTTTCATGTCATTAGCTATTTAAAAAAAATAATTAATTTCCTGTCATTATAACTTCCCCTGTTAAGCATGATATTAAAAACAAGTACTTACATTGCCACAAATGAGAATTAATGTCATTATTTGAAAGTTATATATATGACAGGTAGTATGTACACACACACACACACACACACACACACACACACACACACACATACACACACACACACTCTTTCTACCTGCAGAAGTTGAAATGAACCTGGAATTTCCAATTCTAAGTATAGTACAAGGAATAGCACAAGTACTGCAGTGCAGCAAGTGTTCATTTTTAAATGGTACCCAGCACAGAAAAAGAATACACACCTGGATTTCAGAATATGGTTCCTTTTCTATTTCCTAAAATATTTTTCCCTTTGTCAGTGGAAAAAAAAAATCTAGATTTAAATCAATTGACTGTTCAAACCACCATGATAGTGGTCAGAGTGATCTGAGAAATATTTTTCAAGAATTAGGGATGATCTATCATAAATCATTGTCATCTGTGAATCATGGAAGGCCATTTCAAACTTCAGGTATATATATCTATACACCTCCCCTTGCACCATAAGTTGTTCTGTATTTTTATGTATTATACACATTCACCTTTACCGTTTGTTCTGTGTTTTGAAATTTACATTAAAACTTTAAACAAATGACACGTTTTATTTACTATCTTTAGCGAAGGCCCCAGGCACATGCTCATTTAATGGCACAGTGGGATCTGTTCCCCTCTTTTGGGAATGTCAGCCATAAAAACTAATGCTGGCTTTAGGGAAGAAGTTTAAGCTAAAAGCAAACTGTTTGGCTACTGGCTACCTGTTAAAAAGGCTACCTGCTCCAAAAGGAACTGTATTCCAAAATAAAAAAATGCCTAACAACAATACAGAACCTTTTACAGAAAAGTTGTTATAAGGCTTTGTGCAACAGCTGCGTCTGGTGACTCTTACCATAATACCAACCACTTTTACCCCTCTCTCTTCCTCCCACTCTGCTGTACACCTGTGTTCACACATGTCCAGGAGTGGATATTTGTCCCCATCCCTAAATATTTCTTGGTGAAACTTATGAGCACCAGCAAATGAGAAGCCATAAAAAACAGTCAGGCCTTGGTATTTGCATTATTTTACTGTTTTTGATACAGCAATCAGCCCATTTATATATAATAGCACCTTTTATACAAAGCACTTCTTCATATTTTATATAAAAGTATCATTTTCCTAAAGAAATATTTTATAAGAAAAGGTAATTTCACTCATTACTTAAATGCAGCCAGCTTTGAAATGAACACTATCCACCGCTACATACATAAAAGGAGGACTTTCCCTGCCACCCTGGCTCCCAAATCCAATGGAGCCAGGTTAACAGGGGCTGTGTAGCCTTTGGTTAATTTGGGGCCTTTTTTTTAAGAGTGGGTGTGCATTTGAAAAAGGATACAAAATAGGCTGTGAAATCTAGTGCTGTAAAGTTTATTTATTTCCTGTAAATATTATTTATTTATTTAGGTAGGCTGAGGGGAGATGAAAGTACATCACCTGGTCTCACCTTCCTGGACGTGCAGTAGTTTCCTTATGAGCTCTGTGACACAGTGGGAATGATGCAATAATTTTTCCTTCCTGCACGGCATAAGGAAGGTCAAGAGCTCTTTGTGTAGTGAGGGCTCCCTTTGTGCACCAACCCTGAAAGACCAGGGGCTTAGTAAATACTGAAGATTGAAATGCTGTGAAACCTTTTGCAGCAGTATAAGGTTAGTGAATCCTCACCTGTAATACTATCTCATTCACTGAATCTTAGTGTTGTGGAGCACATAAAGGAAAGATGGTGGTCAAATGCTTTCTATAGAGAAAGAGGGTGCTCACTGATCAGATATTGTTGTCAAGCTGAAAACATACCAAAGAAATCCTCTTGCTGTGAGCTGGCACGTGAACTCCAGAACACTGTGCTACTGGATTTTCTCAGCCCATGCTCATGTCAGGGTTTCTGAAGATTTTACATGCTCATTTTATATACAACAAGAGAAGGATCAGGGAAAGGGTGGCTTCTTTATTAAATGGGGGAAGCAACCTAGTGACAGAGGATGCAGAAAAGGCTGAAGTGCTCAATGCCTTTTTCACCTCAGTCTTCACAGGCAAGATCAGCTTCCAGTCTACTGTACCTGGCAGCACAGTTTCGGAGGAGGGGAGCAGTTAACAGTGGCAGAAGAACAGGTTAGAGACTATTTAGTATTTAGATGGGTGTGTACAAGTCCATGGGACCAGACGGGATGCACCTGAGGGTGTTGAGGGAATTGGCTGATGTGATTGCAGAGTTTCTCGCCATCATCTTTGAAAACTCCTGGTGATTGGGAGAGGTCCTGGATGACTGGAAAGGGGCAAATATAGTGCCTATCTTTAGGAAAAGGAAGAAGGAGGATCTATGTAACTACAGACTGGCCAGCCGCACCTCAGTCCCTGGAAAAATCATGGAGCAGGTCCTCAAGGAGTCCATTTCCAAGCACTTGGAGGAGAAGAAGATGATTAGGAACAGTCAGCATGTTCACCAAAGGTAAATCATGCATGACCAAATGATTGCCTTCTATGATGAGATGATCAGCTCTGTGGAGGGTGGGAGACTGGTGGATGTGGTGTACCTTGATTTTAGAGAGGCTTTTGATACAGTCTCCCACAAGATGCTCGCAGGCAAGCTAAGGAAGTATAGGTTGGATGAATGGATGTGACATAGTTTGACTTTAGCAACACTTTTAATACAGTCTCCCATGGCATTCTTGCAAGCAAGTTAGGAACAATGGGTTGGATGAATGGACTGTAAAATGGATAGAAAACTGGCTGGATCACCTGTGTCAGAGAGAAGTAGTCAATGGCTTGATGTCTAGTTGGCAGCCAATATCAAGTGGAGAGCCCCAGGGTCGGTCGTGGGGCCAGTTTTGTTCAATATTTTCATCAATGATCTGGAAGATGGCATAGAGTGCACCCTCAGCAAGTTTGCAGATGACACCAAGCTCTGGGGCATGGTAGATATGCTGGAGGATAAGGCTATGATTCAGAGAGACCTTAACAAATTGGAGGATTGGACCAAAAGAAATCTTATGAAGTTCAGTAGAGACACGTGAAAAGTCCTGTACTTAGGATGGAACAATCCACCTACAGTCTGCACCACTACAGGCTGGGGACTGACTGGCTAAGCAGCATCTCTGCAGAAAAGAACCTTACAGTTGACAGCAAGCTAAAGATGAGCTAACAGTGTGCCTTTGGTGCAAAGAAGGCTAACAGCATACTGGGCTTCATTAGTAGGAGTGTTGCTAGCAGATCAAGGGAAATGATTACTCCCTTCTGTTCAGAGCTAGTGAGGACACATCTGGAGCACTGTGTCCAGTTTTGGGCCCCCCACTACAGAAAGGGTGTGGACAAGTTGGAGAGAGTCCAGCACAGGACAACAATAATGGTTAGGGGACTGGGGCACATGACTTATGAGGAGAAGCTGAGGGTACTGGGCTAATTTAGTCTGCAGAAGAGAAGCTGGGGGGGGGTGGGGAGGGAGGGAGCCAGGGGGCGGCTTTAATAGCGGCCTTCAACTATCTGATTGGTGGTTCCAAAGTGGATGGAGCTAGGCTGTTCTCAGTGTTGGCAGATAACAGAACAAGGAGCAATTGTCTCAAGTTTAGGCTAGATATAAGAAAGGAAAGTTTACGTTAGATATTAGGGAAAACTTTCTCACTAGAAGGGTAGTAAAACACTGGAACAGGTTACCCAGAGAGGTTGTGGACTCTCCACCCTTGGAGGTTTTTAGAACCTGGTTAGAGAAAGCCTTGGCTGGGTTGATCTAGTTGGGGCTGGATCTGCTTTGAGTGGGGGTTGGACTAGATAACCTCCTGAGGTCCCTTCCAGCCCTCATTTTCTATGATTCTATAATTGATCAGGTGGTAGTGTTAGCACCACTGTCCACCAGATAGTGCTTAGGGATCATTAAAGCACATATAACCCTTAAATGGAATGTGAAATACAAATGCAGACAATTCAGTGTCCTAAAATCAAAGTCTAACGTTATTAATACAACAAGTATTATTTTAGCAGTTTCTGTGTTTAGAGAGAGAAAAACATTCAGTACAATAATCTCACCCAATCCCAGATGTTACTTTCCTCAAGAGAAAAGATGGCCACTCAGTTCCTGGAAGCAAAGGATATGTCGTGGGCTGGGACGGTCCAGACAGGTGTTGAAGGCTGAATTTATGACGATGGCACAAATAAATTTCTTTCTGCTCCCTTTTATGTTTTTCTTCAATTTCACTCCTTTGATGACTCTTTGCTTTTGGATTGGTCTCTCTGTGGTCAGCATACTGTCCATCTTTTATCCTGTCATCCTATTCCTTCATTTAACAGATTCATTACAAGTACACCTCTTAATTTGGCCTTCTTCTGGTGTCTTACTTTGGGCATTGTCCATTGGTGTCCCTTATGACCTTTCATTAACATATCCAATCCTTTCATCCCTCTAATTCAGCTGGTTAGTGCCAAGTTCAGTTAATTTGAGCTGGTAACAAGGCCATTGCTATGCTATGTTAGAAAAACTTCTCACAGCGATAAAAAAGAAAAGATATAATATAATGAGCACTAGGAGCTCTAAAAAAACCAACTCAAGGCCAGCTAATAATAAAAAAAAAGTTAATAAAGCTATACAAAACTTAAACAATGATTAAATAAGGCTAAATTTAAACAATACTATAATGCACCACTCTATAAGCAGGTGCAACTTTAAAGCATAAAATATGCCAAGCTACCCTAACAGTAGCTAATAGGGCTTCCCTCAACTGATATAAATAATATACTGTGATAAAAAAATAATAAAATAACATTACCTTTAGCCTATAAATTAACGGTCACACTAAGAACAGAAGTCCACGCCTTAAGATATCCTGTATGATAGGAACACAATTTTTCAGAAGCCTTGCTATATAAAATTGACGCACAAACAAGAGCAATTGTAGGGGCAAAAAGACCACCCTTGGAGTGCTAAAAGGCCATCTAGATCTGGTGTGTCATTAAATAAAGGAAAACAAAATATCATTAGCTGAATATCTGAAGTAAACTTTTGAACTACTAATGCTTTCCCTCTCAACCTCCAGGAAGGGAGGGAAGCTGCCTTCCAAAACAGCGGATTCACACTGAAGCTTGGAACACTCCAGAGGGTATTTAGATCAATGTTTCATAGGAGTCAGTGACTGTACTAGCGTTCTCTTGAGGATTCCTAATACCTTGAAAATTAGCTCTTAATTTTGTTTTCTTGACCCAACTGCCCTCTTTCCAGCAACACAGAAAAACATTCAGCAGCTACAAGCAAGCAGCATTTTATAACTCACAAAGTTCTTAAAGTGCCATTGCCCTTAAAGGTGGCTTTGGAAATTCCTTACAGCAAAGCATCATTCATATCAAGAGCATCATTAATCCTATTCCATGCATCACAGGCTTAAAACTGTTCTAGGATTAGAGTCACAAATTGAAGCAAATAAGTGGATAAACTGGTGTGTGTAAGATATGTCTGAGTACAAATTAAATATGTAAAAAACTTAGTCTCACTGTGTGAGAAAATGTTTTCCAATATAAAATTATATTAATTTATTTAGCCAACCCCTGGACAGAAGGACAAGATGTTATGCTTTCATCATGTCAGTGGAAGAGATGCAAAAATATGGTATGTTTCATCCCACCTAAAATGTTAAATATTGTAACAATTTATAAAATTAGGTTTTAGATTTTCAAAGGGGATTTAAAAAATGGACCACTCAGAAAAAGTCATAACCTCATGTGCCAGGGATCCCGGCACAGGGCAAAAGTTGTGTTACAAGTTCAAAGGTAAGTGGCCCTGTGGGTTCTAGAGATGCTCTCTTTTGAAAATTTAGCCCTACTGGTATTTCTAGATAATTCTGTAGATGAGCGGGCAAGCTCTGAGTTTAGTTCACAGGTAACAATAAATTGCTATTTTCTTAAAATAAGTTGATATTTTGTGAACTAAAAAGAAACAACACGATTCAGAGTTTCATAATGGAGTATGGGTTTAGGTTGTAGCCGTGTTGGTCTAAGGATATAGGCAGACAAGGTTCCTTGGGTGTATTTGATATCTTTTATTAGACCAACCCAAATGGTTGGAGAATAGTTATTAAGCAAGCTTTCGGGTTCAAAAACCCTTCGTCAGGCTAAGGACGCTGCGGCAGTTGGTGTGTGCTCTTCCTGGATTCCAGGATTCCAGGAAGAGCACACACCAACTGCTGCAGCGTCCTTAGCCTGACGAAGGGTTTTTGAACCCGAAAGCTTGCTTAATAACTATTCTCCAACCATTTGGGTTGGTCTAATAAAAGATATCAAATTCACTCAAGGAACCTTGTCTGTCTATAATGGAGTATGGAACCTTTTTATCTCTGCATCACTAATTCAGTTCCAATAGAAGTTGGTAGCAACAAAAATCCATTGCTCTTGATCAGTTCAGTAACTCAGGTGAAAAGATGTTGTTTCATGTGTGTATGCCAATCAGCAGAGACCATATGACTAATAAATCCCCTTAGCATTATACAAGTCACTGTGCAAATAGATCAGCAATCTATTGATCAGCAAGTGTTCTGTGTTTGCCATCAATTAATGTGTCAGCAGGTGGTTTACAAAGTTTCTATCTAGATTTTTTTGTTCTTTTTAACCACAAAATCTCAAATGCATTTAAAAAAATACAGAAAGAAGGGCTTTGCTATTCTGCAGCAAATTGGCAAAATGTAAATTTGAAAACTAGCTACCATGCTATCAAAGACTATAATTTAAAACATTATTATGTTCATTGATGTGCTTTTTTTAGTACAAAATCGCAGTCTGTTTCATATCAGATTAGAAATTGAATACATCTGCTGTTATTAAGCATCTAGAAAGCATTGCATAACTTTCATCCATAAGGAACAGAGATGGAGTAAAAGCACTAGAAGATGAAGGGAAACATGACACAGTAGTGTTGCATAGCAACTGAAAGCTTGGTTCTACAATTTCGTTGTCATTCTTTGTACTTTAAACTCCACGGTAGTGAAATTAGTCATTACAATAGATCCTAGACCCTGATGATTCTTAATTTTTGAAATATAGTTAAAATACTGCTGCACATGAGAGAGAGTTTATGAAAACATCCCCTTTTGGATTCAGATGTATTTTGTGAAGTGAACGCAATGGAATGAGGTTTAAACCTTAGTCAGAAGTGGCCCCACAGACATATTAATAGCTACCTATATACCATCCTGTTGAGGCCCCATGTAACATGCAATCTGTCCTTAATTTTAGAGAAACAATACTTTTCTGTCTGGAAAACAATACATTAATTAAAATTCTTTGGACCAAAGATGATGTTATTTATTGCTTTTTATTTCAGTAACTACTTAGTTCCAAGAAACGCTGAAAATTAGTTACACATGTGTAACTCAATTTTCCCACAAAAGCTGCAACACACTGGAACTTGTAAACACCATCCCTGACCTGTGGCTGATCTGTATTCACAAATATGTAGCTTTGCAAGAGGACGAGACAAGAGGAAAGAGGCTTTATAATGAATATCCACTCAGCCATTTGCCAGTGCTGAATAACGCTTGCAGCTATGCTTTCTTTTTCACGGAGCCTTAAATTGCCAAGCAATTATGAGGGTGGTGTTTGCCAAAGACCAGAGTCATCCTGGAGGCTGAGAGCCCTGTCATCAGATTTATGGGGGGAGAGGGTCCATGGGTTTTTTTCTGTAGTGGGACGAGTCCAATTCCTTTGCTGAGAAATGCCAACAAAGAGGAAATGCGGCAGTAAAGGATGATATAGGCCTAAAATTTGAAGATATTCTTCTCAATATTCTCATTACTCTCAAGTCTAATCAGATACAAAACCAATTCACACTGCTGTGTGACAGTGCAATAGTCACACCTTATTTATTAACATATCACACACACCTTTTCCCTGAACATTGGTCATCCAAAATTGAGGCACGTGCCTTAAGCATGCCTTTGGTAAAGGCATTCAGAAAAAGTAAAACATTTCTTAAGAGACTTAGTTGTGTATACTTGCATTAGCTAACATATAAACATACATGCTGATTTTGAAATCATGCATGACTTAGTGGATGTGCCATTATCATGCCGTATGATACAAACGCAATCACTTGTTTGGTTAAATTTTTACACAGTGGCTGCATCTACAGGAGCTGCTGTCATTTAGTACCATATTTCATGGTGTATACGTTGAGTTTTGAAGCCCCATTTTTAACTCATAAAATTTGACCTCGACTTATACACCATATCAATACTTTTGACCTCCACCCCAGCGCCACCTTGACCTCGGCTGAAACCTAGCCTGGACCTAACCCAACCTTCTTCACCTACCGACAGCATGCATGTTGCTGGAGGGCACTAGGCCTAGGCCCAGCCCGAGTGTGGTCTGCAGACCTTGCTGTCACAATGGAAATGTCACTTGGCTGGGCACAGAGCCCAGCCCTGTCCCCTGCGAGCAGCACTGCCTGGGCCACACCAGCCAAGTGCCGAGCCTGTCCCCTGTGAGTGGTGCCAGATTTGGTGCTTAGCTGGCATGGCTCAGGCAGTGCTGCTTGCAGGGGATAGGGCCAGGCTTAGTGCCTGGCTGAGCAGCGTCTCCATAGTGATTGTAGGGGATGGGGTCACACTAGCTGAGTGCCGAGCCTGGCGCTGCTCACAAGGGATGGGGCCAGGCTCAGCACTTGGCTGTTGTGGCCCCATCCCCTGTGAATGGCATTGCCTGGGTCACACCACCTGAGCACCAAGCCCAGCCCATCTCCTGTGAGCTGCACTGCGGCACATGTCCACCCCCTGGATGCCCTGTCTTCAGTGAGGGTGTGCATGGACTGGCATAAGTTGATCCCCTATTTCTGATCCAAAAAGTTAGGTCGACATATATATACCAGATCTATGAAATTCCTAATTTTCTGGATCAAAAAAAGGGGGTTGATTTATATACCACGTTAACCTGTACACCATGAAATACGGCACTTTTTTATACAAGTGTATAAACAAGTACTAAATGACTACACAGTAACCACAGTTACTGCATGATAGCCTTGCCGAACAGCTTTTAGGTGACTCTGACTGCACAGTAGCTCATTAGTACTGTACAGTAGTGTCATGTCATGCTTCCTGCCATGCAGCCCTACTGCACAATAGCACGCTACTGCACAGTCAGCGTCTCATGTAGACATGGCCATGGAATCTGTGTTACAATGGATCTTTTGATACTACATGTAACTGGCTCTTTGAGAGCCAGTCCTGTGCTCTTTAGAGTCAACCTGGACACTATGGATGTTTGTTATAGGCCAATGGGTTTCAATCTGTGGTCTGCAGACCCATTATATTTAAGGGGTCCGCGAAAGATGACTATGGTCAATAAGAAGTATGTGAATACCCACACTTACACTTCAAAGGAGTCTGTACCTCCATTTGGAATTTCCGAAGGGATCTGCACTTCCATTCAAAATTTTTTAGGGGTTTGCAAAGGGAAAAAAGGTTGAAAACCACTGTTGTAAGCCATTAAGCGCATTCTTGCATGGTTTCTGTTGTTTGTGAAGATTACTTACTGAACTCGGTAAAGTGAGAATGAATCTTCTGGAAAAGAAGCTTCCAACATAGACAGAACTGCAGCATGACCACTGTTCATAGATTCCTTTAGTGCTAGATAATAGCTTCATGTATGCTTTGAAATAGCCAATCCTGTCCTGATCAGGATACATTCAGAACACTGGTGCAAAGATCATAGAATAGAATGACCAGGAGGGACCTGTAAGATCATCAAGTCCAGTCCCCTGCTGCCAGGCTGACACTGATCACTCTTCAACTGCCTCTCTTTTCTCTACTACAACAAATATATGGTTATAGATCCACTTGCAAGTCCCCTCACAACTTATCCTGAATCTTATCTCTCATTCGGTATTGAAAGATCAATTCCTTCCTCTGATAGGTCCATGTTCCTAGCTACTATCATCTACTTGTTAAGTTTTCAATAAAGCACCTCCATGCTCTCTCCCACTCTGCTCCTCACACTTTGGAGTTGCCCCTATGAACAGTCACAAAGGTACATCATTATTCCCCTTCCAACTCATTTTTGAACTCTCCTTTGC